>NC_138537.1:34630796-35830796 GCF_964234715.1 Podarcis melisellensis
CAGAAATCGCATGCCAGCGGTGTGGTGGCAGCGGGAAGCCCCATTAGCTAAAGTGGTACCTCAGGTTAAGAACAGGTTAAGAACAGACCTCCGGAACGAATTAAGTTCATAACCAGAGGTACCACTGTATTGACCCCCAAAAGGAGAAGACATTAATATATTAAATGTGGGAAAAGACTAATAATATCTTCATGTGTTGCCTGGATCTTTATTTTGAACTTTTGTTTCCCTGAAATATTGAAACCGGAGTGTAGAAGATTATTATAAATGAACCATACCTGAGAGAGGTGGCTTGAGCTGTGTTGTGACGTTCTGAAGCAGATGTTGAAAATGGACTTACATCTGACTTGTGATCAGTAGGCTTCTAGAAAGACTGTGCTTGTGCCCTAAGGGTGCTTGCAGGTGTGGAATCCAGGAGCAAAAATGTTGGCAGCCTATGCGTATTTCTGCAGTTGTGTTAGATATTATGCTTGAAGATAAAAAAAATTAATTAGTGAATTACTTGTCAGCAACTTACTAAAAATGTTTTTTTAGGTATCTAATTTTAAACCAAGCATCTAAGCTGTCCCATTGCTGCATTCACTTCTCCTTTTACTTTATTATACCCTTCAGTATCTCTTTCCAATGTTGGAAAAGACTCCGGTGGGTTCTCCTAGCACCTGGAGACTGGAGAGCAGGCAAAGGGTGAAGAAGCTTCCAGGTCTTTCCACCTGAGGAGCATGACCCAGGGAAGAATTGTCTTGTCTGCTTCTTCTTTTTCATCCATCTCTTTCTTACTCTACTCTGGGATGGAGAGGGTTAAGGTTTGGTTATGTGGGAAGGATATCTAGGATATACTAAAACTTCATTCCAGTGAACTGATACATCAGTTTAATGAATCACGGTAGGAAATAATGTAATTCTGATATACTGGGCAATATCACTAAAGGGAAAGAGTGGAGGGCTCTTGCAATAAATGAGTTTCTGTAGAATCTTTGTAGAATTTGGCAGACCTGTTACAATTCCTTAGACTGAAGTCTATCATTTTGCTTTTTTGTTTATATTTGCTTGTTTGTTGACTCCTGCATATTGTTATGGGTGTGCATAATACATAGGAAGTTTATATATAAAATCAAAGTCTGATTAGAATAAAAGACACCATCCAGGCAAAACTAGCCACTTTAAACTCTCATTCACTGGTCTGTGCATGCTTAATTCTGCCACTGAAATCCATTTTTGAACTGCTTAACTTTGGCTTAGTTGTGCCCAAGCTTTTAAAGGAGCAGTAAACTGAATTGGCTTAAAATAAAATCAAAAACCTCAGCTCTTATTACAGTATTCCCCACCCACATAAATTTTTTTTTTAAAAAAATCTGATTGTTTTAGTTTCATGATCTTATCATCCCTACTATAAATCCTTGTTGGTATAACTCCAAACAATGCATTTGGACACTTACGCTTTGCTACTATTCCCTAAACTCTGTATTTTGATGGAACAAGCTTGATCTATCTCTGTAAATTAAACCCTTTACTTCAGCTGCCTATCAAATTGGGTTTTTTTTGTCTAGCTTTTCCTGAAGTTCTGACCTCTTTAATATCTTCAACATGTAGAAATAAAGAGAATTCTTAAGATACGCCAAGCAGCATTAGTAAATGTTAGTATTCCTTTATGAACAAATGGCCTGTTAAGCTTCTGCTTTGGTCTGCAACCTGAGCACACTTGACCTCGGAACGCCTAAAATGATATCAGCTATCCTCCTGGCTATGCAAATAAGATTATTTTGGGGTTGCTATGAAATGCAGTTCATTGACAGAAGGCTCATGTGCGGTTTGCCGAGGTTTAAATTAAGACTGACCTTTCCATATTAATCAGGATAGAAATCCTTGATCCAAAAGTCAAGCAGTGTGCTCCATCTCTTCATATTGCTCTACTGAGCTTACTACGGGTGTTTCCCCAAGTTCCTATACTAGGGATTAGAGGGGAGGGGAAGCAGTAGTTTTAAGATGCAGAAATAACAGAATTTAGCTCTGTTGCTGGTAGCACTTAGTAATTGCAAAATGTTCTTGTGGTCGCAGGCCTATCAAAAGCATGGACTTCAATTTCACGGCAATATTCCTGTTATTAATATTGTTTCATTTTACAATCAGTCTCTAAAACAAAATACACAAATTAAGAACTAGAGCTGTCTATACTTTGAGTAAGGTAGATTACTGCAAGATAGATTACTGAAAGTATGTTGGCCATGGAAGCCACAGATTCTTCAGAGCTTACAGCACCATGGAAATCACACCATGTTTTACAGAAGTTGCAAACATGTATCTAACAGAAGTTGCAAACATGATCATCTAATTACATCGTAAGGCAAGAGGTGGTATTTTTGAACAGACATTCCTGCATGTTTTAGTTTGTTTTGAGAAAAACCCAAGTAGTCCTGTGGCTCAGATGAGGCTGGTAACACTGGGAAAGGAGCTTCAACCCTTTCCTGTGACATTTTCCTGATTTAAATCACCCTCTCCTGTTACCAGCTTCGCTACACATATACTCATGAATTAATATTTTACGTGTGTTCAAAGAACTGACCCTTCGGGGAACTTTACTGGAGACCATTGTGTGCCACAAAGGTTACTGCAGTGGACAAGAAAGAAAGAAAGAAAGAAAGAAAGAAAGAAAGAAAGAAAGAAAGAAAGAAAGAAAGAAAATTTCCTCATATACTTGAATCACACAATGCACTATGATTTAAGGTATTGATTTGCACAAAATAGTTGGCAATGAGTAAAATAGCTTTGCAGGTTGATGCAGCAACACAGAAACAAAATGTAGCAGGATGGTTAGTTCAGTGACAGATTTAGGGTGGCACAACCGGTCTGGTTGCACTGGGCATGGAGTCTTGGAGGTGCCACAACTATTGTGTCGAATGGAAGGCAAGAGGCGTGTGCGTCAAATTTTGGTGTCACAGAAATCTGAAACCCCAAGGTTAGTTGTTGCATGTTCCTTCATGAGCATATGTCAGTGTTTCCCCAATGGGTCTTCTGTTACCATTTGTGCATTCCAGCTTCCCAGTTTTTCAAAGGCACTCAGTTGCTCCCAGGGTCCATACACATTGCATTATCTGCAGTGTCATGGACTTGGCTGAAAAAATATGGATGGGAAAGGCACTGCCAATGTAGAAATTGATGGAAAAGAAGGCCACTAAGATGAGTTGCTATCCCTATCCTTCATACAGTACAGACATATGGAAAGGTTTATAATTTAATGGATTCAAACAAATAAATCTGATTATAGCAGTATTCAGTTTGATTTCACAAAAATGGGTCAATTACAACATGCTTCTCCCTTAACAGTGTTCTGTTCCTAGACTTTTGTGTTTTTTAAATAAAAAACAACAACTGAAGAGGCAGCCCAAATATTACATAATTGTAGACACATTTTATACTCCAGGGACTTTATCATCTTTAAGATGCTAAATAACATCCTAGAGATGAAAGCCTGACTTCCACAATTTTGTGAAGCAGATATGTGGCATAAATCATGCTCAAAGGGGGCATTACATGATCATTGGCTTTCCTAAGTGACCACATTGCAAACCTAATATGGATTCTTAAATGTGAAAGAATACCTCATTAAATCGTAATTGCATTCATCTAATTGGTTATAACTCTGTGGATACCATCCCATTATTTCCCAGTTACGTAGTTCACTGCAAGCTGCATGCTGGCCAGTCCATTTCATCTGTGGTTGAGTTGCATCACTTAACTTGTCAAACTACCTAGTTTGGCTGACTAGCAAAATTCTAAAGAGTGATTTTTTTAGTTGAGTCTTCCTTACCACAAAAATATAAAGAATTTATGCACAGAAAAAATAAGAAAGTGCTCTTTATGCAGTAAGTTTTCTTCAGACATAGTAGTCCAATACTAACGGGTTATAGCTCAGCAGAAGAACACAAGATCTCAAGTTCCCCAGCACTCCAGATATGGCTGGAAGAAAATCCGGTTGGATGAAACCCTGGAAAACTCTGTTGGCAATTGTGAGCTAGATGACCAATGAGCTTTTTTGTAAGGCATCTTGAAAGTTTTCAACTTTCCCGAATTTTTCTCTCCCTCCCCCCTCCCCCATTTTTACTGATTTCTGAAACCTATTTTGTTTCTCTTAAAATTTCTCAGATTGTTTGTCCATGTTAAGTAAAGGTAAAGGGACATCTGACCCTTAGGTCTAGTCGTGACCGACTCTGGGGTTGTGGCGCTCATCTCGCTTTATTGCTCGAGGGAGCCGGCGTACAGCTTCTGGGTCATGTGGCCAGCATGACTAAGCTGCTTCTGGCAAACCAGAGCAGCACACGGAAACACCGTTTACCTTCCCGCCAGAGCGGTACCTATTTATCTACTTGCACTTTGATGTGCTTTCGAACTGCTAGGTTGGCAGGAGCAGGGACCGAGCAACGGGAGTTCACCCTGTCATGGGGATTCGAACTGCCAACCTTCTGATCGGCAAGTCCTAGGCTCTGTGGTTTAACCCACAGCACCACTTTCTCTTAAAATTTCTCGGAATGTTTGTCTATGTTAGAACATCCAAATTTGCTTCAAAAATTGCTTGAGGTGAAACTTCCTATGGCAGTTAAGGGATGCATGAACCCACCATGAAAAATGGTGGCTTGTCTGCAGCATTTGAAGCCATGGGCTCCTTCAGCCACTTAAGCTTAGTATATTTTCCACAAAGGAAGATTTCATATTTCTTTTAACAGATATTGGTACCTCAGCAAAAGAAAAAAAGAAGTAAAAAAAGAGGCACAATAGAAACAAGACTTTATAAAATATATGGCATTTGTAAAAATAGATAAAGTACACTTAAGGTATACCCTCAAGTGTATTATTGACCTTGTCTTCACATCCAACAGAAAGATGGATAATTGGTAAATTTGGTTAGGACTTTATTATTTTCATGAAATTGCAGCCTCTCCCCTTCGGCCATTTCTAGATGGACCATTTAATGCAGAAGATTATTATTGTTGTTGGCTAGCTCAATAAAAGTAGCCATAGGTAATGAACCAAGCATTGAAGGGCTGGTGTGGGTGGATGCCATTACTTCTCACTTCACTGACACAATTTAATATGTTGCAAAATAAATAGATGAATGTGTTTGTCAGGCCTTTACAACTTCCCCCTCCACCACCCTCACATTTAGCTAAGGTAAAGGTAAAGGTACCCCTGCCCGCACAGGCCAGTCGTATCCGACTCTAGGGTTGTGCGCCCATCTCACTTAAGAGGCCGGGGCCAGCGCTGTCCGGAGACACTTCCGGGTCACGTGGCCAGCGTGATGAAGCTGCTCTGGCGAGCCTGCACCAGCGCAGCACATGAAAACGCCGTTTACCTTCCCGCTATAAAGCGGTACCTATTTATCTACTTGCACTTAGGGGTGCTTTTGAACTGCTAGGTAGGCAGGAGCTGGGACCGAAAGACGGGAGCTCACCCCGCCGCGGGGATTCGAACCACCGACCATGCGATCGGCAAGTCCTAGGCACTGTTTTACCCACAGCGCCACCCACTTCCCCCTCACATTTAGCTACATCAGTTCTAATGTAGAAGCTTGAGGTTTTTTAAAAAAAATGCAAGAAAAATACTTTCTTTTAATACTTCTTTTTTGGAAAATCAAGCAGAGAATACGATTATCTTTCCTTGTGCCTCTGGTCTCTGTTTTACAGACACAAAATTGTGGGGTTTCTTTAAGGTAAATGGGGAATAGAAAACATTTCACTGGAAATATTGGACGGAAGAGAAAAGCACAGGTTTTGCTTGCCTTCCAGCTGTGAAATAACTGACAGGTCACATCCACATCACATATTTAAAGCATGTTACGCCACTTTAAAAGGCATGGCTTTCCCCAAAGAATCCTGGGAATCATAGTTTAAGGGTGCTAGGGATTCTCACTCTGTGAAGGTTCTCTGTGAGGGTGTTGTAGTTCATCACGATACAATAAAAAGTACAAACTAATCTGCAAGAAATACAGTAAAGCAATAAACTAAAGAAAGAAGAAACAGAAACTGCAAAATGCTCTCTTACCACTAATCTAAACTTTCATCCCCTACAGAGGAAGGTGTGTCCCCTTCTGGCTCTCACATGGGCTCATATCTGTGCGCATTCTTCTAACAACTCTCAGTACCTTTAATAAACTGCAGTTCCCAAGTTTCTTTGGGGTGAGCTATGGCTGTTAAAGGATTATATGATCTATGCAGAGCTCAGATGCTTTCATATTCTCATTCATACATTTTATTTGTTTTGTTCCCCCCCCCCAAGCAGAAATGCTTACACACACACACACACACACACACACACTCTACAAACACACAGACACACTTCTGAAAGAGGCTTGCAACATTTCAAACACTACTAAAACAGTTTCATAACATTGCAAAACAATAACATAATAATTTCATAATGACATTACAAAACAAAAATATAATAACATACAAAAACCACAATTCAGTACTATAAGTGTAACACGATTACTTAAACAAATGCAGCATCCATTCCCCTTAGTCCTACAACACCACTTCTATGGTGACGCTCACATGCTGCTCATCCAGCAGCTTCTCATTCTCCAAACTTTTATTTCACAGAATTGTACGAAACCATTGTTGGAGACCGGCCATTATTCAATATAGCAGAAAGATGTTCTGCAGGGGTGGGGTACCTGAGGCCTCAAGGTACTTCTGGGTTGCAGCTCCCATCATCAGCGACCATTAACCAGGCTTGCTATAGCCCAACAACATCTGGAGAAACATCTGGAGAACCAGAGGTTTTCTGTCCCTGATGTAAGGGCAGGCCTTATAAACTTCCAATTATTACTGTGCAGTGAGTCTTAAGATATGTGGAACAGTTTAGTGGCTACACTGCAACATTGCAAGTTGCATTCTGCATAGGTAAAGGGACCCCTGACCATTAGGTCCAGTCGCGGACGACTCTGGGGTTGTGGCGCTCATCTCGCTATATTGGCTGAGGGAGCCGGCGTACACATTCTGGGTCATGTGGCCAGCATGACTCAGCAGAAACCAGAGCAGCGCACGGAAATGCATAACCAAAAAAACATAATGGCTACCGATAAAACAATCCAAATGTCTTGACCCAGAAGTAAGGTGTGTAATATCAGCGAAGCTTCTTCCTGCGTTATCAGGCACAGAACTGAGTTCAACATTTTGGAGAAGAATAAAACCTCTTGAGATTATCCTGCTTTCTAAATCCCCATTACTGTGCTCCTCATGAGTGGATCGGGGGGAACAAGAGTAGCAAGCTTCACCCTCTTGTGTTTCAGTCCCTGCCACCCTCCATAAGTTGGAGGGTGAAGCCTGGAGCATGGATCCCCATAGAGTCCTGTGAAACCCTGCTTCTAAATCAGGGCTGGGGGGGACCTTTGGCCCTCTAGAAGTTGTTGTACCACAACTCCCAACACCCCATAGTGTGCTTGCTAGAGCTGATGGGTGTTGTAGTTCATCAACCTTTGGGAGGGCCAAAGGTTCCCCACATCTATTCTAAATCACATGGGGAATATCCCCAAGGAGGGGATGTTCCCCGTTTCAGATTTCAGCCATTGCTTTGAGCCTTTCTGGAGGGTGAGGGACCATAGATCTTTAACTGTCTGCTATTTGTTGGAGGAAGAGCTAGGCAGTTACTTTGTTGGCTGGATTACTTCCTTGGCTGCAGCTGGTGTAAGAACTGATGAGAAAGAAAGTGGCATTTTGTTGTTGTTTAGTCGTTTAGTCATGTCTGACTCTTCGTGACCCCATGGACCAGAGCACGCCAGGCACTCCTGTCTTCCACTGCCTCCCGCAGTTTGGTCAAACTTATGGTAGTAGCTTCGAGAACACTATCCAACCATCTCATCCTCTGTCGTCCCCTTCTTCTTGTGCCCTCAATCTTTCCCAGCATCAGGGTCTTTTCCAGGGAGTCTTCTCTTCTCATGAGGTGGTCAAAGTATTGGAGCCTCAGCTTCAGGATCTGTCCTTCCAGTGAGCACTCAGGGCTGATTTCCTTCAGAATGGAGAGGTTTTGAGCTTCTTGCAGTCCATGAGATATAAAGCTTAATTTGGGACAGGAATACCATGGAGTGAGCAAGATTCCTAGAAAAACTCAAAGCCTTGAATATATTCAAGATTAAGTTGAAAAATAAATAAGAACATTTGTTGGGGGGGTATAGCTCATAATGACTACAGGAGTGTTAAAAATGTTGATATTTAAATCATAACCTTTTAAAAAATTGTTAGCAGAAAGCTTTGTTTCTTGCATCACATAAATTTTTTTTAGCAATAATTACTGCAGGGACATCCATGGCTTCTCCCAGCTATAGTTAAATGGCACCCCTGCCAAATAATAAGATACTTTTATATACTTCCTAACAATAAGCTAGAAGAGCTTTAAGTTAATGAATCGTACTGCTTCAATTTATTTGATTACATAATTAGACAGAAGTGTCTGAGTATAATTCCATGTTTTTGTTTAAAGCGCTCTTACCTTGCTCTTCAGCCAAAGGAGGTTTCGAGAGAGGCTTATAAAGATCAGTGATAAGACAAAACAAAATGTTTATTAGTGTGAACCTGAAAGAGAATTACCTTAAAACAATACTCCAGTGGCACTTAACTCTACATTAGTTGATTTTGGGGGCTGGAACATGCATTGTTGGAAGTGCAACAGAATTGGTGCAGATTTAATACATATTTTATGTTGTGAACCACCCTGTTTTCCTCATATGAAGGGCAGTATACATATTTAATAAATAATAAAAACAATATATTTTGGATTCATTAAAAATGCATTCTGGGCAGAAGTATTTAATATACAAATAAGTACAGGCTGTGATATTTCAAGAAATTCTAAAATAGTTTTGTTAATACTTCTCTTTTGCCAATTAACACTACAAGGTCTTTAAAGGCTCTTTGGTATTCAATATATGAGGGAAAGTATATTTTTATTTGAACAGAATAGGGAAATCTCCTCAAACAGCAACAAAGAAATGCCTCAAACAGTAAACCTTCTTACACAGTAATAAAAGCCCTCCAAGGGCCTTCTGGCGGTTCCTTCCCTGCGAGAAGTGAGGTTACAGGGAACCAGGCAGAGGGCCTTCTTGGTAGTGGTGCCTGCCCTGTGGAATGCCCTCCCATCAGATGTCAAGGAAATAAGCAACTGTCTGACTTTTAGAAAACATCTGAAGGCACCCCTGTTTAGGAAAGTTTTTAATGTTTTAGCGCTTTATTATTATTATTAATATTCTGTTGGGAGCTGCCCAGAGTGGCAGGGCATAAATAAATAAAATAAATAAATAAATAAATAAATAAATTATTAGCCACTAATTTAGATGGCTTTAAAGGGAAGAGGGGAGAGGGTAAGACAATTGCATACAAAATGAAAGCAAGAGATCTTGGCTGGGGACAGGCATTATGAAATTCTTCTTCTCCTTCCTCCTCCTCCTCCTCCTCCTCCTCCTCCTCTTCTTCTTCTTCTTCTTCTTCTTCTTCTTCTTCTTCTTCTTCTTCTTCTTCTTCCTCCTCCTCCATCAAAAAAATAAAAAAATAAAAAATGTTAAGGCATTGATTTATACATTCACCTGTTCACCTCCAGGGATCTTCTATATTGTTTTGCACAGGAGAATAGGTGTTTGCATGCATGTAAGCATTTTCTGGGTGTTGTTTCTGCATCTGCACAAAATGGCACAAAACAAGCACAAAACCTTGGCATCAGTTGAGAGGGGATCAGACAATATTGGATTTTGGGGTGTTAACTTATAACTCCAGTTTGTTGTGTGAATTATTCAGTTTGGGGTGCGACACAAAATGCGGCATTCACATCATAAAACAAGCAGAAAACTTTGGTATCAGTTTGAAGGGGATCCAAAATGTCGGGCTTACACGTTAATGAACCTGGTGCAGAAACTTCAGCATTTTCAGAAAATCTTATACTTTCCGGTACTCCTGGTGTTTTGCATAGAGTTGGTTTATTCCTTTCTCATATAAGTTGACATGAACATCAGTAGAATGATGCTTCTTGCTCTGCTTCTGTTCGTGGTTTTGGAACCCTTAATGGCTCCAATTGAAGCAAATAATGAAACCAACAGAAGACAGATAGATAACAGACAGCAAAGCAGCTTTGAAGGCTGTTGTTTAATGTGCTTTTCATCTCTGATGAGGGCAATTATTTTAGCACTGATGGAACCTATAAAGACATTGCCACGAACTGAACGTATAATAAATGTTTAAAATCAGAAAGCTCAACCAGTTCCCATTTGGGACTGTAGTTTGGAAATAAAATAGTAGGGCATTTATCTTGTTGAGTAAAGCAGATCAGAAATGCAAGCCCTGACCTGGTCTGGGTGTGGATTGACAATAAGGGCAAACAAGTACCGGGTACTTGTCTTTCCTTGGGACAAAGGGAAGAAGTACTTCATGTTGTCTGTATCTTGTTCATCCTGCACATTAAAAATAGGGGGCAGGCTGCAACTGTTCTGACAATCTTACCCATTAAAAGGTTTCATTATTCTGATATTTGATTCACATATTTAAGCTACAGATGCTGGGGCTGTATACACACCATACCTTTAAAGCACAGAACTTCCAGTGAAGAATCCCTCAAACTGTAGCTTGCTCTTCAAGGGCTACAATTCCCAGCACCCTTAACAAACTATGGTTCCTAGGATTGTTTGGGTGAAGTCATGTGCTTTTAAATGTGCTTTCAACATATGGTGTCTCCTCTATATGAGCAATTCAAGATACGTGCTTGAATGATGAAACATGGCTCTGCAACAATTTTTTCAGTGGCAGTTTTCTCTATTGTAGCAATCATAGTACTTTCTGTTAACAATGTCCAGGATTCATCAGGCCTTACACAGTGGTAAGACTTAAATCAGTGTACATCAACTGAAGTAAGTGAGGTTAACTGTTCTTGACCCTGTTTTGAACTGTAACTAGTCTCTGTGGCAATTCCTAAAGACACCCTCCTCCACCTGCCCCCTTCATCACCATTGTTGCCATCACTGTGTTGAGCATAGACTCTGCAGTGAGAACAATCTTCATGAATGTTTGGGATAACTAGCTTCATGTAACCAGCATGCTTAAGTCTAATTAATTCATGAAGGGGTTAATACCATAGAGTAAGCTGTCCTGCCAGGCTGAGCTATGTCCACTTCATCTCACCTTGAGAGGAATTAGGTAATCAAGCACTAGACCAGAGGGACCAATGATCCCCCCCCCCCAGCATTACTAAGAAATTTGAGGTAGAACTTTTTAAACGTCTACTGGTTTGGCCTTTCTTTTTTTTAAACGATGCATCTTTGGGCTGCCATATGGAACAAGATGCTAAATGTCAAGTGTGTGAATCACAGTTAGTTCAACTCCAAATATGACAATATGCTAGAGAAGCCTCTTCCTGGCAATTTGCCATTTTGCCCACAAAAACTAGATTCCCAAGGAGGATTATTTCCCCAGACATGGGGGATGAAGAAATTAAAGGCACATTGACGTTAAATGGCAAATGCAGCACAATTTACTGCCTCTTTTAAATTCATCCATACTTTTGTAAGTTTACAAATTTTTATTTACATAAAATTATCAAATGCAGATGACAGAAGCAAAAATACAGTGGTGCCTTGGTTAAAGAACAGTCCGGTTTAAGAACAGTTTGGTTTACAAACTCCGCAAAACCGTAAATTGTGTCTTGGTTTGAGAACTTTACCTCGGTCCAAGAATGGAATCCAAACGGTGGAAGGGCACCGGCGGCAGGAGACCTTATTAGGAGAAGCGTGCCTCGGTTTATGAAGGGTTTTGGTTTGAGATCGGACTTTTGGAATGGATTAAGTTCGTAAACGGAGGTACCACTGTAAAAAAAAACCAACTTGAGCCAGACTGGATCAGTCAGTCTGAGTTTTTGATGCTATCTACTTTAGTTTGGGACGTGGGTGGTGCTGTGGGTTAAACCACAGAGCCTAGGGCTTGCCGATCAGAAGGTCGGCGGTTTGAATCCCCGCGACAGGGTGAGCGCTCGTTGCTCAGTCCCTGCTCCTGCCCACCTAGCAGTTCAAATGCACATCAAAGTGCAAGTAGATAAATAGGTACTGCTCCAGCGGGAGGGTAAACAGCGTTTCCGTGCGCTGCTATGGTTCGTCACATGACCCGGAAGCTGTACGCTGGCTCCCTCGGCCAATAAAGCGAGATGACCGCCACAACCCCAGAGTCATCCATGACTGGACCTAATGGTCAGGAGTCCCTTTACTTTTACCTTCCTTTAGTTTACGCTTTCATTTTACATCACAACTAACAAACGTTGAGTAACAATTTTTCTTGGTCAGTTTCCAGTATTGACCCAGCTCACACATACTGCTGGGCCCAACCGTGGCTTTGTGCAGATGAGAAAATGTGCAGGTTCTTAAAGTGAAGGTTGCAGCTGCTGCACTCCTTTCCTGCTGCTTCAGCATTCTGCAGAGCTATGCCATGGTTTAGCCTAGCATTACAGTGGTACCTCGGGTTAAGTACTTAATTCGTTCTGGAGGTCCATTCTTAACCTGAAACTGTTCTTAACCTGAAGCACCACTTTAGCTAATGGGGCCTCCCGCTGCTGCCGCGCCGCCAGAGCACGATTTCTGTTCTCATCCTGAAGCAAAGTTCTTAACCCAAGGTACTATTTCTGGGTTAGTGGAGTCTGTAACCTGAAGCCTCTGTAACCTGAAGCATATGTAACCCGAGGTACCACTGTATATCCAAACCTGAGCTCATGGTTTGTCTTATTTCAGACAAACTACAAGCTGTTTCCAAGGTTTTTTCTTCGTTTATTCATTGTGCTTTGGGCGAGATGAGCAATGAACCTGAGTTTAGCCCAGATGATGCAGAAGCAGTAGGACCAAGGCAACTCACATTTACACAAAGCTACGGTTTGGCTTATATTATATGTGAAATGGGCCATGGTATAAACAGAATCTACGAAACTCTGCTTTGTCTCAATGTTACCAGCACAAAGATAATTATAATAGGTAAATTTGTTGTGTTAATTTTTGATGTCTTCGGTCATATTGTGACAGTACTGGTATATAATGATGGAAGTTGAGAGGTTCTCCATACTTCCAACATCGAAATCCAAGCTGCTGTTAGCATATGATACAAGACCCTCTCACCATATGGTCTCTTCTTACTTTTTCTTTCAAACATCCCCAAGAGTATAGTTAGAGGATTGACTTGAATTTCATATCCTATAAGATATTTAGCACATAGTTAAATATCTCTTCAATAATCCTTAACATACCTACCACCCCACTATATGTGAGCAAATGTATTCCTAGCACTTCCATGTCTCTGGCAAATAGTCAAAGTGTTTGCAACTTTTATTCTGGGTATCATATACAACAGGCACGTCCAACTTCCAAGAGACTGCAATCTACTCCCACTGGCAGTGATCTACTCATTGGATTGACCAGAGTTGTTGAGGTTTTTTGGGGGGAGGATGAGCCAAAGTTGTTGAGGGGTTTTTTGTGAGGGGACATCAGGGTCCTGTGACACCAGGGACACCCGAAGATCGACCAGTAAATTGCGATCGACCTGTTGGACATCCCTGATATACGACACCTGTGTTTGTGTTTGCCAAATTCTTTAGAGGCTACATCTATTATATGTCTAGTACATTATTTACATATATATATGGCCATTGATACTCTATAGATCAACACATTCTGCCTACTGAGGTTCATACATGCAGGTCCCGCTATTGGAATGCTCGTTATCTGAAATCTCACTTATCTGAACACAAAGAATTATACCTAAACCTCGCTACACAAATGTCTGATTCAAATATCTGAACAGCTGGAGTTTGCGCACTTTCTTCCTTGTTTCTGTTTTGCTGGTTGGCAACAGCCATTTCAGGCAGAAACATGGAGGGAGGGAGATTGAATGAATTGGTTTTTCATATGTTTGGCTTTTGCTGTTTGGCTGCATCAGTTTCAGGCAAAAAGCATGGAGAAAGAAAGCATAGGAAATAATGGAAATCATCTGCCCATTATGCATTATGATTTCCCATTATGTTGGGAAAGTGGGACCTGCATGTAATCTTAACCTGGAGCACTCGCACAGGTAGAATTTTGAGGAACTAAAGTCTTTATTTATTTTCTTTGCAAGTGCCGCATTCATCACACAATTCTAGGGGGGTAGGTTACACATAAAATCAACTCAATGCGAAATATGAAAAGTCAGATTACCGTAAACATTCCCCAAAATAGAAACGTATAGCTGCTGATATAACCAATAACAATTGGCATTTCTGAACATTGACCAAAGGCCTTTCAGTTGGTAGCAATAGGTTAACGATGTTGGTGTCAGATGCATCTCATAAAGGTGGTTCTTCCAAAGGGATGGGGCCACCACTGAGAAAGCCCTATCCCTTGCCATTGCACCAAATACCTGCCCTGGTAATCGGAAATCACAATGTGTTGGAGCTTGTTACATTTTATTTAGTAATGAATATAAAATGTTAAGAAAAATTAAACAAAAGCAACTTTAAATTAGTTTGGGAATGCCAACTTTATACTTCTCTTCTCTTCTCTTCTCTTCTCTTCTCTTATCTTCACTTCTCTTCTTTTTTCTTCTCACTCCTGTATCTTAATATCAGGTACAGATGATATTCAGTGGTCAAAAGATCAGCATGATGGGTATCTGCTCAGAAAAAAAGCTTCATCTGCTGGTGTTATTTTTTTCCGTAAAAAGGTTTTACATTTTCTTTCAAAAAAAATTCCAACCTATAAAGAAAAGAAAGGAGAAACTACTTATCTAAGTCTGATGATAGTTATCAGTTCAAAATTAGGTAGTGAATGTCAAAGATAAAAGAGGTTTAGAAATGGGTAGACTTGAAAGAAGTCAGAAATTGCAAGGGTTGTTCCTAAAACCCATCATTTTTTAGTAGAGTAGATTATTATACTTTGTTGTGAATTGGGAGCATTTTGATTAAGTTTTATGGAGTTACACCTCATGGAAGTTAGAGAAGAGTGAAGCAGATAATAATTTATTCCTGGAAGGCTGACATAAATCTTAACTTAAGACTCCTAGCTGTAGCTAAACCTGTTAATTTTCTTGCCGTCACTTGCAGCAGTAGATGGTTTTATCTAACTTTATAATCTGAACAAAATAGTCCTTGGGCCATACAGTTTATCAGAATGCTCTTCTGTGGGTTTTAAAGAAAAAGTTTGTTCTAAAGCTTTATGCCTTTTCCTTTGCATTCATTTTCAATCCTGTTTTGTATTTTTTTAAATACTTAAATGGTAATGGTTTTGTCTGGCCGGTAGGCCATGCACTAAGAGATACAGGTCTAGTGGTTAGAGCAGGGGTCTGCAAACTTTTCCGCCGGTGGGCCGGATCGCCTATGTGTGAGAGCACCTGTGCGCATGCGCACACACCCATCACTCTTTCCCTGCTGGCTTTCGGAGCCATGGGGGGGAGGTGGCTGTGGCTTCCTATTGGCTGCAGGAGCTGTGGCTGCGTCCTAGAAGTCAGTCCCCGCGCAGAGCTAAACCGAAATGCTGCGCCGGTTTAGCTCTGTGCAGGGACTGACCAAGCAGGCGTTTAACAACCCCCTAGGGGCTTATCTGGCCCACAGGTCATAGTTTGCCAACCCCTGGGTTAGACCAGGATCCAAAAGACTCTGGGTGGATCAAAAAGTGTCTCAGGAAAACACATGGTAAACCTCAAAGTGGGAAATCAGGTTGGCAAAAGACAGAGCTCCACAGTGCCATCTGGTGTCACAGTTATATAACACATATAAAATGCATTTTCTTTACTAATATAGCTGAGTCCTCAGGTTGCAATTCCTCATCTTTCAGCCTGACCTAGTCCACAGAGTTTATGTGTGACTATAAAGGATCAAATGAGGGTGGGTAAAAAATTTCTTTTGGGAGAAAAGCGATGACAAACCTAGACAGCATCTTAAAAAGCAGAGACATCACCTTGCCGACAAAGTTAAAGCCATGGTTTTCCCAGTAGTGATGTATGGAAGTGAGAGCTGGACCATAAAGAAGGCTGATCGCCGAAGAATTGATGCTTTTGAATTATGGTGCTGGAGGAGACTCTTGAGAGTCCCATGGACTGCAAGAAGATCAAACCTATCCATTCTTAATGAAATCAGCCCTGAGTGCTCACTGGAAGGACAGGTCCTGAAGCTGAGGCTCCAATACTTTGGCCACCTCATGAGAAGAGAAGACTCCCTGGAAAAGACCCTGATGTTGGGAAAGATGGAGGGCACAAGGAGAAGGGGACGACAGAGGACAAGATGGTTGGACAGTGTTCTCGAAGCTACCAGCATGAGTTTGACCAAACTGCGGGAGGCAGTGGAAGACAAGGCATGCTCTGCTCCATGGGGTCACGAAGAGTCGGACACGACTAAATGACTAAACAACAACAACAACAAACAAATCAATGAGGCCACCTTGAGCTCCTTGGAAGAAAGGAAAGTGAACAAATACTGAGTCATTATGCAGTGCTGCCTCTACCTCTGTGGCAGCTTAGGTCGGATTACACTTATAAATATTAATGAGCGAGTTTACTTTAGTTGCAGTGACAATTATTCAAAACAGTACAGCAGACCACAGAAGAGAGAAATGCATAAGAAACTAATTTAAGACATTAACTCTGCTATAGTGTCTGAACTCAGAGAACAGTAGTCAGTATCCTCAGCCAGTCCAGTTACTACATACTTCATAATTTTATTTTTATGCTGCTTTCCCACAGTTCAAATCATGCTCAAGGTGAAGAAAATAAATATGAAGAAAATTCTTCTCCAGAAAAACATGAAGAAATAAATAACTACAGCATAAATAGTCATAGACAATAAATAAGACATTTAAAATACACGACCAAACTGAACCATTTCCACGTAAATCGCAAGATCTAAAATAAAGATACTAGAAACCTACAGCAAAAACCACAACAAAGCCCCCCCCATACCCCCTGCCCAAGAGTCTATTCAGCAGGCCCAGCTTTTGTAGCTGGAGTCAGTCAGAACCCCCACCCTTCCAGGCCAGGTGGAAAAGGCCTATAAGCAAGGGCGCAGGTCTTGCAGGACTCACAGTCAATATACTTTAATCCACTACCAAGTCAGATACTTCAGAGTTGCTTCTTTGCAAATGGCTTTAGTCCCAAGGCAATGGTTCATCTACAGCCAAATTTACAATTAGAAAATTATAATCTTTGAGAATTCTTAGAGAACAGATGAGGGCCCTGTGGACTAGAGGTCTGCAAATGTTGTTCCCATCTTCAAAAAGTGGGGAAACGATGTCCCAGGTATCTATTGACTGGTCACCTTGACATCTATACCAGAAAGGTCCTAGAACAAATAATTAAACAGTTGGTCTGTGAGCACCTTGAAAAGGATGATCAGGTCTATGTTGTGCCAGGAAGGGGGGAGGAGCAGTTCTTTCCCCCCATTGCAGTCCTGATAAAAGTCCCTCTGAAACTACTCTCAGCCCTAGGAGGAAATAACCATTGGTGTTAAGTTGTGGGTTGACATAGCAGACGACACAGCGATTTCTCCAAAGCAGCTCTTTATTTTGTAAACTGGAACAGAACTGAGGAGCTCAGTCAGCCTGCTTATATAGAGCTCCAGAACAATTGTAACTGTTGCAACGTTCTAAAACTATCCAATCACTGAACGTCACTTTTCGATCCTTCATTTGCATAACTATCTACAGTATCCCCCTGCTGGCCCAGTGTGAGAACTTCAGTACATTAACCATTGGGATTATTTCAGCAAGCGGCTGGTCTCAGTGATGTTGCTCCAGCCCTTGTCATGAACTTAATCTTTGCCACATTCATTTTCTCTTATCCACATGCCCGATGACTGAAATTAAGTTTCAGAAATGGCCTTTGGTTTTTTTTTGCATGAAAACCTTTTGCCGTTATTTGCACATGGCTTATCTTGGTTATGACTTAAAATCTAGAGTGTGGCTACTGATCTGTGCTCTTGCTAATGAAATTATATCTGTATTTGCTTAAATGTTTGTGTCTTACACTGTAAATGTCAAGGCCCCTGCTGGAATGCTGATTCTGACCTTTTTGCATAGAATGCAGATTTCCAGCATTTGGAGGGAGTCATGCAGGTTTCTTCCCTGTGCTCACTGTGGAGGTGTAATCAAGATGAGCAACAGGTAGCTTTATATGGCTGCTCAAACTCTTAAAAAAATCCTTGCTCAATATATCTGCGATTGACGTGAATAAAGCTTGCATTAACTTTCCCCAGAGAGAAAACCAGTTTGGAACCTGGCAGTACTAGTATCTTAAGTTGCCTTTCTTCCCAACTTTCCCTCTTGTTCCTCGCCTTTAAACATAGGCCTTTAACATTTCAACTGGCACATCTTTCTCCAAGAAGAATATTCAGTACTTTGGAATTTTTGCCTATAATTCAGTTATTAAAGACACGGCACATTTGATCATCTCACCAGACTGAAAGAATTCTTTAACAAATCATGTCAACACCATCACAAAAAGGGAATATATAGACGAAAATGTGGCCTGTGGAGGTGGACATCTTTTCCCCACCAAAAATGCCTGTGGAAATGATGCTACTTGATGACATGGCATTTTTCTCAGGAGCATACAGTCCAGGAGAGCATCTGGAGCAGTTCTGATGCCACGTCAAGGAACGGCAAGGCTTTTTTATAGCTACAAAAAGAAAGCAACAACCTCAGCCACCTTGTAAGGTATCAGGATGTAGAGGAAAGGGGTGGAAGTGGGAAGAAATTTGGTATAGCGATGGTTGCTGTTATTATTATTTTTTAAAAAATAAACCACTCTTCATCTAAATGGGTTCCCGGACCGTGTACAATAATAAAAATAGAATAGACAAGAGTAACACTAGTGGCTAAGAAGGGACATGGGTGGTGCTGTGGTCTAAACCACTGAGCCTCATGGGCTTGCCGATCAGAAGGTCGGTGGTTCGAATCCCTGTGATGGGGTGAGCTCCTGTTGCTCGGTCCCTGCTCCTGCCAACATAGCAGTTCGAAAGCACGTCAAAGTGCAAGTAGATAAATAGGTACTACTCCAGCGGGAAGGTAAACGGCGTTTCCGTGTGCTGCTCTGGTTTCGCCAGAAGCGGCTTAGTCGTGCTGGCCACATGACTTGGAAAAACTGTCTGCGGACAAACATTGGCTCCCTCAGCCAGTAAAGCGAGATGAGCGCCGCAACCCCAGAGTTGTCTGACACTGGACTTAACTGTCAGGGGTCCTTTACCTTTACCTTTAGTGGCTAAGAAGCTGTAAAGGAAGAGTTAAATCTTTCCCCTGCCATAAACTTAATAGGAG
Organism: Podarcis melisellensis; assembly: GCF_964234715.1. Taxonomy (NCBI): domain Eukaryota; kingdom Metazoa; phylum Chordata; class Lepidosauria; order Squamata; family Lacertidae; genus Podarcis; species Podarcis melisellensis. The sequence continues at coordinate 34,650,076 of NC_138537.1, forward strand.
ACCTTAGGCAAGCTCCTCTTTCTCTTACTCAGTCTTCCTGCCTGCAATATGGGAGATAATTTGACTGTACCTTACAGAGTTGTAAGGTTTATAACTAGATTATGCATATAAATCACTTTGAACACTAGAAAGTCCTGCAAACATCATTGTCTTTATAGCTCTTGCTGTTATTAAAAGTTTCATCCAATACTGAACATTTGTCATCTTGGCTCCTGTCACTTGATTTGTCTAGATCCATTTTATCAACTTCTTGGTTGCAACAGTTACACTTATACACACCATTAAGTATTTCATAACGAGTAATTTAATAATTTTTTTGTTCTTTAAATTGTGACTTGTACAGAATAAATGTGCTGTTGCTTATTTAAAAGTTACTATATACCAATTAAAATCTCTTAAGTGGTAATGTTAAAAGTACACAGTGTATTTATAAATGATTACCATGTAACAGCTCTCCCTTTAAACTTCTTAAGTTCATCAGTATGTTCCATGCACCGAGTAGGACTTAATAGTGCATTTTTCAAGAGTTTCAGCCTTTCTCTAAGTAATTGTTCAGAACTGTTGGACATCCTTTTTTTTACTTTTGCTTTGATATGAATTGGTAGAGTTGGTACTGTCTTTAACAGCCTATGGTAAAGGTTCTTGGTCTTTAACTGTAGATTGATCTGCACTCACTAAGGGGTGATTAGCCTTATCTCTATCCTTGCCATTAAAACCTTCAGGCTACTATATGAAAATCAGAGGAGCTGGCCAGGGAGGTTTTCTCCCCTTCTGTTCAATTGCCCTTGAACCAGTATTGGATTCACTGAACTCTCCTCTCGAACCCTTTTATTTCCTGCTAAAATCATTCTGTTTCCTCCCTCTATGGAGAACAACACTTACTGCAGTAATATCTCAGTTTGAAAGGTTTCCATTATTATGCCAGAATTACAGATTAATATAATTAAAGAATCTAGCTAGGTCATTGCTGGCAGCACTCGGGAGGAAATCAGTGTCTCGTTGCAGTTTGGAACTTGAAAGTTCATTATCCTTTACAGTAATGAGAGGCAAATATCATTTAGCAGCTCATTACCAAGATAAATACAACATGCGACTGCATATTTTAATGCACCTTCAAAATCCAAATGTAAAATGTCAGAAGTTACGGAAGTTCTCATTTTAAGGGGATGCCATTTGTAGATACGAAACCCTAATTACTAATTTTCTGACCAGTCTTATTACTTATTTAAGCCCATCCATATTAGATACTTCCATCTACTCTGACTCCATCGCCATTGTTCTGTAGTGAATATCTCTTTTTTATTATTTTTTTTATCTCTCACTAAAGAAACCTCTTACAGACTTTATCATGATAACAACAGTGTGATCATTTCAGAGCCTGCCTTTATTTACTCTCGTTTTACTGGGACTATTCCTGAGACTTTAGCTGCATCCCGACACCACTTCCCAAAAATTCAGAAAGTGAAGCTTTCTCTGGCATGATAAACAGGTGGAAAAACCTTCAGCTTGCTTGATTTCTGCATGCCTGGTCTGTTATTAAAGGCAGATGAGTGGAGCTGTAGGCACCACTGGCAGTTCTGTTCCTGGAGACAATAACAGCTGCAGGAGGGGAGAGATGCAGACCAGGACGGTGGAGAGCAAAGGGTTAAATTCCACCCTCCCCAGTAATACTGGTTCTGATCAATGGCGCACACAATTTATTTGTGAAGGTGGGGGGGGGGTGCATACTTGCCAACTGAATGCTTAATGCAAAGTGTAGCATAGCCCTCAGTGTATTTAAGCAGGTCCATCTTATTTAAATTTGTATTTAAAACACAGAATGAGATAGCATGGAACGACATGGGCAGTTGCTTTGCAGTGAATGCTTTAAAAAATGCCCTCATCAGTTCTCAAAGCCAGCCCTGCAGTTTCACATGAACTGGGCATGACTGTAGCCTTGGCTTCCCTGCATTTCCACATGGTTTCAGGAGAAAGGGGAGCACGCGGCTCACTATTCATTCAGAATTTCTGCACTGCTTTTCCAAATGCAGTGCCAAGTCGAATTACAGATAGAATAAGATTAAAAACAGCCCATGGAATATACATAGGAAAACTTTTTTCTTTTTTAAGCCATAGAGTTGGCTCTCTGGTCTCGCATGGGGAACTTTTAAGCAACAACCAGACAGTAAAAAGTTATAGAATACCACACACAGAAAGACAAGTAGGGATGGAGGACAGATCCCTCATATGTGACATGAAACAGATTTCATTTATGGTGACATAAAAAGATTTTACAGTTTATTTTAAGTTTATTGTTTGGTTCAGCGAATTTGATGTGCAGTAAAACAGAAAACTTAATATATATTGGAATGCAGAAAGAAAAAAACTGTGACAAGGCTAATTAGCCACATACCTTACTTTAGAATCTTTATCCTAGTACTAATAATATTGCGGGTGAAAGAAAGTGTGTGTGTGTGTGTGTGTGTGTGTGTGGTGCTTGCACTAAGGAGTTATAGCTTACTAAAATACACCTCTCAGAAATGTTTTTTCACTTAGTTGTAGAAAAAAATGCCCCACTACCTGCCCTGTTAAGTATTCATCCAATTAATGACTCCCATTCAGAGTGAGGGGAGGTAGCATTGCCCTTACCCTCAATTGGCTTTGTGACATCCTCATATAGGTAAAGACTCTCCTCCCTGCAAGAGAGGGGAGTGGTTGTGGGCGGGAGCCCGAGCACCGCCCCTAGCAGGGGGCGTTAGCCCCCTGCCTCCACCTCACCTGGCTGGCGCCCACGCCCCTCGGCAGGCATCCAACCAGGTGCCTCAGAGGGGGCGTGTTCAGCAGCCTTTTGCTGCAGCTCCAGCCTCTTCCTGGCCTCATTCCTCGTCGTCGTCCCGTCACGAGTCACCCACCCTCCACTCCCTTTTAGTTAGGGCTTAGGTCATTGGCCTTGCTATGGACCTTAGGTTGGTTGCCCGGGGGGCCTGGTAGGAGTTTTTCCATTTGGCATTAGGCTTTTTGGTTTTTTCGCCTACCTCGTAGCAATCGTCACAACTTTTGTGGTATTGGTGGGTAGGTTAGGCATTGGAATAATGTGTTGTGGTGTGTCGAAGAGCTAGGTGTGGCCATCGCCTATGCCTTCAATTTTTAGGGGTATTCCGTTAAAGGAATCTGGCGGTCGTGTATTCTGTCCGATGCCTGCTTGGCGGGAGGCCATGGCACGACCCTCGGTGACATCAGGGGAGAGCCTATAGTTGGTTTAGCATCAACAGGCTCCACCTACTGGTGAATAAACCCAATTGTTTGAGAGATCCAATGCCTAAGCCAATACCTTTTCACTGCTGTAATCAATAAAGTTGTGGCCTTTCCATGCCCATTAACCTTATATAACGTGTCCTTGTGTATTCTTTCACATTGCGGGGGTCGGGTCCTCGAACCACAAATCTTTATTGGCTAGGTAGAGTTGCAAAGAAGCATATTTAGGCGTGGCCAAAGCTTCATTTATTTAATAATAATAATAATAATAATAATAATAATAATAATAATAATAATAATTTATTATTTATACCCAGCCCAACTGGCTGGGTTTCCCCCAGCCACTCTGGGCGGCTTCCAACAAAACACTAAAATACAATAACCTTTTAAACATTAAAAGCTTCCCTAAACAGAGCTGCCTTCAGATGTCTTCTAAAAGTTTGGTAGTTATTTTTCTCTTTGACATCTGGTGGGAAGGCATTCCACAAGGCGGGTGCCACTACCGAGAAGGCCCTCTGCCTGGTTCCCTGTAACTTGCCTTCTTGCAGCGAGGGAACTGCCAGAAGGCCCTCGGTGCTGGACCTCAATGTCTGGGCAGAACAATGGAGGAGGAGACGCTCCTTCAGGTATACTGAACCAAGGCCGTTTAGGGCTTTAAAGGTCAACACCATCACTTTGAATTGTGCTTGGAAACGTGCTGGGAGCCAGTGTTATATGGTCTCGGCGGCCTCTCCCAGTCGCCAGTCTAGCTGCCACATTCTGGATTAATTGTAGTTTCCAGGTCACCTTCAAAGGTAGCCCCACATAGAGCGCATTGCAGTAGTCCAAGCAAGAGATAACTAGAGCATGCAGCACTCTGACGAGACAGTTTGTGGGGAGGTAGGGTCTCAGCCTGCGTACCAGATGGAGCTGATAAACAGCTGCCCTGGACACAGAATTGACCTGAGCCTCCATGGACAGCTGTGAATCCAGAATGACTCCCAGGCTGCGCACCTGGTCCTTCAGGGGCACAGTTACCCCATTCAGGACCAGGGAGTCCTCCACACCTGCCCGTCTCCTGTCCCCGCAAAAGAGTACTTCTGTCTTGTCAGGATTCAATCTCAATCTGTTTTGGCTTTGTGATGCTGTCCAAATAATGTCAGATCAAATCAGCAGTATGTTGATGTCATCCACTGTTAATGCTAGATGTGATCAGGCCACTCCTGGGGTTCCAGGGCCTCATCACTACTGACTTCTGTCAGCCATGGCTGTGTTTCCTTTATTTTAATTTTTCTCCAGCTCTGAGATGAGTACCAGGCTTTCAGAGACCTGCCATTAGTCCCATCCCTGTTGTAGCATTGGTCCAGACCAGGGGTCAGCAACCTTTTTCAGCAGGGGGCTGGTACACCATCCCTCAGATCATGTGGTGGGCCAGACTATATTTTGAAAAAAAATATGAACAAATTCCTATGCCCCACAAATAACTCAGAGATGCATTTTAAATAAAAGCACACATTCTATTCATGTGAAAACACCAGGCAGGCCCCACAAATAACGCAGAAATGCATTTTAAATAAAAGGACACATTCTACTCATGTGAAAACACGCTGATTCCTGGACCATCCACAAGCTGGAATGAGAAGGTGATTGGGCCAGATCCGGCCCCCGGGCCTTAGGTTGCCTACCCCTGGTCCAAACCAAATGGATTAATATAAAAAAGCATAAGAATGCATTATATTAGGGAACGTTGCTTTGTTAAAATGTCTATCATAGGCAAAATTGTGTATTAGGAGAAATTTGCACTAAAATGCTAATGAATTCTTATGAGTACTTGAAAAATGATAACAATTCTCTACATTGCCACAGAATGATGTGGAAATGTTGAGAACAGAGCTAGTAAGAAGTAAACAAACCTAATTTACATGGGACTTACTCAGTAAGCTTGCATAGGATTGCTACAGTTGTTGGCTTCTGTATGTCTCAGGAAACCATGGGTGATAATGGGAGAGTGAACCTTAAGTTGGTGTTCCTAGAATCATAGTACTGTATGCGGTGGTTGGACATACATTTTTGGAGCCCTGAAACTTGAACTGTTGTGGGGGTCCCTTCGCATCCAAAAATGAGATCTGGGTAGCCACTGTTATCTTCTTCAGTGATGTTTAAAACAAGCTACTGATTCTCAGACTTTGGGATTGTTGAAAGATATACAACGAAAAGTTGGTGAATTTGAGTTGTGCGACTCAAATTGGGTTCTACCAGACCCATTTTTTAAAAAAGCAACATGAACTAAAGTCGCTTCTGGGGCCCCTCTGGAATTAGAGACCCTGAAGTCTAAGGTTCATTAGTTCTGTATTATTGATGCTTTTGAATTATGGTGCTGGAGGAGACTCTTGAGAGTCCCATGGACTGCAAGAAGATCAAACCTATCCATTCTTAAGGAAATCAGCTGTGAGTGCTCACTGGAAGGGCAGATCCTGAAGCTGAGACTCCAATACTTTGGCCACCTCATGAGAAGAGAAGACTCCCTGGAAAAGACCCTGATGTTGGGAAAGATGGAGGGCACAAGGAGAAGGGGACAGCAGAGGACAAGATGGTTGGACAGTGTTCTCAAAGCTACCAGCATGAGTTTGACCAAACTGAGGGAGGCAGTGGAAGACAGGAATGCCTGGCATGCTCTGGTCCATGGGGTCACGAAGAGTCGGGCACGACTAAATGACTAAACAACAACAACAAGTTCTATATTAGATCCAGGCCTGACTGCATGGAGTTGGAAGGACCCCATTGCTCATCTATATACCCTTGCAGTGCACGAATAACTGCTATTTAACAAAGTTATACTCAGAGCAGGCCTATTAAAATGAATGAATCTAACTTAGTAACGTCCATTAATATAAGTGGGCCTACTCTTGAGCAAAACATGAATACTACCCTTGCAGCATATCTGCTGAATTAAGTAGGACTTGGCTCAGGTAAGCGGGTATAAGATTGCAGCCCCAGAGATGTTGCGCTTTCTGAGAACCGCAAACCTATGTTGAAGACCGGGCTCTAAATTATGGAAGCTGGTGTATGGGAAATACATACACGTTCAAGTCTTAATGACCCATATGGCTCATTGTCATAATAACGAAAAGCTTTACGTTATAAAAAGTTACAATGAGGGAGAGGACATATCTACCATGATCCCTGAGCAAAAGCGTAGGTGTGATTAAATGCAGCCCAAATTTCATAACTCTCAGAGCTGTGGGACTAGCAAGTCATGCTTGGCTGTGAGAGATTCATGGCTTCCAACATGATTAAGTTATGGGTCAGCAAATCAGTAATTATAGATGAATTGTTTAAAGACGTTGATAAACAGGCTCTGTCAGTTCTTCCTGCATGTGCTACTTCTCAAATGGGAGCAAGTACTGCTAGATTAATGGGCTGTTCCTTACGTGGAAAGGTGTCTGAGGCTTAGCAGAGATTATCAGCCACCATGTACAATTGCATTTGGGAAGGGCACTGTCATTAAAATGATGGCTTCTACCGTTGTCGCTTATTTTATCGATCCGGGCACGAGAAGGAAACATCCGTTCCTCATGCAGACATGAACATTTTTAGATAGCAAGACTTGGCATGCATTTTTCATGGTTCGAGACTGACTGTGTTTAACAGCTTTTCTCAACTTGTTCCGGTTACAAAAGAGCCATAACGAACAGTCACTCATTTTAAACACAGCTGCCATTTCTCACCTGTGTATTCTCTTTTCAGAAGTAGCAGAGATGACATTCATTGAAAATCCAACGTAGGGGGTGTGGGGAACCAAATTTTTTTTGCTTGAGGGATGCCGGTGGTGGGAGGGGCCAGAGGTAAAAGCAACAGATGTTGCTAACAGGAGGCTAATTTCCTCTCAGATCTTTCTCTATTCTGTATGTAAGTATGCACAAGGCATTATTAGAGTTCAGGGCACATTCCAGTTAGGCAAAAAACAAACAAACAAACAAAAACCACCTCAAGGAGAGTGCAAGGTGGGTTCAGTTCTCTGTGTGGGGAGAGTTTCATTTCTCTGATGAAAATAGGGATGTCCTATTCAATAATAATAATAGTAATAATAATAATATTTTTTATTATTTATACCCCACCCATCTGACTGGGTTGCCCTAGCCACTCTGGGTAGCTTCCAACATGTATAAAAACAGAATAAAACATTAAACAAATTCCCCAAACAGGGCTGCCTTCAGATGACTTCAAAAAAGTTGTATACATTGTGCTCCATATCCTCCAACATTTTTTCGATGAAAATAGGGACGTCCTAAGGAAAAGCGGGCCGTTCTGGGACCAAATCAGAAACAGGGATGGCTTCTGTAAATCCAGTACTATCCCTTGAAAATAGGGACACTAAGAGGGTCTGTGCATAATCTGCTACAAATATGAAAGACCATGTCTAGTCTAAGTCATCCAGTGAGCTTAATGGCTGAGGGAGGATTTGAACCTTGGTCTCCCAGATCCAGACCTCTACACTACCCTGGCTTTGGGCTCATGGAGCAGACCAATTATCCCCAGCAATGTGAGCTTCTCTTAGTAGGTTTTGGCTGACACAGAATTCAGCACCGACTTAGATGCCTCATAATTCTTTTTGAATTCTTTTGCAGCCTATGTCTCCTTTGGAAGTTACAGTTCCATACTCCGGTTTTCTGGCAGTTAGCCCCAAAATGTCCTGGGGCACACAGGTGTGTGACAACAACTTAAAGTTCAGGTGTGAGGCACACATCTGTCAAAGTGCTGCAGACTTTCTCCAGAGTTCACACACCTTGTGCTTGTGTCTGATCTTTTGCGAAGTATGTCTACATAAACGCAGACACACAGATCTGTGGGACTTTGTCTCTGATTTCCAATAAGCTAGAGGCTAGCCTGATTCACGTAGGAACCGTGAACCACCAACTTAAAGGAACAGAACTTCAGTTTCCAAGAAATTATGTGTAGGATCAAACAAGAAAGGATTTAATGCTAATGCTACAACATTTGCACAACTTAATCCCGCACTCCGTGGCTTGCCATATAATTGCACTGGCTCTCTTCACAAACATTGAATTAGCATCACCGTTTAGCGTGCACTTCATATGGTAGTTTTCCAAAAGTGTAGTTCAAGTATTTGAACAGTAGGAAAAATAGCGTTTTCTCCCTTTATGAAAGGGCATAGTGTTACATGCTCGATATTTCATTTCTGAGTAGAGGCATGACATGGAAATGATCAGAACAGCAGGAAAAAGTCTTGGGGAAATGTAAAAGGGTATGGAGACATAAGAATGCATTGGAAATGTGTGGCATTTGTGCTCGGCCCCAGTAGTTGCTATTACTGAATCTATATTTCTTCAAGATCTTCAATATGTTCCAGCCCTTTTATTTTTTATGTAAAAAATTCTGTCCTTGTAGCTGTTCACAGATTTTTTGTCTTCAGTGATTTTCGGTTTAGGCTGGTTGTTCTGCTTGCTTCTTCCCCCTCATTTCTTGAATCAATTATATATTTTGACGTCTTCTCTGAGCCTATCTGATTTACTGCAATATATTCACAAAAGGCCAAGTTTTGAAGCAGCATTTAGAAAAAGAAGAAGTGGTAGATTCTCAAAACAAACAAGATGCTGTTCAATTCCGATTCCTATTTGCTTCCTCATAGGAATTTATTGAATTTCTATCTTGCCCTTCCTTCTGAAGGAGCCCATGCTAGCATTTTATTATTCTGAGTTGTTAGTATTGCCATTCATTTTTCTGGTTTTCAGTTGGTTCCTCAAAGTGTCTAGAAGCTAAATCTCTATGTGTGGTGAGTAGATGGATTTTATTTCTAGTATAGAAGCATGAATGTGAAGGTTCCTGTCAGTCCCCATGCTGGTGAGGATCCCTTTGAGCTGTTGATAACACGAATACAGAATATGACAGACAAAGGGAACTAGACATGTTTATGAAGGATAAGCCTGTCAATGGCTACACCCAATAAATACATCCAATCTTTTACTCTGGAGTCATGATGTGACATGGCAAAAACTGGAAGGGGAATAAGCAATGGGGCAAGAGCCTGAATGTGTGGTGTATACTAGCCATGTTGGGAACGAGGATGCTAGACTATTGGTCTGACATTCACAGAATGGCTCTTACATTAAGAGCCTTTACTAATTTGTAATAGGTATGGGGGCTTGATGAGAGTCTTTGGTATGGGAAAATGCTCCCTGTTTGTAGCTCTATGTAATCTAATGGACACTTTTATTTAACCTGCCTCTTGTCTTACCATGAATTGGTCCCTGGATTACGCTGACATTTTTTTCCTGGCATTACAGACTAATATGGTTTCTTGTACTTCTTGTTCCTTTGATTAGATTTTTGATCTGATCCTCCCCTCCTGAGTTGCCATGCACTCAGCCAAACCCAGCAAGAATTAAATGAAAAGGAAACTGAGTTCCGAAGCCCCTTGCAGTATATATCTTGAGAGTGTCCTCCCAGGTCTGTATTCACTTAGTGCAAACAGTTGAACAAAATAATCCACAGAAGAAAGGACACACACACACTTCAGGTTTTTTAGGGTGAAAGATTTCCCAGATTTGAGCAATCCATATGCTCCTGTGGAGTTGCACAGCATGTACTGTAAGGTGAATTACGGATGTCTGTAGAACTCCTGCAGTCTAAGAGGTCTGTAGTGCTGTGTGAATGATGTTAAAACGCTGGCTGTTTTATGCAGTATATATTTATGAAGAAGGCCCACTCATTTAGTCAACCTGTCACTGTCAAAATTAAAAGAGGTGCTGATATTATAGCAACTTCTGCTGCATTTGTGAATGGCGTAGCCCAGCTTGCTTGGTTAATCCAGTCTGTTCTAATGATTAATAGAAAAGATTATGCCACCAGCTTAGACCAAACAATGTCTAAGCTGGTTGCTTTTGTCAACTTTGACCACTTCTTCTCCTGCTGGGAGCCCTGCTGCCTAATCCCAACTGCACGTGTACTGACATCACTTATGTGTTTCTTTATAAAAAATATTTATAGACTGCGGGTCTGCAAGGCGGTATCCAGCAAATTTTCAAGTACAATAAAACATGAAATACCATGCAAACAGTGCAGAATAACCATAAAGATGATGGGCTCATTTTGGGAATAGTTTTAAAAACTACCTAGGCCTGGCAGGATAAAAAAAAGTCACCAATAGATGCTTGAAATTCATAGCAAGGATGCCTGCTGAATCTCTGGTGGACGAATATTCCACAGCATGGGATGAGCAATGTTAAATGCTCAACTTCTAGGTGAATCCATGTGGGCTTCTGAAACCTCCAGAATTCAGCCTTTCTCAACCTGTGGGTCCTCAGATGTTGTTGGACTACAACTTCCATCACCCCTAGCTAGCAAGGCCAGAGCTCAGGGATGATGGGAATTGTAGTCCAACAACATATGGGGACCTACAAGTTGAGAACTGCTGCTACAGGTGGTTTTATTCTTTGGTTTGGGATGATGAAGATGATGAAGAAGATGCTTTTGAATCCACCCATCTGACTGGGTTGCCCCAGCCACTCTAGGCTGTTGGGATATAAGGGGACTCATTGATATGGGGAAACAGACCTGCCACACACTTGGAGTGGAGCCTGAAAATAGCCAGACTTGGCATGCAGAAGCTTCACTCCCTGTCATCTCCTGTTAAAAGAAGCAGCTAATGTGAGAGACCTTTACTGGAGATCCCAGAGGGCAGCTGCCATTCTGTGTATGAGACTGTGTGAGACTGGGAAAATATTCCAGCCTCTTGCAAGGCAACTTTGTATGCCCCTATGGCAGAGCCAATCCACACCATACACCTGAAGCATAATAATGCCACCTTAAACAGTCATGGTTTCCACAAATATTTCTGGGAGCTGTAGTTTGTTAAGGGCACTGGGAGTTGTTGGGAGGTCCCACTCCCTATGTCCCTCATGGAGCCACAAATGCCAGAGTTCTCCATGAAGAGGGATTGATTGTTAGATCACTCCAGGAATTGTAGCTCTGGGAGCTATCTAGAGGTCTCCGAACAACTCACAGCACCCTTAACAAACTACAGCTGCCAGAATACTATGGAGGAAGCCATGACTGTTTGAAGTGGGATCACAGTGCTTTTACTCTATGGTGTGAATGTGGTCACTGTGTCATAATTGTAATGGTAGCCATTGGTGTCTTATGTTATTCTCTGTCATTTTAGTTTAAGCTGAGCTCCTTTTGTACTGACATTTTAATGGGTTTTAGAAATGTATATTTGTGTATTTTAATACGTTGCACACTTAACCAGGTGGTGAAGAGCAGCATAGAAGCAGATAAGTAAGAAAATGAAGTGTTACATCATCCCATTACTGGGGCCTAGCTGAATGATGGTTTCTTTCACAGGCAGGGGATTAAGATTAGTGAACAACTGTGTCCTGAAAGCCAAATGGAGTCATAAAAAATACATCCACAACTCAATGTAGAGATCTGAGTGATTAGCATTAAAATCAAGTGAATGATAGTAAAATCTGACACATGTGCTTTTTATGATTGGGTTTCATCTTTAATGCCTTAAGAGGCAAGGAGTGCTGTAGTGTATGGGCATGGGGGATGGTGAGGTGTGTGATCTATGTGCTGGCAGATGTGAGCATGCTCGGAATAATTTAACGTACTGATAAGACCTTGGGCTGAGGATGAAACCTGCATGAGTTAGAAAAAGACCTTGATGTCTGCTTTATTTGCACTTTTAGAAGTATTGAGTACATTGTAACTCGTACTCTAATTAATACATGTCTTTTAGCTGCTTTGCTACACAACTACTTCTAAGGAGCTGTTTAATGCATACCATAAACCCTCCTTGCATTTCTCTTTGATGGAGATTTGCAGCATGCAGACAAATTAACTTTAAGCCTTTTGTGCTTCTCTGTTTGGGACTTGGAGATTTTTCCTCCCTACCCAGAAGTCTATCTTCTACATCTCTGCCAACTTTTTTCACATTTCTAAGAGACAGTTGGGTTTAATTTGTCACAATATAGGGAGAGTTACCATTGTCTTCCTGTTTTTATTATTTCATTTTGGAAGCAGTATTGTAGATGATAATCTTCAGTTTCTCTGTGAGAGGTTTTATTAATTTAGGGCAGCTTACAGTTTACTTGTGAAGAAAAGAAGAAATGAATACTTTGTATGCATTTCAGTACAGTGGTACCTCAGGTTAAGAACTTAATTCGTTCTGGAGGTCTATTCTTAACCTGAAACTGTTCTTAACCTAACGTTCCACTTTAGCTAATGGGGCCTCCCACTGCCACTGCGCCACTGCCGCACGATTTCTGTTCTCATCCTGAAGCAAAGTTCTTAACCCGAGGTACTATTTCTGGGCTAGCGGAGTCTGTAACCTGAAGCGTCTGTAACCTGAAGCGTCTGTACCACTGTAATTACCTTTGTTCCTTAGTTCCCTCCCCTCCACTGATCATATAATATAGTCCAAACAGGTGTGTTCTGTGCCTATGAAGCTCTTAGTGTCAGTTAATGTCAGTGGGAATTGTCCAGAGACTCTGGGATGGCAGCATGCTGATATATATATACAGCTGTGAATAGCTAGTTCACAGACAAGATTTTGCCTAAGGTTGTAAAATCGGCTGAGGTTTCTTCTAAAAAGGCACCACCCTCTTGTTTTCCTGTCTGTCTTGGGACCACACGAGACATTGCCTTCCATTGCTTAATAGCATTTTGTCCACCCCAAGGGTGGTGCCCCCATCTCAGCTGCAAGGTAGGCTCAGTGTCCCACCTGCTGCTTTCAATTGCATCAACATTTGGTGTTTAGCTCTTTTTGTTTGATGTGAAGCCAACACATGGGATCTCTTGGGTTTTGAGGGATGTGGCTTCTGGCATGTTGAGTAGGTTATGCTGCTTGTCTATAGAGGGTTGAAGTGGTAGGTGGGAGAACTGGAACAAAGCACTCAAGAGGACATAAATATGGCTTTATATTGCTTCTTCAGAAATAATAAAGCTGCTTCTCTCTCAATAATAATAATAATAATTTATTTATACCCCACCCATCCGGCTGGGTTTCCTCAGCCACTCTGGGCAGCTCCCAACAGATTAAAAACAGAGTAAAACATCAAACATTAAAAACGTCTGCCTTCAGATGTCTTCTAAAAGTCAGATCGTTGTTTATTTCCTTGACATCTGATGGAAGGGCATTCCACAGGGAGGGTGCAACCACCAAGAAGGCCTTCTGCCTGGTTCCCTGTAACCTTACATCTCGCAGGCAGGGAACCACCAGAAGGCCCTCAGTGCTGGATCTCAGTGTCCGGGCTGAACGATGGGGGTGGAGACACTCCTTTAGGTATACTGGGCCGAGGCCATTTAGGGCTTTAAAGGTCAGCACCAACACTTTGAATTGTGCTTGGAAACGTATTGGGAGCTTGAGCTTTTTAAACACACACACACACACACACCAACAACAACAACTTGGAGGTATTACAAGAAATATTATGTCCATGTTCAAAGAGCTGAGGGATGAGATGGTATGTTATATATTCTGAATGAAATTTCAGTCTGAGTCATAAATCATTTAACTTCTTAGAACACTATGACATGGTTGACTGTGTTTATTTTAGATGGTTTTTAAAACTAAACATAGCACTTTCCATTTCAAAGTTTTTTTTAATTCATATTACCCTTTTTCTTCTCAATCACAAAAAGAAAGGATAAAGGCTGAAATATGTTTGAGAAACACCAAAGCTAGAGAAAACACTGGGATTACAAATTATTTTCCTTGACACCTATGATGAATCTTTCATTCTTCACACTTTATTGTTTTAGTCCTCCTTTTATTGCATTATCCCTCCTTTTTTAGGGCAGCAGGTTAATTGCTAAGCTTAATGGTAAAAAGAACACACATTGTCTTTTATTCCCATATGTTGAAGAACTTGCCTTAAGGGAATAGGGCTGCAAGAAAGAAAAGTTCAGAGCACTTGTCATATTTATAGGGAGATGAGAAAATTTCTGGTAAGGGCATAACATTTATGTGTTGCATTTTTTTATTCCACCCTTACTCCAAAGAGCCCAAGGAAGTGTATATGACTCCCCAGTAGGGATCCTGGAGAATTCTGTCAAAAATAGAAATGGGAGGGGAAATTGCCAGTGTTTGTTATTGGTCCCGTGTCTGGAATGAAAATCAATCCTGCGAATACCATTGGTATTTGCAGTTGCTGTTGCTTTTGGTCTGCAAATGATATGTAATTGATTCCATTTTCCCTGTTCTTAGAGTTCTGTTTCCTTGTATTGAAATTAATGAGATGGAAGAGGATAATGGCAGCATTATGTAATTTGCTGTGATGTAATTTTGCTATGGTAGATAGTGAGTAATATACTGTTTTACAGGAGATGGACTGCAGCAGAACAGGATGAGTGCTGCATGCATTGAATGTGAACTGTACTGAATTTCTTTCCCATCTTTCCTTCAGACTAGGATATTTGCAGGATTGACTTCTTCTCTATATTTTTGCCCATTCACTGTGGTCTTCTACATTGGCTCCCAGTATGTTTCCAAACACAATTCAAAATGTTGGTGATGACCTTTAAGGCCCTAAAAAGCATCAGCCCTGTATACCTGAAGGAGCGTCTCCACCCCCAACATTCAGCCTGGTCACTGAGATCCAGCAGCGAGGGCCTTCTGGCGGTTCCCTCACTGTGAGATGTGAGGTTACAGGGAACTAGGCAGAGGGCCTTCTCAGTAGTGGCACCTGCCCCGTGGAACGCTCTCCCATCAGATGTTAAGGAGATGACTCTGAAGGCAGCCCTGTATAGACAAGCTTTTTAAGGTTTAATATTTTACTATGTTTTTATATATGCTGGAAGCTGCCCAGAGTGGCTGGGACAACCCAGTCAGATGGGCGGGGTACAAATTATTATTATTATTATTATTATTATTATTATTATTATTATTATTATTTACACACCTTGTGGTGCCACATGTTCCAGAGGTTTGTTCAGAAGTTGTTTGGACTAGGGTAGAGGGTCCTGTAAAGGACCCCTGGGTGGTTAAGTCCAGTCAAACTTGACTATGGGTTGCAATGCTCATCTCGCTTCAGGCCAAGAGAGCCAGTGTTTGTCCACAGACAGCTTTCCAGGTCATGTGGCCAGCATGACTAAACAGCTTCTGGCACAACAGGACACTGTGATGAGTGTCAGAGCGCACAGAAACGCCGTTTACTTTCCTACCACAGTGGTACCTATTTATCTACTTTCACTGGCATTCTTTCAAACTGCTAGGTTGGCAGGAGCAGGGACAGAGCAATGGGAGCTCACCCCGTCACGGGGACTTGAACTGCTGACCTTCCAATTGCCAAGAGGCTCAGTGGTTTATACCACAGCAAAGCAGCCCTTGCCCATTCTCCCCACTGAAGATTTTCCTGGATAAGAGAAGTGCTTCCATCATGTATGGGTGCTTTTTTAGATTGTATCAAATAAAGCATTTTGAATCCTCCTTTTTTATATATACAGAAGGACTTGAAATGATTGCCTCTTGTGAAGGCACCCATTAAAACAAAGCCCACAGTTTCAGTGTGTTTCTAACTGAGGTTAGAAAGCACTTCTCTTTGCTTTCTTGCCTGTTTTGCATTGCGGCATGGCTCCCAAATTCATGTTTAATTTGTGTTATTGACACATAGGGGCTGATCTGTGCTGTTGAAGGATAAAGGCTAACTCTGCTGTAATCCTAAGCATACTTACTGGAAAGTAATTTCCATTGAAATAAATGGATCCTACACCTGAGGTAATAATTCAGGACTGAAGGACCAGACACCACTGGCATAAGCAATCAGCATCTTTCTTATGCCACTACCGATCTTCAGGAGGGGGTGGAGTTGCGGGCTCACGACCCGCCCACACTCTTGCGGGGCTGAGGTCAGCCCCGCGGGAATTGCAGGGAGTCCCCAGTCACCCCGCCCACGCTCCCACGAGGCTGAGGTCAGCCTCGCGGGAATCAGGGATTCCCCAGTCACACCCCCGCGCGCCAGCCAATCGGCTGGCGGCCGGGGCGGGCCTTCCAGAGGCCACATAAGGTCGGGGCAGCCCCCGGCTCGCCCCTTTTCTCCCTGGCTGCGAGCGCGATTTCCCACCCACCCACCCTTTAGGTTCCGCCATCGACCTTGCTATGGGCTTCGGCTGGTCGCCGCTTGGGGCCAGGTAGGAATTTTTCCCATTTGGCTAATTGGCTGGTTCGGGAGCCACTTGGTTTTTCGCCTACCTCGTAGCAATTCGTCACAACTTTCCCGGTTGGCGGTAGGCATTGGCCGGGGTATTGTCATGCAAATGAGGTGGGGGGGAGGAGCGCCATCACCTCCCCCAAAGATTGAAGGGTAGTTCGTTAAAGGACTCCGAGGGGCGACGCCTCGTCCGAAACCTACGGAGGCTAGGGCCTAAAGCGCGCCCCCGAGCGGTAACCCCTCGGGGAGCGCCTAGGGATACGCATCTCGGGTAGCTCCCCCTGTTGGTGTTTAACCCTTCCCGGTTAGATCGGATAGTCGGTTAGGGGCCAATGCCTAAAGCCAATACCTCTCTTTCCTGTAATCAATAAAGTTGTGGCCATTTTCGCCCATTAACTTAAATTCTTGTGTCCTGTGTCTTTATTCATTACACCTGTGGGGGGGAGGAAATAGCCACGCAACACACTTTTATTTAGAAGAGATTGATGTAAGTGGCTTTTATTAAGCAAACATTACTGGGTTACAAGAGTACTGTATTTGATTTTCAGAGGTGATGTGAATGGTTGTTGATGAGAATAAATGAGTGAAGGAAAATTGGGTGCTAGATTTAACCGGGAAGCTTTGCTCTGTGTTTATTTCTGTGTGCCTTTGCTAGCTTGAATGAGATTGTAGTGAAAATGAAGTATCAAGCTGTTGTTATGTAGATTCCCCCTTAAACACTGCTGGGATTATTGTTTGCTTTTACTAATAAAGTGTATAACATGCCTTATGTTGTCTTATGTTGCAGCTTTTGCTTTTGTTCTTTTGCATTATGTTGCAGCTAAGGATTGCCCTCTGGAGTGTTGCAGCTTAGTATAACTGCCGCTCTTTTTCTTCCTATAAAATTATGAAAACCCTTCACATCTCTTTTACCTACAGTAGATCTGTTGTATTTCAATAGGAGTCTGATAGTCAAACCATATCTCCCCAGTCATCTCTGAACAGAAAATGGTGAAGAGTTACTCATTCCAGGATTGTGTTTTAATTGAAAATATTGGACATTAAAGGGGGGGGGGATGGAGAGACATAATTTTTGTAGTAGAGATTGCTCTAGACCTTGATGACATGAGTGATGAAATAGGCAAGGCAAAGCAACAGAAAGAAACTAGGAGGTGGAGTAGCATGAGGACTGGACTGAAATACAAGACCAGATTGATTCAGAGCTTGGCTGAGACAGGCCCAGAGAGGCCTCTGAAAACAAGGAACAGGGGGATATACTGATATTTTCTTCTGACAAGATCAATTGTAGGGATAACCTATTGACTTCTTCAGAAAGCCTCTGGTACTGAGTGCCATGGAGGATCGGTAACTGCATTTTGGTCCAGATAACCTGATTCTTTCTAGGTTAGTACTTTATGTGTATAGTAAATTATTCTTTGTTCAGTAAAATAGAGTAAGGAATCCCAAAAAAACTTCTTTCCAGCTACGTTAAAATAGCATATATATATATATTTAAAAAGTGGCAGCTCTTAATTATATGCAGCATTGGTGGAATCTTTCACAGCCTGAGGATGTCCACATTGTGCTCTTTTATACACAGAGCTCACTTACATGCAGGAAATCACACAGTAGTTCCCAGCTGTAGAATATAACGTATGTTTGTGTGTGTATGTGTGTGTGTATTCGTGCAAATTTTCTGTGTGTATAAGTGATTTTAAAATTTCTTATTGCTTCTTCCCAAGAAACACAGACCTGTTGCAAACCACTAGCAAAGGGTTAATGGCTTTGTGATTGTTTAGTGTGAGTGCTTGTAAAAGCTTATAGTGAGCAGTGAAAAAGCACCTGTTATTTCCCCCTCCCTCCCTCCCTCCCTCCCCCCCTTCCACATTTCAATAGCTTATGCATGTGGCTCTCATATAGGAATTCAGTATTGGAGCTCAATATCATGTTCACATGCTCTAGAGTGCTAAGGGCCTCTCTAGAATTCAAAAGGTAGTGACACAGAATCGCCCCATCACAGAGTGTGCAGTGAATAGCTGCAGGGTCTCAAAGCCTCTTGATTTCTAAATAACTAAGCAGTTGAAGTTACCGTACTTCCCCCCCACCAAACCCAATTACAATGTTCAGCATCAAACATTCTATGCCTCCCTATCTTTGTGTTTCTGCTCCCTATCTTTGTGCAGCATAGATGCAGACACTTAGCTGCTGCACCGTGAAGCTAATTTTGTTATTTGTGGGCTGCTTTAAGCTATTTGAAGAAGGTGGAATCGTGCTAGCAACTTGGTATAAATATATCCCTATGAGCAAGGAACAAGACTGTAGCCCTTGCAATTTGGATAGGGCATGGTTGACATACCCTAACCCCCACCCAAAAAAGAATTGGGAAGAGGTATCCATACTCTTCTCAGGCAAGTGGTGCCATAAAAGTCTATCGTAGGAGTCGACTCCATAGCACACAACATCAAAGAAGAATATTGTGTTTCATCTTTATACTAGGTGTGTTCGTATTGCTGATTTGTGAGTTGAAAGGGAGGGTTTGTACAGTATTCTATTTTTATTATTTTTGGAACTGCTGTCGTGTATGTCGTCCTGAGTGTTGCTCATAAAGGCAGCCTAAACACATTTAAAATAAAATGAAGTATTGGGAGAGTTAGGTTTTTTCACAGACTGGGCTAAACTAATTGAAAAACAGGTAGTTCATTACCAGCTGAGTAGCTTTTCAATAGCAACTTAGAACTATCCAGACCATTCTTTGTTATGTAGATATAACTATGCAGGGACGCGGGTGGCGCTGTGGGTTAAACCACTGAGCCTAGGCTTGCCGATCAGAAGGTCGGTGGTTCAAATCCCCGCAACGGGGTGAGCTCCTGTTGCTCTGTCCCTGCTCCTGCCAACCTAGCAGTTCGAAGCACCTCAGAGTGCAAGTAGATAAATAGGTACCGCTCCGGCGGGAAGGTAAACTGCATTTCCGTGCGCTGCTCTGATTCGCCAGAAGCAGCTTTGTCATGCTGGCCACATGACCCAGAAGGTGTAAGCCGGCTCCCTCGGCCAATAAAGCGAGATTAGTGCTGCAACCCCAGAGTCGTCTGCGACTGGACTGGTCAGGGGTCCCGTTACCTTTACCTTTATGCAGGGAACATATATGGGATTGGGAGTGGAATTCATTTGGTCCACTTTTCACGGCGGGCTGACGCAAACTGATACCCTGGTAGATGTG
This sequence comes from Podarcis melisellensis, assembly GCF_964234715.1. Taxonomy (NCBI): domain Eukaryota; kingdom Metazoa; phylum Chordata; class Lepidosauria; order Squamata; family Lacertidae; genus Podarcis; species Podarcis melisellensis. The sequence goes on from NC_138537.1 coordinate 34,669,657, forward strand.
ATACCCAGTTCTCTGCATTTTTGGTGTTCTGCACCATTTATATAAAAGATGCCCATGAATGTGCTTTTACTGGAGAATGAATTAAAAAGTGTGCATTTGTACATGACACAGACAATGGAATGGAACAGAACAACTCATGACTGAGTGCTAGTGAGACCTAAACAGGATGGTTTCGGTGGCTCAACCGAGCCAAGCATATATCACCTCCCCCCCCCCATGCAACCCCTTCCCCTCATTAATATAAGTGAGACCCACACCAGCCCTCCTGACTCTTCTAATGTAAGTTTGGTAGCAGATTAATCAACAAATTCCCTATTTTTTGTTACAAGTATCAGCAGATTAATTTAGGTATTGATTAATGTTTCCTGTGGGGTGGATGCTGCCACAGACTCCCAACCAGGGGTGCCAACTTGAATAAAATATTGGAGGAGGCAGGTAAGCCCAGCCCCATATAATCAATCACAAGATGCAGTGCACACACGCCATTTGAATGGCAATGACATAAACTTTGCAGTGGTGATGTGGGGCTCAAATGTTTTATTGGGAAGGCAAAGGGACCTCGGCCTTTAGGAGGTGGCTCCTATACTTCCAAAATTGTTGTATCCTTAAATATATCTCCAAGAATATAATGAAAGTGAATTATAATAATAATCACAATGATAATTTATAATTTATACCTCATCCATCTAGCTGGGTTTCCCCAGCCCCTCTGGGCGTCTCCCAACAGAAAATTAAAAGCACAATAAAACGTCAAACGTTTAAAACTTCCCTAAACAGGGCTGCCTTCAGGTGTCTTCTAAAAGTTAGGTAGTTGTTTATTTCCTTGACATCTGATGGGAGGACGTTCCACAGGGCGGGCGCCACTACCGAGAAGGCCCTCTGCCTGGTTCATGCCACTTCTGCAGCTGAAACTATCCTGGGATAGATCCAGCACTGCTGTTCTACTGGCATAGCAGACTTTGGCTTGCGCAACAGAACTTCCCTGTCTTCTCCTCCCTGCTGCAGTTTTCATGCAAAAGAAGAGCAGCTACTAAATTAAAAAGAAATTATTTCTTGCCACATACAATATATAACAAACAAAGAACATTTTTTCATACCCTTCACCTAGATGCAATCATCAAATTACCTATTCATATTACATATCTGTCATTACAAGACTTTCTTTCTGTCTCAAAACATTGAAAACCCAACTTTTGTTTGTGAGAGTAATAAGTTCTGTCTACTGCCCTCAATAAAAAGAGTTCCAATTGCCACAAAGGTATCTTCTTGTTCTCTTCCTCCCTTTTAGTTCTCAGATTATTAGTTTTTGCTATCAAGGGAGATATCCAAACTTTCCCCATCCATTCACATTTTGCTGGTACAATGCAAAGACACAAATTTCTTGAACAGAATAGCCTCTTATTTCTTTATTGTTTAATGTATATAAGCAGCCCATCAGTATTTCCTGTGCAATATACAAATAAGTAGGGATGGGTGAATCAATTAATTAATTTTGGTTTCTTTCAGTTTCTTATTTCCCCCCTATATAAATCTGCTTCTCCACACTTCCATATGAGTTTGCATTGCAGCAGGAACGAGTCTTTCAAGTGTGAAGTTTTCTTAATATGCATATTCTTGTCTACAATCTTCCCTATTAAACACAATTTTGCAAATAATTTCCCCTAATACCATGCATTTTTGTATATCACTTTTAGTAATAAATGTGTTTGTATGCATAATTTACCCCAGAATAAGCGTTTTTGCATACATGACTTGGTTGGAGAACTGCATTGTCAGATTCAGAGAAGTGTGAATATTAAAGGATGGCGGTGTCTCAGTTTGCAGATGGTCTTGGAAGCTGTGAATTAGGTAGATTTGTCTTTAAATGTGAACTGAGTCAAATTTAGCTCCCAACCCTACAAACAAGTCAATAGTAAAACACAATAAATAATAATTAAAACAAAAATCTGTAAAGACAGGGCAGGGACTTTTTTGCCGCAGAGATAACATAAAACAGTTTATCTTTCTGAGGAGGGTATTTCATAGCTAAGGTGCCACTACCGAAAAGGTTCTCTATGTTGTAGTGTGGAATATGTGAGGGAATATGATGTTCTCCCCCCCCCATTATGTTTATTGAGTTTCTTACACATATAACACATCCTGTAAAACAAATGAAACAAAATTTAAAAAGAACAAGAAATAAATTAAAAAATACAGCAAATAACAACAAAAAATATAAACAATACGAATTGATTAATTAGTTAAACTTCCAACATCATAAACATATTGCTTGACTTCCTCTAATCCTTCCCATCTGAATTTCCTTGTAATTGGATGTAGCAGTTTTCCAATATCATTATTCAAAACCAATGTTCTAATTGTAATCAAATTTATTAACTTTTCTTAACATTATAGATCTCATTTATTTAATTAAAGGGAATACGATGTTCTCTCCCAACATTCTGGCTTCTGAAAAACAATGTATGGATACTGTGACACTCTGATTCTTAGTTATGAAGATTATTGAACAAACCTGAGGAACGTACTATCCTTCAGCTGAATCTGCTTTGCAAGGCTTTTGGGGGTAAATATAAATGGTCAGTCTAGCATGTTTTAGGTTATTCATCATCTGAATACGACTCTTCTCCACTGCTGGGTTTGTAATGCAGTGTTATATGCACTTGACCCTGAACTTGCACAAGCAGAGCAGACTTGCCACAGCTATGGAATATACCCAGAGAGTAATGTTGGCAGGTCTGGGTTTGCTTTCTCAGGTGTGTTCCAGTTATATGCATTACAACATCCAAATGGAGCGTAGCAGGGCTGTCTCGTTAAATATCTGTTGGGGTGAGGAATTTTGGATGATATTATACCAGTGTGAACATTGTGCTGAAAATAATGGAGAAAACCAGACACGCACATTTTGTGAAGCTCTTAAAAATGCTGATCCGCTCTAGAACCAAATTAATTAAGGCAAATTAATGTTTTTTTTGCCAGTGTTTTCCCAAGTCACTTATCTTTACTGTTTATTCACTTATCCCAATGGAACATGCTTCCAACTAAATACACCAAGTGTTACAACTGTAGAAGTCAACTGGACTATTAAGGTGTTTGAAGCTGGAGGTTTCCACCTTCTTGTAGTCACAAGGGTTAGATAGCAAAAGTGTATATTGAAGCAATATATGTAAATGCATTAAGGGAGCAATCCAAACCCAAGAGCCACTGGGATGAGTGGAGTTTGGAATAGGCAGGCTTCTGGCTGAGTCTTCTGCTGTTTTCCCTCTGCCAGACTTGGAAAGGTTCAGTTGGCAGTAGTCTGTCTCTACAGTAATGGAGTTTGGTGATAAGCTAAACCAGCATCGTTTACCCTGGCATAAGTTTGCTGGTCTCCTCTGGTTTGGCATGCACTGAAGGGTCAAGCTTCAATAAGGAGGACAACAGTGGATGTTGACTGAGAGTGATTAATGCTTTATTGAACACTAACACATTGCTGATCAGAGAGACCTCTACCTGTGTTCTCCTGCAGCTACATACCTATATCCTGGTATAATTGCCCTTGTTTCTTTGGCTCATTTGTTTATTCAGCCCATTTCCCTGCTTTGCTTCAAGTACATGTACTTGTTGACATGTATCTTTAAGGGAAATTAATCAAAATAATGTGTTGTTGTTTTCTTTTTAAACAAGCCTGATATTTTTGGACTATATCCAGATGTATTCAAGCCCATTGAATCACTGCTCATTCATCATAACTCCTGTGAAGAGCATGAAGGTAGGGATAGTCAGTGCATGAAGGACAGAACAGGATCATGCCTGATTGTTTTGCTCACAGCCTCACACCTTGAGTGAACCTTCCGCACAGTTTACATGCCTACAATCTGCGTTCACCTGTGTGTGTGTGTGAGTGTGCTCTCTCTCTCTTCTCTTTGTGCTGTTTCTACCCTGCAAAATGTTTGTATATTCATAGACCTCATGTGAAAGCCCCAATCAATGTGCTGAGGTCTGTCTAGATCAGTTTGTAGTGTGGGTCTACTGGGTGTGATCCTTCTAGGCTGTAATTACAGTGGCTTTTCAGAAAGTGTGCTACTCTTTCGATTAAGGGTTTTCTATAAAGCCTATATTCAGAACCGACCTAATGATGAACAAAGCTGGAGCAGAGTATAATGATGAAACCATTTTCCCGCCTTGGGTGTCTGCCTCTGTGTGGCATATGTAAAAATGAAATCCAGCCCAGAGTGAAGGGTGAGATAATGGACACAGTGCCATTTTGACTACTGTTGCTGCTGCTTCAGGTGAAAAAAAGGAGTCTCAATGCTGGCTCCACCTGCAAGAGTGCTGGAGACTTAGAAACTTCTCTGAATCACACTGTTATTATTCTTAACAAGCCAAAGCAGGAAATAATGAAGAACATATATTTTTGATTGATTTAGAGCTAAAAGGCTTGTGTGTGCTTCTCTTTTGTGTGATTGCTGTGACCAGTAACAGTTTCCCTACCCATTCCTAGGTACGTAGTTCTCAAATCTCCCTGGACTGTATACAACATTCTTTGACTGAGGGTGTGTTTCAGTGTTGCACAACAGAGAAATACAACACAACAGTTACAAGTAGACAAAACCCATCGTGTAGCAGACCATGCAATCTACTAGCAACCTGCTTCTGCATTTTTTTACCCAGTAACGTTCTGCTGGTGCAAAACAATTCATACCTGCAGTATGTGAAGTATTTTCCATTCACTTGCCTTTATAGTTGTGCTTACTAGGCGATTCTTGTAGCCTCTCATTTATGGCATTGCATATGAGGCTGCCTTTGAAAACAGTCTGGAAATGGCAGTTAAAGCACAGAGTAGTGGCTGGGACTGAGCAGATTATGTCAGTACTTTATCATGCGCAGTGGCTCCTCGTCGGTTCCTGAGCCCAGTTTTGACAGAGGATCCTTGAGTTTATCTTAACAAGAACAGGTATCAGAAAGCACAGATTAGACATAGATGGCAGCATGCTATTTGGCACAACTGTTTTGACCTATTCTCATTTTTGTAACAATTTGATTAGATTTCCAAATGTTATGCTTGCTTTTAACCTAAACAGCAGCAAGAGAGAGTTCATTTTCTCAAGTGCACTGTAACCCAGATAAAAAAAATCTCCCATTATTGTTGAGGTTTCCATTCACTTATATCAGTGGTTGGATCAGGGCCTTGCTTGGAATAAAAAACAATGGAAACAGAATGAACAAATCCCTGGTGGTGGTGGAAATCTTTTAATGGTGTTGGTTTGGCCTGCTACAAAGCAAGCATTGGGAAGGAAAGGGTGGTATGTTGAAACTACAGTCGTACCTTGGATCTCAAAAGCTCCTGCAGCCAATCAGAAGCCACACTTCGGTTTCTGAACGTTTTGGAAGTCGAACGGACTTCTGGAACAGATTGTAGTGGCCTTGAAAGTGTCAGGAATACAGTTCCTATTAGCCCACTCAGAACCACAAGAGACAACACTGAGCCTTTTTGGCCTACTATTTTGATGTGAATTAGAAACATAGAGCCTGTGGAAATAGCCCCATTCAGTACTTGGCTGACAGAGTGAGTGATGATCCTTTCCCTCTCCATGCAGTTGGAGCTGGAATCTTGGCATACAGGGCACTTGGTGTTTTGCTTTCCAAGCCAGCTGGCAGTCCTGAGTTAGACGGCTCTCAATTCTGGGGGGGGCCCCACAGAATTGCCTTATTGCTGCTCTCTACAGAAAAGATGGGATTCTTCAGATTTTGCTTGTTGATAAATGTGCACTTACTCCCCCTTTTTATAAGCTGTTGAGAGTTTTATAGAAAAAAGAATAACTGTCGTCCTCGGTCACATTTGTTTTCCGCGCCCCCCAATTCTCAGACAGATTTCAAAAGTATCTGGATATTGTGCATTGACAAAATAAACAGAGCGCAGAGAGGGAGGCCTTATTAAGTTCAGAGCCTTCTTTTGTTATTACTTTTCCTCTTAGAGTTTGGGAACGGGTCAGTGATGGACCACCTAACCAATTCAGCTGGAAATCATGAAATGGTTCATGACCTCCTGGAACAAGCTTATTACTTTCCTTACTGCCAGTTGAACTCTATAATCAAAGGGTCAAGCAGTGTGTCTCCAGAGACTTTCATCTGCTTGCTGCTCTGTTAATGAAAAGGTTCCCAGAAGTCTTTAGAAAGCCTTGCATCTCCGCAAGATCATATTCCTCTATTGCTATATCTTGATGGGACCGGGGGGGGGGGGGGAGAGAGAGAGAATAAAATAATTCCTTTTTCAAACTCAACCTATGCCTTTCCCCTTTCCTAATAGCTTGCAACCCACTTGAGACATGTAAATGAAATACTTTGCCCCAAAGTTACTGCCAACTGGAGAATGTCACTCTGCCAGAAAATAATATGAATATGTAATGCAGATTCATGACAGAGGCCGGCTTGGCACGAATTAGGCAGTCCTATGGCACTGCATTGGAGAAGCATCCTTCATCCCTGTTGCTCCTTTACCCACATGCAACTGTAACGAAACATAGCCCTTTGCATCCATCGTTATTGCCATTCTGTGAAGTGGGCAGCGGAGAGCAGTTTGTAGTGCATCTGGAAAACCCAATGATCTCTCTCCTAGCTCAAATGTGTGTGATCTGCAATCTGTTTTCAGCTGCAACATTCTGCCAACATTAAATGCCCCCTGCACAACAGTGGCATCTGTTCCACACTGCTATTAATATCTGGCAGCATGTGTAGTTGTCTTTCTTTCTTTCTTTCTTTCTTTCTTTCTTTCTTTCTTTCTTTCTTTCTTTCTTTCTTTCTTCTTTCTTTCCCTTTATCCACAGCTTTTAGTTGCCTGAACGTAGCACAAGCAAATTTTTGGCATCTGGGATTTTTTGCTTTGGGTACTTGGAGTATTTCCCATCATGATATTTCTTCACGATGGAGTGAATGTGTTGTAGTTCATTCATGTGTTGCCTGTGTCTTTTGCCCACAAATGGCTGAGTCAAATCAATCTCCTCTCCTGTTTTCTGAAGACGCAGTTAAAACTGTACTTGCTCATATCCAGAAATGGCTCAATAAAGCTTGGATACTGTGTTGGTGAAATCCTGCCATCACTTATACCTTATTAAATCTTACTGATTTCAAAGAGATCTGTGCATTAACTACTGGATATGGGATTACAGTAAATATGCATCGTGGGAGGGAGGGGTATCCAATTATGATAAACCGCCTTTACTCAAAAAATGCCACCTTGATCAATTTACAATGCCATCTTGATTGATTGAGATTGTGTTTACATGGATGCATTAATATATTGCATATTTTGTATTTTATTCTCAAGGGTTCACCGTCTGGAGAACTCTTGCTGAAGGGTGGTCTCCAAATATAATAAATAATAATAAATATAGGTTCATTTATTCATTCAAACTTCCACTTATCAGGATTCCCATTCAAAATCAAGGGGAAATGGTTCTCTAGGAAAGCAGGAAGATTTGCAAAATGTCATTTTTTCCAATTTGTTCTCTATACAAAGTACAGCATGCCATGTGCAATATTGAAATGTGCTCGTATCTCCATTCTCAGTCTGTCTAGAAGAGGGATGAACATTCATTAGCATGGAGAATTTGTTATCCTTAAGTCTCTTGGAGTGTGCAATTATATGTCATTTTAAATAAATGTTTAGATTTTTTTAAAGTCTGAAATCTGCAATATGCATTATGCATGTAAGTTTTAATACACAGGAAATTGTTGGGAGAGTTGCTAACATACTCATGGGAAAACAGGCATTGTTGTAGGGAAAATCCTGAAGATCTTTCATATTAGTGGTTTAGAAGCTGTTTGTATCTACAAAACTATATCTATCTATCATCTATCTATCATCTATCATCTATCATCTATCTATCTATCTATCTATCTATCTATCTATCTATCTATCTATCTAGACTTACTTCAAGACAAGTGGGCATAGGGTTAGATCCTGAGTGTAAGATGCTATGTCCACTTACGTGAGAGTAAGTCCCATTGAACTCAGAGACTTACTTACGCCATTTGTTTGACATACAGTGTTACCTTGGTTTAAAAACAGCTTAGTTTATGAACAACTTGGATTAAGAACGCTGCAAACCCGGAAGTAGGTGTTTTGGTTCGTGAACTTTGCCTTGGAAGCAGAACATGTTCCGCTTCCTGTTGAGTGTGTTCCATTTGTAAATTGAGTCCCCTGTTGCTATGCGAAAGCACACCTTGGTTTAAGAATGCGCTGGTTTAAGAACGGAGTTCGGAATAGATTAAGTTCATAAACCAAGGTACCACTGTACTGTGTGCTTCATATTTACTATGAGTACAGAAAAACCCTGTAAAATTTGCACATAGTAAAAGTCATGGTCATTTCACTCCCAGTTCTAGTGTCACCCATATATGTAAGAAGAAAATGTAATAAACATAGCTCACTTTTATTTATGCCAGTGCCCCACCATATGTAGAGCACAGAAGCATAGGCCTTATGGTCATGCGATCAGTCCCTGCCAATAAAGGCATGGACATATTTGCATGGGCAGAGTCTTTGCTTGTGTGAACCTCCATGTCATGCACTCTTATGAGTTGTGTCCCTTTGTTGGGTTAGGGGCTTTTCAGAGGGAGAAGAAAAGTATCTAATGCTTCACAGGGTTATGTTTCTTGTAGTAAGATGGTCAGGATGCAACATTTGACTGTTGTGGAACAAGACTAGTAAGAGAGGCAGTTTCATTCAGGGACTGATGACACTGATGGAAACAAGGAACTAGGGGGGAAATGTTGAGTCAGCAAACAGAACGATAGAACATAAAGGCAAAGTAAGGAGTTGTGCATTCAACTAACCTTTACTTAGACCTTTTGAAATTAATTTCCACAGTCACAGATTAATGCTGAAATGGAATGATGTAAAAGTAACATGGACCACAAGATGACTGTTTTCCCCATCCCAACCTCACACATTCATGTACAGGCACCATTAATAAAGCAGACCAGTGTTGTATTTTGAGATCAGAACCTAAGAACAGCCTGCTGGATCAGCCTGGAGTTCAGCGTCCTGTGCCCATAGGAAGCTTGCAAGTGGGACCTGAGCTCAAGAGCTCTCTCCTGTCCTTCAGTTCAATAGCCTTATCCTCCATGAATTTGTCTAATCCTAAAGCCATCCAAGCTTGGTGACCATCACTGCCTCCTGTTGAGAGCAAGTTCCATAGTTTAACCTTACACTATGTAAGACTGGCTTTATTTTATCTGTTCAATGAATTCAGCTCCATGGGATATCCATGTGTTCTAGTGTTATGAAGGATGGAGAAAACTTATCTCCATCCACTTTCTCCATGTCATGCATTCTTTTATACACTTCTATCAGGTCACCTGGGATGAGGGTGGTGCTGTGGGTTAAACCACATAGCCTAGGACTTGCCAATCAGAAGGTTGGCAGTTCGAATCCCTGCGATGGGGTGAGCTCCCGCTGCTCAGTCCCTGCTCCTGCCAACCTAGCAGTTCGAAAGCACGTCAAAATGCAAGTAGATAAATAGGTAGGAAAGTAAACTGTGTTTTCGTGAGCTGCTCTGACTTCTCCAGAAGCAGCTTAGTCATGCTGGCCAAATGACCTGGAAGCTGTATGCCGGCTCCCTCGGCCAATAAAGCGAGATGAGCGCTGCAACCCCAGAGTCGGCCACGACTGGACCTAATGGTCAGGGCTCCCTTTACCTTTACCTATCAGGTCACCTCTTACTTGACTTCTCTCTAAACTAAAATACCCCAAATGCTGCAACCTTTCCACATCATGTAGACGTTGCACACATGAGGACTACAATTTTTTTTAGCAATGTGCACATTAGAGTTAAGCACGCACACACTCTTTTATGAAATGGTTTCTTTCTTTCTTTCTTTCTTTCTTTCTTTCTTTCTTTCTTTCTTTCTTTCTTTCTTTCTGAAACTGCATGTGAATACCCAGTTTCCTGTATACTGTTAAACACTGGAACGCAGCATGCTGTCATCATGTATTCTAAAGTAACTTCTTGTAAAAAGTTGTGTGTGTCCCGAAAGATCCAGATTTCTTGGTGGTTAATGAGGGATCGAGGTACATTAGCATCACTGACACCTTGCCATGCTGACATTTATGGCAGCCTATGCTAGCTGGTGAAGAATTGTCATAGTAACATACAGCAAATGAGGCAATTGTTTTGTAGCGTATCCCAGTGATGATGCCATATTTATAATCTCATTGTTTTTACATGTTGTATTATAGCAAGAGCAGCATTAATGTTTTAACTCCCTTAACATGCTAAAACCCAGCGCTGCCAACTTGAAATTCCTTGCTGAGCTTTTTGGCAGCATTTCTGAAATGTTCTTAAAAGTGCATTGTTGCAGTTAGACTGTGCTCTCTACAGTCTCAATGTTAAAATTGTCTGAAGGTTCACTCACAGGGAGGTATGTTTATATGAATGGATGCCAGTAGATGCTGGGAACCAAAGCAAGGTTTGATAATACAGCAACCCATTTTAACTTCAGGCATGTTTTCTATAGTGGCCCATCATTCTTTGGGCACACAATGCAATGTGGAACATTTACCCATACATCTGTATGTGTCTATGATGCTTCCGCAGAGGGAAGGGTTTTGAGAAATGAGTGTTTTACATTTTCTCTGGTTTTAAATTGTTTTTATATGTTTTTTGGGGGGGAGGGGTCAAATAGCTTTGATGGGGTTTTTATTTACTGTAAAAGAGACTGATAAATACAGTAGATAGCTAAATGTATAGCATCCTGCTGGATATCCTGTACTCATACTGAGACAAGTGTTTGGTGTGCACAGAACCAATGAATTATTTTTTTATTTCTATTTATGGTGCCCTTCAGAATATTTACCCCACCACCATTTACAATGTAACTGAAAACAAAACAATAACAATCGACGCAGTAAACCAATTAAAAATTATAAGCAACAGCATTTGGCATGGTATTTTGTTTTGTTTTTAAATGCAGTTGAAGCAGCAAAGTAAGAACTTTCCTTCTATTGTTTTAAGACATAGGATTCTTTTCTCCCAATACTATTTCAAAGTAAGAAATCATTAAAATTCCTAAGGGGATATTAAAGAAGTTCTTAATTTGATGGCTAAAAGATGATGAAGTGGATGCCAGCCAAGCCCCCTTTGCGAAAGAGTGGGGTCAAATTCACTCATTTGTCCCCACCAACATAGGGAACAATCCTAAGGTTAGATCTTCTGGAATGAGTGGGTTTAAGATCCAGCAGATCTGTTAATCAGGCTGCTCCATTATATTTTTGCCAGGCTGCCCCTTCTGTTTCATCACATTCCTGTTTCCCTTATGCACTGCTAGCTTCCTAGTGGTGTGCACCAGTCACAGGCTTCACATTGTATCTGTAGCGTTACAAAACAACTTGAGCTGTTTGGGATCCACTGTCTTTCTGATTGGGCTTGTTATTCAGGACCGCATTATATCTCTTAAGTCCAAAGGCCTGTTTCTTGCCTCCTATTGACTATAGCGGGAAATCAGAAAACAGAAATGGATGAAATTTGAAGGCAACAGAGCTCTTCTGGGACCAGCCAAACTGTAGGATTTATTTGGTGCAGGGAACCTTGACACATTTTTCTAACTTCTAAATTTTTTCACTGAATTGGATACAATTTCCAGGTTGAATTGGTTGGCCCCTCTGAAGGGGGGTGCTATTTTTCTAGAAAAAGAGCTGCTGGAACTCACCATGAACACCTCCCTCAGTCTCGTAGAATGGCAATGACGTCCAGATGAGAGGTGCTAGAACTGAACTCCAGTGAGTTCCAGCTGAATCCCCTTCGGTGAAAATTTGCCCTGTTGTTCCTCTATCTTTAAATACATTTGTTTTTCACTCCTCCATCAATGTCCAAAACCCAAATCAGCTGAAAATACTGTCCTACCTCTAAGAATTTTATGCACAGCAGGGTCATCTGGATGCATGGAAATATCATTTCCTGAACCTTCAAATTCAGTCTACATTCGCAATCCCTCTAGAAGAGAAGTTTCTGCCTGTTGCAGACGTTATATACTAACACAGCCTTTGCCAACTTGGTGCCCTAAAGATGTTTTTACAACTTCCATCAGCCCCGGCCTGCACGTGGAACCACAGCCAGTTAGCAAACGCTGCACTAACACCACTTTTTTCCTTCTTCTCTCTCTCTCTCTCTCTCTCTCTCTCTCTCTCTCTCTCTCTCTCTCTCTCATCAATAGAAGAAACCTTGCATGCCATAGATTGAGCCACATCTGGACTCCAGCCTTTTTTCTGCTCCTACAAATTTGCTTTACTCTAAGCTGCTCACTTTTACAAGAATAAACACTGCTATCCAATTACGGTATATGAAATAATATACAATTATGCTGAAACACAGTATAGAGAATAATAAACAGAATCAGTTATTTGTTTATATAACCTACCATAGCCAGCATATGTAGCTGCAGAAACACTGGAAGATAAAAGTAGAATAGGAACAAAGAATTTTTTAAACCACCAGTATATGTTCAATTTAGTAACTAAATTCAGGTTGCCCCCAAATGCACACTGAAAGCTCAGTGTTTTCTCCATAACATGCTCGTTTTCCATCTGCTGAGAGTTTTCTGAAATGCGGGGCAGCCAGTCATTTGTGAGGCTATTCCATGTGGTTTGGTTTTTAAACACATAGAGTACTTCTAAGTTGATGGCCTGGTTCAGGTAATTGTTTGAGGATTCATAAGCCACTGTTTAAAACAACAGGAATGGGCGTCAGGACTAGGAACAGAGAGGGATTTAGGGAAGCATGAATTGTTTGGTTGCACTGGGCATGGAGTCTCAGGGGCGTTGTAGGGGGCACAACAACTATGATGTAGAATGGAAGAGGTAGGGGGCAGTGAATTTTGGCGTCGCAGATGGTATTGCTGAAATTTGAGACCCCCAAGGTCCACCACTTGTGATTCGAGGACCCTCCCCCCACGCTTGTGGACAAGAAAGACACATGGACACAGTCAAAACAAAAAAAATTCCTTCCAGTAGCACCTTAAAGACCAACTAAGTCAGTTCTTGGTATGAGCTTTCGTGTGCATGCACACTTCTTCAGATACACTGAAACAGAAGTTTCGGTTCCAGTTACAGATAGGTAGCCGTGTTGGTCTGCCATAGTCAAAACAAAAAAAATTCCTTCCAGTAGCACCTTAAAGACCAACTAAGTCAGTTCTTGGTATGAGCTTTCGTGTGTATCTGTTTCAGTGTATCTGAAGAAGTGTGCATGCACACGAAAGCTCATACCAAGAACTGACTTAGTTGGTCTTTAAGGTGCTACTGGAAGGAATTTTTTTTGTTTTGACTATGGCAGACCAACACGGCTACCTATCTGTAACTGAAACATGGACACAGTATTTAAGGTTAATGGGCTACAAAAGGCCACAGCTTTATTAATTACAGCATGTGAGAGGTATTGGCTTAGGCATTGGAAAAAAACCACAAAGTTTGACTCCACCCCTCAGGGAGGGGTGAGTCTAACAAGGGTTAACCACCAGTAGGGGGAGCCTGTTGATGCAAATACAACTGTAAGCTCTCCCCTGATGTCACCGGGGGTCGTGCCATGGCCCCCAGCCACAGCAGGGCATCGGACAGGATCCACGACCGCTGGATTCCTTTAACGGAGTACCCATAAAGGAAGGCAATTGCCACCCCCCGCCCTTACATACACCAACAACAGATTCCAATGCCTAACCGCCACTTCTGGGAACTCTTTCCCCTCCTCTTGGCTCACTGCTTGCTGTCTTGGGCACAAAGATCCTGCCTTGTACTTAGCCAGAGTTCCCAGTTACAGCTGATCTGGTTAGATCTACCTTAAATGTACATTAACAAACCAGGAAACCAACAAACCACGTTGAGATCAAGCCCCATAGCAGGGCATGTAGGAGAGGGAAGCTGTTTGCCCAGGGCTCCTGAGGCCTGAAACTGGGTACTGCCAGCATTTTGAAGACATTACTTTTTAAGCAAGTCATTTTACTGCTCTGTAGATTAAGTGCTAGTCCTGGCTCTCTTGGTTTTAAATGCTGTTTTAAATGTTTTTAATACTGGTTTTAGCGGTTTTTTAAGTGCTGGTTTTAGTATTTCTTCATGCTATCCTTAGTGTTGTGGTGCTGATGTTTTTAAAATAGATATTACAGGTTTTTAAAAATATGTTTTGTTGGCTGCTCTGAGCATCTCCACCAGAGGGGGAAAGCAGGCTATAAATTTAACTATCGATAAATAAAAACCAATGGTGCTTGATTATTTCTATGGTGCAAGTCTTTCTATTTTATATATGCAGGCTATTACTTAACTTTAAAAACCATTCTGCTCAATATTTTTTTATCTCTAGAAAATGTGAATTCTTTTTTCTGCTGTCTTAATTCAGGTCTCAGGGCAGTTCACAGAATAAAATCAGAATATAAAACCACAAAATACATAATCAAAAAAGAACACCAACAACCCAATAATCGCCCAACACATTTTAAAAGGCCATAGGATGTAGGTTAAAGACATCACCCCCTGCCCTGTGCCAGGTGGAGAGAGGCAGTGGCAGGACCCTCAGGCTTTCAGCAGGGTGATACTTGCTGGGCGGCAGCAGCACAGAACCTCCAAGTGTCCCTATTTTCCAGGGATGGCTCTGATTTAGAGAAGTCATCCTGGTTTCTGATTTGATTCCAGTATGTCCTGCTTTTCCTTAGGATGTCTCTATTTTCGTTGGAGAAATGTTGGAGGGTATGGCAGCAGTCCTGTGAGGTGCCGCCCTGTGCCAGGTAGATACAGGCAGGAGTAGGGCCCTCAGGCTCTCAGCAGGACACCGTTAAGACCATGTTCATTAAAGACAATCTTACTCGGCCACGAGTGATCACCAAAGAAGAAGAGATAGCCTCCCCACCAAAGCGTAAAAAGGTAAAGGTAAAGGACCCCTGACAGATAAGTCCAGTTGCGAACGACTCTGGGGTTGCCGCACTCATCTCACTTTACTGGCTGAGGAGCCAACGTTTTTCCGGGTCATGTGGCCAGCATGACTACGCCATTTCTGGCGAAACCAGAGCAGCACATGTTTACCTTCCCACCAGAGTGGTACCTATTAATCTACTTTCACTTTTGGTGTGCTTTCGATCTGCTAGGTTGGCAGGAGCTGGGACCGAGCAACAGGAGCTCATCCCATCCCGGGGATTCAAACCGCGACCTTCCGATCAGCAGGCCCTAGGCTCAGTGGTTTAGACCACAGCGCCACTCGTGTCCCTCCACCAAAGTGTACTTACAGGAAAATCCAGCCAAGGATGTCATGGGGTTTTGGAGGACAGGCACCCAATAAGTATTACTTACAGATACACTTCACACATCTTGAAAGTATGTAAGGACAGTAACAACTCCAGACCCCAACCATTTCACCAAACAAATTTCTTTTGGTAATTGTAATGCAGTTTCTTATTCCATTAATTGAAAATGTGCTGGGAAAAATGGGAGAAAATTTCATCACAGGACTAGAAGGAAGGAAGGGGGCTAGTTCTCTGGAAATTGCTTTCTTCTCCCCTTCTGCCTTAGGACACTCTCACAGCAATTTTGCCGGGTCAATTTCTTTCCTGAAAGAGACTAATGGAGACTTGCAGTGACTTTGTAATACAACTGTTTACTTACAGATGCACGATTGGTCAGGTATTTGAAGGGTGCCAAAAGAGGCACATCGTGGAGAATCGTAGTCCCACACACTCCTGGAAGTCCAAGTCAGCCAGTCACAAGTTTCACTGACCTTTTTGTTCCCTAGCATTACTATGCCTGAGAATGTTTTGACATGGACGAGCCCACACTCATTCACATCTCTGCTGAACAACAAATCTCACTGCCTCAATGCCAGCACTAGATTTAGATTCCTGACACTTACGCGGTCAATTGACTTTGATGCAGCAGCAGGCTGGAATTAGACACAAAATTGGCTTCATCAGATGGGAAATATTTTATACTAGTCCTGGATTCATTCAGCTGATAAAGGTCTGAGAATATGGTTTTGGTAATGACACTGGGGATAGAGAGGCACAAAGTAAGGCTAAAATCACTAAATCAAACCTGTTATGGGAAACCCCAGCCTTCTCGTCATAGATTATTAATATTGCAGTCTCACTACACATTTGTGAGTGGCCACCACAATTATAAAAGGCTGTACAGACAGACTGCTACAGAGACTACATGGAAACACATCAAGTTGGTAAGACTATTTGTTTCTTTAATTTGTGGTTCTATGTGCTCAGTTGGGAATATGCCCCACTCAAGGCCTGGGGCCTTGTCTTCAAGTAAATACACAGAGGGCTGGACTTGCTAAGGACTCCATGCTCTTTAGGTACCATGTCCCAAACACTGCTCATCTTCCATGAGAAAACATTCTTTATGTATTTCATTCTTTGTTTTTATGTGATATTTGTTTGGATAAATAAACACTCCACCCTTCAATTTTAGTAATGTAAATTCAGAAGGCAAGGATACAGAGAAAAGTAAAGCAGAATACAAAAAGAAAAAGCTATAAAATGCAATAGCAGAATTATAAAACAAGCCAAACAAGATGAAACAAGATAAAAGCAGCAATAAAATCCAACAACATAAAAAAACTTTGATGTGGTTATAAAACATCATCCTTGTTCTTTTAGTTTAAAAGTTCAGGAGAAAAGAATTGCTTTAATCCACCACCTTTCTAAAGTATCAAACCTTTCTGGGGAAGAAGGTGTTACCTGTGAGGGGCAGCACCACAGAAGAGGCTGTCTCCTCACTTGCTACCCACATTACTTTTCAAATAGGAATAGGGGAGAGATTTCTTCAGGTCAGTTTTTCATGCTAACCGAAAGATCTTTCCAAACTTGTAGTTCTCCAAATTTTGTGATGTGGTTCTGTAAATAAGTATGTGTAAAGAGAGAGAGAGAGAACATATATTAGGAGGAAGTATGCCTGACACCATGGATGTGAGTAAAAACATTGTTCAAAAATGCATTATGCCTAGCTTGGAGGCTAGCATGCCCTCAACTCTTCCACGTTGATGATGGTGGGCCACAGTATCAATCCATACTGTAGTGGGCCCAAGCTTGGCTTCCAGCATATGAGCTGAGTGGCCACATAGTTAGGTGGTCCATTGTACCATTCCTGCCCTAAGCCATGCTGAACTGTGAATGCTGTAACCCATAAAGGTGAGGTCATTTAAACCCATTTCCAGTATTCAAGGGATTCTCGCGTCCCCAACTTCCTGCCCTATCTTGTGAGCACAACCAGAGCATGGACAACTATAGCCAGAGTGTATCTCTCGAAAGAAACAGAAGGACACACACCAACCAACTGTATTTCTCTCATTAAGCAAAAACAAAAACAAGGCAAGTGCATTTGTAATTCCATAGCATATTTCATTCAGTTGTGTGTGAAGTACCATGAAGTACCATATTGCCACTAAATCAAAATGTCGACAGTGCCAAGTGTTTCTTTAATGGTCCCACTTTGCCAAGCTCAGATCTCTATTTTTTTCTGGTGAACCACTCTGGTAGACCAAGAGTTTGGAAAGACACCTAGTTCTGAGCATTTGCATTCAAGCCGTTCTGCCCAGTTCTTTAAAATAACCTTGTGCTGCCTGCTAGTTCCATGCAACTGCACCATACAGTAGGGTCTGCTAATGTTAAAGGGTATTACAATAGTAAGCTATAATAACAAGAGAGGATTGTGAAAATAAAATCCTGCTTTGTTTTAAATCTGTTGCTGTCAGCAGTCACAAAGCTGAAAAGAATGTAGTCTTGAGGTTTTATGGGAAATGAAAATGTTTAACAAATACATCAATGTGCTCGCTTTTTTCTTTTTCTGTTTTCTTTTCAGTAATTAATATAGTGCATCTTCTTTCAAAGTCACTGTGTAGTCTGAGATTTAAAATATCAGGGGGCTTGCTCTGTTTTCTTTTTTTGCCCTGATACTGCTTTTACATTTGGGACATATTTGTTCTTTCTATAGCTAAATTTCAAGATTGAAGAATAACATGCCAATTTTCATATTACCAGCATGAGAAGTATATAATAACAGACACATATTTAAACTCATGCACAGTGTGTATCCACACACACACACACACACACACACACACACACACATTCACATTTTCCTTCTCTGTAAGAGCATAGAGATGCATATTCACATGCTCACAAAGAAAAAACCCACTGAAGAAACAAAGAGCACATGTTTGTTTTCACAGTCTCTAACATTGTTAGTGCTGCTAACCAGAGAGTATATTACTGGTCCAGCTAGGAAGACGGTATTGTATCAGATCCCAGTTTCAGGGTCTGAAAAGACAATAAACTACAGGTGCTGAGTTGCGCCTGACATTGAGTATTCTGTCTCTTCACCTGCCTTCTCATAATCCAGGACACCTGTATTTGTGAAATTCAAAGGTAGAAACCTAATTAAAACCACCACTTCCCACTTCAGAGGACATTCCTTAAATATATAGTGTTTTCTTCTTCTTTTAGCATACTGTACTTTAAGTTGTAATCCTGTGCCCACCTACCTAGGTAGACAGGTGTAGGTTTCTTTATCACTGTTACCCACTCTCCTTTTTAAGTCTGAGAAAACATAGACAGCTAATGTGATTTTAATTCCATCAAACTGTGGATCTCTTTTTCCATGTGGCTGCACATATCACTGCAGTTCCCTTTCCTTCAGCAGATACTGAGTTTCCTGGCTACTGTGATTACCCATGTTATTTGCCATTGTATTCTTGGAAAATACTTTTCACTCAGCATGCTTGGGAAAACCCACCCCGCATCTAAAAAGCTACATCTTCCTACAGATTTTGTATCATGAAGTTACTCTTTTCATGCAGACCAGGGGTGGGGAATCTGTTTCCCTCCAGGTGTTGTTGGACTTCAACTTCTGTCAGATGTAGCCATCAAGGGCCACGGTCAAGGATGCTGAGAGTTATGTTCCAGCAGCATCTGGGATGTGACATGCTTCCAACCCCTGATGCAAACAGAGCCAAGATCTACTTTCTCCACTGAAGCATGGTTTTCCCTTTTCTTTGCATACATCATATGGAAGTCATATGTAGACTTTATGATAACACTTTCTTCCTGACCCAGGGGCCCTTTCTCTTATCTTCCACTACACTTTCCCAGGGCTGTGGATATTATAAAGTTGGGTTTCTGAAATGCTGAGCATCTGGTTCTGATTTGCACAGGTGTAAAGCAAGTGGAGTTAGGTAACGGAAAACCTAAAATCGAAACACACGCCTAGCTTTATCCCCTTTTAGGGCAAAATAAATCTCGCTTCAATCCATTTACATCCTAGCTGAGGCAAGGACTTTGACGCAGAGGCTCCCCCTTCCTATTCTATCATAATGACTCCATCCCTTGAGAATGTGATGTTTTGTGCTAAAGTATTCTGAATAATCTGAATAAGCATGCTATGTGGGAGACAAGTATGTAATTTGGGGGTAATCTTTTCTGCGTCATGCATTAGGCATTGTTTCAGTTTTATTGTCTGCTAATGTTGGAAGTCAGCTGAGTTCCCCAAGGTACAAACTCATTATCTGCTCAGCATGGAGGTTCCCTCTACCTCCAATGCATAGTCAAAGAGAGTGTGGAATCTTGTAATGACTTGGCTCATCTCCAGAAGCTCATTTTAAAAGACCAGCAGTTGAGACATGAAGTTTCCAGAGGTGAGCTGTGTTTGATCAGCTGTGTTTGGGCATCACAGACGCAACATCAGCTGCAATGTCAAGCATGCTGTGAGCACATGATAAAATGTTTAAACAGGATTCTCTCCTTGGAGGATGACTTTGACCTGTTTTCATGAAATATTCAGCAGTGTGAATGTATATTTTAAAAATTCAAAGGCTTGGCTAAGGCTTTAAAGCCGCTTATATTTATATTACATTCCAAAAGGAAAAAGTTGTGCACCTCTGCTAATTTCTCCCATTATTATTATTATTATAGTGGATGCTCAGGTTGCGAACGTGATTAGTGTGGGATGCACGTTCGCAACCTGCAGCTGCACGTCTGCATACACGCGGGTTGAGATTTGGCACTTCTGTGCAAGCGCGACCGCCGAAACCTGGAAGTAATCTGTTCTGGTACTTCTGGGTTTCAGCGGTCCGTAACCCAATAAAACACAACCTGAAGCATCTGTAACCCGAGTTATGACTGTATTATTATTATTATTATTATTATTATTATTATTATTATTATAATAACATTTTATTTGCCCAAGGCAACCTGAAGCAACTTACAATCAACCAAACAAAAACCCATTAGATAAATTAAAAACAAGCAGGGTGGGGGAATACATTAGAAACACCCCACTCACTACTAAAAGGCCACAGATAGTTTTGCCTGGTGCCTACGTATATACAGTGGTACCTCGGGTTACATACGCTTCAGGTTACAGATTCCACTAACCCAGAAATAGTACCTTGGGTTAAAAACTTTGCTTCAGGATGAGAACAGAAATCATGCTCTGGTGGCGTGGCAGCAGCTGGAGGCCCCATTAGCTAAAGTGGTGCTTCAGGTTAAGAACAGTTTCAGGTTAAGTACGGATCTCCAGAACGAATTAAGTACTTAACCCGAGATGGCGAGCTTCCCTGGGGAGAGCATTCCACAAACGGGGAGCCGCTGTAGAAAAGGCCTGTTCTCCTGTTGCCTCCCTCTGGACCTTTCATGGAGGGGCATATGAAAAAGGGCCTTAGATTTCAGGGTCCAGGTTGGCTCATATGGAGAGAGGTGATCATTGAGGTACTGTGGCCCTGAGCTGTTTTAAGTTAAAGAGACAGCCAAATGATTCAAATGAAAACAAATTAGACTCAAGGTCCGAAAGTCTCCCAAATTTTGTTGTATTTTGTTGTGAGTGGATCTCTGATGTGTTGCAAAACATTTTATTTGTATTAGTACAGAAAATGTTAGCATTTACTCCAGTGGAAACAGTTGCAAGATAATATCTATCAAATAGCATCGTCTGATGGCATATGGTAGATCAAACTTGCTGGGTTTGGCGGTCAGTGCCTGGAGGGAAGATCACCTGGCCGCGTTATGTATGTATACTGTACAAGCAGTTTGAGCAAGCTTAATTTGGGAGTGTACTCAAGGGAACTTCAGTGACAAGTTAGATACTAAAGAACTGGAGACAAAGCACAATAGACCATGTAGGCACTGGGCGTCCCATATGCATGGTATTATCTCCTGCCTAATATTTGTTCATGGTGCTGGTTTTGGGTGCAGGTTTGGGTGTTGGTAAACCCCTGTACAGCTTGATACTGTGATACCTAAAATAACGTCTCACCCCTTATATACGCAGTCAATCTGCAATTGGGGGCCTCCTGCAGATACCATCTTATCAGGAAATCATTTTCACATGTAGGAATTGAGCATTTTATGTTGTGGTCCCTGCCCTTTGGAATTCCCTCCCCCTGAATATCAGACACATGCAATCTCTGTTGTCATTTTGGCACCTACTGAAGACCTTCCTTTTACAACAAGCCCTTTTAAGTTGAGATCCTTCCCAGTCCGCATCTGCACTGCAGTGGTTTTTAGATTATTATTATTTTATTGCTTATGTGTTTTCCAGCCTGGGCTCCTTTGGGAAGGAGGACACGATATAAATTTAATAAATCATAAATAAAATAATTGATTTTTTTCTCTCCCCCCCCCCCCCCGCCAAGACTCTTCTAAAAATTCCTCTTGGTTATTCATTGTTTCTTGATTATCTTTTCATAGCTCAAAAGTTGACAATTCACATTTTCTTCCCTTCCCTTCCAACTTTCTTTCATCTTACCTAAACTATGTGTCTGTGGGCAGGGTTTTGCCTTTGGTTTCCTTTTGTTTTTGAAGAACACCAAGTAGGTTTCATGTTGTTATAGCTACTTGGCTGCAGTCCACCTTTCTTGTGGTGAGGAAAGTCATTTGCTGTAAAGATAAGATTCCTTTCATGGAAAAGTGTATTTCCAGAAGAGCTGTTTGATTTCCAGTGTGTAGTTTATATATAACTTAGCCAATAGCAGCAGGAAATACACACACGAATGCAGAATAAAATTAATGTAGCTTATTTTGATCGTTCAAAATAAATATTAGTAATCCTTATAAAATCATTTACATTATCTCAGCGTCAGCCTTATTATCTCAATAGCGTAGGTGGGGGATTGAGACCAAAAGATTGCTTAGTCATTTGGTGACATAAGTGAGATTTTAATCTGAGACTTCTTGTTTCATCACATCATATAATGTTCTGTCTAAGGCTGAAGAAGAAATTTGATTCAGTTCACATTTGAAGGGGAATTTACTGAATCTGCAGTTTTCATAACAATTCACAAACCAAAGCATAACCATTCACACTTCTCTGAATTTCACAGTGCAGTTCTCCAGCTAAAAAAGACAAACCACAAGCTGATGTTGAGAACTGAATTTAAGATTGGAAAAACAAGAAACCGAGAGAAACCCAAATCAATATGTTCACTCATCCCTCGCTATGACTAAGGTGCTGCACTGAGAGAAGCCGGCGCTATCAGTTGTTGGAATGTGTACATTTTGAGTCGGCCATGGGGCACAGTCTGTCTAATAATTAAAAGTCCAGGGGGCACATCTTAGGGCTTTCCAATTAAAAAAAATGCACATTTTAGTCACTTTATACATGTGATTTTTCCGTTCTTCAATGGCTGTAAAGGTTTCTACATTTGCCAGCAAAAGCTGACACCCTCTGTTTATAACAAGGTCGACTGTTGGTTTGATAAATTGCTTATCAAGGTTTCTGGGAGGTATATTGAAAGTGCATCATTAATAAAACTCCAAAACAAGATGGCAAGTTGCCTCTTTTGTACAAATCAGAGCGGAATTCTTTTGTGTGTGACAGAAGTTATTCATCTGCACATAGCACCATTATACCTAATTAGAGGGATGGAAATATCATTCCAGTAATTTGATTGTCTGAAACTATTTCTTGGTGCCTTGTAACTATGGAAAAAACAAAATGCCTTTAGGACTACAGATGGTGAATATGTGGCTGTTCTCATTTTTCTTATTACAAACAAATAGGGGGTGCTTTCTGAAGTATGTACACATGCTTAAGAGTAAATCTTGTCTTCTCCAAAACATGTTGCAATTTCATTTCAGTTCCCTCAATTTATAGTTAGAAGAATAGAAACGATTTCCTCTGATGGCACAAAACAATATGTAACATGGCTGAAAATTTCTGCTTGTTGATATTTTCCTTTCACTTTTGCCTCATAATGTGATCTTTGGATGAAGGGTGGTATACAAATTTAATAAATAAAATAATAATGGTGATAATAATCTTTTAATAGGAGAAAGAAGTATGTGATGGGAGGTTCCCACAGATAGCAACAAAGATCCTCAGAGAATAATCGTTACTTAAAAAATAAATACCTTTAATTGGACCAACCAATATGTCCCAAATGTGGGCATATGAATAATGGGCCTATGAATGTTGTTTGTATTAATTCTAACTTAATGCAAACAACATTTGCATTAAATTAATTCACTGCCTCATCACTGCTCCATATGAGCTTTGCCACACTGAGCTCTTTTCTTTTTTCACCTTCCACACAAATAAAGTTGTAAGATGGGGAGATTTTACAAGAGAGAATTCATAGAAGTACTATTGGAAAACCCTTTCAGTGGTCCTGGAATTCTCTTTTGTTAAGGAGATAACTAGCTAAATAGCTAGAAAATTGATTTCTGATTTAATGCAGTCCACTCATTTTTAGCTCCATTGAAGTGAGCTTTCCTGTACACTACTTACAGAAACTGTAAGTATGTGGTATACAGATTGTCAGGGGAAACAAATAAATTGCAATATTTGAGCAGAGGCATACTTTTCTCACTCACTGACTCTGGGTGCTGCAGAGACATGGTAACTATCACTCCAAGTCTTTTTTTTTTGCAAAAGTTTTATTAGTTTTTACAATATCAATGACAAACAAAAACATAAAACAAACAAAACATAACAGTCATAAATCATAACCTTATTGAAAATAACAGTTATTTACTTTGTAAAACGACTTCCTCGTTTCTCCTTAGTTGAATTTCATTGCATATCCTTATAACGGTTTTCCAAATCCCAATTTTAATACCCTTTAAATTAAACATTAACATCTTTAAATCTTCTCCTTCTTGTATTAAACATATTATTTTATCAGTTAACATAGATACAATCCTAAGCCCTTTAAGTATCTGGACGCTATTTCCAGTTATTTTAGCTTAACAAGTCTTTAACTCCAAGTCTTTCTGTGACAGTTCACACATACAGTCATAAATTGATTTACCTACGTACATGTGTAAACCATTCGTTGCACTGGTATCCTCCCATTTCTTCCACGTGTTCCTGACCAATTCTTTATTTAGGATCATCCTTATTTAAGTTCTGTGGGTTGAAATAATGCCTGGTGTTGACAGTCTGAAGGTGCAGAATTAGTTGTAACATAGAATGTGATGCTTTCTTTGTGTCTGTCAAAAAACAAACAAACCCATGTCTCTATTAAGTATATTTGAAAATGACAGCTGGAAGATGAATGTGATGGTCATATATGATGGAGTGCTCAGACTTTGGTGGATTTTATTTTTATTTTATTGACATATTTGCCTTAAATGATTAGCTAGCTTTCCTCCCCTGTCAAATAAAACGTTTTTGGACTTCACTTAGTCTGGGGAAAAAATTAAATAGAGATGTCTTGGCAAATACCAACTGTTTTATTGGAGCAGAGCGGTGTTGTTAACGATATTACAGTTATCACAGTGTCAGTCTTTCCATTATAAACCCCATTTTCAGAATTTTACAGCTTGGTTGTAAAAGCCTGTCAGAAGTTGAAAATGGGCAAGCCAAGGCTCTGTGTGGGAATGGAGTTTTTTGAATCTGCGTTTTTCTGGAGGTTCTTGGGGTTCTTTTAGGTAGAGCTCTTTGGATTTTGGTACCATTCAGCGTTGAACTGTTGAACCATCTTGAAAAACCAGTTGAAATCATTGGGATCTCTGCCTTTGAGTGCAATAATGTGAAACTACCCGAGTAATAATATACCAAGTGCATAATTTTATAATCCATGTTGTTGATCTGGAGCCAATTTTTCTCTTCACCTTTTTAAGGTTTCGTTTTTCTTCTTCCTGCAGCGGCCTTTGAGTCCTTGCTTCGCTTTGCTGAGAACCATACCACTTCTCTGTTTGAGACTGTCTACAGATCCATGTCAAAGGAAGCAGCAGAGCCTGTCAAAGAGCTCTTTACAGACATCTCTCTCTACCTCTTGGGCGCTCAGACCACAGTGGAAAGTGTCCTTTTCCGGTTCTTCGACAGCCTCTTCCCTTTGGTTTACAGCCGCCTAATCAACCCAGGCATGGCTAGTCTGTCAGAGGAGTATACAGAGTGCCTGCGGCTAACGCGGCAAGATATAAATCCATTTGGACTCTGTTCTAAAGAAGCAGTTACAAAGTTGGAAAAGTCTCTTTGGGCAAGCAGGACATTCAATCAGGCCCTGGGTATAGGCATTGAAGTACTGAACGCTACAGAACATGCCACGTTGACAAAGGAATGCAGCAGAGCCCTAGTGAAGATGCAGTATTGCCCACATTGCCAAGGTCTGACTTTGATCAGACCCTGTGAAGGATATTGTCTCAATGTCATGAGGGGCTGTTTTGCCAGCATATCTGAACTGGACTCTCAGTGGAGGGAATATATCTATACCCTGGAGTATCTCACTAACGAAATGGCTGGATCGCATGATCTAGAAGCAGCACTTTTGGGTATCCGGAATTCAATCAATGACGCCATCTTGCATGCCCAGCTGAATGGACCCCACCTGTCTGCAACTGTAAGTATTGTGTTCAGATTTGTTTTCAACTTCCTGCTGCTACTTTTAACCTTTGGTGTGTGCATTGTCTCTAACTATTGTTTACTACTGCTTGTACAAATATCAGTTCTTGAGGGGGCCTTCTTCCTTTTTCCTTTCTCACATGCTTATTGATATTAGGCAACTGATAAAAAGCTCACAAGGAGGAATCTTTCAAAAGGAAATGAAGAGACTTCTTGAGGAGGAGTATGTGTAAATCAGAATGTTAGTAGTCATTATAGTAAAGGTAAAGGGACCCCTGACCATTAGGTCCAGTCGTGACCGACTCTGGGGTTGCGGCGCTCATCTCGCTTTACTGGCCGAGGGAGCCAGCGTTTGTCCGCAGACAGCTTCCGGGTCATGTGGCCAGCATGACTAAGCTGCTTCTGGCGAACCAGAGCAGCACACGGAAACGCCGTTTACCTTCCCGCTATAAAGCGGTACCTATTTATCTACTTGCACTTTGACGTGCTTTCGAACTGCTAGGTTGGCAGGAGCAGGGACCGAACAATGGGCGCTCACCCCGTCGCAGAGATTCGAACCGCCGACCTTCTGATCAGCAAGTCCTAGGCTCTGTGGTTTAACCCACAGCGCCACCCGTGTCCCACAGTAGTAGTCATTATAGTTCCACAGAAAAAACTGGAGTTCAGTGAGATAATCAAGGAAGGCCTAAATTTGATTGATGGATCATATATATTTTTAATACCGCTTTTCATTTACAAAATAAATACCACACACACACACATAATACACACACATACACAAATATAAAATATATTTTACAGTACTAAAAACACAAACATAATGGCAGAAAAAAATATTAACCCCCTATGATCACATCCTAATGACCTCATGAACAATAGTTTAAGAAAAAGTCAACCATCAACAATAAAGTGAATAGTAAAATATCAAGTGACCATGAGCAGCAGGATATTAATCAATGAGCTGCATGTTAAGTGCATGACTATGTAATTGTCGAGCTCTCTCTTTTGCTTCTAGTGTTTCACTGTGATGGAGAATGACAAATACAATAATATTTCTTCTAGCAATTAGTAGTAGCTTTTGTATATTAAATGTTAAGATATTTTCCATTTCCTTCAGTATATGTAAAAAGGTGTTATATTGGTAATATAACATTATTCATCCAAAGTACACAGGGCGGTTTACAATATAAAAACATGCAATATACAAAGTTATTTATTTGCTAAATTGCTTTTACGGCAGATGAATAGCTAAAATGTGTGCTGACAGCTCTAAAAAAAACCCCATATTTAGCACCAGTCGCTACTTTACTTAAAGGAGATCCCTTGGGTTGCATCCAAGGCGTTCTCCCATCAGCACAAGGGCTTCTCATTGTGCAATGAAACCATTTTTCTCTCTCCTCTTCCTGTGCATCCTCTGCGCCCTTCCCAAATCTGCTCCAGACTGTTTTGGGAAACCCAGAACAGATTTGGGGTGTGTAAAGGGAGGAGAGAGGGGGGAAGTTCCATCACAGAAGCAGAAGCCCTTGCACTAACAGGACAAATATGTTGTATTGTTGAATTTGTTGAATTTGCTTCCAGAACTTTCCATTGGCACACTGAGGGATTGTTCCATGTGTGATTCACCTCCCCCTCCCCCCACCATTTAAGACATTTGCACAAAGTTTTTTAGGTGAAACACTTTCTTTTAATTCCAGCTATCAATATTTCAGAAACTCAGTTTTGGAAATGAGAATAGCACTCAAAATAGAAAATGTACGTTTGCTCTATGGAATATTTTTACCTGAGGAATAAGACTGTTCCAGTGCAATATTCATTCCCCCCCCCCACCACCATGCTCTTGTTGTTTTTAAAACCACGTTGCCAATATATAATACATGAGCCCATAAACCGAAAAGTCCTATTTGAAAGATTGAAGTATAGGTCAGAAATTATAGGAGGCAGCTGGCTATTCTTACATGAAGAGCAGCATGACTGTCAACATAGCAACATGGCAACTGGACTCAAAACAAGGATCAGGCTAATCTGGAAGAATGCAAAGAAAAATAAATCACATGGCTTTGGACAGGGTAATTTCATTGCATAACTTTGGTTATTCTGTTGGTTTGGGGTATGGAAAAGACTCAAAGGGATAGAGAAAGCAATTAAGACGGAAACTGCTGTTGGTCTACCTGGATGATATTTTACTATAGACAATATTCTACTATAGACTTGCAGCTGAAAGAACAATGATAGAAGTAAGAGAATCATAGAATTGGAAGGGGCCCTGAGGGTCATCTAGTTCAACCTGCTGCAATGCAAGAATCCTGCCCTGGGAGGACTCAAACCACGAACCTTCTGGTTAACAGCCAAACACAGTGACTAGTACACCACCTGACATGTCAAATGTAACTATTTCCTAGTTCTGAGAGACAGTGGCGTAGTGTGGGGAGTGCAGGGGGGGCCGGCCGCACCGGGCGCAACATCTGGGGGTTAGGGTTAGGGGGCGCAAATCCACGGGTTAGGGGGCGCAAATCCATGGGTTAGGGGGCACAAATTACTTGCCTTGCCCTGGGTGCTGACAACCCACGCTACGCCACTGCTGAGAGAGCCTATTTATTTCATAATATCTATACACTGCTTCATTGTTTCTTTTCATAAAAAAACCCTCACTGTAGTTTACAAAGAGTATACTACAGATACTACCAATATGTGTTTATTTAGTGTATGATTATCCTACCTTTCTTCCAAAGAAGTCACGGTATCATACACGGTTCTTCTGTATATGTGAGGCGGCCGCAGCTGAATGGTTGAGGCCATGGTCACTCAGCATTATTTGTGGCTGAGTGAGGATCTGAAGATGGGTATCACAACTATGGCACTCCAGCCGCCACACTATAATAGACTGAGATTTAATCTTATTTTAAAAGCCTCAGCCCCAACTGCAGCTGGCTCAAAGTTGGCCCACAAGGTGGGAACTAAAAATATTGCCTACCTCTGATCTAATGGGTTAGGGGCGGATTGAGCCCCTAACAAATTTTAAATTATCCTAGTTAGCTTCAGTTAACTGTTAACTTTGATTCATGACACACAAAATGAAGTTCTCTCTCTCTCTCTCTCTCTCTCTCTCTCTCTCTCTCTCTCTCTCTCACACACACACACACACACACACACACACAAACACACGGTTAAACTTTGGCATTCTCTGCCACCAGATGTGGCGTTGATCACCAACACAGATGAGTTTAAAACAAACTCACTGTTGAGAATGCTATCATTGGATATTGATGGCTATATTCTCCAGGGACATCAATTGTTCAGGAGCAACACTGTGCAAGTACTGTTCACCTCACAGCCTGCTGTGGGCTTCCCAGACCCTTCTGGTTGGCCATTGTAGGAATCTCAGTGCTGGAACAGATAGGTCTTGGGTTTGATCCTGGGGGCACTTCTTAATATTCATAATTTAGTGCATTAGACCCAATGTTTATGTTATCTGTCAGAATTTGACACAGCCCTCTGAATTAATATTTTAGAAAACCATTAGCCTGGAATAGCACAAATGATAGAGCACGACTCGTAATCTCAGGTTCATGGGTTCAAGCATTGCAAGGTGTTAGACTAAATGACCCTCTTGGTCCCTTTCAATTCTACAATTCTATAAATCTGCAACTGAGGCTGCTTTGCAGTGATGAGTCAAAAGCTAAATTCAGCTCATGATGGTGGCTTCATCTAGCTAGCCAAGAAGCTTGTCACATTCTGAGAGCTCACAGGAGCAAGGAGAGGCAGCCTTTTTTCCTATGCCATGGCTTGGAGAGTATGCCTTGAACAGTTCGTCACTGTGACCAAATAATTTTACAGCTTTTAGCTGGCAGAATCCAAGACATAATCTGTCTGGTTCTGAAAAAACTGGTACTCACAGAATAGAATAGCTGGTTTAACATTTAAGTTAAATTAAGAGATGAGCAGATCTGTCCATTTAAGACAATTCCCCATGTCTTTACACATAATTCCCTTCTATTCAGTTTCAGCATTTTTTAAAAAAAATATTTTAAAATATATTATATTTCAGAAGTATTTTAATTTATTTCCATTCCTGCTTCAGGAATTGTGTGCCTTTCTTCCATGAAATCCACTTTTGCAACCAACTGTGCACCTGGTATAATTCAACGAGAAATATGGTAGTTATGGAAAACATCTTCAAATAAAGAAAACAACCCAGGCTGGTAGCTTTCATATACCCTGAGGCAGCTTTCATTAACAGCCGTGCTCACTTTTTAGGAAACTGTTAACATTTTTGAAATAGCTAGGCAAAGGCTATGCATTAACATAAAGAATTCCTTTTTTGCTAATTGAGAACTTGGCAGTGAATAATGGAAAGTTGGCTATTTTTACTTTGTTGGGGAAAAAGGTTAAGTAAAGCATTTACTGTACTTAGCAGAAGTGCTCACCACACTTGCAGGCAAAGGGGGGGAAAGGGGAGACGCGCTTTATGTTGAACTGCAGAAATATCTTTCCCATTGAAGTCAAGGGAGATTGTTTTAATACCTGCTTGTGGTATGTGTGAAAGGTTGCCATTAAGATATTAAACCACTCTTGGGCTCAGTGCATTTCTCTTTAGTGTGCCATGCCATTTGTTCAATGACGCTGGCTTCTACCCAACTACTTCAGCTAATGTAGGTCCTCTACAGTCTGCAGCCTCAGCAATCACAGCCATTATTTTATGTTTCGTCAGCTAGAATCTTAATTTGTGTGTCCTACTGGAAGAAATCCCCCATGCACTGTGGTGCCAGATAGGTTGACTTAGCTTGTTGACCCTTGCCATCGCTTTTTGAGACTTTTGCTTCTCTTCCTCTGTGCTATGGAGTTATACTATCTCACCTCGTTTTTTTATTCTGCGGCAGTACACACCTTAGTCCACCTTTTTTTTCATTTGTTCTATTGTTTTATTATCTTGCCCTTTCCCAAAGGCTCAGGAATGGATGACAGTTTCCCCCCCACTAAACTAATAAGACCATTTTCGCATTTCAAAGTGCATTTGAGCCCTTCTCGTGTAAGTTGTGGCATGTGTAAAAATGTTGATAGTATGGGAAATAATGTAAAAAAGAAAAACTAGTTTGTGTCTTCTGACTAATTCGCATTATTGTCTGATTTAAGCACAAATCAAGGCAATGTCTGAAGAACAAGAATCTCTCTATCACTCTCCAGCCCCCTCCACCACAAACAACACCCACTATATAAAATATTTCCAGCTGCCTTTTAGTTGAATAGCAAGCTGCACTCCCATAAAGTGTGTGGAACGACCAGCCGTTTGGGGTGGAGGGATCTGAGGACAGACAAACAAAGTATGAGACGAGGGAATGTAAGAAGCCTCGATCCCTTTAGACAAGTCGTTGCAGTGGAAAGGAGGGAGGCATTCACTTTGAAATAGAAAATAGGGAGTCACAGGCGAGAGGAAAGAGTGTAGCAAATGCTCAGGGTCTGGCTTCAGGTTTCTCTACCACCTAATAGGAGATGTTCTTGAAAGGATTGCTTTAACCAGGCAAACAATGATAATCCAAAACAATCTTGGAATTCTGCGATGGGCTATGAAGAACAGGCAATGTTTTGGGGGCCATATGGCAGTAGCGGGTGAGGCCAGAGGTAAAATTAGGTGGGGCAACAGGGGAAACTCTTACCTTTCTACATTGCAGCCTCCTGAGAATCAGACATTTCTCCACACATCCCTCTCCATCCAGGCCTTATCACAGTTCAAGGATACATTCCAGCCAAGCAGAAGTTCTCAGAGAGGGCATGGAGCAGGAGAGCTGCCATCTGAGGAGAGTCTTGAGGGCCAAGTAGGGTAGCCTAGAGGGCTTTGTTGATCTTAAGGATGAAGCTATGGATGAAGCTGCTGTACCTTGGCTTGTACAAAGAAGGCTGTACGGGGTTACATTTTGGGAATACCAACAACTAGCTGGGATGTTCCATGCTAGTTGGGTCTTCAGGGACAACTTTGTCTACAATCTCTGACAGTGGTCTGACCTCAAGATTATGAACACCTGAGTAAAGCATGGGAAATTCCCTTATTCCAGTGACTTTTCCCACTGCTTCCCACTGCTATCCCGGATTGTTAGATATCCCGTAGACTGTCCCTGGGACAGCTGAGGATGCTGATCCCTTATTTTTGAGGCTGCTACTCCCTTATTTTCAAATCTGAAAGCTGACAGCTATGGACATGGGTCCAGCAAGAAAGACAGTCGTTGCCTCTCCCGATTCAGTCACGAGAGAGTGACTAGTTTCTAGGCAGAGAAACAAGGAAAGAATCAGCGAGAGTGTAGTTCATGGGACAGAGTTTGTGTCTGTAGATGGGCTTCATATCCCTGCTCAGCCTCTAGTTCACTGGGCCGCCATTGGCAATTCATTGCTTCACTTCAGTCTATAATAACAATGATTTAGCTCACAGAGTTCGAATGAAGATTGACAGGTATTTTACAGGTTAAAACCACTAGAGACGGGATTAAGAAGGAAAGCAAAGTAGGAGCTGAATGGACAGAATGAACACAGTTCATTCCAGTGATCCACTTTTTCCAAAAAAGCAGAACCTCCCTAGATATAGATGCTATGTTATCATTCCTTGGCATTTCTTTTGCTTTGCTTTTCAAGTGGTAAATTTACTGCTGTTAAGATTTTTGTGTTGACAGACTTGGAGACAAGTTTTCCAGCCTAGCTGATGGTCACGAAACACTGGCTCCAAAGAACAGCATTGTTTGTTTGCTTCCTTAAACCCTGCATAAGCAAGTTTATATATAGACGGCATTACTTCTGTTTTAATGGAGTCATTAGTTCTTCCACCCATCCAAATTGAATGTTCTCAGAAAGGGTTTCAGACCCATTTCTTTACAGCTGTAATCCCAGAATGCTTTGTGGTTGACATAATTATGTCATCAGCCTCAGCAATCTAGCTGCTCTATTCCCAGTAGATGTATAAACATTCTTCAGCATTGGACAGAGTCAGTTGTAAAGCTTTTGAACTGTATAGAGCAAAACTAAAAGGAGATGGCCATGGAGGAGAGCGAGTGGTAGCTCCACTTAAGAGTACTCTGCTCCTGAGTCAAGCTAGCATGCAGTCTCTCTCAGTGACTTTGCCTATACACCTTAAATCCATGCTGGTTCACTCCAGGTCCTGCTTAGAGACTACATTTACACTGAACAAAAATAAATTGGATTAAAGGGGGGGGGGGAGTCTCCAACAGCTCATCAGGCCTAAGTCAAACTCCCCAAAGTTAGCTCAATATCATTCAAAGGTATCATTCAGAGGGTATTCTTGATGATCTTGGCCCTGGATTTTAGGAGATTGTGACAGGACACATAGAAGCATTTGATCTCTATTGCATGTTAATCTTAAAACTTTTGGGGCTTTAAAGTCAAAACTTTCAATTCTGCATGGAAGACAAGGGAGCTTACAGATGCTGGAGCACTGATGTAATATTCTACATCTGGTTTTATTTTTTTATTTTTTGATTGTTCTCTTCCCTGTCTAGGGAGGGAAGAAGAGTCCATTTTAAATGGAATTATACATGGAATTTGACAGTTCTAATTGAATTGAGCTTCGCTCGCACTTGAGTTTTTTAAATTAAACACTCACTTATGTCTGAGGCAATCATGCACTGTCATCAAAATTATACACGTGTAAATTATATGTATAATTGGTGTAAAAGAATCAAGACATGTTCTGTCCTATCTGCATCATAATCTTCTTTCTATGTACATAAAAATGCAAGGCTGTCATCACTCCTGGATGATTTGCAGTGCCACATCACAATCCCGGAACTGCATAAAGTAAGGGTGAGGTAGGGGAGAGAAAACCGAGAAACGTTTATGGCATGGGAGTAAGAAGAGAGAAACACTGAGAGGGGGAAAGTAGTGTTTTAAAACAATAGCAGACGTCAAGTAGGGATGGAAGTAACTGAGAGGAAACCAATTGCAGACCTTTGAGTAAAGTACCGTCATACAATGGGATGTTTATTTCTCTCACACAAAGCAGATAAATAATAGAATTGCATTTATTTTATCATGGTATTTCTAAAACGCTAGAATGGTTGTCACTGGTCAGAATTAGGGATGTGCATTAGATTGGGTCAGCTTGCTGTGGCTGGGTGGGGCTTTCCTAGTCAGAACATCTGAGTCTCAATAAGAAACTCATGAAGGTCCAAAACATTTGCTCCAATAAAAGGTGATGTTTCACTGCCTCTGAACTTGCCGGACCTCAGTGGGGCAAAGCTTTCTAGGCAATCAGATGTCAGGACATTGGAATCTGGTGAGAAGGAGGTGTGTAGCTCAAAGTCAAGCTCTAGAACAGCAAAACAGGATCACTGGGGTGTGTAGTCAAAGTAAGGCAGAAGTCTAGATTCAAGGCCGCAACAAAAGGGCAGGAGATCCAGAAGCAGGTATGTAGTCTAAGGCAGCCCAAAGTGAACATCTAAAGCAGTGGTCAAGGAAAAGGACCAGGCTAGAGAAAGTCTTCAAGGAACACAAAGTCCTTCTGGTTCCAGCCGGAAATAAGTTAATTCATCTACTTGTCTGTATAACATCACCTGACTCCCCACACCTATCAGGATACACTTGGCCCTATAATGCCCTTAAGGAAAAGTCAGTTTATTAGTCCAAGCAACTTGTCTTGGACATGAGGACTTTTGCCTCTTTTTCCTAATGGCTGCCTTGGATCATGACCCTAGTTGCCTTTGATTTCACTTCTGCTTCCGCCCTCTTCAACCCTCCACTGCCATGTACTTTTCTGCCAGGGGAATGGCCTCTGGCCTTTTGCTTCTTATTTGCCTGACTACCAGTCCATCTCTTGCCTCTTGCCTCTGGCCCCATGCTCCTTCTCTCCCATACTTTCCAAAGAGGCATTTGGCTAACTTACAGGCTTCAGACGGGA
Organism: Podarcis melisellensis; assembly: GCF_964234715.1. NCBI lineage: Eukaryota > Metazoa > Chordata > Lepidosauria > Squamata > Lacertidae > Podarcis > Podarcis melisellensis. The sequence continues at coordinate 34,704,345 of NC_138537.1, forward strand.
TGGTGGGGACCCATTCCTAGAGATGGGAAAATACTGGAAAGGAATCCTAAATTTTCTTTGTGCATTTTATTGAATTGTCTCAGAATAACGAAATTGCATTTTTGAGGCTTTCATTTAGGTTGTGGCTTCTTAAAATGATGTATTTTAGCTGCAATAATGTTTGTAACTTGTGTTTTCCTGAACCTTTAAATGAGCTGATTTGTTAAAACTTTGCATCAGCACCCCCCCCCCAATTTTATGAACTTTTCACTTATCCAGTTAGGGACCAAAATTAGTGATTCAAATGGTCTGCTAAGTTTCAGAAGTAGTTGTTCAAGATATGTCAAAATTCAGAACGCTTCAGCATATTAAAGATTCATCAGAATGATCTACCCACTCATTTAAGACAATGCTTTTAATCATCTAAATGAACTGTCACTAAAACTGACTAGGATTTCTGACATTAAACATAATATTCTGTATATTCATTTGATTTGGGGTTATTTATGTCAAGGATATGTGTACCTAACCATCGCTTTAAGACATTCAGAAATCACTCTGAGGGAAACTGACTGGGATTACACTCACTATCTTGGACGAAAGATTGACAAATCAGTATATTCATGGGGAATGAGGTTTTCAATGGCTGGTGGCCATGGTGGCTGTGCTCTGCCTCCACTGTTGGAGCCTGTAATGTTCCTGAATATCAGCTGCTCAACGCCACTGGAGGGTAGAGTGCTCTTGGGCTTGCATTTGGCTTCCTGGTTTCCCACAGACATCTGGTTGGCCACTGTGGGAACAGGATGCTAAACTAGATGGGCCATTGGCCTGATCTAGTAGTCTCTTCTTAGGTTCTTCTTTCCACTCTATGTCACTTTTGCACATGTTACATGCATTCTGTCCATTTTCACACTCTGTCTCCCAATGTGTTAAATCCTCACGGCTGCAGAAAAGCGCTGTTTAAGTATATATGATTAAAATACTTTCTGTCAAAATACACTTTTCAAAGTGTCTTTTGATTTATTTATATGTTTGGGAAGATACGATCTGTGCATTAGTCTGGGAGGTAAGGATGACCTCACTTAGAATTGCAAAGATAAAGTTCTTCAAGCATTCCTATCTCTTGCCCAGCTCATAACTTCCATATGTTCTAGAGGTGTGCTGAAATGGCCTATCAAAACCCACCCAATTTGAAAGAATTTGGTGTGTGTGTGACTTTTCATTACATTTCTCCAGGAGGAGTAGCAATTCTCCCAACAGTTTCTCAGGGCTGGGGCTCACTATTAGGAATGGCAGTTGCTCTTTCTTTCTTTCCTAAGCCCCCACCATCCTCATCCACAAGTGGCTGAAACTGTGTTGGCCACAATTTCCCACAATCCTCTAGTTGGGAAATGGCAGCTGCTGCCGCCACTCTCCCAAAAGTTGGACAATATTTGGAGAAGAATTTGCAAAGTAGCATTTTCTATGGTGAGGTGAGAAAAATCTAAGTAATATTCTCAGAAAATTGTCTTCCAGCTAATTTTAGCTCAGCTCTAATTAGTCCAGGCAAAGATCTGAATAGAGCCTATACTCATACCAGTTGTATGGTGTATATGCAGAGGTTATAGCCATATATAGGAGACCCTGCAAAAAACAAAGTCCTCAGTGATCCTTACAGGCGCCACGCATGTTATGCTTATATAGTTGAATGTATCTCGGCCCTGACTCCGCCTTCAGTTAAATTCATAAAGCCTGAGAGCAGGGCATTCCAATTCTCTCCCTCCATGAATTCACTGAAAGACTAGCCTCCAAGAAAGTCCCATTATCCCTTCAAGATTTCCATGTTCATTTGTTCAGAGGCTTCATTATAGCTTGGCTCTGCCAATCAGCTCTGGACAGAAAGTAAATTACACCCTTGCAGAGTGGGATTAAGATGACTTTGCGAGAATGAAAGCCAAGCCATAAGTATTGATCTTGACAAATATACAAAATAAAAATTAATTGCACTGGAGACGTCTGCTATACTTTGGCATCTGACGGGCTAGCAATTCAAAATTATCAATAATATATTGCATCCAATTACAGCAGGGAGAAATAATATAGTAGATGGACTTTTCAGTCATTTTATTAAAATATGTTAATTTTAAGAAGTGGTATGAATAGTAATTCTTTGCTTGGATTTCTTGAAGCTTAAGGAGATACAGTACTCAAAATTAAGTAAGATATTAAGTAAGATAGATGATATTTATTATGGCAATGCAGAGTGTCTTTTTTAATGAAATAGTATACTATTATAAATCAGTGCATTTTTCTTTATAAAAACTCAGCTGCTGGTATTCATATCTTGATAAAAGTGTCATGGGTGCCAGCACAAAATGGCTACCATGGAAAGAAAAGAAAGACTACCATCACACAAAAAAAACACAGATGATAATATTTCTCCCTATCTTTATCCTCTAATATTCTTCATACCTGACAGTAGCGTTGGCAGACAGCAGAAGAGGACTGCGGGAATCAAGTCAAAACCATAACAAGGCCTTCTTCTAGGTCCTACCATTGCCACCAATGAAGATAACTGGATGTGAGAACAAAATGCTTGCATAACCAAATGAATGTAGGGATGGTCAGCATTAGGAGGCCTGGTGCAGTTTTGTGAGTCAGCAGGAGCAATCTCACCTCTGCCATGATTCTGAACTCCTTATGTCAGGGATGTGGACCTTTTGTTCTTCCAGGTGGCATTGGGTCATTACTATCAGTCCTGATACGCAACATCTGGAGAAGAAGAGGTCCCATCCCTTTTCTAAGTTCTTCTTTCCTTCCCCTTTCAAAGGAGCTGCTTCAGAAGGTTGCCTCCTTTTGAGGTGTGCCAAGAAATGTTGGTTAGGTTAGGCATCTATCAGCATTTTTTAAAAAGTATACGTCAACAATCCTAAATAGGGGAAGCCAGCATAAATTATTCCAGTTGAAGTTAAGATAGCGCAAATTACTCCAGATGCAAACTCCATTCAGGAGGAGGGTTACAGCTGTCTGAACCAGCCTAAGCCTGGCTGAAGGAAAACAAGCCTTTAGAATAAATGTTTCACCACCCTTTTTGCCGCCTTAACTTACACTGGGTTGCTGGGTCACGTGACTGAGCTGAATGGGCTTGAGACCCAGCCTAAGTCCTAAGCTTGAGCTTGACAAATGTAGATATCCACCAAACCTGTCTGAGACTGATCAGTAGTTCAGCTTTATTTATTTAGCACAGAGGTAGGTAACCTGTGGCATTCCAGGTGTTGTTCAGCTCTATCTCCCATCAACCAGCGTGGCCATTATGACAATTAATTAGGATAATAAGAGTTGTGGTCCAGCAATGTCTGAAGAGCTACAGGTTAGTCACCCCCTTTTTAGCACTTAAAGATGCATGGGCATCTACACAACAACCCTAGGATATAGATTTGGTTAACATTTATTTGCCCAAGACCACCAAAAAATGGTTTATGCCAGTGGTGTCCAAACTTTTTTCAAAGAGGGCCAGATTTGATGAAGTGAAGGGTCGTGAGGGCCGACCAAAGGATTGAAGTTGTTGAGGTTTTTTTTTAGGATTTTACCCCTGCCACAGGGGCCGGATTAGGCCCCCCGAAACAGACTTTGGACATGCCTGGTTTATGACTGAGCAAGGATTTAAGCAGGCTTTCCTCCATGTGAATCAAGGACCCTGTCCACTGCCCTGCACATCTTTCCCAGAAACAAGGTAATCCGAGTTTTTCAGAGTCTCAATTCTGACTAGGATGGTAATTCAGGTGGTTTCTTGAGAGCACCTAGAATTGAAGATGCAATTCCAAGAGCAAAATTGCATTGTCAGTTGCTACATCCTGAGGTGAATAGCTCGAAAACTTGGAAATTTCAGACAGGTCATACAACCTTAGACTAATGCGCAGCAAATCTTCCAAATCTGAAACGGAAATAGCCACCCTGTGAAGAACGTAACTTTGTTTAGAGTGAGTTCACAGTACTTGCCAGCTGGTAATGAACAGCTTTATTAAGTGGGCCGAACAGCGTTGTAAAGTACTCCTGGACACTTCGGGAGAACGCTGAGAACAAAGCTTAGTCGCTTCTTTCCCCGAAGCTCACACAGTTCAGATAATCACCATGTGCTGTCAGCAAGTAGTGTAGTAGCCAATCACTCTTGAGGTGCTACAAATAAAACAGCGCAATCCATCATGAATTTGCAGCTAGGGAAAATAATAGTTTTAATGAATTATATGCTAGCAATGGAACTCCAGCATGCATTCTCCTTGGAGTGTTTCAGCTGCATTCTTTGGCCATGTGCCATTTTCCCCCTTGGCTAGCCCTGCGCTGAGAAAATCCAGGGATGTTGGTCGAAGGCTTGCTGCAGGGCCAGTCCATTAAAGATACTTTTCCTCCTGCTGATGGGGATTCCCAGCATGCACTGGAAATCGTCTTGGCTGGTAAACTATTACCTTCCGGCTCCATTCAGGACACAGGAAGCAGTGGTGCCCTTGGACCTTAAGTCACTTGATTGTCAAAATAAATATTCCCCAAAACAAAAAAGGCCTATATCACATGGGTGGCTGAGTGCTTCCTTCCTTGTGCTCTTACCTGATGATTTAGCACCAGGTTTCCCAGGAACATGTAGTGCACTGTCCACCCCCCATCCCTTTCCAGCATGCCAAGTGGCAAACGAAATGCAAACAGAAAGTTTAGAGTATCTAATGGATTCTGCGTAGGGGATTTTTGCTGTGGCTTGCTATAGTGTCTCCCAGCTGCTGCATAATTACGCCTGAGTAAATTTTTATCTGATGTTTAAAAGTGTTTTGATTCTATTTAGAGAATGTATTTTGTGTCGTTAATTTGTTTTCTGTTGATTTTACATTATAACCAATGCTGGGCTTGTTTACAATGAATGGTGGGCTCAAAAATAGAAGGAAATAATATAAATAACACACACCAGTGTTTGTTCTACTTGGAGTAGACCCATTGAAGTCAACGGACTATTGTTTTTAGTAGGTCTACTCTGAGTATGGCCTAGTTGGCTCTAAGCCAGTGAATTTCAGTTGGCACTTCTGTCTGTTGCAGCAAATTGTTGGTCTCATAAATTAACAAGGCATCAAACAATGAATTTAGAGTGTTGCTGGGTTAGGGTCCAGTCCCTGATGAAAAATGCAGCCCCAGCATATTGGCAGCTAGACTGCTTGTTATTCATTGTAAGGCGCCTAGCTATGGGAGTGTTAGATGTTTGACAGCATTGAATAGATTCTAGTCAGCCATACAAACTACCTCCAGTCAAGTGGAAAAGACCATAAAATTGTTTTAGCAACAGCTAATTCTCTTGCTGCTTTTGGACCTTCTTAACTCCTTGGTTGCCAATGTTTATATTTGCTGCTCAATATACCAAATATGTTGTTGCTTATATTGTGGAGCACACTTAAATGAACCTGTCAAATGAAGCGAAATTGGTTTTAAAGCTGACCTCCCCGAATGATATTTCTGTCAGTGCAGTCACCCTTATTCTGTGCTTCTAGCATGGTGGTACCCAGCACAGATTCCTCCACACGTTTGGACTACAACTCCCATCATCCTCGGTCAATGGATTGAGGATGGGGCTGAAAGGAGCCACAGTGGTACCTCGGGTTACATACACTTCAGGTTACAGACTCTGCTAAGCCAGAAATATTACCTCAGGTTAAGAACTTTGCTTCAGGATGAGAACAGAAATTGTGCTCCGGCGGCCCGGTGGCAGCGGAAGGCCCCATTAGCTAAAGTGGTGCTTCAGGTTAAGAACAAACCTCTGGAACGAATTAAGTACTTAACCCGAGGTACCACTGTATAGTCCAAAACATATGTAAGGCATCATGTTCACCTCCCCCATTCTAGCACCAATGTAACGTGGAGTAATTTTTGTGTGTATGAGGAGTGTGTGCTCGTTTTAGAACTAAATCAGAAACTAAACGAATGAGCCCAATTCGTTTCAGTTTGCTACCTGCCATGGGAATGTCAAACGCAAGGGTCAGCAACCTTTTTCAGCTGTGGGCCAGTCCACCGTCCCTCAGACCATGTGGTGGGCCGGACTATAATTTTTTTGGGGGAAAGAACGAATTCCTATGCCCCACAAATATGCATTTTAAATAAAAGCACACATTCTACTCATGTAATAACACGCTGATTCCCAGACTGTCCGTGGGCCAGATTTAGAAGGCGATTGGGCCGCATCCATGGGCCTTAGGTTGCCTACTCCTGATCAAACGGCTTCCAGTGTAGCAAATTGTTACCATCAAGATCCCATGTTCTCTCGGCCAAAGGAAACAACTTTGTAGCGCTGCCCCTGGAACCTCTCACCAGTTGGGAAGCAAGAAACGCATAACACTATGTTATTCTGGATATCATAGGCAGATAATAGAAGTGGAGATAATTGAAGAAAGCGATTTGTCTCCTTCATTATGCAGATACCGTCTTGTCGTTTAAAAACCATTGATAGGTTTCTAAAGCGAGTCATTTCTGTTTCTGCTGCGTCCTGTGTAGCTTTAAACATTTCGAGAAGTGGTCTCCTGACACTTCCCTGGAGAAGCTATTATGCAAGATAATCGTGTTCTCTGTCACTCTTGATAAAGGTTTCTGTACATGAACCATCTCCTGCACCCAGTATTTGTTTTCTTCTTATCTCTGCTTATCTTTTCCCATCTGACCTCTTTCACCTGCCTCTTCAACCTTTCACTGCAGCTGCTGACAATTCCATCACCTCATCACCTCCTCTCTGTCACCTCCTTGTTTTCTGATTACATCCAGAGTGTGTGACAAACCCTGTATAACATCCCTATAACACCCATATTTTATAGCCACTTCTGTTTAAGGATATCTTTGGCCTGGAATTGCTCAGCTCCTGAGCCTGTCCTAGGGGAGGGGGAAATTAGGTTTGGTTCATGCTCCTGCTCCTCCTCCTGCTTGTACTAATTTATTACGTAGGGCAATTAACACACAATGTTTAAAATAGTGTGAAACAACTTACAAGCACAAAAATAGCGTGGGTCCTAAAAATATACACCTCAGGTTTCAAAAGCCAAGGCTAAAAGGTGTGTCTTCAGCATTCATTGAAAACTGGATAACGAAGTTGCCAGATGCATCTCTGTGAGGAGGGAATTTACAGTGCTCTGGCAGAGCTGCTTTTAATTTAAGGGGGGAAATAAAGTAGAACCCTGGAAATTGGGCTTCCTTAGATGGAAATGCAGAGTTAATTCACTTCACCGGAATACAGCCCACTTCTAAAACCTCTGTTGTCTATACACTCAAGGTGTTGGAAGCACAAATGGACCCATACCATTGCCAGTTTTCATTGTGTATGTGTGTATTTTTCCTACCTTGTTGTGGTGCCATTTGCAGTCACACAGGAAGTATGACTATTGGAATTGTGAGCCACTCACAGTTTCTCGATGTTGTGTAATGTATGAAGCCTCTTAAATGGCAGAGGTCCATTTAAATCCCTTATCAGCCACCACTATATATAGGGAGAAAGTGCAGTAAATCTGTCCTCAAGTTGCGTGGATAATGTCAGCTCAAGGTTTAGCTTTCATCTTGTTTCAAATCTTAAGGGCAGGGAGCTATGATTGGGAATCTCAATCGAAACAGTCTATGAATAGACAACAAAATGTATTTGTTCACACAAAGAATTTCAAACATGCTTCATGGTCTATCAAGAAGCTTTAGAAAGATACAGATCAATAATGAAACAACTCTTAGACAATTTTGAAATACATTTCTATATATATTTTTAATTCATTTGAGTTTCAAGCTACTATCTGCAATGTTCTCCATGAAAAACATTTTTTGTAACTTATGTACATTTCAAGCTGTGACTATCCAATTTCTGAGTCAGAAATTTTCCCTATTCTCTTCAGTATTTGTATAGAGTTCAAACAAAACTATATAATGGTTTCTGACTTGTTCCATGTGCACAAAGAAGAGCAGGGGATATATGAAAAATATCACTAGAGGTGCCAGTTATTTTTGTTCCTCTGCCACAGTGAGGTTTTTTTTTAATGTGCTGCCTTCCTCTTCCTGATTTGAATTCTGCTGTTCTATATTTGTACAGCCTTTTAAAGGTCTACCTAGAAAAACTCAGATTTTATCACATTTGTGGTGCAGCAAGTAGTTTTCAATCATGACTTTAACACTTATTAATTAGTTGTGTCCTTTAGTCCTAAATTAGCACTTTACTGAGTGGGAGTTTCCTATGGCTGTGTACCTATCTTACATTGAAAACACATGAAAAACACATCCCTTCCCAGCAAGAACCCTGAGAATTGTAGTCTGTTAAGGGTCCTGAGAACCTTATCTCTGCAAGTGGGAAATTACAGTTTCCAGGATTCTTGAGGGGAGGGGGTTACTTTAAATGTATGCTGTGTACACAGCCCATCTTTACTTTTGTGACTATACCAGTCAAGTGCTGTAAACAAAGTGCAAACAAGGAGGGCCAGTGTGATGTTTCTGGGTCCAAGAATAGGTACCAAGAATGAGGAATTGTTTGATAGAAATAGCATCCAAGACCCTGAAATTAAAGGACTAAAGAGCAACCCAGGGCAAGTCCTCCCCTCCCTGGAGTCCAAGACCCCCCCCCAAAACATCATACATACATCACAGAAGGGGTGTAGCCCAAGACCCCCCCCCCAGAAACATCACACCTACATCACAGAAAAGGTGGTCTACAACAGAAATCTGAGTGTGTTGTTTTTACCCTGTCTGCCAGGTTACCTGTTAACGGTCACTTGACTGGATTACCTGGGGAGCCTGGCCATTCTTTTGTAATGATAATACTTAATTCCTGAGCCAGGTCACAGGCTCACCCTATTCACACCTTAAATGTGCCCTTAAGGCAGGATTTGTGAGGACGGGGACAATAGGGAGGTTTCTGCGTTTCCTTCGACCTTGTAGAGAAATATTTGAGGTGACTGAAAGAGTCAAAATGGCTTTAGAACTTTTCCTGTGGGTTTTGGACATGTGGTTTATATATTTATATATGTGTTTGTTTGGTACAATTATGAACATTTATTACACACACACACACACACACACACACATACATACACACACACACACACACACACACACACACACACACATATATATATATATCTAAAAATTCTTATAACAACATCGTGTACAGATTGGTACTTGTGAACATCTACAGCTGCAGCATGATGACCTGCTATGGCAGCAGAGGAAATGGAGTATATTTTTGAAGAGATTCTTATGACAAATATCTTTTCCAGTATAGATGTTCATTCTCCCAAGGGCTTTTTTAATTTTAGTCATTCTTTTCTGTTGGCCTTGCAGGATCCATTTCTGATGAATGCCTGTATCCATCAGGTCTTGCTTTCTTTTGTCACATTTGCTTCTTCCTTAGGGCTTGAATATTATGCTACTAATGGGATAACAAGGGAGCTTCAAAATCCACCATACCAGTTCATGCTGAAAAAATTAGGAGACAGGTAGCACAGTTTTAATAAAGTTTTAATAAAGTGGTCTCATTCACATTGCACATTTAAATCACTCTCATACCACTTTAAGAGTCATGGCTTCTTTCAAGAAATCCTGGAAATTATAGTTTGTTAAGGGTTTGGGAAATGTAGCTCTGTGACAGGTCTCCTAACAGCTCTGAGTTTATTAGCTCTCATCCAGCCCACCACTGCATTCCCTACCTTTTCACCTTTTTAGAATAACATTTTGAGTGTTGGATTAAGGGTGAAACTAGACAGTACATGGGAGATATGTGAATTGTTCCTCAGGTTTTGTTTTGTTTTAAAAAAATGAAAAAGCAGATTCTGAGGCAGCAGTCAGAAGTGGAGAAAGACAGGTGGGCACGTTCAGAATTGCCTCCCCTGAACTACTTCCCCAGCTGGGAAAAGCTATAGGGGTCTCACCATTTTCACCACCAAGTAGCTGGAGCACGTGGAAGGGGGGAATTTGGGGCAGGCAAATGGCAGAGAGGGTGAAGTATCCTGCCTCCTAATCTTTCTGACTGCAACCTCCACAGCTGCTTTTTATTTTAAACACACACACACACAAACACACACACCCCTACCTAGAGACTGATTCATGCATCTCCCGTGTACCCTCTAGTTTGGCCCTAAAGTGTAATTCTCTTTTTAAGAAAAACAATTCTATGAATACTTCATTCAGGCAGTATGATATTTCACATACTAGACTACCTGAAACACTCCTGCCTTAGTACGATAAGGGTCTTTAGTAGAATAGAGGCCCCCAAAGACCTGAAGATATACGATCTATATAGAAATACTGTTGCGTATGTCGCTTGCTGCTTCTAAAATTTGAACTGTCTGCTTACTCATTTGGACGTGAGAAATCCATTGTTTCTTAGGATTATGTCTTCTGGGACCTTGGATTCATTTACGACATTGGGGAATTTATTGCCCATGCAGGATTTCCAAAGCTGCCTTTATTCTCTTTAGCTTCTTTTAAAACTCAGTTTCGGGATTTATTTATAAACCTCCATACCTGTTATTTTGAAAGTGTGAGGAACTCCTTACTGTGGTGGCAGGGAAAAGAAGGCGTAAACAGCTAACAAGGGATGCATGAAAGCTGCCAAATATAATATATCATATCAAATATCATATGGAAGATGGAGCAAGCTTGTTTTATCCTGCTTCAAAGGGTAGGACCAAACCAATGGCTTCAAGTTAAAAGAAAGGAGATTCCCATTAAACACAATGAAAAACTTTCTTACAGTAGGAGCTGTTTGACAGTAGAATGGACTCGCTTGGAGTAGACTGCTTCAAAAGCGGGGAGGAAAGTTAAGTGTGGATAAGACCTTATTGACATGGGAAGCATCATCATCGTCATCATCATCATCATCTGTTATTTATACCCCGCCCATCTGGCTAGGTTTCCTCAGCCACTCTGGGTGGCCTCCAACAAAATATTAAAAACATGGTAAATCATCAAACTTTAAAAACTTCCCTAAACAGGGCTGCCTTCAGATGTCTCCAAAAAGTCAGATAGTTGTTTATTTCTTTCACATCTAATGGGAGGGCGTTCCACAGGGCGGGTACGACTACTGAGAAGGCCCTCTGCCTGGGTAGGAGTGCCGCACAAACTCAACTGTGTCTTCTACAACTCCCACTCATTCTGATGGGGCTTGCAGAGAAAAATTCGCTACTGATAGTTTTTCAGCCGTGCTTTGCATTCTTTCCCAGGTCCTTCTGCTGTTATTAATTACTGACATTTCGTATGCTCGTTCTCTTGGTATTGCCTTTGGCTGTGTTCCTGCTCATGAGCACTGGGGATCTGTCAGATAGCTTGCAATATTCATGCTTTGTTTTCACTTGCTTGGGACTTTTTATACATGTAGGTCTGATAAACATAAGACTACTGTTGTTGTTGCTGCTGCTGTTGAATAAACACACACACACACACACACGGCCATTTAACACGATAGTCTCCCCCCCTTCCACCCCAGTGCTTTCGATGAGCCAACCCAACATGTCACCATGAGTATAATGGATATCATGAATTGTGCCCCCCCCAAAGGTAATGTGAGAAGCTAGTCTGCCCTGAGTGACCTTCTATAAAATGATGAATCATCCACTCCCACTGAAATAATTGAGGTGAATTACCTAAATGGAACTAAGAAAAAGGCTCAGTGATGTAGCTTTATTGACTTCATTGACTGTGCTGTTGTAGTCCCATTGACTCTTACACTAGTATTTGTGTTCTTTGATTTGCACATTAGGCTCCAGATGTACAGAAGCATATTGTTTTGGAAATGTTTTAAGATGACAAAAACTGGCAAAATATCTGAAAGGAAGCCTACTACCCACACCACATACCCAAGTCAAGGTGCTTTTTGAAGAAACTCAAACAAAATGTTTGAAAAACGAGTTCCTTGAATACGTCATGCCTCTGAGGAGATATGAGCTTGTTTATTTCACACTTAAGACACTTTTGCTAAATTTTCCAAAACAGACCTTTTTCCTTTCTGTTTGCACTTTCAAGTTTGCTTCGTCTATTTATATTAGAGTGGTGCCCAAGTTGTCCCTCAAGGTCCTTCACACTTCTGTGAGGACAGCAGATTTCTCCATGGGGAGGAGAACTTCTCCAGCAGTTTATGAGGGATGAGACTCACCAGCAGCAATGGTAGTAGACAGCTTCTTTCTTCCCCTCCCCAAGGTGGTGTTTTGTTTGAGGGCTTTTGCTGGTGCACTGATGCCTGCACCCTGACCACAATTTTGCATCCTCCAGTTTCCCAGGCCTAGTGTCAGTCCAGGGTACTATCCCTCTCTCCCTCTCCCTCTCCCTCTCTCTCTCTCTCTCTCTCTCTCTCTCTCTCAGTGTGTGTGAAGAGGAAGAAATGGTAGCTGCTGGAAAAAAAAGATAGAGAATATTAGAAAAAAATTAGGCAGAATGACCTTCTTTTGGGGAGGTGAGAAAAAGGAAAAATCTCTCTCTCAAAAAAAGAAAAAAAATCTTCTGAGAAATTTTGGGTCATCTCTGATTTATATATACATTATTTTGGATAGTTGTGTAATGTGGCAAAGAAAGGTGGAAAGTCACATAACCAGCCTTCAAAATATTTTTATTCCTATGGCTTTACCCATCTCAGCATTTTTTTCCAAGCTATAGAAAATGATAATTCTTATTTCTCAGTGCAATATTAGATTTTGTTTAGCAACGATGGTAGAATATTTACTTTGGGTTTTAGCATTCCACTAAACATTTCATTATGTATTGATAGGCCCTTGTCAGCTTTATCCCCCAAAGGGCTTCACAATCTAAAAGCACAGTTCTTCCAAAATTTAAAAAGCTATAATAATCATTCATGCTCATCAGGTGTCCCTAAGAAGCCTGGACATCTCTAACACATTTCTTGTTCTCTTAGTGGAATGCTGTTCAGGATTCTTTTAGGGGAAGACATGTAGTATTTTCCTATATTTTTTATATTACTCTTCTACTTCCATTCCCCACCCCCTGAGAATGCAAGTTGTCATCACACCATTCCATTTTAACACAATGTTCTTCATAAAGCTTTATGGTTGGATCAGAAGAAGGCGCCGAGGTCTGCCAAGAGAATACTTTTGCCAGCATCAAGTTTATAGAAGCGTGATGCCCAGCTGTAATCAGGATTACACTCCTGGACAGAAATTGCAATGGGACCTAAGGGAGAAACTGAAGCTTGTAAATTCAAAAACATAGCTCACTAAAGGGTACCATTACTTTATTTATAAACATGCGGGATTTATGACCTCACTTGATCTACAATTGGGAGCTCATAAATCCAAGATGCATAACAGTGAAGATTTTCTTGAGATGGTTTTTGCATAATTGCCACTATCATGTGCCATTTGGATCTGATAAGCCTGCAAAGGCAACACAGTGCACAGTCTAGTCAGAAATGGGCAGTGTTTAGACTGTAGCAAGAGGAAGACTCTTCTTGGTTGTTGTTTTGCTTTCCACGCTAGAGAGCAGATTCAAACATTTGGAACTGCTTTAGCATTTTGTTTTGGGGCCAAGGTGGATGGAAATGAGTGGCCATATTTTGCAAGTCTTTGATGTATGCCTCCCGCTGTTGTTGTGTTAATGACAAGTCTTTGTCTTGCTCTCCGCTGGGCTGTGGTGAGGTTCCCAGATATTCAGATGCTCAACTAAACTGAAAAGCAGAAAATGAGGAACATCCCATGTTAACTTCTTGGAAAGATGCTTGCCAACACTGAGTGAAACTAATAGGAAAACATGGTCCAGTGAATTTGATAATAAAATGCTACAGCCTCCTTGTTTGCTCGAGAAATTTCTGCATTCAAAAACATTCCTGTTCCAGTTCCAGTGTATGTGTCAGGCAAGGGGCTTTAAGCTGGGCTGCCCTTGAAGCTGTCCCAGAAACTCCAGTGGGTGCAGAATGTTGCATCGAGGCTCCTCACAGGGTCTCTGCCATGGGAGCATATTCACCCAGTGCTTTTCAAACTGCACTGGCTCCCGGTAGAGTACAGGGTCAGATTTAAGGTGCTGCTTTTGACTTTTAAAGCCCTTCATGGCCTAGAACCCTCGTACCTACGGATCACCTCTCCTGGTATGCCCCGCGGAGGACCTTAAGGTCCATATATAGCAACACCCTGGAGGTCCCGGGCCCTAAGGAAGTTAGATTAGCCTCAGCCAGAGCCAGGGCCTTCTCAACAATGGCTCCGACCTGGTGGAATGCTCTGTCTCTTGAGACCAGGGCCCTGCGGGATCTGATCTCTTTCCGCTAGGCCTGTAAGACAGAGTTGTTCCACCTGGCCTTTGGCTCCGAATCAGTTTGATTCCCTCCCCCTTTTTCTTTTTCCTTTCTCCTCCTATGATGAGATTGCTCCCTAATTGTTTTAACATTGTATCTTAATCTTTTAAATTGTTTTTTAATCAACTTGTTTTTATTATTGGTTGTTAGCTGCCCTGAGCCCGGTCTCGGCTGGGGAGGGCGGGGTATAAATAAAAATTTATTATTATTATTATTATTATTATTATTATTATTATTATTATTATTATTATTATTGGCTGCTGTGACTGTTATGAAGGAGGAAATGGGAGCCCATATCTGAGGGATCAGAAGATACTGTACTTTTCCGTGTATTAGACGATGTTCCCCCCCAAAAAATAATGTTAAAAAATGGTCAGTGCATATTGGTTGGTTCCGCTAGCTTGAGATTGTCAGTGGTGTTATTGGTGGCTGAGACAAGGGCTGGTGTCTATTTGCTGTTGCTGCATCAATGGGGTGGGTGATTAGCGGCTTAGGGCAGTGAGGGAACAGCTGATAGGTGGTTTTTTTGGCGCGTGTGCGGTAGCGCAGCTTAGAAGGGTGAGCAATTTTTGGCAATATCCCCCCTAAAAAAAGCTCAACCATCCCTCACAAAAAACGCTGAACAACTCTGGGCAATCTCCCCCCATTTCCTTAAGTTTGAGTTCCCAAAAATAGGGGTGCGTCTTATACATGGGGGTTCTGTTATACATGGAAAAATACGGTAGGTTTGAAAAAAGTGCATGCCTAGATTCAAACAATTGCAGCTAGAAAAAAAAGTCCAAAATCCCAATGGAGAAGCCCAGTCTCTTAGAAATATCTTCAGGAGACCTGCTTTGGGCAGGCATGTTCTGATACTTGAAAGAGCCAGCTTGTCAATAATAGTGAAACAGGCACAATCCCATTGGCCTGGGGCTCATCCACATTCCACTTGTCTAGAAAGCATGGGTCGAAGAGTTTTCTGCTTGTCCCATACTTTCTAGCCACTGGCCCGAGATGTTTCCCACTTGCCTTGCCACTTTCCCTGGCAAAACCTGCTCTTTACCACTGGATCGTAGCAAATGTAAATGTGTGGAAAGCCCAACTTGACATTTGGTTTGATGCTGTGGTAAAGAGCAGTTTTTCCTGGAGGAACCAGGGAGACAAATGCAAGTGTGAATGAGCCTTCAGTGTCAAACACATTCATTGTCAAACATATTCAGTTTAATTCATAGCCTCTAGCTATATATGTGCTTTTTCATATGCAAAAGAAAGCATCCTGGCATGATCTGGATTGGGACTACAGCGTGTGTGGAGAGTAGAATTTTAATCCATCTTTAAACCTAGCCGATTCTCCACTTATGGCAATTGCAGGCACCAGGGGAAGCTCTTTTTTTACTATCAGTAACTGTGGAGGGAGGAGATTTCCAGGGGTTCTCGACTATAGGCCAACTGTGGGGTCAGGAATTTGAGTCAGCTATTGAGCAATGCAGAAATGTCCATTTCAGGGCAAATATTGAATAAAAAAGGGTAACTACTGTTGTTAAAATAATGCTGGCACAATTATTCAGCTGCTCCGTTGTGCCTGCTTTAAGATTTGGCCTTATAGCAGTTTTCTTTCATTGTTCTCATAAGGAAGCATTTCAGGTAATTTGTGCAATCCCTACAGTCTATCTTCGTGTGCCATAAATTCCTGAAATGGGGTAGTGATATATGGGCTGAAGGAAGATTCTGTACAGGCACGGAACAAAGGAATGTTTAAATTTGGAGCTGTCATCCAAGAAACTATAAATGTACCACTCAGATATTTCAGGTTTTTGTTAAAAACGAAAAGGTTGAAGAAAAGAAACTTGTTTTGTTTTCAAAAGGACACATTATGCTGCTGATCTCCCCCCCACCCCACCCCCCTTTAAAATATTGAGCTGGGGGTGTAAGGAGGCAGCATTTTCTAGTCTGATCTGTATTCTTTCCAATCAGTGCTGCTTCTGCTCTGCTGCAGTTTGGTTTCTGCCAAATACCATGACATTTAGCTTGCTGTCCACTATTTAACATGTTACATCACTTGTGCCACCATTTACATAACTTACGTATTTTACATTCATTTCGATGTAAATGAAATGTTAAGATAATGTGGAAAAAAATCAGTAGGTATCAATTGTTGACTGAAAAGGCAGTGATGTGAATGAAGACCAGTCATAGTCATTTGACTGATTTCTCTTCCAGACCACAGCAATTTCTGCTTCCTTTCCCATTTTTGTTGGGATTCTCTGACCCCCCTAATTATAGGGTGTCAGAGCACATTCTAGTCAGTCAGGTTATTTAGATATTTCCAGCACTGGAAATAAATTGTAAGCATCTTCCTCATCTCTGAATCTAATAAAGTCAACTCTCTCCTTCTTCAAATCTTGCTCACATCTTCCAAGGTTCACCTGGAGCCCACTTCTACATAGCACTATCCCATTCTTGGTCTAAAGAGACAACCTGCATATGTCCAGCTGAATGTGGTTCAGTTCCCTCCTCAGACCTTCTGCTCAATGTGTGAAAGTCTGGAGGTGGAGCCAGAAGACTGAGGGGGTGGGGCCAACTTGCACAGCCCTGTTTCCCTCTGCGCATTCTTTGAATTACAGTGGTACCTCAGGTTAAGAACTTAATTCGTTCTGGAGGTCCGTTCTTAACCTGAAACTGTTCTTAACCAGAGGCACCACTTTAGCTAATGGAGCCTCCCACTGCGGCTGCGCTGCTGCCGCGCGATTTCTGTTCTCATCCTGAAGCAAAGTTCTTAACCTGAGGTACTATTTCTGGGTTAGCAGAGTCTGTAACCTGAAGCGTATGTAACCCGACGTACCACTGTAATTTCTGAAGAGAGCTTTAGTGGCTCAGAGTTGTCACTGCTCTTTGAATAGCAAGGATTGTTATTGGTGAAAACACTGTCTGTCTATAATCACTGCATAACTCCTAGGCTCCAACACAGCTAAATGGCATTTTAGGGAGCCAACACAGCTAAATGGCATTTTTAAAAATGCACTCCAAACTTATTGGGCAATATAAGTCTTGCTTGGGTGGAATTGGCTCTGACAATGTCATTTTGAGATGTTTGACAATCCAGTTGGCTTTACTGGATGCCACTAACAGCTACTGTAAATGGTCTGGTATTGAATCAAATTCACTGAATGCCAGTCTAGTTAGAATAAGCCAAAACAAAATAGCTCCAAAGCAGCATTTTTTCCCAATGAAAAGGTTTGTCATGCATGTTCTTCCAACAGCTGTTTTTATTTTAGGTTTCATTTCAAATACATTCAACTAAATGCAACGCTCAGATTCATCATCAAAGGTCACCAGAAATCCACAGATTTCCCCCCCAAAAAAGATCATTATCAAGTTCTGAGCAATTGTGTGTTTTATTACTTTCATATTTTACATTTCTGAGTTTTCATTTGCTACCCCAAAGGCAATTCAGACTTAAAAAATAACAAGGCTTGGCATGTTTTACATTTACTCTTCTTTTCAATTATTACAAGGATTCTATATTAAAATATTTTTTAGGGTTTTAAAAAATATTGCTACCATTGCAGTATATATGCTGAGGAAAAATATACTTTGCCTACCCAAGAGCCCTTACATTTTAGCCATAGGCACCCATGACTGCAACCCAAGCATACTTACATGGGCTGGGAGTAAGTTCATGGAAGCTCATCCAAACTTATTTTGAGTATATATGGCCCAGATCAGGGTGTATGGCTGCCATTTACCAGAGCCACTGGACATTATGCTCCTTTTAAACCCGGTCTGAAAGAATTTGTGGCTTTTTCAGGCATTTTCAGCTTCCATCAGGCCCAGCCAGCATGGCCAATGGTAATGGATAATGGGAGTTGTAGTCCAACCACATTTGAAAGTCTTTTCACCTGTGTTTAAAACTTTCAGTGATTCTCTTTAAAGGGACCATAATACCTGTAATGGGAAAAGGGGGCTGCTTGTGCATAAGCGTTTAAGTCCTCCAAGCTTTACCATCAGTTCCTAAACTTTCCCAGTCCGAGGAGCCATGGGTGCATGGCTACCTCAATCGCTGGCAGAATCCGTCAGTGGGCGTTTCCGTAATTTACGCCAACATAAGAGTTCCTTGACGGAAACTCTCCTTCTGGATTCTCTGCGTGACAGTTTCCTCCGCGGAGTGGGCGTCCCCAGCGGAGGTCCTGAGCCCTCCCCGCTGTTCTCACTGGAAACATCTTGGAGCCATTCCTCCGATTGAGTTTCTGCAGGAACTCTCCCTCTCCCCCTACTGGTTCCTTCCTCCGCATCCGAAGGTCTCCTAGCCTCCTTGAGCCCTTCCACCACCTGACTCTCCGATGGCAGTTCCCTGACAATACCTCAAGGACCAGATCTCCCCATGTGAACCAACATGGACACTGCAATCATCTTCTGAGGCCCTCCTTCGTGTGCCTCTCCTCCTCAAGAGGTCTGGAGGGTGGCAACACGAGGATGGGTCTTCTCTGCAGTGGCTCCCCATCTGTGGAATGCTCTCCCCAGGGAAGTTCACTTGGTGCCTTCATTATACACCTTCAGATGCCAAGCAAAAACGTTCCTTTTTAACCAAGCCTTTGATTGATTTGATTGACATTCTATGCCCTTTTAAAATGTGGGGGTGGGTTATTGGGTTGTTGTTTTTATTTTGATTATCTATTTTGTGGTTTTATATTCTGCTTTTGTTCTGTGAACTGTCTTGAGACCTTTATGTATAGGGCGGTACATAAATTTAATGTATGTATGAATGAATGAATGAATGAATGAAATAATAATAAATGATACAGCTGCCATCAAGAAATATTCCCTGGGTGACCTGCAAATGAAACAGTCTTAAAATATACAATATATAATAATTAAAACAATTAAAACAAACAATAAAAGACAGAATTTTCTTATGACAGAGAAAGCATAAAAACAAACCAGATTTGGAAAAATCAGGGTGAATAAAAAGGTTTTCAGCCAATTGAGGAAGATCTGCTTGGGCAGACACCCATCTCACTTTACTTTGCAGAAGCACCTGCAACAGCAGCTCGAAAGAGAATCTTAAGTGTTCAGGGAGCACAATAGGAAACCAGATGACACTCCTTGTGACCTGGTCCTAAGCTGTTAATGTTTCCCTTCTAAATTAAAACAAGCACTTTATATTTGATGCAGCGACAGACTTTGAGCCAGTGCAGCTAACGTTGTGGCATAGTATGTAGGGTTACCATATTTCAAAAAGTGAAAATCCGGACACAAAAAGGGTTTTGGGTGTGGGAGCAAAGCTGGGCAAAGTTTCTGAACTAAGCACAAACCATTTTTAAAGGCAGGCACATGTGCAACTGGTTTTGCTTATCTGCACTTCATTTTTATGTAGGTTTTTTGTGGGGCTGTAGGAAAATGAGAAACATAATAATGGCCTGTGAAGACAAATCAGAGTTGCTTTCTGTGTGATGTGGAATAGCCAAAACAGATAGTGTAAGATAGTGTAAGTTGACACTTGTACCCAAATGTTCTACAACTGCTCATTGCTGGTACCTCACTTCAGGTCAATGAACTAGCTAAAAGCTTTGTTGAAGAACTTTAGATTCAGAACTACTTTACCCCCTCTCTGCCACTCTCCCTTATTCATTTTTTAAAGCAGATAACTCTCTTTGTGGCAGTGGTGGAAGGTATACACTGAAAAATATTCCACTGAAAGTTAATATTATCAGAAAGGATGACCTGAAGCTCTCTGAAAACAAATTTAACTCACAGAATCCTGTGGTTTCTTCAGTCCTTTCTTTAGTAACTTCTTAGTGACCTTTTGCCTATCTGAGAGAAATCATATTGTGGGATAACTTCTAGATGCTTACACTTTGCTTTAAAGGTTCCATGTTGGAAGGCGGGCAGCGTACAAAGGATTGTAATACAATATTCATTCTCTTGCTCTCTCTCTCTTTTTTTTTAAAAAAAAGAAAAGGCTCCTTTCTGCAGCTCAAAGAAAAGGAAGTGTCGTTTGTTGGACAGAGCTGCCCCTCTCATGCCAAAATGAAAGTCAAGTTATTTTATGTGATTTCTGCAAACTCCTATATTATATGCAGACACACAACAGTCTCACCTACCCTGGGCATGAGATGATCACTTGTGATTATCTCATGACAAACAGAAATGGACTGCAGTAGTTGAAAATGTCACAGCCACACTGTCTACTTCCTGAACAAGCCAAGAATTCCATGCCCATTTCTGGAAGGTCAGACATCTTCATAGATCCAACAGGCTACAGATTGTTGTGACACTCTTAAAATGCATCGGTCTGTTATTGTGGGCATGAAATGAATATACATATCATTTATTTGCAGTAGGAAAGTTTCCAGGAATATTCTTAATACATATGTATCAGAGGCACTAGATAACAGGACAGGACAAACCTACAACCTATCAACTTAGGTAGGTTGTAATGCTGGGGGTTTTAAGACTGTTTGTGATGGGCATATAAAATATGGGAAGTTAAATATCTATTCATCTCTAGAACTTTCACATGAGTTGTGATTTTGTTCAGTTTCAAGTAATCAATAATTCCTTGAGTCTTGGAAAGAAAATTCCATGGAATCCTTTTGAGGGACATTATCCAAATCACATTTTCCTCCCTCAAGTTTGGAGTTCTGAATTACCTGGCCTTATTTCTAAAGTGGAGTCAAATGCATTAGAAATCTTGATTATTTCCTTTAAAACAATAAAAATCCGGGACTTCCGGGTCGGCGCCATCGCCGAATGGCGGGCTCCCTCCGAGCTCCGGAGGGAGCCTGCTCGGCAGGGGCTGGGTCCTACCGCACCGGCGATGCGGGGACCCTTAAAAACCACGGCCACGGAGGCCGTGGACATGGAGACTCGGCTGGCACCGTCAGCGCCCTCTCGATTCGTGAAGGAGCCTTTTTAAAGGCTACGGATCGGGTGCCGGGGAGGAGCGTGGTGCTTTGAGTCCTCTGCTATCCCTGCCGAGCGCAGCCGCATGCCATCCGGCGGAGAGCGCTGACTTCTTCTATTGAAAATTTGGACCCAAAAGAAGAACCCGTGAGTAATTGGAATATGGACTAAAAAGAGGGATAAATTTTTAGAATTTGGAGCGAACGGGGGAGGTGGAAAAAAGGAAGTCAGCCCCCCCCCCAAATTGTAGAAGAGCCAAAACAAAGGACTGGATAACTAAGATCGAGAGGAACCTTATCTTGCCGAACTAGCAACTTCGCGAGGGAAATTTATAAGATTGAGCTGGAGGAGAAAAGTGGAATTCGTATTAAAAAGCAACCCCCCCGGAATCCCTGGAGCGATTCGTGAAAATGCCTGGAGAAGAATAACGGAGGTTTTGACAGCTGTCAAAGAGCTGTCAAAACGGAAGAATGAAATTGAGACTTTGTTATGAGGACTTTGCCGGTTACATTTGTTATAAATTGGAGATAAATTGTTTCAAATAAGGATTTATAAGTTATTTGGACTGGCGGATGTGATCTGGAAGGGAACTTTGTTATTGTAATCCACCTAGAGGAGCTGAGGGACATTGCATGTGTTTTCGACGGGAAACTTGAACAGTTGGATAGAACTTTTAATCTCCTGGGAAACTGCAGAAATGGAACATTATTTTGTCTACAGAGGCCTACACTTTACTGGAAACAATGGATTAATCTGTTGAAAAATGAAAGGAACATGATGTAATGTTTTGCTCCTGAATAACAAGCCTCTGTAGAGACACTAGAAGCCTTTGGAAAAAGAACATTTCTGTGAGGGAACAGGGAAGTAAAAAGGAGGAGAGTGATTGACAAGAACAAGGAAACAACAAGAACTGGACAGAACTGGAGTGGGAACATTTGGGATATCCAGATTTGACAAGCTTATGGATATAAAATTGGAGTTTATACTCCTGGATATAAAAATCTGGATAGAAGAAATGGGCCCCCTTTGATAGACTCCTTCTATGATTGGACATCTGTAATTTAAAAAAAAAGACCGGTAAAGAGCCAGAGGGATGTGGGTTTAGTGAAATGTGGGTTCATCAGGAAGACATTAGAAGTGGAGGGATAGGAGGAACGCAACAGGGAAAGAGGGGAGGGAAATTTGGAATCCAAAGGTTGTAAAATTATTGTTTGTTTTTATTCTATTTTCATCTGTACTATATTTGAAAGGGGGGAACTCGTGGAAGGGAATAGGTCGACCTTAGGGGATGGAAATTTGGATAAATTGAGTTATTGATGATGAGTGTATTTTGGGAATAAGAATTTGTTGAATATTATTGCTTTTTTGGAAGATTTGGAACACAAGAGGGGGTGGGGAGGGGAAGTCCTGGATATTGGAAAAAGTTTATGAATTGGATTTTATTTGTTTTAATTTGGAAAACCTTAATAAAAATTATTTTAAAAAAAATAAAACAATAAAAATCCAATTTTTGTTCATGTTCCTTTTGTTGATGCTTTCATTTCCGCTATATATATGTTTGCATAACAATATTTTTTGTGAAGCATTTTATTGATTCACATGCGCAGTTGTGTGTATAGATAAGAAAACCACAGAAAACAGAAATCTTGTGGTTTGTACATATGGTTGCATCAATATTTTATTTTAGATTTTGGTATTGTTTTACCAACCTGTAGTAGTGCAGGGATGTGTCAGTAGAACACCTCACCCAAAGAAGCTTGATAGAATAATAAGCACAATGATATAAACACTGAAAACACATGTGCTCTAATAATTTGGATAGGAAACGGATTCAAATAATGTCAAGCAACTGGAAGCTGTGCTGAGGAGTTCTTGTTTCAGAAATTCGTTTGAAACTAGAAATCCTAGCTGTTCTTCCCATGTCCATAGAATCACATGAGGGAAACCAGAGACACACTACCCATCTCTACCACTTCTGTTGTTTCCCTGTTGCTTGGTCCTACTGCCTTTGGTCATGACCTCAGAGTCCAGCAGTAACTTGAACACAGAGGCTGAGGTACTGATTGAGGAGGCACTGGGCCCGAGCCAGCAAGAGTCAAGCATATTCACCTCTAAGAGGCTCACACTCCATGGAGCTGAGACACAAACACAGGCAGCTTGCCCAGCACAAGCTCATTCTAGATTCAAGACCAAAAATGTAGGTCTCCATGCTGCTCAGCAAGTGGTTGGAGCCTGTGACATGTGGTCAGGCTTAGTGACTATAAAACAGCTCAGTTGAGAAGTAGCACTAGTCAAGTTGTTGTCCGCTTTCTGGGCTCTGTCCAGAGTCCTGAAAGACCCACTACCAAACTCCCTTGTCTCCTGTCATCCTAATCTTGATAAAATCCTGACTGTCTGTTTCTTACCTGTCCTTCCCTTTTTGTTCCAGATTGTTTGCTAGATTTGTGCCCTCCCAACTTCAGCTTCCACACATGGGAGGGCAAACGTCTGGAGCAAGAACCCTGTATACTTGTAGAGGCTCTCCACACAATATAGAGCTGATATCACACAGAGCTTTAAACCATGTGGTGCTGCCTCCATGTGTACAACATTCTCCCCACTGCAGAAGGTTGTCTTCCAGTTCATGGAAGGTAGCAGGGTGGAGAGAGCTAGCCAAGATATCCCTGTTCTCCCTCTCATCCCACCAGGAGAAACATGCCTGTCTAAGGCTATATGGAAGCTGGAAAGTGAAGCCCACAGATCAGTAAAGGATCAGAATGGAGACAATCTTCTCTTAGTGCTGCTATTGCGGAATGAGAATATTTAAGATTCATGATCTAATCACTCTTGGTTCTTGTTAAGTTAATTTATATAGTGAACTATATTATAGTAATGTAATTCAGATAACAGCATATTATGCTTGTGCATTTGTGTAAGTGCATCAGCATAGGGATGAATGATTCATTTTAGTGGTATATTGCTTTTTAGTATTAATTCAAGCAAAGAGCCAGTATTTTCAGCTGGTAAAAAATTAAATTATCCTGGAATTTATGCTAGTTCTAGACTCTTTGCATACATAGAGTAATCTGTAGAAGCAACTGAAGGTGGGGGTTAGGGAGTCAGGAACAGGTAATACCAGTTTCTAAATATATTATATATTTATTTAGGAAATGTCTACTTCACCCCTCTTTTTTGCCAACCCCAATGTGGGTTACAAACATATGAAATCAAATATGCAAAGCATGTCTCAATAATATGCTAAACACCGAGCAGATAGACACCAGTAATATAACCCAGGTAAAAACTGAATGCTGTGGGATGGTTCCATAAAAATTATTTCAGTCACAGAAAGCTTTGGAAAATAAATGGGCTTCAAGCTGCTGTCATAAAGATGCCACAGCTGGTACCAGCTAGACTTCCAAGAAGAGAGCATTCTATATTCAGGGTGCCACAACAGAGAAAGCCTGTTCTGCATCAGCACATAATATACCAACTCTGTACACAGAATGTTGAGAAGAGTTTGACTCCTTTCTGAGTTTGGATGCAGCACTAAGCCAAGCCATGGCTTAGCTCCCGGTAGTGTGCCAGCAGCACAAGCATAGTGGCTGAACCCTCACACTTCCTAATTCATGCCACTGAGGCCTCACACTGACTCAGCAGTGGCTCGCACAGTGAGGCAGAGGCAGGTGTGAGCACAATTCAAAGTGTTGGTGCTGATCTTTAAAGCCTTAAATGGCATTGGCCAAGTATACCCAAAGGACCGTCTCCACTCCTATTGTTCAATGTGGACACTGTGATCCAGAGCCAAGGGCCTTCTGGTGGTTCCCTTACTGTAAGAAGCCAAGTTACAGGCAACCAGGCATGTTGCCTTCTTGGTAGTGGTGCCCACCCTGTGGAACGCCCTCCCATCAGATGTCAAAGAAATAAACAACTACCTGACCTTTAGAAAACATCTGAAGGCAGCCCTGTTTAGGGAAGTTTTTAATGACCGATGTTTTAATGTATTTTTAATCTTTTGTTGGAAGCCTCCCGGAGTGGCTGGGGAAACACAGCCATATTTTTTGGGGGGGTATAAATAATAAATTATTATGATATTATTATTATGGCAATAACCACCAGCAGCAACATTGCTGTCACAAATGGGGAGGGCAACAGCAGGTTCAGAGCTGGGCAGACACACCAGGGGCATCTTTGCATAGCCATATTTAATTGTCTGTGTGATGACTCGCTTGTTCCTAGTGGGGAAAGTACCTTTTTTATTTTAAAAAAGTTGTCATGCCAAATCATTACTTGACTATTGCTTGAAGTATTTAAAAAGTGGAGAATACTTTCACAAGTCATTGGAGGCTGAAATCTAGCATAAGATAATTTAATTATTGAAAAAAATGGAGATTTTCATCTGCAACAGTAGAAATGCTACCTAAAATATTCCTATTAGTACTAACCAGCCTTCCAGTAGAGAGTGACAGGGGACAGAGTTGAAAGGTGTGGACAACAGAAGGTTTCAAAGGGTATATGTATTTCATAAATATTAAGAAATCTATAGTTTAAGAATATAAGCTGCATTGACTGGGAAATTCAATCAAAATGAAGTAGTTTTCAATTCACATGGGAACTGAATAGTGTTTAAAAGCTTTATGTGATGACTTGTGATGGTTTTGTTTGCATGCATATTTAGAGAGTGGGGAGGGAGGGATGACATTTTATGGCATGATGACAGGAAGGGACAGATTGCCTGCATTCATAGTCCACAAGTTCTTCAGAAGAAAAGAGAAGGTGTCATCTTTCTTGTTTCCTAAATGCTGACCTTTGGGTCAAATCAATAAGTTATTGCAGTTAACATAGACAGGCACACTGCTACTGAATACCATATATGTCATCAACTGAGCACCTAATGTGTACATAAATGCAGTTAAAACGTCTCAGATTTTATCTAAATTGGGCTGTAGTTTACTCAAGCGGTAAGTCAGTGTCTTGTGAAGATAAGGACTTAATCCTAAGGGAGTATTTTCATCTTCACCCATGCCACAAATAATAAAAGATTGTTATAAAATAATAAAACACAATAAAAAATAAGTGCATATTAATAAAAATGCATTTGAATTAGAGTTAAGGTATAAATAATATTATCATTGTCACCTCTCTGTCTGCTTCTGTAGCAGCCTCATGACAATGGGTGTGAGTCATAGGCAAATTACACCCTTAGATATTTAGGTTTTCAAATGGGCAAATTGGGAACAAGCCATTTGCTGGACATGTTGAAGACTGATAAGTATAGCTAGCATGTGATTTCTTGGCTGGCCAATTAAGCTTTCCTGTTGTTTGAATGAGCTGCCTGCCAATTCAGGCAAGCTATCAAGTAACAGAGAGATACTGAGATAGTTCAGGCATAACTATTTTGGTCTAATGCAAGCATTGTGCTTCCACAACCCCTCCCTCCTCTTGTATGCCATAACAGACAACTTCTAGGATTTGCAAAGCCATGTCTTTCCATAGCAAATGAACGGGGAAGCTGTGGTTTAATCTTGGTTTACAAACCAGGATACGAAAACCAATTCGTATTCTGGTTTCGTATTCTGGCTCAAAGTCATGAGAGAGAAACTCAGCTCAACTGACCTTGTAGATTGGTCTATGTCTGCTGGGGGAAGTGATGAGGCAGTGAGGCAAAAAAATCTTGTTATGTGGGATGGAGTAGTGTACAACCAGACAGAGTCATAATACCAACAGAGGTTAATATTTTATTGACCTCTCATCCAACTTCACAGCTTCAAAATACCGTGTTGCAAAATTAAATGATTCACAGAAGAATGTGCCAAGTAAAATATGTGGGATGTATTAATTTCAGTATTTTTACCCCAGCCTTCCGTTAAAATCTTCAAGCAGCAAACATACATTTGTACATTTTTATAATAAGGAAACAAAAATAATCACAGTCACATTAAAACATCATTTAAAAAAGTTAAATCAGACTGTAGGGATCAAAATCCCATTTGGAAAACAATACCCACAAATGCCTGCCAAAAAAATAAAAATGTTTTGGCTGACTTCTCCCTGTATAGGGAAAAGCTATAGATTTTTAAAACCTTTTTAAATTAAAGAGCTTTGGTTGTGCATGCTTTCTATTAGCCATGTTTAGATTAATTACTATTTTACTCAGTATTGTGAAGACTGTTCTCATGTTTCTTTATGTGTGTTTTACAAGAGGACATGACTTAGAAAGAAAGAAAAAAGCTTCAGCCATACTTTGATAATTTTTTTTTTTATTCCAGCTAAGAGAACATGAGCTCCCAGCACATCTCTGGCCTAATATAATTAATTTCCAAAATGGAAATTGAATTAAAATGGAAATCTTTTAAATTGATTTCTTCTTATGCTATCTTTCTAAAGAGTTACCTAATATTTTTGAGAGCTTTTAAAAGGATTTATTGGATTGATTCCCAATAGATTCCCCTTTTATTTACCGGACTATGGTAATTATACCCTTAGGCACAAACCTTTTCTGATTGTCAATATCCAAAGCCAAACGTCACCGCTAACAAGGTAGGAGTTGACAGTCAAGAATGATTAGTAGTTGATCTTAAGGGTATTTTTGCGCAGATAGCCATTATCCTTTTAAGCGTCTTCAGGTCACACGAAGCAATGAGTCAATTCAAAAGATCATATTGCCACATTGCTGGGATTTATTTATTTTTTAATACACCACGCCTGGAATTACATTGAATATTTGCAAGAGAGTAAAGGATCTGGAGATTTAGGGAGATTTCCAGTTTTAGAAGGAGATGATTTCCCCCCCTCTGTATTTGATTATAGACATATTAAATATGATCTGAATCTGTTGGGTCTCTCAAGCTGTGAGAATTCAAAGGACAAATGAGGGGATCTTTTTTTTTTCCTTTTTGGTGTGAAGCTGTTGAAATGGTGATTATTTGTAAAAACTGCACAATGCTTCATGTATGTAAACTTCTTGAATTAAGAAAGACAGGCGTACCGCTGAGACTGATAGGCTCCACTTACCAGTTATCAACCAGCTATTGGTATGGAAAACAAAATAGCCAAGGAAAATATATGGTGCTGTCAATATTCCATGATAGGAATTAATGCTGCATTCACCTTTAGACTTCACCATTAGTTATCACTTTTATTATTCATACATTGCACTCACTTTATTTATTTGAAATATTTCCATACCATTATTCATTTAAATTGGGGGAGGGACCTCTTTAATCATGGTTTTAAACCCTAAAGAAATACATGGTTGGTGACTTCCCCCCACCCACTGCTGACCACATGTTTAATTAGTGTTTAAAACGTTGATTAAACATGCAGTCTGGAGGGGGGAGAAGGAAACAATGCAGGTGAGAGTTGCTGTTTTTGCCTCATTTTTGCCCCACCCCCATGCCAGTTTTAATGTTAAAAACTAGAGTACTTTTAGGGCCCCAATTCAAGTTGTGGCCTGGATTGGTTCAGGTCTTCCCAGGCCCGATTGGGTCCAATACGAGATGTTAAATCAGGACCCATATCTGAGGAACTACCACAAATCAGATGGGGTGTGTATTCACAACTCTAGAATTCACATCTTTATGGGTGCCAAATTATTGATGATTATTACACAAAAAATGGGTCGGTAGTATATCATTTCAGTAACACACTGCAAAATGTACAGCTGCAAGCTTTAATTAATAGGTCAGCCACCTAAAACTCTCATTCTGTTTGTTTCAGCTAATGTTTTTGCAACCCTTAATTATATGTTATTTGGAAGATAAGGCAGAGGAATAGGGAACCTATGGCCTTCCAGATCAGCCCTGGCCAGTTGCCAGGGATGGTGAGAGTTGTCCATCACCATAATCTCTAAGAAATTTTTGAGTATTTCTTTTTGGACAGTGGGATCTTTCTGCTTCATACCTCCTTATAACATTACCATTATTATTGTGAAAGTTATAATAAGAAGAAAACAGCACACTGAAGTGTTTATAATAATTTATGGACTAGTCATGTGTATTTCAAGGAATCACAGGCAATTCAACTAAAAAAGCAGAAGTAAACAAATTAGTATGTAGCAATAGAGCTTGGCTAAGCTTTAATTGTAATCACTTGTGTTACTGATCATTTCCATTCGGTTCATGTTGTGCAATGTATTCATTGGGGTTGTCATTGGCCTTTAGTTTTAGAATTGCTGCATTGTTTATTGCTTTTTTAAAAATTTTAACTGAATTGCAGGTGCCTTCCATCCTTTCAGCTAGATATAAACATTGCAGGCACTGAATACTTTTTGTTTTATTTTGCCTTCCACACAATTTTCCATTTCTCTCCAAGCAGTTTTTTCAGTACTTCTTCAAACCTTGGGGGTCCCCTGAAATTCCTGATTTTTGATACATGGTACATATGATGATGTTTATCCATTTTCATTCTTAGCACAACTGGCAGGGCTTCTAAAGCCGTGCCACTGCAACATCAAAACCACTTTTTTTTTAAAGAGGACCTCCTCCAGCCCACATGGCTGATATCTCAAAACTCTAGGTGATGGATATGAAAGGATTGCTCTTGCAAGCCAGAACATAACGCTCAACGTGGGGCTACCTTTGAAGGTGACCCAGAAACTACAACTAATCCAGAATGCGGCAGCTAGACTGGTGACTGGGAGCGGCCGCCAAGACAACATAACACTGGTCCTGAGAAATCTGCATTGGCTCCCAGTATGTTTCCGGGCACAATTTGAAGTATGGTACTGACCTTTAAAGCCCTAAATGGCCTCGGCCCAGTATACCTGAAGGAGTTTCTTCACCCCCATCGTTCTGCCTGGACACTGAGGTCCAGCTGCGAGGGCCTTCTGGTGGTGGTGCTTGCCCTCCCATCAGATGTCAAGGAAATAAGCAACTATCTGACTTTTAGAAGACATTTCAAGGCAGCCCTGTTTAGGGAAGCTTTTAATATTTGTTGAATTATTGTATTTTAATGTTTTGGTGGAAGCTGCCCAGAGTAGCTGGGGAAACCCAGCCAGATGGGCGGGGTATAAATAAATTAATTAATTAACAACAACAACAACAATAATAGTTGTTGTTGTTGTTGTTACATAGTTTGTTATAATACTGCTCTACTTCAACTTTCTATTTTGATACTAAATTTTAATAGCTTATTAAGTTTCAGAAGTATTCTGGAAATATAAACATGCTCCTTTACAGTGAATTGGAATGATTTCGTCACTGCTGTACTATCTGTATTCAACCCTTTAGGGCAGGCATAGGCAAACTCGGCCCTCCAGATGTTTTGGGACTACAACGCCCATCATCCCTAGCTAATAGGACCAGTGGTCTGGGATGATGGGAATTGTAGTCTCAAAACATCTGGAGGGCCGCGTTTGCCTATGCCTGCTTTAGGGTCATTTCACACCATGGCTGCATGCAGGAGCAGGTCCTACAACTCACACAAACCCCTCTCTGATACATGTGTTGCGCAATCTGATGGAAATGCATTCATTGCCTCTTGCAATTCCTACATTGCACATGCCCCATGCAAGTGCTTGTTTTCTTGTTGCAGACAAACCACAGGTGGATGTGTGTTCTCATATGGACAACACATAGAGATAATGCATATAAATGCGCAATTGAACAAATGCATGGCTATCCTGATACTCCATCTCCATCCCATGGTCCTTCTCATGTAGGTTCTCCACCGTTGGAGCTTTGATGCTAAGCATGCCTGCTAGTTCTTATCATGTAATCATTTTCTCTCCCTCCATTTTATTGCAGGTAGATAAAGTGTGTGGACAGCCTGAAGAAAAAGAAGTGAGACCTTTACCAGACAACATAGTTCAAGCAAAGGAAGTAACTGAGACACAGGCTCTGACAATGACACACTCAAATACTCTAAGCAGTAAAAGGAGGTAACCCTGATGCAACAATTTTCCCTCATAAATTTGAAACTGGAGTTTTCCCAAAATGCACCATTTTTAAAAAAACAAAAAAAAAAACCTTATGAAACCAGAATTGGGCTTTCCAGTACTCACTTCCATTACATATTCACTAAGCATGTTTATATGAAACTGGTCCTATTTAGAAATCTAGATTTAAATGCTTCAATTTTACACACGGGGAACTTGTAGTTCAAAACATATGGAGGGCTACAACTCCCATGATCCCTAACCATGGACCATACTGGCTGTGACTGATGGAAATTGGAGGCCAACAACTTCTGGAGAGCTATAGGTTCCACACTCATGGTATTAGTAAATATTATGTACTTTGCAGGTGGGTTGCGCTGTGGTCTAAACCATTGAGCCTAGGGCTTGCCGATCAGAAGGTTGGCAGTTCGAATCCCCAGGATGAGGTGAGCTCCCATTGCTCTGCCTAGTTCCTGCCAACCTAGCAGTTCGAAAGCACATCAAAGTGCAAGTAGGTAAATAGGTACCACTCAGGCGGGAAGGTAAACGGCGCTTCCGTGCACTGCTCTGGTTCGCCAGAAGTGACTTAGTCATGCTGGCCACATGACCCAGAAGCTGTATGCAGACAAACGCCAGCTCCCTCAGCCAGTAAAGGGAGATGAGCGCTGCAACCCCAGAGTTGTCCATGACTGGACTTAACGGTCAGAGGTCCCTTGTGTACTTGCTTACTGTTACAACCTAACTGAAGAGAAAGAGCAGGTTATGCTTTGCCCTGCAGCGGTATATGGCCAAATTTTAACAGCATAGCTGGTGAGCAAGAAGCATTTACCCATATGCCATTGTTGGGATGGATCCAACGATTCCTAGAGCTGCGTTCTGCTCTCTGGTCCACTAATGGAAAGAGTTAATTAATTGAGACATAAGGCAGGTACTCTGGTCCCCTATTATGTTTTTTTGTTATTCCATAACAGGTTAATTTAACCCATAAGAGAATCCAGAAGTAGTCATATGAATTTTCTGAGTAGAGCAATATAATCTGCACCAAAACGCCTTATTTGTCTCTAGCGTTCAAGCAGATAAAAGAATACCTGAATACACAATAAATTGTTCTTCAGCTGTTTGGAGGAAATAATATATCCATTACCAGTATACCAGTTAAAGCCCATGTGAGCAGCCTTACTTCATTCTAAACTCTGAATCAGACCCATCTGAGTTAATAATGTGCAGAAATTCAGGTGTTATTTTGTAGCTTATTAGACCAATACACTCCAACCAACTTCAGATACCTTAACAAGCAACATGATGTTCTTTATTGCAAAGTTCCTGTAAGCAGTTCCCTTTTGATGCAAGGAACACTTGTGAATGCTCATTTGCAAATTCAAGATCTAGAGTAACATAAAGTAGTTGAGCATCTACAAATTCCCTTTGGGGCTGAAGTCAGCCGACGCTGTAGGCAGTCCTAATGACTAACTGGTGACCAGCATACAGCTATAGAATAAAATATTAGAACAGCCTTCTTTTTCTACCAAGATTGTGATGTAATCTGTTCCAGATTGGTAAGCATTTCTTCCTTCCACCCCATTCCCCTCCACTCTGTTTCCTGTAGCTGATGTTTGCTCAAAGTAATGGTGTTCTGTTTTATCGCCATCTAAATTTATTTTCCTCTTCCCATATCTTTTGAACTTTGTGAAACTTGTTTCTCTGTGGATGACTCTGGCATGACTAAAGCTTGCACAAAAACTGCATGGTATTTCAGTTCTTCTTATCTCTGCATGTACATGCGATGCTATGCCTATTCAGCAGATGTTAGTGGTATTCTTTTGTTTTTCTTTACCAAACACAACTCAGAAATGAACGGACCCTGGAAATACGATTTTCTTTAAACTTGGAAGTCTCAAAATGAGCAGTACTGAAACATTTTAGGATCGCAGGAGCAGTCGCTCATACAAGGAGCCTACATATAGATGGTATTGGCTATCCTATCTGGGATCCACATTAATAAATTCTGCTACTAAACACAGTCTGTAAATGCACTTTGTTTAAAAGCAGAGCCGTTGGCACTTTAATTGGAGAAGGAAACAGCTGAGGTAATATGATGTCAAGATTTTACTGTATTTCTACTACCTGTTGTGCTCTATTTTAAACTTAAACGATATAAGGGCATACAATAGACCATTACAAACACCCACATTTCATAAGATTTCCCATAGGACCTTCTGAGTTAAAATATGTCAGTGATCTAAAGTTTCAGGAAGGTTCTTGTAACTCAAATGAAGCCCTTAAGAGCCAGTGTGGTGTAGTGGTTAAGAGCGGTGGACTCGTAATCTGGTGAACTGGGTTCGCTTCCCCGCTCCTCCACATGCAGCTGCTGGGTGACCTTGGGCTAGTCACACTTCTCTGAAGTCTCTTAGCCCCACTCACCTCACAGAGTGTTTGTTGTGAGGGAGGAAGGGGGAAGGAGAATGTTAGCCGCTTTGAGACTCCATAGGGTAGTGATAAGGCGGGATATCAAATCCAAACTCCTTTATAGGGATTTCATAGGAATATAAGGAACATATACAAACATTGGCCAATCTGCTTCAGTATTGTCTACAGAGATGGGTAGGGGTTCTCCAAGGTTTCAGACAGAGATATTTTCTCCAAAAATTATCCTGGGTACACCTGGGAATGAACCCGGGACCTTTTGCATACAAAGCAGGTTCTCTTCCACTGAGCTACATCACTTCGCAAAGGATGTAAACTAAAACAAGAAGATATGGATTTATTTAGTCACTTAACCCTACCCTTCCAATATCCCTGAAGGAGCAATGATCTTTTCTTTGCTTCTTTTCCCTGTGGAAATAAGTGTTTTGTTCCCCTGAGAAGGAATGATTTTCCATCTCAAGCACTTTCACATGTGCTTCTTCTCATCTACAAATCATTTGTCCTGCTCTGTTCTCACATGTATGCAATAACTTTTCTTAATGTGACATTTGGAGATAAATTCAGGAGATTTATTTTCAGCATTTTGAACCTTCGTTTTGTAATGGTATCCATTTTTTAAAAAAAGGATAAAATTCTTTTAACATGTTTTAGAGTAAAGTTCAAATCCTCAAGCACAGAGCACAATCTACCCAGAACTAAGCTGTGGGTGGACTGTGCCTTTATTATTATATTTTAATATATAGGTTGAAGCATATTTTATTTGCTGGAGCATATTTTTTTATTTGCATTTGTGCTTCTCTGGTTTAATCCTGTGCATGTTCTTGATTATCTTTTCTTTCAAATAATTTATTACGTTTTGTTTCTCATTTCTTTTTCTTTCTTTGCCTGAATTCCTGCTTCCCCACTCCTCCTCCCTGCCTTCTGACTATTCTCCCTGGCCCACTCCAGTTCTCTGCCTCTGAAAGCTTCAAAGAATGACAAATCCAGAAGTTTGAAAAAAATGGCCCGGTAAGAATGAAAAGAAGCTGACATGTTTTTGTCTCTTCATTTTAAATGAGCTGTCCAAACCTCAAGGCTCTTGCTTTCGTTTTAAGAGTACAAGGTTTTGTTCAGCATTACCATAAAATGCCTCTAATATTAATTTCTTAACTCAAATGCAACCATCTAGAAGGACCGTGTTATTAAGAGGGGGGAAATACTGAAACTTTTGGCTCAGATATCATTTTAAAATAAGGTGTCTACTGTTTAAAGACATACCAGAAAATGTTCTCCTTGCTCTATTTTATAGACAATGGGTAACATAGACAATGAAATTTGAATACTTCTTAGCTTCTGAAGTTTCAATCATATTTTTCAGTCAAGCCTTTTTGTTTCTATATTGAAAATTTATATATCACTCTCCAAAACAAAGTATGCATTTCAATTTTGTGTTCAGTATTAAGAGGGAGTTTGTACATTCCTATCCTAACATGCAGACTTTTCACTACTAAAATCTCACTTTTGCTTGCAACTCCTAAGCTAGAATTGGCCTTTTATCTGTATCGGGAGAAAATGCAGTAATTGCACTTGTGTGCATGATCCAACTCCTCCTCCTACGTGTCCAGTGGTTCTTGCACCTGGACCTGTAGGGAGGGAGAGTGGCTCAGGATGAGGTCAGTGGTATGGAAATCCTCTTGCAGCTATGGTGAGATTGAGGCACACAGAGACTGGATCATCCTCTGTATGCTAAGAATGCTATTGTCTTCATGGTAAGGGCTAGGCGTCTGGAAAATACCTAGGACTTTGTGTTCTGGAAATAGTCAGTTACATAATAATATTTAAAACTGTTAGACCAGGTGTGGTGGTTTGGTGAGCCCTTTGCAATAAATCCCCCTGCTCCATCAGAGTTGTATTTACAGTTTTTATTGTACACTATTTACAAGGTACAGAGCATTGCTTCAAGCATCTGAATCGTCCGTAGCAGAGCCCCGGAATGGGAACTTCCTGCTCCTCCTCCATCAAAGCAGCTTGGACAATCCCAAATGTCTGCGTTGTTCTCTGCGTTTTAACCCCCTCCTATCCTGGGCTGACAGAACTGGTGTTCCTTCTCCCTCCGTGCCTGAGCTGGTAGAGGGGTGTTGCTGTTCTCTAACATCAGGGAGACTTGCCTCCACCTGAGTGGCCTCCCCTTCCGCTCCACCCCTCTCTCAGTCCTGCCTCTTCTACTGGCTCCCCGTTCTCCCCCTCCTCCAACTCTGGAGCCTTCCCTGCTGGCTCTGTGACACCAGGTCAATGGCCCATTTAGTCCAGCATCCTGTTCTCACAGTGGCCAAGAGGACTCTTTCCTCCTGAAGTTTCCAGCAACTGTTACTCAGTTGTTTCTCTCCTTGTTGTTAGAATTAAAATTAGGGTTTCTCAAACTTGGGTCTCCAACTGTTTTTGGACTACAATCCCCATCATCCTTGACCACTGGTCCTGTTAGCTAGGGATGGTGGGAGATGTAATCCCAAAACAGCTGGAGATCCAAGTTTGGGACACCATAATTTAAATGAAGGAAGTACTAGGATGCCTGAATTTTTGATAGGTGGTATCTTATACAAATCTAGACTAGACTCTACTCTTAGAATTTCATTGGGTGGCTCTTCAGCAGAAATATTATCCATTCCAAAGGTAAAAACCTTGCTGTAACCACCACCTGGGTCTTTTCTGTGTTCTCCAGGACACACTTGAAAATGGGGAAGGTTTGGTTTGGAACTTGGTGACTGAGGAAATTGACTTGAAGCAGGAACTTTTCAATGGGGAAATTGGTAGGGAAGGGAAGGCATCACCTTCTCCTCTGCTTTGCCACTTCTCTCTTTTACACACTTACCAAGATGCTATTCATACAAGAATGACCCTTTGGGATTTCAGTACATGTGATTGCTCATGTATTGCTAACTCAGTAGAATAGTTAGACAGAGCTGGGCAGAAGTTTAAGAATGAACATCGGATTAAGATCACGAAGTTGCCTAGAATGTTAAATGTGCTCCTGTTGGTGTTGCATTGCAAATGTTATGTTTTTCATTTCTAGGGAATTCATCAACTACATGAAACGATCCAGAACACTCTATGCCTCTTTAACTGAAAGACTCTGTGATGGTGATCTTGTGATGAAAGACAGTTCGACTTGCTGGAATGGAGAGGATGTTGTAGAAAGGTAACAGTGAGAGGGATGTTCTCTCTCTGAGTGGACACGACGGAGGGAATTTGTTTCCTAATACTGATTGTTTCTTACTGGACTGGGACAAAACCCAGTTCTGTGATCTACACAGAATTGGGTGGTTGAATGTCAGCAACATTCAACCTGCACTTCCCCAATGTAGAGTCAGCCCTGATTTATTTATTTTTAAAGCAAGAACACAGGGCAGATGGACCCTGCTGAGTGACAGGGCCTCAACCAGCTGCTCACTCAGATGCTTGGTGCTCTTCTGGAGGAGCAAGCATGATACCCCATGCCTTATCCCTAGTTGAGAGGTCATGCTGTGTCTGTACTGGCACTGGGTAGGACAAAACAACCTGGATGATTACTGTGTCTTGAAAGTTCATGCTGAATCTGTTCTTGACTTGGTGTGATTCCAAACCTGCACCAACACAATAAAATAAGCCACATAAATGTAGCAAACACTATGCGACCTTCACAACTTTTGCAAAGATCATCTCTGTCCCTGATGGCATCGCAGCAGGGAAAGCTTTTGAGTCTTCGTACTTGGCACTCTCTATGTGTGCTTTCTTGCTGTGTGTTCTGTTTACAGATCCTTAAGGAATTCTTTGCAGGCTTGTTTGCTGCAGATTCGTTTATTGTTCTTTTCACCTTAGCAGGAAGCTTCATCTCACCAAGAGAAAAGTCTCTTTCATGAAAAGTGATTTGGCTGGGGGAGAGTGAGATGGGATGCATTTCGCTGAGGCATTTTGATTAAAAACAAAGGATTAAAGGTGGCACAATTGATTCTTATCTTTTGTACAGTAAGCTACCTTCCAGCCATGCAAAAGTCAGAGGTTTATGCAAAAACATATGCCTCCATCCAGGCAAGGGAGAGTCCAAGGACCTGTTCTGTCTGAGCAAAAGCTCTCAAGGATGGTGCAGAGCAGGGCTTGTGAGTTGTAGCCTAGGGAGATGGGGTATGGCACGGGGAGAGTCCTACGAGGAGGGGTGTAGTGGGGGGCCCAGGGGCACAGCCCCAGGTGCACAATTTTGAGGGGGTGCAAAAGCAGGGATCCACGTTCCACCTTGCCTACTGCCAGGGGTCTCTGGACCCCAGAGCCTGATCTGGCCATGTTGCCATGCCCCTGACCCCCTTGCTGAATGTCCACCCAACCAGCATTGAGGAGATTCAGCCGCCATGGGCTGCAGTGGCCATCCAGGCTCTTTCCTGCATGGGTGGGTGGGCAGGCGGCACAGCAGTCCCCATGAACCCTCTGTATGCATTTGCCCAGCAGCGTGGGTGGCAAGGGCTAAGCTAATACAGCGGGTTCTGTTCACACTCCACACCCTGCCATGCCAGGCAAACACCCCGGGCACCAGCAAACAACGCTATGCTGCTGCCCATGAGCCAGATAGTAAGGGTTTGATGACACAATTGGCCCCCAGACTTGGGGTTTCTCACCTCTGCTGTAAAGATGCTGAATGGATAACAGGATTGTACTATAAATTACACGATTGTGCTCTAAATTATCCTGGATCAGCCCATTATCTCCTGTGAAACATCTGGAGGGAATGCTGCTAGAGGATCTGTGAAGAGTTGCTTTTAGGGTTCAAGGTTTTCAAATACTGCTGCTTTAGTGCTGTCAGCTATCCAAGTAGCACTAAAGTGACACCTAGTGAAAAAGCACTGAAAACAATATACTCAGCATGTTTCAGGCAAAGCCAACACTGAAAAAATGAGGGGGATAGGTCTGTATAAAGAGCCCATATAGATTGAATCTGACCCAAGGGGTATCTAGTCCACCATTCTTCCTCCAGTAATGTCCAGTCTGGGCCAAGCTATGTGTGACTTTAGCTATGTAGTACTGCATTTGAGTGCAGGGTCTTATTTTCACAAATTAGCAGCACTGAGCTGCTGATCTGGATTGGGGCCCTAACCTGAGAACTAGAGGGATTTGGCATCTTTTAGAACACAGTGAGTGCTTAATCAAAGCTTGCAACGTGAGGACCCTTTGCTCCCTTAAAAAACATCAGTTTTCTGCATTCTCTGTGGAGGGTTTGCTAGCATTTGGTAGATATAATTCTGAATCCAATACAGTGGTACCTTTGGTTAAGAACTTAATTTGTTCTAGAGGTCCGTTCTTAACCTGAAACTGTTCTTAACCTGAGGTACCACTTTAGCTAATGGGGCCTCCCGCTGTTCTCACCCTGAAGCAAAGTTCTTAACCTGAGGTACTATTTCTGGGTTAGCGGAGTCTGTAACCTGAAGCGTTTGTAACCCAAGATACCACTGTAGTGAATCAGAAAGTAGATCATCCATGTTAATCCGGTTGGATGAGTTGCTTGTGAACTCAGCCCTGAGATTCCTCAAGCATGCAGACTGGCAAGGGTCCTGGTTTTAATTTCCCTACCCCTTCTTGCATTTCAAGAAGTTGTCTGCAAGGTGAGTAATATTTATTTATGGCATCCACCAATTGATACTTAGCTCTTTAGGAAAAACAAATGTAGACTTTATAAACAATGCACCACATAAACATGACATTAAATATTACGATAGAATATTTATAAATAATAAAAATATGTCAGTCATTAAATAGGGTGGTTTAAGTTTTGCAGAACAAATTCGTGTATTGAATTAGAATTTTGTATTAAATCAGGAGTGGCAGCTGCTACTGTGAAAGAAGCAGCTGGGAGACTGGTTTTGAAGCCATAATAATAGTAATAATTTAAAAGAAAAATACAGAGTTTATGGGAAGGAACGTTTATATTTCAACCTTTTCCGCTCTAAATGTTTAGATCTTGTTACCTTAAGCAGGAG
The DNA here is from genome assembly GCF_964234715.1 of Podarcis melisellensis. NCBI lineage: Eukaryota > Metazoa > Chordata > Lepidosauria > Squamata > Lacertidae > Podarcis > Podarcis melisellensis. Next base: position 34,743,721 of record NC_138537.1, read on the forward strand.
AGCTTAATGTAGTGTTGTGGCTTAGAGTAGGCTTTGATTTAAATCTTATTTTCACCATAAACTCAACCCGTGTTCAGTGCATGGTTGGGTTCCCTCTTCTGAGATTTTCTCTGTTGTATATGACCTCCAGATGTGCTAGGAAGAGGCACTTAGGGGGAGCATAGCTTCCCAGGTCCAATCAGTCAGTGCAATACAGACACTGGCAAATATTTCTGAATGAACTTTGATGACAGCACAATAGAGATGCCCAATTGCTTTTGCATGGCCCATACTTTACGTGGGAAGGGTATGTGAATGCTTAGGAGCTGAATCATCTTAAAACTACTTTTGAATAACATGAAAACAATAGCTTGGGTTTGTGAGATTTTATTTTTTTAAGAGCTGATTAAGTTTGATGTCAAAATCAAAGGGAGGAGCGCAGCTGTAGGAATTATTGTGGTTTCCTTGAGCCTACAGCATACATTACCTCAGAAACCAAGACACAGTGAATTGTAAGGGGAGAGAGAGAGAGGAACATGGAATGTATTTTGAATGTTTCTAGTTTGCCACGGTCATCAAAATGTTTTCAAAGTAAACAACACACTAAAAACCAAGCACAATATTGCTGGGATGAAGCAATTTTAAAATACATCCTATAGTCTCCCTCTCTTACAAATAGTTATTGGTCATCTGAAAAGCAAAATTTGCACAGCTAGCGAATATCTTCCAAAGAAGGCACACAAATGCAGAAAATTCCCCCCTTTAAAGAAATAAAATATAAAACCTAATGGAATACGTTAACATTGACTGGGACGAAAAGCACCCAAGTGACAAAAAAAGGGTACATTGATTGGGATATTGTTTTGTCCCAGACTTTTTGGGGGTTTCAAAAATAAAACAGTCTGGGCACTTAAATCTGCATCATGAGTTCTTTTTGTGCAGGAAAATGTTTACTCCGTATGTCACATTGGAAGGCAGGATGTAAATCTACTGGTAATAAACTATTGTGCTGTGAGGTAGTCTGTTTCTGGCACCATGCAAACATTTATGCTTGTGCAAAACCCATCCAAAGCAAATATAAGAAGGGGGTGGCTGCTCTAGGGCTGGGTTTTTGTCACATATATCAGTATAGCTGTCAACGTTTCCCCTTTTTAAGGGAAATTCCCTTATTCCGAATAGGATTCCTCTCAAGAAAAGGGAAAAGTTGACAGCTATGTATATCAGCACAGAACATCAGTCAGGTTTAAGGGTTCCTTCTGCATGGAGCAAAATATCAAGTTATATACAGTGGTGCCTCGCAAGACGAAATTAATTCGTTCTGCGAATTTTTTCGTCTAGCGAATTTTTCGTCTTGCGAAGCACCAAATCCCATAGGAATGCATTGAAAATCAATTAATGTGTTGCTATGGTCAAAAAAAGTCCAAACAAAGCCAAATTTGGTACAACAAGAGTTTATTAAGTGCTCTTTAAAGTCACGCATACTGTAAAGAGCATTTCAAAATTCAAACCCAGAATTTTTTTAAAAAAACAGCAGAGTGGCCCAATGGTCACAGAAAATCATAAAAATGCAGGGGGGAAAACACAAGCTTCCAGATTCTTGCAAACCCCTCCCCAACTGTTCCCCCAGGCACCCTGCACACAGAATTTCAAATCCAGAATTTTTTTAAAAAAACAGCAGAGTGGCCCAATGGTCATAGAAAATCATAAAAATGCAGAAAAAAAAACACAAGCTTCCAGATTCTTGCAAACCCCTCCCCAGACCAAGTCCTTGAATTCCAAACACCCCAACCCAAAATCCAAACCCCCCCAAAAAAGTTTTAAAAGCTTAACTTACCAAATGGTTGCAAAAGAAGTTTTGGAAAAGCTTCAAAAATCACCAAAGTCTTTAAAAACCTCAAAAAAGGCTACTATGTACACTGCGTTATATGAGTTGCTCCTCGAAGTCAAGTCGCAACTGTATTAACGGTGTTAAGAAAAAGGAAACAAACTTGCAAGACGTTTTCGTCTTGTGAAGCAAGCCCATAGGGAAATTCGTCTTGCAAAGCAGCTCAAAAAACGGAAAACCCTTTCGTCTAGCGAGTTTTCCGTCTTGCGAGGCGTTCGTCTTGTGGGGCACCACTGTATGGTGAAATGAATGGGGAGAAATTCAAGTGTGTTTGCCATGTGATTTAATAACAGATACAGTCATACCTCGGGTTGAAGTAGCTTCAAGTTAAGTATTTTTGGGTTGTGCTCTGTGGTGACCCAAAAGTAACGGAGCGCGTTACTTCCGGGTTTCGCCGCTCGCACATGTGCAGACGCTCAAAATGCTGTTATGTGCAGAAGCGGCGAAACGCGACCCAAGCATGTGCAGACACGCAGTCACATCTTACATTTACTTCAGGATGCAAACGGGGCTCCAGAACGGATCCCGTTCGTATCCAGAGGTACCACTGTATAGGTCTTTCCCCTGTACTCTGAATTCCAGCTCCCCACAATAGATCCTAAGAACAATTTCCCTGCACTGCATCCCATTTTCCCCTCAATGGCCCTTTTTCAGGATGAATGTGGGCAGGTACAAACCACCTTTTCTATTTCTGCCAGTTGCCTGCTGTAACTCAGAAGCTGATTCATGACGGCAAAAGACTCATTAGCTAATTGAAGCCAAGGAACGGCTTTAGCTGTTGAAAGGGCACCCAGATCCAAATTAAAAACCTGACTACAGTTACATTTTATGCCTGCACAACCCAAACAGCAGCACTAGACTTATCTCGGCTCAATGAAATGAGAAAGCTACCCTGGTGACCGGCATTGGTGAATTGAATGAAACAGCAATGAATTGAAGGAAACAGGGCCAATGCCAACAAGATGTTTAATTCCAAATAAACCCTGCAAAGGATGAAAGAACAAAAGAAGAGGTTTGTTCTTTAATCATCACTCTGTAGAGGATATGGGGAGAACAGCAGCCTGCTGAGCCTTTCCTTTGCTGTAGTGCAATGCCACCTAGCAGCTTCTGTGGATTATTCAGCTATCTGGGGCTCAGTCATGTGTATGCTACGAGGGCATGTAAACCTTGGCAGTGATGCCTCCTGTTCACCCATGTTACATTCTTAATCCACAAGTGTAGTTGCCAAGCCACTGGGAGTTGTATGTGTAAGGGTGTGATATGCATGGTGTTCACAGTCTGAAATGACTGTTTTTCATGCAGAAATACTGTTGTCTTGATGTGCAAATAGGCTCCACATCAGTGTGTTACTTCTCTTCAGGCAGCTGCCAGGTCCCTCAACTGATGCCTTCCCTGGGTGTCCCTTAAAATAAAAACCCTCAACAGCTGAGTCTGGGAGACAGCATTTTCATTCCTGCCAAATGCTCCTGATGCAATGTGTTCCAGGGCATTGTGGGAAATTTAAATGGTGGCTCGCAGCTGCCCAGCACTCTGCTGCTTCCACCCACCACTGACAGGAAGTTCATCAAGGCCCACCAATGGAGAAGGAAGTCCAACCCAAGGGCGCTTGGCCAAGGACCCTCCATACCTGGATCACCTCAGAGACTCATCTGTGTGTGGGAAACTGACTTTCAGATTGTGAGTAAATGTGCAGAGCTTCTCAATCTGCTTTACTGAATTTGAATACAGGAATCTGAGTACCTGCCAAGATAGTTAAGGGTTGCAGATGGTACTTTCAGATGGTACTTCATTCTGTCTTCCTGACATTTCCTTACCTGTGAATTTTTGCAATTTATGTGATCTTTCGTAGTTTGGTGCTCATTTCCATGTTAATTATTTCCAGCGGGGGGATCCTGTTGTGGGATTTTTTCATTGCAATGCCATGCAATGGAATCTGTGGCAGCGGTGGTGTAGCATGGCAAGGCCAGAGGGGCAGTGGCCCCGGGCGCAAAATTCTGAGAGCGGAGCAACCAGGCACCTCCACAACAGGCTCCCTCATCAAGGCTGTATGGCTGAGCTCCTGCCACCTTCTGGAGACGTGGAACTGTGCAGGACTGGATTAACCATTAAGCAAAATAAGCACGGGGATGGAAGGGGGGCATCACAGAAATTAGAAAAAGGAGAAAAAAATCCAAATAGTAATAAAGTGGTAGTATGCAAAAATAAACATTTCCCATTGTACTGTAAGTTTCATTTCATTTCAAAGATATATATGGGGGCACCCTGTAAGTGCTTAGGACCTCTAAAGGTCTTAATCTAGCCCTGGAACTGTGGCTAATTTTAAATGGTAGAAATGGTACAGTGGTACCTCGGGTTAAGAACTTAATTAGTTCCGGAGGTCCGTTCTTAACCTGAGATACCACGTTAGCTAATGGGGCCTCCCGTGCCGCCGCCATGTGATTTCTGTTCTCATCCTGAAGTAAAGTTCTTAACATGCGGTACTATTTCTGGGTTAGCGGAGTCTGTAACCTGAAGCGTCTGTAACCCGAGGTACCACTGTATATGCGAGGGTACTGCCACATAGTGGCATAGTGTAGGTTGCTGGTTCCCAGGTGCAAGTACTCACCATGAAGTTGTTACAGTAAGTGCCACAATTTTAACATTTTTTTTTGGGGGGGGAGGTGCTTGTTCCGTGTAGCCCTAAGTATCCACAGAAAAAAAGCACTGCATCCGGGCATGGATATCCTCAGGTCTTTAGAGCTATTTTTCTGTCAGCTTTGCCACCTGGGCTCTGCGATAATGCATAATTCTCTTTCCCTCCCCTCCCCTTCAGTCTCATCTCTCCTTTGAGCCAGTTGTGTTGCCAGTTGTGATGTTGTTACTAGCCCACAAGGAAATTGCTTTGGATGAGCAAGCTGCTCAAGTGTTGCTGATCGCAATTTAACAGCTGTGCGATCTGCCTGTGGTTGGGCTTCTTTCGGCACTTGTATTTTGCCTGAAACTTTTTGCCTTTGAGAATATTTGTTGAATCCCACCTCCCTTTGTACTGTTATAAGCACCTATGTCCATGTTTGGTTCAAAATGGTTATTTGTGATTCTGTTTGCATCTTATTTGTGATTCTCTTCACATCGTATTAGATGGCAATCTCTTTTGGGAAATTTTGCTCATCTACTGCTGAACATAAACACTGGGAAGATATGTTACCTTCATGCTTGCATTTTAAAAAACTTAGGAAATGTGTTCATCTAGCTCAATATTGTGTTGGGCAGGTGCTTTTCCTATCACTTTCTGCCTGATTCTTTGAACTGCAGATTCCAGGAACTTCTGCATGTAGAATTTGTGTACTACTGCTAAGCTATGGTCTCTCCTCATATGCCCACCTAGCATTTTGCCTTTTTTATCAGCCATAACATTTGAAAGGTGATCAGTTTTTAAAGAAACATATTGCACTGAGATTTGCATACGTTTGGGGTGCAGCAAGACCTTTGCACTATTTATCACAAATAGTTAAATGGATGGTGAAAGTTTCTCTGAATATTTCCTGTGCTGGGCTGTGAGCTGTACATGACATTTATTTTGGGGAGCTGGGGTGGGGAATCATACCTCACTTTTCTCTATAAATAATTCTCAAAGCAACTTACAGGCAAATCATAAAATGCAAAGAGACAATTCAGGTTGCAATAAAAATAGTTCAGACTACAAAAAACAAATTCCATATATTAAAACCAAGAGCAAGATAAAGATTTCAGTATTTTAAAAACCCCAAACCCTGATGAGTTTGATTAAATGAAAAGGTCTTAGCAGCTCAGCAACTTGAGGAACCTTCCTAGAAGAGAAAAGGCTTTATCTGTTTGCAAATAATTCAGATACACATCTGGCATAAAAGAAAACATTTTTGATACTTGAAACCAATTGATCTATTTTTGGAGGCCTGTTTTCTAATGCCTGCATGCTTTTCCTGTAATGCTGGGGTGATATTTTGAGTGTTCTGCTGCCCCCTCCCTCTTCAGACATTGCGCTGGACCTGGTGTTGTGTTATTGCTGGCACGGGGAAGTCAGAGAGAGATAATCACAGTACTTAACCTCTTCCAGAAGCATTGACAGGTGCTTTTAAAAAGAGCCAGCTTCAAACTTCGATGCTTTGGGGAGGGGGTGAATGGTTGCACATTTCAGTCAGGCAGTGTTTTTCCAAGTGTGCTCCTAGGGTTCCTTGGAGGCTTATCAAGGGTTTCTCAATGAGAGCAGAAATAGCGGACAAACGTCCCTGGAAGACAGTTTGTCAATTATTACCGCAATTGCCCTGTAATGTGCAGCTGTTAGAGGGAGTTCAGCGTTTCCAAGGACCTGCTCTCAGGGTGGAACTGCACATTTTGAATTCTTCTGCAAAACTTTTCATTTTTGTGTGCTGTTGAGCACCAGAGAAATTAAAATTTAAAAGGAATGCCTGGGAGGTGCATGCAGAGGGGCTTCTAAGCTCTCTCTCCCCCCCACACACTGTTTTTCTGCTTAAAATATCCTCCCCTTCCATCTGTTTTGACTGTCACTGCTGAAAAGATATGGGTGCCTGTGTCTTCTTCCCAGCAGGGGTAAAAGATGGTGGCCTTTTTAGCAGGAATTCAACACAAGGGTGAAATAAGCATTTCTTCCCTCTTCCATCCATCATCTTAGCATTGTACATCCTTCAAAAGAGTTGTTAAAAAGGATAATGCACAATGGCATGTTATGGCAAGGTTTTGATTATTCAAGCTTCATCAGCCCAGAAACAAGCTCTTCTTGCCCGACCACCTCACAGCAAACCTCTCTTAGATAGTAGTCAATACTTGTTTCCTGGCTGCATGCCTAAAAAGGACTAACTTTTGATTTCATAGCTGAATTACGGGGAGTTCAGGACAGACAAAAAGAAGGATTTATCCACACCTCATATAGTTTACCCATGGATGTGATGGCCATCAGGTTAGGTGGTGTTAGAAGGAGATTCTACAGATTCCTTGAGGATTATTCTTTATTAAATTTCTATGCCAACCTTCACCCAAAGATCACAGGACAGTTTGCAATCTAAAATCACAGAAATGCATCCCATAATAACAAGTAAAAACAGTGCTCCTTGGTTTAAAAAGCCATAGATGGTTTCCAGTGAGGTCTAATAGGGGAAATGGTGGCTTGAGCTCAGTGGTAGAACATGCAAAAGGTTTCAGGTGCAAACTCTGGCATCTCCAGGAGAGAAACCCCGGACAGCAGCTACCAGTCAGTGATGAATGATGAATTTCTTGGACCAATGCTCTGACTCAGTATATGACAGCTTCACATGTTCCTATTGAGAGGTCCGAAGGGTGGCAACATGAGAACGGGCCTTCTCTGCAGTGGCTCCCCATCTGTGGAATGCTCTCCTCTGGGAAGTTCGCCTGGCACCTTCATTATATACCTTTAGGTGCTAGGCAAAAAGTTCCTTTTTAACCAGGCCTTTGATTGATCTGATTTATATCCTATGCCCTTTTAAAATGTGTTTTTTTGGGGGGGGCTATTGGGTTGTTGTTTTTATTTGGTATTTTGTGGTTTTACATCTTGGTTTAATTCTGTGAACTGCCCTGAGACATAAATTCAAACAACAACAACAACAACATCATCATCTTTTGCAGCCCACAGGAGTTGTGGGGTGAAAGTTTGTGTGCTCCTTGACACTTAAATTTAAAGTCACTCCCTTTGAGGTATCTGAAAATTACTACAACACGGCAAAACATTATCAAGGTGCTATGAGAAGTTGGCTCATGGTATGCCTTGTGCTTTAGTGACTCCTTCATTCCCACTCCTAATGGTACCCCAGTGGTACAAGCCATGCATATTCCTATGAGCTTTGTGCTGGTGCTAGAGTCTGGATATCTGATTGCAGCTAAAATTAAAAGCCACTTTTGGATAAATATGGTCCTGTCAGGTTTCAGGAATCTGTACTTGCTCCGAGAGAGCAAAGGAAATAAAATATTCCCTCTGTGCAGATGTGGCTGGATGAGGCATGACTTGTGTAATGAACGTGAATAAGCTTGCATTTTTCAAACATCAACTTGATGGCTGTGCATCTACAAATATATTTCATGGAATATAAAAACCATTTCTTCTCTGCTGTAAGAATGCAAACCAGTTAATACCGTTCATGTTTGTCATTTTTTTAAAACTGTAAGTCATAGATACAAAACACAAATGGTTCATCGGCTGTTCAGTATTTTGAGAAGTAGTTTGTTCTGTATACATTTGGACACCTCTCAAGATATCATCACCAAACTTGGCGTGAGGGTAACCAAAGTGTGTGGAGGAAGGGGCTCTTCATTGACATGTGAACACAGGCTGCCATTCTGAATCAAGATGGTGGACAAAATGTGACTAGATTGACTTCACCTGTTTTATGACATGGGCTCAGCTGCCTCTTGAAATAAATGTGGCACAAGGATTCCTAAGGTGGGGCAGCAGGCTTTGTCACCATTTGGACACCAGGTGCCATTTTGAATCAAAATGGTGGACTGGAATATGACTTCAGCATGCCTTTGTCCCCCCCCCTTTTTTTGGTGTTAAGTTTAGCCTCCTCTCAAAATATCAGCACCAAACTTAGCATGAAGGTTCCTGAGGTGGGGGCAGTGGTCTTTGCCAATGTTTGGATGCCAGATACCATTTTGAATCAAGATGGCAGACTAAAATGTGACTTTGGCATGACTTTACCAGGTTTTTTGGCATGAGTTTGGCCTCCTCTTGAGATATCATCACCAAATCTGGCATGAGGAGTTCCGAAGAGGGGCATGCAGTCTACTTTGATAACAAAACATGAACAAATAAAAACAACACTTCTAATACAAAGTAAACATACAGTAAAAATATTATAAATGAATAAAAAAAATAAAATAGCAAAATCACAAAATTCAAAGTGATTGTATATGTTAGGAATAACAATTAACCCTGAAGCAAGAAACGAAAAACATTCTAACAGGTGTCTCACAGATCTAGCTGCCCACTGTGAGTGGTACTGGTCCAGCATCAGCAGCAGACTCTGCTGGGACGCTTGGTCCCTAGCTACACTTGGCCTGTGCTGGCCCTAGCTACAACCATGTAGTTATGTACTGTGTGTTTCAGCAGTCCAGGATGCAGTCACACATGTTGAAATATCAGCTAAAATATCACCAACTTCTATATATGATTCAGAACCCTAGTCCCTTGTATGTTGCTAGTTTCTTTTTTCATAAGTAGAAATGCAAGATGGATTCTTGCCTCCCAGGACTTCAGTGAGAATATAAGGTGGTGGTGCTTTTTTATTAAAAAAAATACCTTTTTTCAATATCAGGCAAGTACATACATACTTCCCCTTCCAACTTTAAACCAGGCATCCTCTTAATTTCCAAGCAGGCTGCATTAGCTTGTTTCATATGGCGGCCACACATTGTGATTTGGCAAAAGACCCAAAACTTTCTTATCGCCTGCAGAGGCAAATGATTGAAAACAGACTTGTAGAAGGTACAAAGAGATGTCTATCTTATAGATGCAATTTTCCTATCACCTCCTCATAGGCTGATGTGAATTATTTCATGGGTCTGTACGCCTCCTGTTTATTATTGACAATGAGCTTAGTTTGAAATCTATTCAAATGTAAAATAAAAAGGGCATATTTTTTTTAAAACGGTTTCTACCATATCTGAATCCAGAGGTTTTTAGGAATGGGACCTTTCCCCTCCAAAAAATAACTTGTGTGTGTGTGTGAGAGAGAATCTGGGGATCACTGCACATGAGGAGGGTTAACCCTTCTATCTCCAGCTGCCCCCCAATCACTTCTGCACAGAAATTAGGAGCAAGGGGTAGAAATAGTCCTTATCTCATGAATGTGAGGTTTCCTCCCTAAACCTAATTGCCATGTGGCAGGGGCGGAGAAGGGAAGCCATAGGCAGTGGTGGACCGTGGGTGAGAAACAATATAAATATCAAATGCATAAATAAACCCTAGTGAGACGCTCAAGAATACAAGCATAAGCCAACCACTATGAGTGATCCTCAAGGTTTATTTTGTACAAATGGATGAAGGGTGATTAAGAATCTGTAACTAACTAAATAAAACCAATGGCATCCTTGGTCCAAGTTTTATTACTATACTGCCTGAGTTTCCTTGTAGACTTCCAACTGTGTGCCTTTCCAATGTCAGGTGTGTGTGAAATTCATATTAAATATGCAAAGATTTATGGTTAGCTGCAAATGCGGTGCTGAAATGTTCATTCAAAGGAGGAATTAGGGACGTATGTCAGTTATGTGCCTTGAAAGGACTGCTGGATTTCAGGACACTAGCAGGACACTGATCCCTTAAAGCAGCACTCAGCGCAGTGCTCAGCTGCACAGTCAAATGCCTATAAAGAAAGTATAGCCGATTTTGTTTTGAATTATCTGTATTATACTTCAAACGTCTTTGCAAGGCATCTGAAGCCAAAATACACATGCAAACTGCAACTGAGTTCAGAATTCAGCGCAACTTGGCCTGACCATGGCAGTGCTGTGCAAATTGACATATTTATGATGACTTTTCTACCTCCCCATTTGAAGCTATAAAGTGCAGGGGTTCCTATTTACACAGATCAGCCTCATCACATCGTAAGTAGCCATGACCTCACACAATTCTCCTACTGGCCACGGACGAAGTCATGGTTGCTTGCAACACAATGAGGCTGTTCCAGGCAGTAAGAGCCTCTAAACATTACATCAGGATGTGGAAAACTGACCACAGGTAAGCCATGTTTCCTGGCATCCAAATCTTGAGAGCCATATATGTAGCAACACTAAATATAGGATTTACTAGTAGGCCGGTCTGAGAATCTGTTTGTTTCTGGCAATGTGTATCTTCACCATAAACTGAAAGAATAGCAAATTATTTGCAAAATTGCTGTTAAATATAGAACAGCAATTCATTACAAAAAGAAAGAAATAAAGAAAAAAGAAAATGACTTGTCAGGCACATCTTTCCAGCAACAAAGCTTTCCTGAATTCTTGAGTACAAAAGACTTTTCTTTTTTCCTGCATTATGTTGCATATGAAAGATGCTATTTTAGACTTGTCTAAATCAAAATGCCTAATTTAAACATCTGCTGTATGACTTCAGCATGTAATAATACACAGTAACAGAAATTTGAGCAAGGAATGTCTGGATAAAAATTAGTTAGAATGATTGGAAACCATTTAAATCTTTTGTTAATTTTAGTTACAGATAGGTAGCCGTGTTGGTCTGCCATAGTCAAAACAAAAAAAATTCCTTCCAGTAGCACCTTAAAGACCAACTAAGTTAGTTCTTGGTATGAGCTTTCGTGTGCATGCACACTTCTTCAAATGCAGACTTCTTTCGCATGCACACGAAAGCTCATACCAAGAACTAACTTAGTTGGTCTTTAAGGTGCTACTGGAAGGAAATTTTTTTTTGTTTTGTTAATTTTAATTAGTGCTATTTTTCTAGCAAAAGAGGTGCCGGAACTCACAGGAACGCCTTCCTTTCTCTTTTGTAATGGCAATGGCATCCACCTGAGAGGTGCTGGAACTGAGTCCTGGCGAGTTCTGGCTAGAAAAAAGCCCTGATTTTAATTACAAGAATATGGATTATTACTATTATTATACAGTACTCTTCTTCCAAAAGAGCTCAGGGTGGCAGACACATCCACAATTAAAAATAAATAAATCTAGAAGAGTTGAAACATTTTAAAAAGAGTTACAGTTAAAAACATCATTTCATCCAGATATTAAGATGTACGTTCAGAACTTATAATATGAACAGCATATTTTGCTTTGTAATAGAATCATAGAATTATAGTTTGAAGGGACCCCAGGTGCTATCTGGTCCAAAACTTTCAATGCAGGAATCTCAACTTAAGCATCATTGACAGGTGGCAATCACAACATCTGCTTAAATACCTCCAATGAATGAGAGTCCTCAACCTTCTGCAAGAATAGCTCTTACCATCAGAAAGTTCTTCCAGACTTTTACCATATTTTCCCATGTATAAGGTGATGGGTTTTGTTTTCAAAAATTGGGGGTCACCTTATACACGGATGGTTAAAAGAAACACTACCTGTGTAGAAAGCCCATGGTTGTGTGGCAGTCCACTTCCGTCAACCAGTGTGCGGACTCCTGGCAACTGTTACATGATGACCACCGCTGATGTTTTAATACATGGTAGAGGGATGCAAGGGACGCAGGTGGCGCTGTGGGTTAAAGCCTCAGCGCCTAGGACTTGCCGATTGAAAGGTCGGCGGTTCGAATCCCTGCGGCGGGGTGCGCTCCCGCTGCTCGGTCCCAGCGCCTGCCAACCTAGCAGTTCGAAAGCACCTCCGGGTGCAAGTAGATAAATAGGGACCGCTTACCAGCGGGAAGGTAAACGGCGTTTCCGTGTGCAGCTCTGGCTCGCCAGATGCAGCTTTGTCACGCTGGCCACGTGACCCGGAAGTGTCTCCGGACAGCGCTGGCCCCTGGCCTCTTAAGTGAGATGGGCGCACAACCCCAGAGTCTGTCAAGACTGGCCCGTACTGGCAGGGGTACCTTTACCTTTACCTAGAGGGATGCAGGGTGGCACTGTGGCTGTAGGGTGGCGGGGGCTTCAGGGTGCTGGAGCCTCTGGATTATCTCCTCTCAAAAGGCTCAGATCCTGAGGTCCATAGTTAGGTCAAAGGATTGAGAGCCTAATTATAGGGAGGGAGGGTGGTAGAACTGTGCAAGGAGGAACCAAAAGGGGCCGAGTTTCCGCCACAAGCAGCTTAAATGACGGATTGGTTGGCCCAATAGTAATAATTTATTATTTATACCCTGCCCATCTGGCTGGGCTTCCCCAGCCACTCTGGGTGGCTTCCAACAAAATATTTAAATACAGTAATCTATCAAACATTAAAAGCTTCCCTAAACAGGGCTGCCTTCAGATGTCTTCTAAAAGGCTGGTAGTTGTTTTTCTCTTTGGCATCTGGTAGAAGGGTGTTCCACAGGGCAGGTGCCACTGCCAAGAAGGCCCTCTGCCTGGTTCCCTGTAACTTGGCTTCTCGCAGTGAGGGAACCACCAGAAGGCCCTCGGTGCTGGGCCTCAGTGTCCTTCAGGAGTGACACAGCCAAGGACTCCTTGTGATGCAGAAGCCAGCCCACAACTTCATTTCCCTGGGGAAAGGAAATGACTTTGTCAACAGTAACTTGCAACATCTTCTCAGGGTTTCAGACAGGGAGTCCTTCTCAGCCCTACCTAGAGATGCCAGGAGTTGAACCTGGAACATTTAGCATTCAAATGCCTTCCCCATAACCTGTTGCCACTACCTGAAGGTCTTTTGTCAGCTTAGCATACCTAGGCCCTAACTCTGATGCCAAGCCGACAGGCATTCTTAGCCTTTGTTTCATACGCTTCTGTCATTGCCAGAATGGCCCTGACCATTGTAAGGACACTTGAGCTTCTGGCAATAAATTGGTGGGTCACTTGAGACGTTGATAATATTTCTCCTCTATGCCTTTTTTATGTAGGAAAAAGAGAAACTATGACTCTTTATGCCTATGTTTGAAGAACGCCTCTTGCATTCATACGATTGATGTCATGTGCAGTTTGGCACTTAGAAGTACGTGATTGCAGAAATGCCTTTGATGAGCAAGATAGCCCATAGAAAATGATTAAAGGCAAAGATTAATGGCTGGTGTAAAGAGCTGTTTCCACTTTTACTGTTATAGTTAATTTCTGCGGATATTAGAATACAAATGCATTTTTAACTGTCACTAATTTATTTCCTTTGAATCTCTAGGGAGGTCTGACTTACTCCACTAACATTGTTAACACATAATGTGATCTTTCGCTGCTCTCCCCACATTGGAACTTATAGCTGCAGATGTACATCTTAACAGTCTGCTCTAAAACTTTTGGAATTTATTTTCTTTGGCAAACCTACTTTTCAGAGTTTTGCTGCGTTTAATTAGGCTCCAGTTGCTCAAATGACAATGGAGCACAATATTTCTGTCATTCCTCTTGCCATGCAAATCTATAGTTGATTTTTATTCTAAAAAAGGGACCCAAAATATTTGCTCTTGCTGGCAACATTTGGCCTGTATTATTGGAAGAGAAATTCTTCAACTCTACATTTCCACTTTTTACTCCCCTTCTCGCATAGATTTACTTCCTGTGGGAACTGTTGAGTGTAGATCATGAATATCTGGTTAAAATAATAGACAGTGGCTTCCTTCACTGAAATGAAACTCACATTAAAATATGAAGTATGTTATTTACAATGGTGATAAGACATAAATGGTTGAGAGACTGTTGCACCAATTCATTTTCCTTTAAATTGTTTAAATTGACGGTTACCATGGTTTCAGTCTACTTGACATTGCTTCCTTGTGTGGGGATAAACCCCTATTTGTCTTGTCTTCATCCCCCCTCACACACATCTACTTTGAAAGATGTATTGTTGTGTAAATCCAAATCCAAATGGACAAATGAATTTGAATTTCAAAGGAATTTCAGTACTGGCATTTTAAAAATAAACCCAAAAGGAGGAAAGCATGTCAGTTAGTAGAAGTGAACTAACAAAGATCAATGGCACATCAAAATTCCTCGGATATTTTTACAATGGCGGGTCTGCTCTACATACCAGCTCACAGGTAGTTATTTCAACTCCGTTTGGAAATAATTTCTGACTTCAGTATAACAGTATGAGAACTGAAATGAAATATACTACTCATCCAAATTATTCTGTGCTTTTCATGTACTTGGTAAAGCATTTATCCAATCAGCTTAGCCATTCCACTGCGCACATAATTGCTGTTATTGACATATTTACCACAGTCTACTTGGAGACGTGCTTAGTATTTTCTTGTTAGCATGCAATTTAGGTGTTTGTTTGTGGCTTCACAGTCAGTTTGTATTAAACAGGGCCATTTGTTTTGGGAAAGACCTTTCGATGTTTCATCTAACACGGAGATGGCTCATATATAAAACCAAACCATGGCTGAGTGTTATGGTAATGTCCTCTCTGCCTCCTTCTTCCCCATGCACTCCAGTTCAGTCAGTTCCTAAGTTTGGTCAAACCATAGTTGGTTGTTCCATCTGAATTGGCAGACTTTGGCAGTTTCATAACAGTTTTCATTGTATAAAATCATCATTAGCATTGAAGAATGAGGTGAATGGAGGGAGAGAGTGATCACTCATAGAGCCTGTAATCAAAGCCTGACCTGCGCTATTGATTGGGTTAGGAAGCTTCTCATAGCTGATACTGTGATAGGCCAAAGAGCTTCACATCTTCTTGCCCACCAGCTTGCAGTAGTGACACTGCACTTTCCCACTGGGCTCTAGAACCTTAAAAAGCTCTTTTGGGCTGTTTGTTTGGACATCTTTGTTGAATCCGCTTGCTGGCCACTGCTGAAGACCTGGTGAGGGAACAGCAGGGTGTGTCAGAAGATGCTGTACACCACAGGCCCTCAAGTGCTCCCAGTAGCCACATAAAGTTGTAAGTGGTGGGAGCTGTTGATATCCCCTGCCTAGGGCAGCAGCAACATTTCATCTATAGCTTGGACACTTGGTGAACTGGAAAGAGGACTTTGAAGAACATCTCACCACCACCACCCCCCGAACTTACTTTGCTATCACTTCCTTTGAGGGGAAGAGCAATATGCATCTGGTTTTCCAAAGACAGAGGAGAAAAAGAGGACAATACTGTCCTCCTATGTTGTAACTGAGAACTGATTTGGATAGCCATTATAGTTGAAATGTAGCCTACAAGTGCTGTTGAATGAATGGATAGTTCAACTCCTGTGGGCTTCAGTGGTCAGGAGGGTTAATGAACATGCAGATCTCTTACTCTTAGCCTTGCTGTCTCCACTGCTGAACAGAATACTGTATCCTGGCTACTCATGCAGTGCACTGCATATTTAAGGATCTAGAACGGGCAGTGGGAATGGTGCCCCTACAGCAAGGAAATCCCTGGAAACTAATGGAGCTAGTCTGTAGTGCATTTGAGTGCAGTAAGATAACTATCCTTGCCTCTCCAGTGACAAGTAAATTGGCGAAGGTTGTAACCTGGTAATGTTCTTGTACCTTGTAGCTTCTGCGTAAGTGAAGGGAGAGCAATCTGCTACTGAGAATTACTCTTATAGATGTATAAGATGAGAGCCAGTGTGGTGTAGTGGTTAAGAGCGGTAGACTCATAATCTGGTGAACCGGGTTTGCATCTCCGCTCCTCCATATGCAGCTGCTGGGTGACCTTGGGCTAGTCACACTTCTTTGAAGTCTCTCACCTCACTCACCTCACAGAGTGTTTGTTGTGGGGGAGGAAGGGAAAGGAGAATGTTAGCCGCTTTGAGACTCCTTAGGATAGTGATAAAGCAGGATATCAAATCCAAACTCTTTATAAAATCTTCTGGCACCAAGTACCGTATTTTTCTGTGTATTAGACGAGGTTGTTTTGACTAAAAAATCATGTCAAAAAAACTAGCATCATCCAATACACGGGTAGCCAGCCGGTTGGTGGGAGCGCAACTTCCCCTGATGCTCCAGCAAGCAGGAAACGATCTAGGGAGTATTTTCTCCCCACAGCTGCATGGGGGGGAGAGAGAGAAGCTGCGCGCCGCCAGCCAGCTGGCTGGCTGGAGCGCAACTTCCCTTGATGCCGCTGTACGCAGGAATCACGCACACAGCAGCATTGGGGTAAGTTGCGCTCCAGCCAACCAGCTGGCTGGCTTCTCCCAACGCCGCTGCACATGGCAAACACTCCCTAGATTGTTTCCTGCATGCAGCGGCACTGGGAGAAGTTGTGCTCCACCAGCCATCTGACTGGCGGGAATACAAGTTCCCCCGATGCCGCTGCATGCGGGAAATGATCTAGGGAGTGTTTCCTGGCCGCAGCTGCATAGAGGGAGAAGCTTAACAACTTTGGGCCATCTCCCCTCATTTTCTTAAAAATTGGGGGGGGGGGTTTAGACAGAAAAGTACAGTATACCTGAAGACAGCATTACAGAACATGCTTGCTAAGGAAGATGGTATAGTTTTGTGTGAGGTAGCACAAGCCACTCTCGGCTCAGCCATGACTGTAGGTCCCATCTTTGAGCATCATCTGCCTGGAATAGCCACAGAGATTCTAAGGGGAAGGCTTAATTTGGTTGATACACTGCTCCAGTAGTGGGCTATAAACTATGCATTTGTGACTGCAGTCTGACATGGACAGAGATATGTAGGTCTCTTAGGATAAATTAGATGTTGCAATATCATGCAGGCAGTGGGAAGCATATATAGTAAGTCCTGTTCCTTGGTACAGCTGTAAGCATTCCTGAAAAATTGATAGCAGATGGCTACACGAGTGTGTATGTGGTTCTATTGACAGATATGTCCCTGAGTGGCTTAAGTCATTTTAAAAGAGCATGTCTGTTCTGATCCTAAGTTGGTCGTCTATGGTTTCCTTCTGATCCCTACCCCTTTTTCCTTACAGTGAGTCTGCTATGTCTCACTTTGAATTCTTCAGAGAGCTATATTTTAAGGCGATAGAGCAAAGTATTCCAGGTCCAGCATAATGGAAATACCATCCAAATACCTGATCACTGAATTATTTCAGACCCATAAATTGTTCCTTTTTTTAATGTATAGGAAATGTGCAGGCATTGTCAGCAGCCGTGGGATTTCTTTGAATACCAAGTTTTGGGACTGGGTTATTTTTACCTCGCTATAGTGCCAGATGAGAGGACAGGATTTTCTAGATCTGATTTGTTTAGGCATATTGATATCATTTGTTACAATTGCTTGTTACAGAAATTAAAGTCTCTGAGAAATGTATAAAGTCTCTTGACTAAACTTTGCACATTCTATGGTCATTATGCATGATCTAACAGATCTTATGAAATGTGCATGTATCAACTGAACTTTGTACTTTCTCCAGTCATCATATTTGGCTGATTTTTGTACATTCTATAGTCGGTATGCACAGTCTCCATGAAACATGCTTCCCCCACCCCATTTCTTGTTTAGACGTGTGCAATTTGTGCTCCCTTAGCTGATTTTGACCCTCTGTCTAATCTTACACAAGCCATGGTATCCCCTCTCACTGATCAACTAAGCAGCAGGAAAAAGAGGAGTCCAGATGAAAGGTTGATTTTTTTTCCAGCCTTCTTTTCACCTCCCAGCTGTTCCCCAGTGAGCAGAGCAACATACTGCAGCGAGAGGAACAATGTAAACCTTAAGAGTGACCTGCCTGGTATGGGAGAGAGAATTGTAAGCAGTAACATCAGAAGGAAAGGAAATGCAGAAATCTCCAGGGAGGATCACCTGACTTTGACTTTACGGCCTTTCCAGCCCAGAGCAAAGCTTCCTCTTCTTTTTACTTTTCCATTTTTTTAAACTTTTAATTGTGATGAGATCTTTGCTGCTAGCTTTCTCCTCTGGTTTCATTTCATTCATTGCATATCTTACTGTTCTGTTTTATTTGTGTAGAGAATGCTGAAAGGTCAGCCTAAAAATGCACTGGATAAATAAGCAAACGTGCTTTGGACCTGGTCCAGCCAGAGTTGACCACATTTAAATCTCATTGTGTATGTGCTCCTTCCCATGGACTTTCAAAAGCTGTTTTCTGCTCCCATCTTCATAACTGTAATTCAGTTATCTCTATAGAAGTAGGAATAATAATTCACCCTGGTTCAGAGTTCTGTGTGATCTTAATGCACACATAAAGTTCTCAGCAAATACAATTATACTGCTTTGTTTCGGTGGAGAGAGCTACCTGCACTCAAAAAGGATTATGCGTATAGATGTACTCCTCAGTTAAAATGAATGATTGGAATAGGGTGTTTGTTTTTTTTAAAAAAACTTACTAGAATTCTCAAGCAATGACATGTAACATGGATGCTAGTGACTGATATTTTTAAATGCAGCATCCATTAAAATATTTAAAATATTCTGAATCCTACATTTTATACTTCTGTATTATATTGTTTTAAATGGAGACATAACTGATTTTGAGTGACTCAAATTTCTAGACACTGGAAGTCACTGCTCCAGATGGCAAAATGTTTCTCTCTCTTCTCTCTCACTCTCTCTCCCCCCTAATCCCCATTTTTGAACTGTGCCAACAGTTGTAATGCAATTATCTTAGCCCTTATTAAGGATTACACATCTCATTTGGTTACTAAAATGAAGTTTTGTGTAGCTGGAATCAGCATGTTCCAACTGAATTAGTTCACCAGCTTATTAGAAAGGGAAAATAATAATGACATATTATGTTTTTATTTCATTCCTTCAATCAACTGTAAGAAAAGTCCTGTTTGAACATGAGAAATTCAAAAGTAATAGACCATTAAATTGACTAAAACTTCATTCATTACTGGAATCTGATCTGGGACAGATCAAGTTTCTTAGCAGAAGAGTATTCCCTTCCCAGCCTCATTCCTTCATAAGTTATGGCAAGCTGAACATAAATCTCTTCATATGTTCCACCCAACAGGTGCATGTTGCAGTTGAAGCATGTATAATATTATTTCCATAAAGTGTGAACTATCTTTGCTGCATTTCATACTGCCTTTCTGAATCCTTGTCGATGGACTAAAGGCAACTGATACCAATGTAACTGCATTGACACTTAGAGTTTTGTTCTTGCATTTTTGAGGAGAACAGGTTCAGTCTTAATAAAGTGTCCAGTGACTGTAGGCCACAGCTTGAAAAATGAAAGACAGAAGTAAAAGCTCAAAAGGAATGTGAGGGCTAACTGCAATAATTCTGTCACTGTGTGAGGTTATAGCACTTTTTGGGTTTCTTTTATTGATGGTAAACAAGGAGACGATCTTCTAACATGGAATCCTCATCCACAGGGTTTACACTAAATTGAACTGATACTATAAAAAGGGAGGAACAACAATAGGTAAAATAAGCTGCGTCCCAAAACCTGCCCTTCAACTTCTGAAAGTTTTCTTCACTTGTGAAAGAGGTTTCCATTTTTCTGTCTCATCTTCAGGGCACTGTAGAATGTCTCTGTAATTCCAGTGAGTGCAGAATTATCAGTGCAAAGTAGTTGTCAGATGGTGAGTGCTTTTCTTTCCTTTAAATTTATCTTCAAGCTCTGCTGCCTCCCTAACTTCTTGAGCATCCTACTCTGAAGAGTCCTCATGGGAGGAGTAGGCACATGATTTCGTTCCCTGGGTTTCAGCTGAAGTATGGGACTCTGGTAGTAGTTCAACTATTAACGATCTAAGATTGGTGTGCTCACTTTGTTTTCTGCACTGATCTCTTTGTAAGTAAAGAGGCTTTACTTAAAGAAATAATAACAAGCAGCTATCAGATATGAAGTAGCCTCCCTGCCTGCCTGCACTTCCTGCAAAGGACACTCTAGGATGTAACGGAGTTTTCAGGAGACACAGACACCCGGGAAGGCTGCAGATGATTTGCAGTATGAAAGAAAGGGCACTCAAATACACCCCTTGGTCACCTTAAATGTAGGAAGCAGAACAAAATAACCTGCATCCTTCCTCTGAGAATTGCACCTGCATCCTTCCTCTGAGAATTGCACCTTTGATAAATGCAATTGGCGGGACCTGTCATTAATGTTTGGGGGGATGCAGATGCTTGGGGGAGTGCAGGTAAATTTTCAGCACAGCAGCAGTAGAAATGATGGCTCCAATTTAGAGATACTCATTCACCCAAAGTGATGTGCAACAAGATGATGTGCTCTTGAGTGATGCTGCCTTTGTGGAAAACCACTCTCAGTGGAACCAGATAGGGTATGTACCATGGGTAGACAAACTAAGGCTCGGGGGCTGGATGCGGCCCAATCACCTTCTCAATCGAGCCTGTGGACGGTCCGGGAATCAGCTTGTTTTTACATGAGTAGAATGTGTGCTTTTATTTAAAGTGCATCTCTGGGTTATTTGTGGGGCATAGGAATTCGTTCATTATTATTTTTTCAAATTATAGTCCGGCCCCCCACAAGTTCTGAGGGACAGTTAAATTTGATAGTGAGAAGGTGTCACTAAATTTGGGGTGCGTATGGATGCTAAGGATTGTATTGTGCTTGTTGGATTCAATATTTGGAAAAAGTCCTCTGTATGGCCACACATAGGCACATCTGGGGAACCAGATCAGTGCCTGTGCATCTCAGTCAGCATACCCATGCCCAGTGGCATCCAGTGCATGGCTGGTATATACAGAAAGAAGGAAGATTTTTGCATCTTTGGATTTGCCCATTTTGGCTGCAGCTGGGTCACAGTACCCAGGCTTGTACAGATAGAATGCCTTGTAAGAGACATTGGCTGATCTTATATAGGGAGCTTAGGAGCAAAGTCTGAGAGCGAACGGTTTCCGCCCACCCCCTTCTCTTTGAACAAGCTGCTTCTGAAAGTTTCAAAAGCAACGTGTCTCCTGGAGGGGAAATCACGATGCATATTTGCTTAAAGGAACTTTCTGAATCACTTCCCGAGCACTTGCGAGTCCCTAGACAGACCTTTGGTCTGATCCGGCAAAGCCATTCTGTTCTTCCTTTTGTGCAGCAATGGACAATGGATATTATAGCAGAGGACTTGTATAAATGGCAGAATTGTTATCTGCTAAATGCTCAGATTTCAAAGGCGCAAGCTAGTAGCTTAGGGAAGTGATGACGGGGTTTGATGCATCTGTTTGCTTGAATGCACTTTGGATTTTAAAAGCATCCTTAGCTCAGTTTCTTTCATCGATGTTTGTGACTGTCCTGAAGCTGAGAATATGCTGCCTGATAGCTCTTTGCCTCACATCTGAAAACCCCCTTTGTGCTAACACATAAGAAAAGAACACCATAATTCTATTGTTAAATTGTTGGCTAGCAGAATCACATTCTCAAAGGCAGGGGTATTAGGAGTTCCAGCTGGGATTCTGCTGAGCGATTTTTTTTAGGAACCCTGCTGGTCCTTTCCCACTCTATAAATGCTGATGGCAAGGAGGAAGCCAGGCACAGAGTAATTAAGCTGCACTGCACCCAGCGACACAAGAACAGCACAGATGTTTGCCATTCTGTTCCATCTCATCTCTGTCGATTTGTAATAGATCGTTTCGCTCAAAGAGGCCTTGCAAACATTTCCATTATTTTTTATTTAACAGTGACACCTGTGAGGGAGATGTAGCTTATAATTCGGTGAATCATGGGATAAAAGAACAAGCACTTAGGATTTTTTTGGCAAAAACTGTAGAAAATCCCACCTTGTGCATTAAGAATTAAACCTCACCCTTCCCCAAACAGGGTGTTTACTACAAATTTAGATGCAGTATGCAGATCACAAAAAGATGGCATAGATTTTGTTCAAATGTGCTAGCAGTTCAAAAGCACGTCAAAGTGCAAGTAGATAAATAGGTATTGATCTGGCGGGAAGGTAAACGGTGTTTCCATGCACTGCTCTGGTTCGCCAGAAGCGGCTTAGTCATGCTGGCCACATGACCTGGAAGCTGTACGTTGGCTCCCTTGGCCAGTAAAGCGAGATGAGCGCCGCAACCCCAGAGTAGGCCACGACTGGACCTAATGGTCAGGGATCCCTTTACCTTTACCTAGGACTAGGTTTTCAACATTGTGATGTATCACCAGCTAAACCTTGTGACATATACATCACAATGTTGAAAAGGAAGGAGCAACGGGGTGAAGCTGCCACCAGCACTCAGTGTATGGAGGGAGGAGCCCCAGCCCTGTGAGGCCACAGGGTGAAGCTGCAACTGTTCCCGCAACCTCAGGCGTCCAACGCATGGAGGAAGGAGACAGCTCATCCACTTGGCCAGAGAAGGAAGGTGAGCTGCCAGTCGTCAGGCAAGCCCCACCTGCAATATACTGCCAGGTCAAAATGGCATTGCGATCTCACCAAGCTTTTTATTGCCCTGTCTTCATCAGCCAGCAACCCAATCCACACCTTTTCTTACAAGAAGGCATGAATCACTGCTCTTGGCACTAACTACACAAAAATTGATCCTTTCAGGGAAACAGTGCTGCATTAGAAGGCACAATACTTTTCTTTCTTTACATATATCCTACTGGATCAGAAGTGGCCTATCGAGTCCAGAATCCTGTTCTCACCATGGTCAACTGGATGCGTATTGTGGATATTAATATTGCACAGCCTGAAGCAATTGGATGCATAAAAACTGACTCTTTTTGAAATAAAAAAAATGTCCAGAACCATAAATATAATCAAAGCTTTACTAACTAGAACATCTTCAGAACAAAACAAATCAGTGATGTATCCAAACAGTTGGGAACAAGACAGAAGCAACTCCCCTCAAAATGGTGATTTGCAATTGAATACCTTAATCATGTGGCCTAAGGTTAAACACTCATGTGAAAGAGCAGAGAACACCAACAGGTTTAGGCCAACCCAACCAACAGTAGCCCTGCTCCTGAACAGCATTTGGATCTGGCATATTTTATGACAGCTTAACTCAGGCTGACGTAATTTACATTGTACCTTTAATGTCCCACCTGGTTTGGCCCTCTGCTGCATCACCTTGCCTTAAATCACTAAAATTTGCTATTCTGCATTCCCCCCCCTCCCTATGTCTGTAAAATGTGACTTAACGGTATTTACATCATGGGTGTAATGTGAGGCATGCCCAGTGGGAATTTGTCAAGTGATAGTCATATGAGCTTTGTCATTAAAACCATTTGTTGAAGACATCTGGCTAACATTCATGAGTTCTTGGCACTGGGCCATCTGTAAAAGAAACTGGACTCTGAGACATTTGGTGGGACACTGCCACTATCACAAGAATAGCTTTTCTTTCATTTTATACTAGATTACAATTTCCTTTATTTTCTTCTGAATGATAAAATCTCTCCCCTCCTTTAAAATTCAGCAAAAACACTTTTTTCTCAGTGTCCATTTTTTAAAGCAAAAAAAATATCATGGGTTTGCTGTAAATAACTTTTATAGAGCAACAGATGGGATACTTTTCAGATTTTAGATACTTCTAGTCAGTGGAAATTGTTTGCCGTTACAGCAGATTAAAGACACTGTGAAGTCTTAAGTGTGTGTGTGTGTAATTATGGGGTAGTATTTTATTAACACACCTGAATACTGCAGGGTTAAGCCTTTTAATAAAGGGATGCTGCAGGCAATATCCCATTTCATCAAAAAATCTTTTATGCATGATATGTTGCTAATAATGTGCCGGTTCCCAAAAGAAAAGTAATTTCTGTAACTCTAAGAAGGAAGCGAGTGAGATCTGACAAGGGGAGAAATCAGCAAGCCTCATGCTACTAATGAGAACTCCCTTCAGATATTCCGGCTAGATGGGGAAATGAAGTTTCCAAACTGATAATGACACACAATCTGAGGTACAACTGCAGGGACAGATTTGACAAGCACAAAAACAGGAAAAGTGAAAAATTGTTTTTCGCAAAAATACACTTTCTCACACACGCACACACAAAACCCTGAACATACTTTTCCTTGTTGCTGAAGCTAAACTGTGCTGTTTGCTTACAGTTCTTATACAAAACTGAAAGCAATTGGAACATTTTGTTTAAATGGTTTTATAGAATGAACAAATTTTGCACAAGAAAATGGGTCTGCACTGATATCTGGAGAGGCTACAAGACTGAATGTAAATGAATTTCTGCTTCCAATCTTATGTCAGCCGTGATATAAACTCACTAGGGCACTTTAAGGAAGCCGGTATTCTCTTGGCTTCTGCCTTTCCGTCCTGCAGTATGAGGGTGATAGTAGTAGTGTAAGGAATACTGGGGATTAAGTGCTTTGAGTACTTAAAATGTGCCACATCATTTCTTCTTTTTCACTTTGGCATCTGCAGTTCTTTAGGGTGACTGCATTAGGCGTACATAGAAGCCTGTTTTGCTTTTCATTTTGTTGTGGTTTCCATATGCTTAGTACAGTGGTACCTTGGGTTAAGTACTTAATTCATTCTGGAGGTCCGTTCTTAACCTGAAACTGTTCTTAACCTGAAGCACCACTTTAGCTAATGGGGCCTCCCACTGCCGCCGCGCCCCAGGAGCACAATTTCTGTTCTCTTCCTGAAGCAAAGTTCTTAACCCGAGGTACTATTTCTGGGTTAGCAGAGTCTGTAACCTGAAGCGTATGTAACCCGAGGTACCACTGTATGTGAAAGTAAGTTTTATACACACATATTTATTGATTATTGATTTGCAGAAATGTCTGTACTACTAACATTGTGAAAAATATTGTAAAAATAACACCCACAATACAATTTACCATACAAGACAAGTATAAAATACATCAGCAATCAGTAGATCAACTTAACACATTAACATAACTGGATCACCCCTCAGGGAAAACCTATGTGTGCATGTTGGTGTGTTGTGTATAGGTTATTCCTGGTGTTTTATTACAGTGTCCTAACAGCATAGGAGTGGCCAAACTCAGTTTCTGTGAATATGCATATAGAAAAGATACTGTGTTCATTCAAACTTGCATATGCATATTCCCAGTATTTGGGACATGGGTGGCACTGTGGTCTAAACCACTGAGCCTCTTGAGCTTGCCAATCAGAAGGTCGGCAGTTTGTATCTGTGCAAAAGGGTGAATTCCCATTGCTCTGTCCCAAAAGAATGAGTGAATAAATGAAACTTTGTTTGCATCAAGTGTCGGCCAGAGCAGCAAAAAAATATTGCAATACACACAGAACAAAATTAAAAGTCTCTCCTCTGCTCTGTCCCAGCTTCTGCCAACCTAGCAGTTCGAAAGCACACCAGTGCAAGTACATAAATAGGTATCACTATGGCGGGAAAGTAAATGGCATTTCTGTGCACTCTGGCACTCGTCATGGTGTCCCATTGCACCAGTAGCTGTATCTGCTCTCTTGTAACTTGAATCCATTGCTTTGGGTCCTACCCTTCAGAGTAGGAGAAACAAGCTTAGTCCATTTTTATGTACATCAAAATTGTCGCCTTTGCAGTTCAACTTTCCAGTACATGTTCTGAATTGGAATGGATTTTCTCATTTTCACATAAAACCTGTGATTTTCAGCCAAACCTCATCCCCCTGTCTCATTTTATTAGGTAGTAAAACTGAAATGCATCTTGAGATAATTTTGTTATTCTTCTGACTGTTTGTATTGGCATCTTCTCTAATGATGGACAGCACCACTGAGAGTTTAATAAGCTCACCAGTTCCAGAATTTTGCTATAATTAAAAAAAATTAAAAACAGGTGCACAATAGGATAGCTGTGGAGACTGGCAGAACTTATTATGTTTACCTTGCATAAAAAGGCTTTTTTCTCCTTGATTTTTAATGGCTTAATCCTTAATGGTGTGGAATCATTTTTTAACTCAGTGAGCTCTCTCAGGAAATTTTCTTTTCTTGACCACTGTCTGCAAATTCTCTGGAAAAGCTCAGAGAGACAGAGTCTGTTGTAGTTCAAGACAACCAGGGTTTGACCGTCTGCTCTATTAATGACATTATGACATGGGCTTTATGAACTCTAAATTGTGTAGAACCAATGTAGTGTAAACTGCCAGAGTAAAAATAGCCAGTGTGACTCCCTCCTGTTGTTATTGGACTTCTGACTGACCAATGGCAAGTGAGCTTAAGGGTAGACTCGCCCAGGGGGTGGAGCTGACTGAATCCCTACAAAAACTTTGCTCGTGTTTGCGTCTTAGTGATAAAAGGAGCGCTTGCCCCTCATTGAAACCCTAGTCTCTCATTCCAGATTTGGGGAAGGGATTGGTAGCTGGGATTATATTCTGGTGCGAGGAAGAACCTCTTTCTTCTTTACTCTCATGAGTCCCAGTGCACATATAATCACTGTCAATCAAAAGTGATAATGCTCAATAATGCTGGATACTGTAAACAAACAAGTAAAATTGGATGTGCCGAATAATTTTTGGACTTGGGCAGCAAGAATTAGCAGCTTGATGCAAGCATTGCAAAAGGAAAAACGCTTTCACTGCAAGGAGTGACATTATGACTTGTGGGTTTCAAAGTAATTTTCACCTTTTCTGCCCACAATTTTTCCTCTGGACAAGGAAGTGAATGTTGCACCTTTGTAAAACACATAATAATAGCTTCCATAGTGGTGTTTATGTTGTATGTGTGATCATGGCTACAGTAGGACAGTTTTAGCAGCACCGTGAAAAGTATTACATTTGCTTCTGGGTGTAACCCATAATGACCTAAATAGCAAATATCCACATTGTCCTTCAGTCATAGTAGCATTTAAGAAATTTTAGATTAGGTATCGGCCCTTTGTCAAAATCTTGCCCCTTGAATTTTTGGCTTTCCCACCCCAAAGTCAGGCAGCATATGTGAAGAGTGGTGGTTGTGCCCGTGTGATTTGCCAGCAGCCCTCTTTGTGAAATGCTGGACAAGCACTTGTTTGCGTCCTATGATCCTGTGTTACCCATCCATTAATTTAGTTTCCAAAACACTTTATGTCCACATTCATTTCATTAAGAAACAAGATGCCCCGACATTATATCTTTTCCTGTCAAAAATTGCTGAGATATGTATGTTTGTTTATTGTATTTTGCCTGGCAAATATCCTGCTACAGAAATGTGCACTTTGAGATACATGCCCTGAACTCTATTTTGAATGTGCAGATTCTCTCTGTAGGAATGTAGATTGGGTTTAACATTTTAAAATAATGTGTCACCCTGGCTTTTTAATTTCCTCTTGCAACATGAATTGTTTCAGACTCCTCAAATTACTCAGGTCCTTATCTTTCAAATTCATTTGTATGTTTGGAGTGGTCATTGATTAAATATAATTAACTCTCCATCTCTCGTGTGCAAGAGTCATGTCCTATAGCCTTCAGCTCCCTCTTGAAATTATCACTGACCTGTTTCCCCTTCATATATAAAGTCTTCTCTTGACTGTCATTTCCTGTAAAAGGAAATATGTAGTCTAGAAATTGTTCCACCAGGGGTTAGAGCTCATTGCGTATTCCTTAGCAGCAGCAACTTGCTTCAGAATCCACAGGCAGACCTCATTTGAACATCCACTTCATTAAACAGCGAAGCTGGCATTCTAGGCCTCTGGTATGTTAGGAAAGGGAGATGCCTTCCAAGCAGAGCTTCTGTTTGGCAGACTTGGAAGAAATATCTGTTTTTCTTCATTCAGATACATTCCACCCTTTTCCCTAAGGCATGGGTAGGCAAACGAAGGCTAGGGGGCCAGATGTGGCCCAATTGCCTTCTCAATCCTGTGGACGGTCTGGGAATCAGCGTGTTTTTACATGAGTAGAATGTGTCCTTTTATTTAAAATGCATCTCTGGGTTATTTGTGGGACCTGCCTGGTGTTTTTACATGAGTAGAATGTGTGCTTTTATATAAAATGCATCTCTGGGTTATCTGTGGGGCATAGGAATTCGTTCTTTCGCCCCCAAAAATACAGTGCGGCTCCCCATAAGGTCTGAGGGACAGTGGACCAGGCCCCTGCTGAAAAAGTTTGCTGACCCCTGCTCTAAGGAGTGGGTGGGCAAAGGGGAGCCAGAGGGCCAGTGTGACTTGTGACATAGCCTCCAAGTGTCCCGATTTTACAGGGACAGTCCTGGGATTATGGAAACCACTCCAGCTTTGGATTTGATCCTGTAATGTCCCTGTTTTCCCTGCCAGTGCTGCTGCTGTCAAGCTCAAGGAAGAGCAACGGTGTCAGGAAGGGACCATCCTGTCACCTCTCCATGGGCTCTCCCTTAGGCAGCTCATAGCGGCGGCTGGAAAGTGGGTGAGCAGGAAGAAAGGCTGCTGCCATCAAGGACCAGCCCCATGTGATGCACCAGCTCTGAGGGGCAGGCAAGTGGCTGAGATACAGAGCCTCAGCTCTGCTAAGCAGCACATTGCAGTCTTCAATAACTGCTGTGATGTAAGGCAAGCACAAATGACCTGATAGAACATAACGCATAGAAGGATGATTGACAGCAGCGGGGTACGAGGGACTTGTTGGTGGAGTCAGACAGAAAGAGTTGCTTGAGAAAAGCAGAGAGAATGATCCAGTTGAGAGAGTGTGTGTGTGAATGAGATGGGGAGGGGCAGGCCAGGAGTTCTGTTCGCTGTTAAAAGGGGGGGGGGGTAAATAGTCTAAGATACACAGCTGAGTAAATAGAAGGAGAATCCTATTCTCTATGGATGGTAGCAGCAGATTCTTTGTGGGATATTAAGGGAAGTCTGGACCAAATAGTGAAGATGGGGTGGAAGGAAGTCTGCTTCTACATGGGTATCCCTCAAGTACATAGGCCTATTGATTTCTGCAAAGAGGAATGTTGAAGCCCTGTGCGTCATTTCATCATGTCCATGGGTACGACAGCAAATCACGATTAGGCGAGTCAATGCATATTTGTTTAGTATGGAAAATGTATTGTGAAATTTATATACTGGATTATACCACTCTGTAAAAATGGCTCGATACTTGAAAGCTCTTCATAGGTTGGGTTGACTATCATTTCCTTATTGTGTGCCCCTCCCCCATATTTTTCTTGGGGAGGGTGCACTCTTGTAGGTTACAGCAGCCAGGACACATGCTGATTTCATTATTTACTTTTAAATTTAGCGCTTGCATGCCATGTTTGTCTTTCTTTTCTTAGTGACATGAAAAATAAACAGACTTGGTTGCTACATATTTATCTAAATATGTAATTTACCATATCTGTAATTTAGTTGCTACATTTTTGTTAGAGGTACATTTCTTAATTATTAGATAATTAACTTTTTGCTTATGGTCCATATCCAAGTATATTTGGAATACGATTTAGTTCAGTTACACTAAAAAACACCAACCAAAGCTTAATGATATACATGTTTTAAAGCTTGTTGAAAAAAACAAATCAGAAGGATATTTTTGGAACAGTTTATTGCTTTACTCATTTGTATGAGACCATCATGTGGAAACCCTGGTTTATCTTGCATGAATGAGTCATCATTCCTATTCCTGAATAACTGAACATGTTAAAACCAGAAATGACAAACTTGCAGGTTCAACAAGTGTGAAATGTTCTTTTCGCTTAAACTTGTTTTCTTTCACACACTAGTGAGTTGTATCCAATTAAGTCATATTCATCGTAGACCCTGACTTAGGGTGCAATCCTAACTCTAGATCTGTAGGGATGAGTGAATTAGGATGTGGCAGATCTCTGGTTCGGCTGACATAAATCCCCAACCTCAGTTTAGCTGAAGATGTGCTGATAGTCCCCCATCCTGGCTCAGCAATGGTCCAGCCTGTGAGCTGAGCCTGGCAGAACTTAACCTCACATAAACCCTCTTTTCATTGGTCAGACTCAGAGCTCAGAAAATGCAACTTTCCTTTTTTTAGACAGTGTCCATGGTCTATCACTCATCTATTCTCAGTGCTTTTCTTCTAGAAAGGTGCCAGTACTCACCATGAAGTTGTTACAGTAAGTTCCATATTTTTAACCAGTACTTTTCTTCCAGAAAAAAGGGTTCTGGTACTGCCTACCCTTGAGTACCCCCAGGAAAAAACCAACAACACTGCCTATATAGATCATTCTGTCTTCTTGAGGAATTGAGTCTACCTCTTTCCCTGACCAGGAGTTTAGTGAGAGGGAAGGGATTTAACCCTTTGCCCCCACACAATGGTCCCAATAACCCCTCCAGCAACAGCAACAACTGTGGGGCCGAGGAATTTAATTGTATTTACCGTATTTTTCGCTCTATAAGACACACCAGACTACAAGACGCACCTAGTTTTTGGAGGAGGAAAACAAGAAAAAAAATATTCTGAATCTCAGAAGCCAGAACAGCAAGAGGGATCGCTGTGCAGTGAAAGCAGCAATCCCTCTTGCTGTTCTGGGTTCTGGGATAGCTGCGCAGCCTGCATTCGCTCCATAAGACGCACAGACATTTCCCCTTACTTTTTAGGAGGGAAAAAGTGAGTCTTATAGAGCAAAAAATACGGTAATTATGGGGTATCAGAGTTTTTTAGGGGGCTAACCAGACTGGGATAGATGGGATAGCAGGCTTGTTGGTTTCTGAATGTCTGATGTAGATTTTCAATTTCGTTGTTCTGTATGGGACAGTGACAATAAAGATTATCGTATCGTATGTGGAACTAAATACAGAAGATTATTTGGGTTTGTTAGCAGTCTGGAAGCTGCTATTCTACTCCCAGTTTAAAGCAGAACAGCTATGATTCAATGTTGCTAAAAAAGAATAAAGAAACCCCATAGATAATCTGGATGCATGAGATAAACTGGACAAATGACTTTTTGTGGTGTTCCATATTTTCATGTATTGTAGAATAATAATTGTGCAATGTGGAGATGATCAGAGTCTAGTAGTGCAGTTAAAATCCTGGAAACACTAAGAAGAAAATGTACCAAAAGCAAGGTTTAACTAGGCTTCTTCTGTAATAAAAGGGATCATATTGAGAAGCTAATCAACAGTGACAGAGCCATTCCTGAGAGGGACTCTTAATCCAAGTGCTATATGACGACTTTGAAACAATCCCAGAATTTTTTTGGCTGTCAGCTTCACCCCTCTCTTTGCCAATCATCAGATTTCTTTTGGAGACATTTAATTCCAAACACAACTCATTGGCTTGGCTGTTCTCTTTGAAGTATGAGAAAATCCTCAATTGTAAGTTTTAAAATGCTTTCAAATGCACACATTGCTGCTAAACATGAACAAGTATCCTCGGGTCTCAAGTTTGTTTTGGCAGTGTTTGGGACTTAGATACAATTTTGTTGTCAAGTATTTGCGGTTTTCTATGAAAATAAAATAAAATAAAATCTCTCAGAAAATTAAAGCACCCTTGTTTTGTTTACATAAACTAGGCAGCTTACATAAAACGTTGGCCCATAAAGGAAAAACAAATCCACATTAGGGCCATACCTTTATTGGACTTTAAAATGTCACAAATTAGGGTACAAGCTTTTGAGTTTCCCATCAGATTAGATAATTAAAAGTGCATAGATGAGGAGGAGAGGGGAAAAACAGTTGTTGGTCAACCCATCTGTATCTGTATCTGGTAAGAGTCTTAAGGCTGAGAGTAGGAAAAGGAAGCTCTTTTTCTGTAGCCAAGAGTTAGATGTATCTCCTACCTCTGGGGTGGCTAACCTGTGACTCTCCAGATGTTAGTGCACTTCAGCTCCCATCACCCTTGATCATGAGGAAAGGGTACAGCATTTGGGACTTTTTAGTTTATAGAAAAGGCTTTAATTAATTAATTAATTAATTAAAATTTATTCTTTATACCCCGTCCATCTGGCCAGACCTCCCCAGTCACTCTGGGCAGCTTCAGACAGGATATTAAAAACACAATAAAACATCAAACATTAAAAACTTCCCTAAACAGGGCTGCCTGAGAAGTTGATAAAATTATTCATAGCATGGTGGAAGTTCTAACACTAGAACTTGTGAGCAACCAATGAAGGGGAATGTTGGAAGATTTAGGATGGGTAAAAGAGTGCTTATTGATGCAGCACACGTTTAAACTTTGGCATGTGCTCCCACAGTAGGCAGTGATGGCCACCACCACCACCATCATCATCAATTAGTTATATGCTACCCATCTGACTGGGTTATCCCAGCCACTCTGGGCGGCTTCCAACAAATTAAAACAAACACAGTGAAATATCAGACATTTAAAAATTCTGTTTACAGGGCTGCCTTCAGATATCTTCTAAAAGTTGTATAGCTCTTTATTTCCTTGACATCTGATGGGAGCGCATTCAACAGGATGGGTGCCACTACCAAGAAGGCCCTCTGCCTGGTCCCCTGTAACCACACTTCTCGCAGTGAGGGAACCACCAGAAGACCTTCAGAGCTGGATCTTGGATGGCTTTAGAAGAGGATTAGACAAATTCATGGAGGATAAGCTATCAATGGCTACTAATTGCTTTGGCTATATTCTGCCTCTGCTATCGGAGGCATCATGCCTCTGCATACCAGTTTCTGGGAATCCCTGGTGAGCAGAGTACTATTGCATTCCCGTCCTACTTACAGGCTTCTCGTGGCCCTCTAGTTAGCCTCTGTGAGAACAAGATGCTGGACTAGATGGGCCATTAGCCTAATCCAGGAGGCTCAGCTTATGCTCTTACTGGTCATGTTGGCTGGAGCTGATGGGAGTCTAACAGTATTTGAGGGTCACAGTTGAGCCACTCTTGTTCTACAAGAACAGAAGAAGAGCCTTCCTAGATCAGACCAAAGGGACATTGAGTTCTGCCTGCTATTTTACACAGTGACTAACCAGATGGTCCCAGGAAGCCCATGAGCTGAGCAAATAACTCTCGTCTCCCTGGCAGAATCCTGGCTTGGAGCGTGAAGGCAGTTCATCTTTGTCGATTATTGTTTCTTCAAGAGCTCTGGCAGCCCACTGAGAGGGAGAGTAGATTAAGTGCCTGTCTGAAGAATAATTATAATCTTCTACTATTTTTCCCCTTGAACGCTTGATTAGTTAAAGTTTGCTATAATTATTGGATTTGGATGGGATCTCAGATAGGGGAAGGTTTTCAAATGTTAGGAAGTGCAATGACCAGAGAAAGACCATCAGTTCCTTTGCGGTGTATGCTTGGCAAAATTCGCATTGGGAGATTCCTAAGTGAAATATAAAGTGAGGTTATTTGAAGGTGAGGCATTATGCATGAAAACTTCACAAGGGGTTGTAACCAGCGCTTTTCTTCTAGAAAAAAGGTGCTGGTACTGCTTACTCTTGAGTATCCCCAGGGGAAAAAAAACACTGGTTGTAACTGGTTGCAGAAACTTCCAAGCTCATCTCCCAGTATTTCCACTTAGAAGGCTCTCAACAGCAAGTTATAGAAAAGACCTCTATCTGCAAATAAACTGCCAGTCAGTGGACAAACAATCTGACCTGGTAACAGAAACCTTCTCAAGGAAGGCAACTTTATAAACAGGGCTTTGCCTGGAATGCCATTGGCCGTGTAGCATTTTTCTTCAATATACTGAGTAATGTAGGAGATGTTGCTAATGTAACTGATCCTCAGCCTGCCAGCAGGCCCTGGATGAATCTGAAGATGATGGTGATTAATTGTTTGTACCCTTTCCCATACGGATCCAGGTTGGCTTGCAACAACTTAAAAATGCAATATTCAAACCAGTTAAGACATTTCCATTCAAGAGAGTAGAGTGGGTCCTAAAATATATCTCTCATGTGCCAGGGACAGGTACTGAGGTATTTTGCCGGAAATTGGTTAGCCACATGTGGGCATTCTGGAAAGAGCTGACATCCTTGGGACATCTATACGTAGGAGTACTATGAGCAAAAGTGCATCAGCAGCAGATAATAATAATAATAATAATAATAATAATAATAATAATAATATGTTAACCTTTGACATCTGGGTAAAGGTAAAGGGACTCCTCACCGTAAGGTCCAGTTGCAGACGACTCTGGGGTTGCGGCGCTCATCTCACTTTATTGGCCGAGGGAGCCGGCGTACAGCTTCTGGGTCATGTGGCCAGCATGATTAAGCCACTTCTGGCGAACCAGAGCAGTGCATAGAAACACCGTTTACCTTCCCGCTGGAGCGGTACCTATTTATCTACTTGCACTTTGATGTGAACCACCAACCTTCTGATTGGAAAGCCCTAGGCTCTGTGGTTTAGACCACAGCGCCACCCGGATCCTATGCACATTTGGGTAGACTTGTCTAAAATAGAAGTCACAAAAACAGTATAGTGAAGAGGTCTTATTAATATCAGTGGCCAGGATACTTTAGTCTGCTGCCAGTCTGAAGAATCAATGCATTACTAAAGGAAGAAGCATTATGTGGCACTTACAAAAGTTTCACAGACCGAAGCATTAAGTCAGCATACATGGGATGCAGTGCTTCTTCAAGTAAACTGGTCCCAAGGTTAAAAGTACCATTGAAGTCTGGTGCCTTTGAGGGTTTTGTTCAGCTTCCTACCAAACTCAGGGCATGAACTTGCTACCCAGAGAGTTAGCCATGGCACCTTTGCACTGTTTCCTTCATATGTGCATACTTCTATTTAGGGAAACTGACACATGAAGGAGATTTGAATAGAGAAGAGAGGCCTGGATGCCAAACCAATGCCAGTTGTACCTCATCTTTTTGTTTTCTCCTCAGCTAAGTGATTCTACCTTTACTCAGGACACCTTCATACAAATTGCCTGCTTAGCACCAGGCTTTTAAATTAACTTAGATTGTGTTTTTTATTTCTAGAATACAGCCATGACCATCCATTCCTGAGTATTGTGGGGTGCATGAATTCATTCTAGATCAAAGCATGGCCATTAATCTTCTATCAGCAATTCTCAATTAAATGTGTTAATAGTAAGTAGAACCAATAAGCCGGAAAAGAACACATTATGATCAGCCTTATCTTTATTACTGATTGTGCAATGGCCTGTGGCCCAATTCTTTCTTCATTTGTTCCATTGTAAATCAGGATTCATTCACCTGGAGTCAATTAAGTTAGTCAGGTAAAGAAGTAAAAATGTTGATCTATACATTATAGAAGGGAGAATGCAGCACGTGGAGCTACTTCCTCAGCTTGTGGGAAGCTCCCATTTTTAGTAAAGAAGCCATTTTTTCTCATAATTTCATAACTACCTGCAGATGTTATTGTCTGCATTATTATTATTATTAGTAGTAGTATAGTTTATTTATTCTTATAGTTGCATATTCTCTATTAGATAATATTTGTGACCAACACTTATGATGTCCATCCAATTGTACAGTGGAAATCAGATTGCACAATAGAGCTTCTTTTTCCTCTGTTCTGTTCTCCAGCCCCACACATACCCCCTAAATCTTAAAGAGGAAAAACAGAGCACAAATGAACAATATAAAATATATATCATTAGCATCAGTGGTTTTGACTAGAAAAAGCTGATGACCAGAATAAAATAGTTTCAAAGAGGCTGTTTAAACATGGACAACATAAATTTGTCTGGTTGTTATTACTATAAGTTAAGACACTGCTTTTCAATTAGAGGAAGGGAGCTGTAACTGGGAGTATACAACAGGGACCTACAAAAACATGCCATTGAAATCACCGCTACAGAATCTCATTTTCTCCCCCATTTGTTTCCTCTCTCAAGTATTGCTGAATTTGTGAAGAGTGCTGAAACAGAAAAAGGCAGAACAAACAGAGTTTGGAACTGAAATAACCCTCACCGCCAAATTTGTATCCCAAACAGATCCCATGTAGTCCTGCAATAGAGCAAGGTCAAATAAAGAAGCTACATTTGTGGTGTCAAATGCCTTGACCAGCCCTGCCCTCTGGACCTGGGCACACAGCATGAACTTCTGCAGGGAGGTGGCTTCCATACGAACAGGAAGCCTGCGCCATTGGAGTGCTGGATTGCATGAAATCCTTCCAGCTAGTGCTGACACCCTGAAGAAGTTTGTGCCATAGGCCCTAAAACCATGGGGAGTAGCTATTTCATGTGGTCTCTGCACCTTCTCTGCTGTTGCTCTATATGGGTTCTGTAGTGCCCAAATAGGTGTAATTTGGGTAATGGGGGGGTGGGATGGAGAAATCATTAAAAAATTAAAAGAAAAAAAAGAAATTTCATGGGTATGTTTTCCTTTCTTCCAACTGGAAAATCAGCATCGCAAGACTTGGTCTCACATTTTAAGTTCCGATTTGCATTTACTGTATAGAGAAAATGCAACATTATATTGTTACATATAAATTAGGATGGCTTAGCTTACGTCAGGGGTGGGGAACCCATTTCAGCTCAAGGGCTGTATTCCCTTGTGGTAGGAACAACATGCCAGCAGTGTTGTTCCAAGCAAATCCAGCCTACAAGTTCTAGCCTACAAGAGCCATCATCCCTTATCGTTCACCATTCAGAAGTCTGAGGCTGGTGGGATTGGAATCCATCAACATCTAAAGGGCACTGTCCCGAACCCATGGCCTACCTGGCAGCAAGTCATTATGTCAAATCCAAAGTCCAGGTCTGGGGGGTCAAACCATACCAGTAAAGAGCAAAATACAGAGGTCAGGAAGCACAGTCCAGAGTCAATCTGAGTAGCCACGTCTGAAGTCCAGCAGTCAGAATACAGTCCAAAGTCAAACCAAAAGGACAGTCCTGTAAAGGTGCAGGAACATCCAAGCCATGGTCCATCAACATGGCCATTTGAGCTCTGCTGCCCTTTTATACTTTGCATGCTAATTACGGCATCTGGGCTTGACAAGGCACGCAACCCTCATCTGTCCCAAGCTTACTCCAGCTGAGGAATCACACCCCTCCTCCCAGAGCTAGCAAACCCTACCTGTGGGCCCTTGCCTGCCGCAGCCTCCCAGAGTGCCATTCCTGCTGCTCCCATGGCCTCAGAGCCTGCTGTGTTTGGGGGTTTAGGGCCCCCTCTGGTGATGGGTCCTGCTGCCCTGGTTCCTGTGCACTGAACCCTGTCCCTTCCTCCTCTTCCTCCTTCAGCCTGTGATTATTTCTTTCCCCATGCCCTGTTTGCCCCGGTGTGTCCCAGTCCCGGCTACACCTCTCGCCGGTATCCTCTTGCTCTTCCCCATTGTTCTGCCAGTTCATGACAGGCACCAGGTCTGTGGAGTACATTGATATAGTCTTCCTTTTGTCATGGGTTTATTTCTTGCAGCAAAACATGGATTGTTAGTGGGGGTTTTTATTATTGAAATCAAGAATTCACCAGGACTTACCTTGAAGTTTGAATGTTTCCTGTGTTTACCACATAGCATTTAAATAATCTGATTGTTACCACAGAATATCATTCAGCTAAACGAATAAAATGTGGATGATTCAATTAATTTCCAAGCCTGCTCACACGTCTTATCAAAAATTTTAAATATTATTTTCTGTGCGCAAGAGAGAAACTGAATAATGACATTTCAACACTGTGGATCTGCTGACTCTATGAAAGGCACAGGTCCCTGCTTGGACAATTACCAAGTAAAAAAGCCACAGAGGATGAAACTAATTATCTTTATTCTTTTCTGACAATGATTAATTCATAGTTATACAGATGCTACACAACATTAAACTACGATAATTTCTGTCTCCAGCTGTGGAGCTAGGAAGAGGCGCAAGGCTGGCAGAGAGTAAATTGGTTCATAAAAAAGTGGGACTTGGTTGCACTGAAAAAATCACCTGGATGGGAATCTCTGGGAATGGCATCTCCAAGATGCTTTTGATGAGATGCTGCACTGCTGCATTTGCATTTTGGAATAAAATGCAACATGTGTACCAATAGTGACATCCTCATTATGATGCATCACCTTTCAAAGGGTTGTATGCAGCTAAGTAGTAGGCACAGAAATGTATAAACTTAAGTTGGTTGTGTTGGTTGACTTTAGTGGGTCTACTCTGAGTATTTCCCACTTTTCTGGAGTGAAGTGGGCGGGGGGAGAGGAAGGATTTTCTTTCAATTGCTACAGAAAACAGTGAGGAAGCCTCTCCAAGCAAATTCCACCAGTATCTCCCCTCCTCCATTTTTAATAAAACCTTGGCTGTGCCCTCAGGAAAGGAGGGGAATGCTTATTCTCCCTTTGATGGATTGTCTTTTAGGGATTGTTCATGAGTGAGATTGCGTTATGAGCCAACAGATCAGTTGGTAGCAGGCCTCCACCTTATCACGGCCTGCAATTGTTAGCAGAGCAAAGCTCATAACTGAAGGAAACAATAAGAGAGAATGCTAAATAAGAGGAACAGTGGCAAATCTTTTTCAGGTTATCATCTCTTTTGTATGGCGTTTCTTCAGATTAGAAATAGCCTAGCACCCTCCAGCAAGGCATTAAGGGAGCTTCATCCTACCTTTAATGAGTATACCAGGGAGTTGTCTACATGCACTTAATAAATTCTCATTTCTAGCCCTTAACAAACCAACTCTTTCCCTCCATCGGCACAGACCTGTCAATTTAATCATGTGGTTGACAAGTACCATAGTTGTTCAGATAATTTTTTCTCTCTTTGCTTTACTCTCATATATCCCCATAGCAAAAAATCAATAGTGTCTCCCTGCCGCTGCCCCCGATCCACCCACTCTGTTCTGAACGCTTGAGGCAGGGGCCAAATGGAGCAGGGAGAAACCGCTGGGATTTGCTTTGCGGTGGCTTCCTCAGTATATTTTCCCACTCCACCCTGTAATGAAAAACTGCCTCTTTCTTCCCAAAGTATCGGCAAATACTTATCTCCCAGCAGCAGCAGCAGTTAAAACTTTGTCTCAGAAGCTTGTATGCTTACAGGAACTTCATTCTGTGGCTTGAAGGAATCCTTAACCTTGCTAGCCAACCTGGCAGTGACTGATCATCACTTGCTCTGCTCACAGGCCAACATGCAGCTGAGTTTGTCAGACGTCTTTTCCCACCTTCACCGCATGCTAACTATCAAACTGATAAATTAAGGTGTTGAATGACTGCCTTGCTATGCAGTCGAAGCTTGAATCAGGAGGACTCATCCAGCCCACATGATTCCATGCTCTAGGGCAGTTTATCTGAGGTCTGAGGTCAGTCTGGTTTTTGGCATTATCATGTAAGTCTGACTCCACCCAGCACTGCCGTATAATCCTTGAGAGATTTTCCCCATGGGAATGCAACACTCAAGTACATTGAAGGGGGATATTCCCACTCCTGCTGTAGTATTAAAATTGTACAAATATTTTACAGATTACAGTTGTACCTTGTATCTCAAATGCCTTGGCTCCTGAACAACTGAAACCCGGAAGTGAGTGTTCTGGTTTTCGAACTATTTTTGGAAGCTGAACGTCCAACAGGTCTTCCGTGGCTTCCTGCAGCCAATCAGAAGCCGTGCTTTGGTTTCTGAACATTTTGGAAGTCAAACGGACTTCCAGAATGGATTCCATTTGACTTCCAAGGTACGCCTGTACACGAATTGTAGCTGGACAGTCAGAAAGCTGCTTGCTTCAACGAACTAGAATATAGAATGCCTGCATTTGTATTGCCATCAGCAAAAACCCAATGTTACCATCTCCACCAAATACAAGTTATCTTTCTTTTTTTCTGCTGTAAAGTCCTCATTTCCTGAGAAGGAAATACAGATTCTTTGGCCATGTTTGCTTCCATAGTGCATCAGCATTACAGCCTTATCATTGCACCATTTTCTTCTATCTGTTTAAAGAAAAAGTCACTGGATATTTTGCTAGCTAAATTACATTTGCTTGCCTTTGTTTTGGAGAGGCTAACATCCGAAAGGCACAGACAGTATTTCTCTTCAATGGGGGGAATAGACATTTGAGAGGCCCTGACTATCAGTGAATGGCAATTTCTTGAGAAGACATGTGCTGTATTGAAATAGACATTGGAGGTACCACACTAGTGAGAAATAACTGTGAAATTAATCACTAGTTGAATTCTTGCATGTGGAGCACAACTGTTTACTTGCCTCTGCCCTTCAGACTGAATTACCACTGAAAAGAAAATGGTTCGGGTGTGGGCATGTCTATGGAAAGATGTGGAGAGTGAAGATTGGAATGCATTCCTGTAAAAAAAAAAAAGGTAAACGTAAAGGATCCCTGGACGGTTAAGTCCAGTCAAAGGCGATTATGGGGTTGCAGCGCTCATCTCGCTTTCAGGCCGAGGGAGCCAGTGTTTGTCCACGGACAGCTTTCTGGGCCATGTCGCCAGTGTGACTAAACCATTACTGCCGCAACAGAACACCGTGATGGAAGCCGGAGTGCACAGAAACACCATTTACCTTCCTTCCACAGCAGTACCTATTTATCTACTTTCACTGGTATGCTCTTGAACTGCTAGGTAGGCAGGAGCTGGGACAGAGCAACAGTAGCTTACCCCATTGTGCAGATTCGAACCGCTGACCTTCTGATTGGCAAGCCCAAGAGGCTCAGTGGTTTAGACCACAGCGCCACTTCCATTCCTCTACTCAGGGGTAGGCTATGTGCTCGCCTCCAGATGTTGTTGACCTACTGACCATTTACCATGTTGGCTGGGAATGACGGTAGTTGAAGTCCAACAACACTGTGATGGCACCAGGTTATCTACCTCTGCCTCAGCATGCAAGGAAAGGTTTTCCTTTCTTGTTTTACCCGTTCAGTAGTCCTTCTCCCATCCCACTTCTAGCTGTGACTAAGATTGACTGCAGGTTCATTGATGAACACTTAGCTTTCTCCATGCTCTCTAATGAGCCTGACTTACCCCACGCAACTATTCACGCTCCTTTCTGTTTCCAGCATCAAAAAGAATGTCCCCTATGAAAAAGAGACTGTTGATCACACAGTCTCTTCTGAGAAAGAAAATGTAGTGGTCATACTGGTTATTAAGCTATTCAGCACTAGGGGGAGCTCGAGGTTCAGCGTAATTCTAAATATTCACAGCAGCGTTTAACAGAAGAGCAATTTATTCAACAAATATTGTTTGTTTAAACTGGTGCATTAGACTCCATTATGCAAGGAGATTTCTGTCTACCACCCCTCGATTAGAATCAGCTACTTTCAATATATATATAGTTTTATTATTGTTTTTCAGACTGCAACAACTGGACTTTTTTGGTGCCTTCCCAGAAACGGCCCCAGATATCTGTTGAGATTTCTTACAATTCAGTTATATTAATGGACATATAAAAGCTTTAAAAAAAAAGTCAATTCAAAATACAGTAACATGATCGTATTGAGAGTATCATCTCAGAATGAGGAGACCAAGAAGAAATACTCCTATATTTTTTACACAAGTGAGTGAGAGAGATTAGAAAAACGTTTTGCCTTGGGTGCCTTTTGGAACTGTACCACTTATCTCCTAATGGTGGTCTGCTGTTAATTGTGCTCTTAACAATGGCTGCACCATTACAGAAATTGTAGGAAAACTGATATGTGAATGAACCCCCTTTGTGATTGGTATGTCAAAGAGTGCATAGAAATGGCAGGAAATTATTTCACGTTCTTTTACAATGGAAATAAAAAGCCATTGTTTATCCTTTTCTACATTTTTTAAAAAGTATGTCATTTAGTAGAAATACCAATTTATTGGCAAAAGGTCAAAGGATCGTGATAATAGAGGTG
The DNA here is from genome assembly GCF_964234715.1 of Podarcis melisellensis. NCBI lineage: Eukaryota > Metazoa > Chordata > Lepidosauria > Squamata > Lacertidae > Podarcis > Podarcis melisellensis. The sequence goes on from NC_138537.1 coordinate 34,785,423, forward strand.
TTCCGGCAATGACAGAAGTATATGAAGCGAAGGCTACTAACGCAGGTTGCTTTGGCATCCTAGTTAGGGCCTAGGTGTGCTAAACTGATGTTCGCTGGATGCTGACCTGACAAATGCTAATCCGATAAAGGCTTATTTCCTGAATTCAGCTCTGTTTTTGTTCTCGTTGTATGAGGACACTTCTGCGAGAGCCACTTAGCTTCTGCACCCATTCTATCAAGAGGCATGTTCCCTTGCTTTTAAGAACAGGACTGACCGTAAAGTAATGTTTTAAAAAAATTAAAAGAAAATAAATCAAAAGCAAATGGACAGAGGAAATAGCTTACCCAAATACTGTCGCTCTCAAAGTATTGCTTTACTATGTAGTCCTGAATGCCACCGCTGTGTACCCGCCACTCTTTCTCATCAAGGCAAGGCTTTAAGGAGAAGGAGAAATACTGTTTGGGGGTGGAAAGGCTGGGTTTATTTTCTGCATCTCAGATCAACTCAGAAAATGAAAGTGAGTTATTTTAGGATGACAATACTGGTTTCATTAAAAAAAAAAACTGTTTCTGTCTCCAGACTATATTGAGGTGCGATTTATTCACAGACTGGCAGATTCAGATTTTGCATTACAGGTGTTTAGGAAGCCTTGCAGAAGAAACCATTTCCTTTAAGGAAAGTGACAGGAAAATGTGAAATAGCACATTTCACAAATACTGGAAAGTGTGAAATAGCACTTGCTTTGATGCTACGTCATCAAACCTCCCTGAGAACAAATCGGAATGAATAAATCAGTTGAATGTGAGTAGAAGTAAACTTGCTCATCTTTATTGCAGAGTGGAGGTTTTGTTTTGCTTTAGCTCAGGCATTGTTGTTGTTTAGTCGTTTAGTCATGTCCGACTCTTCGTGACCCCATGGACCAGAGCACACCAGGCACTCCTGTCTTCCACTGCCTCCCGCAGTTTGGTCAGACTCGTGTTTGTAGCTTCGAGAACACTGTCCAACCATCTCGTCCTCTGTCGTCCCCTTCTCCTTGTGCCCTCAATCTTTCCCAAAATCAGGGTCTTTTCCAGGGAGTCTTCTCTTCTCATGAGGTGGCCAAAGTATTGGAGCCTCAGCTTCAGGATCTGTCCTTCCATTGAGCACTCAGGGCTGATTTCCTTAAGAATGGAGAGGTTTGATCTTCTTGTAGTCCATGGGACTCTCAAGAGTCTCCTCCAGCACCATAATTCAAAAGCATCAATTCTTCGGCGATCAACCTTCTTTATGGTCCAGCTCTCACTTCCAGCTCAGGCATAGGCATAGGCAAACTTGGCCCTCCAGATGTTTTGGGACTACAATTCCCATCATCCCTAGCTAGCAGGACCAGTGTAAGGGATCATGGGAATAGTAGTCTCAAAACATCTGGAGGGCCAAGTTTGCCTATGCCTGCTTTAGCTCTTTGAGCACAACCAAACCATGCTGTCCTGATTACCCATCCACCCAGTGATATTTTTCTGGGAAAAGAGGTGTTGGAACTCACCATGAACACCTCCCTTGTTCCCTTAGAATGGCAATGGAGCCCACCTTAGAGAACCTAGCTCTGCTGAGTTCCAGTTGAGAAAAAGCCCTGCATCTGCCATCACCAGCCACCATGCAAGGATTTGGGCTTGCTCCTGACTGAATTACTCCATGCATGCTCAGAAAGCATTCACTATGGTTTCTTCTCCTTCTCCACCACCACCCTGGGACTGGTTCCCTTTTGCTAAATAAAATACCATATCTTCATTTCTGTGGTTCCATTTGCCCCTTTCTCTTTATGCTCTGAATACACAAGGTAATTTTAGAAGAGGACCAGTGTAGAAGCAGAAGCCAGTTTTCCCCCAAGAGCAGATCCTGAGGATTAATAGTGTTGTGGCGCCTTGGTATGTATTACTTTCTGTAACTAACCTTTCCCCCATCATTCAGCCAGATGCAGAGTTCTGATATTGTCCAGGTAAAAGGGATTGGCTTAACTCCTGGACAGGAAGAACCACTATGGGGAGGACTTCAGAGTTTTGCCCTCGCTGTGCATTTAAATAATTGTCGATCTCTTGTTGGAGGACTCAGAATGTTTTAGGGTGGTGACATGAAGTCATTTATGTCATCTTGACCATTTTCCATCCTTTGATGCTCAGATATTAGCTCAGTGCTGGCAGTGGGGACCATGACACCATATAGGAGTTTTGAACTGTCCTCTGCAAGTGAAACTATGAGATCTGCAGGGAAGAGAATTTAACTGAAAATAGTAAAATGTTTGTGTGTCCCTGGATCATGCGTGTTTCTGCATAGCATGAACCACTGCTGTGCCCTTGCCTATTTTTTTATTATTATATCCTATTCAATTGGGGGTTGGCAACAGATTTTTAAGACAGCTGTAGGAAGAGCAATGACTCTGACTGCTATTTGTAAAATAAAAATTGGGGGCAGTTATGGCACTCCAGGGCCTAATTATCATTAAATAATGAGAATGCCAATAAAAGACTTTTCATTTCCACTCTTTTACTGTACAGCTGGGAGATTAATTACTGCTGCTTATCAGAGAGAGGGCACTTTGAGTCTTGAGTCCTTAGTGAGAACAATTGAACAGAAGGAAGTCCTGAATGAATTCTCTTTTGTTGGCAAGATTCACCCTAGCAAAGGGGGAACCATTAGGAATTCCTGTCTTCGCCCTGCCACCTAGGGCTGCTTTACACATTATCTTTCCTTTTTTAAAAAATTAGATATTCAAAGATTGATGTGCACCTTTAAAGATGTGCTAGTTCCACTGGACAAATGCATGTTTTGCAGTGCTGTGCATGAAGGGCACAAGCACATGAGGCGACTTGGATTGCCTACGGTATCCTGATTTGCTGCTGTATACTATGTGAAAGCAGCTGCAAGGTTCACAGATAAGCTGCTTTGCTCCTGCATCGCAGAATGAAGACATGAAGGGTAGGGTAGGACTCGAACCAATGGCTTCGAGTTGCAAGAAAGGAAATTTCAGCTAAACATCAGGAAGAACTTTCTGACAGTATGAGCTGTTCACCAGTGGAACGGGCTGCCCCAGGAGGTTGTGGACTCTCCTTTCTTGGAGGTTTTTAAGTAGAGGTTGGATGGCCATCTGTCATGGATGCTTTTGTTGGGAATTCCATTCCACCCTTGCTGCAGATATGTGGGATTGTTACATGCCACATGTCTGTTTACATTCCAGCACAGATTGCTGGAGTCCCATGAGCAGAACATCCACTCTGTATTGCGTTTGTTTTCTCTCTCTCCAAGAAGAACAACGAGAGAGGCCATGTTTTTCTTTGTCCTGATTTATGTATAAGAAATGCGTAGTTTAGTATAGTATCCATGCCTCGAGCCTGATCTGTTGTGTGTTTACTCTGCTGAGTAATGTGTGCTGTTGCATGCGCAGCAGCATGAGTCGCGGACACACATCGGAGGAGGATGACTAATGGATCTCTGCAGTGGCAAGGCTGAGAAGGGAGATGCTCCAGCTAGGGCCAAGCCAGCTGGCTTTCCATCCCATGGTTCTGACAGCTTTAGCTGAGATTTCTGCATTGCAGGGGGCTGGATTAGATGGCCCTTGGAGATCCCTTCAACTCTGCAATTCTATGATTAGGTGTGTTATGTCTTGGTTTGCCTCCAGACTGTCAGTATTTTACAGGAAGGATCCAGTTATATATCATAAAAGTAAGTTTGTGCAATTAAAGTGGATTGAAGTGCTCTATCCCTCTAGCATAACTTGAAAAAAAACAAAAACTTTTTTGTGGCTAGGGAAGTGATGGGGAAAAGTATGGGATAATGGTAGATGGATGGGAAGACATATAACCCCTAAGCAAACAAAAGAGGATGAATGCTCATAGTCTTACAACCTCCCCACAAACAAATTGGAATAAACGCTTGGTGACTATCACATAAGCTTTGTGCAATCAAATCTGGATAAATGTTCAATAAACAGGAGGAGCCCTAGAAATTACTGGATAGGTAAAGGTTTTCCCACTGGATAAAGAGAGAGAAAGCTCAAGTGCTGTTCAGCTGAAATTTCACCTTGCTTGATCCAGTTTGCCATATTTGCACATCTCCTGATTCTGTAGATAATGGTGCCCAAATATTACTAAACTTAGAGAGAGGGGGCTGAATTATGGAGGGGGGGAGCGTATGGCATTACAGTGCTTAGCCTTGTTGCAGACGTTACTTACACTTTTATGAAATTTCATAAAGACAGTGAGGCTCCGCACAGGTACTGCAGAGATCAGATTGCAGACTCCCAAGTCCTTTGCTTGAAGCACATCGGTGATTTGGCTGGCTGATGGCGATGATGGAAACCTATTTCTCATTGGCTGTAACACAGTTAAAATCTGGATAGATGCCTGATTGTCAAGAGAAGTGTTTCAGTGCAGTATTATCTCAGATATATTTGCTTTATTCCATTTCTACAGGAGGCAGGTTTGAACTTGCCTGTCCTTCCCTGTGTAGACAACTTTGATCCCCTGCTATGCTTAAGTTTGACACAGAGCTCATATAACCATCTCCAGTTTTCTCATTGTTCTTCACTTTCTCTTTGGATGTGGGCAGCACACTGCTCTTTTCAAAATGGACACTCATCAAAACATTGATTACATTTGTTTCCGTGCGCCCCCACCCCACCCACTACAAGCAGTTTCTTGTATTTACTTCATGAGCTTTCATTAAGGGTTTCCAGAATTCTTTGGAGAAATAAGATTACAGATCCTTGCATTGCTGATTGTCCATGTGTACCTGGAGCCTATTAATTTTTGATAATAATTACATTCATGGCCAGGGCAAAAGCCAACACAGAAACCTCTAATGGATGGAGGCTAAGATGGACAGGATGGAATTCCTGCTCCTTAATGAGAAATGACCTGAAGAATAATGATACCGCTCTGCATGCTCTGCATTCCCAGTAGGTGAACTTAAAAGCTGACCTCTGGCTACTTAGGGATCTCCAATGAAATCTGTTATTTCTGCTGACTGCAGCTTGACCTGGCGGCTTCAGGCACCCAACATAAGGCTTGTCTTGCTGATCAAGCAGACGTCCAGCCAGCTGAGCACATCCAAGAGTGGCCAAATAGATGCACAGGCAGTTCATGGGAGCAGGATGACATACAAAGCTGCCTTATACTGCGTCCGACTAGTGTTCTGTCTAATCCAGTACAGTGGTGGTACCTTGGTTCTCAAATTTAGTCCGTTCCGAGAGTCCATTCGACCTCCGAAACAGTTCAAAAACCAAGATGCGTATTCCGATTGGCTTCAGGAGCTTCCTGCCATGGAAGCTGCATCAGACATTCGGCTTCTGAAAAACATTCGCAGACCAGAACACTCACTTCCAGGCTTGTAGCATTTGGGAGCCAAGCCGTTCGACAACCAAAGTACCACTGTACTGACAACACTGACTGGTTGAGCTCCTCTCCATGATATCAAGCCCTGCCTGGAGATGCCAGAAATTGAACCTGGGACCTTTTGCATGCAAAGCATGTGACCTTTTTACCTTTTACCTCTGTCACTAAGCTTACAGTCCTTCCCTAAAAGGATTGAATGTATAACGGTATATTATACGTTATCTGGAGTGTGTAATTTCAACATTTATCCGGCAGGTTTTTTAATATATAAAATGAACCTGTTCCCCTTGTGTCTACTGGGGTTAGGTAGATCGGTCTATTTTTGCTCCATTTCTGCAACCTCTTGCGATTACAGTGGTACCTCGGGTTACAGACGCTTCAGGTTACAGACACCTCAGGTTACAGACTCCGCTAACCCAGAAATAGTACCTCAGGTTAAGAACTTTGCTTCAGGATGAGAACAGAAATCGTGCTCCAGCGGTGTGGCGGCAGTGGGAGGCCCCATTAGCTAAAGTGGTGCTTCAGGTTAAGAACAGTTTCAGGTTAAGAACGGATCTCCAGAACGAATTAAGTTCTTAACCCAAGGTACCACTGTATTATTTTTAAACTGTATTTAAATTTATGGAGTTTTAGTATGCCTTTTACTGTAAAAACAGTGCCTTTTTCTATGCATTTTATCCTAAAATATGCATTTGTGTATACATTCTTACATTTTTTTTAAAAAAAAGCCAAAAACTGTATCCCAGATTCAAAGATGCCCTAAACCAAACGATAACTGTCTGGACTACATATTAGTCCAGAAAGTGTGAATCAAGCTAGTTAGCTTTCAAATGTGGACCAAATGAAACCCTTGAACATCCTTTATGCTTGTCCTTTCAACCTGCTGTAATGGGATCTTCATTTTTTCATAAGAGCTATAAAATCTGCCCCACTAGTATCTCTCTGTCTGAGCATTCCATGCTTAATTGCTCAAACATTTTCATCTAGGGGGGAAGCCAGGCTGGTCAATTGCAGAAAAATCAACAGAACATCGAATGCAGAAAAAACCAACAGAATACCTTAACGTCTTAAAAAACAAACGAACCAGCAAATGCTTTGACAGTCACTTCATCAGATGCAGACATTTATGTGTCATAAAGCTAAGCAGAATTTAAGCACCACACAATGATACCCTTTTCAGTAGCTTCGAGAAACTTTATAGCATGTTTGGCTGTATGTGTTGGGTGAGCATTTAGAATATTGCAATTAAATTTTATTGTTAAAACTCTGAAGTCAGTTCCACATTTGAATTGCGTACACACTTGGAATATTTCTGTCAGCTGTGATGCCAAATATGTGGTTTTAAAGGTGTGTGTGTGTTTTGCCTTCCCTTTCCCCTTTGTCTTATATTTCTCTGAAAATTAGTTGTGTCGCTTCTTTGAGTTTTGCTCAATATTTTATATGTATATATAAAGCCACCATTTTATACTTGTTTTTTGATACTGCACTGCTTCACTTCAGCCTTTTCCTATGCATACTTCAGTGCTGTTATCTTAGATCCCTAATTATACATATCGCAGGATAGCGGTTTTCAAATTACTGATTCCAGAGCAGTCTCTCCCTTTCCAGTCAATAGCGGTGCCTCCACACACAAAAAGGGGATTTAAGTAGGTGAATCTGCATATGTGTAGGAAAAAGGATGGGTAGTCTTTTTAAGTACCTTTTGAAAGAGCAGGCAGCTTGAAAGAAATTACGCTGTTCTCAAGATCATGGGTAGGCAAACTAAGGCCTGGGGGCAGATCCGGCCCAATCGCCTTCTAAATCTGGCCCATGGACAGTCCAGGAATCAGTGTGTTTTTACATGAGTAGAATGTGTCCTCTTATTTAAAATGCATCTTGGTTATTTGTGGAGCCTGCCTGGTGTTTTTACATGAGTAGAATGTGTGCTTTTATTTAAAATGCATCTCTGGGTTATCTGTGGGGCATAGGAATTCGTTCTTTTTCCTTTTTTTTTCTTCAAAATATAGTCCAGCCCCCCACGAGGTCTGAGGGACAGGGGACTGGCCCCCTGCTGAAAAGGTTTGCTGCCCCCTGCTCTAGATTATCCTAATTCAAACAAAACCACATACTTGGAGTTCATGTTGAAATATAGCTATGCCTCAAATTGCTCTGTTCGTAGGCTTAGTTGTTGCTTTTTAAAGAAATGGCACTGAGGCAATTAATCAAGAGACTTAATAAAACTAATCAAAAGGTTTTGTGATGCAAATCTTAAAATTCATTTCTTGGAAGTAAGTAGCCAAGCTATTTGTGGAGTAAGGGTTGATATAATAGCCTACTTGAAGGGCAGTGACGGAAGCTCTTTTACATATGTATTTTATGTGGTAGGGAACTGGGGCTAATAGCAAGTCTCTTGGGCTACAACTCTAATCCCAATTACCTGGGAATAAGCCCCACTGAATTCAACAGAATTTACTTCTGAGAAGTCAAAGTTAGGATTTTGCTCTGCTGTATATGAATGAAATTTATTATGGTCCCAGACCAGATTCACATACCGTACTAAGTGAACATAAAACACAATAGAATTATGTTTGAATTAACAATTGAATATGACAGCCATTAGACATGTGGCTTAGGTCTTAGTCTCTAAAATATTAGCTAGAGGCCTTAGTTTATGTGATAGCACAGCTTGTTCCCTGAGTTTTATGGCAGCCGCGCAAAATTTGGCCACCCTTAGCGTGATCTCTGGATCCCTATCCTCTATGAGGAATTTTAAGCATTGAGGTTCAGACCCACTTGGAATTTTCTGTATGACAGGGGTGATAAAGACTAAGCGTATATCCTCATAAGAATGACATCGTAGCAAGACATGAGAGACGGTTTCCACCTCTATCAGGCCGCAGGGGCAGATTTGCTCCGCATACAGTTTACCCACATATCTGCCCTGCAGTAAGGCATATGGCGGCACATTGAATCTAGCGAGGGTGAACGACCATCTACATTTAGATATTTGTAATTTTGACAGATATTTTGCTGGGGTAAAACCTCTCCCATTGTCTTTGATTGCTGGGTGCTTATTCATCACACTCACGTGACACTGAAATTCTACGTCCCAGATTCATTGGTGAATTGTTGCTCCGGCTTTCCCATAACCTGTGGCTATCAGTGCCTGTGGCGAACAGCCCAAGCCTTTTAGCTTTTCGTATAATGTAGTTTTCCATTTTGATTGATAGGGATCCAGTAGGGTTAATCTGTGCCGTATACACAGGAGCATATGGGTATTTGATGCTTCCACTTGCAATTGGCATGTTCCATCCCAAATGTGAGAAGTGGATTGTGTCTTGACCTTGCTTAGTTCCACTTTGTATATGTCTCCTCTGCCGATGGAATCATTTAAAAATACATAAAGAAAGAAAAAAAGATGAAATCTGTGTATTTTATTCTAATTTAGATTAAATATATATTTGACATTAGCACTCCTGGACCTTCAAGGTTAAACTGGGCATGATCTCTCCCCTCACACATGCTGCCCTCTGGAGGACTGGAGATATGAGGTGTATATGTGAAGAGGAATGGAAGTTGTACAGTTAATGTGCACAATAACCAGCCATTGTACGCATTCACCAGGCCTCATGGAGAATGTGCACATCCTTCTTTCATGAATAGAAAATTGTATGCATTTCCCAGTCAATATACAGGGGATATATAATATATATGGGAGAAATGTACAGGCTTCCTGTAGCTGATAATGGCGATTATGTTGGCACATGTGTCTGTCTGTCCAAAGGCCCATGGCAAAGGCTGAGGGAGGGGAAAGAGGCTCCATTGATACCTATGTGGATCTCCTTTCACATGTAGATGGGCATGTGGTTGGGATGTGCCCTGAATAACTAAAATGAGACATAAAAAATCTCAGAACCTGAGCAGAGTAATCCTTTCTAAATCCAGTGGTTCAGAAATGTGTTTGCAATGCTTAATGTTATACTGCATTTTATTTTTTTATTTTTTTTTAAATCATATTTATTAAAGTTTCCAATGATAACAAAATAGAAAAGATAGAAAAGATAAAGAAAAGAAAGAAAGAAAAAAGGACCAATTTTAAACCCTTATTTTCATAACCTTCTTTCTGGGACTCCCTCCTTCCCCTCCCAGCTGTATTCCCTTTTCCCTATGTTGGTTCCACAAGTTCTCATTCCCAATTTATGCCTAATGTGTTGTACCTGATAGCCAATTTAAATTACAGTCTTAACGTCGCTCCTCCTCTTTAACAAAATAGAACAAAAGATTTTTCCCCCATCTTTAACAAAATAGAACAAAAGATTTTTCCCCCAAGATCTACCCCATTTCCTTCCACGAGTTCCCCCTTTTTCCCCCCCAAAACATGTTAAATCGAGATGCCAAAGTTGTATAAAAAGATAGAAGATAGAAGATAGTAGAAAATTCCAAAAGTTGGTTACATAGCCTTTGGATTCTAAAGTTCCCCCTCCCTTCCCCGGTTTGGATTCCCCATGTCCATCAGTCAGTATATTGTCAGCCTGGAGGTCTCAAGTCCACAGCCAAGTTTTTCTCAATCCATCTTGCCGGTTTTCTTTAAATCTGCTTGTTTTAATAATGTTTAATTTCAAGAGTCCAGTTTAATCGAGGCCTTTAATTTCCCTTGATCGTTGTTGCTTCTCCCATTGTTCTTTCTGTGGCGTAGTTGGTCCTTAACTCTTTTGCTTCTTACTTTCTCAGGTTTCTGTCATGTTCAGCTGCAAAACCATTCTTATTCTGAAATCTAGTATCTCTGCAGAGGTTTGTTATTCAGGAACAAAAACTTACGTCCAGTTCCTAGCATACTTCAATAGAAAAATTCTATTATGTTGTCACCTCTGTAGACACAACAATATTTCAGTTTTGCTACTTTCCCAGGAGCTAATACCAATACACATCCCAGAGTAGTTTTCCACATACGTCGCTTGTAATGTCCCACTGCCCCTCTAGGGGGGTTGCCATAACTTTGTGTCCTCTCATCCAACAGTCAAATTGTTGTTTCGTTTTTCACCCGACATTTTGTATCCATATTTATATCCAATTGTATCAAAATTAACCAGCAAAATACTTGTAACAGAGTCCTCTTTGTATTCTCACGATTTGACAGCTACTTTGACAGCTGTCAAACTCTCCATCTCTCTCCGCCAGGTTCTCGGAATCGCCCCGGTTCCCAGGGGGGGTTGCCATTTCCCTCTCACCTTCGACTTTTCTCCTCCAGCACAATTCTTGTGATAGTTCCATCGTGGAATTTTATATTTTTTATCAACAATAAACTTCTGAATTGATCTTGGTTTCTCAGTCCTTGTTTTAGCATGTTTACAATCAGGGAGGGGACTGACTTCCTTTTTAGATCCCCCCCCCGCTCGTACCGAATCCGAAAAAAAATTCCTTTTTTTTTTCTCCTTTTGTACCCGGTTACCCAATTACTCACGGGTTGTTGTTAAGTGTCCGAATTTCAATTGGAAAAAGCCAGCGCTCTCCGTCGAATGGCTTGCGGCTGCGCTCGGCAGGGGAAGCGATAGACTCACAGTACCACGCCGCTCCCTGGCACCCGATCCGTAGCCTTTAAAAAGGCTCCTTCACGAGTCGGGAGGGCGCTGACGGTACCAGCCGAGTCCCCATGTCCACGGTCTCCGTGCCCGTGGTTTTTGAGGGTCCCCGCGTCGCCGGCGCGGTAGGACCCAACCCCTGCCGAGCCGGCTCCCTCCGGAGCTCGGAGGGAGTCCGCCATTCGGCGATGGCGCCGACCCGGAAGTCGTTATACTGCATTTTATACCAGTTGTGGGGGAACACAGTTGGAAGAGTCCTGTTGCTTAAGGGCTTCCTCTAGCCATCTGGTTGGTCACTGTAGGAAACAGGATTAAAGACTTGTTTGGTCTGATCCAGTAGTTTGTGCTCTTTATGTTCTTTAAATGTTCGCTGCTGTGTTGTAATATGGAAAAGCAACCAATGTCACTAAAAAATATTATGCAGCACCCACCGTCTCCCATACACACACTTCTATATATGGGATTTGCCCTTTCCCTTTCTTTGCAAAATTTCCACTTTCCCTTCAGCTGTACACAGCTTACCCTTTCCTAAAACTATGTTTAAAAATCTTGTATATTGTGTACAATTATGAACAGATGATCACAGATGATTGAAGGAACCAACTTATCAAATTCACCAACCTGTGCATGCATATTAGCCATCATAAATAATTACATTGATAATGGAAGGAACAGTGGCAATCAGATTTTTTAAGGGGTGTGTGTGTCAGAGAGAAACAAAGAGTGCAACCCTCCCTGGAATGCATATTATGAAATAGTTTTGATAACCAACTTTAATCATTGTGGTATCAGTATGCTAAATTAATTGTCTGAGAATGACTCTTCCCTTTTACATTGCTAAATTGTAGTTCATCTCCTCAAAGTACAAGTGTCTGACAAATAAACTCCCCCTTTGTTGTTGTTTAGTTCTTTAGTCGTGTCCGACTCTTCGTGACCCCATGGACCAGAGCACGCCAGGCACTCCTGTCTTCCACTGCCTCCCGCAGTTTGGTCAAACTCATGCTGGTAGCTTCGCGAACACTGTCCAACCATCTCGTCCTCTGTCGTCCCCTTCTCCTTGTGCCCTCCATCTTTCCCAACATCAGGGTCTTTTCCAGGGAGTCTTCTCTTATCACGAGGTGGCCAAAGTATTGGAGCCTCAGCTTCACAATCTGTCCTTCCAGTGAGCACTCAGGGTTGATTTCCTTAAGAATGGAGAGGTTTGATCTCCTTGCAGTCCTTGGGACTCTCAGGAATCTCCTCCAGCACCATAATTCAAAAGGATCAATTCTTCGGCAATCAGCCTTCTTTATGGTCCAGCTCTCACTTCCATACATCACTACTGGGTAAACCATAACTTTAACTATACGGACCTTTGTTGGCAAGGTGATGTCTCTGCTTTTTAAGATGCTGTCTAGGTTTGTCATGACAAACTCCCCCTTAGGTTATCTAATATTTCACCTTAGCCAGCTGCTTCTCCCACTCTCGGTTTTAAAGCATAAAAAGCACTGAATACTCTTCTTTACTTCTTTAACACCAAGCAGGAATAACAAACGTTAGGAATGACCCCTACAAAACAAAGAAAAAGCACTCAATTTTTCTTTCTTCCTTTCAGATTTTGGCTCAGCCAACCACAAGTAATTTATATGAAGACATTCAATATGGCATAACCTAAGTATTTTGCAAAAGGTGGTGCTGATCTAGCAAAAGTTACATAATTAAATTAGGGTGAGATTTGTACCGTCGAATACTGAAAATCCCTCACAGGTTCATTGATTTGGAAAATTAGCGAATCCTCTTCAATAGGCACTTAAGGACATTGCCTCTTATTTAGTTGTGCTTAAAAAGATAAAAAGAAAAAGCCTGTGATTCTGCTTTATGAATATGATGCTCAGATAGATTACTTAACCCATTAAATATTGTGAGAACATTTGGAAGGGGTGATAAAAAGGGACTCGTTTGCATTGCAGCAGTTTTAAGGATATACCCATATACAATCTACAGTTAGACACAGGGGGAACAAAAGAGCAAGAAAGGAGGGGAAGGGGTACGCAGGGAAAGAAGGCTGTTTCAATCACATGTTCTTAGGCATGGGCATGGGCACAACCCAGCGCTGCATACCATGACTGCAGCCCTGGTGGTTCTGTGCACATGATGCAGGTTGGCTCGTTAAGGCAGCCTTGGGGAACCTGTGGCTTCCTCATACTGCCCTCTGGATACTCCAGGTCCACTCTTGTTCTCCAGGCCTCCCTCTGAGGAGAGACAGAGATGTGGCTGCTACAGTGTGGTGTAGTGGTTAAGAGCAGTGGACTCGTACTCTGGTGAACCGGGTTTGATTCCCCACTCCTCCACATGCAGCTGCTGGGTGACGTTGGGCTAGTCACACTTCTTTGAAGTCTCTCAGCCTCACTCACCTCACAGAGTGTTTGTTGTGAGGGAGGAAGGGGGAAGGAGATCGTTAGCCACTTTGAGACTCCATAGGGTAGTGATGAAGCGGGATATCAAATCCAAACTCTTCTTCTTCAACCCAGGAGAAAGCCTTGCTGCGAACTGTGGGGTGGCAGAGAGAAGTAGCGTCCAAGGGATGGAAATGGGTGGAGCAATGGAAGGAGGGGGAAAAGCCCCCTGCAAGCAATCATGACTGACATGTATTAATGGCGGTGGACAAGTGGGGCAGAATGGATAGAGGGGGAGGAAGGCACCAGCAGAGGGAGATGGGCTGGTGTGATTCTGTCAACTCCACCTACCTTTGGCTCTGGCCCCACCCATGTTTGTTTCTGGATCTACCCCTCCCCCAACAGATTACCCCTGCGGAAATGTAGCCTTAAATAGGAGAAAAAAGAGTTCCCTGTCCCTGCATTAAAGATCTGTGCAGTCCTCTCTTGCTGCTCTTGGTGCCAGTATGGTGTAGTGGTTAAGAGCAGTAGATTCGTAATCTGGTGAACCAGGTTCGTGTCCCTGCTCCTCCACATGCAGCTGCTGGGTGACCATGGACTAGTCACACTTTGAAGTCTCTCAGCCCCACTCACTTCACAGAGTGTTTGTTGTGGGGGAGGAAGGGAAAGGAGAATGTTAGCTGCTTTGAGACTCCTTAGGGTAGTGATAAAGTGGGATATCAAATCCAAACTCTTCTTCTTCTTCTTCTGCTCCACCTGAGCACTTAGCCTCAGCTTTTTTCAGTGTATGCTCAGTTATAGCCCAAGCAGTCACTTCAAGAAGAAGGCCTCTGTGGCTCACATTCGGCAAGCAGCTCCTCCTTAACACCTTAATATGACTTTGTGCTTCTTCCACTGAGAGTAGCCTGAGTGTTGGGACCTTGAGAAGGAAGTGCGGTACATGGGCTATGACCTGAAGGCCTATGGTCCTTGTTGAAACTAAGCTGGCTTGAGAACCCAATGTGCGCCTCCTTGGGATATATGGAAGAAAGGTGGGATTTAAGTGTGATAAATAAATAAATCAAGTGCAAGGTGGAGGAACTTTCCTTGAAATGAACATCTGGGGTTTGTGGAGAGCCACTCGTGTTCGGGTGCCAAGGTATATGGTGAGAGAAGGGTGAGCTATACTGGCTTTTAATAAAATTACTCTGCACCCTGCGTTCTGTGCCCAGGACAATCAGGATTGTAGCCAAGGTAATTCCAAAGAGCCAGGCAGTTATTTTATTTAGACTGCAATTCTTTAGGAGCCCAAGTCAGATTTATTTTTGAGCAGGTTGCGCTGTTAAACTTCACAGAAGCCTGCTCTCCAATGTGTGCTAGAAAATGATGAGTTATGATGATCATTGCCCAACAAATATTATGATTTGCAGCCCTCCCTGGATTAAAACCTATTTATTCTCCATGAATTAAAGGGAGCCGGCATGCCAAGCATTTTTGGTGTGCTCTGTTATGTGATGAATTAATGGCTGCTATGTTTCTGGGGATACGGGCAAGGCTGACTGTGCGCAGGCCACACTTTCAACCATTTGTTCACCAAACAAGCTGAAATGTATATCTTGTTAATTGGCTCATTATTTCCTTTTCTATTTCTTACCATTTTTCTCTCCCTGGTGTCACAGAAGTTAAGGACACACAATACCTGTCTCAGGTATTTGGTCATAATTAGCAAAAGAGTTGGTCACTGCATGTGGTGAACAGGATCACAACCACCTGATGAATCTTATCAAATGAGTTCATTTAATGGAAGAATATAATTAACAATCAAAGCAATTTATAGTGTGCATCAATGAGAGAATTTCTGAGCTGAGGGTTTACGGATGATTTGAATTTTCTCTCTCTCTATATATATATATATGCAAATTGTCTTCTAACTAGGGATGTCATAAATGGAAATAGGAGTCGAAATCGCCACAATTTTCATGTCAAGAATGAAACTCACATAAGTGCATATGAGCAGTAATTACTACTGCTGGTTTTTTGGTCAATAATATGTAAATAATCATGCACTTTTCTGCTTTGCTTTTGACATTACTGGAGGTTGTACACAGCCATCATGACCAGTAGCCATTGATAGCTTTAGTCTCAATGAACTTCTTTAGCCTACGTTCAAAGCCATCCAAGTTGCAGTGCAAGTTTAACAATGCACTAGGTGAAGAAGTACCTCCTTTTGCCTATACTGAGTATGCCAGTATTCAGTTCTATATTAAAAAATCCAAATAAAAAAGTAGGGCAGTAGCTTTATTAGGAAGAACTTCCTGACAGTAAGAGCTGTTCGACAGTGGAATTTGCTGCCAAGGAGTATGGTGGAGTCTCCTTCTTTGGAGGTCTTTAAGCAGAGGCTTGACAACCATATGTCAGGAGTGCTCTGATGGTGTTTCCTGCTTGGCAAGGGGTTGGACTCGATGGCCCTTGTGGTCTCTTCCAACTCTATGATTCTATGATTCTTTGATTCTATGATTCTAGGATCAATCAAAAGGTAGCAAAATGGTGGGCAAATTTTCAGGTTCTTCAGAAATCTTCAGTCTGACAGGATTCTGAAGGACTAAAAAACTTGCTCGCTCTTATTAGTTGTAATAAAAGCATTATCCTACTGTATACTCTGGGTTGTTGATGTTTTTGTGTTTTGTTTTGCAGGGGAGGGTTCTTTAGATAAATGCAGGTTCAGGGTGCAGCATACCTGATTACAGAAACTGTGCTGCACCTTCTTAAGTCTGTATTTCACATACACACAAAATCAGGATATTAGTCATGACTCTCCTGGAGTTATATGTATTTAGCTTGGTAGACTCTTCCAAAGCGTTTACTGAATCTAAAAAGTAAAGGACATTTACCTGAATGTTAACCCTTCCTTTCCTTTTCTATTGCAGTTATACAAGCAGAGTGGTTACCAATGGGATGAAGGCACAAATTAATAACCCAGAATTGAAAGTCAAAGGAATGGACCCACACGTCAGCAACTTAATTGCTAAACTGCAACAATTTAATCAGGTAAGTACTCAAGTTTCACATTCAACCTAAAAGGAAATATGGAATCGAAACACAAATTTGTAGTAATTATATGAAGTTTGTACATATTGACGAACCAGGATTCTGCAAAGAATTAAATATGTCCTGGTGTATGTCAGCTGACCAGGCAAGGCTGCATCCAGCCATGGCAAATTCCCACAGTTGCTTTGACCCATAATTCCAGTAGTTTTGTATTTATCACTCTCTATCTTCTGAGTAGGTTTCTATAAAATTGCACTAAGTTTATAAAGGCTCATTGCCCTAAAAAAGCAAACACCTGAAATACCTTGCATGAACTACAGTGAGGCCACATTGGAACCTGTGGCACTACAAGTAGCCAGTAAAGTTTTGCTGAAAGTGATTCTTAATTTTCCCAATCCGGAAGAAAAAGATGGTCTGCCAGTAGGTATGCCAAAAACATGATGAATGGGCGCCTGCTTAAGTGATTCACTTGAGCTCTGTGGGTTATGCATGGCTGTCTACACAGAACTTCAGCTAGTCAGTGCTGAATATATTATGGCTACATAATACTCTTCCTTCAATCCACTGCTTTGCAAGTTGCATAGATGGTGTCAATCCAAATTAGCCAGAGCTACCTACCACATTTAACAGCAATCGATTTTCATTTAATGTAAGCATATTTTCTTGTCCAATTTGAGGAAACGTGGATAATGGCATCTGCAGAGTTTGTAATGACAGAGTAGCATCTCCTCCCTAATCATTCACCATTAGAGAATAGGTATAACTTTTGACAACTGCTACTGGCTGTAATATTGATTGCGCTGATTAGTGTGGAAAGGAATAGTGTATATCATGCAAAACCATGGCTCAAATTAGCTACTTTTTCTTCCAGTTGTGAGATGTAAGACAGGGTCATCTAGGAGTTCTTCGTGATGACAAAGAACAACATGATTAATTTTGTATGGCCAGGGGAGTGTGGGCAAAGCACCAACAACCACCTCACAACGCACAGTAAACCTTTTTTTAAAAACAAAACAAAAAATGAGTGGAGTTTCCAAGATTGCTTGTAGTATGACATAGGGACGTGTCATACAAGTGGGAAAACGTCAGACATCCCATTGGGTCCAAGCCATTGAGTGACCCTTGTGTAACTCTTTGGATTTCGTCTCTTCAGCACTAGTATACTAAGAACTGCACCTTCTCTTCGCAAAAGAAAAAATTCCACAAATGACATGACATCCTGTGCAATATATCATGGCCACCAATACTTGTTACCTCCTTGTAGGGGAGATTCTTTCTGTGACTTTCTGTTGACCTTTAAGAGAAAATGATCCTTAAGTGAAGTCCTGCCTCCCAACAGATGGAGATTTGTAGTGGGTAATTGACTGCGTGGATTAAACAGAATGCTTATGATTGCCTTAAGATGATTTGTTGTTAAGTAATATAAATTACTTTGATCATAATTTTAGTGAGATTTCTTCAGAGATCAAAGCATCAAAGAAGTTGTTAAATTTCTCTTTAACGCTTTCAGCATAACATCAAACATGTGTTGCCGTTTTCTTAGGGTGTTTACCTAAGGTTGGATTAATTTATGAATAAAAAGCTAACACTCAGAAGATGATTATGGCTGCAACCCTTATACACATTTACCTGGGAAGGGAGCCCCATTAAGCACTTGACATATACTGGCATATACCCCCAGTTTTTGAAGATAGTTCAACAGTTTTGGAAGAACAATATATTCCCCTTTCTTGTGGTTAACGGTTGAATGTGGCATTGGTGTAGCATAGCATGCTAAGAGATTCAGGTACAAACCCTGAAGTCTGTGGTTCAAATTCACTTCTGCCATGAACTCGCTAGCTGGATTAAAGTGAGCTGCTTTCTCTGTCTCTCTGCCTCAGTCCCCACCCCCATCTGCAAAATGAGAGATAATACTGACTTAACTTTACAGGGCTATAATTAGAAAATCCATGTGAAGCACTTGGAACATGTGAAAGCACTATACATTTTTTTTGTTATCAACATTAGCATTATGAAAGCAAAGTTGCAATGCTATTTATTGGCTGATAGAATTACTATGTATTCAAGTAGGGGGCTCCTTAGCTGCTATTTGGACCCTGGAGTGCTCCTAGGCTCTGAACCTTTCTTCAAGGGAACCCTATTCAAAATAGGTTGGCTGCTCTCCTAAGCACTTCTGTCTTGTCTGGATTAAGCTGCATTTTATTGGCCTTCATCCAGCTCATTGTTACCTCTAGGCACTGAATTCAGGAATCACCCATACCACCTGCTCTCTTTCTCTAGAACAGCCCATGAAATTGAACCTGTTTTTTTATTTACAGTAAGATGGCATAGTTGGGGACCCTATATTTAAGAATTTAATTTGACCAGAGGTTTTCCTACCTAAATCACCTCATCACCTTCAACAATCACTTCTCCAAGAACAGTGGAGGAGCCCTTGAGGAACAATTACTTCTGCAGGGCATGGGCCATTACAGACCACTAAAACAAGGCTATATGAAAGCAGTGCATAGTAAATAAGTCATGTTCATGCCAGTCCCTGTCAGAAGTGTGCTTTGCCACGCGCAAAGCAGTTGCCTTTGTTTCATGGTTTGAAGAAGTTTGCATTCAGGATTGTGCTTTCGTTAACCCCCACAAGTGACACAGCCATTTCCACTGCCACTGCAAAGAATAATGTCTGATTGATCGCTGTGTCCAGCTAAACCAGTATGTGGCATTTCCAATTACATCAGCAGTTTAGCAGAGTAAGTTCCTCTCTTACCAATTAGGCAGAAAAGATTCCTCCTCTTACTTTATTCCTGGGTGCATTTTAATTAGATCTGTAGGCAGTCTCTCTGCTAACGTGCCCTGCAGGCTTCAGTGCCATCAGTCCTGAGATCACTTTGGTTCTTGTTATGATCATGTGCTGCTTCAAACTGAAGTGACTCATTTAAAAAATCTTCAGAGACCAAGCTTATATTTGGGTTTCCCTGCATCTCGTTTTATTATATTTTGGTTCCTTAAGAATGATGTATAAACTATACTGGAGAAATCACGCCAAGCTGTGTGTGTATATTCTGAGCCAGTTTATTTTAATTTAGAATAAATAACATAGCCACTCTCACTTTCAGTCGTGCCTTCTAAGATAGTCATGTGTTCCTAGACCATATCTGTCAACGTTCCCTTTTTTTAAGGGAAATTCCCTTATTCCGAATAGGATTTCTCACGAGAAAAAGGAAAAGTTGACAGCTATGTCCTAGACCACCATTGCACTCCCTAGCTAGGCAGCCTGGGGTTCATTTTACTAAGATTTAAAATATGGGAGAACTTGCATGTGGAGGAAGGATGCTTGAGGAATTTGAACATGGCAAATTCCAATGGGAAGTCACCTGATCCCTCCCTCTCAAACTAATGTGTGGGCCAAAATGTCCATATTATTCAGATTTTGCAGTTTTCTACATATTACAGTGCTGTTCTCAACTAAAAAAAAAGGCGAAAATGCATTGTTTCACAATATATTGAGAAATGTTTACTTCACTGTACTTTTTTTGGAAGAAAATTAATTTATAGATCCTATTTGTGAGAAAATGCATTAAAATGCCTATTTGAATATGAATTTTCATGCAGATTTTTTTAAAGGCAGATTAGCGTGGAAGTGGGATAGAGTGACATGTGTTACAAATGAACATGTGAAATTGACGCAGCAGAAATAGATTGATCATTTTATCCCTAGTGTGAAGATAAGTCCAAAGTCAGGGATAGGAACCTGTGAGTGTCCAGATGTTGTTGGAGTCCCCCTCCCATCAGCCTAAGATGGCAAGACCAGCAGTCAGGGATGATAAGAGCTGGAGTCTAAGAACACACCAAAGCAGTGGCATAGCGTGGGGGGTGCAGGGGGGCCGGGCGCAACATCTGGGGGGGCGCTCGCACTTGAGTGCTAAAATCCACGGGTTAGGGGGTGCAAATTACTTGCCTTGCCCTGGGTGCTGACAACCCACGCTACGCCACTGCACCAAAGGTCCCAGG
The DNA here is from genome assembly GCF_964234715.1 of Podarcis melisellensis. NCBI lineage: Eukaryota > Metazoa > Chordata > Lepidosauria > Squamata > Lacertidae > Podarcis > Podarcis melisellensis. The sequence continues at coordinate 34,805,733 of NC_138537.1, forward strand.
TCCTCCCTCCCTGCCATAGGAAGTTGTCCTGTTGGACTTCAGTTCAAAATACTGCTCCTTAAAGACAGTGAGAAAATCTATCAAAAACAAAATTAGTTGTATACACATCAGTTTGTAGCAAGAAGCTAAAACTAAAGCTTTATTCTGTACAACTAGATGTTGTTTATCTGGATAATCTGACTGTTGTGAGGATTTGCCGTGCACTGTCTTGAGTAGAACAGCTTTTGCTGTGACTTTCCTTTCAAGGCGGCCCTAGTTCACCTATCCAGGAGCCAAGACTGCTGCTGCTCAGTCAGTACAGGAAGAAGCAAGGCAGGGAGCAGCTGCTACCACCAGCCCAAGGCCTAATGAAGGGTTCAGAAGCTAAACATGAGAGGTGTGGAAAGGGGCTTCCTGGAGATAGAGAAGCAGAGAACACCTCTTGGCACTTCTACAGGACCTTCTCCCCCTATCTGTTCAGAGGCAGAGGGACTCCTAAGAAGTGCCTATCTGGTTTTCCCAACTCTATTGGACTAGGATTTGGGAGGACCTGGCCATTGGGAGTGGCCCCAGGGTATCACAACACCTGGATCTTCCACTCCTCAAGCTCTGAAGCCTTGGGGAAGAGGGCTATAGGGATGCACCAACTGGGAAATTGTGGTTCTGCTGCCAGGAAAGAGCAGGTGGAGTTAGGGGTCTGATCCTGCATTTATATAGAAAGCTCAAGAAATCATGAGTAGCTACACTTTGCTTTTCTGGTCCATCCATCCCCCGGAGATCACAGACCTGCCCCTTCTACAATATGGTCCCACACCTATAATTTATCACATTGTCCTTTGACTATAAGCCCCCACTATTTCTTAGAGAATTGAAGCTATGTAGTTTAAAGTCATCTCGTCTTCAATCTCTATGTTAATTACTATGAAATGGGAAATAATTTGTGTGTCTGCCTTCTAGGAAGGTTCCCCATGAACATTTTAGCACTAATTGTAACCAGGGGGATTATTGCCAGTACAGGAATGAAGTCATTTGATTTGTATGCAAGTATATGACGTGTATTTAGAAGCATTATTACAAAATGAATCACATCTCTCTGAATCTGCACATATATACTGTGCATCATAAAAACGATAAAGAAATCAGGGCTGTTATGTAGCTGAGATTTTTATTCCCATGGATGAAGATAAGGAGCAGCCATCCATCAATTGGCTCACGGGGACCAAAATGTACATGAATTGGAGCGAAGCTGAACAACCCTACTGGTAGATCCCCATGGAGAAGAGAATCTAGGGCAGAGACTCCAGAATGCCCCAAGACCTGTTGGGTACACAGGAACAAGACAGAAGGGAGGGCGGACCAGTGTTTGCACTTGCTTTTTCCTTTTCAAACAAAACTGGTGTGCCTCCCTTTGTTATTGCCCCATTGGAGTGTGTTTTTCCCCAGGGACATGTTGGGTAAATGGAAGAGCTATGGCAGGCTTGGTCCAACCATCAGGTGGGGTAAAGCTGCCACTCTCGGTTCATTTATTATTTCTTGGCTTGCTCCCTGCCAAACTGCAACATCCCACAAAGGGTCACCTAACCACTTGGGAAATTCTGGGTAAAGATGCACATCTTATAATATTTTGCAATACCAGACAGATTTGTCATCGACAGGGAAACAAATCTATAGACACACATGCATGTTTCTTTTCCATGGATGCATTATCTAAAAGCTCTTTAGACTCTAAATTTAACAGCTGGTCTAAAATGTATTTAATGTTTACACCTTCTAGAGCAGTCAGTGGAATTTTATGTACCTGAGAATTACAGATGTTCCGTTTGGTTTGTAGGAAAATATAGCAACTTCAGATATAATTAAACTAAGGATTACTAATGTGCTTCAGCGTTAAAAACAGCAGGAGGGTTTCTGCCAAAGACATAGATCATGTAAAATAATTAAACACGAATGTACCATTCTGAAACAAAAGTTCTGAATCACTATGTAAATTGTACGTCTCTTATTTTTTCGTGCTGGCACATATATAACCCTAAAAGGCCTGGTTATGATTCATGTGCTGTGTCTCTGGATATGCAGGTGCCATTTCTCTTCCAAGCACTTTCAAGAATTATTTACCCAGATGGGCCATTATATATGTTTTGTTTTGTTTTCATTAGGGAAAATTAATCTTAATAAATCAGAATCATATATTGAGTCATAGTAACAACATGAGCCAAATTGGGAAAAGAGTGCTATTGTTTTCCATTAGAAGTCTCAGTCTCTCTCTCTCTCTCTCTCTCTCTCTCTCTCCACACACACAGACACATACACACACATGCATATACAGGCGGTGAGCATTTTAGATGCGTCCAATTGATGTGTGATCACCGATATGCAGATCCTTTTGGAGTGCATAATGGGGGTGGGGCAAAATAAATGGGGCAGGGTGCTTATACACGCTCCGTCAATGTGTGCTGGGGCCAAGAACAAAACCCCTACATAAGGTACAGAAATAAAGCTGAAGGTCATGAAGGTCATTTTGTATTGCCCAGGGATGGGGAACCTGTGGAGTTTTTGGACTCCAACTCCCATCAGCTCCACCCAGCATGGCCACTGGGCAAGAATGATGGGAGCTGAAGTTCAAAACATCTGCAGGGCACCAGGTTGCAAAAAGCTGATACAGTCCAGGACTTCAGACAGGTTGACAACAACGCACAGAACCATTGTCTGGGCAGAAGCCTGACATAGCAGGGATGTAATAGGTCCTTACCAAACCAGGGTAACCCTAACCATCCAATCAGGCAGTGGGCATGACCTATCAAACAGAGCTATATACAAGCCTCTGTAGTTGCTCACTTTCATGCCCAGTGGTTCAGCTTTGGAAATATGGGCCTCCTTTGTTAGCCAGATGATTTTTGTGGACCATGTCAGGATAGCCAAATATTTAGCTATATTCAGCCCTATCGCTTTTGTGACTGTTTCAAATAAAATTGGTCATCATGCTTTGTCCATTCAGCTATTGTTGAAGAATTATGCTAACTGTAATTGCATTGTACAAAGATACTGGAAGCTGTGAAGCAGTGAGATGCCATTTATATGCATGTAATAAATCATGTATTCTTTTTAGGGGGGAATGACTATGATGTAAGTGCAAAGAAAGGTCAGACAAGCTCCCTGGCTTTTATAGCACAGTCTCTAAAGGAGAAAAAAAAAAGGTCAGAAGAGCAGGCATCAGAGGAATAATTGATCAGATTCCTTCCATCAAAGCTCCTTGCTTCATCTTTAGATTATGTTTGAAAAACCTGACCATGAAGAGAGAGAGAGAGAGAGAGAGAGAGAGAGAGAGAGAGAGAGAGAGAGAGAGTCAGTCAAGGATGAGTTATGCATATTTCTTTAAGAAAGGATGGCTCATCTTTAAGGAAAACAGAGGGTGGATATCTTGGTTACTCTAACCCTTTGAATGCATCCTAAGTAGGTCAGGCAGAATCAGCATTTCAGATCTTAAATACATATTGACCTGTTTTAGTTCTGGAGTTCCTCTAAACCAGTTCTCAACCTGTGGGTCTCCACATGTTGTTGGACTACAACTCCCATCATCCTTGAGCTCTGGCCTTGCTAGCTAGGGGTGATGGGAGTTGTAGTTTAACAACATCTGGGGACCCACAGGTTGAGAAAGGCTGCTCTAAACATTTACACTACTAAATGTACCTTCTTGACTGTTTTCACCCAGCTTCCCTTCTCCGCAAACAGTGTCTTTTATTTGCGGGCTTCCTCTCCTTCCTAGAATGATCTCAGCCAATATATGATAGCCAATCAGATCTGGCTGCGTGAAAATGCCAGTCAGGGGAAGAACAGCCAACTGGGAGTGAGATCAATGCTGATTACAGAGCATTGCCCTTAGTCTAAACGAGCACACACACTTTTGCCCCTTTCCACATTCCTGAAGAAAGGAGGGCCATTTTTTAGCTGTTGCTGGAAGTGCTCGTGGAAAATGCTCCCCATTTCAGCTCATTGCTAATCCAGAATCGAGACAAAAGTATTTTAAAAGCATATATTTCTGCATACTAACTGCAACAACATATTCAATCTACAATCAGCTTGTTTTTCAAGCAAAAGTACTTTGATATCTGTATCTAGTGCAAAGGAGCACATAATGGTTAATAACAAAGAAGCCGTGTGTAGGGCAAGTGAGATGTCCAGAGACCCAGGGAATCCTACTTGCATGTGGTCTGAAACACGGAGGTGGAGAAGCTGCTACGTCTATTGCAGCAGCGAAAGCAACTCTTGAGGCCACATCCATGTGTGGCAGTGACCTACACTGTCCACAACTGAAAGTGCTCCTGGAAAATGCAGGTGTATTTTACCCTGGGAATCCTGAAGTCACATACATCAGCTTCATCTGCCAGGTTACAGAACACTTCAGGAGCTCATCCAGGCCCCAAATTAACATGCAGGTGTTTCCCCTTTCCTGGTAGCATCAACACCTGCTGTGGGCATGGCTGGTGATATACTTTGCTCTTACTTGGAATTTTCCCCGTTTGTAGTTGGTGATACCCAAAACTGCATCTTAAAGTAGCTATGCTTGCTTTTTAAAGTCTTGTTTACTTTCTGCTGCCACCCTCCCCCATTTTAGCCAAGGTTAAAATAGGATTTCATTACATAGAAATGGCTCTAGCTGATGTCCCCGATGAAAGATTGAAAATGTGCATTATTTAAATAAGTTTTGAACTGGTCCAGCGTTTACATCCATCACGGTCAGGCAAATGCCGGAGCCCAGGAGGGCAGATGCCAGTCACAATGACGTCAGCACTCACCTTTTCTTCTCACTCAATGTGGGTATGCTGTGAAATGCTGGCCAGGCTGCAGTCGCTCACCATGCAGGCTGGCCTCACCATTTCCTTAGAATAATTCCGGACCTTGCAGCCTTGGTCATCAGTTCACCTTGCAGCACATAGACCATCATGTTAAAAAAGAGAAGACAAAAAACGGGATTCCATACCAATCCCACCTGGCAGGGATGGCCAAGTTGTCTGGGGCTATAAACACTAATGCTGAGCACCTTGAATTAGAGCTGGAAACAAATTGGATTTTTAAAAGCAACAGAGGCTGGCCTCAGTCAGAGGTTGGGCATTCAGTGTTGCCAGTGCTATGCTGTGGAACACTCTTGTAGCAGAGATTCTTCGAGGATCATCACTCATGACTTTCATGTGGCACTTGAATACCTTTCTTTTATGCCGACATGCCTATGCAGCTGTTTAAAAATTTCCTTGAGCATCCAACCATTTAAATGATCTGCATGCATATACAGTGGTACCTCTGGTTACATACTTAATTCGTTCCGGAGGTCTGTTCTTAACCTGAAACTGTTCTTAACCTGAAGCACCACTTTAGCTAATGGGGCCTGCTGCTGCCACCACGCATCCGGAGCACGATTTCTGTTCTCATCCTGAAGCAAAGTTCTTAACCTGAGGTAATATTTCTGGGTTAGTGGAGTCTGTAACCTGAAGCGTATGTAACCCGAGGTACCACTGTGTGTGTGTCTGTGTGCGCGCGCGTATGCATATATATATATGCACCTGATGTTTTGTGGGAGGGCAGTGTATAAATACTTTTATAAATAAACACCATCTTCTATAAAAATCAGTTAAATCAGATTAGTATGCACCATGCTTAGCAGGAATAGGCGAGGTATGCCATGCGGGTCACATAACAGTTTATTTAACCTGCCTCGAGTTCTGTCCTTCTCCTGTCCTCCTGGATGATAAAGACTGTTGGGGACGCAAAACAGACTCTGTTGTGCACAGTTGATGGAGGCGGCGGCTGATGGATCCTGCGTATCCAGAAGTATCGTTGGCCTTTTGTTTTATAACAATTTAATATTACCAAGACATTTCCATGAATCTGAAGCATTCTGCTATGAGAGTGTATTCAATGTCATTTTGGTATTCTGTTACCCTAATTTGTTTGGTCTTTTATATGTGAAATGTTCCTCAGTGGAATTTGTCAAAAAGGCATATTTATGGGAGTGATCTGGCAGACAAGCAAGGTAATAATTGGATAATATAGAAAAGCATGATTTGTGCTTCACTGCAGTAACGCTGTATTTGATGTGACATTTGAGAAAGATAACCTAATCAAAGGAAATGATAAATGGTAAGTGTCAGAATGTGGCCTTGATGGTGGAATTGTTCATGGATAAAGTCCTAAACATGTAGTTTGCTCCTCTGCGGGGCTTGAGCCTCTTTTTGAAGGTATGGTAATTACGAACAGGGGACCAAATCTCTTTATTATTGCAAAATATCACCTTCCGCGGACACCACCTTATGATGCTTATCAAGTTGTGTCACGTGTGCTTTTGGTATCATTTGAGCAGCTCACAGACTAGCAAATTTGCACACTCTATTGAATGCATCTGAATTCAGATAAAACAGTCCTGCCTTCTGCCTCCCAAATTTATAGTCCACCTGAATATCGGGAAAACAATAAGAGGGGAAATGTTGCTTCATCAGTTTGGGATATGGACCACTTTAGCTTTTCTGTGTACAGTTCCCACTTGCTGCTCTCAGCCCCACCAAGCCCTCCCACCGCAATCCTACCGTAGCTTCATTGGCTCAATGGAGAGCCAGTGTGGTGTAGTGGTTAAGAACGATAGACTGGTAATCTGGGGAACCGGGTTTGATTCCCCACTCCTCCACATGCAGCTGCTGGATGACCTTGGGCTAGTCACACTTCTTTGAAGTCTCTCAGCCTCACTCACCTCACAGGGTGTTTGTTGTAGGGGAGGAAGGGAAAGGATATTGTTAGCCACTTTGAGACTCCTGAAGGGGAGTGATAAAGCGGGATATCAGATCCAAACTCTTCTTCTTCTTCTCAATGGTAGAGCATCTGCTTGCCTGCAGAAGGGCCCAAATTCAATCCTTGGCATCTCCAGGTGCGTCTGGGAAAGACTTCTGCCTGAAAACCTGGAATGTCACTGACTGGCAGTGTAGAAAGTCCTGAGCTAGATGGACCAATGGTATGACTCAATATAAGGCTGCTTGCTATGTTTTTGCAGTGACAGTGCAAGAGTTTGGAGTAAATGATGGTTAAAGTTCAACCTTGTTCAAAAAGCGTGGTCCCAATTAGATTAGGATCCAGATCCCTTTAAGCTGGGCTTGATGCCTAATGGCGTTCCTGCAAACCCTGCTTCTGCTGCTAGCAAACCCTGCCCCCCCCCCAGCCCTGCTTTCCCAAGCAAAAGACATGGAAGGGTTGAGGACTTAGGCGCAACAAAGTGAAAGCAGCAAGGTCAAATGTTAAGCTAGCAAGGTCAGAGCTAGCAGAGTGCATGGAGAGTGCTTAAATAAGAGTCATCACAAAAGCCAAATTGAAAGTATCCCGGGCACAGCCCCATTCACAAAACATGGAGATGAGGGTCATTTTCTGTTGTTATTTGGGGGGAGAGGAGGAAATTATTAAATTTTAGCGAGGGGAATAATAAATTGGAATAATAAAAGATTATCTCCTTCATCTTCTCCATGGAGCAGAATGAAATGGCATATCCAAAGATGGCTTATCTATGAAATATCCAGTATGGGTGATTCCTGCATACTTGTGGGGGGCGGGTGTTGACTTTGTGACTGAAGTGTACATATGTGTGATTTTACATATGGAGATCACATGGGGGTCAGGCACACACTCACTCTGTTCTAGAGAGTGATGCCAATTTATAGTCTGAAGTGGCTTAGAAGAGTGGAAGAGGATCTTAGTTGTTTTGTGTGGTTGCAGGATGGGTGGTTGCCAAATCTTTGACTTGGTGGTCTGAATTTCTGAGTATAAGGCAGACTGCAGTTTTGAAAGTTTCTTCTGAGTGTACCTCAAGGCTTTGAAAACATGAAACCTGCATCTCTGTCCATGGTGCTGAGGACTGAATCTTAACAAAAGAGAACACTTTAAAAAGTCTTCCTTCTACTGAACCAGCAGTTTTTGAAGCAATAGAATACTCCACAAACATCTAAGAATGCTAATATTAATGGATTTTGGTCAATGAAATATTAATTTCAATTTCATTTTTAAAACTTGCATAGCATAATAAAATAGTTGTAACTGGTGTTTTATTTTCATGGCTTGTTTTAAAATGTGAAATAGTTTACTTCTCATATGGCTTGATTTTTGGTTAGAATACATCTGTTAGGAGTTATAAGGTTTATTTTCTGTATTTGGATTTGACAATAATTGTCCATTGTATAGTAAACTGAAAAACTACCAAACAGACCCCCAGGTATAGGACAGTATATAACAACAACAACAACAACAACAACAACACAGCTACCATAACCTCTGGATTGGAAAGCCAAGTACTACATAGCTAATAATAATAATAAAAAGGTATGACCATTTAAATTGTGTATTATTTGAACAGAGCCAGTGCATCCAGCTTATTCTTAAAAGTTTGTTAATTTTAGATATGACAGGCCTTAATTTAGCTCTGTAGACTTCTCATTCATTTCATGGCACAGTCTTAATTTTAAAAATTCAGGAACTATAATGGATCCATTTACTGAAAATTTATAAATAAACTCTATGGCTACTAAATAGTGAATGTATATATTGCTTTAAAACAGAGGGTATGCTTTAAACTAAGAGAAGTGATCAAAAACATTTATGTGAAATCTCTAGTGCAACTTTGAAGAATAAGAAAAGCCATCCAGCGTCATACTTTTAGGGCTCCATGAATAGTAACTTTATCAAAGAGTCAAGGAGCCCAAGAAATATAGCTAGAATACTGCAGATAGCCTGGGACTGTAGATTTTAGTGGTACCAAGGCTGATCCCCTGTGTGATGCATTAAATATTAGCCTGAAAACTGTGGGTGTGAATGAAGGCATCAGCATCAGGCAATTCATCAGCCAGCCATAAAACTGATTAATATATGGTGTTGTAAATTTCACATAATGAACTAAAGGGCTCACAGTGTATCCTCCTTTAATATCTGCTATCGTAATAGAGCTGTAAATACCAAACCAAAGTAAATACCAAAATTTAATAGCTCAGGGTTTCTTACCTTGTAAATTGGTCCAGAGAATTGAGTGAAGATAAGTGATGCAGTTATACTTCTGAAGTTAATCAGCTTTGGCCCAGTAGGCTGTCTGGCTGAGAAGAGTCCACCTGGGAACAATGTCTCTTGAAAGGGAGAGTGAGGTGGATGTTAAATAATCCAAAGCATATCAGAATCAACTTGGCATATCTGTATTTCTCCCTCTCTTGCTCTCTGGCTTTATGTAAACCCTTCTGTGCCCTAGTATGTTAGCAGAGGTTTGCTTTCAGGACAAGGATGCCATGAAACCAAACTTGGGTTCATTTTTTATTTTCTTACTAGGCATAACCAGACTACTTTGTGCCCAACACAGTCAAGGCCAATTCTCTTTACCGATGGGCTATTTATTTTGACTCTGCCAGAATTTGTATCAGATGTATTGTGCGAAACATTAAGATTTATGGTAGCTTCATCTTTATATGAAACACTCCAAGAATCAATTTCTGGGAAAGGAGACACGGTGCACTAATGGAATGTGCCCATCTGCCAGCCCTGAAGTTGTGAACCATCCCCTGTTTACTGACTAGTTTCTAGAAGATGATGCCATAAGCCTTGCTGTGCTACAAATTACAGATATTCAGGGTTTCTGGTGAGTATAAATTAAGAGCTCAGGAGTGTCATTTATATCAGATGTCACATTCAACATTAATTTAATCTTGCACTATTCACTTTATTACCAAACACATCATTAAATTATAAACTGTAAAATTGTATAATTGAGGGTTGAATCACAGAGTTGACATCTGTCTATTGCATATTGTCTATTTGGATGTGATCATTCAGAATTAATCATTCCTCATATATGAAAGGCATTTTAGCCCATTTAGCTCTATCAACCTCATAAGACAGTTGTTCTTTCAGGAACAATTTAAAAACATCACAGCTAACAACTGTGCATAGTCTCTATTAATATTACAGTACTAGAAAGCCCCAGAATTAAAGGAGGCCACAAGCAGAAAAATTAAAAATCTTGAGATTTTCTGCAACAACCTGTTATACTCCCTGATAGGTTACATCAGATTGATTTTTATTACCCAAATTAAATTTGCAAAAGCTGTTTTCAGAGTAGGGCTCAACTTCATTTGTATTTCACTTCCTAATTAAAAGTCTGTCTCTTTGATATTTTCATATCTGTCATTAGGTTGCCATGCAGCAATTGTTGAGGGGCGGGGCTGAAGGAATTGCAGAATCCAGCCTCCCTGATTCAATACAGCATGAAATACCATTCCTTTGCCTTCTTCCTGTGGGTGACATGCAAGAATCTGTTAGGCATTCCCAGATGGTAAATGTTCTGCATATATTCTCATTAGCACCAGTCAAAGATCACTAGGATGATATTATGATATTATTTCTCCACTTATGTCGCCAGGGAAAAGACACCTACACTCTAGTTTGCTACTTTCAAAGAATCAGTGGGTAAGTGGGTTTTAGCAAAGGAGATGGAGAGAACTCACATCCTTCTGAAAGTTGTCGGCCATTGGTGTAGTGTAGTTTTCCACATCTTCTGGTGTTTGGGACTATAAATACAACCATCACTAACCAATGCCAGCTGAGGCTATTATAGTACAAAACATCTAGAGGGGACTAGGTTGGAGAAAGCTGCTGTAGATGAAGGGGGTAGTCTTGTCCTGGGCCCGGTCTTATTCAACATCTTTATCAACGACTTGGATGATGGACTCAAGGGCATCCTGATCAAATTTGCAGATGACACCAAACTGGGAGGGGTGGCTAACACCCCAGAGGACAGGATCACACTTCAAAACGACCTTGACAGATTAGAGAACTGGGCCAAAACAAACAAGATGAATTTTAACAGGGAGAAATGTAAAGTATTGCACTTGGGCAAAAAAAATGAGAGGCACAAATACAAGATGGGTGACACCTGGCTTGAGAGCAGTACATGTGAAAAGGATCTAGGAGTCTTGGTTGACCACAAACTTGACATGAGCGAACAGTGTGACGCGGCAGCTAAAAAAGCCAATGCAATTCTGGGCTGCATCAATAGGAGTATAGCATCTAGATCAAGGGAAGTAATAGTGCCACTGTATTCTGCTCTGGTCAGACCTCACCTGGAGTACTGTGTCCAGTTCTGGGCACCACAGTTCAAGAAGGACACTGACAAACTGGAACATGTCCAGAGGAGGGCAACCAAAGTGGTCAAAGGCCTGGAAACGATGCCTTATGAGGAACAGCTAAGGGAGCTGGGCATGTTTAGCCTGGAGAAGAGGAGGTTAAGGGGTGATATGATAGCCATGTTCAAATATATAAAAGGATGTCACATAGAGGAGGGAGAAAGGTTGCTTTCTGCTGCTCCAGAGAAGCGGACACGGAGCAATGGATCCAAACTACAAGAAAGAAGATTCCACCTAAACATTAGGAAGAACTTCCTGACAGTAAGAGCTGTTTGACAGTGGAATTTGCTGCCAAGGAGTGTGGTGGAGTCTCCTTCTTTGGAGGTCTTTAAGCAGAGGCTTGACAACCATATGTCACGAGTGCTCTGATGGTGTTTCCTGCTTGGCAGGGGGTTGGACTTGATGGCCCTTGTGGTCTCTTCCAACTCTATGATTCTCTGATTGTATGCTAGTGTGACCATTTTAAGGGGTAAATGAGGACTCCATTGAGGATCAATAAGAGCAAAGAAGCTCTCAGCTTGTTTATAATTGGAATTATTTAAATGTTTGGGGGATTTATGGAGGAACTGTGATACCTGTACACTGACACAGATAAAGCTTTGATTCTATTCTATGCTGTTCTTGTCCTGCTGTAGCATTTATTAGGTGCCTCTTCCCATGACTATGGCTACTATAACAGACCAGTGCCAATCAGAGTAGAAGGGGTACTTGTCCACTTAGTCATCCTACAAACTGTAAACTGCTTTAGAAGGATGTGTGCTTTTATTTCCCCACCCCATGACTTTAAAAAGAAGAAGTTGCCACAGCAAACATTTTGGAGGATATCTGACTTTAATTTTCTGCTGATTGAAAATCAGGGAGCAGGGGTAGCCCAGCTAGTCTGTCTCCAGCCTAGTCAATCTCTTGGTGGTGTTGTGCCCTATATTTTGATTCGTGTTCTATCTCCACCTGTGACTCCCCCATTACCCTCACCTGACCAATGATATCCTGCTTCCTTAAATGACTCTAACCATTCTGCTGCCTCCTAATTGGGGAACTGCCTCCATGAATATGTATGTATTGCCACCTCTCCCCCTTCCTTCAAGTCCCTCCTCAAAACTCACCTTTTATCCATGGCCCATATGGTTTATCTCCTTTATCTTCATATTCTCACTTCTTCCCTTCCTCTAGGGTTGGTTCATTCTGCCTTTGTGTCTCACGTACACCGATGATGGCTATCCAGTTCAGCTGGTTGGGAGATTCAGGACTGCCAAAATGAAGCACTGCTTTCACACAACTCAAACAATAGAATTTGCTGCCACAAGATTAGTGATGGCCACCGACTTGGTTGGTTTCAACTTGAGATTAGACCCATTCATGGCAGGCCAGGCTTTCCATGGCTGCTAGTTGTGATTACCTCTGTGCTATATTAGTTCTGTGCCACAAGGAGCAGTATGCCTTGAGTATCAGTCACAGGGGTTCATGAGCAGGCAGATGCTATTGCACTCATGTCCTGCTTGCGAGTTTCCCAAAAGCAACTGGTTAGCCACTGTGAAAACAGTGCTTTGCTTGGATCCAGCAGCACTCTTATGTTCTTATGGTGCTATATAACAATACAATGAGAACAAAAAAAATTGATGCACAGCCCTGAGCTCCTTGAAGAAAGACCAGGATACAAATGTGGTATATACTTAAATAATATTCAAGGTTTGATTGCACCTCCGGCTTTCTGCTCCCCTTTTTGCCTTGAGAATTGGTTTAACCTTTCTTTTCAGAATTTAATGCCTTATTCAGCAATCACAGCTCTGACCGTGTGCACACATTATTAAGTTTAAAAAACAAACACTTAGCTAGAACTGGCTTCCTACCTTTTCACCTCTCTCATTCTTTGGCTTTGACCCTAAAGCGTTTGGAGGGGCAAATATGATTACTGGCATCTGTAAACTGACTGGCATCTGTAAATTTAAATATTAGGTATGCTTTCTTACTAGCGTTAGATGGGTTTTGGAAGCAGGCAGAACACTTGTGAAAAGGCACCGTCTGCTTTCATTCACATAGGGGAGGTGGCAGGAAGTGGACATAGAGCAAAGGAAGAATCTGTGTTCAGATCATGGGCAAGGGCTGTGGCTTGGAAGGGCTGGCATGGTTGGGGGGGGTCACCAGTTGCCTCTGTGTCCAAAGCCTTTCAATGTACATGACAGCAATCATGTACAAATGGCATCCATATACAATTGCACATCTAAAACTATGTAGAAATGTGTTTATCCTTGTTACCCATGCCACAAAGTTTAACCATGCATACTTATTAGATATAGAAACTGCAGAAGCTGCTATACCTAAACATACATACATAATTTTATTTGTATGCTGCCTTTCCACTGTTCAAACCATGCTCAAGGCAGTTGTTGTTGTTGTTGTTTTTAGTCATGTCCGACTCTTCATGACCCCATGGACCAGAGCACACCAGAAAACATGAAAAAATACATAACTACAACATAACAAAAGTAGTCGTAAACACTAAAGTATTAAAGAATACACAACCAAACTGAACAATTTGCATATAAATCACAACAAAACCTAAAACAAAGACACAAAAAAACAACAACACCCACCCAATGAAAAAGCTGAAACACCCTACCCCCCAAGTTGGTTCCGCAGCCTCAGCTTTTGTAGCTGGAGTCAAGTAACGGCTCCACTCTCCCAGGCCAGGTGGGAAAACGTCTGCAAGGCAGAGAGCAGGTCTCCCAGGATTTACAGGTGCGCGCACACAACACACACATGCACTTCCAAACATGAAACTGATAGTTTTCACAAAAATCGTTAAAACTATCACCACAACTATATATGAATCGGTGGATGGGGGGTGCTAAAGTCTGCTTATAATTAGAGTCCTTGTGACTAAAGACAAAATGAAAGTCATAAAAGAGATTGAGGGGGAAATCTTATAATCAGGCAAATGAAAGTGAGCCATGGCAGAATGAGGGAAGCCGGTGGTTCTTTTCTGCCTTCAGCTGTGATTAATGGACTTGTAAATTCCCATGGCTCTAGGAAAACAAGCAAGCACCTTTGGGGTGTGTGCATCTGATTGCTTTCTCTCTTTTGAATCTACAAAATTATGATAGCTATCATGTGAGAACAAGCACTTCTTTGGTGCTTTGGCACCTCTGCTTCTGTTTCAGCTCCTGGACGTGGGCCAGGTAACAATATGAGTCAGGTGCATACAGTAAATGAAAAAACAAGAAGCATTCAGATTATTGCAAACCTTCAAAAGAGATGTCTCTTTTGAGGCTTGGAAATAATGATTGTACTGGGACAGGCATACCAGTTTATATACATCTTTCATTTTAAGTGTAATGGGGATCAACTTGAGGATCTCGATTATCTATGGGAATAAATTCTCTTGAGTGATGAGGGATATGAAAATTTCAAGAGTAGTGCCAGGTTGTTGTTGCTGTTCCCTGGGAAAGATGGCATGTCTCGAAAGTGGTACATGTCAAGCAAACAGTGAGACTGGAGCATTTTGTCTAGCATGGCCAGGGCTTGGATGAACACTTCCACTGAGTCACTGATGACACCATTGGGAAAGGCTTGACCTATTGGAGAAAAGATGAGATCCCCAAGCCCCACATCTTCATAGAACTGTAGAGTTGTAAGAGATCCCAGCATCATCTAGTCTAAGGCCTGTTGATGCAGGATTCAAACCTACAGAATCCCTGACCGATAGCCATGCAGCCTCTTTCCTCCTTCCAATTGTAACCAAATCTTCCTTCCACCATAGCCTTCAAAAAACAGCAGCTATGGAGGCACCAGAAAAGATTGAGCCCCATCTGTTCCTCCCTCCCCCCTTATACTTCTGAACACTCAGCTGCATTGTACTGAAGCGTAGTAGAAAGCTATAAAGAAAAAGCTAAAACTATTCCTCTTGGGGGAGACATTAAGAAAGCAATACTAAGTATGGAAAGCTAGCATTTAAATTACCCCAGCATGAAGTATCCCAGATCCAAAGACCATTTAGGAGTGAGGCTACTGCTAGCTGAATAGACATAAGCCTGGCAGAGGGGAAATGATCCTTTAAAACAAAGTTTGAGTTACACCACCCTTTGGGTGGCTTAATTTTTTCTGGGTTCCCAGGTGATGTGACCATGCTGAATGGGCTTAAGATCCAGCCAAAGTGCTCTCCCTCCTGAGCCAGCCCTGCTGAAAAGTGTCATGAACTGCTGGCAGCACAATGGGAAGAGGAGGAAGTTGATCCCAGCGAGGGGTGTAGCTGGGACTGAGACACACTGGGGCAAGCTGGGGCAGGGGAAGGAGAGGTTGGTGTAGGAAGTACTCACAGGGTGATGGAAGATGATGAGGGGATGGGGTTCAGTGCACAGGAACCAGAGCAGCAGGACCCATCACCAGAGCCAGAGGGGCCCTTGCCTCCATGAACATGGCGGGCTCTGAGGCGTAGGGAACTGGATGTTAGAATTCCTGCTCCATGATTGCATTCATGGGATTGTTGTCTTTCACATGATGGTATATGTTTTGACTCCACAGAGTGGGAAGTGACAGAGACAGGATGTTTGTGTTACTGTGTTCCGTGAAGTGGGACTATTGTCCTTTGTCTTTCTTTCTATGCTGTCTGATGCTAGAGAGAGAGGGAGCCATGTTGCAGTGCTCCGTGTGTGATATATGTAAATAAAGTAGATTAGCCAAAATGCTGAGTTGCTGAGGTCTGTCACGCATGATGCGCAAACTCTGCAGATCCCTAAGTGTGCCAGTGGTCGGTTGGCATCGGTCGCTGTGATGTTTGGGCTGAAGAAAGCTTATGAAGCTCCCGAACGATCGACCAGGAGGGAGGGAACATGCCAGTCGGGCATGTGTCTCTGCCAGAGTCCTACTTGAGTGTAGGCTGAACTCCTGACACTGTGGGCAGGGTGCTCCAGGAGGCTAAGGCAGGCTAGGGCCCACAACCCAGCTCCCTAGCTGGGAGCTTGCTATCTCTAGGAGGAAGGGTGTGATTCCTTAGCTGAAGTAGGCTTGGGACAAGTGAGGGTCACTTGCCTCGTCAAGCCCAGATGCTGCAATCAGCATGCAAAGTATAAAAGGGCAGCAGAACGCAGGTGCTGTGTCTGCTCAAGTGCCCATGTTGATGAACCTCAGCCTGGATGCTCCAGGAACTCTGTAGGACTGTGCTGTGCTTCAGTTTGGACTTTGGACATGTGAATTGACCCTGGACTGGGGAGTTGGCATGCTGACTTGCCACCAGGTAGGCCTGGGGTTCAGGAGGAAAAGGTTGGCACAAAATAGGAAAATGGAGAAATGTTGGAGGCCAGTCTACATATTGCAACACCAAGGGGAGTTTCCCGAATTGGTTCACTGATCATATAGCACTGTACCAAAAGCAAGCAAACCCCAAATCCTATTATTGCTCGTCCAGGAACTCTCATAATCTGTCATGCATACAAAGCAGAGTTCCTCATTTTATTGTTGAGGACGGCTGCACACGGTCATTCCTATTGTACTCTCTCTTCTTCCTTTCACTGAAGGGGATGTGAAGCTGTTGCTTGTACGAGGAGGTGCATAACTCCAGAGTCCCATGGAGCTTTTGATCAAGACATTTGCGTATGCCCACTGTCTTGGTGGTAGCAGTAAACCCATTTGCTTCACTTGAAGGAGTGAAAGTCAGGACTTTTAACATTTCATTTTAGCAAATGCTGTGATGGTAGGGGGTGGACACTGATCTTCTGTCTAGCCAAAAGTATGCAGTGCTCAATAAACTTTGTCTGGGAACATTAATTAGTTGCAACATTTTTGTCTAGGCTTAAAATTCTCACCTCCTGGGCTTTTTTCTCGTTGGAGAAGATTATAACTTGCCATTTATAGAGTGCTTTGCATGTTCAAAGCACTTTGCAGTGATTAATTTTATAATCCGCACAACAGCAGTATGAGGTAGATATGCTGTTGGGCATCAACCCACTTTCTGTGCTACAGCAAGAATCCTCTTCAGAGGAGTAACAATGAACAGCAGATACCAATTAGCTTTCTCTAGGATGTTGCCACGGTGCTTAAATGACTCGAGGCCTGCTCTGGAGCACATTGGATTCCAGAGCAGCTTTTCTGTTAACAGTCAAAAAGGCTTGGAATTATTTTTTCTCCTGCAAAGAGGGCACACTTTGAGTGAGAGAATTACATTTGTCATAAATTCCCATCTTGCGGGATAATCTGTTTGACATTCATATGCTCCCCCAGAGGTTATGATTTTAAATTCAAAACCTAAGCGATTTTGTGGTGTTTCCTTTAATCAACATCAGCTTTGTAATAATCATTCCTGGGATGGTTTAATTTTCTCTGATGGACTGATCCTGCTTCCACTGTAGTCAATGACACTGACCCCAGTAGTGCATGCCTGAGGTCTGAAACAACGCACCTTTTTAATCAACAGCATTATGATTGATTATAGCCGAGGGAAGTTCGCCTGGCATTTAAGATTGACGTGTTCTGTGCAAAGGGTGGCACTCGCCCTTCAGTTAAAGTAAGGCCATCTATAACCAAATCACTGAAGATTAGAGATGTGCACATTTAAAGACGCTCACACAGAAAAGCAATGCTGGATAGCTATTTGGTGCTATGGTATTTGGAGGTCAAGAATCGGGGACGGCCTTACTATTAGGTAGAATGAGGCAGCCACCTCAGGTGGCAGGTGCTGTTGGGCATGAAGCAGACTGAGCTGCCTATTCTTCTGACCTACACTCTCTAAACCAGCTTGCTGTCCTCAGGTGTTGTGGGGGATGCATTGCCAGTGTTAAAGATTCATTGTTGGCTTCCCTATGTCGAACTGGGAGAAGAGGCGTCAGGCAGTAAAATGTCTTCAGCCAGCCCTGTCAGTGACATTATTGAAAACCTCAATCTTGAGGAAGGTAGTACTATTTAAATATGATGTCTTTTCTGCCTCTACATGTGCCAAACAGAAGCATGCTCTTTTGGTGGACTATGTTCTTCCTTATTGTTTTAAGCTGATAAAAAGGTAAAGGACCCCTGACAGTTAAGTCCAGTCGCAGACGACTCTGGGGTTGTGGCGCTCATCTTGCTCTATAGGCCGAGGGAGCTGGCGTTTGTCCGCAGACATTTTTTCTGGGTCATGTGGTCAGCATGACTAAGCCGTTTCTGGCGAAATCAGAGCAGCGCATGGAAATGCTGTTTACCTTCCCGCCATTTATCTACTTGCACTTTTGTGTGTGTGTGTGTGTGTGTGTGTGTGTGTGTGTGTGCTTTCGAACTGCTAGGTTGGCAGGAGCTGGGACCGAGCAACAGGAGTCCACCCCGTTGTGGGATTCGAACTGCCGACCTTCTGATTAGCAAGCCCAAGAGGCTTAGTAGTTTAGACCACAGCACCACCCGCTGCTCCCAAACATTGTTGCTGTACAATATCACTCATCTCTTGGACAGGGATGAGCAAGAAATTTGATCCCGGTTTCACTCAAAGGTGAATCTATCAAATTTGAATTTCCAAAACAAAATCCAAACCTAAACACAGTTTTGCTTGGAAATTTGCACTCACCCAGATTTTGCTATGCAGTTCAACGACCAGTGTTTACAAAAATGTCTTTTTAGGAGAAAGTATGTGTAAAAATGAATATTTTAGAGAGAATAAAATTCAGAAATGTAGTGTATTAGGGAAAATTATTGTAAAAATACGTACATTAGTCAAAACTGCATATAAACTGTAAAATGCAGGTGAATTTTCATGAATTTTCTGCACCCAGTCCCGTATATGCACCAGAACTCTGGTTCACTCTCAAGGATGTGGTAGCTTAGATCTTTGTAGTTAATGACATTATTCAAGCTTGCAAGAGTGTAAGCACCCTCTAGGTCAGGGTGCCTGGTTTGCAAGTATATTCATGGGCTCAGTATGCTAGCTAATGGTTTCCATCAGAGTTGCGCCATCATTCCTTTAGTTTTTCTTTGCCATTACCGCAGTGCAACCTACTCATGATTCACAGTTTGTCATTTGAGGGGGGGGGGACCTCCTCCATGTCAGTCAATTTTGTGTGGTTTTTCTTTTAAATGCACCTTTCAAATCAATCAGTTTTTTTGAAGCCAGCTGTAATATCCGTAGGGCGTTCTCTCTTCTCTTCAGTTAATATCATCAGTGGTTTGCATTGCTTTGAACTGTGTTACCTTGATAAAAATGTAGCATTTATCATTCTTCCATCACTTTCATGTTCATTTTTCATTTTAAGGTTTTCTTTCCCTTAAATGTTGGACTTTTTTTTGACATCTTGACAGTTTGCTCTCTTTGTTCCCGGAGATGTGAAAAAGGCCCCTCCAGTGCTTGCCTTGTGGGGGATGCTATGAAGATTAATTAGTGAATTAGTTAATCAGAATAGCATCTGGAAAGCATAAAGTCCTTATTCTGATCTCACACACTTGGTTTGCCCAGATTTCAACCCTCTCATAAGCCTTATGAAACAAGGGGTGTGCTTTCATATGTGATTCTGAGCTCCTCAGCCTTGACTCCTCACAGTTATATGTATGGAAAGAAATACAATACAGAGGCCTTTATTGCTAGTGGGCTTGTTCTTCTCTCTTTTGAATCACAAGGAGTCACAGCTCTTGCGCCGTTTCCCACACTCCTCTCTTGCTAAGATATAAAGAAGCTACTGTTTTCCTGAATGCAAATATGAGCATTACCCATGGGGCGCTTGAGTCCTTGCTGTCATTGATTATAGAATTCCTCAAGAGAAAGGGGCAGATACAATGTATAAGATTTCATCCAGCAAATAAATGGGCCCCACTTTCTGAAATTTATTAAAGGACGCCAAATCACATTGTAGTTAAGCACCCTCTTAACTGTGCTGAGCTGCATAGGTATACGCGGAGAGGTAAAAGAAAATAATTTTGGATCACAGCATAAGAAGAGAGTTTGGTATGGTGGATGATGATGATAAGAATAAGACTAATTTTATTACAGTGGTACCTCAGGTTGCATACGCTTCAGATTACATATGCTTCAGGTTACAGAAGCGTAGGCTACAGGTTACTCCGCTAACCCAGAAATAGTATCTTGGGTTAAGAACTTTGCTTCAGGATGAGAACAGAAATCGCACAGCGGCGGCACAGTGGCAGCAGAGGCCCCATTACCTAAAGTGGTGCTTCAGGTTAAGAACAGTTTCAGGTTAAGAACGGACCTCTGGAATGAATTAAGTATTTAACCCAAGGTACCACTGTATTTGTATGTTGTGGTGCGAGGACCCGACCCCCGCAATGTGGAAAGAATACACAAGGACACGTGATATAAGGTTAATGGGCAAGGAAAGGCCACAACTTTATTGATTACAGCAGTGAAAAGGTATTGGCTTAGGCATTGGATTTCTCAAACAAGTGGGTTTATTCACCAGAAGGTGGAGCCTGTTGATGCTAAAACAACTATAGGCTCTCCCCCTGATGTCACCGAGGGTCGTGCCATGGCCTCCCGCCAAGCAGGCATCGGACAGAATACACGACCGCCAGATTCCTTTAACGGAATACCCAAAAATTGAAGGCATAGGCGATGGCCACACCTAGCTCTTCGGCACAGCATAACACATTATTCCAATGCCTAACCTACCCACCAATACCACAAAAGTTGTGACGATTACTACGAGGTAGGCGAAAAAACCAAAAAGCCTAATGCCAAATGGAAAAACTCCTACCAGGCCCCCTGGACAACCAGGGTGACCAACCTAAGGTCCATAGCAAGGCCAATGACCTAAGCCCTAACTCAAAGGGAGTGGAGGGTGGGTGACTTGGAGCGAGACAACGGAGAATGAGGCCGGGAAGAGGCTGGCACCGCAGCAAAAGGCTGCTAAACACGCCCCCCTCAGGCACCTGGTTGGATGCCTGCCAAGGGGCGTGGGTGCCAGCCAGGTAATGTAGGCAGGGGGCTAATGCCCCCTGCTAGGGGCGGAGCTCGGGCTCCCGCCCACAACCACTCCCCTTTCTTGCAGGGAGGAGAGTCCTTGCCCCAATCACTCTGGGCAGCTCCCAACAAAACATTAAAAACACAATAAAACATCAACCACTAAAAACTTCCCTGTATGGTCTGCCTTCAGATGTCTTCTAAAAGTCATATAGTTAAATAATAATAATGCATTCACGGTACTCTTACACCTAGTATCTGGGCCATTAAATGCTAATATATTAGTTTGAGGGTAATATATTAACCAGCCTCCAGCATTCTTTAGATGCTGAGATGAGTCTTGAACAGAAGACGCATCAACCATGTTCCTACTCTTATGCCACTTCAACAGTCCTGGAAACTGTAATTTAAGGAGGCTGGGAAGTGTAGGTCCGTGACATCAGTCTTAACAGACTACAGTTCCCAGGAATCTCTGGGGGAAGACATGACTGTTCAAGAGTTCTTTAAATTTATGGTATGCATGTAACCACAGACTGGTTCCATTGCTTGCACAAAGGTTGAGAAGAGAAGCCTGTGATTCTTGATACAATGTTCAATTTTCTCACCTGTGACTCTGGTTTTCACCTCATCTGTAAATGCAAGTGGATACAGCGTAGAGGTGGTCCCAAAGCAAAGAGCTCCCTGGTGTTCCCTCCCACATCTGATGTTTACCCTGCTACCCATTTTTAGAATGAACCTTTAAAAAAATTAATATTTTGTTTTGGGCGTGGTCCTGCTGACCACCTATCAGCAGCTGGTAGCCCTGACATATGCAACTGCTGGGTGACCTTGGGCTAGTCACACTTCTCTGAAGTTCCTCAGCCCCACTCACCTCACAGAGTGTTTGTTGTGAGGGAGGAAGGGAAAGGAGAATGTTAGCCGCTTTGAGACTCCTTAGGGTAGTGATAAAGAGGAATATCAAATTCTTCTTCTTCTTCTTCTTCTTCTTCTTCTTCTTCTTCTTCTTCTTCTTCTTCTTCTTCTTCTTCTTCTGTGAGGGAGGGTGTCTAGGCCCTTATCTGTCAACATGAGCAATTTGTAAATGGGATGAATTGGGTTTGTTTGTTTTAAGGACAAATAAGCTTCCCAGGGGTCTAAATAAGAATTGTCTAACATATTAAAAATGTCCTTTTCTGTTTGTATTTATTTACTTACTGCGAACACGATCCTGAAATGTCAACCCCCTTCCCACACCCACACTGTTCCCCCCAAGGTCTTAATGCATTAAAAAAGAGAGAGTCCCTGAACACCAATTAATTTATCTAATTTGCATGAGAAAGTGCAAAGGATGCTTTCCCCCCTCATAATTAGCTATATTTTGCAATTCATTAAAATTCTGCAGCTTTCCACTTAATGGAGATCTCTATTCACTATAGGGGAAATAAGTGCCCAGTTGAAAAAGGGGGAAACAATGGAGCATGAGAATGAAATGGGAAGGGTAAGGTTAAGATTCTGTTCATTCCGTCTCCATATTTATGAGGGTATATGAATGAATCCTTAATAATGGACATCACTTTTAAGTTTATGTCCTAATTCTGGCGCAATGGTTTACCTCATACAGTGTTTCTATGGATGCTGTTATAATCTGTCTTCTCAGGTTGTGTAATTCAACCTTCCCCTGCCTGGTGCCCTCCAGATGTTTTGGACTAAACTCCTATGTTGGTTAGGATTTGTGGGAATTTTAGTCCAAAACAACTGGAGCATACCAGTTTAGGGAAAGGTGATGTCCTCTCTGCCCCTCAACCCCGACTTTGGCAATTGCATTTACTAATTTTCTCTCAACCCTCAGATTTAAGAACTTTGACATTTAAGTTCATGATAACAATGGGCCTTGTTTCTCTTTTAAATGCAGTAGTACCTTGGAAGTCAAACGTAATCCATTCCAGAAGTCCGTTCGACTTCCAAGATGGTTCGGAAACCAAGGAGCGATTTCCGATTGGCTACAGGAAGCTCCTGCAGTCAATCGGAAGCCGCGGAAGTTGTGACGGATGTTCGGGTTCCAAAGAACATTCACAAACCAGGACAATCACTTTTGCGTTTGCAGCATTTGGAACCCAAAACATTCATCTTGCAAGTTGTTTGAGATCCAAGGTACATCTGTACTGTAGTTGGAAGCGTAGTAGCCTTGCTTGGGTAATTTATTAGTCATGAATTCAAGTACAAACTGACCTGTGTGGGTCGGAACCTAAGTCATCTAATTGCTTTTGTACTTCCCAAATGTGCCAACATAGTTATTGGCTCAAAAAACAACAACAACCACCAAGCACAGTTTTTAAAGTGTGTGTTTTGATAGAAAATACATTGTTAAGTATTTAAAAGTGAATATTTGTGTAGATTTTAAAAAAGAAATTTGAAAATGCTAAAATAGGATGAAACAAATTTAAGTGTGAACACATGTGAAACTGACACACTTCGGAATAATTCAACCATCCCCAGTACTTTCTTCCTCATTACATGACCGTTTCATGTACCTGCAGAATTAATACTCAATCTGGGATATATCAATCTGCTGCCTGCAGACTTTTTTTTAAAGAAGCTTACATTATTGCACAGTTTTGCTTTTAAGTTGCTGCTTTGTCAAAGATCTTGTCCCTCAAAACCAGATGCACAAAACATAGCACATCTATTTAGTAACATGCTAAGCCAATTGATCTCTGTGCTGCTTTGTTTGTGCTTTCATAATCAAAGTACCTTCAGCCCAATGCTAAAGCATCATTTTTTGTAATGGGACTCATTAAGCAACAAATGCTGCTGCCCCTGGGGAAAAACAGGGATATTTTCAATACTACATACCGTCCAAGACTTTCCTTTCTGTTACTGCTGCTCTTAAATGCCCTTGCCCCAGATGCTTATTTTCCAAAGCCTACCTTGGGAATAGTTTGTTAAGTATTAGGAGGTGAGTGGCCAAATTGGGAGGAAAAGACATGATCTAAGAAGTCCTCCCTTCTCTGGGTGTTTACCAGAGGCTACGTGCAGAGAATCATAGGCTTGAAGGAAGTCTTCTCAGAAAGCTACATCCATGGTAAACAATGCTGTAATATAGCCATTTCATTAATTCATTCATAATTCTCTGCTGTGCTTTTTTTAGGGATTCACAACCCACTACCTTAAGAACTTTCCTTAGTCTTACCTCAAGATCTTTGAGCTCCAAATTTTTTACTTTGAATTGATTTCGGAATATGTGGTGCACCCCAACTTTTGCTCAATGTTGGTGGTTTTTCTGGAGAAAAAATCTATATAATATATTTTCTGGAGAGAAAAATATAATATATATATATAAAACCATGAAGCCCACAAGCCTTCTTGCCCCTGTCCCCTCCCCAACATAAGTTATTAACCACTTTAGTACAGTGGTTCTGTTTAATTTGAGCTTCATCATTTGTCTGGCCAGTAGAAATTAATCAAAGAACTCAAGGTCAAAGGAATATTAACTTCCTAGAATAAATTGGAAGTACAATATTACATGCATAAATAACAGACTTTTAGCAAGTTCAGGTCATGATCATAGAGACATTTATTGTTGCATAGCTGACTTTGTGCATAGATAATTTCCTAAAGACATAGAATTTAGGGCATAGCTCCCTATTTATAATGTGCAACACCAAGATATAATTTGGGATACAATGGAAATATGTGCTGTGTCCTATATTTTCACAGGTAGTTTGTATTACCCCCTTATTTGCTTCTCTGAGCCTCAAGAAGCAAATTTATTTGGTGCTCAACAGTTAGCTATATTATGAAATATTAAGAAGATATTGACTCACATTGAGAAGAACAAGAAGATATATTGACTATAAAGCTAAATGCTGCCAGGAGCAAAACCAAGATTAGCACCTGCTGCGAGAGATGACATATTAACCTCTGAAGTCCAAGATATTTATTGTTAGCTTTGTCCCCCAAGGAGGGCAAACGGTCAGTGGAATCATAGAATTGTAGGGACCCTGAGGGTCATCTAGTAGTTTAATTGTTACAGCAGGAGGGGGAGAAAGCAATGCCTGTTCACCAGTTGGACTCATCTCTGCCTCCCTCCTCTCCTGCTTCAGTTTCTATTCCTGATTCTGGACTTCTCTCTGCAACAGACTCCCCCTGCTCACTAAGCCCTGTTGCCTCTTCAGCTTCTGATGCCCCCCCTCTCCCTCTGACCACTCATCATTGTCTCGCCTCCAATCCCCTAGCACTGAGACCTCTTCCCTTAGGGCCGTGATGGCCAAGCTTGGCCTTCCAGCTGTTTGGGGAGTACAATTCCCATCATCCCTGACCACTGGTCCTGCTAGCTAGGGATGATGTGAGCTGTAGTCCTAAAACAGCTGGAGGGCCAAGTTTGGCCATCACTGCCTTCGGGGTTCCCCAGCTGGTTCCTCCCACCATTCCTCTGCGTCCAGCCAGTCTGTGACACCTAACTAATGGTGGCACATAACCTCATAATTTGCTGGCCCTCTCTCCTGGGTTGGCCTCTGAGCCTTGCCAGTCTCTGACACCTGTGTACCAACCTGCTCCTGCAACTCCAGCCTTGTACTAGGTTCACACAACAAAGCCCAAGCAGTCCTAGGGTTATATTGGCCTGTTTGACATAACAAGTGTATGGTTTACAGAGGGCAACATTCCATTCTGAGGAGTCAGTAACTGTAGTCTATATCTTTTATGGATTCCAGTTTTCTGTTGCTTAAAGTGCAAAGACCATCATCCACCCCCTCACTCCAATATCTATTCACAGCCTAATCCTCATTAAGTGTTCTAATTTGGTCTTGGGGATTTTTTTCAGTTTTTGATCAATCTGCCTAGCAGTGGTGTCAGCTTTAAATTCTCACCTTCCTGGCCTATCTGATGGTTAGGTAGTTAGTTTCAAATCACACTTTTTAAATATAATAATGGAATTTTCATAGGCTTACTTTGGTGGCTTTTCACAATCCCTACCTCAAGCCACTTCCAAATACTTGTAAAATATTGATTAGCTAAATCCCCACACTCATGAACTCCTTTTTGTCCAATCCTCATAGGTTATGTGTTAAAATTAGGGGGCATAAGAATTCTTACTTGTTTCCATTTCCTTTTTCTCTCCCTTTCTCCTTATGACTGCAGAAAAGATACAGTTTCATTGCAAGTTTGGAAGGACCTGGCAAAGCCCAATTTTGAAATGGCACAACCAATTTGAAATGTCTTGAATAAAGATATTGAGTAAATGGATGGCTGCAGCATATATGTGCTGTGTTCCATTACTCATAATGGCACAATAAAGTGTGCGCCCTATTTGCTTTTATGAATTTCAAGTGATCTGATTCATTAATGGTAGTGAACCTATTTTATCTAGGACCCCATTTTCAATTAATGAGTACAAATGCTCATTTGACCCACTAGTTTCAAATATTTCCTGTCACAAGCAAAACCACTCCTTGTCCCACTGTGTGTATAACAGCTTCTTTGAATCTGGGCTAGGTTTTTCAATAGTTTTCACTCCAGAAAGACTGTTGCATGCCACACTAAACCTAAGCTTTCCTTGTCTAAACAATGCTAGCCCTAATGTTGAAAGGTTGGCCATCTTTGAAGTAATATCTTGAAGACACAGAAGCATCTTGTTTCCCTATCTGCAAAATGAAGGTAAAGCTCTGCTGATGAAGCAGTGGCTGAAAATGCCTGGCTGAATGTGAAGGAGTGGTGGGAGGCATCAGCTGGGGAAGCCCCAAGAGAACCTCCAGGGGAAGAAGGCTCAGAGCCAGGGGACTGGTGGTGGGATGGCGATGAGTGGTCAGATGGAGAAGAGAGGGCGGATGTGGAGGAGGAGGAGGTGTTGAAAGCTGAAGAGGCGACAGGGATTTGTGAGCAGGAAGAAGATGGGGCAGAGAGCAGTCCTCATTCAGAGGTGGGCCAGGAAACAGAAAGGAGTCGTGTTACTGAAAAATCCAGGGAGTCCTCCCCTCCTGCTGTGACCAACTTCCCTTTCCCCTGGTCTCCTAGAACACATAGAGAAATGAAAAGAACAGAGGAAAGATTGGTTGCACACAGACACAGTCTCTGATTGCTTGTGGGGGAAATCTGGAGAGGAGGAGAATTGGGCCGCTGTTGGAAGCACAGCTGTCAACTTTTCCCTTTTCATTCAAGGAATCCTATTCGGAATAAGGGAATTTCCCTTAAAAAAAGGAAAATGTTGACAGCTATGGTTGGAAGGTACAGCTGCTTCATTCCTACTAGGAAGAGTTGCTAGGTTCACTATGCCTGCACTGTTTTGGTTTCTTTGAATAATGAGTTAACTTCACTGACACCAGTGGGGGTTTTTATTGCTGACCTTCCCCTGATTCTGGCTGCTGACAGCATGGCTCACCTCTCATTTAGGCACACATGGATTGTGAGGAACAAATAAAAAGCTTTTGTGAATTCCTTTCCCACTGCTTTCAGAATGAGACACAGGCCTGTGGCAATAAATATGAATGGCAAGTTATTGCCCCACTCTGCGCTCTCTGCCAAATTTTGTGAGCTTAGTATTGCATCACTTATTAATAAGTACAGGAGTTAATGCATGTTTTTCAAAGCCTTTTTTTAAAAAAGTTGTCATATTTGTGAAAAATGTCATTACTGCTTTTGAAATTTTGATGTCAAACATGGCATTTTTGACTCCCAAGAATGGCAAACGCTTTGTTTAGTACTTTCAAGTTGACATTCTGTAATTTAGCTTCTACTGTGAATGCTAAATTAAGGAAGACTGCCGTTTTCTAAGCCAACACATTCTCTCGTAAGGTATTGAAACAGTGGATGCTGCAAATCTAAATGACTCCAATTGACCCATCTTTATTGCTGTGAAATTGCAATGTGCTTTGCAGCAATATTTCTTTTATTGAAATGGAATATCTTCTAGGAAGGTATTCCAGCACCTCTACCCACCAAAAAATCTTTCCAATGAATTATGATCTATAGTAAAAACAAGTAAAAAGCTGTAAAAGAAGAAAGGTACTAAATTACATTTACAGCTGAATCCTAAACAAGTTTACTTTAGGGCCGCACTTCTGTACATTCCTATCCATATCCACTAAAACAAGTAATTCCTGTTGGGTTCAATGGTCCTTAGTCCCAGGTAGTGTGTAATACAGGAGTGAGGAACTGAATCCACCAGTATTAGTTTCTCAACATGCACAATGGAAATATCAGGTTCTATCTGTCTGGCATTAACCCGGAAGTAACTGCAAGAGTGGCTTAGTTTTTGTCAATAGTATATCTTAGAGTGGCACTATTGAGCTGAAAGAAGCTAATGGAAATCCAAGTTATTACATAGTTTACATGGCTGTTTATTTGTATATATTTTAAAATGTTATATATGGATGTTTTATGATTGCCTGTACTTGTGATGCCTAATAAAGGTTTGGCGAAGTATAAGTTTTTCAACATGCATTACCTTGAGCACCTAATGTTCAATACTCCATGACATCCTGTCATAGAAAACTTAAAATGGCGGCAGGTTTGACCTGGTCAAGTACCTGGCTCCATACAAAAGCTCTTAGGTGCCACTGGGTAAGCCTACTGGATGAAGCTCCCATTCGGTGGCTGGGTGCTGATAATGTTTATGATTGTATCCTGGGTACTCTTCCAACGCAATATAAAATTTGTGAATTTTCAGGGGGGGTTTCTGTGACACATACAGTCATTCTCCTGGGGGCTGAAAAATCATATGGTCCTCATATAAGCATTTTCCACCTTGGACTCCCATTGTGAATACCTCTTCTCTCTCTCTCTCTCTCTCTCTCTGTGTGTGTGTGTGTGTTTGTATTTGTGTGTGTGTGTGTGTTTGTATTTGTGTGTGTGTGTGTGTGTGTATTTGTGTCTTTGTGTCTTTGTCTTTGTCTGACCTTAAATCTAGACTCTAACTGGGCCTTTTCCAGCCATATTAGACCTGGCCAAATGCTTATTTCAAAGAGAGGCAAGATGGATCCCACAGGATTATTGGGCAGAGAAAGAAATATATTTCTTGCCTATCATATTCCCCTGTTCCTCAGCATGGAAATGAATAAACAGACTGCATGAAGCAATGTAATAATATTGCCTCTTCCTTTAGCACAATCAGGATGCCAAAAGTGAAAAAAGGAGAAAAACAGATATCTATAACCCATTTCCCTAAACTGTTCCATAAGAGAGAGACGGGTGATATCTGCACTGGCAAATAACGTCTCCTTTATAGTACCATATAAATATATATATTTAACAATGACAGAGTCTTTCCTTGATCCGTTTGCCAATATTTTAGTATTGCTACTATACTTCATAAGCATAAATTGGGTTTTATATATTTGAATTACTTGAGGGAAGATCTGCGCCTGCTGCAGAGAGTCTTATTTCTCAAGTCGGCAACATTGATTTGATTTTTCTTCCTCTTTGCAGAAATTTCTATGTCTTGATAATAGGCTGATATAGCATGACTAACCAACCAGTGCATAAGCCCTGAAATGGAATTAAGCAGAAGGAATGATGGGAAAGTGGTGGTGAAAATATCCTAGGCTTGTGAGACTCACAGCCCTGTCCTCTGTAGGCAGATATTTGTAAGTGCCTTTCACGAGGGATGTTGGGAGAATCGAACCAACAGATTCTCCACTAGTTATGCCTTAAGATCCATGCAGGGCTTCTACAAGAGTCCTTTTCATATACTGTAGTGAGAATGGTGTAGGCTGGATGTGTGTTACAGGGAGAAGGATTAAATCCACAGTCTCCACTCCTGTCCTACATGCAGTCAATCACTTCAAATGCATTAGGGATGCTTCCAAAATTCTCCTCAACAAAATTTATCTCTCGAAAGTGGAGTTCTGTATCAGGCCCTATTTGGAGTATATGTTTAGGAGACCCCATTCCCCTCAGGGAGCTACAATTCAGAATGTTTTTGACCATCAAAAACTTCTTTGCAGGTTAATCTGGAAATTGTAGCTCTCTGAGGCGATTAGGGGGTCTCCTAATCATTCCCAGCAACAAACCACATTTCCCAGGATTCCTTGGGGGAGCCAGGACTCTTTAAAGTGGTATGATACAGTGGTACCTTGGGTTACAGACGCTTCAGGTTACAGACTCCGCTAACCCAGAAATAGTACTTTGGGTTAAGAACTTTGCTTCAGAATGAGAACAGAAATCGCGCAGCAGCGGCACAGCGGCAGCAGGAGGCCCCATTAGCTAAAGTGGTACCACAGGTTAAGAACAGTTTCAGGTTAAGAATGGACCTCCAGAATGAATTAAGTTCCTAACCTGAGGTACCACTGTCCTGCTTTAAATGTATAGAGCAGATGGGACCTGATTTAATTAATGTGTTAGAAACCATTCACTATAATATGCTCAAACCCTCTTGTCCCGGTGAGCAACCTGTTTGTTCAATTCTGCACACGCTGATGTTTCTGAACCATCTTCAGAGGTAGCCTCCCCACACCCCAAACTCTTGGTTGGCTTCACAAGCCATCAAAAGATAACCTAATCATATCTATGTGACATTGTCATAGAGGCAAATTAGACTGAGGGCAATGTTTCTGTCTCTCCCCCCAGCATCTTGTGAGTAAATAAAAAACGTTAATGGGTTTCATGCTGGGTGTGAGAGACTTCAGCCCCTCCCTAAGAGGAACAGAAATAAGCAAGATTCTACATCATATACCAGTTTATGTGAATGACTCTTAATATTGTTGCGTTCTATCAATCAGGGCACATAAAAATGAATGTAGATTGTAACATGCCAACACACCCAAAAAAGCTGACTATTATTTTTATGATTTATAAGTTAGGAATGTTTGTTTATAAGTATTGATCACTGTTTCCAAAAAGACTTTATCTCTGCTTATCTGACTTGCCCACCGCCTGCACTTCAAAATGTATTTTGTTCCGCATCTTATTAGACATTGCTTCATTATACCAGCCGAGCAGGCTGAGATGTGCAAGCCATAATGAAATTTTTGCTTTATTCCAACTGCGCCCTGAGTTCTGATGAAGTTTGCTCAGGGAAAACCTCACAAAGAGTTAAAACGTAGGCATTCAACAGCTATGCAGGGAAGCTCTTGAAATATTTAAAACTTAGAACTGTATGGCAGCTGGTGAAATATTTCGCTGTAAAGCATGTTTAATATTTAGAGACCCTCGGCAGCTTGCTAAATAACTTCATATTATGGCTGTGGGCACACGCTCAAAACCTTTATCAGCAGCAGAGGCCTGCGCACATGCTGCTATGTGCAACAGTCTCTGTGCCTTTGCTTGCCAAACATATAATTGGCGGTCATGGTGGATAGCACCAATGGCTGAGGGCAGGGCCAGCCCTACTATTAGACAGGGGGGACAACCCATCAGGAGGCAGATGCTAGGGGACAGCAGCAATAGCCCACCTTGCCATTCCCTTCTGTTGCCACACAGTCTCTCCTTTCACCCTAAACCAACCTGCTGCACTATCCCATCACCACAGTTCAGTCCAGATGGCTTCTGTTTGTGGAATGGGGAATCTGTTTGTGGAATCTTGTCCTTTGCCTCAGACAGCAAACTCTCTTGGACTGGCCCTGCTTGGAGTGTGAGGAGGTTGAATAATAATAATAATAATAATAATAATAAATTATTTATACCCCGCCCTTCCCGGTTCAAAAACCAGGCTCAGGGCGGCTAACAACAAATTAAAAACACTTAATTATAAAAGCAGCATAAAATACAGCATAAAAACACAAATAACAATAAAATTCAAAAATCAATTTAGGGGAAATAAGCATTAGATAATCCCCAGGGCTAGCTGGCTGAATTGGTTCTACTTGGGCCAGTGAGGAGACCAGAGGAGAATTAGCTGTGGGGTTTCAGAGCGGGTGATCTTCATAAAAGGGGAGGGGGAGGGAAGGGAAATAAAAGATCAGCCTAAATTCAAATTAAAGGCCAGGCAGAATAGCTCTGTCTTACAGGCCCGACAGAAGGAGGTTAAATCCTGAAGGGCCCTAGTCTCATGGGACATAGCATTCCACCAGGTCAGAGCCATCACTGAAAAGGCCCTGGCCCTGGTGGAGGTTAGTCTGACTTCCTTAGGGCCCGGGACCTCTAAACTATGGTTGTTCATGGGCATTAAGGTCCTCTGCGGGGCATACCAGGAGAGGCAGTTCCATAGATACGAGGACCCTAAGCCACAAAGAAGAAGAGGGAGGGTTGTGGATTCAGTCTCCCTACCTCTTCTCAGCTCGTAGTCAGCACTGCCAAATCTAATTGAACTGACTGTAAGAAATACTTGGACCTGAGCCAGCAGGATTGGTGCCAAACTCAAAGGAGACCCTTGTGCAGTGCTTCCAATGATCCCCACTGGTGGACAGGCAGGGCTGACACTTCTGAATGTGAGGCAAGCTTGACAGCCAGCTGTGGTGGTTGCCTGCCAATAAATTAAGCAGAATGCTATGTCCCAGCCCATAGATCTATAAAACCTGTATATCTCTAGACTGGTACATTGCTTTGAGGGTAAATGCACTGTAGAAGAGAGCTGAACTTTACCCTCATTCAAAAGGAGCAGCAGCACACTGCTGTGGTGAATGATTGGGTCAGGATGATGAGCCAATACTCAACTTACCTGATCGCTGGTGCCAGGCCTGTGATCCAGAATATGAGGTCTACTTTTTGTAGAGCACTCATTGTCTCAGAAACTGTAATCTTGTTAGAGATCCAATGCAAAATTAGTCAAATGGAACGATTATTTGAACATCGTTTTTCTAAAAAAATATTTTTCTGATTAGTCTTCTTTCCAGGTCAACCCCTCTGGTTGCTTAGAGAAGAGTAAAGTCTCTTTTACTATGACATCTCTCCCCCCCCCCCCCCCCGGTTAGGGATGTGAGAACGATGTTTAAAACATTCTTGCTTCCCCAAGGGAACTCTTCTTGATTTTCTACTCACCCTCTCACAATGTGAAGAATAAAGCCACTTTAATTACCAACTTCTGTAGAGTGCAAAAGTGGTCATATGGCTCATTAACCTAGTTTTCGATGTTGTAATAAATATCAGGCCAATACATATCAGTAACTGGTGAAGTTTAACAGTGTGCTTTTGTTTTGGAGAAGACCAGAGGGTAATCAGTTCTTCTGGAGCTTTTAATTCAAATATGTTGCTTTGTTTCCTTCACAAAGCCTGGAGACACAAACAGGAAAGCATTGGTGGCCTTAAGGAAACACCTCATGTTTATATCTCACCAAATGGAGATGCAACATATTCAGAATTAATGCACCAGGCAGTGGGGGTTTGTGCAAAATGGATCTGGGGCACATTGGAACCAAGATGAATGCCATAGAAACAAAATGAAGGTTCTAGCATAAATCAATTTGCCTCGATAAAGAGCAGGAAATCTGTATACACAAAGGTTCCCTCCTCCCTTCTCCATACATTTGCACTGTAAGTGTGGATACTAAAGGGAGCAACCACTCAGAGGGTGAGGATCAAGCAAATAAATCAACAATCGTTGCTGGTGATGACTTTCCCATTCTTAACCGTACAAAAAGAGGAACTGGCAAATCACACCTGAGTTTCTTTTATTCGTCCTTGCATGTATTATTGAAATACAGCCAGTTAACCAGGGGTTCCCTTCATTATTGCTGAGATGCATTGCACATTATCTTGTACTTTGAATTTCATGCAGGGAGGACATGATATTACTAGTATAAATCAAAAGGTGGTTGCTTTTCTTTGGAAAGATATGCTGTGTTCAATAAGCTTTGTGCCTGAAAGATTATGTATGGGGTGGGCTCTCCCCGACAATAAGGATGAAATATAGCCCCTGTTCGTTCCATAGTAATTCTCTTTTTTTTTGCATAGGCACTGCAAAGCTAAACAAGTTTACTCCAACAGTAAGCTCTGCTGGGTTTAGTGGGACTTAGTTGATTGATCGTTTATTTAATTTCTATACCACTTAATACAGTGGTACCTCGGGTTAAGTACTTAATTCATTCCAGAGCCCGTTCTTAACCTGAAACTGTTCTTAACCTGACGCACCACTTTAGCTAATGGGGCCTCCTGCTGCCACCGCGCCGCCAGAGCACGATTTCTGTTCTCATCCTGAAGCAAAGTTCTTAACCTGAAGCACTATTTCTGGGTTAGCGGAGTCTGTGACCTGAAGCGTATGTAACCCGAGGTACCACTGTATATTAAAAATATCTCTAAGCAGTGTAGAGAAACTGAAGCAACAACAGACAATTTAAAACACAATATTACAACAAAACATGGCTACATTTTAAAAAAAAACCTGAATACAAAGTTACTAATATATAAAAATCAGTATCAGGTGATTTTCCTTATGACACACCCTCCCTGACAGTCTCCAGTTCTCACCCAGGGTCGAAACAAACTCTCAGCTCATCCACAAAATTCTCACAACAAGAAGAGTTCCTGGAAATAGTGGACGCCATCCTAGCCTCTCATTCTAGAATTGCTTTTTATGGGCAGGCCCAAAGAGGCTGGTACGTACTTAATAATCCTAAATCAGGAATATTTTAGATGTATTGGTTTTCACCGCCTTGGAATATGACGTGTCTCCTGCACAGAACAGAGCAACGTTTTGCGTACAGCTTTGAGTTGTGCCTGCTAAGAGCACAAGATAAACTTCCACTGATACTGGGGAAAGTGGATTTTGTGTGCCCTTGATGAAATGAGACCATGTTTAAGGTTATGTAAAAGTCAAAGAAGAGTTAAAAAGAAGGCATAGCATTAGCATACGTAATTCTGACACGAGCGTGGAAGGTATTGCCAAGACAGTCTCCAGCGATAAGGCCAGGGCACAGAGTGCTGGTGGAATGGCTTATACTTAAAGGGTGCTGGCTACGTCTGTATCGGCACACTTGATCATTTGTCTAAGCCATATTGATTTTTCTCCTTTCTGCTTGAAGGGGCTCATTTCCAAAAGCTGCAAATAAGCTAATTAACCTAGAGGGCTGGCTTCAGGTTCTTTGGGAAAGGGAAACTTTTAAGTCTAGTAGCTAGTGGAATTATTCATTCAGCAATGGGGAAAATACTGATCATATCTTATTGTTGCCTGGGAGAATTTCATTTTGTGTCCTTTGTTGCTGTGCAAGTTGCCTTTTCAGCCACAACTCGCCATAATTTGTCATATACTTGAACACAGGTCAGCAGTGGAGACTTAAATAATAATAATAATAATAATAATAATAATAATAATAATAATAATAATAATAAATAATTTATACCCCGCCCATCTGGCTGAGTTTCCCCAGCCACTCTGGGTGGCTCCCAATCGAATGTTAAAAACAATACAGCATTAAATATTAAAAACTTCCCTAAACAGGGCTGCCTGTTTATTTATAAGTGATAGACAGGTTTCAGGAGAGATCCTGACACAAACAGAGCTCTTTGAATGCAGAAAAAATGCTCAGACTGTTCCTAACACCACAGAAAAACTAAGCCACACCTTGAAAACAATTATTATTCTAACCCAATTTATTTCCTGTTCCAGATCAGTGTAGTCACTGGTAGGGAACCTGAAGCCCAGGGGCCAGATGTAGCTCCTCAGGCCTCTCTCTCTGGCCCTGGTAACTCTCATCTCCCCAGACTATACCCCTCACTGGCCCTGCTTTTACCCCTCGCAAGTCTTTTTTGCTTTGGTGGAGTGTCAAATGGAGGACAGAGTATATGAACGTGTAAATGTCCGATTCAGCAGTAAAGATTGCAGCGGGGCAAATGGAAAACGTCTCAGATCTGTGCCTCAAAAACATAGGACAAGCAAGAAACCTCTTGGACCTGTGATTTCTAGGCAGGGCCATCTTTAGCATATGTGCCGCTGGGGTGCAAAGATCCGCCCAGCGCGCCCAAAGTTGTTCAGCTTTTTTTAGGGGCACAAGTCTAAGCTGTTCAGCTTTTAAGGAAGGGGAAAGCAAAATCCACTAACTATAAAAAAAGTGGCAACAATAGCTCCGCCTTCCATTTTTACGATCATGCGAAAATGAAACATACCACTATGGGGCGGCACCAGATACATTGGTTCTGCAGCTCTTCCGCAAAGGAGAACGGATCTTAAAGCCGATCGCGGTTAAGAGCTTAGGGGGCTTCAGCAGTGGGCACCTGACGCCCCCCAGAATTCGATGCCCGGGTGCCCCGCACCCCTGGGTAAAGACGGCCCTGTTTCTAGGCATGATGCAAGCTGAGGTGTGGATGAGCCTTCACCGTCTCTGCACAAGAAATGTGCCATTTACAAAAACAACTGAGAACATAATATAATAATAATAATAATAATAATAATAATAATAATAATAATAATAATAACAACAACAACAACAACATATTACTTATATTCCACCCATCTGGCTGGGATTCCCCGGCCACTCTGGGTGGCTTCCAACAAAATATTAAAATACCGTAATACATCAAACATTAAAAGCTTCCCTAAACAGGGCCGCCTTCAGATGTCTTCTAAAAGTCTGGTAGTTGTTGTTCTCTTTGACATTTGGTGGGAGGGCATTCCACAGGGAGGGTGCCACTACTGAGAAGGCCCTCTGCCTGGTTCCCTGTAACTTGGCTTCTTGCAGTGAGGGAACTGCCAGAAGGCCCTCAGCGCTGGACCTCAAGTGTCCAGGTAGAACGATGGGGGTGGAGATGCTCCTTCAGATATAATGGGCATAGCCCCCAAATTTCAGCTCAGCAGTATGTTCTTATTTGTGGTGGCATTAATATTGTCCACATGATCATATTGTCTCACGCCCTATTTCCCACTTAATCCTTACCACCAGTTTGGAGAGACAACTTGGCAGGTATGTTCGTGCAGAAGATTGTTCTCACTAATAACCAGGAATGGGGTACTGGCATTGCACCATCATTCCTCTGCTGATGTTTAAGCCTTGTATAACTACTTGCTGAAAATAGTTTGGAACAGTGAAAGAAGGTTACTGCCTGTGGTCTGAAGCCACATGACACCCTTCAATGATCAAAGGTGTGAAAATGTTCTATGAAGATTTTAAGCTTGCACTGGAAATGTGTTGCCCAAATGTACAGTGTTAACAAGATCCCTGGAATGAAGCAAAGGGGTATATTTGTAGACAGCATGTTGCTTTCTTTTATGGAGACAGCAGTTTGCCGATTGAAAACGGCCCTTCTTTCTATGCATAGTCTAATTTTAATCTGAAGAGCTAAAATTGCAAATAAGAATTAAAATATGCCTGGAAGTGTTGCTAAAATGTGTGTACAGATCATAAGAAGAACAACTGAATTAGAGTAGAACTGTAATTGTGAGAAACCAGCATTACATCTCAACAGAGATGTGGAAGGTTTCTATTAGCGTTACTAAATATGTCTTTCCCAGAATACTTAGCAGAACCACATCCTTTTTCTTCTTCTTTTCAAATTAGCAGACCTTTATTATATTCTTTCTATTCCACAGATGCCAAACAGCTGCAAAAGTTCAATCAAATACAGTGGGGGGGTAGTATGGGGGTATTCTAAATTAAATACTTATCAGAAGTTTTAAAATATTCAGTGCAGGTTTGAAAAAGAACATTAGCTGTCACCTTGCATTGCCCTTTCCATCATGTCTGTCAAGAAACAGGAAGATAGGTAAGCTTAGCAACCTGAGACATCTTGTTGTGAAGGCAATGATATATGGATGATCCTCCAGAATCTAGTTTTAAGGCTGCAAGTAGCTTTTACTTCAGCTAGCAGTGTTGCAGGAGCAATGAATTCAACCCTGCACTGGGATCACCATTGGATTAACATTTGGCAGTAGTTACATGATTTTAACATTTTTCATCCCAATTGTGTAGGGAAAGAAAATTGGGCAGTGCTGCACAATCATTATTTATTTCAGAATTAAACAATGCTTATGGGTACGCAGTGTGCTTAGTTACATGTAAATGTGATCCGATGTGCGTAAAATTATATGTTAAAATTAAAATGGTAAGGTGCTCCATAAGATGCACAATAATAAAAAATAGTGGAGACTAGGTACTCCTGTGAGTTGTTTCCATGACTCATTCATAAACAACATCTGAAAAGGAAGCCTAGAATTTTGAGCAGGCAGAAGGCAAGTGCTGTAGGCCCTGTAGTAATTTTCAGTTATTTATTTATATGTTAAGAATTAATAGAAAATATCAATGCAACAATTACAATACAATAAAACCACACAAAAATCAAAATGGTAATGCAGCTTTGTGCACTCATTCATGTAGCTATCCAACAATTCAAACAAGGGAAATATATGTAATAAAAGATTAATACATATATTTAATTCCAAAGGTGAATAACTTCACAATAAAGGACAATGCATCCAGCTTACTTCTAATGCACTGCAGTTATTTTTAAAGAGAGTACTTAATTTGAACCAAAGTTGGCCATTTTGGGGAGTCTAGCAAAACAAAACACCATTGCCAATGAAAACAAGCAGGCATGATGTAGAGATGCAGTTCACTTGAACTGCTGTGTTCTGCTAGAATAATGTTTACGCCGATACTTCCCTATCGGCAGATTTCCGTGTTCTGATTATTGTAAGGAACACAACAGAAGAGAAGAACAACTTAACCTATCACACACTATTACTTCAAGTATCCATTAACATATCTCTGCCTCTCTCTTTAACATTCAGTCTTCATCCTTTCATTTCCTCTTCTTAAACATTTAAGTATCAGCAGTGCCAACATCTGACACAAGCCAAAATATTACTGCTTTACAAGACGTAGAGTAGCTCATCAGCAAAACACATGCCTTGCTGAACACCTTTCCAAATAGATCTGAGAGGAACAACAGATTGCGGCAATTAAAAGAGTCTCTCAAGCACTTCAGACCACAGGTACCTCAGCTGTGCATTTCATATTAATCCAAACCTTCCAAATGATAAAACTTGACACCAGAAGGTCTTTTATTAAGGTTCCACATTATCAGCTTCCCTAGCAAAATAAAAAATAAAAATAGAATAGAATACATAACACGCATGTGCATCTTAGTATAATTCCTCTAGAAGAAAAGCTGGCATATTAGAGCAGCAAGAAAACCCTGAGGTACATAATGAGCAGAATTAGTCTTCGCATACACTGATTCATTAACTGCTGTATAGACAATGTAATATCTGTTTAATCTGCCTATCTCTCCGTGTATCCATATATTGAATGATGAAGTAACTGGAGCACTCCAACAAGGAAATGACAGCAAGTGACATTTTTATTTTAATATATGGTCTTGAAGCAAGCAAACAGGATTTGCTTGAAACCCTGTGCCATCACTGTAGCCCCTCATGCTGAGAGAAACATTTCCCCCCACACACACACAAACAATAATTTCCAAGTCCCCGCTGCTGTTTATGAACTCATTTGGGCAACTTGTAAAATCCAGGTTGATTATACTGTATATGCAGATCTGAGTCTTGAGACAAGTCCAAGCAGATCCAGAGCCAGAAAAATAGGCGCAGTGTTGACTGAATTCACTGAATCAAATCTGTGATGTAGGTTCAAAAGAGCTAGAGGAAAGAGTGGAGAAAGAAAATGGTGGGGCGAAAGAACCAGATGGAGCCAGAAAGCCGGTAGGTTGTCTTGGAACACTGGGCAAGGATGAAAGTTGGCATACTTGGCTAGAGGCCTAACTATTTTGCAGGAATGGAGTAGAAAATATGTAGGATATCCTTCCAGTACATTTTAAATAAGCCAGTGCTTCCACCGCCTGCCACTTCTGTTTTTATTGCAGTGTCTGATTCAATGTTATGTAAAGGGCAAATGTCACATT
This sequence comes from Podarcis melisellensis, assembly GCF_964234715.1. Lineage (NCBI taxonomy): Eukaryota > Metazoa > Chordata > Lepidosauria > Squamata > Lacertidae > Podarcis > Podarcis melisellensis. The sequence goes on from NC_138537.1 coordinate 34,845,456, forward strand.
TTTAGGCATTAAGATTAATTAAATTATGCAAATGCTAAGTGGCCTACAGTGGTGCAAAATTTCAGGATGGGCAGCTTCCAAGTATCAAGATGACATTTGTTGATGGTTTGCAAAGCAGACCTCTTAAAGAAGGCTCATGATGTTGGCATGGGCCCTCCCTGAATCCATGTGCTGCATGGAGAGGTATTGAGCTAACTTGAAATTTGATTCAGTTCACATTTCAGGCGAACCTATGTAATTCACACTTTCTGAAACCACGAAGCAGAATACAGCCATGCTTTGAAAGTTGCATTTCTCTGTATTTTGAAATGGACCTCGGCCATGTGACTTTTCCTTTTTGTTATGGGTATCCCTAGATTTGCTCCCCCTGGGTATATATGTAAATAGTAGTACAACCAGGAGATTCCTTACCCTATCAAAGTCTAGTGTGTTGCTGCCAGCTGGAACAGAGAATAGGAGGACTGGACAATGCTAAACAGAGCTTCTGGAGGTTCAAGTGTTCAGTAACTGCTCAGAGGGTTCAGCAGGCAATAATAATTGTCCTCCACATGATTTTATCCATGCAAGGCCTAGCATAGGGATTAAACTAATTTATGCACTGGGAATTTGTCCGGTAGACAAATATTTCTAGTGTTTGTCTCATGTGTAGGGTGAGCTTGGCAGTTTGCAACACACCATCACCATTTGAACAAATTGATTGGTAGAAGGACTCAAATGTTTGAACTACTTCTCACTCAATACTACATGGAACAGTGCATGGGAATAAGCATCCATTTGCCCTGAAAATATATCCAAGATTGCCTTGTAAATAGCCTTGAGACAAATGTAAATGGCAATCCATAAATAAACCAATATTAGAGTGAAGAAAATGATTAAGTCATTGTTCTTCATGGTAACTCCTTTTTAAAAAAATTAATGAAAAATCTTATTGCTAATGTAATAATGTTTAAAAGTTAATTCCAATAACATTCATGCATTTTATTCTTTTGATAACCAGGGCAGCAAGAATTATTCTAGGTTCCTTAATTAAACCTGAAGAATGAAAGGGAAAGTGTGTGAGAGTGTCCTTCCTATCCTTGTTTGTTTGCTTTTACAACATTTAATTAGCATAAGAATACAATATCTGCAGTGAGTGTTGGTTTTTTGTAATTGTTATGTGCTTCAGTAACCTTATGGAACACGCACTTAATGTAGTAGCAAGGCATATGCAGTGATGCAATGACCATGCTGCACCCACTGCCTCGGCCTCCATCCATAGTGCAGGTAAATGCAAAAAGGCTGGATGTGTTGCGTGTCGAGCTCCCCCAAGCCATCCCCAAATAAATCACAATTCACATAGAATTCTTGTTTAAGGTTTTTGGCATAATTTTGGCCACAACTTTATTTAAGTACATAAATGTGAGTGATTGCTTAGGCATTGGTTCCGACTATCTGTCCCCGCCCCGGGACAGAACTGACATTCGCATGCCTGAGATAGTCAGAAAGGGAAAACATGTTGGGGAGAAAGATGGAGCTGGGAATCAGATCCTCACCTCTCCCCGCATGTTCCCAGGGGCTTCCGCGGCCCAAGCCCCAACCAGGGATTCGGATGAAAGGATGACAAGCCCCTGGATTCCTTTAACGGAATTCCCTTGCAGCAGCAGTAGCACTGGAGGGGCATCACCCCCTCCACCAACCAATTTTTTAACCAATGCCTAACCGCAACCTTACAAGTTATGACAATTTGCTACGCAGTAGGCAAAAACCAAATGGCACCAGCCAAATGGACAAAATTCCTACCAGGCCCCTGACCCAAAAGCAGACGACCCCATGACAGGCATAGCAAGGTCAACGCAAGAGCCCTAAATTAGGGAAGGTGGGCGGGTGATCCGATGCACACAGCAAAAGAGCACCGTCAGTGCTGCGTGCCCTGAATATAAAACCTTTGGTCCATCCCACTAATTGGCAGCATCAAAATTTCCCCAGTAACCCAAACAGCCCAATCACAGCAGATGGCCACCTAAACGATCCCGCCCAGCAACAGAGGGGTGGCTTGCCAGACCCCACCGCAACACGTGCCCTGCATGAAGGTGAACACGCTTTGGAAAAACCATCTCATAATAGGCCCAAGAAATCCAGTGTTCCACTGACCCTGGGGAAACAGGTGGAAACAAGGCAGAAATGCTTTCTTCATACATATGAGGGTGAAACACATTTATTCCCCCAGGAGCCCAAACTAATCACGCTGTGGCATTTTTCTGTAGCTAAGCAAAGTCCTATAATGTAGTTGGAGACGGGAAACCAAAATGGTTGAACTCACTATCCTGTACCCCCCCTTACCTGAGAGAAAGTCCCAGTGAAATCAGTGAGACTTGTGTCTGAGTCAACATGCACTTGTCAGGCATGTATGCATAGCGACACATATGTTTTAACACACCTGTGTTCTTAGCATGTTGTAGAATAGAGATCCGTGCTGAAGCCTATTACTTGCAGGCAGTGCCGGATTTACATATAAGCTAAACAAGCTATAGCTTAGGGCCCCACTCTCGGGGGGGGAGGGAATTAAAGGGGGGGGGAACTGGATGTACGTTTCCAAAATATAAGATAAAAAATAAATAAAATACAACCTACATACAGCAACTGTGTTTTGTGTTGTGTAAGCTCCTATGATGTAAGTAATGGGCCCCATCTGCTAGTCTACTCCCTAAAATATCACTGGTTTGCTCATTTCTATATATAGGGTGCCTACATTCTGCCTGGACTGGTTGCATGGCAACATGTGCAAATGGCTTTAGATACCTATAAGGTCCATAAATTACCACATAGCATATATTCAACACAAAAAACTGTGACAATTTGTTGTTGACAAGGGACAGCTGAACATATAAAGGTCCCCATTACTGTACATTCAGTAGCTTAGGGCCTCATCAAACCTAAATCCGCCCCTGCTTGCAGGAGAACAACAGAAATATGAAGTACTGTTTTTAAAAAATTAACACATAATCTCTGTGTGCCGTCTCTTTCTTGGTATTTAATGAGTAGCTGTGAGAGAATCGCCTGAGGCTAAATCAAGGCAGCCTAACATACAAGTGGATCATTAATATTTCTGACAAGCTAACTGTATAGAAGTCTTCATCTTGTTTGCATAAATGATCCTTTGTTTTAACAAATAATCGTGATTTCCCATACAAGCTGTGTATCCATCTGTAGTGTTCGCGTATAATGTGATATTTGTGGATATTTAAATAAATGGCATAACTAATGTAAATTTGTTTTAATTGCAGTGATGATTAAGACTGCATTATTTCTCCATTTTAATAAACTGCTTATTTAAAAAAATCATTCCAACAGCAACCTATCATACTTTCCCCACAAACACAGCTATTTCATAGAACTGAACATGTTTTGTTGTTGCTCCTACTAGAGTAAGGTTGTCTTGGGGGGAAATTGCAGGATAGCTGTGCCTGCACTGAATGTGCTCATACTGACTATTTTTTCTGCTTACAATAATATATCCCTGCATATTAGCTAGATATTAAACTTTCATCTACATATTAAGTATGTAGCATGATAATTTTGTACAATCAGGCATTTTTACCAGTACCAGTAAAATGTGGCAATATGTAAACATGCACAATTTAGATGTGTGTTTACAGTTGCAGACTTTATATACTATATATATTTTTATATCATCTATCATCTATCTATCTATAATCTATCTATCTATCTATCATCTATCTATCTATCTATCATCTATCATCTATCTATCTATCTATCATCTATCTATCTATCATCTATCTATCTATCTATCTATCATCTATCATCTATCTATCTATCTATCTATCTATCTATCTATCTATCTATATCTATCATCTATCTATCATCTATCTATCTATCTATCTATCTATCTATCTATCATCATCATCATCTATCTATCTATCTATCTCTCTATCTAATCTATCTAATCTATCTAATCTATCTATCATCTATCTATCTATATCTATCTATCTATATCTATCATCTATCTATCTATCTATCTATCTATCTATCTATCATCTATCTATCTATATCTATCATCTATCTATCTATCTATCTATCTATCTATCTATCTATCTATCTATCTATCTATCTTCTATCTATCTATCTATCTATCTATCTATCTATCATCATCTATCATCTATCTATCTATCATCTATCTATCCTGGTCGAAGAATGCATACTTTGTGTGCATAACGGCACAGCTTCAATCTCCAGCATTTTAGGCTACCATTGCAACCCTACTTACTTACTTCTGATTAACCATGGTTGGGATTGCGTTGTTAAAGGACCTCTGGCAGCAGGGCTGGGATATACATGTGCATAATGGTTTGGATCCTTTGCCAGGCATAATGCACAGTACTTGGCTATATGGACCAACAGTATTACTCACTAATATTAGGGATGGAGGAGAAATTTCATTCAGTTTGCTTTTAGAGGTGAACTGACCTAGTTGTCACTTTCTGAAACAATTCACAATCTGAAACTCAGCCATCCTTCAAATTTCATACTTCTCCATATTTCTCAGTGCACTTTTCCAGAGAAACCATGGGTGCAAAAATGCACGTACTGGGCTGCAATGTGCATAAGAATGCATGCATTTATGAAGACAACATACAAAAATGCATTTTATTATGGTAAATAGCTTTGCAAAAAAATGTGTCTAATAGGCAGAATTGCATACAAACATATGTATATTAGGATAAACTCACTGGTGAATTTTGGCAAGGATTTTAAAAAATACCCACACAAACTGATGTGGAAACATGGAAAACTGAATTTAAGACTGGAAGGATGGGAAACTGAGAGAAACCAGAATGGACAGATTCACCCCCCACACACACTCACTCTAAGGCTCGTAGACAGTTTCACAAGCAACGGCCTCTCTATTCACTTTGATTTGGGAGATGCCTTGACTGTATGTTCTTTGGCGCTGAAGAGGGTGTGGGTAGGCACTTGCGCAGCAGAGACAAATGCACACATTTGGTGCCTCTGGGTGCTAAAAATGCTTGATTTGGTATGCCTGTGTTGCTCTTTGGTGCAATTCCACCATGTAAATAGGGGGAGGGGCCCTGCTGGGCTCACCCTGATTGGTACATTCAGCAAGATATCTGAAAAGAGGCATCTATACACATACAGCTGAATGCGCATAGGTTGCCCTTTTCATATGTCCCACTGAAAGCACAGATACCAGTAGTGGAGCGAGTAGAATTCAACGCCCGTAGGATGTGGCCCCAACAGCTGTGGTCTGTCCCTTCCATGGACATGAGGAAGGGATGAATGAAAAGGGATTCTGCAACTGTTGAATTATGTTATAGTTGCCCTCTCATTTTCTCTTTTCTCAGTTTGCACAAGCACTGTTATGTCAACTGCAGCACCCATTTCCATTATCAGGGATGTTCAGCTAGACCTCCAACCACCTGGACAGATGTTGGTTCCTGCATTATACTCCTCATGTTATGTTCCTCATACATGAGCTGTAAAAAGAAAGGAAAAAGCCAATCATAATGTACACATCAACCCTGTTTCACTGATAAATTGTGTAGAAACAGGATAGAGTTATACCTATACAGTTGTACCTCAGGTTAAGAACTTAATTCGTTCTGGAGGTCCGTTCTTAACCTGAAACTGTTCTTAACCTGAAGCACCACTTTAGCTAATGGGGCCTCCTGCTGCCACTGCACCACTGGAGCATGATTTCTGTTCTCATCCTGAAGCAAAGTCCTTAACCCGAGGTACTATTTCTGGGTTAGCAGAGTCTGTAACCTGAAGCGTCTGTAATCCAAGGTATATATGCAACTCAAACCTACAGTAGCCAAATAAACTAGGTAGTTTGGGATTTATTTTTTTCAGACCAAGACCAAAGAAGTTAGCTCAGTGCTAATTTGTTTGATCATATTCTTTAAATTTAATTTATATTCTCACTATTGGAGGGTTCAAGTAAAGTCATCCATTTTCTTAGTAGCTTTGCATATAACTATGTATGTGATTTTACTAATTTGACACTGCCTGAGACCTTGCTGTTATAAATGGCGAGAATGTTCTCCAGTCTTCATGGAGAAATGTCAAAATTTTCATGTTGTCATGAGAATAATCCAAACTAATGCAGAGCTTGGAAACAAATAATTATCTGACAACATGAAACAGAATTAACATGCACTAGAGCATGTCATGAACATTTCCTTCAGCAAACAAGCAAGGTAATTGCTGTCGGAGAACAAAGTAGAAAAAAGGGTTTTGTTCACTTCTATCTGACAATTTGGGGGGAGCACTGTTTATTCGCTTAACCCATCAGAACATGCTTCCTCAAAATGGTGCCATTCAAGGGCTGATGGAGTGAGACAAGCTTCCGGATTGCAGACACGTCTCATTTCACACTTCCTAGGTCTGATCAAACAGAATGTTCTTGCCCTGTTATTACTAGCCTCAAAGCTGGCAGGTGCGAATGTTTAAGCAGGACAGTTCTATCACAGGTTCATGCTGATCAGTCATTAATTCCACAAATTTATCTTGGATAGAGTTTGCCCTCATATCTGCACAGCCCTGCTGAAAACCACACTGTGTAAAAAGTTTTCTGATGAATTTGGTAAGAGTATAAGAAGTGATTAGTAGCTTAATGGCTTGCAGTTTGATGTTTATTGTTTCAGTGATTTGTTGTGATCGGGTTCACCGAAGATGAAGCAACGTATAAATTTTCAAAATAAGTAACAGTCCTGCTAGATCGGACCAAAGGTCTTCCAGGAAGTAAGAACTGGGCAGGGAAGCAACCATCTTCCTCATTGTATACCCCCAGTCTCTGATACTCACAGATATACTGCATGTCACCATGGAGACTATTCCACTATATCTATTCTTCAGAGGGAGAGTACCATCACTTATGTAGCCAACATCATACCACCTGTGCAACAGAGGGGGAGGTAGCAGCATACCTAGGGAAACCATGAGATTTGCAGAAGTGCAAAAGAAAAAAACAACACAACCCACCCCTAAGGTGTAATGAGGACATATATATGGCAGTGAACTGCTGGCTGACTGTTGCAGATGGACAAATCTTTCAGTGCTGGTGTATCTCAGTTACAATTTTTCCCCAATTTCAAGTTCAGTTAACTAGATTTCCACAATGGTTGGTGATGTTATTTTTGTATAAAAACCCTTCCTGAAAATTTGTCAGCATTTCTCCAAATATGTACATTTTGGAATGCGTTTTTGCAGAATACGTAAATTTTTGCAAGTGGTTTTCCCCATAATGCATTTAGTGGACTGCCGTGGGTGTCCATTTTGTATTGCTTTTTCAACTGTTATTTCTTGTGCTATTTTGAAACTGTTTCATTATATTTTGTATATCACCCTGAGTCATATGTGGAAAACAATAACAATCTTTTGTGTACACTTTTCACTAATATATGTGTTTTTATGCACACTTCTCCATAATATTCGCATTGTTGTACATAATTTCGTGCAGTACAAAATTTGGAAAAGTGTGAATTAGAGAATGGGTGCATTTTGGTTTCTATACTGTTTCAGGAATGTGAATTGTGCTGATTTGCACTCAGGTGCCAAAGAAACAACATTTCTTCTCTATCCCTACTGATTTATTAGTATTTCAAGCCCATCTTTGCTTGATCCAAAGTGAACAAACACAAAACATTCATTGGTGCCCAAAGCTACCATCTCTTCCCTTTTCTCCTCTGAAAGACCCCACGCAATTTCCCTGGGCAGGAGGAGGTGGAGTTGATAGTAAAAAAACCCCAAAAAACCCAGACCTGCTGGTGAAGGGTGAGTAATAAAGATAAAAATTAAAAATACAATAAAGATCATTTAATTTTGATAATATTGCCCATCATTCCAGGAAGGCATCCATTTAAAATAGCCATGTGCTATATAGAAATCCCGGCTAAAACACAGCTTTAGGAATCCTGTAGGCACTAAAGCTAGCATAGATGACTAGCTTTTATTTGATCCCTTGCTTCTAAAACTTTCTTTTGTTTGATCCCTTGTTTCTAAAATATCTTCACATTATAGGTACAGAACCTGTGAAGTAAAAGACTTGAAAGTCCGAAAGATGATGAAAAGATTAGCAGCCAGAACAAATGCATGTTTACTCAAATGTAAGTCCCTGCAGAGTTCAGTGGGCCTTACTTCCTGGCTAGCATGCCTAGGATTGCAGCCTTAAACCATGAAATGATAAAAAGAATTAGATGAGGAATGGCCTGAATGGTTTTTAGAACAATGCATGCCATGAGCTTTACTGAGAATACCAAAACTATTCAAAGTACAATTTTATTTAAAAATTGAAAAAAGATATCCAAACTTATTAAGAGAATGTTATTTAACTGTATTAGAAGGCTATTGAAATTAATGTCAAGAAACTATTAGCATGTCAGGGTAGGAGCTATAACTCAGTGGTAGAGCACAGACTTGGCATATAGAAAGCCCCAGATTTAATCCCTAGCATATCCAGTGTTTTGAAAAGATGATATGCTTGAAATCCAGGCAGCCACTGCTGGTCAGAGTACTTGTACTGTACTATATACCAGGTCGATAGACAAATGATACAGACAAATTGGCTAAGGTTGCTTCCTATGTGTCTCTAAGCAAAGATCACACTTTTAAGTCATTTGCATAAGGACGCTTTCTTGCATCATTTGTGCAAAAGTCAGCAGTGGCATTTGCTCATCCCATTAGACGCCAATACATAATTTGCTACGGCATATTAAAAAAGGAAATTAACTGCCAAAGTCTTGCTGAAAGATCATGCTTTTGGTTAGTAAATGATCCATGCCAAATGTCTTTCTGGCCTTCAGGAAAGCATCAGCAAGTGAGAGCCAGGATTCCACTCTCAATCTTTGTAGGTGATTAAAGTGGGGGGAAGCAGGACAGTTCTGGATGTTTCTGTTGTTTTGCAGTGATTGCCTACTGGGGGGATTTGAATGCAAAGGTTTGCTGAAGGTTACCACAACAATCAAGTGGAGAGGCATTTTGGAAAGCAATTGCCATACCGAATTCAGGCCTCTATATTCCAAGCACGCACTATTAGTCAGCTTTATTTGAATGGGATCCTTGTAAGACAAGTGTGGCATAGTGGAAAGCATATCAGACGAGGCTGTGGGGAGCTGGGTTCAGGAATTGATGATGGATTACTTTTATTACTATGAATCTTCTCTGTAAGGGTCATTAATGTTGTTACACCATATCCTTCTGGCTTGCTAGAATAAATCTAACACTATATGAGGGGGGAAGGAGTAAATTAGATAAGTTTTTTTCCTGAGCTATACAATTCTGTTCATATTTATATTTATCTACTGCATATCAGGTTGTGTGCATTCTATCCAGCCCCATATAGCAATTCAATTTTGGCTTGATCAGTAAAGTTTCACTTCTGTCTCCTTGTTACACTAGAAAACAGACACACTTAGGTTGTTGTCATGTTCCCTGTTTCTAACAGTGTAGGGTTAAGAAACTGAAGCTGTGGTCTCTGGGTGTAATCCTGTATCCTTTCTCAGAAGGACAGACAATAAACTAGCCAAAACAAAACAAATTTCCTTCCAGTAGCACCTTAAAGACCAACTAAGTTAGTTCTTGGTATGAGCTTTCGTGTGCATGCACACTTCTTCAGATACACTGAAACAGAAGTTTCCAGACCCTTCTATATAGTGAGAAGGTGGGGAGGGGTATTACTCAGAAGGGTGGTGGGAATGGGTGATTGGCAGATAGCTGTGATGAGCCTGTTGACGACTCTTAACGACTGCAATAGGTCTTACAGGAAAAAGCAAGGGGTGAGAAGGTGAAAAATGGCTTTGTCATGTATAATGAGATAAGAATCCAAGGTCTTTGTTCAGACCAGGTGTCTCCATGGTTTTAAGTTTGGTGATAAGTTGCAATTCAGCAGCTTCTCTTTCCAGTCTATTTTTGAAATTCCTTTGTAGTAAAACAGCTACTTTGAGATCTTGTATAGAATGCCCTGGGAGATTGAAGTGTTCTCCTACTGGTTTCTCTGTCTTGTGCCATCAAATGCCAACAGTGTCCTTCAGCTCTCTATATTGGACAAACAGGCCAGACCTTACGCCAAAGAATAAACGGACATAAATCGGACATCAGGAATCACAAGACCTTGGATTCTTATCTCATTATACATGACAAAGCCATGCATGCACACGAAAGCTCATACCAAGAACTAACTTAGTTGGTCTTTAAGGTGCTACTGGAAGGAAATTTGTTTTGTTTTGACTATGGCAGACCAACACGGCTACCTATCTGTAATAAACTAGCCCTTAAGGTATGCTGGCAAACTCCCGGATCTTCTTCCATATCATTGTTCTTCATTTCCAGTCCTACAGTGTTGTTTGGTATACCCTCTCAGAGTTCTCCTAAATGATGGGTGTGTTGTGTTCCGCGCACAGTCATACACAGCAAGGCCTGAGACAGCAAGTAGGGAACCGTATCCTGTCTTCAAGATACCACATGGGCTAGAATTGCATTGGATGCCTTTCCTAGCATCTCATTTGCACTTACAGTGTGGTGTAGTGGTTAAGAGCAGTAGACTTGTAATTTGGGGAACCGGGTTCAATTCCCCGCTCCTCCACATGCAGCTGCTGGGTGACCTTGGGCTAGTCACACTTCTCTGAAGTCTCTCAGCCCCACTCACCTCACAGAGTGTTTGTTGTGGGGGAGGAAGGGAAAGGAGATTGTTAGCCGCTTTGAGACTCCTTAGGGTAGTGATAAAGCGGGATATCAAATCCAAACTCTTCTTCTTCCTCTTCTTACAGCTCTTGATCCAACAGAGGAATCAGCATATGGAGCCTTTGACCAAATGTTTTTGTTCTTGCAAAGCTTAACTTGCTTATCCCTTTTGCCAGTAACCTTTCAGAAATCTCAGTAGACAAAGTGAAACATTTTGAACTCTGCAGGTGAAGGTGATCAGAGCAAAAGGAAGTTACAGGTTGGGAGGTAAAATCTGTATGTGGTAGTACAGTTGATCTTTTCAAACTAAACAGGCAGGCTGGGAGCATTTCCATACAGTATGAGATGGTTATTAGAATTAACGCAATACCAGCACTACAAAACAGGTGGGACAAAACTGGTTTTCTTCTCCTCAAAAGAGTGCAGTAAAAAAATTGCACAAGAAAAGCAGCTGTGCTCAGTTATTACGCGATGCACACAAATGTCTAAGTGAAGCCCATTCAAATTGCCAGACTATGTGGAATGACATGAAAATATGTCCTATTGAATTCAGCAGGAAGCATAGTCAGAATCAGGCTCTTGCCATGGCCAGAAATGAGCCATAAGTGCTGAATAACTCTTAACAGGATTTTCTGCCTTTCACAGAGAGTAAATACGACTTCTTTCAGTGGCAAGCAGTCATATAAGCCTGTATTTAATTATAGATTGGCTCCGTAAAACATAAGCATTTATTCAACAGGAAGGACATAGAAAGCTGACTGTGTCTAGTTATCTTACAGCCAAAACACAACAGAAATCTGTGAGACAATGAAGCAATCGTTCATCATGTATAAAAAGACTTTTAAAAGCAAGCTCATTCTACCATGTCGGAATGACATCAGGCTTTCAGATAATGAATAATAGTAATGATGAACATCAAGCTGCTTGTTTAAAAATAAAATTGAACTACAATTGGATATTGTCATGTGGACACAAATCATGTCTCTGATGCCCATCTGTAAAAAGTGTGACACCGTGAACTTTTTGCAATAGGGCTGAATAATTACCCTGTGTTTCTCCAAAAGAAAGGAGCATTTGTTGATGATGCATGCTTTTGTTGCCTCCCATGAAAGATTGTGATGAATCACTGAATGGTGTGTAATGTCAGTATATGTCAACATACTCAGTATGCGTCTAGTCTTACCACCTACCTCCTCCATTGTTTGAATGCTGTAAGCATAAGAAAGCAATTGTCCATTTCTTGCAGTGTTCACCATTGTCCAGTCTTCAGAGAAACAGCTAGTGGGTCACCTCAGAAGTAATAAAAAAAATGAACAGTGGGAGAGGGAGTAGTTAGTGACTACACAGTCTCTTTTGATGAAAAAAAGGGGGAGGAGATGTTATGGGGGAAACTGATAATCCTTTCTAATTTCTGCTATACACCCCGTAACTAGAACAGCTACACAATACTGACGTTTCAAACCATTCAAAATGAAAGCAGCCCAAGCAAAATGATGATTGTTGTAAATGATCATACAAAGGGAAGCTGAAGTTTTGAGACTAAAGGTAGAGAAGAAACCCTCAAAATTTTCAGTGATATTTATGCTTTTCATCCCACTTGTGCTAGTGGAGGCCTTGAAATGCAAACAATAGCTTCAGAAAGGCTTGCCAGAACTATAGAATAGGAAGAGCTAAATTCTCCCTCCCTACCTGCCGTGGTCCCAATACAGTGGTACCTTGGGTTACATACCCTTCAGGTTACAGACTCCGCTAACCCAGAAATATTACCTCGGGTTAAGAACTTTGCTTCAGGATGAGAACAGAAATCGTGCAGCAGTGGCAGCAGGAGGGCCCATTAGCTAAAATGCTGCTTCAGGTTAAGAACAGTTTCAGGTTAAGGACGGACCTCCAGAATGAATTAAGTTCTTAACCCGAGGTACCACTGTACTTCTCTCTGGGTGATATTTGCATAACAAAAAAAAGGTTATACTGATTGCAAATATGTTGATTGTATTGTGGTCCTCTGGATGATTGTATTGTAGAGTTGAGAGGGACTCCAAGGGTCAGTGTTGAACTCCATCGCTCATCAGCACCAACATTGGGCTATATTGCCTGGGAACTATAGTCTAACAATGTCTGGAGCAGCACTAGTTCCTCACCCTGTCCCAAGGAAAATACCCAGAAGTCTTTCTTTGCAACCCGATCTTCATTTCCTCTGCCTCCAGCTTAAGGAGGGAGGTCTCGGCAAACAAAAGAACAAAAAAAAAAAGGGAAAAAAGAGGACTACTGTGGTCCCATCAGTAACCTTCCAGCACTCTGAAAGTCAGCCTGCCTCTACTACTACCCCTCCTCCTTAACAAAATTTTTGTGTATATGGTGCATCCTGCAGCAGTGCAGGAACCTCGAGACTTTAGGGTCCAGAATCCCTACTTGGGGAAAACAAGTAAAAATCAACATATGTGGCAGTTTTCCCATAAGTCTTTGACCTCAAGATGGTGGTTCAGTAAGCTGTGTGTCCTGTAAAAAGGACCAAAAGGAAGTACATATAGTGTATGTTTAGACTCCAGAATTCGGTTTTATGTGATGGCCAGCAGCTTGAACGGCTTTAAAAGAATGGAGAATAAGGTTGCTAATGCCTACTAGTAGTAGTGATGGTTGTATTACCTCCAGGATCCAAGGCGGTATGTCTCTGAATACCAGTTGCTGGGGAACGCAAGCAGGAAGAGTGCTCTTCCGCTCCCATAGGAATCTGGTTGTCTGTTATGGGACCAGGATACTGGACTGGATAGGTTTTTGTTATGATCCTGTAGGGTCCTTATTCTGTTCTTATGAGCCACATCTATAGCTAGCCTTATCCCTGGGGGTTTTCACTGAACATTCATTGTGTCATATTCCAGCTCCTAGCCAATGCAATTACTGACTTCAGGAAAGTGGGGAAAGGAAGTAGTTGAAAAATGACAGCCCCCTGCTCAACCTAACATCAGAGAAGCTGCAAGTGAAAGTTGCTGTAAAGTGAAAGATTGACGTTGGAGAGGGAAGGAGATTTCACTCAGCCACATGTGTGTTCCAGGACCTCAAATGCCCAGGGTCTCATTTATGAGCTCTTCAATAACGTCCCACCTTCCATTCGGTGACTCTGTGCTGTTTGATATGGGCTGATATGAAATTGCAAGAACGTGGCTTCCAATGGGGAAACGGGCCAATGAAATAAGGAAGCCCCCAGCACCTTTCCTCTGAAGACCGAACTGTAGAAAATCACTAAAACGATAGCCAACATTTTATTTTATGTTTTAGGGGGCGACTGAGAAAACAAACTTAAAGTCGGAAAGAATGGCTATCAGGGATGGCGGCAGTGGGAATGGAATAAATGAAGAGGTGGGATCCAGCGGAGAATGTGATGATGAGGACGGATGTCAAGGATCTGGTGAGAGGAGCCTCACGAAAGGTAGGTCCAATAGTTTTGCATAGATTCACTAAGCTGTGTTTGACTTTTATCTCATCCAGGTACTACACCAACCCTTGGATAGGTAACCTGTAGCCTTCCAGATGTTGCTAAGACTCCAACATGACCAATGGGTGGGTGGTGTAGTGCAGCAACATTTGGAGAGCCGCAGGCTCCCCGTTTCTGCACAAAACAATGATTTGATGCTATGGGAATGAGCCTAGTCTCCTCCTGGACTCCCTGCCGCCACCACTGTCCCATCTTCTTATGTGGCATTCAAAAACATTTTTCTTCCCATTTTAGCAGCTTCTTGTGTTGTGTGGGCCAGCTATTGTTGCTTAACATTAGCTGTGAGATTCAAAACAAGCCAGCTTCAAACCACGGGCTGTGAATCGGGCGTGCTGGAACTACTTTGGGCACAGCAGGAAGGCATGACGCTTCCAAACTGCTTCTTTCAGCCACACGAATGGTAAGCACGCATGCCCAGGAGGAAGCTAGGCTCCTTCACGTAGCACTAAGCCATGGTTCAGCATGAAGTCTAACCACAACCACTGTGACTTAAGCCTTTCTTGGATAGTACTGTGGCTCCACAAATTTTAAAATAACAACTGCTAGTTCTTTTGACTTGAACATAGTTGAAATAAGCAAGCATAGCACTTGAACCAAAGTTTTGCCATTTGATTATGGTATTTTACTAAAGGTGTATTGCCTGTCTGCTCATCCACAGTTCATTGTCTTCTCTGGTGTTTCTCTAAAGGAATGGTGACTTGTTTGTGGGGCAGGGCATGCGTTATGGATAATGTTGATGGAGTAAATGTCTAAGCCTAAGGCAGTGTGCTGCTTTATAGGATAGGAGCTATGTTTCATCCGTGATTATAGGTTCTTCGCCTTAGGCCATACTGCAGTGGTGACTTCTAATTTAAAGCCATTATTTCTACGTTAATGTGCATTCTAGAAAACCCTATGCAATGTTTTCCTTCTTGTGTTTTCCAGCCGGGATTTTAGATTGTTAAGTGCTTTAAGTAACATGTTTTCTCTTCAAAGCGGTGCAAATTAAACAGCAGCCAGGTGCTACTAAGTATTTTTTAATTGACTATTAAACTATTTAAATGCTATAGCTGTGCCAGAATCTACCAAGGCTCTATTGTCTCTCAGACACTCAGTAATGTAAAATGAAAAGCATTGAAAACTTGTCCAATAGTTGGCTCATCTACACAATATGTGAAATCTGCATCCCCCCCCCCTCCCCCTGATATTGCCACAGATGGAAGTGAGAAAGGGAGAAAAATGTTTTTTCATAACTAGTGATGAAATTATTTGGTAGAAACCATATATTCCAAAAATATAGTTCATATAAAGTGTTGCACATGCTTTATATTTATAGCATTAACAGCAGCAATTCCACCTTGAAAAAATTATAATGGTATTTTGTAATTAACTCTAAAGTAGTGTTATGTGTTTAGGCCGCTAGCTGTAAATCTGTTTTGCATATTCCGATGCAATTAAGAGAGAGAGTGGGAGTCATCTAATTAAAGGGCTCCTTTGCTTTTACAGTAGTATGATTTTTCAGAATCCTAGTAATTTCAATCCATTGTCAGTTTTGTATAATGCAGTAAACCTTGGTCTATTTAAATTGGTACCATAGTGTGGATGTGTGTATTTCACAGCTTGAGACATACCCAGAATAATTGTTCCATTTATATTGTTAGCACTAGTTTGAGCTTTCTGCCTGCCCTCTCTTAGCAGCCACCCTAATCTAATGCAGAATTTGGTGCGACAGTGCTAGCACATAGAATGTTTGTTCGCAATTGGCCACCCCCAAATTGCCATGGCTATCTGAATAGGGTTAACTGGAAAGGAAGGTCAATTGTTTACAAAGACGTGGGGGGTGGAATCAAATTGCTTGGATTCGTTTTAGAGGGGGCATTTATTTTAGTTGTAGGGAATGAAAAGCTTTTGCAGTCATGCGCCTTTGAGGGTGATAGTGGGCTTCCTCTCCTCTCTCTGCTGGTTCCAGCTTCTCCTGGTTCTGGAAGCAAATGCTCCAGATACTGGAAGTGGAGGAAAGCACACAGTGCAAAAGCTCCAATCACTGTGACTTTAAGAATAGAAGGGAACGTGGTGGGGGAGGGGAGAAGTTACCTGCCCCGCTCACAAGCAGTGGCATTACAAAGATAAAAAGAGGAGGACTTGTTACCATTGCTGCCCCTAAGGTAGGCGGTCTCACCTGATTTGGCGAGATGGTGTGCCCTCCACTTCCAAAATTCCCCTCATTTGGGGGGGGCAGGGTAAATAGTACCCAGATGTTGAGGGGAAGAGGAAAAGGAGAACGATTCATTACGTGCATATGCTCTGTTCAGTTATCAAAAAGTGATAATTCATCGAGAACAGTCATACCTTGGGTTACAAATGCTTCAGGTTGCGCGTTTTCAGGATATGGACATGCTGAAACCTGGAAGTACCGGAACGGGTTACTTCCGGGTTTCGGCGCTTGCACATGCGCAGAAGTGCTAAATCACCCTTTGTGTGTGCACAGAAGCACCGAATCGCAGACCGCATGTGCGCAGATGTGGCACTGCGGGTTGCGGATGCTGCGGGTTGCGAACGTGCCTCCCACATGGATCACATTCGCAACCCGAGCGTCCACTGTATCTTACATTTAAGCTTCTCCAAGCAATTCAATGTGATATGAGACACTTCCCCTTAAATAATAGCCAGTATTTAAAGAAGTGCGTGCTAAAGCATCAAGAGGATGAGTTCCTTTCATTGTTTGGATCCTGTGTAGCTTTCTCTACAGTGGATAAAATATTTAGTAGTCAATGAGCAAATGTTCCAAGCATATTATAGAAAGAAATGAGTACTGCATTGCGTTCAACGGAACACATTGAAAGACAATAAATGTACCTCCTTTTGGGTAGCTGGAATTTATTTTCTACCATTTCTTTTATGCTTCTGCCACTTAACTGCTCTCTTTTGGGGGGGGGGGAGTGGAATTGGCCACCTGGTTCCACCACGTTGGTCTACATGGTGACATCACCATAGATTGACAAGTTTTCATAGTACAGTGGTCCCTCGGGTTACATACGCTTCAGGTTACATACGTTTCAGGTTACACACTCCGCTAACCCAGAAATAGTGCTTCAGGTTAAGAACTTTGCTTCAGGATAAGAACAGAAATCGGGCTCCGGCGGTGCGGCAGCAGCAGGGGGCCCCATTAGCTAAAGTGGTGCTTCAGGTTAAGAACAGTTTCAGGTTAAGAACGGACCTCCGGAACGAATTAAATACTTAACCCGAGGTACCACTGTAAAGGAAAGGGATGAATAGAGGGCAAAAAGTCCAGCGTTGCCCGTGGCATAGCAGGGAGCAGCCTGATGCGGAGAGAGGAGGGTCGTGGCAATGCTGCTGCCTGCCCTTCTCAGGTGTGGTGCACCAGCCATGGCAGCACTGCACACCTGTCCCAGGCAGAGCTAGCCTACAGTTTGTGCCTGATTTTATGGTGGGGATTAGCAAGAGAGAAAGTGAACTGCCGGAGATATTTTCAGACCTTAAAGAAGCGCAAGCAAAACTGTAAAATAATAAGCAAACCCAGGCAGATATACTCTGTAATGGAATTAGTTTGGTATGGAAAGCACAACCCATGCAGGTTCTCACAGTCCTGGCCGATGTCATCATTGAGTTGGGCTGGACTGGGCAGTTGCCAGAGCTCAGGTGTCTTGAATAGCCACCATTTATTACTGCAGTCTTCACCTTCCTTGATTTTACACATATGCAGGAGAGTCTTCGACCTCCTATTCACCATAGTGACAGAAATCTTTTGTGTGAACCACGACCAGAACCTTCATAAACATTTGAAATGAGAGGAGAGAAGTGCAACCTGGAAGAAATAGCCATTTTCCTAGAAACCCAGCATCCTACTGTTTTAAGGCTAGCTGCAGTAATGCAATGGTAATGGAAAGCACTAGGTACATTCTCGAGGGCATTGTTTTCATGTTCACATCTCCAGGGTCAAAGTGGGACCAGCAAGGTTGATTCACTGACAGCCTCTTAATCAATGGCCCACAAATCCAGTTTTACCATCAAACTGGTTCCAAAATTAATGGACAGGTCAGCAAATGTTCATGCTTCTGGCAAACTCCACCTACTGAGCATTTTTCTTAAAACCACGAAACTTCAACGTATTCTTAACTGCATTCCTTAAACTCTTCCATTAAAAGTTGTTAAATTAAAAAAATCCAGTGTTTTGTTTAGTATAATTGCAAATAAGCATTTTTATAGCAAAAGCTATTATTAGCTCTTAAAAAACCCATTTAAATATTTAAGCACAATGTATTTAATTACATCTACAGACCCACATGAGCGTATTCAATACGAATCCACCTAGCAGAGCTAAACACATTCTCAAGTATTCCACAATTTGTCAGGCTTTCTAGGCAGTAAATAAATGTTTGGTAATAGTCCTGCTGAGCCAAATCTGGGGCCCCGTTTCCTGGATATTTTCGCTCTCTGTGAAATGTGCCTCCTTTCGCCACCTGAGGTAAAGTGATGGAACTGCTGCCGCTGTCACTCGATTCTGCCATCCTGAGTCCCATCACATTCCACCAGCTACTTAAGTGTGTTCTCCTTCATGGAGAGCACGTGTTGCGGTGGGGTCTAACAAGACATCCCACTTTTGCTGGGAGGGTGAAGATAGTTGGCCACTGTTGCGATTGGGCTTCTCTTCTCATTGGGGAGAATTTGATGTTGCCATTTTGTGATTGACAGCCAGAAGATTTATATTCCCTGTGTGCAGCGTTGAGCTTCCTCTTTTCGTTGCGTGCATTGGATCAACCGCCCACCCTCCCTATTTGTTGTTGTTCAAGGGTTGTTCGCTTGACCTTGCTATGCCTGTCATGGGGTCGTCTGCTCTTGGGGCAGGGACCTGGTAGGAATTTTGTCCATTTGGCTCATTGGCTGTTGCCATTTGGTTTTTGCCTACTGCGTAGCAAATCGTCACAACTTGTAAGGTTGCGGTTAGGCATTGGTTTTATGAATTGGTTGGTGGAGGGGCATGGGTTGGCTGTGCCTGCCCCTCCAATGCTGCTGCTGCAAGGGTATTCCATTAAAGGAATCCAAGGGTTCACCATGCTTTTGTCCAAACCCCTGTCAAGGGGCTAGGGCCATGCAAGAGCCCCTGGGAGCATTTGGAGAGAGGTGAGGGCATGGTTCCCAGCTCCATCTTTCTCCCCAAAATGTTTTCCCTTTCTGACTATCTCGGGTGTGCACATGTCAATCTGTCCCCATGCGGGGTCAGATAGTCACAACCAATGCCTAAGCAACCACTCACATTTTTTGTATTTTAATAAAGTTGTGGCCAAAACTATGCCAAAAAACCTTAAACAAAAATTCTGCGTGAATTGTGTTTTTATTGGGGTGGCTTGGGGAGCTCAACACGCAACTGCACATGCTGCAGAGAAGCTTTGTGTGGCTTCACCCAAGTCCCACAGGACTTCACCGAACCTGTGGCAAAGATGCCACTAGCGCTCGGGAAATCTCACATGACATTTTGAAAGACTAAGGCAGAGGCCCCTATGAGGACCTCTTCCCATATAGCCTGGTCTCGTAATCCTAGCAGCTGCTGTGGAGTCTGGTCAGCCAGCCAGGCCTAGTGGGAAGCGAGCAGCCCCTGCAGTCCTACCTACCAGGACAATTGCCACTGCTTCCTTTCCCTGTGTGTAGCTGCTTCACTTCAGATAAAAGACAAACGGACCCGCTAGTGACGTTTTACAACCCAGCCATTGGTTTCAGCTAAAATGAAATGTTGTGGTTCGTTTGGAGTTCTTTGTCAAGCTGGAAGATCTGAGGATTTTCAAAGGAGTCAGAAAGAAAAGTGTAGTGACATTTGCTCTGGGGATTCTGCACATTCCCCTCCTTTCTTATTAAATCATACTTACAAGTCAGGAATGTGGGGAATAGATGAATCGTTTTTTTCTATAAATAAAAACAAGGATTAAAAGCTGCCTTGCATGCATGTAATTGCCAAGAAGGAAAGAAGTGGCACCTGTGACAGGTTGTGTAGTGTGAAGAGCTCCTCTACAGGATTCAACCCTACAAGCCAAGCCCTTTTTCAGGATATTGCCTTTCACTCCCTTTCCCAATTTTCTGTCCTGTCTGTGCTGAGTATGTTTAACCCTTACTTTGTGGTTTTGTGTTTTCTTCCCCATTAGAGTTTTTTAAAAAATGTATTACTGCAACTCCCACCTGACCTACTTCCTGAGCATACATGGTACTATTTCATCTCCAGAAGGACTTACATGCAGAGAGTGAGCTTGCTATAAGTATATATTATTTCCCCCTCTGCACTGATAGGCAGATGATTTAATATATATTTTAATGACATCTCCCTGCTTGATTTGTATCACATCTCAACAGCTGTTCAGAACTAATGTATTTCTCTCATTGAGCACAAATGCTATCACTAGGCGCCGTTTTTACATGTCAAGAACCTTTTAGCCCTCATTATGTTCTTATCTGCTAACATTTCTATGCTGCTGCTCAACACCAATGTGCTGTATAAATTGCCATCTTAATCAGTCTTCCTGCCCCATGTGTCGCGTTCTCAGGTTGCGCTAAAGCTTCGATGTATCTAAATATGTAATTGTACAGCTGGTGATATTATTTTTTAAGCGATGATTATTTCATCAATATTCCAAGGGTAGAACGTCTGCTGGCAACATGCCAGGGGTACTAGATCTTCATCTCCACAGGTCTCCCACCTCCTAGCAGATTACCATACTACTGAATTTTCTCAATATTTTTCCTCTCTGCTCCTGTCATTTGAATTCTTCACATCCCACATCATTCTGAAAGTACAGCCTCTCCCCCCCTCCCCCGGTATCCTGAGTTTCATGAGGTGTTTTGTTTCCGATTCCATCTTTACAATCCTTACAAATGATTTCAGTGTTGTACCACCGTAAATGGTTCATTCTGTTCAGGAAGAGCTTAATGGCCTACTTTAGCTTAAAACGTCCTTGACATCCAACTTATTTGGTGCCTTAGGTTCTTGCATGGAAGGATTACTGTCTGTCCCAGCTACAGCTTAATCAAGACCCATTATCAACACAGTGGGCTGACTTTCTTCACAGTTTATGGGAAATCAAATGGCTTAGCAGAGCTGCTGAGGATGGCGCACAAATGAAAGCGGGGAAGGAAATGACAGAAATAAAATGACAAAAAGGCGTATCGTACCCAGTCCATTGCAGCATTAACGAAGGGATGCCATGCTAGGGATGGGAGGTAAATTTGGTTTGGTTAGCCTTTCAACGTGAAACTACCTAATTTGTACTTTACAAAACTATACATGAGCTAAAACGCAGCTATCCTTCAGAATTCACACTTCTCTGAATTTTGCAATGTAGTTCTCCAACTAAGTAATGCATACAAAAAATTATATTGGGGGAAAGGGTGAAGAAAAATGTGCATATTAGCAAAAGCAGTACATAACAAAGCTTTATATTTGGAGGAATAAAAGTGTGGATTTTAGAGAAATCATGCACTAAATTTCTGACAATGAAGAAATGTGGAGTATTGAACTTGAGATTGGGAAAATGAGAAACTGAATTAAACCAAAATGGACAGATTTGCCCAGACCTATGTTATACTATTGTGGCTGATACCCAAATCTAACTTGCGCAATGCGCTCTGTTTCTTGACTGAACAGGGCATAACAGGGCAGGGCTCTACATAGACAGCTTGCAGTAGGCCCGTTCAGAATGGGGGGGGGGGCAGTGGGGTACCCTTGCAGCAGGTCTCAGAGGGCTAAGCTAGTTGGGGAGGGGGCCTGCTAGGGACAAACTGCTTCTTTGTTTGAGTTTATAACTTTATTCTGAAAAGTGAATGCAGGTGGCGCTGTGGTCTAAACCACTGAGGCACTTGGGCTTGCTGATCAGAAGGTCAGCAGTTTGAACCCCAGCGATGGAATGAGCACCCCTTGCTCTGTCCCAACTCCTGCCAACCTAGCAGTTCGAAAGCACACCAGTGCAAGTAGATGAATAGGTACCGCTGTTGCGGAAAGGTAAACCGTGTTTCCGTGCGCTCTGGTTTCTGTCACGGTGTTCCATTGTGCCAGAAGTGGTTTAGTCATGCTGGCCACATGACCTGGAAAGCTTTCTGCAGACAAACACTGGCTCCCTCAGCCTGAAAGCAAAATGAGCGCCACAACCCCATAGTCACTTTTGACTGGACTTAGTCATCCAGGGGTCCTTTAGCCTTACCTTTTACCTTATTCTAACAAGATTCCACCACCCCGGGCCTTAGACAAGCTGCATGGGCCTGGCTTGCAGTCTAACTTCTCAATCTTGCCCCCTGCTGTAGATGTTGCAACACAAGCAGCGGCAACAGCTACTACCACAGCATCCCACATGAATCCAGTAGACGTATCTATTACTTGGTAGCACCCAGGCTTCAGAGTGCTCTGTCAGGTCTGAGTCACTATGCTTGCATCATGAGGTAGAGAATCCATCTTGCAGGAAGGTGTCCTCACATCACACACGTGAGAGATGTCTGAGTTCATATACAATGGTTTGATCCTTGTACACTGCAGTAATAGTGCATACCAGCAGATGTCTCCAGATGTTGTTGGACTACAACAGTGATGGTCAAACTTGGCCCGCCAGCTGTTTTGGGACTACAACTCCCATCATCCCTAGCTGACAGGACCAGTGGTCAGGGATGGTGGGAATTATAGTCCCAAAACAGCTGGAGGGGCGAGTTTGGCCGTCACTGGACTACAACTCCTATCATCCCTGATAGGAGTCAGTGAATCATTGTCAGTGCTGACTGAGGCTGATGAATGACACATCCACAGTTGGAGTGCTACAGGTTCCCCATCCCTGCTCTAGAAGTATTAGTTGCTTCAACTGTTGCTGGCACCTTGCTAGTCCTGTGGCATCTCCAGCTCTGGCTTCCATGGCAGCTATTGCCCACACAGATAGGAAGATGTGGAACACAGGAGCTCTTGAGCACAAGGCTGCCATTGTGCTGAAAGTAAGCAGTTCTGCCTGGATGGGTTGCTGCCTGAGAAACACATGTTTACTATCTTGGGTTCTGTGATAGAAAAAGGCAGGAAATATAGGGAGGATTATTAATCAACATGTTTTAAAGATAGATTTTTGTCACTGCAGCAAATGTTTTTCATCCTTTATACAGTACTACGTACATAACTATAGTGATAGGTGATTTTAGTATTTTAAAACAGTAGCTTGTAAGCTTTATAAATGGATGCTTGCTCATTTCTGAGTCCTGGATTCTACCCCCCTGCCAGCCTACATACATTTGCAGTATAAAAAAGTTACTTTCTCATAGAGCTTTGTATAGAACAGTACCAATGAGGCATAGCAATTTAATAGAAGTCAATAAGCAAAAGATGTGAAATTCAAACTCAGTATTAAAATAATCTAACAAACCATAAACAGCCAAATTCCCTCTTGGCATGAATCAATTATCTCTGAGTCCACTGAATTATTTTGCAGAAGTCACAACAAAAAGCCTTCCATTTTCTGCTTGGAAAAATATTGCCATCAGTGGTTTGTCTTGGGAAACTGAAAACTTGCAATGAAAATTCTGGTACTATATTGAGAAATGGAAACATTTCGGTTTGGATCAACATTCCTTCACGGCAGTGAAAAGAACTGTTCAAAATCATGCCACCATCATACTTTTCAGAGTTATTTTTAATTCAGAAAGATTTAATTTTGCTTAGGTGGCTGTCAAGTTCAAAATTCATAGAAGATCATTGCCATGGCAAGTTTATCTTAAAGCTAAAAGGCAAACTAAAACTATCATTCTCAAATGGTAAATTAAAATCTGTGGGGGAATTACATCTGTCTTAACCCCCCGGCATTCTGTTAGCCAATTTGATGGAGCATCAGAGATGTCGAAGGGTGGAAAATTGAACCTGTTCTCTTCTCCCTGCACCATTGAAATTAATAAACAATATTAAGTAATTTCAATGGGTTTACTCTAAGATGGCCTCAACCCCAATTTAGAAGTCTCTCATTGTCAGCTGATACGAAAATATGTCAGTGGAATAGCAAAGCTCCTTGCATCTTTTGAATCTCCTTTGAGATGCGGTGTCAATATTTACCGCTACACCACTGCCTTTGTCGTAAACAAAACTCCCCAATGAACATAGTTAGGGTGGGTCTATGAGTCTCCAGTCTCGAAAGCTGAAACTGCTTTCATCTGACTGGGCCTTCAGAATTCAATTCCATCGTAATTGATTTGAGACATGTAACATCGGCGCGTCTTCACTGTTCATTTGCCCCAGTCCTCTGAACTATTTTGTTGCTGTTTCCTGAGTTTGTTCCTGTTGGCCAATAAAACTGAAATCATGTGGGAATCATGCGGGGACATAAAAAAGCCTGCAGGGAAGACACTTTGATTGAATTACATCTCAAAACTGAAGATAAATTCTTTCTTTGTTATACCCAAGTGCCCAGTGTCAACTCTACAGTTTGTTCATCTTCCAAATGGATATATCCCTGAAGTCTACAATCTGTTTTTCATTTCAGGTAAATAAATTCCCGTTTCCTGATGCTGTGCTTCCTGAAAGTGTAGCATATTTTTCATGATCAAGGCACATGGGGGAAGGGTGGGTTGTGGGGTTAAAAAAAGAACCAAGCAAATATTACCTGGTTAGCTTTTCTAAGCAGAATGAAATGTGTACCCCTAGATTTGGGCTTTAAAAACAAATGAATATAGAATGCTTTCAACTGTGAGAACTGTAAATGTAATAAAAATTTCAACTTTTGAACAGTGTAGGGTATTATTTCTTGTAGCTCTTCCATCTTAAGCATGTATTTGAAGCTGTGTCCAGGTGTTTTCAGTGATACAATAACTTTGTGGCATGAATGTTAAGCAATGATGTTCTTAGAAGCATACACAAGTAATAATTGATCCTTAATTTCCTTCCAATTAGTTCCTTAAAAAACCATTAAGCACTCTCAAAAAAAAGGAGTTTAGCCCCCTTTTCACAGAATTACTCTTCTCAGTTGGCAGATAAGGAGGGTTATATCAGATATTGATAAATCATTTAATTTGTAAGCTGGAAGTAGCTGAATTGAAGCCAATTGATTCACAGGGAGGCAAAAAAACCCAAACCCACAGCCTGTATTTTGCTTTCCATGTTCTGGATCTTCATCTTGAAAATAGAACTTTGGGCGTCTTCTCTCTTTTTTTTTTTAATAATTTTTATTAACAGGCCAATCAAATCACATTAATTCCAAATCACATTAATTCCAAATTACACAGCCAAATTTTAAATTTTTTGTTGGGGGTACCCATACTTCGAGCTCCGAAAGGGATCCAAACATCTCTCTTGCTGCTGCTTTAATATACACAATTCTGTCCAAATAGTATTCACAGTTCTATTCCATCTTCTCTTTGTTGTTTTCCTCATCTTCTTGTTTTCTTTATGATCTCTGATAGTCTCCACAAGCGGGTTGAAAACAAAAGTTGTTATATCCTGTGTGGATTTTACACTCCTCCAAGAGCCATATCAAAATAGACAGACATCATTTCAACACCTCCGTACAAAACGTTTCCCACAGCCTGTCCTGATTTCCACAGGCCTGCCGCTCTCATAAATTTTCTCAGGGGCCCTGCCAGGCCGATCTCACATTCCGATATAGTAACGAGCCATAGTCCTCCTCCCCCTCAGTCCTCCTGCGGGCAGGCCTGCCATAACAATCTCTTTTTATGACTGCGTCACAGAGAGCTTTCTTTCCTTTCTCGATGTTCCCACACGCCATATCTCTGATTAGTAATTAATTTCCACACAGTTCTTTCTCCTCCTGCTTGTGATCAGTAATTGCGACGATTCTTTCTTAAGGGGAAGGGTTATTGGTTACTCACATAAGACAAAAAAAGAAAAGTCCCCCCCCCCTTTTCAGTCTCGCTCCGACATACCAATCCTTTGATGATTCTCCTTCTTGATTTATTGTTGAATCCAGCCCGTCGCTCCACATCCCAGAGATCCCTTTAATTAGCAGTCTTTACTCCTGATCTTCACTTGAAGTATGTGCATTTGCTTCTTTTCTAATTGTTTATTTCGAGCTGATGCAGCCAGCGCACGATCAGAGACAGCGTCTGGGAGAGCCGGACCCACACAAGGGCTTTGTGCCTAGTGCCCTCACCCCCTTCTTTTGAATCCGGGGATGATTTATGGCCACAGCAGGCAAGGCAGTGTTCCCCATTCCCTTGGGCAACAAGGGAGGCTGCATACTCCCATATCCGCCTCTTAATTACCTCGTGTGAGCCGGAGAGATGTTACTGTCAGCTATCTTCCAATGCGCCCCTAGCGGCCCCCCCTGGGCGTCTTTTCTGTGGATAATAACTGTTTGCTGAATAGATCCAGAGGAACCCACCCAAAGTGCATGGACGTAATGTTAAAAATCTATGGCTTCCCAACAGCAAATACTTAAATGGCCCTTAGAATTCTATGGTTGCCCCCACCCTTGCATAAAAAAGAAAGATCTCCCTGACCTGCCTATGCCTTCTGTGATATCAGAATTTCTAAACCAATCACAGGCAGGGGGGAATACTCTGCCCAACCCCACATGCAAACAAAGCAGATCAGTTATTGAGCAATATGTATAGCTCATGAGCTGTGAAGTGCTAATTTTGTGTAAAGCTCTGTTTATCACTTTTCAGAAGGCTAGCTTTTTACAGATTCATGGCATCAACATGCCAAAAATTGCTATTATTGTGCGGATTTATTTTCACCAGCCAAGTAAGGTTTTGTTTTCACATTGTTTTTCAGTACATGAATATTTAAGTCTATTTTGCATAGTACGTTGTGAGAAAGATGTTTTATCCCAGTAATTTCAGTACCAGGCTTCTCAGTACGCTTCTGTGGTGTTCAGCTTTGCGTTGCGATTAGTGGGCATCACCATAACAAACATTGGTATGGATGGTAATTTTAAGCCATTACTCTTGTGTGAGCAAGTGAAATGAACCTCATACTATGTTCATTGTTTTACGGGCATGATCTGCTGTTTATATCTGTAAGGCTGGTTTTATTATTTGTCAGAGATAGGCAAAATGGCCACCTTAGGAAGCAAATGCTAGGGGGTGGGGAGGAAATGGCAGCAAGGTGTTGGAGGAGAGTGCTGTGTGTCTGCCCTACACTCTATAAGGTAGCCTGTGGGCCTCAGGTGCAATGGAGGATGCATTGTTGAACTAAGATGTCACTGTTGGCCCAGTCATTTAGAAATCACATGAAGTAGGAAGATCACCATCTGGTCCTTTGCTCAAGCTGGTAAAATGTCTTGAGCTGGCCCCATGTTCTTATACTTGAGATAACAGCTGTTGAAATTATCTGAAGTATGTGGCCTCAGACCAGAATCTTTGATGCTTTGAACATTAGGACACTGACCACAAACTGTTGTGCTGTACACATTCCCTTCTTTTCCTTGGCACCAACAACAGCAGCTCAAGTCTGACCAAACCCAGTTATACCTGAGTTCCTTGCAATGCACTGGCGGAGGAAGGTGAGTGTGGTGGGTGTGATCCACCCCAAGTGTCGTCCCTGAGGGGGGGTAACATCACTGCGCCGCCCCCCTGGGACACTCAACACAGGTGGTGCACCCTTGGGATGCTCACCTGACCCCCACTGTCACCTAGCCCCACCCCCACGGGTGCCTAGCCCCACCCCCACCACTCTAGATACCGGAGCAGCTAGCTCTGCCACTGTTGCAATGCTGCCATTTTAGTTGATCTTTATTGTTAACATGAGTTTGCTTTTCCCTGCATTCCATTCTAATGATGACAAAAATTTTAGGAACATCCCTAGTAACTGCACCTCCCTCAGGAAGCAATGGAGTTTTTTTAAGCAGAGGTTGGATGACCATCAGTTATGGATGCTTTACTTGAGATTCCTGCACTGCAGGGGGCTAGACTAGATGACCCTTGGGTCCCCTCCAACTCTAATGTTCTGTTATGCAGCTCATTGCTGGCATGTGGAATATAATATCTGGGGCTCCCACAAAAGGCACCTACTCCAGCTGCTCTGTGGGCTCATAGCGGTAGTAGGTGTTGCACAGAAACTCAAGATGCCTGGATTTTGCAGAGTTTCAGACACTTGCCTGCACAGTTTTTTGTGGACCCCACCCTTGGTCTCTTTAAAAACTTGTATCACATTTTATGCTGTACCTTTATGGCATGCACGATAAACAAATTGAGTTTGCAGCATAGTTTAAAGATGAGCTGTTAGCCACAGAAAAGGCACACAATCAGGAAACTATACTGTTATGACATTTTGGTCGGTTGCCAGAAACAGCTAGAATATTTTTATTGCACATCATAAAAAAATAATAATGAATGTGAGGATAGAAAACTCATATAATCTACCCCAAAGCCTGTGTCTTTTTACAACAGCCTTGCAGATAAGAGGAAAAACAATCAAGTAGCCCACACCTCTCAAATAAAATGTCATTGATCTATAAATCCCTTCCTACTAACAAAGGCATTTTACTCCTGGCCTAGACACCACTACTTCCTTGGCAGAACCTACAATTTATCTGTAACCAGAACCCAGCAAAAGGGCTGAGACTTTTAGTTTTCCTGCCCATGCTCCAGGAGATGCCCTCTGGGGCTTGTATCCCAGTTACAGAAGAATGTGGGCCTTCACAAAAAATACTCTCCAATAAGGGCAGGGTGGCAGATGCAGCACAGTCCAAACAAACCAAGGTCAAGAAACAGAATTGGTCTAGATCCAAGTGTTACCCTGAGACAAAGTCAGGCAACAGCCCAAGGTCATTATCGCTGGGAGTTCTGGCAAGGTACAACACAACAAGGCAAGGAAATGAGAATCGGGGACTTGCAGCCAGGGACCTGTGGGACGCCTGGTTCATTCTCTCAAGGTCAAAGCTAAGAAAGCTACCAAAAATTCTGGGAGCCCAGATTTTCCTGTCCTCTGCCATTCTTACATGGCCCAAGACATTTTGCTACCTAGGGCAAAGGACAGATGACACATGACACATTCCATGTACAAAGGCTAACTGGATTTGGCAGTTGAATCTTACTTCCACAATGGTGACAACTTAGCATCCCCCACTACAACATTTTCTCTCCCGGCAGCCCCCTCGAATAGAGGCATGCCTGTTTTTCAGTCCTGCACTTGATGCAAAACTGAGATGGGTCTAGTGGGAGATGCCACACTGGATGCTAAAGATGAGTCATCTCAGCTCACATAGGAGTGAAAGAGTCGGTGTGTTTTAGTACACAGAGTACAGTCATCTGAGCTTCACAGCCCAATCATTCCTTTAAAGTGGGTTAGCAAACTTGCCATGCCATTTTTATTTTTTGTTTTTCAGTAAAAACTTGTGTAGTACTTTGTACTCATGGTGACTTACTTTTATAAACTGCAGCTCGGTAGCAAGACTTATTTTGCAAAATGTGTAAAGAAAAATATTGCAAGCGATAAAAAGTGCTTATTGGCAAAGATAAACATTAAAATGTGTGCAAATGAATACATAGACATGTTTCAGGGGGGAAATCAATGCACAGATTACATCAAATGAAGGTTTGTAAGAAATATGCAAATAACAAATTGGTGGGATAAATTTCTCCAAGGGATTATGCAAACACTGAATGTGCTTACAGTGCAACCTCACTTCCTTTAAAATGCAACTTGTGATGAATGGGTGCATATAATATTTGAACAGTAATTTGAAATTAATATTATTCTTACCTTATAAAGCATTTTTGAGGGGGGGGAGAAAGAGAGAATTGAACTAGTGCAAATGTACTCAGTATGCATGAAATTTCTATTTAGTCTGGAAAATTTCAAAGAGACAGATAATAACCATTTGCTGGAATTGTAATTACTGTCACCATTTGTAAAGCATTTATGTAAAGTACTAAACTATTGGCTAACCATGTGCAAACTCTCTGCATCTTGTTAAATAGCAAATCATAAAATTAAAAATTCCCCACACAGTGCTGGTAAAAGAAGCTAGCTTAAAAGACTACTATATTTACTTATGGATGGCTCTGCTGCTATTTGTAGCATGTATTATGGCTGTGGTTGAACGATATGCCATTTCTCTTCACAACAACCTTGTGAGATCTCTGGGCCTAATTCACATTAGTGTTTAAAACCTTAAATAACTTAAGCCCCCAATAAATGAAAGACTGTCATCATCAGATGCTGAAGATGCATCTCTAAAGCCTGGTCTTCGACACCTGGGATATGTTTCAGTATTTTTAAAAAATACTGTACTGTATTTTTTTATTTGTCCTACCTGGGGCCTCATAGTGAAGGGTGAGTGAGAAATATAATAAATAGTAGCAGTAGCAGTAGTAATATGCCAAGAGTTGCTCTCTGTGTTGTGCTTACACCAAGGGTACACTAATTTCACAGTCACCTGAGTGAAGCTAAAGAAATCATGAAGTTTCAGGGCATCTGAAGAGTTCCAGCACCTCAGGAACAGAAGAGGTAACTGTTCTATGGGAAAACCCATGGAACTGGCTACTGCCATTGTGGTTGGGTAATCTAAACATTAGTTAATAGACACTTGTCTGATATAAAATATTCTAGGCCCAGTTTTGGCATAGAAACTGCTTTTGTCGCCCTGTATGATGACCTCTGTCAGGAAAGAAACAGGAGAAATGTGTCCCTGTTAATTTTCTCCTCAACCTCTCAGCAGCTTTCAATATCGTCAACCATCATATCCTTCGGGCTGTCCAAGTTGGGGTTGGGTTGCACCCCTTTGCAGTAGTTCCAGTCCTACTTGGATGGTCATTTCCAGAGGGTAATACTTTTTGGCCCTGTGGAGCCTTCAATGTGGGTTTCATCAGGGTTGAGTTTTATCCCCTCTGCTGTCTAACATCTACATGAAACCACTGAGTGAGGTCATCTGGAGTTTTGAAGTAAGTTGTCGGCAATATGCTGATGACACACAGCTCTAATTCTCCATCATATCTGCAGGTGTGGCAGTGGATGAGACATTGTCTCACCTCGGTAATGGTCTGGATGAGAGCCAACAAACTGAAGCTCACTCCAGATAAGACTGAGGCACTTAGGGGCCAGCTTGTTCAGTGGGGCAAAATGGTTTGAGCATATAACTCTGATCCTGGCCTGACTGCACTGGTTGCCAATCAGTTTCTGGGCCCAATTCAAAGTGCTGGTTTTGACCTATAAAGCCTCAGGACCACAATACCTCAAGGACTACCTATCTCCATATTTACTGACCCAGACCCTGTAATCATCATCTGAGGCCCTTCTTCATGAGAAGTCTGGAGGGCAGTGACATGAGAACAGGCTTTTTCTGTGGTGGCCCCCTATTTGTGGAATGCTCTCCCTTGGGAGGCTTGCCTGGTACCTTCATTACATATCTTTAGGTGCTAAGTAAAAATGTTTCTATATAACCAGACCTTTGGCTTATTGAATGATCTGTGGACTTGTAAATGTGATTGTGGATTATTAGTATGTTTGTTTCTTGTTACGTTTTTCGAGTTCTCGTTTTTTATTTTTATGTTGTAAACTGCCCTGTGATCTTCAGAGGAAGGGCAATATACAAATTTAATAAATAATCATAATAATATAATTACTCTTGAGCTCAGATACAAGGTGCAGTAACAACAGAAGATATCACACTGCCTGTTAATGTTTTCCATTAAAGTCTCAGGATGCAAGGTCTTTAGTCTTCTGAAGTGTTAAGATGTAGACACTTAAGGAGATTTATACTGAAAAGAAATTAGAGGAAATTTGGCAGTGCTAATGCTGTTAAATACCCCACACCAGCTTGTGACTGCTAGGTTCTTAAGTAATATTCAGCAAGGAAAAATACTAATGGATGATCCAGAGAGGCACTCCCACCTTGCTTCTAAAATTACATTTTGACATTAATATTATTAAAGATTGATTCATTAGCCTGAAGTACTGCAGGCACCTTTTAGGAAAGGCACATTACAGTTCTTCTACATATGGTTTGACATCTCAGCTCTAAACACATTTATTTAGAAGTATGCCCCATTGATTGCCGCAGATGCTTTTTGCCATAAGAGTGTGTTTAGGATTACAACATAAATACTTTTGCATATTTCCATTTTTATCTTTTGAAAGAAATGTAAACACATGTCAATTAAAGCAGTACAAACTTGCAAAATTGTAGCATTTTTTTGAACTTTTTGTTTGCCTCTGTGCATTAAAACATTTGAAGAGATATAGTTATGGATCAGAACAGATATATTAAAACAGGCAATAGTGTTTCTTTTGTAAAATTAATAAAAGTACATATATTTACACAAAGCTATAACATTAACATCTGCCATTTCATAATGTAGTATAGATTCTACGTTAGTCAATAAGACCTTCTGTTTTAATACACTAGTAGGTTTCATGGATGTTATTGCTATTATGATATTGGACATTTGTTAATTTAAAGCCTTCTTTCAGGGGCTCAGCCTGGGTTTCAACATACTCTTTATACCTGTGAATGTTGCTACTATGAAGAATAGTGACTTTGCAAAAGCCATTCAGGCTACTGTCATTATGGAAAGTACATTGTTAATACTTAAGGAGTTCTATATAAACTGGTTTCCCATAATAATTTGCAGCATTTCTGTTGCAATTTGTAGCCCCAGTTCAAATATGCAAGTGTTGTTGCTTTCTGTACTTATTTTTCATTGTATTTTGTTGCTGGCATCTGTCTGTCTCGAGAAACAATGGAAGAGTGTGCCATTGGGGTAAACTCAAACCATTGGAGAGTTAGGGCAACTGCTGTGGCTGTAGAGACCAATACGAAAAGACATATTTTCTGTGATAGCCATCTTCCATGAGTTGTTGACCTTCACAGCCAGCAGACATGGTTCTGACATTCTAGCTTGCAAACCTCTAGGAGGTTTGTTTCTTTTCTTTGTTTCCTGGTACAGTGGTTCAGTCTGCTTGTCAAATGATACTCTGAGTTCCAAGCACCCGCTGAAGCAGACAGACAGTGGTGGGTCAGCAGCTTATTGACTGGGGGCACCAGGAAAACACAATGATCTCTGCCACCAACAAAGGCAACCATAACGCTTGTATTTTATGCCAAACAGGTTGCTCTTATAACTGCTAGCTCCTGTGTTGGTTTTGCTGTTTTAGCAGCACCACAGTGATCTCTCTGGGACACAAGCCTGGGCGCAGTGTATATGGAAGTCCTGGACTGCCCAGACAACAAGACCCCCCTGTTGGCCTTGCTGGTGTAGTCCAAAGGAAAGCAAAACAGTACAGTTGGCACCAGCTTGGCTGCAGGAGTTGTATGATCTCAGCCAGTCAGGGATCAAATAGTAAAGATGATGGTGCAACAGCATGGTCAAGTCAAGAAAGTAGTATTAGGGGAATGCTCTTCGACACCCTAGCAGCTACGCTATGGGGTTACACAGGGGACAACTTTGTCTCCAATGCTATTTAACATCTATAACTGGGAGTGATCATCTATAACTGGGAGTGATCATTAGGAATTTTGGAGCATGGTGCCATCAGTATGCTGATGACACACAGCTCTACTTTTCCATAACATCTGAATCAATCTGTGCTGCCAATCTATGCAGTGTAAATGATGTGCTCTCTCTTGTCCTGTCAGGTTGGATCCAAAGTGATAGTATTCTCTCACAGGAGCAACAGAACTCTTGCTCTCAAAGGTGTGAGCAAGTCTAGCCTGCAAGCTTTTACACAGGAGTCATGGAGTACCACATGACTATTGTTGTCAAGGATTGTCACTTGATAGTTTGGCTGGTTTCATTGTACTTTACTCCTTTGATTGGCAGTAGGTGATACCAGCATACAAAGCAGAAACCCCCCTGACACTTTTAAGATCTAGCTTCAAGAGCTCCTGTGGGGCTGAGTTCTTGCTGACAGCAGCCTAATGCCCATTTTTTCCCTTTAAAGCAGGGTTGAGATAGAGCAGGACAAGCTAGGGATCGAAATGAATAATAGACTATATTTCACCACAGACAACTCTATATTTACACCCTTCCAAATGTCAGGTGTCATCAATATATCTGAGATGTCCTCTTCTTGCTGTCCTCTTCGTCTCTTCCATCTTTTTGATTATTTCAAACTTGCATCAGCAACATACCAAATTCTCTAGTCAGCAGCACTTCCTTCCAACTCCACCATTTTCTCCTGACCCAACTCACAATATTCCTAAACCTGCCGAAGGCCCCAGAGTACAGCACCATCATAAGGAACTGATTATTGCAGCAAATTTAAATTGATGCAAGTTTAATCTGTCTAGTACAAATGAGATTTTCCTACAACTTTCCTTTTATTGTAGTAATTTAAGTTAATGAAGATGAATGGAAGTGGAGTGAAATGGCCTCCCAAAAGTGTGGGGAAGGGATATGGAAATACCCAATTGTTGCAAATATTTAATGGATGAGAGTGAAATTAGTCAGGTGTATAGTGTGCTTATCTATACCAATCAGACAGATGTCTGTCCATAATAAGACCCAAACTAGAAAACCTTTGGTGCATGAATTTAGCACTAGAGCACTTCCATTAACTATGGGGAAGATTAATCATAGGAACTTGAAACCTCTATGACTCCAATCATCCATGGTGCCACTTTAAGAAATGAGGACTTCCACCCACTGTTAATTGGAGCTCCTCCTTCCTTTTCACTCAGTTTAATCTCTAGCTTGGCTACTGGGGTCCCCACTACTCCACTGCAACCTAAAAATGTTTAATACATTGGATCTGATCAAACAGTACAGCAAATGCCCAATTTGTTTTTCAATTTATCACAAGCAGAAAACAGGAAGAGCAAAGACAACCCCAGTTTTAAGGTTTTGTTATGGCCTTCCTGTTGTAAACAGGAATCCGCCCCCCCCCCATTCAATTAGGGGGGCAAATCTCTTTTTAATGGCCTTTGCTGCAGCATGTATGTTGTAACAATAGATGTCCCTAAGTAGAACCTGTTTTTCTTCCTCCTTTATATGGCAGCAAGATAGCGAAATAGCAGCATATTAAAGAACAGAACATCTGCTGCTGCAAAAAAATGGCAGCTCTCTCGGTTGAATAGAACTTAGGGCCTCTCTGTAGAGTCACTCACATTTTCCAGTGACAATAACATAGTATCTCATCTGTACATAAGGCAAGCAGGGAGAATATAAAGTTCTGTTTATCACATTCTCTTAAGCTTGCTAGACGGACAGGACAAGACAAGTCAACCCCTTCCAAAGAACTAGAAAACACATGAGCATGTGGGGAAGAGTCATAGATTAGAAGTGGAAAGTATGTTCTGCATGCAGGAGGTTCAAGGTTCAATCCCTTGCATCTCTTTGTAGGGCTGGGAGAAATCCCAGGCAGTGTAGACAATACAGTTTTCATAAGGGGACCACCAAACTGTGCCGAATAAATCAAGGAAATTGCTGCTGCCAAATATAAATCCCCAGGTTATATATTGCACTACTCACACAAGTGGGTCTCTTGCACAGCGGAAGAGCATCTGCTTTGCATACAGAAGGTCCCAGCCTCAATCTCTAGCACAGGCATAGGCAAACCTGGCCCTCCAGATGTTTTGAGACTACAATTCCCATCATCCCTGACCACTGGTCCTGTTAGCTAGGGATGATGGGCGTTGTAGTCCCAAAACATCTGGAGGGCCAAGTTTGCCTATGCCTGCTCTAGCATCTCTTGGTAGAGCTGAGAGAAACTCCATCCCAGAGAGCCATTGCCACCTGCTGTAGAGAATACTGAGCTAGACTGACCAATTGGCCCGTCTTAAGGCACTTTATTGTGTTCCTAGATCCTGCTAAACAAAAGGACCATGAAATGGTGTGGTATTTCTGCCTTTGCTCAGTGAGAGCTCCTTTGCTGAAGCTGTACAGCAAGGACCATGCACACTCCATCTTAAAAAAAAAAAGTTTCTTAAATAAATGTTGCAGATACTAGGGGAAGGTTGTGTTGCTCTTCACTAATTGCTTCACACATACACTGAACCCTCCAGAGCCAGGTCACTCTTACAACTCCTAGTGTGTGTCAGTTTCCCAAGATACAAAGTATTATACTTTGCTGAGAAAATGTGATCACCCCGGAACACAATTTTCTTCATCAATCCAATCTTGAAGTGCAATCTCAAGGGGCAAGTGGACAACGATGCACAACAAAATAGAAGCAAATATAGATTTCTTATGTAGTGAATGGATTGTAGAGAGAGGTCTTATATGTGCCCTTTACAGTGCGTTCTCATTATTTAAATACCCTTGCTGACCCAGTGACTATTCACATACTATGAACTCGGCTGCATGACACTTTTATGTTCAGTATACCCATTTCTGAGTGCCAAGTTTTATCGTATCTGAAGTCACTTTCTAAAGCAATGCATTTTCCTGGCTCCATGTTGCATTTTAGGAAACCTGGGCAGATTTCCAAAGGAACAATAATGCACTGGTTCACCTTGACTTACAGGGAAACTTAACCAGCTTCAGGGTTTTCTCTGCATTTTTATACTTTTTATAAAGTGCTCATTGGAAGCATTTTGTGGCCTTTGAATTGCCCATTCTCCCTTTGGCTAGCACATGAAGGGATATTGAAGGTTGGCATGTCTGAGTTCTCTGCCTGGCAGCCCCTACAAATGTTTATATTCCATATTCAGACATGGTGCCTGAATAGGACCAGTGAGATTACTGTGATGTGCTAACTTTGAGTATATATCTGGGAGAGGCAAAGTTGTGAATGCAGCCTCAACATCATAAATGTTTCTTTCATGTCTTTATCAAATACTGTTGACACCCATTGGTGCTTTACTGCATCACCTGCAAACAGGATGGGTTTGATCCATTTTTTAGCACTATTTTAAGGGGAAAGATTGGGAAATGTTTACTCTCTCAGAGACTTCAGAATGCCAAGTGGGCTCTGGGTTCCCATATATTGAGTCACACTACTGACCTCTCTAGCCCAGTTTCGCCTACTTGGAATGACAGAGCCTTTCCAATATGCCAGTGAGAACCTGCTCAGTCCCTACCTTTGTTAACTGAGCTTCTTTCAAATGGGAACGAGCTGGAAATGTTTTGCAAGCATAACATGTGCTCTTTCATATTTCTGGGCTACTATTCACATGTATCCAGCCCACTACTTTGAACTATAGTAGGAGTGTGTATCCAGAGAAAGAGA
The DNA here is from genome assembly GCF_964234715.1 of Podarcis melisellensis. Classification (NCBI taxonomy): domain Eukaryota; kingdom Metazoa; phylum Chordata; class Lepidosauria; order Squamata; family Lacertidae; genus Podarcis; species Podarcis melisellensis. The sequence goes on from NC_138537.1 coordinate 34,882,706, forward strand.
GAGATCCCCCCTGTCATGTTCTGAATATTTTCTGAAACTGGGATCTCCAAATCTGCAGTTTGAATGTTTCAGTTTGTTGTTTGACTGTCCAATCCTCCTTGCAATTTAGCTCTACACCAGAGTACTTTCAGCTCTGGCAAAGACCTAAGAGGGGATATGAGGACTTTCAGGGGATGGGAGAAAGTCTCGTCATTTTCAGGCAGGTATGGGCTTAGCTTTAAAGATGAGGGGGCCAAGTTGTTCTATTTTACAAGGAAAACAAAAAATTTGCCACCACTTCAAGTGGTAGTGAAGATGTCCTGCCACGGAGGATGCAGTGTTCCCTTCTAAGTTGAAACAGAATGTCCCATGAGCTCAACTCTATGTCAGGAGGGAAATGGCCGATTACACTGGCCAGTGGCAATGACAGCACTTTCAGCACTTGAATGAGACATGCAGCATGAATGCCAAGGAAAACAGCTTGAATACGGCAGATCTTCCCCTTACAGAAAACAGAAAAAGATCACCAGTGTTGAAGCAATGTTTCCTCAACATCAACTTCATTGGACTGGTCATGTTGTCCTGATGCCTGATGATTGTCTTCCAAAGCAACTACTCTATTCCGAACTGAAAAATGGAAAGCGTAATGCTGGTGGTCAACAAAAGAGGTTTAAAGACTGTCTCAAGACAAATATAAAAAAATGTACTATAAACACTGACAACTGGGAAACATTGGCCTGCAAGCGCTCCAGTTGGAGAACAGCCTTTACCAAAGGTGTCATGGGCTTTGAAGACACTTGAACTCAGGACGCAAGGGGTGGGACTAGCACATTGCCTGTGTTGCAGCTCTTTGAATTAGTATGAGAGTGGACTGTTTTTTTAACTTCCCCTTAGCTGATTAGAACATGACAGTAGAGAATTGCAGAAGCTTTACTGATTCACACTGACATTTTGGTGGAGCAGAATGAGTTCATTCTGTTGAAACCTCACATTCTTTCACCTGTCCCTCAATATATGCCACTGCTTTGTAATTTAAAACGGCTGCAGGCCTGCAGTTTCAAGAGTAAGCCCCTCATGAATACACATATATTTACAGTCTAAGGTGTGAACCTCATTTTTTGAGTTAAACGTATGAAATAAACAGTTGTGTTCACTTCTCATTTTTCATTTTTGTGCTATTGCTTTTCAAGCCAACCTTGCATTATCTTCAGGCTGTTTTGAATTACCACCTTATGTGCTCTGAAGATGCTTCACTATTTTATGGCACTTTTTTGCTTTGAAGCAGCAAAGCGGAATATTCCTAAGGTTCCAATTGCCTTCTGAATAATGAAATTATGAAGGGTAGAAAAAGAAATAATCATAATATACGGGGGGTGCATTTGGTAAAGTCCCATCAAATTAGCCTTAGCAGCATTTCCTAATTTTGGAGATGCCCCATGATTCAGTGAACTCTGCAAACTGCCGTTCTCGTAATGTTTTAACTAGACCAGTGCCAAATATTCATTCACAAACATTTTGGGGACTAAAAGGGGACTATTAGGGACTTTCAATGAAGGCAATTGTTGGAAGGCTCACAAAAGACAAAAGGAAGTATCTCTTCACTCAGCACATAGTTAAACTTTGGAATACAGTCCCATAAGATGTAGAGATAGCCACCAAGTTTGATGGCTTGGAATGAGGATTAGACAAATTCAAGGAGGATAAGGCTATGATGGGCTACTAGCCAAAATGGCTATATTCTGACTCCACTGTCAAAGGCAGTATGCTTCTGAATTCCAGTTGCTGGGGAATCATAAGTAGAGAGATCACTGTTGCTTGTGGGCTTTCCCATAGGCATCTGGTGGGCTACTGTGAGTTCTGGTTGATGGATTAGTTGGGCCATTAGTCTGATCCAGCAGGGTTCTTATGTCCCGCCTCTCTTGTGTTTCCAAAAATGTTTCCAATCTCCCCAAATCATTCTGTGCCTCTTTTCACTTCTGTTTGTTAGTGTTCACGGTAATTTTCCTCCCTCTCCTCTGTGCGTCAGCACCATTTTCCCATCTTCTTTACTTCCCTGAACTCTCACAGCCAGTTATGTAATGAACATGATGTCACATACCACAAAGCCAATCAGATTCTGACTCCCCGTGTGCTTTTGTGCAGGAGAGTGCTTTGCCCCTCCTTCATGGAGGAAGAAACATCATCCTACTTCATGCAACATGACCAATTGAAGGGCAGCATGGCTGAGTTACTTTGGAGAATCATGTCTTACTTGAGGCATCTTTTTCAGCCGGCCACCCAACTTCTGACAAGAAAAAATTAGATGGCAGAAATTTTTTTATGATTTCATTTCCATAATTGGTCATTGGAAGGCTCTTGGAACTTGTCCAGAGTGTGGCTTCCTTAATTAACATCCATCCATCTTTCAAACCATTTCACCTTCTAAGTAACGGATAAATATTGCTATGTACAACATATAAATGAATAATTGGGGGGAATGGAGCACTGCTTACCATGCCATCTCCCCTCCTCCCCACCAGACTGATGCCACAACACAGAAACTTATTTGAATAAGTCCCCTATTCATTCAAATCAGAATCTGCAGCAAGGCAATAGCAAACAATGACAAGTATGGCCACTATTGAACTAATCTATTTTGCCTCCATCTGACTCAAGGTACTGACCCAACAGAGTGGATCAACATCTGTCATAAACACCCTCCCATAAAGGCAGGCCAAGGGATCTGTGCTTGCCCTATCTATAACTTCTGGTCAGCATTCAACTAATGGATTTTCTGGGCCAAAGTGTGCTCCCATCCTCTCAAGCCAGCCAGGAATAAGAGGGAGGCTGGGTTAGCACTCATTCACCCCACAAATGACTCGAGCAGTTCACCAAATCATCTTCACTTCACATCTGTGGCCCATACTGCCCACCCTAAAGAGACAAAGTAACATCACCCACAATCGAAAATAACAACACTGAGTAGTAAATGAAAAGGGTCAATTTAGGGACACCCAAAAAATTCCCCCTTGGCACCTGCCTCAGCCTTCACTATCAACCTAGGATGGTGGTTGAGTAGCTGCACTGAGGAAAAGGCTCTGAGAAATAGGTGGGGCCACCCAGTGTCAAGATACTGTTGGTTTCCCTTGCACACGCTCCATCCTGTCCTTGTGCCATGGGGGAAGAATGTAAAGAAAACTGTGAAGGTAACCTTAATAAACTAGTGTATGTGTGGATGCCAACACAATCCTGCCACTTTGTAGCATGACTTCAGTTCACAGTAATGTATGCAGTGAAACCCAGGCTTTGCAGACAGGGACTTGGGCCCAAACTACCAAGGTCTTATGCCACATTGGTTTTGCCTTACAAATTACATTTTGGTAACATAACATAATAGGGACACGAGTGGTGCTGTGGTCTAAACCACTGAGACTAGAGCTTGCTGATCGGAAGGTCGGCGGTTCAAATCCCCGCAAAGGGGTGAGCTCCCGTTGCTCGGCCCCCACTACTGCCAACCTAGCAGTTCGAAAGCACGTCAAAGTGCAAGTATATAAGGTACCATTCCGGTGGGAAAGTAAACGGTGTTTCCATGCGCTGCTCTGGTTTCAGTGTTCCGTTGCCCCAGAAGCAGCTTAGTGATGCTGGCCAGATAACCCAGAAAAACTGCCTGCGGACAAACGCCGGCTCCCTCGGCCTGTAAAGCGAGATGAGCGCCGCAACCCCAGAGTTGTCTGCGACTGGACTTAACAGTCAGGGGTCCTTTACCTTTTCCTTTTTAATCTGAAGTTAGAACTGCCTGCTGTCAAAAGGTGTCTGTGGATGATGAGCAAAGAATGCAAGCTTAACTTGAAGTGAAAGATGGGGAAATGTTCTTTAGTACCTTATTAAGAGGCAATAACGCTGCATAAGTGTTATCCTCCATGCAATCATTTGGAGGAAGAGAGCAGTGCTGTACTTGCTGACCCCACCCCTGCCATCATATACACTGCTGGTTCCTTTACCTTTACCACTTTAACATAACATTTGCCAAAGTATATGAGAAAAGCAGAGGGAAAATCTGGGGTGACAGTAGGTGTCATTCCATCTGGGAAGTGTGCAGGTCCTCTAGTTAGGATTTCATGCCCTTGCTTCCTATCACTGTTTCTTACTGGTCTTCCTATCACTGTTTCTTACTGGTCCAGACATGGGTAGTTACCTAGCATGATGCCAGCTTAGCTGCTTCTCTCCTTGAATCGGGGACAGTTACTCCTTATCATTAAATGATAGGAAATCTCATGTGGCCTCTGGAAAGTTAGATTCCTTCTTCTAAGCTGCAGATTACTGAGACAAAGAATCCATCATAACAGCCTTCACCTCTTTGGAACATCAGGCTGGAAAGTAGGCAGAAGGATTTGAAATATGTAGTTACTGAGAGCATTAATACCTTTCACAAAAAAAGTATGGCTCCACTCAAATGAGCTGTCTGGGACAAATAAGAAATTCGATATTGTCAGGTAAAATAAATGGAAGCGAAGCAAAGATGTCCCTTGCAGGCACCACCGTTAACGTCAGCCAAGGCTATTAATCTTTGTGCTTCAAGGCATAAATGGATCTACAAGTGGAGTAACTTGCTCTCATGGGATAATACAATGTGATTGGTTTAGGACAGCCTTGTAATCAGCGATACGTCCTCTTGGGTGGAAAAAGTAGCAGTTGCTCCTGAGCAAGTAAGTGGTGGAGGGCAGCAATGGCGGCCCCATTGTAAGGGCATAGATGTTTGCTGAAAACAGACATGGCAAGGAAATCAGGACTTGCAGAACAGCAAGACAGCCTTATAATTGGGGGTGGGAGGGAGAGTTTTTTAGTCCGCTTTTCATAACAACTGGCTCCGACTCTCCCAAAGCTGCTTGCAGATCAGAATGAAACTCCCAGTCTGATGGCTCACGTCTCTGGATTTTGCATTTTTGTGTATAAAAGTACACATAAAATACATATTTTATATAAATGATGCATGCAAAATGCGTATTTTGCTGGTGAATACACTGAAAATTCCTATTTTTATTATTTTAAAGCATGCACGAAATGCATACAATGGGACTGAATGAAATGGAATGGCATGTGATGGTATGCAATGGGATGGAGCAGACCTATGACTGAGTAGCAGCAAGACCTGACGGGGGTGGAATTAGATGCTCAGCCAATCCATAATTACATTACTAGGTCCAGATAGGTAAACAGAAGAAGCACAAAAATCCTTTCAGGTGTCCCTGCAAAGCTGATGTTGTAGCATGCTGCAAAAATGAGTGATATAAATAAACAGAAATTATTTTCAGCCCAAATGAAGCACTACTTACCGGTAAATAATCTGCTGTGCGATATGCAATATTGCCTTAAAACTTTTCATCACTTGTGAGATAAGGCATAAAGAGTATGTGAGCAGAAGATTTCCACTCTCTTCCTCACATTGCATTTGCCTCCTATCTATAACTGTTGGTTCTTTTTCCAGTTAAATCTCTGCTGATGGGACCGATCCATCATAACAGTGTTTATTTCAAGGATGAGATGCACTCACGCAGTGCAACCAATTTCTGCAGCGGAAATGGGAAGCTGGTGACTCTCTAGAAGATGTTGCTGGACTATAACTCCCATCATCCCTGACCTTTGCTGGCTGTGGCCGATGGGAGCTGGAGTCCAGGAACATGCAAGTGGACAACAAATTCTGCACCACTGTTCTACAGTCTCTGAAGTCCCCATGCATGATGGCCCCTTGCAGCCTCTCCCTTGGATACTGTGAATAATTGCAGTACCTACACAGGTTTCAGTCCTTTCCTTTTCTGGACATGTTTCCCACACCTCCACTTGTATGCTGTTACCCTAACAGTATGGAAAGAAGCCCTCAAGATATACCTTTAAATTAATGCAGTGGAAGAAACCATGATAAGATTTGACAAGTGGCAAGGAAGCCAATAAAATTATTATGGAACACTCTGAAAGATTTTGGCAATCCATTTGGACTTGGATGTTGTGTGCTTTTATTTCTGTGTTCAGTTTTATTCTCTTTCCTGTTTTGTTTTGCATCACGTGAGTTTACTGTAATGTCTTATTTAAAGTTATATGGATTTATGCTTTTGTTATGCATTTATGTATTGATTATTATTTATTTGTTGCTCATTTGACATGTTGCCAACTGCTTTGGGCACAATCTCGTGGGAAAGTGGCATGCAAATAAATGGATAGTGTTGATAATGACTTGCTTGAAGGTGTTCAGCACATACTGTAAACAGGAAAGCCTATCTATAAATTAATCTAAGACTGAGATTATGATTTTTGGCAAACACAGTCCTAGATGCTTAGATCAGCAAGCTATAGAACAAACTCACTCATTTAGATACATGTGAAACCCTCTCTTGGAAGTGTCATATGGAGCAGTGGAAGTTAAAACACAGAAAACCATTGGGGCATTGGTGGATTTCTATTACAATAAGGAGGGCAGCTGATTGAACCTGCCATGAAGATATTTGCTGGCGAAGTATTTATTCAAATGTTCTGTGGTGTTGAAATCTGGGATTTGAACTTCATTAAAGTTTTGGAAACTGCAGAATGATTTGTTTATGTTTTTGAAGCTATAGTTTCTACCATCAAGAATAGCAGCTCTTCTTCATACAGAATCTGGGTAGTCTCTCTCTTACATCATAAATGTTGGCAAATTGGAGTTTTTAAAGGCAAATAGTATTAGAACTGGAGCCATCAGAGATGCATAAGGGATTTTGGGAAAGTTTTCCTTTTTTAGATTATGGATTTTTATGTTATGGGTGTATGTTCTGTATTATTTTATTATAGCCTAATACAAATTTGTCATGGTCTTTGGCTAGAACAATAAAGTCATAAACTTGAGAATGACTTGCACCATGACAAACAGGTAAAGGCAAATCAAGCCACAAACATCAAGCGTTTACTGCACTCCTTCCTGATAGATGTTCAAGCATAAATCTAACCTCACCTGAGATTTTGATTGCACTTGTCTGTAGCTTGGTATGCCAACTGATGCTATCGTTGAAGTGGCATATCGTGGAGGAGGACAGATTAATACTCTTTTCTTTGACATTGTAGATTACATTAGGAAAATGTTCTAGTGAATGCAAACTTCAGATCATTTATACCTTTAAGGTAGTTTGATATCAGCTGGGCCACAAGAACAGGATTTGACACAGCAGCTTTGAAATAGCTTATTATAAAATATCCTGTGGACCACAGTGAGCATCTTCTTAATAGAGATCTGTTCACAAGCGCTCTGCATGGATTCAGTCACTGGCAAGAACCAGTCCTAAACCTTCAAGATGGTTTTCAGATAGCAAAATAACCTCTGGCTTCTGATAGAAGGTTCCTCCTATTGTTATTTTGCTGACATCCTGGAGAGTTGTGGATAATGTGACACAGTTGTATCTTGCTGTTGTGTCATCTTTTATTTGTATCCACTGAAACCACAGTTTTGAAACCGGGGCTAAATAATTTGCAGGCTTCGCTTTAAAGAAGGTTTATTTTTTAAAAAACAAAACCAAAAAAACCTTCTCTTTTTGTAGGATTTGTATAAAACCTTACAGGCTTATGCAAATACTGTATCTGTTTAATGGAACTACCCAATTTCTAAATCCATCTGAAAACAAATGTGATTGCTGCTTTTAATCAGGTTGGGATGTGACACTATAATTTCTATCTTTTTCTGTTTTGATGAGCATGTTTTTAGCACCTGTGAATATTTTACTTTGGGCTTTACTCCTTGTTTAATGCAGCATATGCACTTTTCTTTTGATTCAAAGGATTGTTTGAGATAATTGTATGGCTGCCATATGTATGCTGCTTTGAATTGATTCATATGACGGCTGCCGCCACTGTCCTTTCTGCAATGATTTGACGTGTGATTTGCTACATAGCACACTCACTTAACAATATGGTCCTTTACTGTCACATAAGTTGTATTTGGGCATTCTACTCATTGACAGAATTATAGGACTTAGAATTGTAGAATTGGAAGGGACTTAGTCAAACTCCCTACAATGCAGGAATCACAGCAAAGGAATCACTGACAGATGGTCACCCAACTTTTGTTTAAAAACCTCCAATGAAGGAGAGTCCACCATCCTCGGAGATGGTCTGTTCCACTCTCAAACAGCTCTTACCATCAAAGTTCTTCCTAATGTTTGGTTGGAATCTCTTTACATGTGATTTGAACCCATTGGTTTGCATTCTGCCATCTGGAGCAGCAGGAAGATAGGAGAAAACAAATTCCTACTTATGAATGCTTTGGCCCAGTATACCTGAAGGAACACCTCTACCCCCACCGTTCAGCCTGGACACTGAGGTCCAGCTCCAAGGGCCTTCTGGCTGCTCCCTCACTGTGAGAAGTTAGGTTACAGGGAGCCAGGCAGAGGGCCTTCTCAGTAGTGGCACCAGCCCTGTGGAACACCCTCCCATCAGATGTCAAGGAAATAAACAACTATCTGACTTTTAGAAGACATCTGAAAGCAGCCCTGTTTAGGGAAGTTTTTAATCGTTAATCTTTTATCGTGTTTTAAATATTATGTTGGGAGCCGCCCAGATTGGCTGGGGTGACCCGGCTAGATGGGCAGGGTATAAGTTATTATTATATTATTATTATTATTATTATTATTATTATTATTATTATCATTATCATTATCATCATCATCATCATCACCCCTTATTTTGGAACAAGTATATAACTACGTTGCATTTTGAAAGCCATTTTTATTTCTATAATGTAGATTTTTAACACAGCTAAGGCATCTAGAATCCTGATAAAGGCATTGTAAGACAAGGCTCATACTTTTATCATCTGTCCTACAATTCTACTGAACAAAATTGATTAGTGCCTGATTATTTTCAGGTGTAATTTTCAAACCACATGTCTATTGGGTTCTTTCAATTAATTCTTCAACCTCTCTACTTCGAGCTACTGGCTTCTGTGAGATTGTTCTGGGCCAGATGGTTTGAGGTTGGCTAAGATTACCAAATGGAGAGACTTTCACAGGGATGTGAACAGTGTAATCATAGGGAATAGGTACCAGAGGTAGATTTAGGACAGCACAAGCTGTGGGAGGGGCACTGGGCACACAACTGAGGTGGGCAGCTTCTCAAAGCCTGGTAGGCACTTGCCTGGCTTCAGGAAGGAGGCGTGACAGTCCTAGAGTCCTCCTGCCTCCTTCCCAAAGTCTGGCACCTTATTTACCCTTCTGAAGCTGGCACTGCGAGTTTCACATGACTTATATTGTATTTTTACGCTGTGAACCATTCTGAGATCTTCAGATGAAGGGTAGTATACTACTACTACTACTACTAATAATAATAATAATAATAATAATAATATGTAGCTCCTGAAACCGACTCTGCTTTCATTTAGTTTTCTTTTTTTACTATATGAAGTCCTGAAGACACGACAGTCAACACTGTTGATCCTTACATATGCATTATTATTATTTATTCAACTTATATCCCACCCTTTCTCCCAAATGAGCTCCAGGGAAGGTGAAGGGGAAAACGTGTTGTTCTCTTGCAAGTAACACATGTCAGAGTTATTTAAAAGCTTTGGTTGCTCACCTACAAAGATAATGTATTTCAAGAGCATTTTTGTTGCTTAGCTCTGGAATTACAATCTACAGGTTAGGAGGCATACTGCTTTTAAACAAGCAAAGAACCAAGAAGGCAACATAGTGTGAGAGAAATTATAGATATGCCCCCATGTAGACAGCTGTAAAGCACTAAAAGCCTTGTTCCATTTTGTGCATGCACAGTTTTTTTTAAAGAGCTGCCTTGGTTGAGCTAGTCAAGAGTAAAAGCTTCTTGATGTATATAACAAAAATTCCAGTGAACAAAAACATACTATTTCTAGGTGGTACTTACTGTATATTTCAAGTTGCATTGTGGATTGATTTAATGTCATAAAATACTGCCTTTATAGTACCTGCAGTTATAATAAGTAAAATAATACTCATTTGGCCACACTGGCACATTCTTTTGGGATTTTTTGAGTACATGTGTTTTTAAATATTATTTTAAACCTTGCAGCCCATAAATGTGTGTTATGCATCCATCCCCACAACTCATGTAGGATTGATTTGAGCCCTCCAGATGCATGTGTTGTGTTTGTGTGAACATGTCTGTGTGAGCTGAGAGAATCTTATATGCAAACCTCATCTTGTGCAGATAAAACTGGTGTCCCCTTTAATTTGATTCCTCTCCCCCTTGTAAACCTCATTCTTCTGCAGCCTTCTTAGCTACGAAGTCCCGCAGGGGCTTTTGGATGAAAGAAAGTTTTGATCCCAGTGGCAAGTGCCCACCTCTGTCACAGCTAAGAATGTGGAGTTGCATGCAACTAAGAGTAGACCCAATGAAATCAATGGACCTAAGTTAGTCATGGCCATTAATTTCAGTGGATCCACTCTGAATAAAACAAACCTTGGCTACATCCCATGGCATCCTTCACTTTTGGGAGATATCTTGGGCTCTCTGTTTTCTGTCCTGGAATACATATACAGAAAGTTTGAGGTGCATTTCACCATTTATTGTTGTGTTGTGCTGGGTATTGCATAAGTTTTCACTATTCTCCCAGACCACTACATATCCATCTAGCTTTTTTAGGCTGGACTAACCGAATGTGTGGACTTGTAAAACATCATTTTGTCATGGACTACAATAGTGTGGAAGTAGACTAGCTAGCTACTGCATGAAACATGACTAGGTGAATAAGTACCACTTTCCCCCAGCACACAAGTACAGTGGTACCTCAGGTTAAGTACTTAATTCATTCCGGAGGTCCGTTCTTAACCCAAGACTGTTCTTAACCTGAAGCACTACTTTAGCTAATGGGGCCTCCTGCTGCCGCCGCGCTGTCGGAGCACGATTTCTGTTCTCATCCTGAAGCAAAGTTTTTAACCTGAGGTACTATTTCTGGGTTAGCGGAGTCTGTACCCTGAAGTGTATGTAAGCCGAGGTACCACTGTATCTGCAACATACAAAAGTCTACATTATACAGTCATACCTCGGGTTAAATACGCTTCGAGTTGAGCGCATTCTAGTTGCGCTCCTCGGCAACCCGGAAGTAACAGAGTGTGTTACTTCCGGGTTTCACCGCTTGCGCATGCGCAGACACTCAAAATGACGTCACGTGCATTTACAGAAGCGGCGAAAAGCGATGCACGCATGCGCAGACGTGCCGTCGCTAGTTACATTTATCTCTAGATGCGAACGGGGCTCCAGAACGGATCCCATTCGTATCTAGAGGTACCACTATACCTTAGGCAGTCTGTCTGTCCAAATGGTTCTTTGACATAATCTCTGTCATGAAGAATGTGAGAGGGATCTGTCACTCTGTTGAACAGCAGGGTTGATTCAACTGATCTGGCTGCCTAGATGAGTGCCCCCTTCTTCCCTCACTGCTTCAAGTGCATCCCTTCAAAAGATGCATGATCAGTGGAAGAGGATGACCATCTCAGACAGGCGTGTGCAGAGGGGAGCGGGTTACAGCTGGGTACACTTTCCCCAGGTTTCAAAGGGCTAAGGCAACTGGGGGGCTGCTGCTAGGGACCAGCTGCTTTTTTCTTTGAGTTTATAACTTTATTCTAACAAGATTCCCACCCTAGTCCTCAGACAAGCCCTGTGCTGGCCTGATCCTTCACTATAGCTGCGCTTCCCTGCTAGACCCTCCAAACAAGATGATCTCTCTTATTAAACTTGATGCTATTTCATTGGAACAAGCAGACACAGAAACATAAACCTAGATCCAATCAGAACAATCCACATAAGAAAGCCAATGTGTATCCTGCAACGAATACACAGACAGACAGACAGACACACATGTGTGCGCACACCAATGTTGCAGGTGGAATTCCAACAGGTGGATTCCTGCATCTAGGGATCAAGATTGCACATCTCTTTCTGAGTGATAGATCAGAACCAGAGGGCAGCACCCCACTTTAATAGGGTGGAAAGTGTGGCCAACTGTCTATTGGACAGTGATTCTATGCTGCTATGAATGGGTGTCTTTGGACTGGAGCCAATATACACACACACGTATATCTTCAATAAGCTATCCTCCACATTGTTTGCATGAAAATGAGGCCTTTGGCGACAGCTCATTATTATTTCCATTCATAAAGGGATGTAATTCATAGTGTTCCGTTTCACAGTGGTAAAACCATTGAATTAAAGGGCTTGCATTTGCATTTTACAGACCTTTGCAGAGAGGATTTGCAATAGCCTAAATTAAGACATCGTATTCATGCCTTAAGTGGGGGAAGATCAGACCATTCACAAGGGGCAAGGCCCACACAGAGTATGTTTTATTTATGTGCTATCAGGCATGCTGAGCAGAAGAGATGATTTCTGCCCACCCCCTTTGCACTGCTAGGGCAGCCCATTTTAGTGCTGCAGGGGAATTCTGAGACCAAACACTACAAGGTAAAAAGATGAGGAAATTTGTGATGCAACTGAATGTTGCAGATCATAGTTTGGTTGGTTCTCTATAAGGTACAGTTTTGCTGCAACAGTCTAACACACAGCTACCCACCTCAGAGGCGGTCTTAGGGTGGCATGCCCAGTGTATGTTGCATTGAAGGTGCAGTCAAAACAGTGCCATAGAATGGAGCAGGCGAGGCAAGTGGCACAGAATTTTAGCATCACACAAGGTGCCACTGAAATTTGAGAGCCCAAAGTCCACCACTGCCTACCTCTGGAATGGATGGCAAGGGTGCATCCTTGGCTTCCAGTCTTTCATACTTTTAATTTTGGTCGTAATTAGTTATATGAGCAGATTTGCATTTGGGGAACTCAGAACAGCATGTTGACACCTGATGGAAGGGGCTTTGTGCATTCTTAGATTGCATGAATGTGCTTGCGCAATATTCACACAAAGCAGAAGGTGGGTTGGTGAGATACACAAGTACCACATACCCTGTGGTTCCAGCCCAGTCATGTTCCCAGAATCATAAAAATGCAAGAATATAAGATCATTAGAGAACTTTGTTATGGAACAGCATGCAAATGTCACATATACGTGGATTTTTAAAAAGAATCCTCCTTGATCAGATGAAAGGTTCATCTAGTCCAGCAGCTCAGTTCATACAGCAACCATCCAGATTACCCCAGAAAGTCCACAAACAGGATGGAAGGCTTCTTTGCTGTTACTCCTGAGCGTCAACCATTACAACCATTAGCCTACAGACTGATTACATTGTGGAATTATTGTTGGGAGGGTTTTGCCCTGATAAGGAAAGGCTGCTGGAATTCTCTGAGGTTCCTAAAGGATTATGGCTTGCTTCAGAGTTTGCATACACTTTCAAACACATTTTAGACGCTACTGCTCAAGGGTTGTGCCCTCTTTCTCCTCCTTCTCCCTGTTCTGCTTTAATTTTGATCTTATAATCCTAGGCAAAGCAAGTTCTCACTGTTTTTCTGGCACAATATTTCAGTATTGCCTTAAGTAGAGGTTTTATCTTTTTAAAGAAGGAGTTGTCTAAGTAAAAGCTGGTGAGTGAAAAGGAAGAATGTACATGAGTTTAACGATGATTTATTACTGAAATATAATGAAACAGCAGGAAGGGCAAACCTAACTCACACTCCTCATTTAAATCATTCAAATGCTGCCTCTATTTGACTGTCTAGAGTGGAGAAGCCTGAGGCAATTGTCACTTCTACCACACCCAAACATGACCTAGCTGGCAAAAAGTGTGTTACATGGAAAGTACAACCATCCCACCCTTTTTTTAAGCAGTTGGAGCTAATATATGCTGCATGTATATTAAGGGAAGCATGCTTGCTGTTTTCTCACCTCAGGCAATGGAAAGTTAGTTCCTCTGAAATTGAAGGCATAACTTTACTTTTGTTTTCTGTGGAAATCAATTTTCTAGCTCAAAAAACGTTTAAATCATTATTATGGGCTTGTAGCCAATGCTGGGATGGACGAAGCCGTCAATTCTGTTACTCTCAATTTCTCTGTTTTCACTCCTATATGCATTGTTAAGCACACCTTTCCAATAATACACACATACACATCATCACACACATTATTTGGTTGAAGAAGTGTATTGCATAATTCAGAGAAGTGTGAATTTCAAAGGATAGCTGAGTTTTCAGGCTGCATATCCTTCCATGAAGTGTGAATTATGTAGAGTCACATGTAAATGCCAAGGGAACTGGATTTCTCCCCCATACCTAAGGCAGGCGTCCACTCACATAACAGAACTTCCCCCTTCATCTCCTTCCCCACCCCCCAATCTGTTCCAAATGGTCCCTCAACCCTCTGGAGTAGATCTCGGGGGTGCATAGAGGAGGAAAGGAAGAGGAAGTTCTACTCTTCTTCCTTATGTACACTGTTGGGTACATCCTAGTAGTAGTAACACTAGTACTAGCAGTATGCTGGACATCAGCAGAACCATGTGCACCATGGAGTAAGCTACACTGAACACATCAGGACATATGCATAATGGAATATGCAGAAATGAATGGTGTTGCCCTCACACCTTCAAAGAAAACTCAAGAGACAAATGTTTTCCTGAAATGCACATGTTGGGCCTCAGTATCACCAGGCACAATGTACTGGGAAGTCCCAAATGGGTCCCATTTATCCAGTAATGCCTCGGTATACCTAATGTTTCTCTTCCCAACTTCCTCACCTGCCCAGACTCATGGCCCGAAGAACAACCAAGTCGTACCACTTCCAACTGTCAATCTAATTATATCAAGCAATGTGAAATTGGCCAATGAAGAGAAAATTCTACTCAGTCCCTTCTAGCAGGCAACTAGCAAAAGCCCACACTGCATATAGGTAGGAAGGATGGGTACAGCAAAAGCATAAAGTTGAGCTCAGAAAGGAGCTGGCTTATAGAGCCACACCTACCCCACTCCCAGTGGGCCATCAGAACGCACTTGGTCTTCTCAACCCCCTGGCTTGAAGAGCCACTCTCACAACTCCTTTTTGAGAAAGGTGGTGGGAGCCAACATGCCCCTGCTATAAGTGGGGGTGGGTTATATTATTAATCCCTTGTTTGAATGCATGGGGTTAGCCGTATCACGTGTGATCAACAAAGATAGAAATGAAGAGTATGTTCCACCAATCTATCTCTCCATCTCTCTTTTTAACTATAAGAGATCTGATTCACTGTGATTTGTGCTGGTTTTCCAAAAGTACCACCTGAAAGGGTCAGTTGGCGTTACAGCAGATGGAAACAAAACATGGCCATAAGTGTGGTAATCATGTACTTTGAAGAACAGGTTGACTTGGGGGTCTCATTTGAATTTAACCACAATAAAGTTACTAAAATAATGGAAACGTCCTTGAGATAATGTAGGACAACAGTCTAAAGAAATGCATTTATATAACAGTGCTTCATCAAAGGGAGTTGACAGCACAGTATAAATGGAAGGTTTACATGTTCAAACTGCAATAAAAGGTCATGTGACAGCAAACAAACAGGGCAGCTCTTTAAAAAAAGAGTTGATGTGCATTGAATCTTTTCAGCGATCTCTTATTGCTCAGGAATCCTGGTAATATACAATACACTGGGAAAGTAAGTCATCACCCAGTTTCAGTTCTTTATACAGTGGTACCTCAGGTTACATATGTTTCAGGTTACATACGCTTCAGGTTACATACTCTGCTAACCCAGAAATAGTGCTTCAGGTTAAGAACTTTGCTTCAGGTTGAGAACAGAAATGTGCTCTGGTGGCGCGGCAGCAGCAGGAGGCCCCATTAGCTAAAGTGGTGCTTCAGGTTAAGAACAGTTTCAGGTTAAGTACAGACCTCCAGAACAAATTAAGTACTTAACCCAAGGTACCACTGTATTCCATTTCATAGTCTACTGTGGGCTTGTGATTATGTTGAAATAAAGGGTTCTGGGCAAATCGTTTCTTCTTGATATGGACTGCAACTGCTGAGCTCACTGGGGAAAATGAGCATATAATTTCCATGCTATTTTAAATCGTACCGGAGCTAAGTGGAATTAATATAGTTCATTTATTTTGCAACACATTGATTAACTGGCAATTAGAAGTTGACATCTAATTCTCTTTTATGAAGCAACAAAGGTGAATTTACCTCTCTTGCTAAGCTTTCATAGTGAGCCAATGTCTGCCTTGGCATAGGTTGCCAAGATCATGTTGCCTCCTAGTGCTGAATTTGGCACTGGGAGCTCATAAAAGAAAAATCTACGAATAGAGCTCTGACATCCTGGTTTATGACGCAGCCTCTGGATGAAATGTAGCTTCCTTATTATGAGGAAATAACCCAGTTGAAATTTGGTTACATTTAAAAGTGGTACAGACACAGATCGTGATGAGTTTGGCATCCCCATTCACTTCCACAAACAGCAGCTGAATCCCATAGTCTTTGTGGAAGATGAAGCTCAAATCTTCATGGCACTCCAGAGGAGAAAACCATTTTTTCCAAAAAAGACTGAACTACTGAGTAGCATCATAGTGTTTCTTTTTTTGTCAAAACTGATAATTGGCTCTTACTCTACTATATTGCTGGATTCTGCGGATAGGCTACATTACAGCTGCAATATAATGAGGACGCATTTCACTGGGAAGTTCTGCCAGAGCTCCATTGCTCTTGCACAGCTCGTATTCATTCCTTTCAACAAAGCTTCAGCAGTAGCGTTTCTTGCTCTATGTTTTTAAGCAGTCATGAAGCTGAAAATACTCAGCTGAAAGCATCCTGGCTTTCGATATTCTGGGGAGCCAGATGGCTGCCTTTCTACTCAAGGAACTGTACAATCATAAAGTATCTACTGGGGTCGAGAAGGCCCATCCTAATTTGGTGGTGCATATATTGGCTGCACCATCTACACAAGAATGAGGATGTGCTCTTGTCCTGGAAAGCACTCTTGCATAAATGTGAAGTGCACCTAATTACAACCAACAAGAAATGCACTGGATGAGAGGAAGGTAATGGATACCAGAATGTCTCTCAAGGCAGCTGTTAGGGTTTCTTTCAGTTAATGGCATTTTGCTGTTCTTCTCCCTGAGTGCTTTAGGATGCTATTTATTTTTCTAGGTTAGTGGGTAGGAACCATGCAAACAGCATATAAATAAGAAGGCTTTCGTCATTTGGATGTCATTGTTTTTTCAGGTCCACATTTGGATTTTTCCTTAAACAGGGACTGTTTCTGAAATTGTGCATGTACAGGGAGAGACCCAACAAGAGTTATAAAAGAAATCAAACTTTCAGCGTAAAAGTTGTTTGAAAACGAAGAAGCTTTTCCAGCTGTTATATTGCATCTAGTTCCCTAATATTTATTTCAAATGACATAAAAAGATGCACTTTATATGCATTCGGGAGAAAAGAATGCATTTTACTACTTGCGTATGCAATGAATAATTTAACTTGTACATATAATTCAAATCAAAACAATTGCAGGAGCCATTTGAAGGGAAGATGTGAAATTTAATCTAGAAATAACACGAATATAAAAATTCCAGTCTTGATTCCCGATGCTAATTTTCAAAGCATATTTAATCCTGTTCTTGAATGCGTTACACAACAATTGTCCCCCATGGCATTGTGCACTGTGGCAGCCCCTCTGTATTAATGTTGAGAATGCAAAACAATATTTTAGGTTTTTAATACATGATGGGCACTTTTCCAACAGAAATTTCTGTGTGCATATAATCTACATAATTAAGCAGTTGTGGGATTTTTCCTTACATTAATAAATTCTCAAACAGTTTAATTATTGGATTGGTTCATTTTGGGAAGGCACCATTGCAGAATGATTTTCATGTGTAGTCCAGGCTTCCCTTCTCCCTATATAAAATAATAATTTGTTCTATCAGGTATTCTTCTGATCAACTGTATTGTTATTATTAGTCTCCACCGTTGAAACAAAACCCACAGCTCTTCCTTCCCTTTCACTCAAATTTAACTGGTGACAAGAGAAACAAAATGTTCCAGAATGCTACAGAATTTTGCCTCAGCAGAGATTCAAGTGTCATGTCCATGTCACCTCCAAAATTTGCCAGTATTACTATTTTACCTGCTACTGAGAGCAGTTTCAGATTTCATTTGAGTGTATTAGGGACCTTGAGCAGAAGGAAGGAGATGTTAGAGGTTGTGAAGAATAAGCTGGAGACCTAACAGAGCTGCCCTTTAAGAATCCCTAAGCCTGTTGAGAGAGTAGCTTCTTCATTTTAGAGAAACTGTCAGTGCACATACCTTTTTACCAAATCCACAGGATGAGGTTTCCTTTGTTATATCTGTCTGGCAGGAAAGGAAGAGAATCCCCTCAGTTTAACACATTTTTATTTTGTTTTCCCTAAGATGAAACACGATAACTGTCATTTCTGTGCATACATGTTGAATGTAGTCAACCCAGCAGGGTCCAAGTTTCATTAGATGGAAAATAGTGGTGTTGGATTTTTCTCTGAAATTCTCCTCTTCCAGATACCCATGAAGACTCTTGCTGTTTTGCATGAAAGTTTTGGGAACTTTGCTTGCTAGTTGCTCAGTATGGGCTTGGTAAAGGTACCCCTGCCCGTACGGGCCAGTCGTGTCCGTCTTTAGGGTTGTGCGCCCATCTCACTTAAGAGGCCGGGGGACAGCGCTGTCCGGAGACACTTCCAGGTCATGTGGCCAGCGTGACGAAGCTGCTCTGGTGAACCAGCACCAGCACAGTGCACGGAAACACCGTTTACCTTCCCGCTATAAAGCGGTACCTATTTATCTACTTGCACTTAAGGGTGCTTTCGAACTGCTAGGTGGGCAGGAGCTGGGACCGAAAGACGGGAGCTCATCCCGCCGTGGGGCTTCGAACCGCCGACCATGCGATCGGCAAGCCCTAGGCACTGAGGTTTTACCCACAGCGCCACCGCATCCATGGGCTTGGTAGAAATACCTTTATTTTTCAACTTGCACCTTGTTTGATTGCTCTCTGGTCTCTTCTTTTTTTTTAACTTAATAAAGTATTTCTAGATTGGATATTAGGAATCGGCTGCCTGCTTTAAGAACCCAAAAAGTAATCTTCCACTTGCCCAAGTTGCTTTGTTTTACCCTACATCCATTGGCCTAAAGCAGTGGCAGGGAATTTCAGGCCGGGAGACTGAATATGCATTCAAGCACTCTTTATCTGACCCTTGGAATTCTGCCCAAGGCACAGCCCTCACTGACACCTCAATGACCCTGCATTTGGCAGGCTGGGATATGTCCCTTGAGCCTCTTGATTGTTTCGATGAAGAGGGTTGTGTGAGTGTGTCTAGAAACTAACCTACTGTATACTTTGGCCTCTAGCTCCCACCAGCAGGTGGCCCTCAGAAAATTGCCTAGAAGGAAATGTGGCCCATGGATTGAAAAAGGCTCCCCACCCTGCTCTGCTGGGAGCAGGGAGGTAAGGGAAGCATGGGCTGAATCTTGTAGAGTGGCATCTGTGGAGTTTTTGATGACAGTGGACAGGGGTAGTGGATGCTCCTGCAAGTTTGGGCTTCTGGGTAAGAGTAGATTGTAGGATTGGGAAGGAATTTGGTCTGCTTTTTGCAGGAGCTGATCTAATCCTATGCTCCCAAATGTGCCTGTGGGTTGGAACACAACGCCTAGTAAGACTGGAATGCAACTTCACCAGATTTTAAAATGCAGTTTCAGTGAATAATAATAATAATAATAATAATTTATTGTTTATACCCCGTCCTTCTGGCTGGGTTTCTCCAGCCACTCAGGGCGCCTTCCAACAAAATAGTAAAAATACAATAAAACATCAGACATTTAAAACTTACCTAAACAGGGCTGCCTTCAGATGTCTTCTAAAAGTCAAATAGCTGTTTATTTCCTTGACATCTGATGGGAAGGGCTTCCACCGGGCGGGCGCCACAACCGAGAAGGCTCTGTGCCTGGTTCCCTGTAGCTTGGCTTCTCACAGTGAGGGAACTGCCAGAAGGCCCTCGGAGCTGGACCTCAGTGTCTGGGCTGAACGATGGGGGTGGAGATGCTCCTTCAGGTATACTGGGCCAAAAATGTAAATGCCATGCATTAAAGATGTGCGCGCAATCCATATTTTACATTCAAATATGTTGAAAAACATTGAAAAGTCTGTTTATAAAGTCAAAAGTGCATAACAAATGCACAGAATTTAAATGTGGACTTTTCCTGTGTTCTTTCTAAAAGAATCCACACAATGGAACAGATGAGTAGCAGCAGGACTGTACTGTAATTGCATTAGACTGCTCAGTAGATAGGAAAGTGGTGGCAGAGTTTAAAAGACAAAGAGCATGGCAAGCACTTACCTTTGCAGAGTTGTTGCGTGCAAACTTCACAGAACTGGATACGGTTCAATGGAACTTTATTGAGGATGAAGTAGTTTTAAGCATGCTTGACACCAAGGATGAAAAACTAGGAAAGAGGCCGAGGGGTGAAAGAGAAGGAAGAAAGAAGGTGGACAGAGGAAGAGACAAAAGACTCGAGAGTAGGTGAGCTCTGTGGAGTAGGTTGCATAATCAGAACAAACAAAACCAGACAGTGGAGCATCAAAGGCTTTGTAGTGGTAGTGAGTTGGGGGGATGAAGAACTCACCATTTGTAACAAATGTACAAGGAAAGAGCCTATCAAAAAGGCTCAAAGGAAAATCCACCATGCTTTCAGAAAACATTTAATAATCAAATTGCAACCTTTTTTCTGGCATTGCTGGGCTGTACCATAATATGATGGAGCTTTAGAGAAGACTTAAATTGAGTATTCTGCAACAGCCCTACTTTCTTTATTTGTAATTCGATATACAAAGATTCTACCCAGGGAAACGGTAAGTAAGGATCCAAAAGAAATAAGCCAGGCTTTCATGGACTTTCATCAAAAACCATATGTCTCATCCTCTTTGTAAGCCAACAGTGACTGGGGACTTCATGAATGGTATCAAACTGCTGCACTTGGATGGTAAAGAAATACATGAATAATCCAGTCACAAAAGTGGAAGCTGAGCTTTCTCTAAGAGAGAGCTAGTAAGGGCAGCTCCCCTGGAAGGGACCAGAGCTGGTGTAAATTCTGTAGCCACTATAAGCAGCTGGACCCTTTGATCCTAGAAGACTTTACGAGCCAGATCCCCGCTGTAACAATTAATTCATAAAGCTGACAAGCGTAATAGACCTGCAGGGGTTAGGCTGGTGTCCTTCATTAATGCCCGCAGCAGGTGTGTGGGCAGAATTCTGGCAAAGACACTACAAGAAAAGCTTCAGAAAATGTTTGAGTCTGACCAGGTGGGCTTTGTCAGGGGAGACGTACTGCACCACAGTGTTAACCAAGGGGAAAAAAACTTTGATATGCTTCTTCCTTGGTGAACACAGCCTCCATCTCCTATATCTGACTCAAAAATTAATTCAGAGGGTGGTTCTGTAGGGATGTTCCACAGAAACTATTGCCGACTGAGGCCCAACTCACTTCAAGAATTCGGAACCAGAGTGTATAAAACAGAAGTTTAATACTTAAAAAAGCCCTAGGTAGGCCTCTATAGTCGTATATGTTTCCCTATAAACCTACTACATATATACATATACACACACACACACACACACACACACACACTCAAGCAAGTTTCCAGCAAACATAAAGCTCTAACCCTTGGTTAGTTACTAGGGAAAGTATCTGATGGCCAGTTGTGTGTGGTGTGTAGGATTTCTTTAGGGCTTTCATTTAAAGCTTCATGTGTGACCTCTGATGAACAACCAGATAGAAAAGGCCATTATATTTGAAGTCCAGCTGTTTTTCAGCCCTCTTCACTCCAATGACTCATCGGGTTTTCTAATTAAATTATTAGACTGTTAATTCATTATTCTCTGGGTTAGAAATATTTCCAGTATGGGCCCGCACAGACACTTGAATTCTAATTTGTTTGAAGTCTAATAAAGAAAGGCTAAGCTTTTTAGTCAATTATTCCAGTGCCTCATGTGACTGGTTATAAGAATGCTAGACCCATGCTGATAATTCTATTTCCAGTCAAACAAGGGCAGTGAGAAGAGAAGAGCACATATGAAATGCTGATTAGAAGAGCAGCCGTGGTCATTTCTCTCTTTCATGGCTATGATCATTTACCAAACTCCTTACGTCACCTCCCTGTTGGTCCACATCAGTTTCTACGATCTTAAAGCTCTTTACTTCTCCATCTCCCAGACACCATTTGCCAATAGAAGGGCTTATATATATGTACATACATATAACTATGTACATACATAAACTTCATCCATGATACATGGATTGTGTCCACCAGAAAATGAAGTAAATTTGCATGGCATTTGCATAGATTTTGTGTCACATTCAAATTCCTATTATCACTGGCAGGAAGGATAGAGGGCCAAAAAATAAATGAGGGGCTACCACAACAAACAAGTTTCCCCATAATAATATTTTTATACTAGAAAAGGCTTAACCAGTTGAATTCCTGCCTGCTTAAAGGGACAACAGACCTGCTCTCCCCCAGCACCAACCCTAGATCATGAGTTGTAAACCAGTGTTGTCACTATAGATCTTACATCAGTTGATCCTGGGCTGACAATACTATAGTCAGTGCAAGACGCAATTTCAGATGGCGTTGGCAGGTGGGAGGAGGGGCAGAGCAGTCAGAAGAGATTTAAGATTCACAGCAACTAAGGTTCAGTTATCCATGCTTGGATGAATTGTTTCTAAAGCAAGCAGTGCGTTCTAAGAACATTTGTTGTGATTATTTATTATTTATACCTCATAATAACTACAGCGATGGCATTGGCACAGGTCAAACAGCCACCCTTTTCTTTTTCTCTTTCTTTTATTTGATCATAAAGGATGTCAGCCTTTGAAATGAATATACCCATTTAAGTATTTATAGCCACAGCAACAACAACAACCCCCATCCCAAGAATCGCCTTATTTTTACCCCATGGATAGGAAAGCAATTAATCTCCTCCAACCACCACCCATGTTATTGCTGCAATAATCCCAACCTACAGTCTCAACCAACAATTTCCCCCTAAAAAACAACAAAACACTACAAATTGTTGGATAACAATATTGGAGTGCACTATAGGTTTTCATGTCCTGCTCTGCCTCTCTCTGCCCACCCTACAAATGTTAGTATAACAACACTAGACTACTTAGATGTAACCTGCAATTTCTCGTCCACAAGGCTGCCGCCCTGCAATACAATGTTAATGTTATATTAATTCTTAATGTGCACATACTCAGAAGAAAAATAGCATTATTATTTTTTGCATAAAATTATACCGGCACTGTAAAGAGCCTATCTTTGTAGCTACCTTTTGCTTTTGGGTGGGCAACCTACCACCCAGCCACAACTACACTAACACCCTCCTTTTCTCAATTATCACTCAACAATCACTCCCCTGCTAGGGAAGACCAAAAAACAAAAAAGTAAAATGAAGCAGGAAGCTCTTTCAAAATGAATCTACAGAGAAAACTCAAGAGTGAAACCAGCTTGAAATGTCTCGGTTGCCTGGAGAAGGTACCTCCTGGGTTATTTTGAAACCATTTGAGGGGTGGTCTTTCCTTGGGTTTGTATGACTCTTGACAGTTGTCATTCACAGGTGTGATGTCACTCAGTTGGCTAACAACTCTTACAGTCGCTTTGAATAGTGCCTGCACATTTTGTGTCCTAACTTTCATTCTAAAGGATCTAGAGTCTTGACAGAATAGAAAACTCATCGTCTGGACCCTTCTGGTTCTGAATCTAATACAGCAGTACCCTTTTAACTGTCTCCTGGCTTTACATAGTCCTGCAACCCCTCTCATGCCTTCTTGAAATCCTGGTAAATTAAAGGGACCCCTGACCATTAGGTCCAGTCGTGGCTGACTCTGGGGTTGGGGTGCTCATCTCATTTTATTGGCCGAGGGAGCCGGCATACAGCTTCCGGGTCATTTGGCCAGCATGACTAAGCCGCTTCTGGCAAACCAGAGCAGCGCACGGAAACGCCGTTTACCTTCACACCAGAGCGGTCCCTATTTATCTACTTGCACTTTGACGTGCTTTCGAACTGCTAGGTTGGCAGGAGCAGGGACTGAGCAATGGGAGCTCACCCCGTCACGGGGATTCAAACCGACGACCTTCTGATCGGCAAGTCTTAGGCTCTTTGGTTTAACCCACAGCGCCACCCGCGCCCCAAAATCCCTGGTAGTAACTAGCAATTAGAGATTAGAGGATGCTCTCTTTTCTATTTCACTATTGTTTCATGAGTTGAATTTGCCACATGTTTGGCTCTGATGGCATTCCAATTTAATCTGGAGAATTTCTAAAATAACTTCTGGGGAAAGTTCAACCACAATTTGCTACAATAATCACACACACTCACCTCTTTTAATGCCGTCAGCAAACCAAGGACTACTTTTGTTACAGGTGCTCCTGAATCCACGCTCTCTAAAATAATTCCATTAGTTTGCTCATAACAATTGTAAAAATGAAATGAAATGTCATATAGGTAAATGATCCCTCACTGCAGAGGCTGAAAAACAATCCTAAAGAAAAATGATCTGGGTCTCAGATTAAATTATAATGAGACATGAGAGATTAATAAAGTGAATTTCTATCGTAGGCACCTCCAAACAAGAAAGGCGCACGCCTGATAGTCCCCAGGTCTGTGCCCTGTGGAACAGTGGGACTATGCCCCTCCAGCTTATGTACCCTTATCTGATGTGTATGTGTGCACAACCTGAGGCCATCACTGCTGCTTCCCTCTTCAAGCCCCTTCTGGTTGTAGGAGACAGTGGGGCAGGGGTGGTGAGGAATAGTCTGGCCCATCCCTCACCTGAACAACAACTTCCTCCAATGTGCTCTGTGCATCCATCTCTGTCTCTGATGGCTATGATCATAACCCTGGCCCCTTTCTCACAAAACCCCATAAATCACTGGCCTCCTCTTCTGGAACTATCCCCTGGTCTCCTGCCTCTGCCACACACTCATCCATAGCTGTCAACCTTCCCTTTTTTTGTGGGAAATTCCCTTATTCCAGCGCCATTTCCCACTGCTTCCCGCTGCTATCCCGGATTGTGAGATATCCCGTAGACTGTCCCCGGGACAGGTGAGGCTGCTGGTTCCTTATTTTCGAGGCTGCTGATCACTTATTTTCAAATCTTAAAGTTGACAGCTATGTACTCATCAGAGCACTGCCAGTCCCTGGCAATCTTATGGGGCTACTCTGAAGTTGTGTAGGACTATTTAGGGGAATTTTACTCTCTGGTAAGGGTTTGAAGGCAGCAACCGAAGGGGCAGCTTTCTATATGCGGTTGTCTGTATTTCATGTTGAATGGTTGGCATGATAGCTACCTAAAATCCTTTGGTTTATCTATCTGTATTTGCATTGTGATATGTCCACCAGCATTCATATAGGTGGCATGCTTTTAACAGATTTCGAAGATTTCCATGAAAATCTATCCAGAGCAAAAGGCGAATATATTCTAGGATACCATGTGCTTTATTTTCAATTTTTGTCTCTGTTTATTGCGCATTACTTGAACAACTCGATAGTTTGAGACTTATGGTTCTTCCCAGCAGCTGATTCATTCTGCCAGAGAGGAGATTTCCTAGGAATAAAAGAACTGCCCAGTCACTGAATTTCAAGATAGATATACCGGTAGCTCTTCTATGCAGTCATTTCAGATAGTTATGCTTCCTAGTTATTCAACCATCTTCATTCCTATTAAATACCTACTATTCTCCAGTTAGCCAATGTCAGCAATGGTGATTTGCAAGTACAACATAACAAAAGATGGTGTGCGGAAAAATTAGATTTGTCTATAAAATTTTAATTAAGCAATGGAATGCATGGCAAATACTGTGGTTTCAACTGTGCCAAATCCTTATCTGAAAATTCTGGTAGCATGACAAAATTCATTAGACTTTATGAATCTGCCAGATATTAAATTGGTACAGACTCATATGCTTACCATCAGGTCTTATTATTTGATTTGCTGCATTATCATGCTGGTTTTTTATTTTTGTGTGCGATACTTTCAGTATCCTTGCAACATTTTTGAACCAAACATCTTTATTTTTGAAATATTTAGTGACAAGTAAAAAATGCAAGACCTGGCTAACCCATAGTCTTCCAGATGTTGTTGGACTGCAACTCCAATCGTTCCCAACCAGCATGGCCGGGAATGGTCAGGGATAATTTGGTCTGGATTACATCATCTGGAGAGTCATAGGTTAGCCACCCCAGAACTCAATACATTTTTTTTCCCTTAGCATGTATGCTAGGAAAGCTGTCTTGCTTTACTGTATGATTTTGTTTGGGTTAATTGGCATAAAGAAGGCAAATGCTGCAAATTGTGAATTGCCCCTAATCAGTGATGTTGTGATTGTTAACTGTTATTCATGAGTCACATTTGAGCATGAATAATATTAGCAGGCAGGTATCTCTAACACACTGGGAAGCAAAAATACATCAATATGTGTCTCATAAATGCCAGCGTGTAATGATAGGAACTGTTACAATTTACTGAATCATTAAGGCTTCTATTTAGTAAATTGGTTACTATCGGAGATAATGCTTAATGCAAAAGAGAACGTCAGTGAGCATTCTCAAGTTGCTCTTTTAGGGCAACAGTCCGAGCGACTCTTAATACCTTAGAATGTCATTTTTATTGTGTCTTTATAATTATTGGTTTTCTGTAAATATAAAATTGTGCCTTAGCCTTCCAAAGAATGAAATATCATGCTGGATTCTTCATTATATTTTTCACATCAGATAGTGGTGGCAGAGGTGGCATGTGTTACATAGGGAGATTTAAAGTTGAATTCTGGTTGAGAACTGAACATAAATGAAAAGGGATAAAAACCCAGGGGAAGAACTTGCAAAGAATGGATGTAGATCATAACAACTGACACATTTCTGTCTGGCAATTTCCAGACACAACCTCACTGTCAGTACCTGTAAAGTTCATAGAGTTGTAGCAAGAAGTACCTTTTCTGGTAGTTTTTCTCTATTGTTAATTGTAATGGGAATTGGGGTTGCTTGTGCGTAAGCCACAAACTGCTCCAAGCTGGTTGTATGGCTAAACCTTTCCCTGGCTTGACAGCCCTTACAACTCGGCTGTCTCAGTCACTGGCAGAATCCGTCAGTGGGCGTTTCCTGAACTTCTTCCAACATAAAAGTTCCTTGACTCCAAGTCTCCGCCTAGTTTCTCTGCGCGGAAGCTTTCTGTAGGCGTGCCAAGCAGAGGTCCTGTGCTCTCCCCGCTGATCGCACTGGAAGAGTCTCGGAGCCTTCCCTCCGAAGTCCTCTCAGCCTCCCCTTTCTTCCTGGTGTCACCTTGACTTCCTTCCCCAGCGGAAGCTCTCCCTCTCTCCTTGCTAGTTCCCTCTCCGGCATCATTGGGGAGCCTTACCTCTCCTCTTGGCTCCGATGGCAGTTCCCTGACAGTTAATATTTGTTTTGCTCTCTGAACTAATCCTCTTCCGAATCCCACCTGTATATTTTATTGAAATTTTTGCCCCTTGAAAGAAGCAGACTTTTTTCCTGTCTCTTTCTTGGAAAATGGATAATCTTGCTGAAATTCAAGGTTGCTCACTTACATTAATGTGACAAGATCACTAAAGGGTGCTGGGAGGTTGCTTTTAACTCCTCTTTTTTAATAAAAAAAAAATCATAATATTTTCTAGCGATCTACAACTCCCCCAACCATTTCATTTCTTGGAACACGCTACATCATGATTTTACATCATTACTTTGTATATTAGATTACATCATTATTACCTCCCAGGGGTATTCCAGGAAACAACCTTCCCAGGGAAAGCTGCAGAGGACCAGAGAGCAGTATGAATATTATTATTTTTGAAGTTCAAGGCAAGAACACACACACAGCCCTCGGCCACCTTGTAACACAAATTATTAAAGTTACTGCTTGACCTGCTCCCTACCTTAAAAATTCACCAGAAAATCTTGTTTATCTTCTCCACTTCTTAGGGCGATTGCTTTTGCACCTCTTCCCTGGAAATAGCAAAGAAACACACAAACAAACACTGCAGCTGAAATCACTGGAACAGCCGTACCCAAAACATATGTCAAGTTCTGACATATTTTCATATCTGTCACAGTCATCCATAACAAAGCTTGCCATGAATTAAGGAAACCACTGTGTTGCTTTGCTAAATGGGTTTATTAAATGGCAGCAGGATTTCAAGTTGTTTAGCACTTAAGTCATCTCCACCGTCGATCACCTTCCCAGTGGAGGTTAAAGGACTTGTGAACATTATTGCACTCTTTCTGACCCCACCAAACCACAAACATCTTTATCCCCCTTGCTGGCAGTGTTCCTCTGTCCCTGAAGCATAGAGACATTAGTCCAAAACCTTGTTCTACTCCACTGTAATTTCAATGCCTTCTGTATTTCCCATGCCCTTTTGCTGCTTCCACCTGGGAAGTCCCCGTCAATTCTATTATCTTACAGTCAAATCCAGGAAAAATAATTGCTAACATTAAAAATGCTGCTGTTCCTCCTTATCTTAAGTCGCTTCTTCATCATTTCAAATATTGCAGTATGGCATGCATATTTCGTACCTAGTATCGCTTCCTTTCTAACAAAATACATTTGGCATCAAAGGCAAAGTGAGGTGGAATCACAGTAGCATGAAACAGCAACAAACACACCTAGCTGAGCTCGGACTTGTATCACTGGAGGAAAAACCTGATCTTCTGCTTAGCAAGTGAGATATTTCATTTGAAATTTGATATTTGTATGATGGCTTTCTAAGACAAAATCAGACTCAAGGCATCTTACCAAAAATAAATAAATAAATCGCACAACATTAAAACAAGTGCAGTAAATATGCTAGCAGTAAAAACAGTATAATTTTAAAAAGTTAGCAACGGAGACTCAACTATCAACAACAGCTCTTACTTTTTTTAAAAAAAAAAAGTGTGCCAGAAATTGCAGCTAATAAAAGATTACTGATCAGTACCCCACTTACATCATTTCCCAAGATAATAAACTCCATGTCAAATGTCAGTTCGCACTGTGAAATATATATATATATATAGTGGATTATATTAATGTAAAATATGTATATACAGGTTCAATGCTTCCATATATAATTTTGAACTAAGAACATGACTGGAACCTTCCCCTCTGAATACATACCTCTTTATGGAAAAATGTCCTAGGCTAAACACTTTAATAGTTCCACCACTACCTTATCTTGTTGCGTTGTGCAAAGTGCCCTTGCTTGTGATATATTTTGTTTATTCACAAAGTGGTTTAATAACATGTTTCTCAAAATATCTTCTTTTATTCAGTCTCAGAACTAAATGATTAGCTTTGCATGATTAAGTTTACAACTGTATCATGTTTTATTTGGTATTTTTAATACATTTTCCTTTTGTCTTATTTGATCATTATTTACATTGATTGTGTTGTGTCTTGATGCAAATGGTTTCCTTTGCCCTTGATGATCTGTTGCCACCAGCACAATTTTTTACTGTATTAGGGAAAACTTCCAGCGTGCTACAAATCTGCCCTCTGTCTGTCTTACGCCTCCAACCATTTGGACTACTTAAGTTATTAAAGGAGTTAGATATCATTTATAAAGCACAATTCTCTCTGCTGCTAAAGGTGAGGTGGCTGACTTGCATTTCACCATTACAATAAGAAATTGACTTGTGTTTGTAATGTGCAGTGGTAGCTTCAGTTGCATTGACACCATGTGTACACAGGGAACTCCATCACTCTACTGCGCACAAGGTATTGGTGAAGCTGGAACTAACCATAGGATAGGATACCATACCATATCAACATGGTGTGTTTTAAGTTGTGGGTGAACATATCAGACGACACAGCGATTCTTCAAACAGCTCTTGTTTATTCACAGGCCAGAACAGAACTGAACTGAAGGGTTCGGTCAGCCTGCTTATATAGAGCTCCAGTGCAACGTAACTGTAACAATTTTCTAAAACTATCCAATCACTGAACATCACTTTCGATCCCTTATTTGCATAACTATCTACAGTATCCCCCTGCTGCCCCAGGGTGAGAACTTCAGTACATAACAGTGTGCCTTAATAATATGTCTGTTAAGGGTGTGGCCTTAACAGCTGTAATTCCCCTACATTTTGAAACCTGAGCGAACATGGAAAGCCTTTACTATATCCTAAGCATGGTGGTGATGGCGGTGTTAATTTAGTATTTATTTAATGAGATGCCTCTCTAGGAAGCTTTCTTACTGTCCTTTGACAGTGCCTGCATCTTTGGCACCACAATGTCTTCTGATCTCTGCACCGTCACAGAAAACACAGTAGTGGTGAGAGGGAGGGCATATGGGAGCAGTATACAGAAATGCTCATGCAACAGGTCTGCCTTGTAGTTCTGTTTATAAAACAAGTATTGCATTAGTGGTGTTTTGCTTGCAAAAAATAACGTTGTGGTTATTTTAAGTCTGATTTTGAAAGCTATTATTACTGTGCGAAGAGGGCTTTGTCCTCCTTTCCTTCCTACATACTTGGAATCACTGCCCTATTCTTTCAAGAACTGAAGTGTGTGTGTGTGTAGTACAAAATGTCTGTAGCTGCTCAATCTGTTTATTTCACATGCAAGGAGGGAATATCACACATTGTGACTAAGTGGCATTTAAGACGTCAAAAAGAGTTAGCTTCTGCATTTCTTAACAGGCAGCTCCGGCGATGAGGAGTCACCCTGGCATTTTCCTTCTTGTTTCTTTTGCACAAAGGCCCACCTGCCACAAAATGTGGAATTGGGATTTAATTTAAATGATCCGTTTTTAACACGGCTTTAAAAAAAAAACACACCACAAAATGCTGTGGAAAAGCCTTTGTCACTTTTTGCAGTGCTGCACTGGGGTGGGGTGGAATCTGTGCTGCTGGCATCAGGAGAAGGTTATTATTGGCAGCTCCTGCCCATTCAAAGACGACATGCAGCCTATGTTCTCATGAGAACTATAATCAGGCTTCTCCTCACCCCCTGAAGGCGCCAATCAATACCTGCGTATCTCTTCTCGGTTGCCTGCTGCACAGGGTATTGGCATCTCCTCTCATAGAGCACGCTCATTAAGAAGATGTGTCTGTCTCCTTGATCAGACTTCCTGTCACGCTGCGTTCTGTGACCTGGCTAATCCCTTGTATTCAGTATTTCCTGTGAGGGGAATAGGCCTGCAGTAGCAGTCAGTATCAGGCCTGCAGTGCTTGTGTGCTTGAAAGTATATTCACTCAGGTGATCATGGTGAACAACAGAACTGTCGTAATGCCATCGCTACCATAGGCATCCTTCATGCACAGAGCGTACTCACGGAGAAGGAGGCAGCTCACCCCACCCAGCAGATATCTTTCCTTTGATACGGACATTTGCATGGAAAGATCCGACATCTGAGCAGCTGCTCAAACATAGGCTTTCTGTTTGCAGACATCCAATACATCATGCCCAATTCAAAGTGCTGCTTTTAAGCTATAAAGCCTTAAACTGCTCCAGACCACGATACCTCAAGGACCGCCTCTTTCCATATGAACCTTCCCAGACCCTGAGATCATCCTCTGAGCCCCTTCTTCATGTGCCTCCTCCTCGAGAGGTCCGGAGGGTGGCAACATAGGAACAGGCCTTCTCTGCAGTGACTCCCCATCTGCGGAATGCTCTCCCCAGGGAAGTTCACCTTCATTAAAGGTAAAGGTAAAGGTACCCCTGCCCGTACGGGCCAGTCATGTCTGACTCTAGGGTTGCGTGCTCATCTCGCTCTAGAGGCCGTGAGCCGGCGCCGTCCGAAGACACTTCCGGGTCACATGGCCAGCGTGACGAAGCTGCTCTGGCGAGCCAGCACCAGCGCAGCACATGGAAACGCCATTTACCTTCCCGCTATAAAGCAGTACCTATTTATCTACTTGCACTTAAGAGTGCTTTCGAACTGCTAGCTGGGCAGGAGCTGGGACCGAACGACGGGAGCTCACCCCGCTGCGAGGATTCGAACCGCCGACCATACGATCGGCAAGTCCTAGGCACTGAGGTTTTACCCCTGACCATTAGCTCCAGTCATGGCTGACTCTGGGGTTGCGGCGCTCATTTTGCTTTATTGGCCGAGGGAGCCAGTGTACAGCTTTGTATATGTTCGAGGGGTGGCATTTTATAATTGTTAAATAAACAACAGGGGGCGACAGTAAGAGGAGGTTGGGGTTTTGCAGGATGTCACAACAGGATACAGTGGTTCCTCAACCCTGGAAAGAGTTGAATATCACTGGTCTAGACAATCCAGATACTGTAGCCACAGATTGGCCACCAAGGTAGTTTGCCTCTAGAAATACAAAGACTTTGCAGCCCCTTTTCAAGACAAGAAATCCGGGTTTACTGGATGTGCAAGGATGGAGTAGGGTTTTGGGAGTGCTTGGGTTGTGGTAGCAAGCACATTGACCTAGTCTACATGTATTCAGTAGACTGTGGCAACAGGCCCCATGCTCACAGGCTTTGTGCATATGACTCTGCAGGATTTTCTATCACCTAGACAAGCCTATACACGACAGCTTTTGCCTATGTGAGAGGTCAGTCACATCAGTCAGAAGTTGAACCAGTGGGAATGGAATTGGAATTAGAGATGCAGTCAAATGTTATATTCTTCCCATCAGCCATTGTAAGCCTACATATTGCCTCTTGTAAATCAGCCTTAATGCCACTTCCCAACCATTTTAGTTCTAGTGCAGATTTGACTATGACATAGGCTAGTACTACACATGCTGCTGCCTTCTCTAATAGCACTGTGTGCTAATATGTTTTGCCAGTCTCTCTGCCCATGCGTGTGTCTGTCACGCTCATGCTTTGTATGTGCGCTTCCCATAGGCTTTGGGTCAGCCACTGTGGGAGCAGAAGGCTGCACTAGATAGGCATTTGGTAGGATGCGGCAGGACTTCTCACACATTCGCCTCATGTGCTGCATCTCATTTTCCTTTCCAACCTAGAGAAGAACTCCTTAGGGAAATGATACAACCCAGTGTTACTGTATTACTAAAATTCACCTAACAAGGTAATTACAAATAGGAGCAGCAACATCACTACGTGCTCTCTTCCTAATAGATCATTAGCATGTCCAGAGCAGAACCTCATCATGAGTGTGGGTAGGGAAGCTGCTTTTCGTGACCAGTTGTTTCTTGTTAAATTCCCTGGATTGGGAAATTGCTCAGTAATTTTGCTCTTCATAATTCTGTGTAATGGTCTAAACCAGTGGTTCCCAGTTAACTAAGTACTGCGGACCCCCTGTTTTCAAAAGCCAACCCATGGACCTCCTAATTTGCAAAATTTTGCTATCTCTAAGGTAGCTTTTGTTATGTGAATGGGGCCATGGATCCCCAGGGTGGATTACACAGAGCCCCTGGGGTCCGCAGACCACCGGTGGAGAACCACTGGTCTAAACACTAGGAATAAAATGAGGCGGGGGCTGTTCCATATTCCTAAAACTATTATGTGTACCCTAAGTTACGAAAGCAATTTTGGCCAAATCTTTCCCTCTTGTCTCCCCAGCCTGAGACTCTGAAAGAGCTTGTCACATTGGACCTTCCCATAATCACAGTAACTCATGAGCTCCAAAACATTGTGGGTAATTAATTGGAAGGAAGCAGTACCTGAAAACAGCAGGTGGCTCGCTGCCTACACGTATTTCTAATATTAGTTTAACACCAGTGTGTTTGGAAACGGTAAACAAATTCTGGTTAGATAAAAAACAGAGCAAACACCAACTGCTCACATACTCGGAGCCATCAGATAATATTTATTTGTTATTTCGGATATATTCATTAGTGAAAGGTATCATTTCACTACACAAAGGAATCGAGCCCGTCTACTGCAACGTCAGCCTCTGAGCATGGAGGGATCCCCCCAAGGACACAACAGAGTTCTGTTTTCCCATTCTTGGTGTATATTCACAGATATAACCCGAGATCATTCCTGGGAATGGGAGGCCTGTGCAGGCCACCTATACCTCATGCCTGTTTAGCTTGCCACTTCTAGCTTGGCCACAGAAAATGGAAGACACACCTTTAACACCTGATTTCCTGAGTGGGCTTGCCAGGACAGGAGGGGGTAGGCTGGGCTCTACTTCACTGGATCAAACCCAAATTAAATAGCACAGCTACCAAATGGTTACATCTGGAGCTCTTTTGGAAATACAATTGATTGACTTAAGTGGGGCTAGCCTGTTTGTTTACGGTATGGCAACACTGTATTTGCATATTGCTGTATTTTTGGCTTCCACTGCTTACAGACTTAAAGTCAATGTAATTTTCTAATAAATATTAATATGCATTTTAAAGAATATCTTTCTTCCCAATGTGAAGCTCATCTTCTTTTCATCACAGTGTGCTTATGATCTGAGCCAGCTCTGGTTGTTTTAATAATCATTTTTTACGATTCCTCAAGGCATACTGAACAGCAGAGATATGTCACTAGAGTCCTATATTAATACGCTTCCATAGTAATGATTAATTTAACGTCATGGAGATTATAAGAATTAAAAACACATAATCAATCATAAGAGGTTTATTGCACTGGTTGATGTATACAATCTATTAACCGGTCTTTTTGTTTTAATTGGATATTATTTGCTAATGTTTCTTGAAGGCATTCTTATTAATGGGTACAGTCAAAACCTCAGGAAGTCAAGTTGGAAAGCTCATGATAAAATTTAGCATAAATGTTTCCCTACATTTTACTAGCCCCTAAAAACCCACAACACAACACATAAAAGATTAGCTTGTTTGTTCAAAAATGGTGCTAGAATTGGCTTTTAGTCTGGGTTATACCAGAAAAAGCAAAATATTGATGTACAATTGAGACTGTGCATTCTAGAAATTTAGGAATTGTCTTCAGTCTTATATTCATGGTAGCTGACTGGAAAACATTCCTGTTGGACTACAGGGTTTCCATCAGGTCTGCAGTTGACATTTCAAACAGGAATGGTGCTAATTGACAATAAAAGTGTTTGCTTCCTCCTGGTGAGGAAGGCTGAAGCTTAGGTGAGAGCTGCTGTTTTAGCAATGAAGTAGATTAAACCGGGAGCTTATATAGGTGCTGGAGACTCCGCCCCTTCCTGCTCTAATTCAAGCAAAAGTCTCCATATCCTTCCCCCAGCAGCCCCATGGACAGCTGACTGAGCATTTCAAGACTGGCTCTGAAGCTCCAGCCTGGGTCGCTATCTCCTCTGCTCCTGTGAAACTGGATGAGATGTGTGGGGCTTAGAGCCCACCAGGAACCCAAGCAGCTGTTGTGGTGATATTCAGCTCTGCAGCGGGGGGGGGGGGTGTCCAGATTCGGTGGCTCTTAGGATCATTGATAGTGTTGAGATCTGCTGGACAGTCCTGATTACCTTGCTACTCACCTGAGATGGTCTGGGCAGGGCTGAACCCTAACAAAAACTATGTGAAATCATAACCTTTGAGGGGGAGTCTGCATACCAGTGGTCACTCACAATAGGTTTATCTTCTAAACCTTAGGAATGTAGCAAAAGCAATGATTTCATTTTTGTTTGTTGTGTTGTGTTTAGAGGATGAGGACAGGGGAATGATCACATAACGTGGGTGAGTGGTAATTTTTTCAGTAAAAGAATTAAAATCCTGAAAGGTACTGAAATGATTTCTAATACAAACAGGATCAGCAATAGCTTTTAAAAGATTGCTAAAGGACCAAAATGTGATTTAAACTGTAATAGATATTGATTTCTATATTAGTGTTTCTGCTCCTTGTATTCCATATCTGCTGCCATTTGCTAAAACAAGAATGACATTTTTCATGGTATTGACTGTAAAGTGAGCTGAATTGCAGTAGTCCTCTACTCTGCTTTAGATCTTGAAAATAATTTTATGCAAACAATAATGGTTAAGGTTCATAAGGCTGCATTCCCTGGGCTTTCAAATGATATACCAAGTATTCAAGAAATGTAGACAAAAAGACTGCGAGGAGCCTAATGAGCTATATCTTTGTGGGTATGAATTTCCCAGAAACAATATTAGCAAGTATTCCTTAACAATAATGCAAGTTACCAAAGCAGTCATCACAGGATGACAATAGGAATGGCAGTGAGATTCAGATTTAATGCAAACCTACCCAATTTACGGGACGCGGGTGGCGCTGTGGGTTAAACCACAGAGCCTAGGACTTGCCGATCAGAAGGTCGGCGGTTCGAATCCCGGCAACGGGGTGAGCTCCCATTGCTCGGTCCCTGCTCCTGCCAACCTAGCAGTTCGAAAGCACGTCAAAGTGCAAGTAGATAAATAGGTACCGCTGCGGCGGGAAGGTAAACGGCGTTTCTGTGCGCTACTCTGGTTCGCCATGCTGGTTCGCCATGCTTAGTCATGCTGGCCACATGACCCGGAAGCTGTCTGCGGACAAACGCCGGCTCCCTCGGCCAATAAAGCGAGATGAGCGCCGCAACCCCAGAGTCGGTCACGACTGGACCTAATGGTCAGGGGTCCCTTTACATTTACCTCACCCAATTTACACTTCCCAAAACAGTATGCCAAAAAACAACAACAGCTATCCTTTGAAATCTGCACTTCTCTAAATTTTGTGATGTGGAAATCTTAACAAAAAAAAATGTGTAGCTTACGGGAAAGTGTGCATAAAAATGTATATATAAGTGAAAATGGTGTGCAGAAATGCATAATATTAGGGAAGACTGTTTGCAAAAATGTGTATAGGAGCTCAAAACGGGGTGGGACCCAGCTTCAGGCATGTTTGCAGAAAACTGACTATCTAGACTTCTTTCAATCTGGTTTCAAAGCAGGCTTGGCTGCCCTGGTTGATTACTTCTGTTGGGAGTAATATAAGTGATTCCATTGAATTAAATGGAGAGGCCTGCTCACATTGTAGTTTTGGGTGTGCTTTGGAATACTGTACTTGTATTCTGAGAAGGAATGCATCACATTATAGGTAGGTATCCCCATACGTTTTGTGATGGCTTTTTAAAAAAGGATATGGGGGGAAAACATGATATGAAAAATAGGGGGAGATGGGATGGGGCTTGTGAGCTTCATAAAGATCTCCCCTACACGTTCCTCCTTTATCCCAACCCTGGTGGTGATGAATCTGAATCACAAGCAGTTCTGCAAACAATCACCAGCATTCTCTGAATGAAGAGAGGCTCAACAGTAGTGATGTGCAAGTCTTGTGCTTAAATTAATGCTCTGCTGCTATCTCAGCCGCCATTGTTCACTTCATTCCAGCTGACCTTCACCCTACCTGATCTCCATCTCCTCCTTACCATTACAATTGTAAAATTAGCCCGTTATATATTCTGATAAACAAATGGATAGGTCATACAAACCACAGTCTCTTGTCCTTTAGTAATGGACTCAGCCATTAAACCCAGATGCACTCTGCTTTTCTGCAGCTGTGCATATTAAAGATGTCTATGTTTCCAAAGAGCTTTATTGAAGCTCAACGTTCCCCCAAATGGCCTTGTGTTTTCATGTCAGAAGCTGTTATTTTTGAGCATGCCTGTGGGGTTAAAGGGGAGGGAATTAGAAGTTTGAGACAGTGTTTGTTTAAATTCCTGATGAATTATACAAAGTCTGCATGTTTATCAGAAGACTTGTCATTTTTGTAAGACAGAATGATGGGAACAAACACATTTAGTGAAGAATCCCACGTCAAAAGGAATGCAATTAATCTTCACTAAACCATTCTCTCATGTGTTTTTACCAGAATGAGACAAACACGCTGTATAGGCCTTTAACAATTGTAGAGACAAGGACAGTGCTAGGAATCCAAGATAACTTTTCCTTATCAGAAGGCTTTTCAAGTAACTGTAGATTATTTTGCGCCATGCCATGCAGTTAAATGTCAAAGGATACATTTAGACAAAAGGTAACTGATACAGAAACGATTATTGGGGTCTTCAGCAGAACCTTTTGAAATGAGGCTGTATTTCTACTTTAATTTAGGTCACATAAATAGTTCTGCCTTCCCCTGCATACTTGTCTGCTTAAGCTATGTGTGTAGCCTTCTAAAAACCAAAGCAATAGCAAAGGCAATCTGTTAAGCCATGTACTGTGTATGTTGTCCAGCTTATCGGTAAATTTCAAAACAAATGATACCGTCCAATAATTTGTTCTTCCAAGTTTATAATGCTGGTGACGTTTACAAAGAGATAACTTCCCCTGCTACTGCTTTCATGTTCAGACAGTAAAAACAGGGGAAATGTTTATTTGCATTATTCAATGTAAAATATCAA
The DNA here is from genome assembly GCF_964234715.1 of Podarcis melisellensis. Classification (NCBI taxonomy): domain Eukaryota; kingdom Metazoa; phylum Chordata; class Lepidosauria; order Squamata; family Lacertidae; genus Podarcis; species Podarcis melisellensis. The sequence continues at coordinate 34,920,820 of NC_138537.1, forward strand.
AATAGGGGACTGTTTAGTAGTCCTCAAAACTGACTTGAGAAGCCAGGAGAATATGCACACTGTAATCCGAAGTTGGGACGCAGGTGACCTAAACAACTGAGCCTAGGGCTTGCCGATCAGAAAGTTGGTGGTTCGAATCCCCGCGACGGGGTGAGCTCCCGTTACTTGGTCCCAGCTCCTGCCAACCTAGCAGTTCGAAAGCACATCAAAGTGCAAGTAGATAAATAGGTACCGCTCCTGCAGGAAGGTAAACAGTGTTTCAGTGCGCTGCTCTGGTTCGCCAGGAGCGGCTTAGTCATGCTGGCCACATGACCCAGAAAAACTGTCTGCGGACGAACGCTGGCTCCCTCGGCCAATAAAGTGAGATGAGCGCCGCAACCCCAGAGTCGTCTGTGACTGGACTTAACTGTCAGGGGTCCTTTACCTTTTCCTTTTTAATCTGGTTAGAACTGCCTGCTGTCAAAAGGTGTCTGTGGATGATGAGCAAAGAATGCAAGCTAAACTTGAAGTGGAAAATGGGGAAGTGTTCTTTAGTACCTTGTTGTTGTTGTTGTCTTTGTCCATGGAGTTTTCTTGGCAGGGATACTGGAGTGGCTTGCCGGTTCCTCCTCCAGGTGGATCACGTTTGGTCAAAACTCTCCACTATGACCTGTTCATCTTGGGTGCCCTGCTTGGCATAGTTCATAGCTTCTCTGAGTTCTTCAAGCCCCTTCGCCACGGCAAGGCAGTGATCCATGAAGGGGAGTACCTAATTAAGAGGCAATAATGCTGCATAAGTGTTATCCTCCATGCAATCATTTGGAGGAAGAGAACGGTGCTGTATTTGCTGACCCCACCCCTGCCGGGAAGTGTTCTTTAGTACCTTGTTGTTGTTGTTGTCTTTGTCCATGGAGTTTTCTTGGCAGGGATACTGGAGTGGCTTGCCGGTTCCTCCTCCAGGTGGATCACGTTTGGTCAAAACTCTCCACTATGACCTGTTCATCTTGGGTGCCCTGCTTGGCATAGTTCATAGCTTCTCTGAGTTCTTCAAGCCCCTTCGCCACGGCAAGGCAGTGATCCATGAAGGGGAGTACCTAATTAAGAGGCAATAATGCTGCATAAGTGTTATCCTCCATGCAATCATTTGGAGGAAGAGAACGGTGCTGTATTTGCTGACCCCACCCCTGCCATCATCTACACTGCTGGTTCCACAGCTGTCCATGCATTGGGAGAAGGGCTACAAGAAGGATCCGCTCTATATTCATACAAGGTTCTAAACTTTAGAATCTAAATCATGGGGGAAGCTTATATGTGTAGAGAAGTCTCACTTCTTTTCCCAGCATACGGATGGCAGGGAGTGTAGAGGACCTGATCACAAAGATGATAATGGCCAAATATGGCTAATTTAAATGAGTGAGTGGACAAGAGCAAGAATCTCTGCATTCTTCTCCAAAGCAGTTTAACCATTTTTTGTTTCCATCAACCCTGTAAGTTTATTTCCAAAAGTCATCTCCACTGCTTTATGTTTACTTCTTCTTTGAAATGTTATGCAACAGTCAGATACATGAGACTTCTGGTTTATTGAGATATCTCTGTTTCTGGTACAATAATTACTATTCGACAGATAAGATATTTAAGCTGGCAGGTCTCATGTGTACTAAATATAGGAACAACACATTCTTAAACCAAGTAAATACGGTAAGCCTGCAACTTAACATGCATTTAACCTGTGCACATTCTACTTTACGTGTGTGGCAATAATTCATTCATTCATTCATTCATTCATTGTGGAGGGATGGTGTTCTAGGGGAAATGACATTGGCAATCCCCCTCACCATTGAACCCAATGGGTTTTGACTATATGTGATTTTGGCTTTTGACGTGATTCCCAGAACGTAGCCCCCACATAAGTTGTGAGCTTGCTGTATAGCAATGGCAGAACACATATTGGGTACCACCCAGAAGTCTAAGAAGAGGTTGTCATGCCCAGGGGCCCTTTTGCTGATCTTATTCAAATTCTCAGTTGCACAAGGGTATATATACAGTAATGAAGAAATAGGTTTAAAAGAAGAGGCATCACAAAGCTATGGGGAGCCCTGGGGTCCCCTGGTGTGGGTTATGGAGGCATCAGACACTGACCCGGACACTCCTCCAGAACCTAGTCACACAGAGCCTGTTGAGGTGGAACCCAACAAGGCAGAAATTCCTACAGATGACCCCAGTTCTTTCTCTCTTTGACCTTGCAAGCTCATACTCACACATAGTAAAAGTGAGAAGACATAACTAAACAGTGCTGGAATGAAAAGCTTCAATCATAAGGTCTGCACTTTTAACATCTTATCCCCACCATGAGAGGATGGAGCTTCAGAAAGTTATCCAGGCTTTGATTACACACGTATCCAGGACTGGTCCATTTTTCTGCAGAAACAGTAGTCATGTATAATCTGCTTTCATTTCCAAATTCCCATTTGTGCCTAATGCAGCACACAGAACAATGTAGTGGGCAGTCTACTCTTCAACAGCAACACACTCAGATCATGATTACCATTCATTTAGCTCAGCAGATTACAAATGAAAAGTACAAATTATGGCATGCCATCTCTCTCTCTCCTATTTGAAAAGACCTCATTCTCTTTTGACTGAAAAGGGAGGGCAATCATGAGAAAGTTAGCTTTTTGACACTCTTTACCATCTCTAATATATACCTTGAGGGTTTGGAGGAGGAGGTGTTTTACAAACACAGCTGTATTTTTGGTAGGGTATGTTCTATTTCGGGATGCGGGTGGCGCTGTGGTCTAAACCACTGAGCCTCTTAATCAAAGGTTGGTGGTTCGAATCCCCGCGATGGGGTGAGCTCCCGTTGCTCAGTCCCAGCTCCTGCCAACCTAGCAGTTCGAAAGCACGTCAAAGTGCAAGTAGATTAATAGGTACCGCTCCGGCGGGAAGGTAAACGGCGTTTCTGTGCACTGCTCTGGTTTTGGTGTTCTGTTGCACCAAAAGTGGCTTAGTCATGCTGGCCACATGACCCGGAAAGCTGTCTGCGGACAAACGCCGGCTGCCTCAGCCTGTAAAGCGAGATGAGCGCCACAACCCCAGAGTCATCTGCAACTGGACTTAACCGTCCAGGGGTCCTTTAGCCTTTTTATGTTCTATTTAGGGGTTAATATCAGGGCTGGTCAACTGAGGCAAGGGGAAGTGACTGTTTCAGGTGGCAGGATGCATAGGGGCAGCATTTCTGACCTCCAAGGAATGCATTGCCTACTGCTGCTACCACGGTGGCAGCAACAGCTGTGGCACACTCCTTGGAAGCCTGATGCGCCACCTCCTCAGCAGCCCTTGCCCAATGGCACATCCACAACAGCTTCTCGGTGAATAGGAGGCTCTCCTGGTCTCCTCCCACCCCAGGGAGGTCATGGTTTTGCACATGCTTTAACCACCAGGTAAGGTTGATTGGATCCCCTCCTTGTTGCCAATGTAGATCTTTACTCACCCTTCTTCCCTGTTTGGGGAGGGAGCCATTTTGTGGTTTTGTGCCACTTATATGTGTTCCAGTGCTCAGGCGAGCAATCACTTTGGGTTAGCAGTGCAGCCAGGAAATAACGCAACCGAACAGCAGCAGCCTCTGTGATAAGAAGAGCTCCAAACTGGGCCTAATAAATCAAGAAAATTGCTACTGCCATACATCAATTCCCAGGTTGTATATTACATGACTCACACAAGTGGGCCCCTTGCATGAGCTTCACGAAAGAGAAAATAAGGAGGGGAATATAAGATGTGAATGGGCTAGTAGGACCAGTTCACGGGATCAGAAACTGCCTGGCTTTCCTTCTGGGTAGAGTTTCCGGATTCAAGTATCTATACAACGCTCAAAGTTGATGAGCATTGCCATCAAATAGTGTGCAGCCCCCACATCTTGTGATTGATTAAGTGGGGCAGGGCCAATGTATTGCTCTGATTTTCCTTGATTTCCCTGACAACAAGAGACTTGTTGTCTGGGCAGCCAGGACCTCCATAAACACTGTCCAGGCTTGTGCCCCAAGTAGGTCACTTTGGTGCTGCCAATGCAATGGTTTGACTTAACCCCTGGAGGTGCACTCCATTGTTTCTCATGACATTAAGCCAACATGCTTATGGAGATGCAGGCCTGGACTATTCAAGGAATAGCCTTGTGTTTGTGCAGGGTGGGTGCATTCCCTGTGTATTTTGCTCCTTTCACTTTCACCCAGATACATATATAGTATATATATATATATATATAGTATACCAGAAAAGCAAAGGAGCCGACTGAGCTATTTTAATAAAATCAAACTCTCATTGCTGCAATAAATAATAAATGTCACAGTGGGGCTCATCAGCTACAGCTGTAGCTCTGTTTGCCGTTTCATTTTCTCTATTGATGTAGTATTGATGCTAATGCTATTTCCCGTTTACGGATCATGCCTGCACTGTTTTGGTAATCGGCAATTAGCAAAGTGTACCTCGTGTTCTCTGACTGCAACACGAATCACGTCCCTTTAATCTCCAGGGTGTAGCGATGGAATTATTGCTACTTCTAATGTGAATCATTGTTCCGTTTAAAATGAAAAGGAGCTACAGAGGGAACAATTGGTGTCGGGGCAAAACACTGATAAGTTCATTCCAAATGAATACTACTCATCCAACCTGGTTTGCTCTAGAGAGAAACTGTAGATAAAGGGCAAAATATAATCCCTGTTATCAAATGGTAATTATATTCACAAGTACCTGCCTGTTCTCGTTGTCAGCAATTACAGGACAATGCATAATATAGTAGAAGCAATATCACAGTCTCCAAAGGCATGAGAAATTCAACCTCCTGTTTCTTTGGGTGGAGATACAGGTGGTGATGTTCTGCAACCTTTCTCTAGCTACAAAACTTGAATGGACATCCACACTATTGATGGGGATATTAGGTCCCTTTGGAAGCAGGTAAAACATCAGGACACTGGTCCTCAAACTCTTTGCCCCATGGAGCACCTGAAAATTGCTGAGGATCTCAATGGACCACAATATTTTTTCTGATTGTTATAGCCATTTTAAAGCACTATGTAGATGCCATGTTTTTTAATTGCGTGTCTACAGGCATGCTGTGGACCATCTGTGGTCTCCTGCATTAGGAGTAACAATATTAAGTGATAAAACCTGAGGAATTAATACAGTTGGGCTGAGCAGCCAATTCTACCCAGGTTTGGCTTCAATGATACATAGATATAAGTCCACTCCATCCCATTCTGTCCTGTTGCTTCCAGTGCTGTACCATTCCATCTCACTGCATGTACATGAAGCATGGCAAAGAATGTGATGTGGATAGAAAAGAACAGATCTACTGTTAACCATTATAAGAACATAAACTGGCCCTGTATAATCAAATATAGATTCACAGTAGCCCCTGGTGTTTCATTCCATCAGCTGGTGACCAATCATCATTAATAGAGATCTCCCCTTCTCTAATACCCTCTGAGAGCCCTGTAGATGGGTGGGGGAGAAATATAAATGCACTGAAAGTTCTGACTACTGTGGCACTCCCTCCCCTTATGCAGGGCACACTAAAGAGAAACAATCTGCCTACAGAATTCCTGGGAACTGTAATTTCTTAGGTTCATTGAGAGTTGTTAAATGGTAAAGGTAAAGGTACCCCTGACCCTTTGGTCCAGTCACGGACGACTCTGGGGTTGTGGTGCTCATCTCGCTTTACTGGCTGAGGGAGCCGATGTTTGTCCGCAGACAGCTTCTGGGTCATGTGGCCAGCATGACTAAGCCACTTCTGGTGAACCAGAGCAGCACACTTTTTGAATAATAAGAATTATATGTCGCTGGGGGGGGGGAGTGTCAGGATTTTAGGAATGCTTAGGTGGAGCATGGCCAAAAAAAGGTTGGGAACCATTGGTTCCCAAGCCTATCTTAACTATCCAATGCAGCACAAGTTCCTCAGAGGGACTTCTCTGCCCATTGTTTCCTGATCTGCAACAGGCTGTAACATATTGCATTAACGTCCCTTCTGTTTTGTTTCGTTTTTATCACAAACATTCACAATTTATTTGCCAACAGTTTGTGTGTTCCCTGATGGGCTGCAGAAACCTCTCTCATGTGCTTCCAGTTATGGGATGGAGCCCAGGCCAAGCAGTAGAGCATTCTACATTCTACCGTGAATGTCCAGGGAAGACCTACCCTAGAGAGCCACTGCTAGCCGGTCTACGGAAGTGGCTGGGGCAATGATCTGACTTAGTACAAGGCAGCTTCATATAGGATGTTATGCATGCAAATCCCAGTCACCAGCTGTGAAAAAAGGTGTGCCACTGCCCTAAAGAGTGACGCAATGCCACATGTACATTCCTTTGGCTCCTTGTGGAGAGATGCTGTGGCTTGGCCTCATCACTGAAATGAGCCTTTGAGGCACCATCTGCTATTGAATATACCGTTGAAAAGGGAACATGTGCCTAATAACATGGAAAAGTAGTTGCATAATAGCCAGACTCACTCGGTTCTAGCTTAGACTTAGCTACTGAGCAGGCATAGAAATGGCATGCCATTCCGTGCTTTTAAAGACCTATAGTTAACAACAACAAAAACAACAACAGCAACCATTAAATCAGTTTTACAAATTGTTTTCAGCTGGATCTTGCTGTGCTTTTTATACTAATTGAAATTAATGGGACTCCTTCCTCCAGGCTCATTCTTTAATTACAGGGCTGGGCCCAAGATGTTTTGTTGCCTGAGGTAGAGCATCAAAAGCCCTCACCCCAGTTGAAGGTATGCAGTTCTCAAGGCCAGACGAGCTATTTTGGCACCTGAGGCAGAAAATCTCACAAACACTTCTCCCCCTTCCTGGTGATTGAAATACAACACAAACTAAATGGCTAGCATATTAAATAACTTTAAAATATCAGAAGCGTGGTCCACAGTAACTCAAGAGCAGGGTTTTCAGTGTGGCTGCCCCGTTTTGTGGAACAACATCCCTGTAGATATATGACAGGCTCCCGCTATCTGCACTTTCCAGAAACAACTTGAAGACACGTTGGTTTTGATAAGCTTTTCCAGCTTGATGAAAAGGCCTCTGCCTGAGGTATAAAAACCAATACAGTGGTACCTCGGGTTACATACACTTCAGGTTACATACGCTTCAGGTTACAGACTCCGCTAACCCAGAAATAGTACTTCAGGTTAAGAACTTTGCTTCAGGATGAGAACAAAAATCATGCTCCAGCGGCGCAACAGCAGCAGGAGGCCCCATTAGCTAAAGTGGTGCTTCAGGTTAAGAACAGTATCAGGTTAAGAACAGACCTCCAGAATGAATTATGTACTTAACCTGAGGTACCACTGTACAAAATAAACACCTGTCTTAAGTTAATTTTTTGTACTGTTTTAAAAATTATTTTTCACTGTTTTATACTATGTTTGTAAATCATGTGGCACGTGTAAAAGGTGCTTCATGCATTTAAGATTAAGCTCTTCAGAAAGAACTTCCAAGAGCAGTAAGTGGATAACAGATCCAGGGCATATCTGAGCAGGCTTTGCGTTGACTAGTCATCTAAATGTGTTTGAGCAGGGCTTAAGAAACAAAGGCATTCCTACAAAGATGTGGATCATGGCCTTCTTCCCACTCTCTATTGGTTGCACCTGTATCCAGACAAGTGCCCTGTGGGAGCCTGGTCAGATTGTGAGGGTAACAGACTGGAACTTTGGAACAAGGTGCTAATATCATTGTGTTAAAAAAAGAATATTATGATTGTACAAAGACAAAAGGAAATTGATTTGCACAGCCAAGCTAAACCTACAGTGACAACTGATGTGGTGAATACTGACCTTTTGGGGGGTGGGGGGAGAATCTCTGCAACACTCATTCCATCTGAAGCTTACTTAACTGCTGTGCCTTAGAACGTGTCCAAATAGAATTAGAGACTCTAGCTGGGGCACACAATTTTTCTCCAGTGTTTCATTCTGACTTTATTGCTTGCTTTGGTTTTATTTTCTGACAGGCCTTTTAAAAAAATGATCTAAACACAAGCACCATTAAAAGAAATAAATTTCAGTAGCTATAAAACAAGCTTACATTTTTAATCGCAGCAGCTTAAATGCTGTTACCAGGACATAATTATAAACAATCCATATGCTAAAGGCAGTTTATGTAAACTAAGGCTCATATATATTAACTTAATCAGCTAGATGTAGATCTTGAAACTAAGCAAACTTACCTGGGAAGCACTGAAGCTCGTTTAAGGTCAGAGCATTAGATTTTATTTACAGCATTTGCCAAAAACACATCATTAAATGTAAAAAGACAACCATGCCTGGCATTTAAGTTACTAATGTCCCCAGACTTCCCTAATGTCAATTTCCCTCCTCCCCCTTGCAAGGAAGGTTAGGGGGAAGTGGGGGGGGGACAGATTTCAAGGAATGAATTGTCAGGCAAAGATTTGAAAATAAATCTACTAATATCATGTTGTTATATGTTGCTAGCTATACTTTTTCCAATGGCGCGCACGCACACACACATACACATACAGCGGTACCTCTAGATACGAACGGGATCCGTTCCAGAGCCCTGTTCCCATCTAGAAGCAAACGTAACTAGCGATGGCAAGTCTGTGCATGCGCACGTCGCTTTTCGCCACTTCTGCGCATGCGCGTGACGTCATTTTGAGCATCTGCGCAAGCGGCAAAACCCGGAAGTATACACACACACACAGTGGTACCTCGGGTTAAAAACTTAATTTGTTCCGGAGGTCTGTACTTAACCTGAAACTGTTCTTAACCTGAAGCACCACTTTAGCTAATGGGGCCTCCCGCTGCTGCTGCGACGCCGGAGAACAATTTCTGTTCTCATCCTGAAGCAAAGTTCTTAACCTGAAGTACTATTTCTGGGTTAGCGGAGTCTGTAACCTGAAGTGTATGTAACCTGAAGCGTATGTAACCCGAGGTACCACTGTATATATATATATGAATGTTGTAAGTAATATGTTGTGCCCCAGAGCTCAATACTCTGTAAGGAGTGTGTTGGTTCCATCATCTGTTTCACTTTCACATATGTTAAATGAGCTAAGGTCAATGATAATATTTGTCTTTTGGTCCTATTTCAGTAGTAGAACATCTGCCTTGCATGCAGAAGGGCCCAAGTTCAGTCCCTAGCAGCTCCAAGGGAAGTAATAGTGCCACTGTATTCTTCTCTGGTCAGACCTCACCTGGAGTACTGTGTCCAGTTCTGGGCACCACAGTTCAAGAAGGACACTGACAAACTGGAACGTGTCCAGAGGAGGGCAACCAAAATGGTCAAAGGCCTGGAAACGATGCCTTATGAGGAACGGCTAAGGGAGCTGGGCATGTTTAGCCTGGAGAAGAGGAGGTTAAGGGGTGATATGATAGCCATGTTCAAATATGTCACATAGAGGAGGGAGAAAGGTTGTTTTCTGCTGCTCCAGAGAAGCGGACACGGAGCAATGGATCCAAACTACAAGAAAGAAGATTCCACCTAAACATTAGGAAGAACTTCCTGACAGTAAGACCTGTTCGACAGTGGAATTTGCTGCCAAGGAGCGTGGTGGAGTCTCCTTCTTTGCAGGTCTTTAAGCAGAGGCTTGACAACCATATGTCAGGAGTGCTCTGATGGTGTTTCCTGCTTGGCAGGGGGTTGGACTCGATGGCCCTTGGGGTCTCTTCCAACTCTATGATTCTAGGATTCTAAGTATGGCTGGGAGAGACTCCTGTCAGAAGTTCTGGAAAGGTCCTGTCAGTCAGTGTAGAAAATACTGAGCTAAATGGACCAGTGGTCTGACTCAGTATAAAGAAGCTTCCCCCTTTCCTGATTTGTCTATTTAATGTGGCCATGCCACATTTATGTTCTATAAAGTAGAGCACATTTGTGACACTCTGTTAATACAGCATAACACGTTTTTGTACTTGGCACATACACCAAAGCATATCCTTTACCTGCCTCCCCAGAAGCCCCATTGACTTCAATGGAAATTACACCCAGTTAAGTGTATAAGATTGCAGCCTTAATTGCCTCACTTCCTCTTTTTACCTCTGCCTTTTCTTGCTTATTGTTTTTTAAAGGAATTACAATTACACATGGCTTCAAGGAACATTCAAAGTTATTCAGAGCATCTCAAACCTGGTTAAAAGGAGTCACATCTCTGATCGTGTAATATAGACTTCCTGCAAAGTCTGGGAATTTTCTCATGGGTATCAAAAGCAAACCCAAAATAACTCCCCCCATCTGTTTTAATTTTGCAGACTCCCTTCAGAACTGTGAACTAAATTGTCCTTTCAGCGTTACCTAGGGTAAATCTAGGAATATTTCCTACAAGCTTGTGGCAGAGACATGTCAGTGCAATTTGGCTTGATGGTAAATGGTAAAAACTTTCTGGCCAAGGAAAAAAGTGCTTAATTGTAGCAAGTAATCTCCTAGCAAATTAACCTAGATTCAAAGTGACGTTCCTGGCATCTGTTATTCTGCAGCAGGGGAAGGAATTTCTAGAGAAAAGGAGGAAAATAAAAATAAGCGACTAAAGGAAAAGATATATATGCCCCTGAGAAGACAACAGATGACTAATGCCCTTGTCTGACATTGCAAATTTGTTTCTATGAGTTCTTCAGAAAGAAAATCACTAACACCACAAGGTCCAAATGTCACATACTTCCTGTGATTGTGACATGTTGTAACTTCTACCCACAAAAATCTTAATTTTACTATAATGTTAGCAATTGGACACTCTGACAACACCTTTTCAAATTTGTTTAGCACTACTAGAAGCTAGAATTTGTTTAGCACTACTAGAAGCACTACGGGGACGCGGGTGGCGCTGTGGGTAAAACCTCAGCGCCTAGGACTTGCATGGTCGGCAGTTCAAATCCCCGCAGCGGGGTGCGCTCCCGTTGTTCGGTCCCACCGCCTGCCAACCTAGCAGTTCGAAAGCAGCCCCGGGTGCAAGTAGATAAATAGGAACCGCTTACCAGCGGGAAGATAAACGGCATTCCGTGTGCTGCGCTGGCTCGCCAGATGCAGCTTGTCACGCTGGCCACGAGACCCGGAACTGTCTGCGGACAGCGCTGGCTCCCGGCCTCTAGAGTGAGATGAGCGCACAACCCTAGAGTCTGTCAAGACTGGCCCGTACGGGCAGGGGTACCTTTACCTTTACCTTTTACTAGAAGCTGGGGAGGACGTGGGTGGTGCTGTGGGTTAAACCACTGTGTCGCTTGGGCTTGCTGATCGAAAGGTTGGTGGTTCGAATCCCCATGATGGGGTGAGCTCCCGTTGCTCGGTCCCTGCTCCTGCCAACCTAGCAGTTCGAAAGCACGCAGTGCAAGTAGATAAATAGGTACCGCTCCGGTGGGAAGGTGAACTGCATTTCCGTGTGCTGCTCTGGTTTCGCCAGAAGCGGCTTAGTCATGCTGGCCACATGATCTGGAAAAACTGTCTGCGGAAGCAGACAAACACCGGCTCCCTCGGCCTGTAAAGTGAGATTAGCACTGCAACCCCAGAGTCATTTGCGACCAGACTTAATTGTCAGGGGTCCCTTTACCTTTACCTTACTAGAAGGTGGAGGAGGCAGGTGGAGCATTTTACAAACATTGACTGCTACTTCATGGAGTAGTTCGTGATGCCTATAGAGCCATCACTGCTACATTTGATAAAAGGCACTCTCATATTTATGTATGTTTTACATTTATATATTCCCAAAGTGGTCAAGATGGTGTACATGGTTCTTCCTGTCCTCATTTTATCCTCACAACAAGCCAATGAGGTCAGTTGAGCTGAGAGATGGTGACTAGTCCAAGTTTCCCCACTGAGCTTCATGGCTGAGTGGGAATTAGACTCTATCCACAAGACTCCACTGGCTATACAGGAAACTGTAATCTGGATTGGATTCCCATAGTAGGGGAAAATGTTTAATATAAGAAGTGGAAACATTAGTCATTTTACGCCATTCTCCTCACTGAGAAGCATAGGTGTTTCTGTACATTTCCCTCCCTGCTGTTCCTGAGTTATTACGAGTTAACCGTTGGAAATGTCAGCGAGTAGCGGCTGCGGCTGCATAGCTTTTCCGTCGGGGGATACATAGGTGAGAAAGTCTGTTATGCAGAGATTAAAGAGAAAAATATTTCCTGCAAATACAGAGCAGCTGATATTGGCTGCACCATCCCCCGGGGAAGTTTTCAGGAAGCGCAGAGCTGGAAGACTCTGGGCCAGCTGACTTGGAAACACAAATTCCCTCTCCCTCTCTCTGAGAGTAGCTTCACACATTGCACTTCCTTACATGGAATGCACTTCCATGGAAGCAGGAAACCTACAGTACAATCTGCACATGTAGAGCACCACCGCCTATGACCCCATTTCCATACCACAAAATACACTCCACCATAGCTATTGTACATGATTAGCTGCATGTGAATGGCAGGTTATCATTACACAGAAGTAACTGTATAGTAGAGCAGTATGAAGCGGTGATCAATGGATAGTGGCAATGATGCAGAAGACAAAGAGGCATGATTCCAAATTAACCTCTTCCCTTAAAGCAATACTATAAGAAATTAGGGCCAAAACATACCAAATTTTTCGCCCTATAGGACACACTTTTTCCCCTCCAAAAATGAAGGGGAAATGTGTGTGCGTCCTATGGGGCAAATGCAGGCTTTTGCTGAAGCCTGGAGAGCGGGAGGGGTCAGTGCGCACCTACCCCTCTCGCTCTCCAGGCTTCAGGAAGCTCTCCGCAAGCCTTGGGAGCCCGCAGGAGTTCCCGCCAGGCTCCCTAGGCTTGCGGATAGCAGCCTGCATCTCGAAGCCTGGGGCACGCTGCACAGCGCACCCCAGGCTTCAGTTCCCCGACCTGGTTTGGAGGCTGGCGGTGGGGAGAAGTGCGCTTCTCCCCACCGCCAGCCCCACAGGTTCGGGGGACAGTGGGGAGGCGGAGTGCCGCCATCCCGCTGTTCCCCGACCTGGTTTGGAGGCTGGAGGTGGGGAGAAGCACGCTTCTCCCTGCTGCCAGCCCCACAAGCTCGGGGGACGGTGGGGAGGCAGAGCGCCGCCATCCCGCTGTTCCCTGACCTGGTTTGGGCTTCAGGCACATATCCGCAAGCCATGGGAGCTCAGCGGGAAGTCACGCCAGTCTTCCAAGGCTTCCCCCGCCCCAGCCCCGCGCCTGGGGGGGAAATATTTTTTTTTAATCCCCCCCCCAAAAAAACCTAGGTGCATCCTATGGGCCGGTGCGCCCTATGGGGCGAAAAATACGGTGGTGCCTTGGGTTAAGAACTTAATTCGTTCTGAAACTATTCTTAACCTGAGGTACCACTTTAGCTAATGGGGTCTCCTACTGCTGCCGCTGCGCTGCCACTGCGCAATTTCTGTTCTCATCCTGAAGGGAAGTTCTTAACCCAAGGTACTACTTCTGAGTTAGCGGAGTCCATAACCTAAAAGCGTCTGTAACCTGAAGCGTATGTAACCTGAAGTACCACTGTATGCATTATTTCAGTTGTTTTGGATAAAAGCACTGTAGAAAGGCTGAAACTAAATACTGTATTGGCCCAAATATAAGATGCACCTGCAAATAAGCTGCACCTTTAAAAGTCAAGGCTTATTTGCAGGTGCGGTCCACCTCCCACCTCTACCGTCCAGGGGCTTTGCCGGCAGCCTCCCCCCCTTCCCCCTTCGTTTTGACAGCTCAGGGGAGGTTTGGGAGTCGCACGCGGGTGGCGTGCCATTGCCCGCACTCTCAGGCTGCTTCCGGGGGGGGGAGCCACACCACTTTGCCGGCGGCCTCCCCCCTTCCTTGACAGCTTGGGGGAGGCTTGGGAGTCGTGGGCAGGCAGCGTGCCATTGTCCCACACCCCCAATGGCCCTCCTGGGCAGCTGTTTAATCAGGGATACCGTAAAGTCACAAATATAAGCCACAATTTAATTTTTCACAATCAGAATGGGGGGGGAGGGAGTGTGGCTTATGTTCGGTCCAATACGGTAACTGGACAGTACCTCCATTTTGCCTTGCCAGGGGTAATCAGGATTGGGGCCATGCATAAAGAAGGGATTGAACCCATATCCCCAACTGTGCAGGTCCTGTAAAAGTCACATCCATGCACACCCTGAGTTGCTGTTTCCCTGGAAGAGAGGCTACAACTGGCCCCAAATGACAGCTTTACTCCTAGGCTTAAGAAGGCGGGGAGTAATTTCTATTGAGTCCACATTGCTTGGAGAAATGGTTAGAATACATCCCTCTCTGTGTATCATGACCCTGATTACATGCCCCCTCCCACCATGGCTATAGTTGAGAGACAAAAGCATATACATGGAATACATTCGATTTCATTGTTGTCTAGCCAGGCCTTCAGTCTACCCTGACCAGAGGTAAAATGCTATGGCATGCAGAATACCCCAAGTTCAGTCTGTAGGAATAACGAGGACGACGGGAGGTTGGATGCAGGTGAGCTGTTCAGTAGCAAGCTGGCAAGCATGCTCCAAGCAAGCTGCCAGCTAGCTCTGCCGAGGCTCCTTTTATTAGCAGAAGTCAACAATTGGAAACAGTAGTGAAACCACTCTGAACATGACGTATTTCCATCTAAGCACATTTCTAGCATTAGCAAATACACGTCAGCAGGTGTTTCCCTAAAATGTTCCATTACATCTGCATCCCTGGTCATGTTCCAGCCAAGCATTATGTCTAGTAAACAAATCTGTGAGAGGACAAACGGTCAGGGGGGAAACCCTGTTTTCTAGCCAAGAAGGCAAAAGGTCAGGGATAGCAGGCGCAATGCTCCTTGACCCACTGTTGCATGTCTGGTGCGAGGTTTGCCTTCGCAAAGCAGAGCGTTACCTCCACACAGTCTCTAGCCATCTCCAGGTATGGCTGCTAAAGACTTGCGTCTGAAACCCTGAAGAACCACTTCCAGGCAGTGTAGACGATACTGAGCTGGAAAGGTCTGATGGAGATGCCTTATGGAGACAGAAGGCCATTTTCTGTGTTTCTGCATTCCTGTTATATTGCCTTGTGCTGTGTCCAAACATTAATCCCAATAGCCTTACTTCGTTGTCTACTCGTGACTGGCAGTGGCTTGCCATCATCTTAGGCAGAAGGTCTTTTATGGCTGTGCTCCTTGAAAGCAGGTACTGAGCTAAAGCCCTTCCTTTGCAATATTGCAGACTGTGCTGCTTCTGGCCACTCCCTAGGCAGGCTGGGTGCTGCCTCAGAGGGAGATTCTCATATACTGCTGTTAGTCCCTAACACATTTTGCTTTTGCTTTTTGGCTTGTTCTGACACCTATCTTGATGGTAAGATTCTCTCTGATGTAACTGATTAGTGGTATTCCTGTACTCCTAGCACAATTATCCTTCTTGTTTCATCTGGGACAAAATAATTTAAATGAATAAGATCCAGGAGCAGGAGCTGCATTCTAATCCATTTACGTTTCACTTCTCACATTAAAGAACCAGTAAAGATGTTCCTAGTACAATAGCTGTGAAGATAAGAGACAAATGGAAGGTATAAAACGTTTTATCTTTGTCATTCACACTGATATAGAAGTCGCAGTTAGCAGTGAGAAATAACTTCTTCTTTCTGCTTAGGGTTTTTTGTTTTTGTTTTGTTTTACAGATGCACAAAGCCATATATGAGAGTCCAAATAGAATGCCTAGTCTTCTGTAGTCCATTCAGCAATCCGGCACAGCCCACCTGTCAGAGTATCTCAGGGGCTGCATCCCGTTTCCCATTAAGATTCAACTGACAGTCCAATCAGCTGTTTTCCTCTGCCTCTTAGGCCAGCCCTAGTTCGTCCCTCATCCTAGTGCCTCCAGGTGTTGGACTACAACTCTCATCATCCCTGGTCCTTGACCATGCTGGCTGCGGCTGGTGGAAATTATAGTCCAACAACATTGGTGAGCACCAGGTTGGGGAAGGTAGTCCTATAATTTTCCATCCAACTCAAACACTGTGTGCAATTGTTCTTACATCTAGTTAGGACCTAACTGTCCAAATCAAAAGACCTAGCTAATGAATAATCTCCCAACACAGAGCAGGAAATTACAACAAAAAGCACTTTCAAGGCCAATCGGCAAGTGCAAGCCCCCCAGAAATTGCTACTGAGGTCTCAGAAGGAGACAGCTTAAAAACTATCACCAATAATTAGGACAGTTCAATGCAAAGTTAAGTGGTTTGTCTCTATTCTTTTAGCTATAAACTAAACTGTTTAATTCCTGCAAACCCAGGATACATTTTAAAAGTATAAATGGAAGGCCATACTACCAAAAAATGTGTTAATATAAGAAATGGTCTAGTAAGTTTTTAAATCCCAATAATGCATTTCTTACAATCAGATTGGGACCAAGAACGCTTTATCTCTTCCGTTTTAAACTCAAAAGGCCATGCAGAAAATGGCAAGACACGTATGGCTATTATAGCCAACAATTTGAGTTTAAACCAATTATCTCTAGTCCATATGGATTAGTTCACACCCTCACTTAATTCTTTTTCTGGCATACAATTTTTCTAACCTGACTATGATGTCTAAAAACTGGCTAACCGGACAATTTATTGTACTTTCTATGAATAATCTACATTTTACAAAGTCCCTTAATAGATATTGACATAATTTGTCTTTTCAGAGGTCAATTGATGCTCTCCATATAATAAAGCACAAGGAAACAACTTTCATTCTTTTTTTCCTGTCAATATCAGGAGAATTAATCTTAACATAATAGCAACTAACTGCCTCAATTCCATGGGGTGGGCTTAATGAGGATATTTTACCTGTTGCTTTGACATCCACAGAGTGGGTGAAGAACATTCCCTTCATTTTCTTGCACAGAGCTGCTTCTCTAAATAAAGATTTCTTAGAGCTATATCACACATCCAAAGATAACCCCAAATTGGGAGTGAGGACTGATCTAACAAAACGGCCAAGTCTTTCTTTTACAACTTTTACTATCAACCTAGTAACTGAGCAACAGTTTATTTGCTCATATCCATAATGCATGCAGGCCCACTCTTAACAATTCATTAGTTTGCTCTGCTCTCAGCCAAATTTGGTTTCCTGCCTTATCAGTCGATCAGTCTGGAAGGACTGAGAAAGCTGCATCTCTTTTATCATGCCAGACAGCTTGGCATACCTATAAGAGAGCAGCCTTGACAGCAAAGTTCATCAGGCTTGGAAAGTCTTAGATATCAAATTGCCTCTTCCCTCACCTTTCTCTGAGGCTAATAAAACACCAGTTTGCTCAATGAATCATGAAACTAATAAAATGTCTTCCTTCATTTTGGGTGAGCTATTAAAATAAGCATGTGTTTTATGACACTTTTTCCAGGTGGCTACACCCAGTATCTCCAGACTTGCTAATCATACAACATACCTACTACTGCTCATACTTCTTTGACCCTAGAGATGGGGAACCTGTGGCTGTCCATGTGTTGTTGCAACTCCACCCCAACCAGCAAAGAAAAAACTCAGGGATGATGGGAATTGCGGTCCAACTTCTAGAGGACCACATCCTTGTGCTAGCTACAACCACAAATATCACTTCTAATTTGTCCATTTCTGTTTCTATTAAAAGTCTTAGAAGGTATATAATTGCCCATGGCTGGCTCCAGCTTTAAGTGGGTTACTAGACAAGAGACTACCACAGGTTTGGGGGATTATTTTCTATATACTGGAAAGAGCCCCGCGTTGTAGCAAAGAGAGCAGGGTGTGAATTGTTGTCCTTGAGGTGCTGCCCCTGAGCATTCTGCTCATTAGGGAATGAGAGTTTACGTAGAAGCCTTTTAGTTATCTAGGTGCTTCTGGGATGAGCTTGCATTTACCCAATGACTCCACATAACCCTACAGCAGGGGTAAGGAACCTGCAGCCTTTTAGACACTGCAGGACTGCAACTCCCATTAGCCATGCTGGTTGGGGCTGATGGGATCTGGAGTCCAGCAAGGCCACAGTTTCCACTTCCTACTCTACAGAGAAGAGCTTGTGCTCATCCTCTCCTGGGAAGTGTCTTCTCCCGACACCAGGCTTGTTATTTAAGTTTAATTAATTGATTAATTTTAAAATATTTTAGGCTGCTTTTATGGACAGTGAGAGACTCACTAGAGCAGATGTTGTGGAGAATTCAGCTATGCCATTAGTCTCTTTAGCAGTTCATAGCAGCTAATTTCTGCAACATAAATTCCAGGGTTGTATTAATGTAGCATTCCTAGGGGTAGAATAGACTTCAGAGCGTATGGAACTTTACCCCCAAGTTCACAAGCCAGTTAACTTTTCTTTTGTGTTCCATGTATTTGGTGAGTAATCTGCATTTTTCAAAGTCTCTTAATAGATATTTGCATAATTTATGTCTTGAGTTGTCCGTTCATGCACTTTGCATAATAAAACACAAGGGCAGCACCCAACACAGCAGTTTGTCAGGTCTTGTAAAGTTCCTTATGGCTTTCCTCTATCTAATACATGGGAATTAGTAATCAGTCACTGATTGAATTTAAAGATATTAAAGGCACAGCGTCATCTTCTATCTCGGAACAATGTTAGGAGAAACATCATTCTATACTTACATTTCCTAACAAACCATTTTGGGTGCAGTCACATCAACTTTGCGTCCACAAACAATCTCTAAACCAAAACCAAACCTGAAGTGGGTCATTGAATTTAGGATTGAAGCCTAACTCTGATTTGCTTCTGTGGGATTAAGGCACCCAACATCTCCCTTTGCATACAGAGCTGGGGGGAAATTTGCTGTTGTCAGTGTCATACCTCAAGACTTTAGCCATGAGCACAGAATTGCAGAAAGCCTTGTCCCCAAATATTATGATGTCTTCACTGCCACAACCCAAGGACAATTTTGTTATACTGGCCTCATTCACACATAACAGTATGGCTAACCGTGGTTTACCATCATGAACAAGCAAGAATGTTGGTGCAATGGGGGACAGTCTGCTAGCACATTTGCAAAGCTAAGCAGGGCCCAGTGTGATTTCAAATTGAATGGGGGACCGCGTGTTGATATTTCTGCATTGCAAGGGGTTGAACTAGATGACCCCTGGGATCCCTTCTAAGCTGCCTTCCTGGTTGGACCATAAGCTGTAGAACCTGAGATATGAGGGGAAATATGCAGGCACTATTCTCATTCCTTTTCTGATAAATTAGCCTGTTTCCAGCTTTCAGTGTCATAGCAATGACTGACATTCATGGGAGAAGATCTAGCCAATTAGATAAAGAGAAGACTGAGTGAAATAACCATTATCTAGACTCTTGGTTTGGTGTTAGGCCTTTTCTGCTTGATGAAGTGATTGATGCCCCATTAAAAAAACAATTTAGGTAGTCAGGATTTTAGAGCAACTGTGATTGGGAATTACTGTTGTAAAAATAAAATAAAAAGTAGACATAAGATAGACATTCATGATCTTTATAACTCAGGTCTTCTTTCACAGGAGGGGGGATTCTTCTGGGTTCATAAAAAAATTTAAAAGTTACTCTGTTAATGCCAATGCAGATAAAGTCCATCATTATTTTACCATATTGTAGGGGGCAGGACTATGGTTAAGAGAATGTGGGTTATCGCAGCCCTACACAGTAGCCCAGTGTTGCTATGCCCATTTTGCTGAAGGGAAATAGTGTATTTTCCTTCTAGTGTAGTCCATTGTTGTTAACCTGGCCATTTTTAGGAGCTTCGTTTTGGAACAAGGAGGAGGAAGGCGGCTGTAAAGCTCATGGAAGGAGCAATGCAATTAATTAAGGGCTGGAGGAGGCAAAAGGAGTCAGGAAATCAACTGAAGGTTTCAGAGGTGAGAAGAAAGATGGCAGGTCCATCTATAGATGGCTAGCGGATCTACCCACTGAGAACCAGCAGAGAGGTAGATAGGTTTCTCAGAGGCCTGGTCTACCCTCCACACATTAGTGTTTCCCCAAATGAGTTTTTCCCCTCACACAGCTGTCATGGGCACAACTAAACATTGTTCAAGAACACCAACTTGTTCAACATAGCAGTGTTTATTCTGTGAAGCATTCTGAAAGTTTATTTTTCATTCTTGCTTGTTTACCTCCATTACATCTGTGTCGATGTGGGTATTCTTCATCCAGCTGGATGAGATAAGCGTTCATTGGTTTCACAGCATGCTATTAATAAGATAATGTTTCTAACCAGTTTGGTGTGTCTACATGAAATGCTCTCTTTTCAATACAGATATTCAACAGACTGATGGTCCTAATCAAGCCTGCCGTCAATAACTGTCAACTGTGATAGAGCTAAGGTTCTGGTTGGCTGGATAAACCTGTCAACGTGAAACGGGGGGGGGGGGATGTACGCTGAATATTTGCCAAACCAATGCCTGAGAAAAACTGCAGCTAAATGTCTTGCGCCGGAGCCTTCTCGATTCTGCTTGATGCTTTCTTTTCACTCGTTTATCTCAAGCACTGAAATGGCTTATGTAAAAATATTATCCTCCTGAAGTTTTCTTTGATCATTTCATATCCCTCTCTCTGAAGGTGACCACAATCCATTCTTAGGGAGCAAGCTCTTATTTTGACTTAATGGTTAATATTTCTGCCATCTCATTTAACAGATACAATAGAGAGTTCAGATGTGGTGTTTCCCCCATGTAAATCCTTAATATAAATGTGGTCTAGAAAGCTGAAGAACATAAGAGCTGTGCTGGATCAGACCAAAGGTCCATGCAGTCTAGCATGTTTCTTCCCAGAAACTCCAGCGGGTGCAGAATGCCGTGGTGAGGCTCCTTACGGGGTCCTTGCCGCGGGATCACATTCATCCAGTGCTTTACCAACTGCACTGACTCCTGGTTGAGTACAGGGTCAGGTTTAAGGTGCTGGTTTTCACCTTTAAAGCCCTATGCAGTCTAGGACCCACATACCTACGGGACCGCCTCTCCTGGTATGCCCTGCGGAGGACCTTAAGGTCCACAAATGACAACATTTTGGAGGTCCCAGTTCGCAAGGTGGTTAGATTGGTCTCAACTAGGACCTTTTCAGTACTGGCCCCGACTTGGTGGAACGCTCTGTCACAAGAGACTAGGACCCTGTGGGACTTGACATCTTTCCACAGGGCCTGCAAGACACAGCTGTTCCACCTAGCCTTTGGTTTGGACTCGGTCTGACCCTTATGTTTCCCTCCCCTTATGGTTTTGATCTATGTGCTACTTTTAAAATGAGGCTGCATTTTAAATTGCACTTTAACCTGTATTTTAAAGTGGTTTTTTCCCTATTATGTTTTCACTGTAATTTTACTGGTGTTAGCCACCCTGAGCCCGGCTCTGGCCGGGGAGGGCGGGGTATAAATAACTAATTATTATTATTATTATTATTATTATTATTATTATTATTATTCCCACAGTAGCCAAACAGATGCTTCTACAAAGGCCTCCAAGAAGGCATGAAGGTGGCAGCCCCCGATCCTGCCCCCTCACAGCCGGCTGCCAGTAATAGATAGACAAGAAGTTCTTACCAATGTATTTTATTCAATGTTCACAGAGAGAGAGGCTTAGAGATGTTGCCTCTCGTTAATAGCGTTGCTCCAAGTATGCTCCTCCCCCCTTCCCTTCTCAGCCGTCAACAGCCCCACCTACCCCCTTACAGTGTCTGCTTAGGGACAATTGCCTCTGAGCTCTCTGCTCTCCTACTTTCATTGCTTGCCAGGTCCTGGGAGAAGGGGGGTCTGGAATGCTCTCTAGTGATAACGTGTCAGCCAGCTGCTCCTGCTCTGCTTCTCCCATTATTTCCCAGATTTGCCCCTCTTCTATCTCTGAGCTGTGACCCGCTGCAAACCACCTTTGTAAATCTATACTGTCCTCCTCGGGAAGGATCAGGAGGGGCAGGCGGCCCCCACCATTCATCCTCCGATGTCCAATCCCTGACCCCTCATGATATAGATTCTCTAGGTGATGTACAATAAGTTAAATCAAATAATTTAAGAATTTATCATTAATATAGATTCGCACTAAAAGTCAAAGGAGAACGATAGAGTAAAACATGGTCCTAAACAACTCATTTTACACATGTGAAGAGATAAAGCAACCCTGGAAATCTAACCAACCCTCAAAATGGACTGATCCCTCCTTCTCCCTGATCCCTATACATAGCTAGGTGCATATGGGAAGAGGTATTCCTTCAGGTACCCAGATACCAAGCCATAATAGGCTTTATTGGGCCCAGAAGGAAACTGGAAGCCAGTGAAAGTGACAAAGGACCCATGTAATATGTTCATAATGCCTGTCCCCAGCCAAGACCTCTTGCCGTCGCATTGTATGCAATTGTCTTAGCCTCCCCCCTCTGCCCTTTAAAGCCATCTAAATTCGTGGCCAATACCACATGGCGGTGAATTCTGTCAATAACTCTTTTTCTGTCTTGAATCTAGTGCCATTCAATTATATAAGGTGACTCCAAGTTCTAATTTTCAGAGGCAATTGCAGGGGAGAAGACAATGGATCATGCTCTGCTTCAGAGCTTGTTGTAAGCATCTGACCAGCCACATATGGAAACAAAATACTAGACTAGTTAACCCTGGGCCTGGCTGAGCAGCAAATATGATATCCTTTACCACAAAAACCTACATTGTCAATTATGTGCAAGATTTGATGTTCTCTGTGCTTCTTTGTGGCTTTTTTTAAGCTAGAAGAGTTCAATGATCCTGAAAGTTTGTTTATTTTTTTGTGACAGAATATGTTTCACAAATAATTGGCACTTGGAGTCTCTTCAGAACTGTATTTAACTGAAATGATAACCATGAAAAGTTTATAAATGAGGTTAAACTTGCTGACCCTTCTTTTCCTCTACGATTATTATCTGCAAGGGATTAATTTACGTCAAATGTAAATTTTGGTCTCTCACCCTCAAATACCGAAAAACACAGGAGAGGAAATTGAGTGAAGCAGGGTGTCTTCCCCAGTCAAAACCCTCTCCATAAGATGACCTATTGCATTATGCAACAAAAAATCAAGGGGGAAATGTGTTCATAGCAAACACCCAAGTGCAGTTCATCCCACTTCAGCTGATATTTGGCCCAGAGCTAATGAGATCATCTGGATGAAGTCAACAGCCGTAGCATTTTAAATTATTACTAATATTTTTCCTTCTTAATTGCAGCTCCTAGCTGTGGAGTGATATTTAGCAGATGTCTCCAGTGCTCTGCCTGCAATCACTTCTAAGAACTCAGAGTGGCAGGGATACCTGGCCTTTGAAGCTAGTAGCAGGCATTTCTGTGTAGCCACAGAAGCCACTCCTGCATTCCTGGCATCCTGCAAACGCTCGTTAAATTTAATGGACTTTCTGAGTGGCCAAGTGCACTCTAGATTAGGGTCATTGCCTTTCCTTCTGAGGAACAGAATTTTGAGCCTTAACTAGGGATTGCAGCAATGCTGGGAGTTTGTTTATATTGCTATATTTAATTGCTTCCTTGGTTACAATGAAATTTACATTACAGGGACTAGAAACTTTATGTTTTACGAGGACTCCCAAGTTGTGTGTCAAGTTTTGCCGTAACGCCTACTGGTTTACAATATATACTCTTATGTTTGTGCAAGATACACCACGCAGGCTTTACAAATCTAAAATCCAAAACTTTAGGTAACCTGTGTTATAAACAGAAAAACAGATGTTTCAACACAACCTAAGCCTGCATTCTTTCTTCTGGACCCGTTCATTTTAGGGTGTTCTTCAAACAGGCTTTGTACAATACAAACAGAAACTCTGAATGTGTGTGTGTGTGTGTGTGTGTGTGCATGCCTAGTTTGGCATATTATCTGCCTCTTGGTTGTGGCTTCCAATTATTTGTTCCAAAAGAAATAAACTGGCATTTTTATCACACAACAGTTATCTATGTTGGCTTGCTTTCTTTTCTTTGCTCGCCTCCCCGCTCGCCGGCAATAGGATTTTATTGTTCCTCATGAAAATCACCATCCTTTGCTCTGGCAGTTGTATATCAGTGGAAACATTAAAAAAAAGCAGGCAGGCTGTCTTGCAATGCCACCTCAAAGAAGATATAATATTCAGCATAGGCATACAATGAAACTCCTTTCAGTTATGTCGAACGAGAGGAAAATACAGCATTGTAAATGATGCATAAGTTCTGTACACTGCTTTCCTGAAGACAACTGACCCCGTTCTTTTGTGTTTGTAGTTTTATTTGTACAGCTAACAACTGCAGTAACTGGGGATAGCAGAGGCCCTGTACAGTGGTACCTCGGGTTACATACGCTTCAGGTTACAGACTCTGCTAACCCAGAAAGAGTGCTTAGAACTTTGCTTCAGGATAAGAACAGAAATTGTGCTCCGGCGGCGCGGCGGCAGCAGGAGGCCCCATTAGCTAAAGTGGTGCTTCAGGTTAAGAACAGTTTCAAGTTAAGAACAGACCTCTGGAACAAATTAAGTACTTAACCTGAGGTACCACTGTACAGTCATACCTCATGTTACGTCCGCTTCATGTTACGTTCTTTCAGGTTACGACTTGGAAGTACCAGAAAGGGTTACTTCCAGGCTTCGCCGCTCGCGCATGCGCAGAAGTGCAAAAAGATGTCATGCGCAAAAGCAGCGAATCGCAACCCGCGTGTGTGCAGACGCGCTGCTGCGGGTTGCGCTCTTTTCATGTTTCGAACGGCCTCCGGAACAGATCCCGTTTGCAACCTGAGGTACCATTGTATCGCAAAGGCAGAGAACATTTTTCAGTTTGAGGGCCACATTTTCTTACTGATAACTGTTTGATGGGCCACATGCCAGTGTGGTAGGCTGGGCCAGAGGCACAAGAAGGGAGAGCAGGGAATGCAACCTTGTACATTAGGCTGTAATCCACCCACGCAAAAGTCAGAGGTTCTTTCTACACACATACACATTTTTCCATCCAGCCACACAAAAGCACTCAAAGAGTGTAGCCTGGGGAGAGTCACAGGAGTCAGGTCCCCACTCCTGCTATATTGGGGAGGTGACATCAGAAGAGAGAGGGGAGAGAAGTTCAAAATCATTAGTTGTCAAAGGGTGGGATATTCCTGTTGCTGAAGATGCTGTACCAAATTGAAATCAGTTTGGGCAGAAACAGTGCTTTTTCCTGGGAGAAAGCAGGGGTACACATACCCCTAAACATTATGTGAATCTAAGTTTGGCCTCATTGGGGGGCAGTATTTCAATATGAGTAGGAAAATGAGAGTATCCCTAAACAATTTTTTTTAAGAAAAAAGCACTTGGCAGAGCTAAACATGGGAAGTTTCTAGTTACCAGGGCTTCAGTCATTAGCAGTGGAGTCTCATGTCTGTCTACTCAAAACTAAGCCCTATTGAGTTCAATGGGACTTATTCCCAGTGTGGGATAATAGACCTTTTTTCACCCCAAAAGCAGTATTCCCTTCTGGGCCACCTAAACCGGAGTCACATGCTAGCGGCAGGCAGAGCCACAGCCAACAGGCAAGGTGGGCCAAGTGAGAGAGAGGCAGGGGCTCTCCCCCCTCCAGAATGCAGGCAAGGGCCAAAGAGAGGAAACAGAAAATGCTTTTTATTTACTTTTATCTAGTAGGCAAGCTTCAGGGATGAAGGTTCTGAGGACAGAAAGGGAGATATGTGAAATTCTATGGTCCCTGTGACACTTTCACAGGGACCATAGGGTCACATTATTTTTGATATTTGGTCCATGGTTTGCTTCATCCTCAGCTTTGTCCCTGTTTTTTGTTTTTTGTCATCCATCCCTGTTGTAGATTTTCTTTCCTTCTTATTTTATGTATACCTTTTAAGTAAGTATTCTCCTTCATGGAGAGCGTGTTGTGGTGGGGCCTAGCAAGTCACCCCTCTGTTGCTGGGCGGGTAAGATTAGATGGCCACATTTGCGATTGGGCTCCTCTATGTGGGGAGATTTTAATGTTGCTATTCCTGATTGACAGCCTATTAGCTTTATATTCCCTGCGCGCAGCGTTGAGCTTCCTCTTTTCGCAGCGCGCATAGGATCACCCGCCCACCCTCCCTATATTTAGGGTTGTTTGCCTTGACCTTCCTATGCCTGTCATGGGGTCATCTGCTTTTGGGGCAGGGGCCTGGTAGGCAAATTTTGTCCATTTGGCTGATTGGCTGTTGCCATTTAGTTTTTGCCTACTGCGTAGCAAATCGTCACAACTTGTAAGGTTGCGGTTAGGCATTGGTTAATTTTTGCTTGGTGGGGGGGGATGTGGTTGGCTGTGCCTGCCCCTCCAATGTTGCTGCTGCAAGGCTATTCCATTAAAGGAATCCAGGGGCTTGCCATGCTCTTGTCCAAACCCCTGTCAAGGGGCTTGGGCCACGCAAGAGCCCTTGGGAGCATTTGGGGAGAGGTGAGGGCCTGGCACCCAGCTCCATTTTCTCCCCAAATTGTTTTCCCTTTCTGACTTTCACAGGCGTGCGGATGTCAGTCTGTCCCTGGGTGGGGACAGATGGTCGTAACCAATGCCTAAGCAACCACTCACTTTTTTTTGTATTTTAATAAAGTTGTGGTCAAAATTATGCCAAAAACCTTAAACTAAGTTTCTGCGTGAATTGTGTTTTATTTGAGGGTGGCTTGGGGACCTCGACACACAATGTTACTTCCCCTTTCTCCTCCGACAAAATAATGTTGGCACTTAAGCTATGCTGCGGTTTGGGGGTGTTAAAATTGTGTGATTATTTTTTAAAATAAACAAAATTGTTTATTAAAAGAAATGTTAGAGAAACAAAGCTTTGGGGTAGTTTTCAATGGGAGTCCAAAGAATAGGACTTGATTTTCTTTGTCAGAAAATTATCAATCTAGAGCCATCATTGCAGCTCACACAACATTTGTTTAAAAGGGAAGTGTGATTATGGTTTTTTTAGTCAGCTGCTCTTCTTTTCGTGATTTTAGAGAAACGTCACAGTTGCTGTAATCTGGCAAATGAAAAGAATAAGCATAGCCCTCTGTTCCCGTTAATGAAGAATGAACCGTTTTGACTCCGATTTTCTTATACTTTGGGGAAATCTAATATTCTCCCTAGAACTGGGGAAAGTCATGGCTAATATTTAACAAAAGAAATTCTAACCCATATATTAATGTTCACTAAAGCTGCCATATTCAGAGTGATATTCCCTTTTATTACTTGAACACTTTTGCTTGACATTAATGTTTAGAAATGTGAAGGAGGCTATCTGCTCCTGGATTATCCAGATGGGAGTTTGAGCCAGTAAGAATAAGCAAAAGGTTGACAGCCCCTAAGCAAGCAGTGAACTTTGCCCTTGGGCCAAGGGAATGGGAAATGTAGACTTTGCACATTCTGGTGCAGACTGACCCAATCTGCACCTCATGCGCCAATGTGATCATTGGAACCTAGCAAAGCAGTTCAACTTTTTTTAAAAAAGGGAAAGCATTCAAATGCCTTTTAAAATGTGCATTTTGAGGGGAAATGTAGTATTTTAAAAAAGTATATTAATGTGATTATTTACACATGTAGACATGTAGAAATGGCACAGCAGAAATTAACTGATTCATCAATCCCTAGCTTTTATTTGCCTTTAGCAGTGGGAGCTCTCATTCATTCCAGTCCATATTTGTGTATTTATTATATTTATATCTTGCTCTTTCCATAGGTTGGTAAAAATGAGTAACTAGTACAGAAGCAAGCCTTGGGACTGTCTTGTTTTTAATTTTAGAGGCAAAAAGTGCTGGCAACCAGCAGAAGCAGCATCCAAAGCAGGCTTATTAATCATGCATTCTACTGCATGAATAAATATCAATTGACTACCTCAACCAGTTCTTTGGCAGAAAAGAATTCATTAGGACCCCAGATCTGCATTATGAATTCTACAGGCATGACAGTTTGAGGGTTCTCTAATTTCCACTTTCATTCTAAGAGGCATAATCTTTCATTTCTCTCATTTGTCTGCTACAGCCACATTTGAAAATAATTAGTATTGGTCATGATGTCAGGATAATGCATCATTTGGAAATTGTTTGGTGCTCTTGGAAAGCTGCACATTTCATGGTTATTACCTTGTTTTGAGGGCTCCTTGTTTTGGATATGTAAAAGCAATTTCAGCTAGTGATACCAAAGGTGATAAAAATGTAATAACAGTAGTGCAGCATCTACTGTAATTTAAGAGCCTGTTCCACCAGGTTGCACTTTTCTTTAATTTTCTCACAAAGCTGTCAACCAAAACAGTCTCTTTGATCAGACGAGAGCTCATCAACTTACTGAATATCACTATAAACATGCTTGCATTTTCCTCGAGATGGATGCCATATGACTTTTTATTCTCCTTGTGATAACTTGCCAAGGCCGAAGCTCAAACTCATGCAGTCTGATCCTATGCATGCTTACTTGGAAGTAATTTCCCACTGTATTCAGTGGGCCTACTCCCAAGTAAGTGTGCACAGACTGCAGCCTTAGAGACCTACACTTTAGTCTTAAATGCACTTAAGTTGAAAATAAGCCACAATGAAATCAATTCATTGTGTTTCCCAGGAAATAGGTTTGGGAATAACATATTCACAAGCCACTTACTCCATAAATGTCCTGCTAAAACTCATTGTTGTGACAGCTGTGATTATATAGTTCAGGGTAGGGCAGATTTTAAACAAGTGAGATCTACTTTTTTTTTAGCCAGAAGTCGAAGATCCCATAATAGGAACTTGGTGTGAAACATATATATTTGGATTGAAATAATTAATTAGAGAATTAATAGAATCATAGTGTTGGGTACCACCTTTAGGCTTAGGGACCTCACATTTAAGGGACCGTCTCTCCTGGTATGCCCCGCAGAGGACCTTAAGGTCCATGAATAATAATCATAGTTTAGAGGTCCTGGGCCCTAAGGAAGTCAGATTATCCTCCACCAGGGCCAGGGCCTTCTCAGTGATGGCTCCGACCTGGTGGAATGCTCTGTCCCATGAGACCAGGGCCCTGCAGGATTTAACTTCCTTCCACAGGGCCTGTAAGACAGAGCTATTCCACCCGGCTTTCAGTTTGAACTTAGCCTGATCTTTTATTCCCCTTCTTTCCCTCCCTCTCCCCTTTTTATGAAGATTACCCACTCTGGGATCCCACAGGTAATTCTCCCCTGGTCTCCTCCCTGGCCCAAATAGGACTAATTTAGCCAGCTAGCTCTGGTGACCATCTAATGTTTATTGGATGGATTTCCCCCCTAAATTGATTTTTGAATTTTTTGAATTTATTGTTATTCACGTTTTGTACTGTATTTTATGCTGTTTTTTGTTGCATCAATTAAGTGTTTTAAATTTGTTGTTAGCTGCCCTGAGCCTGGTATTTTGAACTGGGAAGGGCGAGGTATAAATAAAAAATTATTATCATTATCATATAGTCCAACCCCCTGCAATGCAGGAAAATGCAGCTATTCCATATGGGGATTGAACCTGCAACCTTGGTGTTAATCAGCACCATGCTCTAACCAACTGAGCTATTCAGCTCAGATATTTGTTTCAAGTACTAAAACTGAGTCCACAGACCTTCCACCCTGTTTCAGTGGTGCAATTTAAGAAGGTCATTTTGTTGCCATTGTTACTCAATTAGCAGAAAGAAACCCTTTCCAATCTATTGCAAATCACCCAGATATATGACTTCTGACCACTTTTGAAGGAAATATTTGAAAACGCTAACAGGCTTGAGCATTTTGCAATTCATATGAGGATACTAAGACCAGAAAAGGTGACAGATTTCAAGTTCTCAAATATTTGTGCCCTTATATGCCAACCTAGCAGTTCGAAAGCACCTCCGGGTGCAAGTAGATAAATAGGGACCGCTTACCAGCGGGAAGGTAAACGGCGTTTCCGTGTGCAGCTCTGGCTCGCCAGAGCAGCGATGTCACACTGGCCATGTGACCCGGAAGTGTCTCCGGACAGCGCTGGCCCCTGGCCTCTTAAGTGAGATGGGCGCACAACCCCAGAGTCTGTCAAGACTGGCCCGTAAGGGCAGGGGTACCTTTACCTTTATGTTTAAACCACTGCGCCGCTTGGACTTGCCGATCGGAAGGTCGACGGTTTGAGGCCCTGCGATGGGGTGAGCTCCCATTGCTCAGTCCCAGCTCCTGCCAACCTAGCATTTTGAAAGCACGCAGTGCAAGTAGATAAATAGGTACCACTCCGGCGGGAAGGGAAACGGCGTTTCCGTGCGCTGCTCTGGCATCACCATAAGCAGCTTAGTCATGCTGGCCACATGACCCGGAAAAACTGTCTGCGGAAGCAGACAAACGCTGGCTTCCCTGGCCTGTAAAGCAAGATGAGCGCCGCAACCCCAGAGTCATTCATGACTGGACTTAGCTATCAGGGGTACCTTTACCTTTACGTTTTATGCACTATTTATGCTTTGCTGCTCTCCTCAACGTCTTCATGTCCTGGCCCATTAGTCTGGCCCAGTCTCTCTTGTGTTACTCAAGTGAACATAGGAAATTGCCTCATACTGACTTGGTCACTATTGTCTGCACTGACTGAAATAGACTGTCTAGGATCTCAGGCATGAGTCTTTCCCAGTCCTACTTGGAGATGCTGGGGATTGCACCTGGAACGTTCTGTCTGCAAGGGGGGGATGTACTCTACCACTCAGGCATGCCAGCTGGAGAGGCTGAGGCTCTTTGCCCCCCGCCCTGGTTCTTAAGGAGAGGGCCAGGCCCCCTCAGTATTGAGCAGTGATGTGGCACGCACTACATCAGTGGCACATGCTACATCATCACATTGCACGACGTGATGCATGTCATCCAACATTGGCCCCCTCAATAGCGGAGGCAAGACTGTGCGCCTGCTACCGCTGAATTACAGGCCCATCACAAATCATGAAGTGCTCGCACAGGCCTTCGCTATCTCAGTTTTCAGTTGGGAAAAAGTGTCCCGACATGAAAATTATGTGTCGTGTCCAAACCTCAGAGGCAAAACTTGGATGTGGTGTTTTGTTTCCTTCTAAACCACTTCAGCCAGTGAATGTTTGAGTTGGCTCAAGGCGTCTGTAATTAGTCTCTGCTTGCTTGTATTCCAAACAAAATTGGATTCTCTCTTCAAACCCCACAGGGCCAGTCTGTTTGTCTAGTATAATGATCCATCACTCCTTATGTATACGAACACCTCAGTTGTCAACTAAGTGCATAAGGAATAGAGATCATAAGTCATGGTGACCTTTCTTCTCTAGGAACACAAGGTTTAGTGATACTAGTCATAGTTGCGCCTTCTTAGTTGAACTGTCAGGCAATGAAAGAAGTGTTGTATGAGCATTTTAATGTTATTCCAAGAAAGTCTTTTAATTCTGGCATGCAAAAGATAAATCAGGTCTTCTCTTGAGTGATAACTATTCTTCCTGTTAACTCTGGCAGACCACACTTGATTGCTGCCATCCAGCATGGGCTATGTTCATGCAGGAAAAGACTTCTGTGCATGTATGTCCCTGACCGAATTGGCAGCTAGATCTTCATCTGGTAGATGTACATCAGCATCTCAAGTAACAGATCTGGTTATGGGTGTACATGTGTTTCTGAACTGCAACAAAGATTAGAGTGAGCAATGCTCATCTCTTGGGTTGCACTGAACTTTACATTGTAGATTTATTAGTAGTATTTTAACCCACCTACTAGCCCCAAAGGAGCACTCAAGGCAGCTTATAAATTACATAAAGAACAATGATGTTAGCATAAAACACATATCGATAAATAAAATACATAAAACTAGACCAACAGACCTACTAAAAGATCGCAGCAGGATTGAGACAGCCTTCAGAGAAGACCTTCAAATGCCTTCTGAAATATTCATTCATTCAGCTAAAATAAGGCTCATGTTGACAGCTAATCAAATGAAACGTTGACACCAACTACATAAAAACAATGAAAATACTTCCTTGGTGGGCCTGGTTAGGTAAGGGGTTCTGCAATGAGGCTGCTGCAACTCCCATTTGGATACTTTTATATTATTTCTATTGTTATGGTCCACAGATTTCTCATCCCTAGACGCTGTGGAGGGGTAAAATCAGTTACCCATCATTTATATGTTTGTTCTTCACTAGCTGCGGCAGATGTTCTTCTTCATCCTTAACATATATCCAGCGTATTCCCACCTTACTTTATGATTGACTTTTAAGATTAGGAACTGCTGAAGTTTTTTATGAATCTCAGCATTTGTGGAAGAATTAATTCCGTGTGATCCCTAGATCCTGAGGCATTTGCTTTTGAATGTGGTTAGGTGAGCTTCTGTAACCTTGGCACAGTTTCCTCTATATTAAACTTTTGATGAAGTCCTTCCTTTGACTTTATATATTTAATAATTGGCTGTGCTTAAGATAACATCTTGACTGTCCTTAGTACTTTGACAGTATCTCTAGGTGATGAGTGAACCACATGCTTTGTGTAATCCTGAGTCAGAAAGGTTTTCTGATACCAGACATCTCTCTAAACACTTGTCTTTATAAAGGAGATGCCGAGCTTTATTATGTAGTATATTACAAAATGCTAAGACTGCAATACCAAATTCTATTTGGAAATGTCTTTGTTTGTTCTGAAATTATTTGCCAATGCTTTTAAATATATTAACTGACTAACAAAAGGTCCATCATAATGAGTGAACAAAGGGGAGGTATATAGAAGCACCCTAAGGGGATTCAACATGTTTCTGTAAACTCTGAGTACACAGGCAGATTAAAATCCAGTTGATTCCCCCTTAGTAAAGGTCACACACCCCTCAAGAGGACAGGTGTTGCCCTCCTTTCCACAACTGTCTTCCTCTTTCCTGGGTCATACCTCAGGGAGATTAGAGGTCCAAGACTAGAAACACATATGTGTGACTGCAGACCACCAGTTACAGGTAAGGAACCTGGGTTTTTGTCCAAACCATTACAGAAACCTTGGAGGCACGCGGTCTCATGTTTCCTACGCAATTTGAGGATAAAATTGCTCATAAATGCTGTGACCCAGATACTGCTAGATGTTCGTGCCTATGTCCTGGCTACTGGATGATTTTCAGTTGTTGAAATGTGAGGGTATGGACAGGCAGCAGATTCCTGTGGAGAAGGAATCTTATCGTATATAAGATTTGGGTGGGTGGGTGGGTGGGTGGGTGTGTTCAGGTGAGACTTCAACCTTTTACAATTCCTGCATGAAATGACTCAATCCACACCACTCAATCTAATGTATATATTGGAGCTTAGCTATCAGTCAGATTTGGAATTTCTTTTGCAACACAGTTCTCATTACTTTAAAATCTAAGTATGCATTTAAAGTTGTCTTTTAACAGAAAAAAATGCAATTAAACATGTATTTTTAAAACACATGTTAAATTTAAAATACCTATTTTCTGAAGATATTTTAGAATTGCAGATTAAGCATAAATGAAATGGAATTATGGGTGAAGACATGTAAAAGTGAGAGGAACTAGAAATAAATAGATTTGCTCATCCCTATGGTGGGGCCTGAAATTGTTGCTTGTTCTCTCTTCCCCACATTCTCACATACATTGACATAGATTTGCTAAATTCATTCTTGCCGCTGAGACTGCATTATAGCCAAAGATAGCATTTACAAGTTACGTCTAATCGCATGGGGAGTGTCTAAGATTCAGTATTGCATTCTCCCAGGTATTTGCTCTTGGTACGTCCAATATTTAAGAGGAAGCTCCTTCTCTTCTTTCATCTCAGAGATAATTCCCATCAAGAATGAATAAAACATTGCACAGCCTCTGTACTGAGGTTTCTCCTACGAAAGGATGGCCCTGGCTGATTACAATACTTTATCAAACACCATGTATTTAATTTTTAAAGAGAAATTTACAAAATGCCCTGTTTGCACATCTAACCTTCTAACTTTTTGATTCTAAATAGTCATGCATACCATCCTGTGGAATAATCTTTGCTATGAAACCACAGTGAACGAGAA
The DNA here is from genome assembly GCF_964234715.1 of Podarcis melisellensis. NCBI lineage: Eukaryota > Metazoa > Chordata > Lepidosauria > Squamata > Lacertidae > Podarcis > Podarcis melisellensis. Next base: position 34,954,600 of record NC_138537.1, read on the forward strand.
AATTAATGTTGAAGTCCTTTCCTTAGAAAGGTTAAAGACAGATTTTCCTAATGTATTATTTAATGCTTGTTATGTAGTGCATTAAGCAGTCAGTGCTGAGGGGAAGGCTTTTAAAAGCCAACAGCCCTTTTGTTGATAGCATTCAATCTTACCTCAGATGTTTTGGTTAAGTCAATATACGGAAAATAAATGAATTAATACATTCCAACCTGGCCAATTTATAGAGGCCAATCAAGTTACAATGCTGGATATAGCCAAGTGAAAGTGGGGGATAGATTTGACTTAGTGAGGTCTTTATTTAATCAGCTGGCTCAAGAGAGCTGAAGTCAGCAGGCCAAGATGATATAAGAGGCAATGGAGAAATTGTGCCTTTACCGCAGTCGAAAGGGAGAATGACAATGATGGAAAGAGGGCCCAGGTGCTGTCAGAAAACCACCTCTTCTCATGATTTATTCTTAATAATTCCCTCTATTACTGATATTCAGGCAGGAGCGCCAATATGTATCCAAAATGGCACAGCAAATGCATGGGGGTGGGGTGAAATCAACAGGCTCAGGCCAAGGTTTGCACAATTACAAGGTACTGCATATTTACGTGAAATCACGTACATTTGAAACGCCATCTAAAAAGTCTGCAAACACCCTCTAAACCTCTGGAAACCCTTGAGAAAACCTTTAAAAAACCGGACTCAAGGCAGTAGAAACATAAGATGATTGGACCCCACTGAACTTGAAGCACGGGAAGCCCCAACAAAAAATTATAATTTGGCAAAATATTTGGACTTTATGACATGTATTTGTATAATTTGGAATATTTAATGTGATTTGAGTGGATTGTTTAAATGGAAAACTTAATAAACATTATTATAAAAAAGAGAAAACCTTTAAAAAACCAGTAGCAGTTACCAGACACCAAACTCTGCCTAACTCCACCACAATCGCTCCCTCCAGACATCCTTCCTCAAAGTCCCAACTCCCCACAGGCCTCAATGGTCAGAGTTGTTAGGGGCTGTTTTCATGCCTTTTTTTCCCCTTTCAGGGCTCTTTCTAGGCCCTTCTTGCCATTTCCAAAATCACTTCTGGGTTCAGCACAATGCATGTTTGCACAGCAAACGCATCAATTGGGCGTGTGTAAATTGATTGCTGCCTGTACAAAAAAATGTTTAGCACAAACCCAGGGGCAGGATGAGGAGACTCTGAAGCAGTCCAAAGAGGACTGAACATCCCCAATGGTCACAGAATGCCAACTAACATATTGGGAGACTAGAAAACCAGAGGGGAGAGAGCAAGAAACACAATGGATGAAATGCATGGAAAAGGGAGAAAGTACACTCCACATTGCAGTAATTTGTTTGAGGTTCCATTCATTTACTTTAAGGGCAGCCAAAAGGATGTCTGTTTCAGTCTTCTCATATTTCTTTTCCCATAAATAGCTCCTGCCCGCTTTGTTTTTTGTTTTTTTGCTGCCCTCATCCCTTTGTGTAAGCCCCAGCACAGGATATCAGAGAAAAGGCACTGAGTCTGGAACTGTATTTTCAACAATGACACGATGGGATGGCAGTTGTCCTTTCCTCTTATGCAGCCATTACCTGCAGCCAACCTTAAGTACATTCTCAAAGCCATTAGTCTCCCCAAATGAATGTTGATGTTATGATGAAGCTGAGGGGAACACACAGCATCTTTTTCGTGATTTGTGTTGCGGAGAGATTGTGTTTTCAAATAGAATCAACTCATTCTTATGATGCAGGGAGAGTTTACTGATAGTTCTCCAAAGCCACTGGCCTGCAGACAGTGATCTCAGATTACATTTCCATTTCTGGAATCTATGCCACCTAACAAGCTTGTTCTTCCAGGAATCTACTGTATTTCTAAAATCCAAAGACATGGTTTTTAGCTGTATAATAGAGCTGATACTTTTTCTTTTTTAATGGCATGTTTCAGGTAGCAATTGTTGATTGTCATTATTGCAGTGGTGCCTGGGTGTTTTGTGTACAAACGCAAAGCAAAGTTTGTCTCTGGCTCAGTGAAAATATGTTGATAAAATGGGAATTCCAGCTAAAGCACAAAAGAACTTTCCTCTTAACACTGAAAATTCTCTAGAAGTGCATATCCTGTGGGAAATACATCTTCTAGCTTATTGTCTTATTAAGTCCAGTATGTGACCAAACTAACAAATAATGATGTGTAAAGGACACTTTGCTGTGCTTTACAGCTTTGCAGTTGTAGTGTGTAATCAGCTTATACAGAACCACCACTTACATATCATTCTGTATAATAGGGATGTCAATGGCTTTATCTGTACTCTTCAACAGAACTGGAAGTAAAAGCTGTACCAATATTACAATGGCTGAACTGTTCTTTTTCTCTCAGAGTGCTGGAATCAGTATGGTGTAGTGGTTATAGAATACCAGGCTAGGAATACCATTCATGAAGCTTACTGGGTGATCTTGGGCCAATCACTATTAGGGATGGGTGGATCAGTCTATTTCTGGACCAATGTCCTTTTCACATGTGTTCCATTCCTAAGTCCATCTGGTACCATTTTCATATACATCTGTGTTTCTCTCCCCCACCCCACCCCAAAAAATCTGCATAAAACTTTGCATTAAAATATACATTTAAATACTATTTTTGAACATATTTTATCACAAAATGTGAATTTCTAAATGTAACTTATCTAAATAAAAATCCATTTTTAAGCACGTTGATTTTCTTTGACCCAATAATATCACAAAAATTGGAGAAGTGAACAATAATTACTTTCTGTTCCACATTAGTCCAGCGGGGGTGAATCAGGTCAGTTCATTTCAGAATTTGCAAAGAGCAGTTTCTTCAAGCTTTGTTAGTCACTAACCCTAAGCCTAGCCTGCCCCCATAGGACTGTTTTGAGGATGAAATGAGGGAAGAACCATGTATGCTACTTGAGCTCTTTGCAAGAACCATGGAAAAGACATGTATACATAAATAAACATTCCTTGGTGATCAACTTGATTTGGCAATATTTGAATCACTTTTCAAAATCATCCAATGATAGTGTGCATAGTAAATTCTTACTGTACATTGGAACTGGTTTTCCATGTAAGCTTTTCCTGAAGGATTCTGATATCATCACCCTAAGTTTCTACTGAAAATTTCGCACAGGCTTGTTTGACAAAATCTGTCTGGTTATCAAAGCTTGACCCCAGCTCTGTGGCAGAGCTGTCACTTTGTCACACTACATAACGTTTCCCTGAATGTCAGTCATATCATTTCAAATCTCATCCCCAGGAGCACCAACTAAGTGTCAGATTCAGACCAAGGAAACGTCATATAAGAATCCACTGCCTTATTTGTCAGAGCTGATTTAAAAAATAAATACGGTAAATGAAACGATCAGACAAAGCAAAGTTTGAATTTCACGAAAGTGCCACATGCAAACTGGAAATCCTGCAATTATTATTATTAGGCATTGATTTAAAAGATGGCTGATTTATGGCTTTAGACTGTCAGATTTATATTCAGAACTATTCAGAACTACAAATGATTTTTCAGTTATACATGGACTTGCTTCAAAGTTTTAGAAAGCTTGGTTTCTTACTTCTAAGTAAAGAGGATTGGCACTTGAATTAGCTGAAAGCAAACTTCTGAAATTATTCAGATTTAACTGTCAAAGATGAATGTTCAAATATTTACAGGTGTGGAAAAGCTCTATTAACATTAGCAAATGAGATTATTGTCATTAAGCTTTGGCTGAACAGTTGATGAATACTCTCTGACAAATAATCTCCCAAATGTAAGGTTTTTAGCTATTCTTTTTTCCATGAGTCAACTTTCGACTTGAGTCCTGCAGACAACTCCATTAGCTAGACGATCTTACTCTAAATAAAACTGGTTTAATGACTGACTACAATCCAGAAATAAGTGCATATTTTGCCTCTGCCTTTAATAGGGTGTGGTTGCACTCCATGGAACTTCAGCTATAAAATCAAGCAAGATAACCTTAGACAGAACATAGATCTCTTGGATCACAGACCTGACAGTCTTGTCTTGCACAAAGCTCAGGAGCTGAGCTTTGAAAGTTCATTTCAAAATGTAACCAGGTCTGATTCAAGTTCAATATTTCAAAAAAGGAACTAATTCCAGTTCACATTTATCCCTTTATGAAAATAAACTTGCTTGATTCATGTTCATCCAAATGATCCTCAACCACAACAAAAATCAACATTCAGAATGTTACAAGCTGCTGTGCTGATGTATATAATATACTTAAGAAGACCAAGAAAAGATAAACATGTGCACACAGTGGAATGGAAACTGTTTGATTCATTTCCCCAGTAATTATGATATTTCCACTTAAAGGCCTAAAGAGGTTAAAAAGTAAAAACTTGAGATGAACTAGTTATTCAGAATTCTACCCCAAAATGAAACTGGCAATTGCCTGGCAATTATGGGAAATACTTTCAAGTTTTGTTCAGATACTTTTGAACTAATTCAGTGAATTGAACCAAACTAGTTCATGCCAAGCACTGTTCAGAAGTTTGTCCTCATGTGTTAAGAACCTATGAAAACTTGTGCTAGATCAGACCAAAGTGCCTTTCTAATCAAGAATTTCACTTCCTGCAGCCACTAACCAAGTGCCTATGAGACTCTTACAAGCAGAGCATAATAATAATAATGATAATAATATAATAATAATTAATTAATTTTATTTTTATCCCGCCCTCCCCGGCCAAAGCCAGGCTCAGGGCAGCTAACACCAATAAAATCACAGTAAAAACATAATGGGGGGAGAGAGGAGGGAACCAATTTAAAATACAGGTTAAAATGCAATTTAAAATGCAGTCTCATTTTAAACTGATAAAACAAGACCATAAGGGGAGGGAAACATAAGGGTCAGACTGAGTCCAAACCAAAGGCCAGGCAGAACAGCTCTGTCTTGCAGGCCCTGTGAAAAGATGTCAAGTCCTGCAGGGCCCTAGTCTCTTGTGACAGAGCATTCCAGCAAGTCGGGGCCAGTACTGAAAAGGCCCTGGCCCTAGTTGAGACCAATCTAACCACCTTGCGACCTGGGACCTGCAAAATGTTGTCATTTGTGGACCTTAAGGTCCTCTGCGGGGCATACCAGGAGAGGCGGTCCCATAGGTACGTGGTCCTAGGCATGAGTTGAACCGCACTCTCTCCACCTGAGACTCTCAGCAACTGCCATTCAGAGGCATGCTGCCTGAACTGTGAAAGTGAAACATAGCCATTGATAGACTTTTTTGTTGTTGTTGTTACTTGTGTTTATATCCCACCCTTTGAGGAGCTCAAAGGGGCTATCTCCCTTCCCCATTTCATCCTCACAACTACCCTGTGAGGTAGGTTAGACTAAGATTGTGGCTGGCCCAAGGTCAGCCAGTGAGCTTCATGACTGAGTAGCGATTTGCACCCTGTTTTCCAAGGTCCTAGTCTAACACTAAAAATGCAATTCTAAGAACGCTTGTTAGGAAATAAATTCCCTGGAGTCTAGCGAGACTTGCTTTTCAGTGCACACGTTTCAGATTCTGCTGAATGCCTTATTTCTAACTCATTGATAATGGGGCTTCATTTTGCATTTGACATTTTGTGTCAAGTAAGAAACTAACATTGCCTTTTTTTATTCTATTGTGTTTACCTCCTTCAGACGTTCTTGGAGCTGGTCCAGAAGACAGGAATGAACCGAAGCCAACTGTGAGAAAGGTGGACACCACAACCACAGCTTCTGTAAAATCATCTCCTAAACATAAAGTGGACAGCAATATGGGAAGCAGAGCTTCAAGTTCCTTGCTCTTTATTATTACAGCCCTTGCAGTTTTGTGGCACTCTTTGTTGTAGCTGCATTATGCGGCATTAACTGTGCAGTTTCTGCTCACTCTCATTTATACCTACAGCCTTATCCAAGTAAAAACCAAGTTTAATGGCTCTCTCAATGGTGCACTCTAGCATTATGTGGTATGTTAGTGTAAGTACTAAACATTAGTTTGGGACTGGTTAACAGCAAGCATCTCCGTAGCTGTCGGTATCTGGAGATGGCTCTTGATAACATCTCATCTACTCAAGATGTAAAAAAAATAAAAATAAAAGGATGAAGACGGGAAACCTGAGTAGATTAAGTTATTGTGGCAGACACAATTAAGAATGTTAAAGTTGTAAATTAATATGTTGGCAACCCCCCCTCCCCATTTTTTTTACTCATTGAGTAATGGACAGGCTGCCTATTTGTTTTATCTTTTTTGTGAGTTTCACTGCATATTTGGTTTTCAGGTATAGGTCAATAACACAGTATATCTTTTGGGATCAGCCACTATATATTATAAGCAAAGTACAGCGCGATCTACCAGTTGGATGAAATTCCCGAGGCGATCAGGAAAATCATAGCATGTTCAAATCTCTTATTTTCTTTCGTAATGTTTAGGATGTAGAAAGCAATATAAGAACCATATGCTGTGTTTTATGTATCAGTATAGCTGCCTTAACTGTTAGCAACACATAGAGACACTTCTCAAGTTATTTTGAAACATATAGAAGTGTTTCACTGCCCATGCACTTCATTACCATATGCTTAAGACTTGACTGTGTTGTGAATATCTGACAAACGTGAAAGGGAGAGGAGCAGCTCTTGATTGCTGAGACATAAACAGTCACTTATTTAAATTCCTCTACAGTTCCTGTATGGTGTAGCCATAGAGATAACAAAAGCCCTGGTCCACAGATCCTCACATGGTGCTACATAGCTATCAGAAGAGAGGTGGGAAACCTGTGGCCCTACAGATGCTATGGCTCTACAGCTCTCATCAGCCCCAACCATCATGGCCGAAGGTCAGGAATGATGGGAGCTGTAGCCCCGCAACATCTAGAGTGTGACAGGTTCCCCTTCCCTTTGTTAGAGGGAGCAGGAAGGGAATCAATCCCTAAATGCCCATCGCAAACAGCTGGTCAGCATTGCTAAAGATGGCAGAGCCAACCACTGCCAGTTTTGTTAGTTTGTGCATGAGCTCAGTCCCTCTTCTGTGGGTAACCACATCGTCTTACTCGTGTGGGGCATGATCCAGCAGAGGACTGGCGCATGAGTCGCTCTTGCTGAATTGGAGCAAATGTTTCCATCTAGCCTCCAGAAGTTATTACCTTTTATCTCAAAAGAGATATTGATGCTCTACAGAGCTATGAAGAACAGTGTGTCCCATAGTTTTCCGTTTAATTACAATTAATGTTTTATTGTGCTATGATAGAAAATAATAAATATGAAAGAAACATCAACCTAGAATAATAAATACATTATTTTCTGCTTGTTCTCTAATACATGTTTTCTTTTTGTTATTGTAATGAGGGCTTTTCAGTTACAAAATGAAACTGATGTGTTTGACAGCTTGACAAGATGTTACAATACCACCATTAGATGGGAGAGGGCAAATACATGTATTTTTGACAACTCTTTTTACAGTGCCATTGAAAATCTATACAATACAAGCTGAGTCGAATTAACAATTGTAACCGTCACTTTTGCCTCTGATTTATATTTACTAAACAAAGCCAGTCGTTCGCATAACTGAATAGTAGTTTTCATAACACAGAATATTACAATGTACAGTTTTATAAGATATAATGTAAAATATTGCCTTTGATTTGTGTGTGATATATGTGTGTAAAAACATTTACTTCAGCAGTTTGATTTGCTTATGCTCAGTCTAGCGCACCAGTTCTTGAAAACATATGTGTTTAGGGTCAAAGGGTAAGACACAGCTAGATAACTGTCCCTTGTAGGCACTGCAAGCTTGATATCCTCACGGAATTGTTTTCCTTCAGGGGCTTCCCCATTCAGTGGCCCATTCTTTGCACATATTTCTCATGTGCATAACAGTCCATATCTGCAGAGGATACAAAGGCCTTTGCATCATGGAATGGTGCTTTTAAATGCCTATTGATCCCTTATCTTCATGTAAGGTGATGTCCCAACCAAAGCAAGCACTCTTTGTCCCATTCATGTCAATGGAAGAGTTAAGCATGTACTTAATAAAAAGTAGCATAATAATTTTATTATTTATATGCCGCCCATCTGACTGGATTGCTTCAGCCACTCCGGGCAACATAAGTCTCTTTCATTAATGATATTCAGCACATGGACGGGATGAGAACAAGAGGTGTTATAGTATCCTAGTTCATACTACAGAATTCTAATCAGTAATTCACACAACAAAATATTATATGAGACACACCTGTGCTCACAATTAAGCTTTTGCATTTAAGTACCACGTGCGAGAAAAGGAACCATGTAAGAGCAAATATCAACACTCTCCTCTATGAGACTTGTATCAGATTTCGGACAGAAATACTTCATTTCCAGACTTTAAAAAGAATAAACTGAATTTGAATTATTTGTTATTGTTATGTCCAAAAGTTTACAGTCGTTTCAAATTCACACAAGAAAATTGGCATTATGCAAGGAATATACTCGCATGTAAACACCATTCTTTGGAGACTGAAGCAAGCACAGTATTTTCCCCAAGGTATTAAGATGGTTCATGTAGAAATAGAATTCATACACTGGAGGACTGAAGCAAATAGTCTTCTGTGGTTTTAACTGATCATTGGCCTTCAATGACCACAGCATCAAGCTCTACCACAAACTGATGCTGCCTGTTTCCTTTTACGTAGAAAACAAAGTTTACTGGGATTTTCCCTGTTCAGGAAAGCAAATGGGGCTTGGCACACATTTTAGAGCTACTGGTTCATGGCTGTGTCCCTTTAATTCAGACATGCACCCTGCGTGATAGCCAGCTAACTCATACTCCGAGTATATTCACTTAAATCAATGGACTTAAGTAACTTAATGTACTCTGAGTATGCCCAATATGGGATTTCACCCAGTGAATCTAACTAAAATTCACTAGTTATGTCATGAAATACACAAAAATTTCATTAGTGAACAACTATCAATCATTTTGTCTCCAGGCAGAATGTATTGAAACAATCAGAGTGATGTAGCTTAAATTTTATCATTTCATTTCACCCCCTTTCCTCCCCTTTTTGTGCTGTTAAACAATAATTTGCAATTACACTATTTGCACCTAATATATGCTGCCATGCGAGAAGTCATTTGTTGCATGGTATAAGCAATTAACATTTGTTCACTTCTTCTGTTACAAGAGGATGTGTAATTTGTCCACTGTGCCCTTTTTGTGCACCTAATTAAAGCCATTTTGAAATACTCTCCAGGTAATGAACATTGAATTTGGTAGCGCACGGGGGAGGAACCGATTTCTAATGTTATGATTTTTTTGCAATTGTACTCTTGTAAAATGTTTCCCAGCTAGAATCCTGTTCCCACTTGGCAGGCTTTTGAAATGGTCTGTGTTGGGTATCTCTCTTCAACAATAAGTCCAGAATACCTCATTTACATTGTAATGTGATGTGCTCCTATCTTTCAAATGTTACTGTATGAAGAACTGAACAATTTCTCTGCTCACTGAGGCAGAAAAGGTGATGGTGTCAAAGCATCGAGGATTTCCTGCTGAGCCTGTGAAAACTGGGCCACACTGTTTTAAAAAACCATTTGAATTGAATTTAAAAGTGTGTATATATCTTACATATAAAGATGTTCCTGTGCACAGCCTTAACTGATGTCAACATCATAATCTCTGCTGATAGATATTAGAACTGAATACAGCTAACAAATAATATCTGTATTGCTTGTGTTCTGAACCTTTCACCCAAAACCCAGTTTCAAGGATTAAGTTCACCAATGTGCTCCACTGCCTTTTGGAAAGAGATACACATATATGGCGTAAGACCAGAAACCTCCAAGGCCAAGATTGTCTTATCTCATACCCTGGAAATATCCTGGGAAGAAAGGTACATCCCTTTTTTTGCAAGATAACAGCGATCTTTTTGGTTGCCATGATCTTGCAGAACTTTGAGGTGCCGTGCCGAAAAAAGTACGTTTGGGGGTGGGAACTGCAGCCATGCTCTCATGATAAAAAAAACCCTGGAATATTGCATCCTGGATTTGGGCTTTAAAGTTCTGGAAGGTATGCCATCTTCTCATCTTGGGCCTTGGGTAACTGCCACTTGTTCTGCTATACTCATTCCTGAGTGCCTCTGTGCTCCAGAGAGCCATGTGTACAGCAGTGGGGCTGCCCACACTTTGCTGCATTCAAGATCTCCCCATGGAACAAACCTTGCTAACTGGGAGGAGGGTCGTGTGATGGAATCGCAAAACTACACCAAACGTTCAGGGCTGAATGGAGAGACTAAGGTTTTCTTTCCCAGTGGGTTTTTAAAAATTTATTTGCAAGAACCAAGCTGAAAGGGCGGCTCTTCTACAGAAATCTATATCACTGCACATAAATTGCTCTTGCTGGGTTAATACAGAAACTCCTCATCAACATTTTGACTTGGTTTCTTTTTTTTTATGTAATGCCTGTGACATCTATGTAGGATTGCAGCATTAAGTATAGCTCTTGCTAATCATTTCTATGCTGGCCTGGCTTAGCATCTTTCCTTTCAGTGTGGATTCCTCTGGATTTAAGTCCATCATACTTACTGTCCTACTTTTACAATTAGGACTATCGCCTTTCCCATATTGCAAGTGTCAAAATTTGCACCTGCATGAAGCCCCCACACAGGGCTCTTCCATACCATTCTGTATCATGGTATTTATTTTGGGTGCGTGGTTGTCACACACTAAACGGTGAGTTTCAATGCCTTCTCTAAAGAGCTTTCTCCTTGTCTACTTTGTACCAGTTTGGATTGGGAGTTCGACAACGGTTTAGTACCAGCCACTACCACACCTGCTTTACTAGAGGCAGAGAGTGGCAGACGACTTGCTCAGAACTTAGGCAGAAAGAATGATTAACTAGCAGCATGCAGGGGGCGAGTATAATTCAAGGACATAAAGCAGGAATAGACTGACAATTCTAAGTCTTACTCCGTAAAATCCAGTACATCCACTGATGGCAATGAAAAAAATGTGTCGAACTGCCACCTGTGAAACTAGTTAATAAAGGCAAACATAACCTCTAAAAAGTGTAGCACACAAATGTTCAAAAAGCATTATGAAGATAAGTGCCCATGATAAGTTCATGTTCATTGGCCTACTGTCAGAAATGTAAATAGCCAGTCATCTTTTATATCCATGCAGTGCTCTTGAACCCTTCCTATACAGATCTGTGGAACTAAGAGCCTGTAACTACATGCAGGATTATAGCCCAGAAGTATAATATTATTCCTGGCTTTTCTGATTTTTGAAACAACGCTTTATAGAAGATTTGGCCATTTGAAGATTTTTACATTAATTTAATTGCTGGTTGTTTTTGCACCAAAAGGGATTTCTTAATCCAGCACCGTGTTCAAATATTGTCGTAATAATGAATAAAACTCATCAACTTTTTCTGGTATGTTTTGCGTGTGGGATCTGAGTTTTCAAAACAGTCAAGAGCCGTTGCCATAGGTAATGTTGAGGGAGGAGACAACAACAAAAAATGCAATAGTGTGATATTTGTAAGTTACACCTATTTCTGTATGATAATAAATAATAAAAAATAATCAGAAAATATATCTGCGGCTGGAGGTTTTGTATGTTTATTAAGGAATTTCATATAGATTGTTTCTTGATAAATGTGTACAGGAATGCAACTTGAACTAGTTAATCTTAAAAGTCCCACACAGAACTGTTAACAAGGGCTCCCATAAATTTCCAGACCTAAGGAAAAAGATTACTTCCCTTCCCCATATTACCTACTTATATGCCTTCTTTTCAGAATGTGGAATAAGATGGAGGGCTATTGGGTGTACTAGGACTGGAGCGTCCCTGATTCAACACTTTACCCTGTCAGAAAGCTGACAGTATCACCTTGAGTGAGTCACTGTCTCTCAACCTAGCCTACCTCACAGGTAGGTACTGAGAGGATAACATGGGGCAAAGTAACATGAATGTTACTTTGACCTGCTTGGAGGAAAAGCGGGATGGATATAAATTCAATACTGATAAATAAAGAATAATAAAACTCCAGCCTACCTGGTCTTGATTTTGAACTGAGGAAGCGGCAGACTGGAACCATGAAAAAACCAACCTAAAAATCAAAGAATAAAGTATCCGTGTCACAACTGGGATATTCAGGCCTACAAGTATTGGACCTTACCTTGTAGGTCCTTCAGAAACCGATGAAACTTTGATTTAAAAACAGTTGTATTTGGGGGAACAGCTTAACGGTTTTTACGAAAAGATTCTCCCACATTGGATATACCAGATAGATTTTGACCCAAAACTTATGAAAATTTGGATCAACTAGGTGTTCATAAATTAGCATGCTTCTTCTTTGAGTCTCACTCTGTGTGTGTTTGTGTGTGTAGATATGTGAGTGTGTATCTACCGTGTGTGTGTGTACACACACACACACACACACACACAAGCTTTTTGTTATTTTAAATAGTGGTACTAGAATAAACCTCATTACTGAAACATGTATCCAACTGCTAAGGTTTCCCTCCACACACAGTGGCTGATCTTTAGTTAAATGTGAAACACTCAGCTCACTGCCTATGCAGAATAGACTCTGTGGACTAGCTGGACCTGAGAGATTATATGACCTAATTCAAAATGTATTGGCATACAGTTTCTCCCCTGCTGAGGGAGGAAGAATGCTTGTTCTACAAACTGCTGTTTCGGAAAGACATTTTTAAACTGAAGGCTCGGCATTTATCCCCTAATTAAATGGCTGTCACAATCATTGGAACAGTTTCTGTTGGAAATTTAGATTCCCTTAGATCTATTCCCACCTGCTTTGCTATCTGAAGAGTTGTGGTTTATTTATTTATATTCCACATTAGGAACTTGATTTTAATAACTCTGGAGGGGCTTTATCTCCCGCTCCTAGTAATGGACGACATGGTGGCAAGATGGAAGGGAGGTTGTCTGCACCACACCAAACTCTCAATTGACTCCTCTCGCCTTCCTTTTAAGCAGCAGGGACTCAGCTGCTGAGAGGTCAAGTGAGCGCTGCCACCCAACCACAGCCCCTGCCACTGCCTGCTCCTGTATTTTCCCCACTGACTACGGATATTTGTTTCTTTGTAGGCACTTAAAAGTATGCAGAAAGGCAGGGTGCCATGTTTTCTTTGGATTTTGCTTTCACTGTGCTCCCTTGTGTAAACAGTGATACAGATAGGGATAAATGAATCCGACCAGCTCCATTTTACCCAGTTTTTCAATCTTAAGACTAATTTGCCACATTTCCACATCAACTTCTATTTTAATTTTATTATTTTTAAAAAAATTCTCATGAAAATTGAACAGCCGTTTAAAGTGCATATTTCCCAAGAGACACATTTTTGTATGCATTTCTCTCTACATATACACTTCTTACTCTAATATAATATAAAGAAGGCTGATCGCCAAACAATTGATGCTTTTGAATTATGGTGCTGGAGGAGACTCTTGAGAGTCCCATGGACTGCAAGAAGATCAAACCTATCCATTCTGAAGGAAATCAGCCCTGAGTGCTCACTGGAAGGACAGATCCTGAAGCTGAGGCTCCAATACTTTGGCCACATCATGAGAAGAGAAGACTCCCTGGAAAAGACCCTGATGCTGGGAAAGATGGAGGGCACAAGGAGAAGGGGACGGCAGAGGACGAGATGGTTGGACAGTGTTCTCAAAGCTACTAACATGAGTTTGACCAAACTGCAGGAGGCAATGGAAGACAGGAGTCCTTCCAGTGAGCACTCAGGGCTGATTTCCTTCAGAATGGATAGGTTTGATAGGTTCGACGATCATCCTTCTTTATGGTCCAGCTCTCACTTCCATACATCACTACGTAAGTAAGTAAGTAAGTAAGTTAAGTAAGTAAGTAAAATATGATTGTTACTTGCTTATTGCCATCTCTGAACTACCCAGTCAGGAATAAACTTCTTAGCCAGTGATGAGGAGGATAACCTGGCCTATTGGTTTCCTAAAGTGGCAGTCTTGTACTCCAACTGGGAGTAAGTCTCAGTAAGCTTCTGGGTCATGGGTTCAAGCAAAAGATTCCTGCCTGCATTGCAGGGAGTTGGTTTCTTCCCTCATGGTTCCTTCTAACTCTACAAATCTACAATCTCTGAGTCTATATTCTTCTTTCTCAGCTGGATTTCTACAGAATGGCCAAAGGTTATTCAAAACCCGTTAGAAAAAATGATGAGAGCCTCATGAGATATATCTGTGTGCGTGTATTCAGAGGTCTTATTGTAGGGAAAACAAACGTATAATAGAGGGGAGATATTGTCAATGATAGCTGTTGATTAGTGTTTCAGATTCATGTCTAAGCTGTCCGCCTCTCCCCTTCTTCTGTAAATCAAGCATAAACTGTGGCTAGGAGCAACAACAAAAGGATCATGCCACACACTGGCAAAAAGAAATAAATTCAATTGCCTCAGCAATCAGGTGGAGATTTGAGCCTTATGAAGCTATTGACAAACAATCTGTGTTTTTCTGTACAGTTAAAAAAAAGAAAGCTCTGACCTACTCGAAAGTGAGCATTATCTTTCTGAATGGAGGGTATTTGTGTCAAATGGGAAGGCTGTGATTCCTGGAACAAGCAGCTATTATGAATGATGATTCATTGATCAATGAAAGAATAGGAAGCACAGCTCTCCAGTTAACGAATGGGTGGTTTCTTGCTGCCTAAAATGTAATAGGAGGGGATATCCCTTTTGTAGCTACTGCAAATGAGCCACGAAGTACACACACGACTCTAGCAAGAGGGAACCCCCTTAGCTATGGCGTCTATTAGGAAGAGATCACACAGAGAGATCTTTCAAAACGATTTCTCCAGTGTAATAATATGTCGCCAGAATTGCAGCAATGGCAAAGAAAAGTCTAGAAGGTTTATTTTAAAAGCAGTCCCGTGTGGAGAAGGAACTGTCCTGCCTATACGTTTTTGTGCTAATCTCACATTTGTCGCCAAAAGGGTTAAAAGGGCAGGTTTCTGACCAGCGAACCCCAAATAATGCAGTTTTCTGTCTCTACTGCTCTGGGACTAACTGAGATCAGCTGGGCAAGAGGAAGATTAGTGGGTCCTTTGCTACATATAGTCTGAGTGAGAAAGGCTAACTAAAGAGTATTACAGGAAGCGTGTCAAGCAAATGAAAGGAATTGAGGCTTGTGCACAAATGGACTATTTTAGGGGCAGATTTAGCTAGACATTTATTCTCAGCCTAGATTGGGGATGGTTGAAGGCAACAAGCAGTACTCAGAAGTCACAGACTGCACTTTTTGCAATCCATTGCTATTTAACTCCAACTCCAACTTTCCACAGTTTTACATCTATGTGATTGATATAATTTCAGCTATTATCAAACATCTTTAAGTGCAGTTTTAGTATTGGTTCACCAAAGAGAAACTCTACTCCAGGGTTACCTCTAGTTATCTCCCGCTTGGACTACTGCAATGCGCTCTACGTGGGGCTACCTTTGAAGGTGACTTGGAAACTGCAATTAATCCAGAATGTGGCAGCTAGACTGGTGACTGGGAGTGGCCGCCAAAACCATACAACACAGGTCCTGAAAGATCTTCATTGGCTCCCAGTACGTTTCCGAGAACAATTCAAAGTGTTGGTGCTGACCTTTAAAGCCCTAAACGGCCTCGGTCCTGTATACCTGAAGGAGTGTCTCCATCCCCATCATTCAGCCTGGACACCAAGGTCCAGCACCGAGGTCCTTCTGGCAGATCCCTCGCTGTGAGAAGTGAAGTTACAGGGAACCAGGCAGAGGGCCTTCTTAGTAGTGGCACCTGCCCTGTGGAATGCCCTCCCAGCAGATGTTGAGGCAATAAAAAACTATTTGACTTTTAAAAGACAACTGAAGGTGGTCCTGTTTCGGGAAGTTTTTAATGTCTGATGCTGTATTGTATTTAATATTCAGTTGGAAGCTGCCCAGAGTGGCTGGGGAAACCCAGTCAGATGGGCGGGGTAGAAATAATAAATTATTATTACTATTATTATTATTACGCCAACATTACGTTGATCTGCAATTCTTGTCATCCCAAGTCCAACAACACTGGCGGGCCACAGGTTCCCAAACCCTCCTTTTTTTCGGGGTGTGAGAGAATGTGGTGGTAGGAGCAAATTAGGAAGGGCAACTAGGCATCCTTGGAATGTATGATATAGTAAGAATGCTTCTGAACATATTAACTGATTTTACCTCACCACAGGCTAACCACAGCTTTCCCCCTACCTAATCCCACCACATATCTGAGATGTGAGGGGGGCCAGGCTTCCATATGAGTTAGAAAGCCTCTCATGCTGATTGTTGAACCTTGACTATTGTATGCCTGTAATATAAGTGATTTATTTTACATGGTTATATACAGCTCCCTGGCAGGGCACCTAACACAGGCCTGCAAAGGATCTCTTTCACAGATGAGAGGAAATGGAGCGGCCAGAGTATAATTAAGGAGAATGTGCACAGTTTATTAGCTGCACTAGGAATCAATCCAAACTCCAAAACAGACTGAGCTCTGGGGCCTCTCTGCTTAAAAAGGATTCTACCTCACAGCAGAAGATAAGAGAGCCAATGAGTATAGTTTCCCAATCAAGGGAATTAATAGTACCACTTTATTCTGCCTTGGTCTGACCACACCTGGAATACTGTGTCCAATTCTGGACTCAGGCACCATGGCACCCACAGAGGTCTGTGTTAGTGTTATTTTACCTTCTGGATTTAAACTCTGCCTTTTAGAAATTTAGAAGTTTATGAAAAATATGTATTAGGGACAGATCTGATGGATAATCCAAGTATGTAATGATTCAGTTAAGAAACCTAAGAAGGCAAGAGTATTTAAATAAATTAATCAATTTATTATTGATTACATTTGTCAATGATATTTGAATGAGGTGAAATGTGATGAATTCATGATTTAATTGTTTTGTGAGAAAGTAATTTTATTTTTATGTGTCTATTGTTTATTGGTAAGCGTTTTGTTAAAAAAACATGTAAATAATATCAGTAACCAAAACAAGAAGAAAATAATCATCGCCTTCTGTTAGAAGGATGGATATCAGTTGCTTGGATTTATAATTATATTGCTTCTTTAGTTTTCCATTTGAATATGGGGGAATAGCTGACCCTGAAGCAGGCGGCTATTTCACTAGAACTTGGCTTTCTTCATCAGTGACAATAAAGAGAGCGCAGTGGTCCTGAGCATCTGCTTCAAGCAAACTAGTTGCATCCTAAAGAGGAAACACAGTATTGTGCACTGAAGCAGACAGCAGTATCCTCACAGCATTTTTCTATAGGTTTGTCTAAGGTCCATATAATATGACAAAGACATAAGAGCCATCTGGCCCCATGAACCTATAGAACCCTCCCTGTTTATTTCCACCTGTCAATCGCTGATAATTTCTCCTGTCAATTGCTCTTTATTTCCTTCTGCCTTATTTTATTACAGATTGATTATTGAAAGAACTTCCCACTGATTCTTAACTATCATCACAGCCTTTTTATTGTAATATTAACTCATCTAGATTTTCCATTAGACTGTGTAATTTTTTGCTCAGCTTGCTTTCGGCTCCTGTGTGAAGAGCGTATAAAACAAAAGATGGCTCATTTTATTTTATTTACAGTAGCTTTTGCCCCCAGCTGCTGTGAAATCACAGGTTCCCATTCAAGATTACTACAATGCTTTGATTCACTGTTTACCTGCATTTCACTTGGCCAAAAGAAATGATTTCATACTTATTCTCCTGGGGCTGTATGCTAAATCATCTGGATCCCAATAGAAATAAATGCTGTGTCAAGAATCTTAGCACAATTACTTCCATTACTTTCCTGGCCAAGACCTACTGGTGAAGCTCATCAGGAATCCAGGCAGGAGAACAGGGCTACAGGCTGTTCATGGTGAAACTGGATCAAGTCAGACTGGGTATTAAACACGGGGAACCCAAGAACAGAACAGAAAACAATGATCATGGGGAATTTAGTCCAAACTAGCCCATACATTTAAGCCTAGGTCTCAAACGTTCTAGTCACACTGTATCAGAGTATCTCATTCATAGTGACAGCCTCTAATCTAACTCAGAGCACAGGTCTGTGTACATTATCTCATACAATTTCCAGAACAGTGGTTGTATTTGTCTTTTGCAGCAAAACCAAGGAATCTAGTGGTATCTTAAAGACCAACAGTAATCTACTTCGTCAGGTGCATGGTGTTCTGAAAACTTTCTTTTCGGGAGGGTGCGCACACACACACACACACACAAACTTGGGGGTGTCTAGAAGGCGAGGTTGGAAGGAAACAAGATGCAGAAAAGTACAGTAATAATTACATCCTGAACAGTGGTAATTCACAAAACAGTTCTTGAGGAAACAGGCATCCAGGCACTGGTGAGGCAATTAACACATACAGCATCCTAAAAATTCTTTGTCTCAGCTCAATCCATACACGAAAGCACTGAAACACTTGATGTACTATCATCCAGCAGTTTCATACTGAAGTCTTCCTTTGAAGTGCCTTTGTTCTAGGGCAGCAGCTGCATAATACTTTGCAATGTGTCCTGGAAGGTTGAAATTTCGGATGTTGCCATTTTTATGTCAGATCCATGTCCATTTATTCTTTTGGGTAGAGACCGGCATTTTTCTCCTATATAGGATGCAGAAGGGCACTGCTGGCAGACAATGACATTTATCACATTGATGGATGAGCAGGTGAACTGAATCCCTGATGTAGAGGATGACATTATTAGGTCCTGTAATAGTGTTGGCCAGATCCTTTGTCCAGATCTCTATTATGTGGTCTGTTATTACCAGTGAGTGTTTTAGGCCAGGGGGCGGGGGTGCTGTCTGTAAGCAAGTACAGGCCTGTGACCCAAATCCTGTGAAAAGTTGAGCTGAAGATCATTGATGATAATATATTTGAGTAGTTCCAGCAAGGAGCCATAAGTGACAAGTGGTGGCCAGTCATTTTCTCTTCTAAAGTAAATTGTTCCTGCAAATCAATCTAGCCCTGATTATCTGTTGTTGATGCTTTCATTTCATTGGGTGGGCATTGTAGTTTGGGGAATGCCAGGCATGCTGAGGAATGCCTTACGTTTTTAAGCTGTGAATCTCTATTCAATGAATCTGAAGTCTGAACAGATGTAGATGTCTCATAGGCCTCAGCTGTCATGTGTTCTGGGCGGAAACTGGAAACTTGTCAGTAAATGTGGTGGTCTGTAGTTTTTTTCTGCATAAGGTGGTTCATGATATAGTTGCACGAATGTGTCCAAGTGAACCTCTTGCATGGATTGTTCTAAGCTCAAGTTCATGGTGGGTGAAAATGATTGAAGTACTGTTGAAACTCCTCAAGTATCTCCTGTCCATAACTCTAGATGATAAATATGTCATCAATGTATCTCAAGCTGAGGAGAGGCTTTTGGAGACAGGAGCTGAGAAACCATTGCTCTGTGTCAGCCATGAAGATGTTTGCATATTTTGGAACCATGCGCAAGTGTTCAAGACAGAGCAGTTGATCTGAAGATGCAAGTTATACCTAAGTCTGAAGTAACTGTGGGTAACTACAAAATGGCAGACTTTGGTAGCCAGGTTTGCTATTCCTAGTGGCTTGCAGTCCATCTTTGTGGCAAATGTTGGCATAAAAGGCCTCATTAGGATGGGGTTTTCTGGGAGATTGTCAATAAATTGTAATCTGAAACTAGAAGACACCACCCTACTTTTCTTGGATGCTGAGACGGATTACATACTATTAGGACTATCACTCCTGATGGGCCTAGCTCCTATTTTTCCCTTCTACTAAACTCCGATCTTTCTTACCAGCTATTCATGAAAGCAGTATGAGAAAATGACAAAAACAATTAGGATACTGCATACGTCAGGCTGTATTAGGTGTTCCTTTTAATGCTTCTGTGACTCAGTGAGCTCTTGTGGATGCAGATCCTGTCTTCTTGTATTGTTTAACGCTAAATCTCTTGTCAGGTTCTGTTACATTCCCTTTCTGTGTACAACCCACACAGAATCTGAGTCTTCAATGTTCCCACTCTGCGCAGCTGGGCTGGATGCTAAATCATCCAGTTTTGCTTTTAGTTTAGGAGATCAGTAGCTTGAAAGTCACTTTGTTCAGCTGAGAAGCAGGTTAGGAATTCCAGTAAACTAACAAATGTATAATAATGATTAATATTAACTATCACATAATTAGGAAGCATTTGTTTTACATGTGTCAGTTATGGATAGAAACTGGAAATGTTCAGAGTGCATCCATTCTACTCATGCCCCAAACTGGAGATCCCTGTGTCTACCACAATAGCACAGGGGAATCAAAACTGCATGAATTTGGGGGACGCTGAGTGTCTTGCAATTGTGAACATTGAATTCAAATGTGAAAATTTGTTAATTATGGCAAATCTAACAAATCTTAGGTTTTAAATAGCAAGTTTAAGTGGAAGCCTATTGTGACTGAGACATAGGCAGCTGTCAGAGATGAACTAACAACAACCAAAGCTAGAAAAGCCGTGTGGCTCATGTAAGATCCTAGTCTACAAATCCCTGCATCCACAGTCATTCCTGTCAAGAACGGCCCAATGGACAGCCTGCCTGGGTGAGAGTGCCAGTCGCAAAAAAACCCCCAGCTTTGCACCCTGGAAGATATTCCAAGTTGAAGTTCTGGCAGTTCCCTAAATGGGACACTAACATAGAGAACTAAATGTCCCTGGTTTTAGTTCTAGCAGTTGGACATAGTAGCTATGTCATGGTAATGGACAGAAAAATAAAATGCCTGTAGAACGTTTTCTCTGATCAGCCATGGATTTCATTTGGGAAACCTTCAACAAGTCACTTTCACAGCAACACCCACCAAACAGGGCAGTTGTGAAGCTAAAATTAGATGAGGATTTGTATACTGCCTTTCTGCCAAGGCCCCCAGAGCAGTTCATAATTTCAATATACTAAAACAAACAAATGATATAAAGTGTTGATCGAGTCCTCTTATGACATCTGGGGGCTGATGGCACAAGCTCCTTGGCGTGGACCTGCTGATGTCTGCCTTTCCTTGGGTCACACAGGTCTTAAGCAGCCATAAAGAAGATGCAGAAGGTGATATTGTTGTTTAGTTGTTTAGTCATGTCTGACTCTTCATGACCCCATGGACCAGAGCACGCCAGGCACTCCTGTCTTCCACTGCCTCCCGCGGCTTGGTCAAACCCATGTTAGTAGCTTCGAGAGCACTGTCCAACCATCTCATCCTCTGTCATCCCCTTCTCTTTGTGCCCTCCATCTTTCCCAACATCAGGGTCTTTTCCAGGGAGTCTTCTCTTCTCATGAGGTGGCCAAAGTATTGGAGCCTCAGCTTCACGATCTGTCCTTCCAGTGAGCACTCAGGGCTGATTTCCTTCAGAATGGATAGGTTTGTTCTTCTTGCAGTCCATGGGACTCTCAAGAGTCTCCTCCAGCACCATAATTCAAAAGCATCAATTGTTCGGCAATCAGCCTTCTTTATGGTCCAGCTCTCACTTCCATACATCACTACTGGGAAAACCATAGCTTTAACTATACGGACCTTTGTTGGCAAGGTGATGTCTCTGCTTTTTAAGATGCTGTCTACGTTTGTCATTGCTTTTCTCCCAAGAAGCAGGCCTCTTTTAATTTCATGGCTGCTGTCACCATCTGCAGTGATCATGAAGCCCAAGAAAGTAAAATCTCTCACTGCCTCCATTTTCCCCCATTCTATTTGCCAGGAGGTGATAGGCCCAGTGGCCATGATCTTCGTTTTTTTGATGTTGAGCTTCAGACCATATTTTGTGCTCTCCTCTTTCACCCTCATTAAAAGGTTCTTTAATTCCTCCTCACTTTCTACCATCAATGTTGTGTCATCTGCATATCTGAGGTTGTTGATATTTCTTCCGGCAATCTTAATTCAGGCTTGGGATTCATCTAGCCCAGCCTTTTGCATGATGAATTCTGCATATAAGTTAAATAAGCAGGGAGACAATATACAGCCTTGTCATACTCCTTTCCCAATTTTGAACCAATCATTTTTTCCATATCCAGTTCCATATCCATGTGATATTATTCCATATCCAGGTGATATTACAAGACCACAACTCACATAAACCCTGAGCATTGGCTGGACTGATGGGTGTTGGGAGTTCAACAGCAACCGGAAGACTGTTTTGCATTCACAACAACCCTGTGGGAAGGTTAGCCTAAGGGATAGTGATTGGTGGCTACCGTCACAAACTGAGTTTCAAGGTGGATTCAATTTCAATAAATGGATGAAAAAAGAAGGAAGAATTTCCTTGCTGAAGATATATATACCTGCCCTTCTTCATTAAATTGGACTGACTTTGCTCTTAAGTCATTCTTCAAGAATTAACGTTTCTATATTATGACCACTTCTTACGCTTTGCATTCGCTGTCATGCA
Organism: Podarcis melisellensis; assembly: GCF_964234715.1. Taxonomy (NCBI): domain Eukaryota; kingdom Metazoa; phylum Chordata; class Lepidosauria; order Squamata; family Lacertidae; genus Podarcis; species Podarcis melisellensis. The sequence goes on from NC_138537.1 coordinate 34,976,975, forward strand.
AATCACCCCTGTGGTGAAAAACACAGCATAACAAAGGAGCTATTGATCTCTGTGAGTACTCAGAATTACCAGAATTATTTTCCCCTATGTGAAGGAAAGTATCTCTGTCTACATGGGGGCATGTGTGATTTTTGAGCTTGAAAACAGTCAAAAGTGAAAGGGTGGGGCAACCCCTCTTCCTTCACCTCTGTCCATCATTCCTCCACTCAAGCTCTCACTCGCAAGGGCTACAATTGGTTACAAATAAACATTATGAGAAGGATAAATGTGGGACTCAGGCATGATTATTTGGATAATGTTCTGGATTCTTGGCATTCTCTTTTCAAAATTGTGAGTAGCTGTAGCTGTCAGTGCTTAACTCATTGCAGATTTTAATGTGGCAGCAGCTTGCTGAAACACTTCCACTGATGAAAATTGCAGTATGGAAAACAGGTCTTCTTATGTTCTCTAAACAAAATTAGTAGTGATTTATCTCTTTCCTACACAGTTTGTCAGCTGCAATATACCTTTGATTCTGACTTTGTATCCTCTCTTTTAAAACATTTTCTTAGTTACCTCCAGGCCACACATCAACCAGGTTACAGTGTCCACCCATAGATCACTGTAAATGTTACTGTCTTGGCTTTAGAAGAGTGATATTATAGGTGATTTTTGCTGCACTTAAAGCACAAAAACACGTTTTTGTGCAAGTATAGGTAATTTTGTCAGATAAAGGGTTAATTAAAGTAGGGTGAAAAACAGACTCTCTCACCTATCTATGCAGATGTTTAGTTTATCATGCTGATTTGTATGCATGTCTAAGACTAGATCACATGAATGCTAATTAGCAATAGGAATAATTTCCCAGACTAGCAAGACTACCAAAATGTCATTGACATTGCAAGGATACCAGTTATCAGAAGGGCTACAGCTCCGTTAACTGTCCCCCAGTCAGACACACAAACAGAACTACTAGAGAACGACTAGAGTTTAATGACACAGTGTTCCATCAGGAACTTTTGCACGGAGCTGTGCTAATCTAGAAGTATACCACCTCAATGCAGACAATGGCATTAGCAAAGACTTAGCAAATGACCATTTGTATTTCAGTGCTGGAACGAGAGACCAGGAATATAATAGCAAACATCTTAAGTGCTATGCTATTAAAGAAAACAAGTGGGGCGTACAACAAGACATTGGAGTCCTCATGTTCAAGATTCCAGCCCTTTCCAGTAAATCCCATTCCTCCACCATCATCCAGTTTTCCACTATAGTCTGACAGCATTATGTGCACACTAAGCATGCTCAGTCCTTACTGGACTCTTTTGGGGTTTTCTCCCTTTAAGTCCCCTCCCCCCCCAAAAAAAATCTTTTCTACTTCTGCAAAACATGAGCTTATTATACATGGGTGAGGAACCTGTGGCTCTGTAGATGTTGTTGGACTACAACTCCCATCAGCCCTGACCATTTGACCATGCTGGTTGGCACATTTGGGAGTTTGAGTCCAACCACCTCACCTATGCTGGTGTATAGGATGCCAACTAGTTCGTATTTAAGTGAGATAGTTGCAGTCAACAACTGGAACACCACTTCGAACAACACCAGAACTGAATGCTTGAAATTAAGCTTCAAATGCTGAAATTTAAAACATTGGGGGTTTTGCTTGGTGGGAAGTCTGTTGAGTCAGCAGCTTTAAGAGGATGTTTCCTGACTAATTAATCATTCTTCCCTGCCACTACACATTCATCTAATGTTTCCTGTCTAAAAGTATAATCCTTACACCCACTGGGTGAGATATGCAGTTTGCAATGGCAGAACATAGTAGCACCAAGGGAAGTAAGGGGTGGTGGAGATGAGGGAGTGGAGATAATATTGATAATACTAGAACCGGGCCCATCTGAAGAAGCTGAATGTGGGAAGATTCAGGGCAAAGTACTTCTTCACAGATTGCACAAACTGTGGCATTTGTCCCCACAAGAGGTTGCAATGGCCACCAATTTGGATGTGTGTGTGTTGTTGTTGTTTTAAAAAAGATTGCACTTTCTCAGCATTGTTCCTGAGATCTTTCTTAATGATAGTTCCTGGAGATTTAAGCTTCGGATCTTTTACCACTTTGGGCTATGGTTCTCTGCCCATACCAGTAGTTCTTCTTCTTCTTTGGCGATCACTCATACCCGAATAATATTGTCTTCCATAAATACGGTTTTAACAGTGAGTCTGTAATTGACTGTGGAGGCCATTTCTGAATCCACAGGTCCTTCCACTGTGGGGACATAGGTTTCTGGGCAGGAGTTTATCATGGTGAGGGTTTGCCAAGCATGCCTTCCTCTTAGCATGTTTCTCCCTTTTGTTCTGAGTTCTCACGTCTTCAAAATCCATGACACCTTTGGTAAAGGCTGTTCTCCAACTGGAGCGCTTGCAGAACAGTGTTTTCCAGTTGTCGGTGTTTGTACAACATTTTTTAAGATTTGCCTTGAGAGAGTCTTTGAACCTCTTTTGTTGACCACCAGTATTACACTTTCCATTTTTAAGTTCGGAGGAGGAGGAGGAGTATTGTGTTTGTGTATGTGCATGTGTGTAGTATACACACAGCTATCAATGATACTTTAGGCTCATGAAGAATACCATTCTTTTGCAACATGCACCATTCACTGGCAACCACAGACAGTCTGTTTAAGATGTTATAAATGTTAAATAACATGGTTGCAAAATATTTTAACAGCCTCTTTAAAAGCAATTCACTTCCACCCCCAACCCCAAGTGTTCTCTTGGCAGGCTCATGATGGGGATAAGGGATTAGCCTTTAAAAGGCCTGTTTAATGATATGATTTAAAATATAGGCAGTAATTTTTAAATGCCTTGGAGATTACCCCCTTTCAAGTCTATCTTCCATTGGACTCTGTTTGCTTTCCTATTGCGCCTCTCAGCTTGGTCTCAGACAGCAGATGACACAATACCTGTGAAGCCAGGTGTCAGATTACTAGTCCCTACTGACAGGTGAAACCCTCAAGGCACTTTTCACAACATCCTTTTCACATGTCAGATGACCATGTGGAGTGTGAGCGGGACAGCACTGGTGTCCCCTCCACATGTTGACCATGCCTACTTTCTAAGAACTTACCTGTGTTACATATGTGCCCTAATTCAATTCAATTCAATTCCCCATTTACCAACAAGCCCAATTACTTCATACCCTAACCAAAACAGAACCATGCTGCAAAATTCACACTTTTCCGAATTTTGCAATGCAGTTCTTCAGCTGCAGACAGGTAGCCATGTTGGTCTGCCATAGTCAAAACAAAACAAAATCCTTCCAGTAGCACCTTAAAGACCAACTAAGTTAGTTCTTGGTATGAGCTTTCGTGTGCATGCACACTTCTTCAGATACACTTCTGTTTCAGTGTATCTGAAGAAGTGTGCATGCACACGAAAGCTCATACCAAGAACTAACTTAGTTGGTCTTTAAGGTGCTACTGGAAGGAATTTTTTTTGTTCTTCATCTGAGTAACCCATACGAGAATGCAAATGCTGATATAAAATGCCCATAAAAATAAATATATTAGTAAAAATAACACCCCAAATGCATTATTTCAGAAGAAACCGCTTTACAAAATGTGTATATTAGGTGAAAATGCATACATAAGTGTGTATTTGGAGAAATTCACATTAAAATGCTGCTGAATTTTCATGGCTTTTTTTACCGTAAGTTGACAAACTGAAATTGATATAGGAAAAGAGAGAAATCAGAATGGACAGATTTGCACATCCCTACATGAGTATAACTTGTCTGCACATAGTCTATGGCAAATGCAGCCTACAAGAAACAGAAAAGACAGCAGTGTGGTCCCCCTCCCCCTCCACACAGGCCGACTACACAGTTGGAAGATCATGTGAAAAAGACTCATTAGTTCAATAGTTTTCACCCTACTCCCATTGTCTTGCTAAATTCTGGCACTGGTATTTGCAATTTTTATTTGTAGCATTTTAATGAAACTTGTAAACCACTTAGAGATTTTCTTTTTGCTAAAAATCTTAAGTGGTATATAAATTAAATAAACAAAAAGTCATGATACAGACCTTTTTCCTCTGAATAAAGTCAGTTTGTTAATATATCATTGTATTGGTATTAGAAAGGGCCTTGCATCGCCATTCATGGAAGCGTTGCACAGCCTCTTTCTCTGCATTTGGCAACTGGCTGCAGTGCAGTAATAATATAGGCAACTGTAACCCATGTGGAACAGGCCTCACCAACCCACATAGTGTGCTGAAGACTGGGTTACATGGAAGCAGCAAATGCAGCAGCGATTATGCATAGGCTCTTCCATTAGGCAATATGCAGCAGCCCACCTAAGGCACATTTTGAGGTGCCATGGAAAGTCAGTAAACTTTCACTCATTTAGCTATTCTATTCCCCATTTATGTGTGACCACACACACAGTTTTCAGCCTGAAAAGGGGAAAGAGCAGAACGGGGCAGGCTTACACACACCCCACCAATGTGTGTGGTGCGTCAGAATGCGACCCCTGTGCTGTACTTCTGGCCCATCTCCCTCTGAAATACTATGGCTTCTCTTATGCTGGTTGACTGTTCATTGTAACTGAAACACTGGTTAATTTACCTCCTAAAATGAAATGACATATAGCAGGCATTTATTGCATTAAAGACCCAGTTGTTCAACAACTAGTCATGACTTTACAGTGGTACCTTGGGTTAAGAACTTAATTCATTCTGGAGGTCCGTTCTTAACCTGAAACTGTTCTTAACCTGAGGTACCACTTTAGCTAATGGGGCCTCTCGCTGCCACCACGCCATTTCTGTTCTCATCCTGAAGCAAAGTTCTTAACCCAAGGTACTATTTCTGTGTTAGCGGAGTCTGTAACCTGAAGCATCTGTAACCCGAGGTACCACTGTACTAGAAATATCAGTCAACCCCATGATGCGCTGAAGTACAAAACCGAGGCAGAACAAAGTTGATTCTTGTACCTTCAGTCACTGTGCCGCGTTTGACTGCAAGGTGCTTCCTGCAATTAATCATTTAATCATTAACCTCAACAGCATCTTCTCAGTGTGCAATCAAAGTGGCTTACTGCCTGAGCAAAACCCATTAATGCATTTTAACATTAAAATACTGCAAGAGCCCTCTCATCGTGTCAGAAAAAGAGACAAATGTGGAAATTGAGCATGGTTGCCTACGGCTTTCCTGATGTTATCACCTGGATTAGGGCACAGAGTTATGTCTAAACCAGGTATGGGGAGCCTTAGGCCTGGAGGTCCTTTGTAGCCCTCCAGGCCTCTCTGTTTGGCATTCAGGACTCTTTCCCAGTCATATACCCTGCTGAACCACACGCCCCACCAGCCCTGCTTTTCACCCTCCTTGAGTAGTTTTGCTTGGCTGGAATGTGCTCTTGGACTCTGATAATGCTTCTTATCTCCCTGGATGTGAAATATTTGTTTATTCAATAGAACGTGTATGCTACTTAATTGTAAATGAAACCTCCAAGCAGGGGTTTTATAGAGGGGGTGCGAGAGTGTGACAAAACTAGCCTACTCTACAAAAGTAAAAATCACATTTGTTCTGTGCATTTTTGCCACTAGACAGACCCACTTTTGTTTCTGGCTCTGCTCAACACTGACATGTGGCACCCAGAAGAATATCTAGAAAAGAATCTGTTCCTTGAGCTGAACAAGGTTCCCTATATGTGGCTTAAGTGTTCCATCTCTGGAATGGAACACATTAATAATTGCTTACAATGCATGTAATGTTTGTAACCTGCCAGTAGGTGTCACTACAGTGGCTCCCTAAGTGAAAAACCATCTCGTGAAAAAGGAAAGCATTAGTTCATAGAACAGACAAAATAAGAGACACTTAGGCTATCTTTTGTTCACTCTGAAGGTCTTCTAACATGGTCAGAATATTTTGGATCTTCCTCAGTGGGTTGTTTGCCCATTCATTGCAATGGAGTAGGGATGGTTGACTTTTGCCATAAATGAATGAATCAACTGACCAGAACCTGCCTATTAGAAGATCTTCATTGGGGGTGGGGACTGCTTCAGAATGTAGCAGTAAACAATGTGGACTAAAAATCACAAATTAGGTCTATGTGGAAAAGGAAGATGAAGATCTTATGAAAAACTGTTCCTGTTTACTGAATTTTGTAATAGATAATTCCAAGTGATTATAACAGCTAGAAATGATTATACTTTGAACACAGATTTCCTGGGGTTTTTGAGATTTAGGAAGCATGCATATGATAATAAAAAAGTGTGTTAGAGGATTTTTCAACCATACAGCTTTAATAACAAACTCTGAAAGAGTGCTAATAATCAGTGTTCTTATTCACATGTTTAAAAGTTGCTGAACCACCTCTGAAGCTCTTGTTTGGGTATGCCTCCCAACAAACATTTTTTGGGACTCTAAAGTGCCAGTTTAGTTAAAAAAAATTATTCCCCCAGACTCTTGCCAGGCTGTTCCACCAAGTCAGCCATGTTGCAGACGGGGGGAGGGGAGATTATGGGTAGAGTTGCTGAGTCAGTGTTCATAAGTGAGATTTATCTGTGTGAAGGATGCACGAAAGCTTCTGTGACACCTTCATGCTGCTTCCTGCATTTCTGTTTTGTACCTAAAGCACCAAACCAAAAACACAGAGAATTCTTTTGCAAAAACAACCCCTGTCAGTCAAAAAAAAAGAAAAGAAACCAGCTTCACTCATCTGATCTTTAACACCGTGAAGGAAAGGAATACATGTTCAATTATCACCTGTGAAAAGTAACGCCCACTCCCATTTCTCTTTCACAGAGCAATTGGTAGCGTAAGGCAGTGTCAAGCCATGTAGAACACAAAAGGATTGAATGTTTTCTCATTAGCAAGCTCTAAAATGAGATTGTGAGGTGAGAATAGAGTAAAAGATAGAAAAAAACGCTGGACAGAAACAGGGGAAGCCAAGGACTGACTGACTAGGCCTTCATGGAAAGACGCTTTCAAGTTTTTCAGGTCTAGGGCCCACAGACAATTAAAGCCTACAAGATGGAACCCACTTGCCATTTTCTATGCCCATCTTTTTCTCACTAGGTAAAATGACAAACAGGGCTCCTGTAGCTTTGACATTTGCACAGAAGAGGAAATTTTGCTAGTTGCAGCTTGTAGTGCTGAAATCCCTGCATCTGCACAGTTATTAAGACCAAATGAGTTCCTTGCTCTTTTACATTTGGTTTCTCTCTCTGTTGTAATTCTTCTTTCATTTCTTTTTTTGGTATATCACCATTCTTCTTGGGGGTGGGGGTGGGGGTGGGAAACCCCTAACTTAACCCAATGATGGTGAGGTTAGTGGTGTAACACACCCGTTGCTGGGAGACCCACCTTTGCTTGCAACCCACCTGTTGAAGCAAATGGTTCTTCACTAGGCATGCTACATGGGATTTGGTGAATTTTTGAAGATACATTTACATTCATGATTTTGCTGAGTATCACACCTAAAATCTTTCCTAAGCTACATGCTCTGTGAATCTACAGGTTAGGTTGCAGAAAAGCGAACAGCCTCATGCTGCTAAGCACACGAAATCAATGGGTTAAAGCACACCAAGGAGTGTGTACAAGGTATGCTCCATGCATAGTTGTAAAAAATGTTACTTATTATCAGTGCTTTTTTCTGGGGGGACGCTGGGGTATGCATACCCCTAAACCTTTTGTGAATCTTTGTACTTTTGTCCATTTACTGTATTTATTTTTTCCTGATTTGAACTATAAAACGGTGATTTTCTTGAGTCAATATGAGAGCAACTCTATAAACATTTTTTTTTTTAGAAAAAAGCACTGCTTATTATGAGTTGTGTGATACATGGACAAGTACTATTTTTTCTAGTTCTTGACCTATTGCCAAGCAGTTTCATAAGATTATCTGTGTTTCATTAATGTATGCGAAGGAATAACAGATGAATTCTGAATTGGAAAAGAGGGAGAATCAGCCATCACTGCTGACTGTGTGAATAAGCCTATATCTTTTTAGATGTTTCATTTATTCAACTATTCTCACCTTCTTTGGCACATATGACAACACAACTTTAACTACAAATAATAAATCATCACAATCATAGGCCCACTATACCTACATTCTTTCCATGCCAAGCATCCTAAACTCATCGACCTTGGATTTCAAGATAGCCACACTAAGTGTCATATAAGCTATTATTCTGTCTAGTTTCTTGCAGGGCTGCCAAACGGCGGGAACATGGGGTACAGATGTACCAGGCCACCTAAAAAGAAAGTTACCAACCAAAATGTGCAGATAACTTCTATGCAATTTCTATGAAATGAGCTAGTGTGGTTGTTCCCACCTTGTAGTGTTTTTAGCCAATCTTCTCTTCCTGTGCCATTGTAGTGAGAGATCAGCCTGCTCCCTCCAGATCAGTGTCAGACCTCGGGTTATTGCTCAGGGCAGTGGTCTGGATGTTAATCAACTATGCATGGCAATGACTTAAGATCTCCCTATGTGTACCATTTATTTCCCATTTGTATTTTGGCATACAGTATGTACTTCTGTATTTGTATGTATATGTGAGGGAGTTTAACCATGTGAACCAATCCAAAGCCAGCCAGATACTTAAATCTGTTCAATTTTGAATTTTCTTGGTTCTGTACATCGGTGCTAAGGAAGTAGCCACTACAGAATGTAGCCCAACCACTCTTGTCTCTAATGTGTGATTTCTGTTCCTTACTGTGAGCATTCACATTCCGAGTTCTGGAAACGTTCAGATCTACAAAGATCAACACAGCAGCTCACGTTTTTGGATCAGGTTATGACACCTGTGTTATAGTGGGCTGGACTACACTGTGTGGTCTTCCAAGAATTGTGAGACCATTTCAGAAACTGCAGAAAGCATTGTACTTGGAGAAAGATGCAACATTCAGCATGGAAGATGGTGGGAGGGGACTGTATATTTTTACTTTTTAAAAAATGGAAAGGAAGCAATTTAACTTTTTTTTGTATCTTAAAATCTGATTATTTAATCATAATTTATTAGTAATATGCTTGCCTAAACAATTCCCAACCCCTATCTTCCTTTGCAAAATATACAATTCAGTAAAGAAAACACCCAGCACTTTCCTGTAAGCCATCCAAACCACAGACAAATATCTTCCTGGGTGGCATGTGATGACTTTACTTTTCTTCTCCTCAAGAACATCAGTCACTGTGCATTTCTCTGCAGAGCTGGATGTCTACTGGTTTGATATTTTGCTTCTATCCACATTTGTACAACTGCTCTGAGAATACTAGACTCCTCTGAGTGCTGTTCTGTCCCATTTTGCCCACCACTAAGAGAATTATAATAATTAAACATTATTAAATCCCAGTGGGTGTATGTTTGACTTTCACTTAAATCACTTGCATTTATGTAGCAAAGGGCAACGAATTGAAATGTTAGCTTTGAATGGGCTCTATACTCAAAGGACTCTCTGAAGGACTATGAACAATAACATTTGCCAGGTGCAGATTGCTGAAGGCGTGCGCTTGACTTCTGGAATAAAAGATACATTTTATTATCTCCAAATACAACCAGTGGGTGTTTGTTCTGTAGTTGCTTCCAGTTGTCTTTACCATCTTTGCCTTTTAAAACCAGAGATTGACAGCAGATACTTTGAAATAGTATGTGAATAGGTGTGCCTGTTTGCTTCATAAGGGCCTGTCTATTGGTTTATGGGCTTCTTTGTAAAACTCAGTATTCTGAAGATAAAATGAATACCATATTGCACATATTCAGGAATATTTGCCATTCCTGCTTTCCTCAAGTCTTTCTGGACATGGTAAGTCTTCCAAGCCATTTCCAAAGCAACTTCAGCATTATGATTCTAAACATCCCATTGGGGGGGAAATTGAAGAGAAACACAATGACTTTGTGGACCTGGAGAAGGTTTGTTTTGTTGACAAGGTTTTCATTCCACATTTCATTTAGGAGCACAATAAATAGTGGTGGCAAGGAAATCCAGCTATTCTGCTTCCTTTCATGTGTATGAAATTTGGGAGTGGGAGATGTTCCAACACTTAACAAAGTTAATTTGTCACAGGAACATACTTTAAACCTAGTTGGGTCATTCAATCAAGCTAGCTCAGTGTTGTCTAAACTTACTGGTCAATATTCTGAGCATTGTTCACTCACTGCGAGAAGAGAACTTACAGAGAACCAGGCAGAGGTCCTTCTCGGTGGTGGCACCCACCCTGTGGAATGCCCTCCCATCAGATGTCAAGGAGATAAATAACTATACAACTTTTAGAAGACATCTGAAGGCAGCCCTGTGTAGGGAAGTTTTTAGTGTTTGATGTTTTATTATGCTTTTATATTTATTGGAAGCCGCCCAGAGTGGCTGGAGCAACCCATTGTCTGTCTGCATTACAAATGTGGCTGTAATGTCCTGGCTTCCCTAGGAATTGTATTTTAGTGAGAATGCAGGGAATGTTTTCTTAGATATTCCTATCCATCTTGTACAGAACAACAATTACAATGATTCCATTAGGTATAGGAATTACACTTAAAAGAAGTTTGGCCACCATTTCACACATTATACAAAAATAAACCCGGGTATGTCACTGAATACGCATGCAACAAGGACCTACAGCTGTACACTGTCCAATGTATCTGTGTCATATATTCAGCTGAGCAAAAAATCTGAAACAAGACCTTTTAGCTTGATAAATCAAGGTGGGGTGGCAAAAAAAAAATTTAAAAGTATTTTTGGAGGGGGGTTATCATTGGAAGGCAGCAGCCGTAACAGAGTCTCTTAATTTTTTTATTTAATTTCTTTTCCCTGCCACGAAGGCAGCAGCGATAGAGAGCAACTTAAGGCTGTTGCTGATGAATGGCTACCATTTTCTCCCCCAGTGCCTGCATGGGGAAGGAAATGGCACTTCTACACAAGATCTTTTTTTCAGATTAATTCCCCAGAACAATGCTACATCCAGAGCACTCATAAAGAGTATACAGTATGTGACAGCTACCATTTTCCACACCCCACCCCACTCCAGAATGCCTCTTAATTATGTTGCATCCAGGATCTTTGAGGAAGGAGAAATGGAGGGTGCCAGCTCACAGATGCCTTCAAAGAGTTCTGCTGATGCCTATATATATATACAAAGAGCAAACTCAAATCATGATGTGCTGGCGCTTGTGTAGCCAAAACGTCACCACCCACATTTACAAGGGAGTTATTAGGAAGCTTAAAGGAACCCCAAGGGTTGCAGAAGTACAATTTTATTCTAGCAAAAACCCTCAAGGGAGAGAGACCCCAAAACAGTCCAGTGAGAATCAACTATGCTCAGTGCCCAATGAATGCTGGCTGACTCTTGGGGGGGGGGGGAGATGGATAACTATTGGAGACAAAACTGACTGTCCTGGAGAAGGAAATGGCTGTCTGGCACCCTGAACATAAACATGCCACACTACAAAAATTAGGTGCAGGCACCATTTGTAGTTACTTTGATATTTGATAATAATTCTCAATATTTATACAATGCTTCCAAGCGTTCAAAGCCCTCCACATCATGTATTATCTAGTACATCAACTCTGTAAGAAAGATACAACAGTACTCTTAGACCGTGATGACCCCATATTGGAGATCTAGGGGATTGAATTTGAGAGACAGTGAGTTCACCAAATGCCGCCTAGTGGGTTAATGACAGAGGTGAAATTGGAACCAGGGACTGCCTGAATTATAGCGCAGTCACTTTAGTCACTAAACCATACAAGAGATTTGTGGCATCTACTGGAGCTTGCCAATGCTACTACCCTCTCAGCAAAAAACTAGAGAGATTGTATTGCCTTCCCGAAGGGTTGCCAAAGAGGGAGCCCAAAGCTGCTGCCCATAAACTGGAGAACTAATTGGGGGTGGGGACCATTTTGCAGCTGCTCTACCCTTTACTTTGTATGTGCATTTAAAAACCTTAGGTGCATACAGTGCCTTTTTTCTGGGGGGAACGCATAGCCCTAAACATTTTGTGAATCTAAGTTTGGCCTCATTGAGGGGCAGTATTTCAATATGAGTAGGAAATTGAGAGTACCCCTAAACATTTTTTTAGAGAAAAAAAGCACTGGGTGCATACATAATATATGTAATGTGTGAAGTGTTCTTGATTGTTGTTTGCCATTCTGGGCACTTTTGGAAGGAAGGGTGGGACAGAAATTAAATAAAGAAATGGAAAAGAAATGTGTGCTGTGTCAACGCATCACCCAAAAGAGGAAGTGTCTTGCCAACAAAGGGGATGCTTATTTGCATTGAATTAGCATGTGCTAATGTATATGTCTGGATGCAAATTTAGAAATAATTACTATAATTAAAATGGAACTATAATGCATTTCCCCACAATGGGAAAGAGTGTGACCAGGTGTGCCTGCTCAGCCCAGGTGCTAACTGTGATGGCCCAGGCTCTCGCTTCTTTTATTTTTAGACTGGACAGACTGAAACAGAGGACACCTTCAAACAGGGGACTGTCTATAAAGGACATGTGACCACCCAGCTCTGACAGCATGTTGTAACTAGCTAAAAATCACACCGCAGTATGTTCCTTGTTTTCACAGAAAAAATGGGCTATGCTGTGAAAACACAAAGCTTGAACAAAGCTATTGTGCCATGTGTGCTCATTCCTTTGTACAGATAAAGGTGGCAAACTTCACAGAGGAAGAGTAAACAACAAACAACACACCCTGCTCAGCAGCAGCAATGTTTACTTCTTCTCCACAGCATTTCTCTCATACTTTGAGGTAGCAATTGTCACTAACACAGATAAATGAAAAACCAGAAAAGGTCTGTGCTGAGATATTATTATGAAGGAGAATATAGCAGGGATACAAATGAGCTCTTCCTTACAGAACTGTGTTCTTAAAATTACACCCTAGTAGCAATCCTGGGTTCTTCCAGCAGGAAAATGACTTTAGTGTGGCGGCAGCCTATTTGAAGACAGACAAGGGAGATTTAAGGCAAGAGGCGTCTGAGACTCTCTATGCTCCACCTTTCCTGAAATATGTTTATGTGTAAATCTGAAGCCACAAGCGGGGTTAGTATAAACCTCACTTGACATTGCTTCTCCCAAAATGAAAAATCAATTATTCACATCCACAAGTATCCAGTCTTTGTTATATACACACACAACTGAGTCACAGCACTCCCTGGTTATGAGTAAAGATGTTTTAGGGAAAGCTAGCCATGTTTTTTGTTTCAGACACTTCAGATATTGATCCCTCTTTCCTAGGCCTCACAAAATATATTTTGTGCTTCAGTAAGTTTGTGATCTAACCTCTTTGAGTCTGCACTGACGAAAAAGAGCGATTCTACTATTAATGTTGGAAGGGCAGGGAAACTGCCGCAGTGATTTGAAACCACCAAACTGTGTAAATAACATGCCAGGACTGTAAACCGCAAGACAATAAGTGTATCTACCAAACCCCTTTGTAATCCAAGGACTGTTTGTTTTATAAAACTGTCTGATTCACACATTGGAAGTAAAGGATTATGCTGAACATGCACACAACTTGCCCCAAATATGCCCACAAATGCACTGAGTGAATAACCAAGTGTGCATTGCCATGTTTCTAGAAACAGGTTTATGCTTTAAAGCTCTGTGTCCGAACTTCGTTTGTTTGTCCTGTTGTTTTTCCTGGAAAAAACCTACATTTTACCACTGAAGCAGAGCAAACAGCAACTGGGTTTTTCACGGATTGTCATTTGTGCGTCGAGGTCCCCAAGACCCCCCCCCAAAGAAAAACACAATTGACACTTTATTTTTGTTTAAGGTTTTTGGCATAATTTTGGCCACAACTTTATTCAAATTACAGCAATGTGAGTGGTTGCTTGGGCATTGGTAGCACTAACTGACTGAGACAGGACTGGGAACCATGCCTCACCTCTCCCCAGAATGTTCCCAGGGGCTTGCATGGCCCTAGCCCCTTGCCAGGGGGTTTCAGACAAAAGCATGGGGAGCCCCTGGGTTCCTTTAACGGAAAACCCTTGAAGCAGCAGCAGCATTTTGGAGGGGCAGGCACAGCCGAATCCATACCCCTCCACCAACCAATTCCAAGACCAATGCCTAACCGCAAACCTTACAAGTTGTGACGATTTGCTATGCAGTAGGCAAAAAACCAAGTGGCACACACTAATCAGCCAAATGGACAAAATTCCTACCGGGCCCCTGCCCCAAAGCAGACGACCCCATGACAGACATAGCAAGGTCAAGCAAACAGCCTAAAATTAGGGAAGGGAGGGCGGGTGATCCGAAGCACGCAGCAAAAAGAGGAAGTTCGTCACTGCATGCATTGCATTTAACAAATAGGGCTGTCAGTCAATAAATGGCAACATATAAATCTCCCCAGTAACAGCCCACCCCTGCTTAAAGGATGGCCAAAACATTTGCCTAGCAACAGTGAGGTGTCTCGTGAGCCCCGCCCGCAACCCATGTTCTCCATGAGGGAGAACACACTTTGCTGCAATTCAGTGGTAAAATGCTGGTTTTCCCAGGGAAAGTGCTGGGACACACACACAAACAAAACACATTTGGACATGGAGCTTTAAAGCCTGAACCTCTGCCTAGAAAATGAAGTTTGGATGAGCCCATAGCCTCAGTGAAAGGGCAGCCAGGCGGAAGCAAGTTATGCATCCCTGGAGAGGGACTTCCACAATATTGGCACCACCACCAACCAGGCTCTACCACTTTATTTCAGACAGCATGGGCACATAGCACAAGCCCTTTGGAGAGCATCATAATGTGCAGGCAAGCTCATATGATAACCACTTCATATCTGCCTTTGTGCAGTAGCCACCGAGTCCAAATACTAATGATAATGAATGATGTTTTTGCCATTTTTTACTTTACTACCTTCTTTGTTATGCTCAGTGAAAACTGCAGTCTAATCTCTCATGATGCATTCACTCAACAAATGCCTCCACTTTAACCACCTTCCAGTCTCATCTTGTTGGTGGCAATTTCCTCATCAAAAGAGTTTGTGTGAACTGAGCCTATCTGTCAATGTGTTGGAGGGCACTATTCACTCCCCTGTTCCCCTCAGAAGATATGAGATAATCATTGCCATCATGAAGGTTGATGACAAGTGTTGCCTGCTTGCTGGTCCTTTAAATCTGGTTGTTTGTTGAAGCTGTTTTTACCCAGGACTGGATACGCTCAGTTGGCAAATGCAGTGGCTCAGAGAATAGTGTGAGCAAACCCCCTATTTCACAGGATGTCCTTGTGTTTCAGGGCAAACTAATATGGAATCATCTGCAAGCCATCCACCTAAAGGGTATTTCCTATTAGTAGGTTAGTGGCCCATTTTTCTACAGAATTGCTACTCTCATTCTGTTCTGTCGGAATCTTTCTTTTCAAGGATTTCCTATTGCGGTTATTAATATTGCACATATGGAAGCAATGGGGTGAATAAAAACTAACTCTTTTTGGAATAAAAATGGTCCAGACCAAAAATATGGTTTCAAAGCTTTGCTAACAGAACTTGTTCCAAGACAGACCTATAACAATTAGGATACATCAAACAGTTGCATAAAATCATATCCTTGTCCAAGTATAGATACATCTTCTTAGTAATATTAAATTACTTCAAACAGACCTAAAATCAAAGGTCTTTCTTTCCACACGCAGACTCCACTAGCCTGCATTCCAACCTGAGGATGTTCAGAAATCATTAGCACACATTTCTTCTATGGTGGCTTAAGAACAAAGACAATGCCCTCAAAATGGAGATTTGCAACTGAATACCTTACTTGTGTGATCTAAGGTTAAGCACTATGTGAGAGAGCAACAGAGATACATCAACAGTTAATTATCAACCTGTTAGGCACTCTAAAAGCTCTTACTTAGCTACAATGGACATTTCCATACACATACAGAATCATTTCCCATTTCAATGTACAATTAAGCAATTATTAATAATATTTTCTACCATACTTTGTCCTTCAGAAGGGTCTGTGCTTGGTTTACCCACAGGGTGTGATCAAAAATACTTTGATAGTTGCAAGGTAACCAGCCTTTCCAGTTGTGGCACCCATTTAGTGGAATGAGCCCCCCATGGAGATGAGGAAACCACTGACAACTGGGTGCTTTTACAGAAAGCTAAAGACCTTCCTGTTTGCACTGGCATTTCATGACTGTTGTTATTTATGTTCTGGCTCTGTTTGGTTGCTGTCACTGTTGAAATTTATGATTATTTGTATGTTGACAGGTGTGGCCAGCTAAGAGATGCACTATCACTGCAGCTTAATGGGAGATGGAGCAGCGAGTCACTGGGGAAGCCAGCATTGTGCGGGCACATGACTGTGAGTGCCAGATTGGCTCTGCCAGCGCACCCACACAGCACAGACCTCCCTGTTACCTCACTGAGCTCCTTCCTTCCTGCCTGCCATTTATTGATTTTAATGGTTTTATGTATATCGTGAACTGCTTTGTGAATATATAAATTTAGAAAAGAAAAGCAGTATATAGGTTTATAGGTAGACCAAGACAAATGGTAGACTGAGAATCAATACGAAAGTAACTGAGTAGCAAAGTTCAAGGATAATTGAGTAAAGCTTAAGATACTGCTAGTGTTAGGGGGGACTTCTCTTCTCCCCCCCCCCCCAGTGTTCAAATCAGTAACTTTTAACTCGCTATTGCCGTGTCACCTGCTAGCATAACTTGTCTGGAGAACTTTCAGATTTCTGTGTTCTGAAGGACGGAGTCCTACATTAGATGCCGTCTGAACTGGAGACTAACACAGTTCCCAGTAACAATGAGATAATTTTTCATTTCTATCTCTTATTACGAAGCTGAACTGAAAAATTATGAAGCTTTTTTATATAAGTCTGTGTTGCCTGGGGCTTTCTGGACTACAATATATTCATTACATTGCCCATTTCTGTTAGAGAACATGATAATAGAAATTTGACAAATAGCATTCCGTAGATAATGTGACTCTTACAAATGAAGCAATCATTATTTCTTGCAGATGAATATTTCCCAGAGTTTACAAGACAGTCTGTCAGCTGTGGTCGCAATAACAAGAGAGTGGGTATATCGCCAGTGGTTTAACTACTCTGGAGATTTAGTGTGAAGTGACTTTATGTTGTGGCCCGTCATTTCATAAAGGCTTTATGAAGATGTGATGTTTCTGGCAGTAACGCATTGGTGTAGGCTCCTCGCAATGAGAGAGTATAATAGGCTAATATGTGGCAGGCAATGCAACCCTACACTTAGATGTCCCTTTGTGTTCAATGGAGTTTACTCCCAGGTCACTATGCATATGACCACAGTGTTAGTAAAACGCCCCTGGGAAGGGTGCCAACTTCCCAAGACACCGGGGCTTCTCTCCGGTGGTCATTCTCTGGCTGGAATCCTCCCTCAGTCCAGAGAGACCAGTAATAAACGACCCCTCCCTCCTGAGAGGAGCACACTAAGCTTCTGGCATTCCATCACAGAAGAAAGAGACAGTCCATAGTCTACCTAGTACTTTATTAAGACAGTACAAGCAGCTCTTACAAGCATGACTGCTTTCCTGAGCAGCAAAACACGAGAGTCTACGACTCAACTCACACTTCGACTCAGAAGCAAAAGTAACTCTCCGGTTACATGAGAACTGGCAGAGACTTCCTGTCTCACACTCACATGATGTCAACACAGTAGCTGCCTCTTTGCAGCTGGTGAGATCTGAAATCCCAACACACAGTTCCTCTGCACACTATATTTGCAGTCCTAAACCCACCTACCTAGGGGTCAGTCTCATTGGATTCAATGGGGTTTACTTCTCAGTAGACATGGTTACAAACTCTCCAAGTGTCCTGATTTTCCAAGGACAGTCCCATAATTATGAGAACCATCCCGGCTTCTGATTTAATCCTGGTATGCCCTTTTCCCCCGACCAGTGCTGCCGCTGTTGAGCTTAAGGAGGGGAATGAGCTGGTGCTTGGTGGCACTACCATGGACCCCCGTTTATGGAGCTCTAATTAGCACTAGGCAGCCACTGTTTCAACTTCCCACAATGCCCTGAAGCAATGCTATGTGGGAAATCCCAATGGTAGATGCCTCATGCTCATAAGAGGAGTGCTGACACTTACTGCTCCTGCAATGGTAAAACCATCTACCTGACACCATGGAGGAAGAGGAGAGCTTGCCCACATACACTGAGGACATCAAGGGGCCCCACAATGTGGGACACTTCAAACCTGTAGCTGGCCCTGATGTTCACCCACCAGAAACCTTCAGGCTCTACCCACAATCCACCAGGTCCTATTGTGACACTGCCTGTTCTGAGCCTGCTCAAGAAGCTAGTACGTTTGCAAGCAACATTTTGCAAAGCTAATCCTTGACAACATAAAGGTAAAGGTAAAGGGACCCCTGACCATTAGGTCCAGTTGCAGATGACTCTGGGCTTGCGGCGCTCATCTCACTTACTGGCCGAGGGAGCCGGTGTACAGCTTCTGGGTCATGTGACCAACATGACTAAGCTGCTTCTGGCGAACCAGAGCAGTGCACGGAAACGCCGTTTACCTTCCCGCCGGAGTGGTACCTATTTATCTACTTGCACTTTGACGTGCTTTTGAATTGCTAGGTTGGCAGGAGCTGGCCACCAAAACTACAACAGATTCATGGAATAGTTTTAGGACCGGCACACCCATGAGGCAAAGTGAGGCGACTACCTCAGGCAGTAGGGTCCACCTGGGGAGGAAGATCCCAATGTCAATATTCCCTGCCCCCCTCCCAGTTCCTGATGTAGATCTTTCCTGACCCCTTATTCCCTGTTCGGGGGGGGGCAGGGGAGAAACACCATTTTGGAATCTGCCTCAGGTGTCAAAATTTCTTGGTCCAGCCCTGAGTGGTTTTGCATTTGTATGATATGATGCAGCCCAATAAAATAAGAGCCTGGCTACATATTATACTCTTCATGACCATTCAGTGCCCACCATGTGAGAGTTATGAAGAGTCTTTCACCAACAGGCTCAGAAAGCCAAATGGGATAGAAATCACTACTTATACCAATGAAGATAGTTATTTTTCTCTGTACATTGTTTATCTTCCCTTATCGCTTCACTTAGTGGATAATTTTCCCTGTTGGCCCCACCACCACCAATCCCTTCTCCAAGAGAGAAGATAAATAAGGGGAGATATGCAATGAATGGAGAAAGGTAGCCAGTAACTCTTCCTTTCGCTGCATGTTTACTATCCCTTCCAACTTCCTCTGCTTGATAGTGGGGGGAGCCTGTAGAATTGTCTCATATTGCAGGGAGCTAATCCCTAATGGTAAATGTAACATGTAGCCAGGCTCCTAGAGTCTAAGTTAACATATGCACTAAATTGCTATGGTAGGAATTAAAATCCTCTCTGTTTTTCCTTTTATGAAATGTTGCTTTCAAAAGCACAGCTGTCAGTCCTTCCATCGTTTCCGTTGGGGCAGAAATCATAGCAGCTGCTTCCTGCTAGGCCATGTCAATTATTCACAATAGGCTTCCACTCAAGAAAAGCAAACTGGCCTTATTGATGTATCTCCCTCCCAAGCTTTGCCACAATCTTATAAATGTAATTGACATTTCCATGCATTTTTATTTTCTGTACCCTTTGCTCTGAGCCATTGAGAGAAGAGTGCAATGGTACAAAAAACAATGACACTTAAAAAAAAAAGGTCTTAGAAAAAGAATCCAGTTCCTCCAAACTCTCTTTCTGCTACTGTACAATCTCGCCAAAAAGAAAATAGCAAAGTTTGTCTGGATGCAAAAAGGTTGACACCCCCTAGTTAGTTCTCTAATGGTGCAGGCAATCCTATAGATGTCTGCTTAGAAGCAAGAACCATTGAGTTCAATAGGCTGTGGCAAAATCAATTAATCAGTTGCACCTTATTGTGCATTTCAACGACCTTCTTTAAAAAGAAGCCTGAACTTGCGAGTGTTCTCCTTGATATATATTTTTATTGTAAGAAATGAGACTAGAATGAAACTCGCTTTTCATTAAAGCCTGCATATTTCATAGGCAGCGGAAGCACTTAAGAGACCTTAGGAAAAGTCTACGATTTTTAAATAGCTAAAAACTCCTCATCGCAATTCACAGGGGTCTTCTTAATAATAAAATAATCCATTTGAAGTATTCTAGATTAGTGCCAGGCCAAGGAAATAAGTTTCCTCTTGGGGGTCATAATGCTTTCAACTTTTAAAAGGATGTAAAGGATGTACACCATAAATGGACAAACAAAGAGTATGATGTGCAGTTATGTGCATTAAGTAGCATGTCCATTTTCTTTCACTAAGGGAGACCTTTTAACATTTTCACTGAAAAATGTTCACTGGAGACATAATTAAAATGATATTTTCACGCCCTCAATAAATATAAATACAAGAAGATAAAAATTATGGGAAAGTTAATATTTTATCACTGCGCTTTACGATATGTTTAAAGTCATTTCTGTTCAGCATTGCTGAGCTATAATTTATTAAATATATAGCTAACATATTGGTTAGGTTGCCAGTTTTCTAGTCCTCCTATGTACACAGTCCAATTCTAATAAATTCTAATAAAGCTTTGAAGGGGCTTGGCTGAATCACCAAAAGCAAAAGTCTTATTCCTGTTGATACGGCAGAAACTTGACAGTTCCAACAGCCAACAACGGAAAAGCCATCTCCTGTATTTACCAGTTTCCACTGAGCAATACATTTGGAATATACAGGAGTTCAGTGCATGAACAAATCACATGAACTGGGAACCGGCGTTAACATGTTAGTCACTTTCACAACGCCATTGCTACCACTAAATTATGTTATCTTTCATATTTTTATGGTTGTCATTTATTCACTTCCTAGACCATTTGGAGTGCCTAGCTATGCTCATAACAAGTTACGATGGAAAAAACATAATTTGCCAAAATGAGGGCAGAAATGGTCATTTTCATTAATGAGGCAATTGGTAAGAAATGGATTAAGACAGTGAAGGCTGGTCCATTTGAACAAATGGGCCGCTACACTGCCAACCTCAGTCTGCCCTCAGCCAGACCCCACTTATCTGCCTTCCTCCTTACCAACAGCCCAGCAGGTTAACTGGCTGCTTCTTCTTCCTCCTTCTTACTGTTAGTGTTGCCTTTGTACAACTCAACAGGGAGGTCGCTGGGCCCTGGCCTGATCCAGCAATCTCTTCTTGTGCTCTTATATACTCAAAATTCAAAAGGTGTAAGCTTTCGGTTTGCTGGTTTCTCGTGAATGACATTTTGTGTGTGTCTTTAACAGCTTATTAATGTTGCTACTACTAAACAATTGATTTTGTGGCACGTTTTGTAGGATCCTATTCTACCTTTCTGTATTTTTTCTAAAAGAAAACGATGTGCGCTCACCTGAGCTCCACAGGAGGAAAGCACAATATTAATGCAATTAATAAATAAACCGGAATTAGAACTTTTTGCTGAAACTGCTTCAGAGTTTTCACTATACCCTTTACACATTTCCCTGGAAATATCCTCCTTTGGAAATGAAAAGCCTTTCAAGTGCCAGTAAGCAGATAGCATGGCTTCAAGCCAACAAAACACTCAAGTATGTGCATAAATTTAAGCACACATGTAGCTTCATGGAGATCAATGGGGCTGACTCAAAGCCTACTTGAAGTCACCAGGAGCTTGTAAAATGATGCCCTTACAGTTACTCTCATACTTAGGCCCTGATCCAGCAGAGCACTTATCAGATCAATGATGTCAGGTAGTCAGTCCAGAGAAGTGACGGAAGAGACATGACTGGAGAACAGTAATGATTAGCTGAGTCACACTTCGGAGCAAACAGAACAAGCATGATGTGATGGTAATTACTGCCTGAGTAGAAGAAGAGCAATTTACCCTAACAGAGTCCAGTGACTGAGTGCATCTTGCCTAGGCAGCAACATCAAGCGTTTGAGTGAAATCCATTATATTTTGCAAACTTCCCCAAAACAAGACAAAACATTGGGGTTAAATAAGAATAAGAATAATAACAAAAGTATACACTTTTTGATGGATGATGCTCACAACACAGAGTAGCTGGCGCAGAGCTTCCACAGATGAGAAACTTGATGATCTACCTAAAAAGGGGAGGGGACCTCAGATTTGGGGCCAAACATAGCCCTCCAGGCTTCTCTGTCTCAGGCCATGTTCCCTTCCCAGCCAAAGGCCACCTACACATTTTCCTGGACTTGCTTTGCACCCTCTTGTAGGGTTTTCGCCCTGCTGGGCTGTGTCTTTATACAATGACTCCATGCAGCGACATCCCTGAGGACATTTGGGATGCTTCAGGTGGAGAAATTCTCAAGTTTATGAATAGAATCCAGCTTGGAGGGTCAACATAAGCTCTATTCCAGGTCAAACTATCTATCCATCTAGACCAATGTTGTCTGCACTGACTGACTGCCAGCAGCTCTCTGGGATCTCAGACAGAGATCTTTCACACCATTTGCTACTGGATTCTTTTAACCAATGGCATCAAGGACTGGACTTGGGCCCTTCTGTGTGCAAATCATGTGCTCTGCTGCCATCCCTGCCCTTTAGCAGCTTTGGAAATGGAATTGTGATATATGTGAAATTAATCGTGTTACTATGCTAGGAAGCAACTGCCCAGGAATTACATCTACAGAGATATGGAATTGCTTCTACAGAACTCGTTCAATTGCTGCCTGACATCCTTTTGGCAAGAGGTGCCAGGGACTGAACCTGCTGTAAGCAAGACCTGGATTCTATTGCTAAACCACAGTCCCCAGGGGGAAATGCCAAACATTGCCACAAGCTTTTTTATACGTATTAAAGTCACTAAGGAAATCTTAAGCTACACCATCTCCCCAGCAAAGGATGGCATTCAGACTCCTGTTTCCACTGTGAAATGTCCTTCCCATCAAGTTTGGAAGGAAGACATGTGTATCATCAACAAGCTGGTGAGATCAACTTCATGAAAATACCATGAAGTTTTTGGTGAGCCACTGATTATATCACACATGGTACAACATACCATTTTACTGATGAAGAACTGGAGGCATAGCTCGGTTTGGTGTAAAATGCCACGATGCAACTACAAATCCTATAAATAAGCAATATGTTATATGATAGATCCAAGCCACATGGTGCCTTTTTATTGCAGGTTACTCTATCTGCATGTCTCCTTGAATTAAACAAATTACTTGGTTTGTCACTATCCCATTGACTTTGCTGCCAGCATTTGCTGTTTCCTCACACAACCACCTTTATCACAGTATTTCACATTGTCCCGGAAGTCAAAATTAACATGTCATTTCAGAATGCCTGGTGGACAAAATGACAGGGGACCTCCTATCTTATGGAGTTTTCCTTCGTTATTGGGTATAATCCAATGGAAAGGAAATGCATTAAATCCAGTGCTATTTTCTAGAAAAAGAGGTGCTGGAACTCACCATGAATGGTGCCCACCTGAGAGGGGCCAGACCTGGGTCCTGGTGAGTTCCAGCTGAAAAAAGCCCTGATTAAATCCTAATTAAACTGAAGGGAACAGAGCTGGATCTACCATGAAACTAATGAAGTTTAAGCTTCAGGGCCCCTGATCCCAGACAGGGGACCTCCTATCTTATGGAGTTTTCCTTCGTTATTGGGTATAATCCAATGGAAAGGAAATGCATTAAATCCAGTGCTATTTTCTAGAAAAAGAGGTGCTGGAACTCACCATGAATGGTGCCCACCTGAGAGGGGCCAGACCTGGGTCCTGGTGAGTTCCAGCTGAAAAAAGCCCTGATTAAATCCTAATTAAACTGAAGGGAACAGAGCTGGATCTACCATGAAACTAATGAAGTTTAAGCTTCAGGGCCCCTGATCCCAGAGGGGCTCCAGAAACAACTTTAGTCCATATTGCTTGAAAAAAATTGGTCTAGTAGACCCAGTTTCTTCATTCTATGAGGCACCATGTATGTACATAACATTTCTGTTATTTGTATCCACCCACATAACTTGAAAACTGTAAGGCATAGGGATTTCTTATTCACTTTATTGACTTTGACATGCGAGATAATCCAGCATGGCAATTTTAATCAAAATCTGAGATGTAATGGTTAATTAAATATATAGATATCTGGTGATCTGTTGTGGAACAACCCCATTAAAGAAGATAACAGTGGTTACCCACTGGTTACCATTACTGGTTGCGAAGGGGCCACCATAACAGTTCAAACTTCGGGGGCCCCCAGTGTAGGTCTGCCACTGACTGGAACTAGGAATCTTGCATTTAATAAATTCACCAACAATAACAGACAATTCAAAGGTAAAAAACAATGCATGCTGCCAGTGGCGTAGCGTGGGTTGTCAGCACCCGGGGCAAGGCAAGTAATTTGCACCCCTACCCCGTGGATTTTAGCACTCGAGTGCGAGCACACCCCCCCCAGATGTTGCGGCCGGCCCTCCTGCACCCCCCCACGCTACGCCACTGAGGCTGGGGGCGAGCGAAGGAGCCAAGGACCCCCCCTTAAGGCTCAGCAGGAATTTATTAAATTTATTATTTGCGGAGCCCCCGCGAGCCGAGGCAGCCGAAGCCCCCTCCCCTCGGGGGCCTCCCCGCCCCCTCCTCTCCTTGGGCTGTAGGTGGAGTCCGCGCTCCGAGGCGCTCCAGATCCGGGCTTGGCGAGCGCCTCTCCTCCTCCCGGCCGGGTCCGGGGGCTTCCAGCCGTGCTCCGTCCTCCCCCCCCGGCTGAGACTTGCGCTGAGAGCCGGAGCCAGCGGTGCCCCCTTCCGCCGGGAGACCCTCGCCCGCCCGCCGGCTTCCTCTCGGAGGGTTTTGGGGAGCGCAGGGCGCGGCGAGGCCCCTCGGAGCTCTCCTCCCTCCCAGTCGGCAGAAGCAGCCACCGCCTGTGGCTGGGCCGAGGGGATGGCGGCGGCGGCGGGGTGCGGAGGCTGCCCGTGCCCGGCCAGGCGGCGGCGGCGCTGCTGCAGCGGCTGCTCCTCCTGCGAGCAGTGAGTGGAGCGCAGCAGCGGCGGCGGGGGGGAGCCCGGCAGAGGAAGGAACTTGTCCCTTCCCTCTGGACTCGTGCCCCCCCAGATGTTGCGCCCGGTGCGGCCGGCACCGCTGGCACCCCCCACGCTACGCCACTGCATGCTGCAGCCTTCCCAGAGAGTATCGCTTCAACCACTGTCTCTGTGTGCATAGATGTATGTGCATGTGTGTGTGTGTACACTCTCTCTTCCTCTCTTCCAGATTTCCTGCACATGTAAGGTTGCAAGAATAAGACTTTAAGTCAAACTATCTCCCTGATATTCTAGACTTCCCCATGCAAGGAATATTTTTATGTGAGGAAGCATTAAACCATGTAACCCCTCACCTACAGATTCAAGTAATACTATGGCTGTGGATGTTGCTTCTGGCATGCAACTTGATAGGAGATTTCTGTACTATAACCCCTATTCTGGAGGGATCATATGGGGGAAATAAATGTTTTAATCAGCCCTGAGATGACCCACTCCCAGAGAACAAGGAAGACCTTCTGACCATGTTGGGAAACATAATCACACTTATATCTAATTTCTCACAAACTCTGTGAATGTTCTCTGAGGGTTTGACAGTTCTTTACTCTTACATTCCTGACAACTGGCACGCAATACTGTAATTTGACAATGAAAATGGTAATTGAATTGAATTTGCTCTATTTTAACTGTCAAAAGAGTAGCTCTCTCTACTGCAAGTATGTTTTTGGGTTCTTGAAAATACTTTCATGAGATGTCATTCACCTATTTAAAACCGTATAACAACAATACTAAATGTCAAAGCATTTCCAAGGACATTTTTTCAGCATACACAGAAATTTGTAGTTTTCAAGTTCTGCTTTAATATCAAGTGCATGAATCTCACGTTGCTAAGCCATTAAATGCAATTAATAATCAACATTTTGCCTCTGGGGTTCCATCAGCCAATCAACAACTGTGTATCTTAACTGAAGTGGTACCAACAAAAGTCAGCAGCATCTTGGGGCATTTTGGGATACCTGTGGATCATTCCTTGCAGCAATAGCTTGAGGTAAGGCTCTAATTAAAAGCTCTTTTCTTTCTTACTGAATGTGGATATTCTGTGCCTGACCAAACTCTCCTCTGAGACTGACAGCCCAATCCTGTATATGTCTACTCAGAAATAAGTCTTATGGAGTTCAATTAGGCATATTCCCAAGACTGTCTTGCAATCCTAGCCACTCTTACCTGGGAGTAAGTACAGCTGAATTCAGTGAGCCATACTATCAAGTAAACATCCTTAATATTGGGCTGTAGATGGGTAATGGCTAGGTTTGTTGTTGTTTAGTTGATTAGTCGTGTCTGACTCTTCGTGACCCCTTGGACCAGAGCACGCCAGGCACTCCTGTCTTCCACTGCCTCCCGGAGTCTTGTCAAATTCATGTTGGTTGCTTCTATAGCACTATCCAACCATCTCGTCCTCTTTCGCCCCCCTCTCCTTGTGCCCTCAATCTTACCCAACATCAGAGTCTTTTCCAGGGAGTCTTCTCTTCTCATGAGGTGGCCAAAGTATTAGAGCCTCAGCTTCAGGATCTGTCCTTCCAGTGAGCACTCATGGTTAATTTCCTTCAGAATGGATACGTTTGATCTTTTTGCAGTCCATGGGACTCTTAAGAGTCTCCTCCAGCACCACAATTCAAAAGCATCAATTCTCTGGTGATCAGCCTCCTTTGTGGTCCGGCTCTCACTTCCATACATCACTACTGGGAAAACCATAGCTTTAACTATATGGATCTTTGTCGACAAGGTGATGTCTTTGCTTTTTGAGATGCTGTCTAGGTTTATCATCACTTTTCTCCCATGAAGCAGGCGTGTTTTAATTCGTGACTGCTGTCAACATCTGCCGTGATCATGGAGCCCAAGAAGGTAAAATCTGTCACTGCCTCCATTTCTTCCCCTTCTGTTTGCCAGGAGGTGATGGGACCAGTGACCATAATTTTAGTTTTTCTGATGTTGAGCTTCAAATGGCTAGGTTTAGGCATACTGAATTAAACTTATCTGCAATATTTATTTTCATTAATTAAGTTGAATTTACAAAATAATGATATGGTTTAAAGTAGCAAGGAGACCTCAGTTTTACTCAAAGTAAACCCACTGAAATTAATGAGCATGACTAAGTTAGTCCAAGCATGACTAAGTTAGTCTAAGTGCAAATTGAGGGAATGGAGTACCAATGGAGTATTTCTGGTTGTTGGCTGGTGTGTGTATATGCAGAGATAGATATATACAGATACATTTACACACACACTATATGCTACCTCATTCAGTGCTATTTTTCTAGAAAAATAGGTGTCAAAATTCACCAGGAGTGCCTCCCTTGTTCCCTTATAAAAATGGCAATGGCGCCCACTTAAGAGGTGCCAGAACTGAGTTCCAGTGAGTTCCTGCTGGAAAAAAGCCCTGACCACAATCAAATAAAATTTAATGGAGCTAAAGTTTTATCTGATGGCTTTATAAAGGTCTCCCATAATCAAATTCTACATCAAGCTCTTGAAGCTTATGCCATTTCCATTCATTTCTGTTCCAGCTACTACTGCTAGTCCACAGTTTTACACTTTCCTGGCATAGCTGTCAAGTGTCCCTTATTTGAAGGGACAGTCCCTTATTCCAGCACCATGTCCCACTGCTGTCCCTTATTGATGGATGTCCCTTAAATTTCAAAGGAAGCAGCTCCTCTCCCTCCCTCCCTGCCGGCCAGGGAGGAGGGAGGCTCCAACTGTGTTGCTTGGCTGTGTTGCTTACCCAATAAGAAGTCTAAGAACGACTGGGGGGTGGAGCTTGCATGCCTTGTGTGTGGCTTGTTAATGCAAGCTAAGGGGTTTTTTGAATGCTGGACGCCATTTTGTGGCACGTGCTGCTGCAAACTTTGCAATGCAAAGCCAGGCCGGGGAGCCATCTTAAGTTGAGGCTGCATAGGCCTTGTGGTGCATGTGATTCAGATTCTATTCAGTTGAACCTCTGGTTACAAAGTTGGTTGGACAGTGTTCTCGAAGCTACCAGCATGAGTTTGACCAGACTGCAGGAGGACAGGAAGACTGGAGTGCCTGGAACAGGTGAGGCTGCAGGTCCCTTATTTTGGCTGCTGGTCCCTTATTTTCAAGGCTGCTGGTCCCTTATTTTCAAATCTGTAAGTTGACAGCTATGTTTCCTGGTGCTTACATAGGTAAGCAGCAGGAAAAAACTACAACATAGTAAGGTTCTCTCTAAACTATCGCTTTTCCAAAGTGCAAATCAGATTCTCTGTAAGAGAGAGAGAGAGAGAACTTGCAATTTCATATTAGTGGACCTGTGCGAATGGACAACAAAAGTCCACTCACTACAATGCAATGTTCAATCTTCGATATTTCCCACAGACTTCTTTCTTTCTTTCTTTCTTTCTTTCTTTCTTTCTTTCTTTCTTTCTTTCTTTCTTTCTTTCTTTCTTTCTTCCACACACTTGGAGAATAGCCATACAGATAATTTTGTAAATGGCTGGAGATAAATTAGTCTAAGTACTCTGTTATCCATCTCTATAGGGCATATGCTAATTTAATTGATAATTATTACATTAACTACTTGGTATTGTGCTTTTTATACATTACCATTTTTTTCCAATCAGTGCGGGTGTCTCCCATACAGTTACTCAGTGTTTAATAAACCCTCTTCTCTCAGATCTGTGGCACCACATCCAAATCCACTTTATTATAGAAATGATACCTTCAAGGCTATTGCCGTCCAGTAATAAGAGCCTTTGTGAATTGGGGGTGTCATCCTATTAGCTTACTTATTAACAATATTAATATAATTATTAATTATATTATTGTAATTATATGCTTATAAAAATCTTTGGAACAGCAATACATTAAGAAATGTGAGAGTCGAAAGAGCTCAGCAATCTAGCCAATTGCACCAAGAAGCCCACCAACTGCCCTTGTTGCATGACTAACAGAATATTCTATACACATGGCGGAGGAGAGGGGAATTATGGTAACAAGCTGGCCCAGGACCTCCATATACAGTGGTACCTTGGGTTAAGAACTTAATTCGTTCTGGAGGTCCGTTCTTAACCTGAAGCTGTTCTTAACCTGAGGTACCACTTTAGCTAATGGGGCCTCCCACTGCCGCCACGCAATTTCTGTTCTCATCCTGAAGCAAAGTTCTTAACCCAAGGTACCATTTTAGGGTTAGCGGAGTCTGTAACCTGAAGCATCTGTAACCTGAAGCGTTTGTAACCTGAGGTACCACTGTATTCATCAGCTCTTCCACACAGCCTGCATACATAAGAACATTGGAAGAGCCTCCTGCATCAGGTCAAAGGCCCATCTAGTCCAGCATCGTGTTCTCACTGTGGCCAACCAGATACCCACAGGAAGCTGCCAAACAGAATCTGACTGCAAGAGGAGTCTCTCCATCTGCAATTCCCACCAACTGGTATTCACAGGCATACTACCTCCAACAGTGGAGGAAGAATATAACCTTATCCTTTTTTAGAGCCTCAGTTCACTCACTGGTAGCCTCAGCTTAGCCTCCCTACCTAGGATTTTTATGTTTGTTGTTATTACCATGGTTGGTGGCACTGGCCAGCCAGGTGAGGCACTTGCCAATGACTCATGTCCTCAGGAGGGACCACAGTGCCCTGGGACAGCCACTATCATGCTGGTACAGAGCGGGGAGAAACTTGTTTGCTTTATCCTCATGATCATCACATCTTAGTCAGATGTCTCTGTCCTTTCAGTGCAATGAAAAAGGGTCAGCCTTCTTATCCTCTTCGTTTTGTGAGAGGCAGCGTGGGACATTTTAAGATATGAAATGCCAAGTCAATGACTGCCATAAAACCAATCCCTTATTTGCAAAAGATGGTTTGTGATTCATTGAGAAGCATTATATCCAAATCCCCTGCTCTCTTTTTATATCCCCACCTTCAAGCTATCGTCGTGCAGCAAGACATGTATCATAACTAGATACTATTCAATTATGGAGCATTTTCTGGGACTTTTATAAGCATCTGCCTGTCAATTATCACGGAGATTAAAGACACTGACACTAATTTGGCACAGAGAAAGAGAGAGGAACTGCTGAAAAGTTACTAGGAGCATATAATTTAGGGAGAAATGGCAAACAAATGAATTCATGTGTTATATCTCATGCTGACAAGCTACAGTAAACCAAATTAATTCTTTTAAAAGTGCATGCCGAGATTGACAGAGAGTGAAACAGTAGACCACCTCTCTCATTACAGACCAAGTTAATCTTTGTGACCTTCTGAGGAGACCCCATTGGTTGTTCCACAATCAGAGGAGTTTTACTTGGTGACAGCACGGAAGCAGGCCTTCTCAGTGATATTGCCCACCCACCTGAATGCCTTCCCTCAGGTAATTTGTGTGGCAGAGACAGAAATGGGCTTCAAATGCCTCCTTAAAGCTTCTATGCTTTCTTGAACGCTGATTCTTAACTGTTTATAGTTGTTGTTTCATACACTGCTCAGTTTATTTCTGAGATAAAGTTGTGTTTTGTTTTTATCTATTTTTTAAGATATTTTAGTGAATGTTTTCATGGAAGCTGCTTAGAGTTTTTTGTTAAATTAAGTGGATATGTGTGTGTGTGTGTGTGTGTGTGTGTGTGTGTGTGTGTGTGTGTGTGTGTAGGGACGCGGGTGGCGCCGTGGGTTAAACCACAGAGCCTAGGGCTTGCCAATCAGAAGGTTGGTGGTTCGAATCCCCACAACGGGGTGAGCTCCCGTTGCTCAGTCCTTGCTCCTGCCAACCTAGCAGTTCAAAAGCACGTCAAAGTGCAAGTAGATAAATAGGTACTGCTCCAGCAGGAAGGTAAACGGCATTTCTGTGCGCTGCTCTGGTTCGCCCAAGTGGATTAGTCATGCTGGCCACATGACCCGGAAGCTGTACGTCGGCTCCCTCGGTCAATAAAGCGAGATGAGCGCCGCAACCCCAGAGTCAGTCATGACTGGACCTAATGGTCAGGGGTCCCTTTACCTTTACATATATCACTAAATAAACTAGGAAAACAGTGGTGGGAGGAGAGGGGGAAGTTCTGTTGTGCAAGCATAAATGCTTGCACTAACAGAACAAGTGCAATGACTACCACACATAATTGATACAATCAGGGTACTGTAAGTCCAGTCACCAGTATGAGGATGCGGGTGGGCTCTGCCTCTCCACCAGCGGGCAATAAGTGCTGTCAATGCTGAAAGCCATGAGCATCTGTTTGGCAAGGATATCCTGTCATGCAGCAGCCCACAGATATACATAAGGGTCTTTGGGTCATGGCTCTTGTGGATTTGCATGAATTTGAAATATCTATTAGTACTTGCTAAAAAAAAGCTACAAATAAGCAAGCAAACATCTGTTGTATGGCAATTTCACACATGTGGATATAGATAATTAAAAACCTTTTTTAATTGCTTTACCGTTTGACTCTCAGCTTCTGTGTTGTAATCCAATTCCATCTATTTTCATAGAATTTATATTTTAAATTTCAGAAAAGAAAGATGTTCCCACGACTTGAAAGTTCAAGAAAACTCCACTAATCATGGAAAACTCTCCAATTCTGCCTGAGCTTATTGTATAAGATGTGTCCCTTCCTACATGGTGAGTGGGAGAAGGGTTCATAAGTCATTGGAGGCATTGACAAGCTTGTGTGATGTAGTGTGGGCAGGATTTGGACAGATTTCTATTTGCATATGTATAAAGAGTTTGGAGAGGAAATGCCTCACTCATTAAACTATAAGTTCTGGTTCAGGGGAAATGCCTTGAGCAGACTGTAAGAGGATACAGTTATACAGCGGGAATGAGAAGGATAGATTATATTTAACCAGCTCCCAAATCTGTGTCTACTTCACATTCATCATTACAATTTCACACATGTGGATATAGATAAGCTCATGGGTGAACAAGGCTGCTGAATTTTAGAGATGCACTTGTACAATTCACCATTTAGTACAAAACACAATGGATGCCACGTACAATAAACACATCCGAAGAATTAAAGCTCCGTTTTGAAATTGCACTGCTAACAGCCACTGAAAATGCAAGTGAGGAGTTAGCAGAAATGTTCCAGTAAAGTTTAATATTTCATCCAGTTGCTTGAATATTTGTACATGTCTAGATCCTAGGCTCTGTGGGGGGAAAAAACAAACCTCAGCATCAGAATCAAAATGCAGTCCTTGCAGTCTTTGACAGTATTCATATATGTCAGCGAGCGATAAATCATATGTAGCCTGCACTCTGCCATTCAAGGCTTCATATTCATACACAAATCATGCAAGAGAGACTGGCGGATGGCTTCTGGTCCCCAATGCACAGAGGAAAGGAAAGCCAGGGGTATCAATTGATCACACCATAAAAGGACAGCTGCATCCAGAATGTGTATTTCAGAGAGATGGTCTGAAGGCTGAGATGTGTTTGGAATATGCCTAATGCTGTAGCTTGTGCGTGTTTTGATCTAGTCAGAAATGGGGACGCTTGAATAACCACTGTAAAAGAAGCACACCATTGCCTTAAGAAACTGTAGGGTATGTAGGAACAACTTTTGGCTAGATGAGCAAACTGACTCTGGGGAGACACTTCAGAGTGAAGCACAAGGGACCAGGACTGGGACAAGGGGATGCGGAGCTGATTTTCAGTAAGGCTGTGCAATCCTAAAACTGTCCTCTCTGAAGTAAGTCCCAATGAGTTGAATAGAACTTACTCTAAGACAAGTGGATATAGGATTACACCTGTAGTCATTTATATCCATTTAAAGCATTTTCATCAACTAAAAACATTTCCTTGATAAATCAGATTTTCCTCCTTTTAAATTCAGTACAGGAGGCAACCATTTTAGGCACATCCAGTTGACACATGATCACCAACACATAGGTCTTTCTGGACCAGGAAGAGTGTTGAATGGGGG
Organism: Podarcis melisellensis; assembly: GCF_964234715.1. Taxonomy (NCBI): domain Eukaryota; kingdom Metazoa; phylum Chordata; class Lepidosauria; order Squamata; family Lacertidae; genus Podarcis; species Podarcis melisellensis. Next base: position 35,009,808 of record NC_138537.1, read on the forward strand.
TGGAATGGGACAAAACAAAGGGGGGATAGAATGGGGTAGGGTTTGCTTATGCATGCTCTGCCGAAGGTGGCACTGTGGTCTAAACCACTGAGCCTCTTGAGCCTGGTGGCCAGCGGTTCAAATCCGCACAACGGGGTGAGCTCTTATTGCTTGTCCCAGCTTCTGCCAACCTAGCAGTTTGAAGTCACACCAGTGCAAGTAGATAATTAGGTACCGCTGTAGTGGAAAGGTAAAGAGCATTTCCATGCGCTCTGACTTCCATGTGACCATGAAAGCTATCTGTGGACAAACACCGGCTCCCTTGGCCTGAAAGCGAGATGAGGGCCACACCCCATTGTTGCCTTTGACTGGACTTAACCATCCAGGGGTCCTTTAGCTTTACCTTTTACACCTGGGAGGCGGGAATGGAACTCCTGCATGAAATGGTCACCACCTGTACTAGTACTTACACAGATGCCAGTGCAGTTGACAAATACCAGATTGAAAGAGAGGGGGGAATGCCCTTTCTAAAATGATTCTTGCTGAGACTCATGTATCAAATCACTGAAAAACAAAAGGGTTGTTTCCAGCAGCAGCCATATGTGAGTGGAACCAACTTCCACTTGCACATCCAAAGTTCCCTGGTCTACTAGGGCAAATGGGGCAGTGCCCCACCATCCTCAGGATGCCCCCCACATACCTGCTTGCCTTCTTACTTACAACCAATCAGGTTTGTGCTTTATGGTGAAGATACATATTTTTAGAAACCACTCTATTCTTGCGATTACAATTTGTTTTAAGCCATTTTTAATGTTGCATTTTAAATTGTTCTGATCCGTCCTGGGACCTCTGAGTGATGGGCAGGTAAAAAAATTTGATGATGATGATGATTGTCTCTCTGCCTTCCACTTCCAAAGGGCACAAATAACCAGTGCTCTCCAGTAAGTGTGCAGAGCTGTTCACACACACAGGAAGCATTACAGCTTGAATTTCATGCCAAAAGCAAACCAGTCTGTAAAGGAGGCTAAGAAAGCAAGATGCCATATGGTTAATCAGTGGTGACAATAAGAAACATTTAGAGATGATAGTGGAAGACAAAATCATCTATGACTTTGCAATGCTACTGCAAAGGTCAATGCAATTTTAAGGCCTCCAAAGCAGAAGCATGCCATCATGAAAGTATGGAGTGGATGATAGCCTCTTCCCATTGAACTTTGGGGGGCGGGGGAGTCCATGCACACAACTGTATTCAGCTATGAACATATCAATATCAGAGAAATGAAGACAAATTGAAGAAAGCCGAGAGAACAGAATAGCAATTAGCTGACTGGAAGGATAGAGAAGGGAGAAAAAGTGGCTATAAACATGGCTAAGAGATGATGCAGTGACCTTCTGCAGATATCTTATACCTACAATCTTGGGGGAATGGATTGACTTGCTTAATATTGTACAAGAAGTAGGAGACAATGGTCTGAAATAAAATACATTTAGGAGTGAAACCCAGTATGTTTGCCCTAATTTCCTGTAGGAGGTTTCTCCAAAGAAATGATGGAAATTACATAACTACAATCAAGTTAGGGACAGTACAGATGTTACTACCTCTTCGCCTTGCACCCAAACATTAACAGCCAACCAGCGTCTAACAGGAATACATTTGTATAGTATTCTTCATCCCACATGGATTTCTGGGCAACATACTAGTTCTTATCTCAATATACATTGTTGTGGGTGGTGGGTGTTGCTGTGGTCTAAATCACAAAGCCTAGGGCTTGTCAATCAGAAGGTCGGCGGTTCGAATCCCCGCGATGGGGGGAGCTCCCATTGTTCAGTCCCTGCTCCTGCCAACCTAGCAGTTTGAAAGCACATCAAAGTGCAAGTAGATAAATAGGTATCACTTTGGCGGGAAGGTAAACGGCGTTTCCGTGCGCTGCTCTGTTTCACCAGAAGCAGCTTAGTCATGCTGGCCACATGACCCGGAAGCTGTACGCCACCTCCCTCAGCCAATAAAGTGAGATGAGCACTGCAACCCCAGAGTCGGCCATGACTGGACCTAATGGTCAGGGGTCCCTTTACCCTTTACCTTACATTGTTGCTGGCATCCGTCTGCTTTGAGAGATAAAGGAATGTGCCTCCAGGGTTGAAATCAAACTGGTATATTAGCAGCACCAAAATAGCTGCTGGGGCCCTGGGTGCCCGAGCACCCACAAAATTCCCCATGAAGGGGCTGGTTCCCCACACACTGCATGGCCCCTACAGCCATAGGCACCCCACAATCATGGGGCCAAGCTGGTACCCCTGAGCACTGAAATGAACTCCCCAGGGTGCAAGCCTGGGCAGCGTGTATGGAGGTCCTGAACTGCCTAGACAACAAGACCCCCTGTGAACATACCCACAATAGACCTCAGGTTTCTGGAATTCAGGGAGGATAGGAATGTCCTAATTAATGAAAAGCGACAACAGCGCACAGTTGATTGGCGAATATATCCCATTAGACAGCAACTTCTAGTAAAGCCAGGAATGCCGAGATTTTGGTTGAAAGTATTCGTGTGTGGATGAATAGGTAGAAAAACACACATGTAAAAATCAGATCTGTGCAACCTATGTGCATGTAAGGAACTTGCTTATCAGAGAATTTCCTTTTGCCTGGAGCTGGTGAAACGTTTCAATGCATTGCTTCTTTTGAGAAAACCAGTACAATGAGAATAAGGATAATATCAATGTGCTCATTTACATTTACCAAATGCATTACTGAAATCCACAACAGCTGCAAGACAATTCTTTCCTAAACATGTCCGTGCAGGTTTTTATTTAAATCATATTTAAGAAAGAAAGAAAGAAAGAAAGAAAGAAAGAAAGAAAGAAAGAAAGAAAGAAAGAAAGAAAGAAAGAAAGAAAGCGTTGAACAAATAATTCGGCTCCAGTGCACTTCATTGTTCTTGCTTTGCTCGGCATATTTGCAATCAAATACAGGAAGGAGAATACACAGGAGCAAAGGGCGCTCAGGTGCTGTGAAAAGAGGGGGCTCTTGAGACACTCTGTGTTTTAATAAATACTTGATATCACCTTCCAAGCGAATGGAGCTATGTTTGGAAGAATCAGAGACCAGATGTTTGGCACTACCTGCTACCTATTTTGGCAGCATGCTCCCCCATATGCACGCATCGCTCCTTTTCACTGACATTGCCCTGCTGATCACATTTAACAAAACATTAGCTTATCAAGCCACCTTGAAGAAACTATCCTTTTTTTTTTACATCAAATGGAGCCCAGCTTTAGGAACAGGGGAAAGTAATATTGATGGCTGCAATTCTGAAAGGAACAAATGCTTGCTATTTTGGCTTGTCTAACTTTGACAAACAACAGTGTTTCTTAGCTTTTCCCAACCTTTTAAAGAATTGTTTTGGCTGTGACTTCTGAATTTCTCTACAAAACGTTCTTTAAAGAAAACACAGGCACGAACACACCACTTTGAACTATACATTCATTTTTAAAAGAACCTCGGTTAAAGCACCTAGAGCATAATCCCCATGGGCGTGCTCTTGCAGATCTATTTATTTCAATGTGGCTTGCATAAGACAGCTGGAGATCACCAGTACTTTCCCTCGTGAATCAGATGCATCACCTTCCCTTTAGGCCTCTGCCGCTTGAAGCCTCTGTGTGGACAAAGCGTGGCAAGGATTGTGTTAGTGGCTAAGAATATTGGGGGGACAGGGCGAGATTGGATCACTCTCAGTCTCTGCTTAAGATACCACACAGGGATGTTGCAAGGATAGCACAAAGAGAGCCAGTGTGGTATAGTGGTTAGAGTGCTGGACTAGACCTGGGATAGCAGGGTTCAAATCCCCACTCAGCCATGAAGCCCACTGGGTGACCTTGAGCCAGTCATTGCCTCTCGGCCTAACCGAGGGTTATTGTGAGGATTAAATAGGCGTCGGGGAAAACCATGTGAGCCACCTTGAACTCCTTGGAGGAAACGGTGGGATATAAATGGAAACAAACAAACAAACAAACACAGCATTGGATAATGCTGTTTAAGTGCCCTGAGTTCCTCAGAGCATGTTCTCTGAAGGGTGCACTGTGGGGTCGTTGCTGCTCATGTATGCAAGATTTCCACAGCATCCGCACAGTGCCAACCCCACCAAATCGCCAAGTCCAGATTTTCTCCCCATTCAGCCCACATTTACCCTTCTTGTGGAAAATCCATTAGATTTTTTAAATAAATAAACAAACAAACCTGTAGCCAATTATACATTTGCAATATCTGAATGCCCCATCTGCTATATAAAGTCCTGCTTGAAAGCACCCTAAGATGCAAGATTCACATTTAATTCCTACCTGAACTGCTGATTATTTTGATGTTTTTTTTTTTTTTACCATTCTTTCAGCCACCTTGATAAATGAACTCGCAGCATAGCTACTTCGAGAGTGGAGGCTATTATTTGTATAATGGAATTGCTGAGGGAGCAGAGCCATGAATCAAGGCTTCATTATGCAAACAAGGTACACACGTATAATGAAGACACAGTGCCTGACCCAAAAAAAGCATACTAATCACGGAATCCCTTATTACTATATTACTATTCAGAAAATGTTTATCATGACCCGCTTGAACAGAAGAACAGCCCTTATTCAGTGGAAGTCAAACACTGGAAATATCTGCCCATTAATTAGTCCAATTAATGCACAGTATATTTATCCTTAAGGGCCTTTGGTATCACATCTGTAATGGTTGTAGTGTTGCTTTCAGGCTGTGGCATACCAACATCATTCCTCAGTTTTTCTCCAGTGGAAATGAGAACATGAGTTATGAGCTTTACACCATCAGAGGTGCTGACCCATCACGTGTCTAAACATGCAATGCAGTACGAGAGTTTGATCATCACTGAAGGAGGAAGTCCTCCCAAACAGGTGAGCTGTTGGCGTAGGATTTGTGAGCAACACAAAGTGAGCCTAGTTAACCAGGGGTTTGGACTGCAGGTATCTGAGATGCCAAGAAGCTAAACAGGAAAGTTTATTCTCCTTCCTGTTTTTTAGTTTGAAGCATCTTGTGCTAAAAAAATCCAAAGATGCTAATAGAACTGCTTTGATACAAGATCTTCCTCCAGGCATCTTAAGCTGCTGAGGACCCTACCCCAGGCTATCTCAAAGCACACTCTTAGTTAAAAGGGGGAAACAAGAAGTAATGAGCCAGATACAATTGCAGGCCCCCCTTTCTTGGAGCCTTCTGACCTTGAAAAGTCTTAAAGCTGTGCTCCCCGTGAAAAATAACTTTTCCTTAGTGCTGAGTATGTGCATTGCTCCACAGACAAACAATAAAAGCGCATGCCTTGATCATTTATCCTCCTCTGAGGCCTATAAACCAGAAGCAAATGTAGCAAAGGCAGAAGATTAACAGTGGAAGTGTAACACACCACATTTTTCACAATGTTTGCTCTTCAGGGACAATTAGTAAATGTCACTAATTGCTAGGCATTCGTAAAAAAAAAAAAAAAACGCTGCAGTCCCATCCGACCCTGACTTTGTTTGACTCATAAGCAAATCTCCCAGCAGTAAAATGACAGAGGCAGGATCTTGGGGCACATGATTCAGTAAGAGATAGGATTTAAAGGAATTCACCATTCAGGCTACGCGTACTAAACGACAGTGAAACTTAGGCAGCCTCTGCAAAGACCATACAAAATAATCTCTGCCTGATCCAAGTGGGATTGTCAACTGTCTCACAGGGAATTCTGTTTCCTCAAGGAGAAAAGCAGGCAGGAGGCAAACTGTCCCTCTAAAAACAGAGATGAGGCAACTGCTAAATTCAGCATCTAGGCTTGAATAAGAATGCAAAATGCAGCCAATCTCTCTTTTCCCCACTGGTCTTGGGCTAAAAGCTTAGGACTGCTGCTGAAACATATCTGCTACATATTCAACCATTAAGCACAGAATTATAGAAGGGGCAGCCAACATACCCAGAACATTATATATATTCTCAAACAGCGTATAAGATCTGTTATTTAATCCTGCATCCTACATTGACTATGTTAAAGGTAAAGAGACCCCTGACCATTAGGTCCAGTCGCAGACGACTCTGGGGTTGCGTCACTCATCTCACTTTATTGGCCGAGGGAGCCGGCGTACAGCTTCCAGGTCATGTGGCCAGCATGACTGAGCTACTTCTGGTGAACCAGAGCAGCGCACGGAAACTCCGTTTACCTTCCCGCCAGGGCAGTACCTATTTATCTACTTGCACTTTTGATGTGCTTTCAAACTGCTAGGTTGGCAGGAGCAGGGACCGAGCAACGGGAGCTCACCCAGTCACGGGGATTCGAACCGCCAACCTTCTGATCGGCAAGTCCTAGGCTCTGTGGTTTAATCCACAGCGCCACCCGCGTCCCTGAGATATGTTAGGTCGTATTAGGAAAAGTGCCTATGCCATGCAGAAGACTCCTGTATAAAATCATACAAGCCTTGAACAAATCTTATTTCGTGATTGCAATGGTGTAGTCTCTCAAAAATTGGTGTGGTTGTGGTAGTTGTTGTTCAGTCTGTGATTTCATTTCACCCTCTAAAATCCTACTTCTTAGCCAAAACTCCTGGAGTAAACATCCCTTCATATAAAACAAAAAGAAGGTTCACTGAAACTCCAGTGCAAGTGAACATTTCTTTGCATGCAGTTCTCCTGGGCCTTAATGTTCAAAGAGGATATATTTAGGCAAAGGACAACACTAAATCATTTCAGCTAGAAGATGTTACAGTGACATTCCGCCGTGTATCTTTTTAAGATGCGGAGGTGCTTTCATTCAGTGCAACTGATTCCTGGAGGACACATGGCACAACCCACACAGATCCACTACAGATCCACATACAGTTGCGACAAAGTGTGGGCTGTGCACAGATTTCAGAGCCTGTGTGGGGAAAGAGCAATGTTAGCATGTAAAAAATATATATGGAAAAACCCCCATAGTGCATCCTCCAGACATTCTTTTCATCATCATCCTTTAGTTACTGCTACCCACTGCTCTGCTTGTGTGCTAAAGCACAGCCCCAGGAGACCAGGAGTCTCCCATGTGAATATAAGACTGAATGGAGGTGGCAGTAAGGAGGCTGCTCACCAAGGAAGAATGACGTTGACTAAGATGAACTCACAACTTCGTGGAAAGAAGCCTGCAAGCCCTCTCTTGCACCAGGCAGATTTAGGCTGCGATCTCAGCCAAACTCTCCACATGAGCACCCAGTTTCTCTGACTTTTGGAGGGGGAAAGGGACTCTTCCATTACACTATTGCCGCATTGCCCCCAAGTGAATGTCATGGACCACAGTTCAGTGTTTCTCCTTTCCTAATAGCTTGGCCTGAACTTTAGCCGCGGCGAGTACAGACTCAGTCATCATTATATGCAATATCTGGTTCCAAAACACTCCCTCCAAGCAGCAATTAGCATGAATGTTGTTGCTGAAAAATGCGCTGCCTGATCCCTCCTGGGAAGAAACAGATGTGTCTATGGATTAACCTTGAGCCAAAACCACCCACAATTTCACACAAACATTTGCCCCACATGCTTCCCTTTCACCAAGCTTTTTGGTGAGAAGATTCACCTATTGGTTTAGCTTAGGGGTTGGCAAGGTTTACCTCACCCGGCCCAATTCACTCCCGCGGAGATCACTCTGTGGGCTGGATCAGACTAGCGCAGCGCGGGCGGGACTTACTGAGTGAGCGGCTCTGTTCAGCAGCAGCTCATGGGCAGTTTAAACAACCCCATGGGCTGCTTGTGACCCATGGGCTGCAGGCTGCTGACCCCTGGTTTATATTGTCTTCTCTTTTTTTCAACTCCCAATTGCCTTCCGCGGTATCGTCATCCAGTCATATCTGATTGGCTCTGAGGGCTTTCTGGTGGTTCCCTCACCACGAGAAGTGAGGTTGCTAGCCTCCCTGATGTCAATATTTAAGGGGAGGACATATATCCAGGAAAGAGAAAGAAGAAGAAGCCAATAACCATTGAAAACAATTTCATTGGTTTTGATGGAGGGAGGAGGAATGTGACTAGTTGCACAAAGTTTTTGATGCAAGGGGAATCTCTCCAATATCACTATTTTCAACTAGAAGGTCAAAAGTGAAGAATACAGTACAGCCCTATTATGGACACACCGGCTCAGCCATTTCTTCCCCTATGGGGCTGCATACTGAGAAATTCTCGGGCAGCACTGCATGGAACAATCTATTACTGTCAAAAACAGCCGTAAGTCTCATTCAAAGAAAAATCCAAAGATAAATGTTTGTAGCCTGGATGTTAGGAAAAAAAGTTCAAAATATTCTGTTAGCTATATCTTTCTGACTGACAGCACATGAATTAATGTCAAACAATCCATACCATGTCAGCATATATGACATCTCCATCCTGCATCTTAAAAAGCATTTAACAACTATAGAGTCTCTGCTGACATGACATTGAATTTCAGACAGTGTCTACAATGCAGTCTTCAAGACATTTTGATGATGATTAATCATTTAGGTCTCTTCTTCATTTGCTCTAGGAACTGGTGGTTACAAAGATACATATTTTTAATTCCTGGCAAGACAAACAGTCCAAACAGATGACCAGTTTACCACAGCACTGTGTTCTCCCAACACAAGTAATTTGGTTGTCTTGCCAAGTAGCAAAGTTAATTTTAACATAGACCTCATATACATGTTTTGTTTTTGTTTTTTTGTTTTAAATGTGTTCTAAAATTGTTGGTGATAACCACTCAGGAATATAAGCAAATGTGAAAGAGTAGCCAATAAATTGATGTAAATTTAATACCCCCCTACAAAGTCTGGTTCTAGAATAATGTTTGAGGGCATCATGTACAGAATAATTGCATGTAAATGAGCTGTATCCTCAAATCAAGTCATTTTTCACAGTTCCTCCCTCTCGAATAGAGTAACTTTTTACATTTTTCATATGAGAGCTATTTCTTAGAAATATTTCACCAAACAAAACTGGCATAGTAAAACCACTATGAAACCATTGCTTAAAAAAAATAAAATAAACATGCAATCTAGGCCTTAATCTAGGTTTTGTGCTCAGAGAGTACTTTTCTCTTTAAAGTGTCTCTCTCATGGCTAAATTTATATTATAAATACATAGCAGAGCATTCCTAAGCAAAACCTTGGTGTGACAGGGACAAGGAACTTCCAAGTGGAAGAATTATCTGTTCCAAGAAGAGGAGTAAACAGAGTAAAGAGAGGGTAGAAAGGATTAGGAGATGAGGTCAACAAAAACCATACAACTGACCTACGTGCTGGTTTGCTCAATTACTAGGGAAGGTTTAGTTTGTATTGCAAATGGCTCTTAACGTGTTCTGTGCTATTTGTGGACAGAGTAGCCCAGGAGGGGACAAAGTGGGGAGAACCATTTCAGTTAATTTCTCCCAAGAGGTGGGGCTCGCCACTACCAATCAAAGTAGTACAACTTCTTTCTTTCTTTCCCCCCAAAGCCCCCACCACTGCCAACCTGTGACAGCAGCAGCTGTGTTAAGTGCCTGTCCACCATTTCACATCCTCCACAATTCCTGGGATCGAGCATCATCCCAAGGCAGGGTGGTAGGGAAGTAGCAACAAACAGACAAAATGGTGGAGCATATTTGGTGAGTACCTCTGTGTTAATGCAATTCTCTTCTCATAAATGTTCAAAAGGTGAACTGGGTGTGGTGCCAGTGTGTCCTCAAGCTTTTATGAGGAAACAAAACTACACATGTATACTTGATACCTTTGAGGGACTGTGTTGAAAAGCGAGTAAATCTCTGGAGTTAAATTCTTTGTAAAGAAACAAAAACAACAATGCGCAAGGATGCTTCTGTTCTAGAGTATGTTCTCTTAAGTGCCCGATTGTATAAATCTAAGTCAACAGTTGCTACTGGATCATTTCCTTAGCCAAAGTCTGTATAGAAATGTATAGCTGCATTAAGAATTGCTTGTCAGTGTGTTTGTGGGATCAGCCTCTGAACTAAGAACCTGATTTGTGCCTCTGTACTAACTTGCAGATCTATTCAATGTTTCTCATTCCATATGTTTACTAAGTTCCGGGCAAATCTGTTGCACTTTGCTACATGAAAGGACTTGCTGCAAATCAAAGGAACCTAAGTGGGGACAGCTCATAGCTAGTTTACCTAAGCCATATAAAATGCCATAAAACCATAACAGGATTATTATAGGCTTTATACTCCTTTCATCAAGCTAGGCTGTTGTTGTTTCAAATATTAAAAGCAGCCATATATTCATGTTACTTGAACATTCTTAGCATGGCAGCTTAATTTATTGCATTTAAACCTGCAGGGCAATTAGAGACAGATTTTTTTTAAGGCACATCCAAGGACATTGGCTGCTGAAATCTTACTGATAATTCAGGGCAACTGGGCAGTTAGACCACCACATTTTCAGAATCCCCCTATAATTTGGAGGACAGGCCTGTGTTCCAAATTGGTCACTACAACTTTGAGGGGGTACTCATTATGGATAGCTCTAGTGTGCTTCTCCATGTCAGTGCTGCTGCTGCCGCCTCCTCCTCCTCCTCCTCATTTCTGCCCAAGCATGTGGGCAGGTGAGATGGCTTACTGTCAGAGGATCTGAAAAGGGAAGAATAAGGTGGCAGAGGTGGAAAGGGGGCTTCTCTTGCGATCGCCAGGTGGCTGCCCACACTGACATAGTGCCACTGTATAGGTATAGGGTATTTGGGGCATTTACTGCTGGGATGTGTCCAAGGGAATGGGGGCAATTTGAGGGCCCCCAGCTGCCTCCACCCCACTGGCTGGCAGCCAGGCGAACTCTGGTCCTTGAAACAACATCAAAACAGTGGCACACAGCTTCAGAAGCCTTCAGAAGCTTGAGCACGCCTCAATCAGCAGAGTGAATGGCATGCAACAGAAGTGGCAGACAGAGGCATACGTAAAGCATATTTACAAGCAGTTTATTCAGCATAGTTCAGGACAAAGAAAAACATGTCTGCTTTCTTTCATGTCCAAGAGCAGGAAGCACTAAGCAAAAGCTATACACAGACGGAAGTTCCCAGCAAGCTGTGCTGGAATGTAAACAGACATTTAACATACAACAATCCACATACCGCATTTTTCGCCCTATAGGACGCACTTTTTCCCCTCCAAAAATGAAGGGGAAATGTTTGTGCATCCTATGGGGTGAATGCAAGCTTTTGCTGAAGCCTGGAGAGCGAGAGGGGTCGGTGCGCACTGACCCCTCTCGCTCTCCAGGCTTCAGGAAGCTCTCCACAAGCCGTGGGAGAGCTGCCTGCACCCAGAAGACTGGGGCGCGCTGAGCTCAGCACGCCCCAGGCTTCGGGCTTCGCGCAGCTCTCCCACCTCTTGCGGAGAGCTATCTGTACCCAGAAGCCTGGGGCACGCTGATCTCAGCGCCCCCAGGCTTCGGGCATCGCACAACTCTCCCACGGCCTGCAGATAGCAGTTGTTCTGGGGGCTGGGGTCAGGCGAAGCTCGGGCCTGGGGGGGGGAAATATTTTTTTTTCTTTATTTCCCCCCAAAAAAACTAGGTGTGCCCTATGGGCCGGTGCGCCCTATGGGGCGAAAAATACGGTATCTGTTTCTCAATATCGTAACACTTACAGCGGTTGCTCCTCAGTACTCTCCAAAGTGACAGAAAAGGGGTCTCAGGATAGTGTCGTCATGAGTGCTGGACTACAGCAGCTGCTTGAGGATAATGCCTACTGCTGCTCTGTTTGCACTCTGGAGCGGGACCAAGGGCACCTTACTACTTCTGTCACTATGGCATAATAGGGAACTGCTGCACAGATCTCTGCTGTGGTGCAGCACAACCTCTTTGGCTGAAACCCAGCAAGAATCAAGTGATACTAGGAGCTAAAAGGGTCCCATTTGGTTTTACAAGCTGCTGATACTGACTTGGCTTCTCAGTCTGAGCAATCCCTTTTGGGTACAGGCTGAGTTGCTCATAGAATTGTTTCATTTCCTGTCATGACCATCTGCCTTCCACCAGGCCATCAACCCTGACACCCACCACAAGATACCAACCCCATCAACTGAGAAATTAACTGCCTTAGAGAGTACTTAATGCCACCTACTAGGTGTGTCACCATCAGTGTGTGTATTCTTTTCTGAAGCAAGATAATGACATCCGGTACAGCTACACAAAATATGAGCTACCATTGTCTAGCTTCCTCTTTCCCTTTCAGCTGCTGCTTATAATAGCCCCCAAATTGCTTTTTTAAAAGTAGTTTTCATTAATGTAAAATCATGTGCAGACAAACAAAAAAGTAATCAAAGTTACAAAATATGGGAGCAGTACAGAAGCTGAATTTTCCAAATAAATAGAGAGCACACAATGCATAATGAAAGCCAAATTTCACAGTTTGGTAGAAAACAGCTTTGCTTATCTGAAATGTTCTGGGTCTTCCTCAGCCTTAGAAATACGGAGTTTGTGGATTCCTTTCTCTGGGGTTGCCAGAATCCACATATTTCAAATTTGCTTTTTAAACTCCTCTTGATTTAAAGGACTGAAATCTGGTTCATACACCTGAAGCTCCCATCACAGGTCTATATAAGTCATGGTTCCATGTGCCCACCCTCCCATCACAAGTCTGACAGTGCTGCATACTCCCAGAGATACCTGCAAGGGACTCACTGGAAATAAGAAGCAGTCCTGAGAGTATTTTGTTTTCAAAATACCTGCCTAGGGGAATGAAAGATTGAAGCTCACACCAGGATTTCCCATTTCCATTAACAAGATTGAGTGCTTGTGACCCTCGCCACAATGCCTGTGGAATATAAAGCTGGGATGTAGCTAATTGTGCCACTATGCATAGTTAATTATATTAGTGAATGGCAAAGATAATGGGCACCCTGCAACTTTTTATGGTGTAAACATTCTGCAAAGTCCACATTCAGTCTCTAGCAGTTTGCTTCATTGCTAATTAGAAGCTCTTCAAGCCTGTATTAAGAACCATTCCTTCGGGGGGCTGGAGAGAAATATGTGGGAAAGAGCACTATGCGTTAGTGATTTTGAAGGATTTGGTGATTAAACGAACATAAAATTTGAGTGGGCGGCAATAAGAAAATCCATGTTGATCCACGCAAGACAATTGTTGTGGCAGCTTCCTTCTGACGGATGATTTCTGCATCAACACATTGGATAGATTCTAGAACACATGGCTAGCAGCTGAACAGTTAATTGACATATGGAATATCTATCTAGGGACTATTATTGTGATCTGCTAAGCCAGCCACAGTCTTGGAGAGGCACAAGGGAGAATTCTGCAGCACAGATGCAGAAAGACGCATGGTAATTACAGTATGTTGTAGAGCAAAAGTTTAAAAGTTCAAAAAACCCAGCAGCAGACATGCTATGGAAATCCACTGGGAGCCAGTTCTTTCAAAATGTTTGGCTAGAGGTAGCCCAAAATGTGTAGTGCTACTAGAAAATTCTGTTGGCTCAAAATCGTAAGGACAGGTGCCTGGGCTTGCTTGTGAAGTTGTTTCGAATGCTGTTAGTCTCAGGATGTTACAAACATTATATCACGTTACATTTATTTGAAGCAATTCTGCTCCCAGGTAAGAACTGTTTTAGGTTTCTAAACTCTTCCATCCACCAAGAACAGCCTTTCCTGACCTAGTACTTGCTGGCCAAGAGTATAGAGGGGCTAACTTCTATTATCTATGCTCTGGTAATCCTTAGATTATATTACTGCTATGTGCTATACATGGGGTTGCCTTTGAGGTCAGTTCAGAAACTGCAGTTGGTACAGAATTTAGCAGCCAGGTTGCTCACTGAAGCAAGACAATTTCAAGTTTCAACACATAACACCAATTCTGGCCTGATGGTGCTGGCTACCTATTAGTTTCAGAACTCAGTGTAAAGTACTGGTTTTGACCTATAAAGGATCAGGACCCCAATATCTCATGGACCACTTCTCCCCACACAAATTGACCTGAATGTTATTTGAGGCCCTTACTCAGGTACCCACCTCACAGGAAATCCAGAGGGTGACAATAAGATAATAGGCCTTTTCAGTCGTGGCTCCCCCACTTGTGGGATCCTTTCCTCAGGGAGGATCAATTGTCACCATCTTTGTCTAGTTTTAGATACCAGGCAAAAACTTTCCTCTTTATCTGGGCTTTTGGTCCTTAATCTGAAGGGTTTTGTGGCCTTCTTGGCCTGAGTTTTATTTGTATAGATGTGCTTGCTTGGCTTTTAGTTTTTTTATTGATTATGGTTGCTGTAATTGCTTTTAGCATTTCTATTGTGTTTGTTAAGTCACTTTGAGTCATTTCTGTGAGGAAAGCCACTAAGAAAAATAATAATAATAATCCACTCTAAATAATGAAAGAGCTGTGGCTTAGTCTTCCAAAGTGCTCTGCCATGAGTTAGATGGACTAATAGTCTAACTCAGTTAAAATGTACTTCCTATGTTCCAAAGTACAGTGGTACCTTGGGTTAAGTACTTAATTCATTCCAGAGGTCTGTACTTAACCTGAAACTGTTCTTAACCTGAAGCACCACTTTAGCTAATGGGGCCTCCTGCTGCCGCCGCGCCACCAGAACCCGATTTCTGTTCTTATCCTGAAGCAAAGTTCTTAACCTGAAGCACTATTTCTAGGTTACCTGAGTGTGTAACCTGAAGCGTATGTAACCTGAGGTACCACTGTATGTTTTCTCTAAATGGGCCCTCTGCTGGTGAACCAACTGAAGCTGTTGAAAAGCACTCAGGCCACCAACACAATCTGCACCTCCAAAGATAATCTGGGGTTCCCCTGGACTTAATGCTATGTCCTTGGTTTCCAGAACCAGTAATCCACCTCTGTCCAGATCATAAGATTTCACGAGACACAGGACTTAGAATCATAGAACCATAGAATTGTAGAGTTGTAGATGACCCTCAAGCTCTTGCCAACCTAGCAGTTCAAAAGCATGTCAAGTGCAAGTAGATAAATAGGTACCGCTCTGGCAGGAAGGTAAACAGCGTTTCTGTGCGCTACTCTGGTTCGCCAGAAGTGGCTTAGTCATACTGGCCACATGACCTGGAAAAACTGTCTGCGGACAAACGCTGGTTCCCTTGGCCAGTAAAGCGAGATGAGCGCGCAACCCCAGAGTTGTCCACGACTGGACCTAGCAGTCAGGGGTACCTTTACCTTTTTTAGATGACCCTCAAGGGTCCCTTCCAAGATCCCGCAATGCAGGAATCTCACCTAAAGCATCCATGACAGATGGCCATCCAAACTCTGCTGAAAAACCTCCAAGGAAGGAGAGTCCACAACCTTCTAAGGGAGTCCATTTCACTGTTGAACAGCTCCTACCACCAGAAAGTTCTTCCTGATGTTCAGTCTGAATCTCCTTTCTGTTTATGCAGCCTAGAATAGCATTAGCTTTCTTTGTTGCAACATCACACTGTTGACTCAGGTTAAGCTGGTGGTCTACTAAGACTCCTAGATCCTTTTGTTACTGGCAGATCAGGTGTCCTTCGTCTTATATTTGTGCAGATGGTTCTTCCTGCCTAAGTGCAGGAAGTGCAATATGGACATTTGTCCCTATTGAAATTCATTTTGTTAATTTGGGCCCAGTTCTCCAATCTGTTAATCTTGAATCCTGTTTGTGCCTTCTGCGGCATTGGCTACCCTTCCCAGTTTGCTGCCATCTGCAAATTTGATGAGCATCCCCTCAATTCCTTCATCCAAGTTGTTTATAAAGGTGTTGAACAACAACAGGCCCAGGACAGAACACTGCAGCACCCCATGTGTCACATTTTTCCCCAGAATGATGAGAAATCATTAGTGAGCACTCTTCGTGTCTGGGCAGTCAACCAGCTATGAATCCACCTAACAGTTACGTTGTACAGCCCACATTTTACCAGTTTCTTCGCAAGAATATCATGGAGGACTTTGCCAAAAGCCTTACTGAAATCCATTATGTCAGGATATTGTTTCAGCCTTTTGCCCTCATACAACCCAAGAGTGCTTCCAGACACCTTCTATGCTCTTCCTGGGATCAGATGAAGGAAAAGAGAGAGTTGAGTGCAATCTGCATAGTGATGACATTGCAGCCCAAATTGCCAGATGGCTTCTTCCACTAGTAGATTTCAAAGTGCATGAAAGATAAGATGGAATCTTGTGGCACCCTAAAGGCCAACAGCCGAATGATGGAACAGTGGTCACAAAAGCACCACCGATCTCAGCAAGATGGTCCAGAATGATACCATGCTCAATTGTATCAAAAGCTATTGAGAGGTCCAAAATGGTTGTACTTCCCCAGTTGATTCCCTGATACAAGTCATTCACCGGAATAATGAGTCTGCTGCAAATCTAGACTGGAAGCAACATTTACACCAGCATAAAGGACTGATTGGTCAAACAGTGGATCCCATAGCTGATTTGAAGAAAACAGATAGTGAGCTGGAATGCTTTCTTTCTTTAAAGATTGTGCTGGTTTATTTGTAGCTGTTTCAGTTACTATTATAATTAGATTTCCTTCCATCTATTGCATTACATTGACTTTTCTTTTCCTCCCACCCAAAGGAGCATGTGAGTACTGAGTTACTTTGACTACACAGAGAATGCTTTCTCAAGCATCTTAAATCAAAAGGATGTTTTTCATGTTTTAGTGTTCATTTACTGGACTGCAAATGCTGTTGGTCCAAGTATGTAATGTACTGCCACCTAAATTGGTAGTAGCAGGTAATCAAAAGAGGATGAAGAAGTACATTATTATCCTGGGTTTGTTTTCAGTCACTGATTGCTTTGAAAAGGTAGGGCATAACAGAGGAGGCAATGTAGGTATTGTTTTATAGTTAAAACCCTGGGCCAAGGACTATACAACTTTAATTCAATTCTCAGCTACACCACAAATTCCTTTGTGACCCTGAACAAACCTTGAATGTTCTCCATGCAGTGCCTCAGATGATTCCATCTTCAGCTTTTTTACTACATGATAATAAATGAATTCCACAGAAGTTGCTACCTGCCTGGTTTTCAACTGGAACCAAAAACAAACCCCTGTGTTGCAATAAGAACCAATCACAACATGTAAGCTAATAGTTAGTAGAGAATATATAATAGAATAATGATATCATTCAGATTGTAGGAATAAGCCAATCAAAGTTCATATGTACAAAATAACAGAGTGGTAGCGAGGACCGTCAAGCCGTGTGTTCAAAACAGATATCTAAGGACAGTCTCACAATAGTCTTTCAAAAGTTTCAACAGAAGACATCTCAAAAGCCTCAAGAGAACAGTGTCTCCAGAATGATACTACTGTTTTGTAATACAGTGATATCTTGGGTTACAGACTCTTCAGGTTACAAACTCCGCTAACCCAGAAATAGTACCTTGGGTTAAGAACTTTGCTTCAGGATGAGAACCGAAATCACAGCGGCAGCAGCGGGAGGCCCCATTAGCTAAGGTGATACCTCAGGATAAGAACCTCCAGAATGAATTAAGTTCTTAACCCAAAAGTACCACTGTAGTCTTTCATCAGCCGATATTTTTCAACAGAATATGTAAGTGGTGGAGGGGAATGGGACCCTCTGCTTGCCAGATTTCAGAAGGAAGTTGCTACCACAGCCATTATGTAAATGTGCTTTTTGATGAACTGTGATAGAAGACTGTGAGTCATGGGGGTGAGGAGAGAGCGTGTGTGAATTCAGCAGTGCTAAGTTTGTTTTTGGTTCTTAGTTCATTAATGTTGTCAGTGTTGTTTTGTGGATTATGAGTGCTCTAACACTTTGTGAATTTTATAATACGACTTTTCTTGTGCTTGTGCCATTTATTTTTTTCAGCTGTCTTGTTAATAGGGTTTTATAGAAGGTAGTTGTTCTATTGATGATTTATTCCTTATTTTATATAATTTGTGTTGCAGTTGGGATGTTCTACTATGATATTATTTATTGTATGTAAACCGCTTTGTGACTTGTGTGAGCGAAATGTGGCATAGAAATCCAGTATAATAAATGAAATATTGGACCGTCCACACATCTCTCTGCTTTTACTAGTTGTTCTGCAACACTTCCCCAAAATTACCACAATATTGATTTCTGGAGGGGTACCACAAAAGCAGGGCAAGAAGAAAAATATCTAGATCATTTGCAGCATGAAAAGTTGCAGGATTTCAGCAAGACATTACAGAACAAACACTGGTTGGAAATACCACATGAAAGCGAGATCACGTATAACCACCCTAAGACTATCATGAGCACAAATCATCGTGAATGCATAATATTGTACAAGGAAGTCGGAGGGTCCTTCATCTGCCATCTATTTTATATATAGACTTACCTAAGAACTAACACAGGACAACTGTCTGCTCCTGCCATGTTTGTCTATTGTGATATCATCACTGAAATGTTAACATTTGCGTGGATCATGCAAACCTTTATGAAAGATTCAGGCTTGTTGGGAGCTAGTAGCAAGAGGGTATTTTTAGAAAAGCCCAACATTTTGTGGGGAGGGGGGTGGGATCTGGGCTTAATAACCAATCGGAAATACACAGAATGATGTAAAAGGGGCCTGTTAATTATGTAGAAAAATAACGTTTAAATTAGCTGCAGCCCTCCAGTTTGCTGCTTTGTAATCTAATCCTCTGTGCTAAACATATTTCCTGCTCCTGCATAGTTTAATTATCATTGCTTCTCCTTTATTTTTAGGCTGAGCATGCAGCACAGGCTGACAATGGAATTTTACCTAGGCCAAAAACACACTTCTTACCAAAAGAAAGAACACTTACTGCTTGAATACCATTTTTGCAAATCTCAATTTTAGCCCATTAAATCCATTGCTGGTGTGTGTGTGCGTGTGGAATTTAGCTCCTCATAGTCATCTTGGCTGTAAACCCTGCTTTCTGAGCTGCATCTGCCCAGAAAAAGAGAGGAAGAAGACTTCACATTAATTCATTTCCAGAGAGGAGCTGAGGAGTGTTCTTCCAAACCCATCGCTGTTGAACTGCAAGTGGCCAGAGCAATATGGATCAATATTTGACTTTTTTTCCTGTTTGGTTTTGCCATCAAAGTGGTGCTTTTCATGTCATTCCCTCAACACACCTTTTTTCTTTTCAGAAGAGTGTGTGTGTGTGTGTGTGTGTGTGTGTGTGTGTGTGTCACACACATGAAAAGGCTCCATGGTTATGAATTATTAAAGCTATCAAATGCCCTATATCCTTCTTCCTGCATTTATTAAAAGCCAAAGGTGCAATTCACTCACAGTGAAGTCTCCTTGCACAAACCCCATTGAATTAACTGGACACGGGGGGGGGGGGCTGTTCACTTCTTTAGGGATTGTACACGAGAAATGTTTGGTGGGTTGTGCGTTGAAGAACTAACCAACCTAGATTCCACTGTTCCCCCATTGGGTGTTTGCTCCTGAACCATTTCCTGTAATTAAAATGGAGCAGGATCTTTTTAAAAAAAGGATGCGCTGTGATGTTTACAGCTAAAAGAATCATCACAGAACCATCCTCTCCGGTATGCATAGCCTTCATAATGCAATGCAGGGTGTGTGTAAAGATCACTGGTTTTATTTAACAGCTGAAGAGACAGGTAAATGTTTCAGAAAAGTCTTGTTAAATACTGTTACTTTTTCATTCTTTTTATGCATTGATCAAAAGCTGTTACTAGTCATTGCATATCTACAAACAGTACAGTACAGATAAGATAGTTTGTCAGTCTTCTTTGACATCAGGGAGGAAGCCAAACAAAATGGATCCTGCGTTGCCTTTTTGGTTTTTGTTAGCTAAACGTACCCTGCTTATTCTGGGGTCAGGATAAGACACCCTAAAACTGTGTGCAGACTATACATTTAAAACTGCCCCTCAAAGGACCTTGGGAGATATAACTTACACCTCACAGAACTACCATCTTTAACAAATTACACAGAATTTGGGGGGGGGGTGTTAAAATATGGTGTGAATGCAGCCTAGGTTTTAAAGGCCACAAAAACTGAAAGGATGTATATTTATGTTTACATCCATTAAAATTGCTTTGTCTGTGAATAATATAACATGCAAGAAAAGTAGTCTTTACCTGCATAGGCAATATCCTATTTCTTTTGCCTTAGCAGAGCCTGAGGCTCAACAGGAAATGGCTGTCATTATACATGAGAAGTCCAGCCATTTATGCCATTTTCTTACTCTCCCCTTGTCCCTAGATTTTTAAATTTTTAAAAAAAATTATTAAGATTTTGGGAGGTTACAAAAGCACATATGAGTATATCATCTCTATTTTCAGATTATACAAATCAGTCATATTCGATGTGAAACTTAGGGTTGTAGTCCCCAGATAATGCGTAGTACTGCAGGACTAAAAGAAAATTTGTGGACACTGCTGTCTGATGTGGCACTATATTAGGCAGTGATGTCTAGTGGTTAGGGCTTGGATTAGGACCTGGACAGAGTTTAAAACTGGACTAAGCCATGAAGCCTATGGGATGACCTTGGGTCAGTTGCTGTCTCTCAGCCTAACCTACCTCACAGGGTTATTTTGAGAATAAAATGGGGAAGAGGAGATCCTTAAGTTCCTTGAGAAGAAAGGTGGGGTATAGATGTAATAATAAATAGTAAATCTTCCTCCCAGTTCAGAATATCCTGGTTTATATTTTATGATTTGGGAGCCAATAAAAGGACTATATTGCTTGTCCCAGTTGAACAAGCTTTTGCAGTAACTTAGGATAAATTTTAAAATAAGAATGTTTTCACACACATCCACACCATACGCTGAAAGCACACCTTAAACACATGGCTTTCCCCAAAGAATCCTGGGAGATGCAGCTTACCCCTCACAGAGCTAGAATTCCCAGCACCCTTAACAAACTACAGTTCCCAGGACCCTTTGGTGGAAGCCACGTGCTTTAAATGCATGGTGTTGGTATGACCAGACAGTTTAAACTTAAAACACACACACACACACTTACTTCCCAGTGACTCCCTGTCAGCTTGCAGCAAAAGCAGGCAAGCTCTGCAGGCAAGGCGTGACATAACTAGGCTCCTGAGCCCCACAGGGGTGCCGCAGAAAGACTGTAGTTGGTCAAGGGAACCGTGGGTGCAAAAAGCTTGCAAACCTCTGGTCTGCTCCACAAGTTTGGTGTGGATTTTTAATTCACGTGTTAAAACATACACAAGGCAGTGGGCCTGAAGCCGAAACTGAGGTAAAACCAAGATGACCCTTTCTTCGCCTATTAATCGTTCACGCAGTCAAGAAAGCAACCATGGGATATTTTGGCATATCCATTTGTTTTAAGATCCCCCTCCCTCCCTCTTACAGCAGCTTCAGTCAGCAAACTGACACGTTCCTGTGAGAGATGTCAGAGAGGGCAAGCACAGGATGCTTCATTTTAATGCAAAAGGACCCCATTGAATCAGGCTGCCCCTCCGACTGGAAGCTTGTCAAGCTGAGCAGACCCTCTGCCTATTAATCATTTATACAACCATCAGAAGGAATGCAAAGCAATGCTGTGCGTAGAAATACACGACTCTCTATGAAACATTTAAGCTGTAGCCCAAGAGCCTCTTACTTAGGAGAAAGCCCCTGTGAACTCCAGTCCCTCCAGATGTAAGACTATAGAATTTCAGTCCCATTCTAAGTACACATACACAGGATTTCATGGTAAGGGGTTTATTTTATTCTATTCCAGTGGGTTTTTTAAAAAAAAAATCAAGAGCTAAGAAGAGCCCAAACCTTTGGGTACAAGTTTTGGAATGGAATGAACGGGTTCAATTTCATAATGGCTATGGTTTGCCTGTCTTTTCCACTTACCCACAATAGATTCCTAATATTGGTCTTCATTAAGTATTTCTCCATTAGCCTGTTATAGCTATCCTTTGGACTTTGCCATTGCATTAACCATAACAATCCTGCTGCATCAAATCATAGGCTTATTTCATGGGTGCCCAACCATCTTTCATTTTCCTTTACTTTCCCAACCTTTCTGGATGCTCTTGGTTTTTGGTCTTTGCATATAAACCTATCAATTAGCTTTTGACATGTTTCGACCACTGAATTCAATCTATAGGCGAGGAGGTTATGTGATAAAAATAGGATCCTAGGAAGTATGCTCATTTTTATTATGTTAATTCTTATCAATAGAGAACTACTTTCCTTTCCCCAATTCCTTGGGTGTTTAACATAGGTACCCTTTATGTGTTAACACACTCACTAATATCGTTCCATTCTGAGCCCTGTGGTGTATACAATGATCGTCCCTTCTACCTGACATTCTCCTACAAACACACACACTGCAATGCAATGCATTGTTACAGAAACATTTGGGTACATCAGATTATCCTCCACCAGGGCCAGGGCCTTCTCAGTGATGGCTCCGAGCTGGTGGAATGCTCTGTCCCATGAGACCAGGGCCCTGAAGGATTTAACTTCCTTCTGCAGGGCCTTTAAGACAGAGCTATTCCGCCTGGCTTTCAAGTTGAACATAGCCTGATTATTCCCCTTCCTTCCCTTCCCTTCCCTTCCCCTCCCCTTTTTATGAAATTACCCGCTCTGGGATCCCACAGCTAATTCTCCCCTGGTCTCCTCGCTGGTCCAAATAGGACTAATTTAGCCAGCTAGCCCTGATGATCATCTAATGTTTATTGGATGGATTTCCCCCATAAATTGATTTTGAATTCTGAATGTATTGTTATTCACGTTTTATACTGTATTTTATGCTGTTTTTTGTTGCATCAATTAAGTGTTTTAAATTTGTTGTTAGCCGCCCTGAGCCCGGTTTTTTGAACTGGGAAGGGCGGGGTATAAATAATATATTATTATTATTATTTATTATTATTATTATTATTATTAGCTAAGGTACTGTTTATATCAGATTTTAAACAGTGTTTCTACTTGCTTCGGATGTTTGGCATAATGGTTCCTTCACTTCTGCTTGTGCAAAGCTATTCATAAATACAGCAGAAGTTTGCCTGCATATTAATTCTGGGATGTTTCTCTCGCCCACTCCTGGTCATTAGGTGTCTGCATTTCAATGCTCCTGGCACAGGCAATTCATAGCAGGAGCTGCTTACATTCATGGAAGGCGTTGGCTCTTCGTGGAGCAAATTATGCAGCCTCACACTGGGTGGCAAAGGACTGGGCAAACTCTTCCCCCCATTCAACTCCCACACACCCCCACAGCCCACCCACCCTGCTGTTAAGCACACCCATATGACCTTGCAGTTTTCCTCCTTGCTGTATCGTTAGCCGGGGCCACTAATGTTAGAGTAGTGCCATTAGAAAGCAACAAACAGTAATTGTGTTGAAGAATAATCTCTAAGTACTGTTTTCATGAGCAAACATCAAGAATCCAATGCTAAAACCTCAATTTACTTTGTTGTTGCAAGTCTTTACCTCAAGTACTTGAGTAGAGAAGAAATTAATCATTCAGGTATGTTGCAAAAGTATCTGGAATGATGAACTTTGGTTATCAGCTGCCCAAATTCAACAGAGTTGTCTTGGTCAAGCTTGGATATTCTGTGTGCACAGTTAATGTAGATAATGAAATTGACCACCATATTGTGAGGTTCATTTAAGCTCCATTAAACCAGTTCAGTGTTCATTTTGATACAAATGGAGGTACTTACCCATCTCTATATGTATCAAACACAACATGTTGCGCATGACTACAAGTAGATTGGGCCCTAAAATAATCACCAGTATGTATGTATGTATACATGTTCAGATGTATACACAGTTGACACATTTGTGAACTGGAACAAAGGAAGACACCACAAGCAATACTCTGTGAAAGACAGGGAGAAAGAAACAGCCCACTTAACTCTTTAATGAGAATTTGAGATTAGGAGAAAAATTAAAAGGGAAGGGTTGTATAATCCTATTTCCTGGTTATATTTGGAAACCTGCAAGAACTTCTTGAAGGCCTGCAGCTTGTAAACACTGATTAACAAAGTCATGCCATTCAGAAATGCTGATTTCCTTATACAGCTTTCACCTGCTAAAGAACAGTCAATGAACATACAAAACAAAAAAGGAGAGAGATTATTTTGGAAATAGAATAACTACTTTTAAGCTCTGCTGTAATGTTCTGCTTGCTGCCATGTTGAAAAGAACAGACTTTTATAGACTCTGGCACTTATCAGGTAGCTTTCCTGGAATGCCCATGGGAGGACATCGTGAGATATTCCCAAACACTTCCCAAGAAAGACCAATTCCAAATTGTGCAAAAAGAGTTTACCCATCACTAGGATGGGTAACTAAACGACGAACTTGGAGATGGCAGTCATCACTGAAAATATTTGTGTGCTGATGTCCCACAGTGTTCAAGGGTCATAAGAGGGAGCCTCATGCACAGGACTGAGGAGCTGCCATGCTGTTTTTGTGTCATGGGCAAAGTGTGTTTTCAATATGATACTAGGTTTTTATATGAGGCAGACAGAATAGCTGCCGTAATATCTTCCACAGTAATATGAGAAGGTGGTGGAGGGAAAACCCTGAAAACAAATGCCACAGATCATATTTGGCATACCTGAATCATTTATCATTTTGGACACGCATGGGTTGCTTTGAAACCAGGGCAAATAACGATGCCTCAAAACATGCTTCTACAAAAGCCTCTTAAGTGTGGAATGTTTCAGTGTACTAAAGAAACATCTTTAATATGGATGCTTGCATGTTAGGTTGTTGCATTTCAGAGAAGAATGCCAATTCAGAACAGCTGTGGAGTCATTGCCAAAAGAAGACTTGATCATACTGTTCAACAACAGATAACAATTGTGTGTCACATTTTTTGCCCTGCTGGAATTCCAGTAGGATCAATCTGAACCCCAGGGCCAGCCCTGATATTAGGCACAGTGAGGTAGTGGAGTGTCATGAAAGTGCAGCAAATTACTGATTATTTAAGCTATCATCGTTATTATTTCAGAAATAGGAAGAAGCATTTGTGGGATTTTCTGCCTCAGGTGCCAAAATAACTTGGCCATAAGTTAGATACTATCCAGAGGGATGGGCAAATTGGTCGGTCTTTGTTTTTCTCAATTTCTTATTTTTCCATTTTTAATTCTCCACATTTCTGCAGCAATTTGCCCGTTTTAAAAAATCCTTAAGAAAAATTGCTCAGCATTTTAGTGCTGCTTTCTCATAACACATTTATTGCAAGCAATCTTTCGCAATAGAATGCTTTTTTGTATGTTGTTGTTTGTATGTTATTCTCACTAATATACGTATTTATATGCACATTTTCCCCTGTACACACTACTTGGCTGGAGAAGTGCATTGCAAAAGTATGAATTTTGAGGGATGCCTATTTCAGATTTGAATTTCTCATCGATCCCCAGCCAGGCACCTTGACTTCTGTGGCGATTGAATTTGCTGCTCCACCTCAAGGAGCAAAATGTCTTGGAACAGCCCTCTTCACCATGCTCATTTTTTATCCTAAGAACATGAGCCTTTCAGCATCACACCATTTAGTTTGTTATGCTGTTTTTCACATTAGCATACCAGATGCATCGGAGAAGCCCAGGAGCAGGAAATGAAAGCAGCGTGCATGAATGCACAAACGCACAAACACCTCATCTCGAGTACCTCATGACCAGTAGCATGTTAGGTTCTGTTTAATCATCATGACTTATAGCTGTCAATATGGTGTGCTCACAGAAACACCCAAAGAACTTATCGAAAGTAGCTTCAGGTATTTATGAGGCAGCAAATGTTTGTGCCATTTGAGCCTGATATGGACCTGATTTTGCTATGTCTAAAAGGGTCAGCTACCAATTCAGAATAATTGTCATGTCTCATAGTTTCTATCATTTATCTCAAATTATGAGAGAAGGTGGCTCCATGGATCAGGAGAATGAGAGAGAGAGAGAGAGAGAGAGAGAGAGAGAGAGAGAGAGAGCGCGCGCGCGTACAGCAGCACGGGCCATTTCTTTGTTTTGGGTTCAGTAAATACCACACCCCACTGAAAACTTTTGGAAATATTTAATTCATATATTTTCCTACTAATCCCCAATAAGCAATCACTGCGTCCAGCATTTCAAATATTAGCCATCTTCCGCCTTCCCTCCCTTCTTGCCTTCTTCCCACCTAGAGTAGGCATATATATTTCCTAGGGTGTCATCCCTCATTATGTTGAACATAAAACAGTTTGAGCAGACTGATATGGCCAAAATCCACAGTGCCATCCTTTTCCATCAATGGACCCTGCTGGCAAGACATGTTTTGATGTCTTTGTACTTTAATAAGAGCCCAGACTCCTTCTGTGTTACTGTTCAGAGCATTATACTAATACTGAGGAACTAATATTTCCATCATGAAGGTTTGCACTGCCGTGAGCTAAAGTTCTGCCCGATGAGTGAACAATGGCAATTAATCAGCTGAATGAAGGGCAACACAATGGAATGTTCTGACACCTGTAGGCCTGATGGTTCAGGGGCCAACGCCCTGATGCAGCAGCCATGTGCAAGGTAGGCAACAGACTGCCTGGGAACCCTGCACACACTGCCTTGAGTTCCATCACTCATTTATTTGCCCAAAAAAGCCCTTAGGCCACCAGCATTAAGGGGAAAAATCACGATGGCATACCTTCCAACTTTCCCCCATACAAAACCAGGAAACACATCTTCTGGGTCATGCTCCCAGGCAAGTCACATGACCCGCGCCTTGCTCTGCCCTGAAAAAAGGAGCTTTTGGGGGGCAAGAGCACAGCACAAGAGCACACAAGATGGCCACCGAGATCTCACAAGAAAAAAGGGATGTCCCATCTTTCCAGGGCACTTGGAAGGCATGCAATCAGTAGTGAACAGCATAAAATGAACAGTAAAATTAAATTAATAAAACAAGTGTAAAATGCTTCACAACTCAGTTAGGTTAGATGAATACATCAATGTAGCTGGATCACCCTCAGCGCAAACCTGGGTGAACAGACATGTTTTAAGAAGGAGCCTAAGTACTGATAGGATTGGGTACTGCCACACCAAAGGCCTTGTTTATAATGGATGTAAGTTAAACCTTGAGAACATGTGGCACAACTAAGAACATCTCTCCCAAGAACTGAGTGACTGGGTAAGGATATACATGGTAAGGCATTCTGAAGGTAAACTGGACCCATCAGTTTACACATCAATGTAATGTGTCCATCACCATATCATAGCTGTCAACTTTTCCCTTTTCTTGCAAGGAATCCTATTCAGAATAAGGGACTTTCCCTTTAAAAAAGGGAAACGTTGACAGCTATGCATCATATAGGCAGCCAACACAGCTCTTTCAGCCCAGGTGCTAAGCACTGTCAATAATGCACACCCATCAACATCTCGCAGTAGCATTCCAAACCAACCATAAGGTTGCAGTAATCCAATCTGGAGGTTACCAATGCCTGAAGTACAGCAGCGAAACTATCAGAATTCAGGAATTGCTGGAGCTGTCGCTCTAGCTGATACAGAAGAAGGATGGATATAAATGAAATGGACAGATTGACAAGATATAGAGTGATATATGACACCACCACCGTGAAACCACTTCTGACTGCTTTGACAGTGCTACCTCTGTGTCAGTGGAGATGGGAGGGGGTTAGGGCAGTGCAAACCCCACACATCAAGTTACACATTGCGCCCAAGAGAAACCCTTAATAGCAATATGGCTTCATTTGCACTGCACCTGATTCCCTCACCATATTCTCCATTGGAATGTCCAGGTATGTGTGTCAGCAAAACTATCAGGTTTCACAAATGTCCTAAACCCAAGCTACTAATTACATGTGCCAGGATGTTGAAGCACCCTTGAATCTCTTCATCTTCGTATTCACATGGCAGCACTTCCTAACCTCAAATAAGAATCCCCAGGATGAGACCTTCAAAACGATAATCATTTTGTCAGGTGGGGAGCACTGCTATTTTCATGTGAAAGTACAACCGTACTTTAAATGGCATTTGGTCTTCAATTTGCTTCCTCCATAATCTCACAGGAACTTCAACAAAGTGTCAGGTGTTTCTGTCAGAGGTGAATGCGGCCACAGGACTTCAAAGTATAGGTTTTCTTTTCACATGATTGAGAACTGGGCTTAAGTCCCTTGAAAAGAAGCCCATTAATTTGAAGAGGCTGAGTCAGGCTTCAAATGCTCCTTTAAGCCTGTTATAGGAAGCATACCATAACTCACACGCTCTCTCTCTCGCTCTCTCGCTCTCTCTCTCTCTCTCTCTCTGACTATCATACACATATTTTCCCCCTTTTCTGTGTTACATATAGGTACATTTCCGTAGTTCCTACTTTTCCTGGCCTAGCTACATTCATACAGATAGGTCATTTGCATCCTTTGTTAAAGCTGTAAAACGTGAGAATGTTTACATGACTTTCACCCCCCCGTCAAAATCTATAACAATACTTTATTTACTATCCACTGACCAGAGATAAAAGTTACAGAATTTAAAAAAGGGGGGGGGGGGGAGAAAACAGACAGCAATCATATTGTCTAAGTGAAATTGCAACATTTGGAAATGTTGCAACTTACTTGGTCATTTAAAAAACCCTGAAGCCTTCCGGTAAATATTTGTGGCTCTAGTTTTCTTTTGAACATGCTGCCACCATCCATACTACATGTACAAGTAATCCCATTGGTTTTTAGAGTGTCACTGCCCTACTGCCAGAAGTTATCCTGAGGTCCCACAGCACCAGCAACTTCATGGTCATACAAAAGTCCATCAACTGGAGGCCTGGAGCATCCTTTAGAAATTTAATGTGAGGCATCAGCTAACCAGAAATCCAGACGGCGTACCTCATTTTACTGTGTAACAGAAATGATGTAGAGAAGCCTCTCCTACAACAGCGAACTGGGCAAACTGCCCATTGAGTAGCCTTCACAGTCATCCTAGATAATTTAGTAGCGAGAGCGATTTGGCAGACTCCATTGAGATGCTCGCTGACTGTGGGGGGAGAAGAACCACAAAAGCACCCGTAGATAGATAGATCGTAGGTTTCATTGGCAAGGTAAAGCCCACAGCTTGAAATATGGGAAATAAATTGTGCCAGGGAAGTGACTGTGGAGCAAGCTTTGCATAAAGTCAACTGCGGCAGGTTGAGGAAGAACAATGGAAGAAAGGGAAATCACGGGCCCTAAATAACAGACATTACTCTTAAGAGCACCAACTGCAGTGTTGCTGCTTTTTTTATCTCTGTCACTTCCACGCAAGGAGAGGTGTCTTAAAATACATGGGCAGAGGCAGTGATGCTGCTGGAAACCATGGAGGGTGCTCTTGTGTTCGGTTCTTGCTTACCACAGATATCTGGACTAGGCGAACCATTCCTTTAGACTATTCCAGCAGGCTCCTTACCTCTGTATGAGTCTCAACCATTTCCTTGCTATTTAGATGCATAGGCCACCTAAAAGAACTCTCATGAGATAAAACAAAAAAAATTCCTTCCAGTAGCACCTTAAAGACCAACTAAGTTAGTTCTTGGTATGAGCTTTCGTGTGCATGCACACTTCTTCAGATATCTGAAGTGTGCATGCACACAAAAGCTCATATCAAGAACTAACTTAGTTGGTCTTTAAGGTGCTACTGGAAGGAATTTTTTTTGTTTTGACTATGGCAGACCAACACGGCTACCTATCTGTATCTCATGAAATACTTCTGGTCCCTGGGAAAACTCCCATTTGCTCCCTACTTTAGCATAATCACCTTGCCTTTGTGCTGAAGCAATTCATGGTCTTCTCTTTTTTCATGGTAGCAACATTTCTGATCTCTCACAGTTTGGCATTCCTGATGTCTTAATTTTCACAAATTCTCTCTCTCTTGAAGGCCCTCCCCCCTCCAACTGCTACGAAGAAGTACAAACGTTGCAGAGTTCTTCTGCCACTCTCTCCGTCAAATTATTCCATTTCTGATCTCTTTGTACAGGTTGCCAATTTCCTCCCCATTCTTTGGCACAGAATTGACAAGAAGCACAGCAGAGATGACAAGGAGAGGCGCAGGGATCATGCCTGAGTGGTGTGAAATTGACAAGTGGCAGGGGAACAAGTGTTAGTGACCAAGGTTTTCACCTCAAGATCCGATTTCACTTTTAATGGTCTGTCTGTGAGAAAGAATCTGAATAAGCAGGTATTTTTCATTTCTGACTTTTGTGCCTGTATACAATAGGCATGCGAGCAAAGACACCACTGCTAAGGCTTCATTGAAATTGTTCACTGAGTTTTTCTCACTTTTGCTGTCCAAGTTCAGAACACACACACACACAAACTGTTCTCAGGTTTTAATTGAATAGCTTCTAATGCATGAAAAGGTTCTCCAAACACTGATATTATCCCTTTAGAAATTTTGCCTCATTTCCTCATATTTTTAGGATGAATTCTTTCCTCCCAAATAATCATGTTTCCCAATTTAGCACTAAAGCCTGGAACAGACTTTCTTTTCTCCTAGCACAGAAAATGAACAAAATGACCAAAATAGCTTACGCAGTCCTCCCAAGCCTGCTGGTAGCTCCTGCCAAGTCTCCCAATCTACTAACTGCCATGCCAATGAACTGAAAAAGATAGCAACAGCTTCCTGCCCCGTATTAATGCCCCAGGGTTGTTTCTGTTTTTGCTTTTGCCTGTGGGACATTAATGTTTCCCGGTTCATTTCCCTGGGACTCCCAAGGTGCAGTGTTCTCAGATGATGAGGGCATCAATATACCAGCACCTCTCAAAACCGCTATTAGGAAGTGAATCTACAACTGCATCAATGGCTATGGGATTGCATCTGCTACCCACATGTCATGCTAACCTCGAAACAGTAAGTACTAGAAGCTAGTTTTGTATGTGAGTTGATGAACTAAGAGGCAGATATTGGACCACCATGTCCTATAGTCATAGGAAGCAGACAATAATGCAATGAATGAAAGAACTTGTAAGCAATGAGTTTGTTGCCATTGCTGTATTTATATAGTGCTTTTTCCTAAGGGGTTTGGCTTGGGGAGACTGGGAGAGTCAAGATTTGGAAAAGCCTGTGGGTTATTGGTTGGACATATGCATGCAAAACATCCCAGCTTCAACCCCTGGGGTCTCTAGGAAGGGCTGGAATAAAAGTCCTTTTCAAATTGCTAAACAATCACAGCCAGTCTGTGTAGACGAAAAAAACTGAATGGAGTTGATTTGTGGGGCGCAGGGAGGTGGGGGGAGATGCAGCGACACTTCTTTTCAGTTGATGTAAAACCATCCCGTAATGCTACATAGGGGAGGTTTAGATCAGCATTGTGAGATGTCACCTGATGCAGCCCAGAACTGGAAGAAGCAGACACTACTTACAAAGACACTTCTCAAACAGAAGCCCTGTGCCTCTGGAGCCTCAAATTTCAGCAGCACCCTGTGCAATGCCAAAATTCTCCACCTCTCACGCGCCTCTCACGCTCCATTCTAAATAACAGTTGCAGCATCCTCAACAGCACCCCCACAGCTCCACACCAAGTGCACCTGAACCGGTCTTGCTCCCCTAAATCTGCCTCTGATGACCATCCTGCTCATCACTTTGGAAGAAGTAAGGTAAAGGTAAAGGGACCCCTGACCATTAGGTCCAGTCTTGACCGACTCTGGGGTTGCGGCGCTCATCTCGCTTTATTGGCCGAGGGAGCCGGCGTACAGCTTCTGGGTCATGTGGCCAGCATGACTAAGCCGCTTCTGGCGAACCAGAGCAGTACACGGAAACGCCATTTACCTTCCCGCTGGAGCAGTACCTATTTATCTACTTGCACTTTGACGTGCTTTTGAACTGCTAGGTTGGCAGGAGCAGGGACCGAGCAACGGGAGCTCACCCCGTTGCGGGGATTCGAACCGCCAACCTTCTGATCAGCAAGTCCTAGGCTCTGTGGCTTAACCCACAGCGCCACCCTTTTTGGAGGAAGTAGAAGCTCTTTATTCAAGCACCTGCCTTAGAAGATGTAGTTCTTCCAAATCTACCAGCAGCTCTAGTCTGGGTCAAGCAAGTTTTCGCAATGCTAATGTAAACTAAAGGTGCTCAATGGATAATTGACTTTAATCATTCACACTTTGAAATGTACGAATTCAAACTCGTTAGCAAATAGTTTTACAGAGTATGAAGTTGGTGAATGGACCGCAGGCTAAATTGAATCTAGCCTAATCTGAAGTGAAACTATCCAAATTACTTACTTCCTGCCTGCTACCCCACCCTTTGAGCACCAGTCCCAAATTTTTGAGTCCAGTTATGAAATCTGATGGAGACAGGATCAAGTATGGGGGAGAAATTTGTTCTGTTGTTACAAAGTCCACACATCCCAAACCAATATGATACCTGAAATGCAGCTATTATTTGAAGTTTGCTCCTCTGCGTTTTTTGGTGATGTTCTTCAACCAGACATGAGTACAAAAAAATGCATATAAGGAAAAAGGGCAGGGGTAAGTGCATATAAAAAGGTGAGTAGTAAAAATACCATTACAGTGGTACCTCGGGTTAAGTACTTAATTTGTTCTGGAGGTCCGTTCTTAACCTGAAACTGTTCTTAACCTGAAGCACCACTTTAGCTAATGGGGCCTCCTGCTGCCACTGCACTGCTGGAACACGATTTCTGTTCTCATCCTGAAGCAAAGTTATTAACCCAAGGTACTATTTCTGGGTTAGCAGAGTCAGTAACCTGAAACGTATGTAACCTGAGGTACCACTGTATATATGTGGGGAAGACTAGCAAATAGGTGTGTATCAGGCAAAATTATGTATCAAAATGTATATATTAGGATAAATGCACACAAAAATGCATATAAATTTTCACACTTTTTAAAAGTAGATCACAAATTGGTGCAAACTGAACAAAAGGTTGTAAAAATGAGAACAGAAAAAAACAAAATAGATTCATCGATCTCTATCAGCACACTGCACTTGCCATTTTTATGGTACAGTAGTTGTTTAATTCCTCGGTTTATTCCTATTTCTGTGTATATTGGGGAAAAGCACAACTATGTTTGTGTTTTTGTTTGTTTGTTTGTTTGTTTAAGTTTATGCTTTATTGTGCAAACTGCAAAAAAGAAAAAGAAAAACCATACATTTACAACACCCACCACCTCAAATACAAAATAAACAAAAAAGTAAATTCTTATGTTTTGTCAATAAATCTTCTCAAAGTACATCCAACTTCCCATCTTCTCCATATTTCTTTCAGTATTTACAATGTTTTTGCATAAATCTATATGTTCATTTTACAATAAAGTATTACTCTTCTGTGTCTTTATTTCTTATTTAATACCACTGCAGACGTTATTCGAAGGCAGCGACCGAGTTCATACTGCAACAGTTATTTTTAAGAGATGTTTTGAAAACTTCCCATTTTGCAATAAATATTTATTTTGACTTGTCTTTCATTTTTTCAGATAGCTGGGCCAGCTCTTCATACTCAGCTAGTTTTTGTAACCATTCTGAAGTGGAAGGAATTTTATCACTTTTCCAGTCAGTCGTTATTAAGATTCTCACTGTGACTGTGGCGTATAAAAAAACTTATTTTGCATTTTTAGGAATATCTGGTCCTGTAATTTGAAGTAGAAAGGCTTTGGGGGGGTTTTAAATGAAACCTTGAACGTTTTCTTAAGTTCACCATAAATGTCATCCCAGAATATCTTTTTTTTTTTTTTTTTACATAACCACCACATATGAAACATGGTACCAATTTCTACTCCACATCTCCAGCAAGTATTAGGTATATTTTTATACATTTTTGAAATCTTCCATGGGGTCAAATACCAGCGGTATTGCATTTTTTGAAAGTTGGGAAAGCACAACTATGTTGAAGTGTTCCAAAATAGGGTTATTTTTGGGACATCATTGAGGACAATCATACCGTCAATAGCGATCACAAGGTCCTGAACTATATTTATTGAACTTTTAAAAATCAATGATGCTTTTCCATAATTCATGTGTCATATACATTCTTATTATGACTTGAGGATTATACTGGCACAAGAGCTTGGGTGGGGAGGGGGTCTTAATTAAAGCTATTATATATGTATAACATAGCCTTGAAGAAATGAGTTACAGTATACCTTTAGGAGAGAGGAAAAGGATTCAGAAACCAGAAATTCACTGTGCTCAACTTTAATGACACCCGATTTATCACTACAAGCATAAACCTGTCTGCAGGGCATATTATCTCCACAGCATGGCTGACCAAAGCCTATTTGCAATCAGGTTATAGCCACAGCACAATGTTATTTACTATTAGGCCAACTCTCCATCACAAGTATGGCAGTGCTTGCAGAAATCAAGCTCTATTCACTACCGGTATCTGTGGATCCTCAAAATGGCTAAACATATTAAGAAACCCTTTCTAACATTTATTGCATAAACACAGCTTTCTTCATCGGGCTGCCTGTGGACTTAGAAAGAAGGTGTGTCCCAGCAATCGTGCTTCATACAAAGACAACCCTATCACAAGACAAAGGAAGGCAGACACACCATGTGAAATATAACGGAAGCCAATACAGTCCTGCAGGATGGGGGAGGTTGCATTGAGAGAGGAGGCTGCCTGTTTGCCACTGCTTTTGTGATTTTATTGTGCATTTTCTTTTGTTTTGTATTGTTTTAGTTTATTTTTGCTGATTTGATTTTGCTGTTTGTGCATTTCCCATGGGACCTTCAGCAGACAAGTGTGCTATAAATGCTTTTAACAAATAAAGAAAGAAAGAAAATTATGTGGCCCTCAAAGGCAGTATCATTTTCTCTAGAGAGGTACACATTGAATCAAGGCTCTTCCTTCTCTTTACAAAACCAATCCTCTCTCTGTTCAGCTTCTTCTCCCCCACTCCCTTTCTGTGGTTTTTCTTTTTAAATGAATATGTTGGGGATGTTTTGAAATGTCTGTTATTTTGCTCCTTTTTTCTGCCTTTGTGACCACATAAGAAAGTAACATGCTGAATAAAGCGCATTCTAGTTTTTTTGAGTTTTACTCCAATAAATCGACTGAACTGAGAGTTGGATTTTATTTTTCCATTTATGATTGGTACTTAATTTTTCTTAACAACCAAGGGGAGATTTAAATTTTACCTCCAAGACAAAACTGTGCATATTTGTGGATTGCTAGGATTAAGTTATTCACCTTTCTTCATGAGCTTTCATCCTGTGACAGAGGGGGTACCAAACGCTGTAATTATAGCTGGTGCTCTGAAACATATTGGGAAGTTAGCAGAATGACTGTGGTCAGGAAAAGTTTTGTCTCTGGCTGCACTACAGTTAGAGAGAAGATGCACCCAATACTTTGTCCTTAATGCATGTATCTGCAGTGTGAGGGCAACTTCAAACATGAGGTGCTCCTACAAAGAGATAAGGAAAAAGCAAGAGTCTCTGCTACAAAATGTTGCAGTGTGGAGTACTTCATTACATATCTGAAGGAACAAGGCAAAAACATTCCTCTCCTTCCAGGCCTTTGGCTATTTAAACAGTCGATGGCCTTTTAAACTGGGGGGGTGGGTTAGTTTTTGGTTGTTATTATGGTATGCATTTTTGTGGTTTTAATATTGTAAACCACCCTGTGGTCTTCAGATGAAGGGTGGTAAATTTAATTAATCATAATCAAAATGGTAGGTGATCTCTTAAGTGCTACTTGTGTTCAAGTAAGTGCAAGTAATAGTCCCTGCACATCTTCCCCATTCAACACAGGGGGGGTCAAGCCCAGTGGGTGGGGGCTGTATGGGCCGGGTTTGCATGTACAACCCTACCTCCCACTCAGATACAGTATTCTCAAGTTGAGACAAACACCCAAGCCTCAGAACCCCTGCATACTTTTTGCATTCTGTTACATTACATTCTATCACATTCACACACTTCCATGTACAACACAATAAACAATTTAGCATTCGCTTTGAGCTTTAACTTCAGAAGACAGAAGTCAAACAAAAAAGACCATATAAACCACGGCAACTCATTCCAGGACAGCGTGTAATACTGTATTTTCACAGTACTCCTCTAATTAAATTAACTGATGACTGTAGCCTAAGGGCAGAATAATAGAACCTGCCATCAATTCTTGTATGAAATTGTTCATTCTGGAATTTGATGTTATTATTCCGCTCAGTTTGGTTTCCAAAGATGTGATCATCCTCACCTGGCTATCTTTAGAATCATTTCCATTAGCTTCCCAACTCCTTTAAAATTTCATTTCAAAGAACTTGCACCCATAAATAAAGATACTATCAGTACTATAGTTGTTGGAGGGAGGGGTGGGTGGCAGTACTAAAGACCCTTAATTTAACCAGCAGTATTTTCTCACCCCTGTGTAAACTGTGCGTCCCCAGTAGGCAAATATATCAGCACAAGCACAGAATTGAGTCTGATGTAAAAAGACAAAGCAAATGGATTTTTACTTACTTTGCACAACAGAGAGAACGCACAAATCTTCTAAGGAACCACAAGGAGACATCCCTAGCACAAATTCTTCTGCAGCCTTTAGTCTCTGCAAGAAAGCTTGGGAGTTCAAACCACAGGTGATAGTAATTTGTTTCTGACCAATATAGCCCACCCATTTTCCTTTCAGACTAAGCCTTTCAAGTGCAGCCAATTAAACCCCTATCAAGCTACAGCTGTAACTAGCAGTACAACTCTATACCTAACAAAATGTGACTTACTCCCAAGTAAGTCTGCATAGAATTGCAGTCTTAGCCCCCCATTTAAACTAGTCCCATTAAGTATCAACTTGTCAGTTCACTGAAATTGTTGTTTATTGGCATTTCTCGCAGTGCCCCAACCAGCCTTTTCCATGGTGGCTCCTAACTTTTTGAATGCTCTCCCCGAGGACCTGGACACTCAGTTACTCCCTATGGTAAAGATAAAGGTAAAGGTACCCCTGCCCGTACGGGCCAGTCTTGACAGACTCTAGGGTTGTGCGCTCATCGCACTCTAGAGGCCAGGAGCCAGCGCTGTCCGCAGACACTTCCGGGTCACGTGGCCAGCGTGACAAGCTGCATCTGGCGAGCCAGCGCAGCACACGGAACGCCGTTTACCTTCCCGCTGGTAAGCAGTCCCTATTTATCTACTTGCACCCGAGGGTGCTTTCGAACTGCTAGGTTGGCAGGTGCTGGGACCGAACGACGGAAGCGCACCCCGTCGCGGGGATTCGAACTGCCAACCATGCGATTGGCAAGTCCTAGGCGCTGAGGTTTTACCCACAGCGCCACCCGCGTCCCTCAACTCCCTATGGTGGCCGGATGCAAAAGAAGAAAGCCCTCTTTTATTTTAACAAACAAGCAACAAACAAAGGTGCAAGAGTCTCATCCTTTGCTTTTGGCCACCCTAATTATTATTATTTTAGTGTCAAGCAAAAATATTTATGATTTCCCAAGCTCTTAAGAACTACTACTGTGTGCATTTTAACTCTGACCTGTTTGGTTTCACTGTCTATTTAAATGGCCTGTTGTTGCTTTAGTTTGCTGCACTACTCTGAATGGTTTTATAGTACAGTATTAGTGGCAATAGTAGCATAAAATTGAAACAAGTCAACAGGATTTCCTGTCATGACTTGGCTACATTAGGACCTAAGAGGCAAGCCTTCCTATAAGGGTGGAAGCAGAGTAAAAGAGTGTTTACATTACATGGTAGATGGGAAACTTTTAATCAGATGGGGCCAAAAGGAAGGAATTACTTCCCAAAGACACTCCTTTGAGTAGTGTGTGTGTGTGTATATATGTGTGTGTGTGTGTGTGTGTGTGTGTGTGATGTAGTGCACGTGGTGCTGTGGTCTAAACCACTGAGCATCTCTTGTGCTTGCCGATCAAAAGATCAGCGGTTTGAGTCCCCACGATGGGGTGAGCTCCTATTGCTCTGTCCCAGCTCCTGCCAATCTAGCAGTTTGAAAGCCTGCAAGTGCAGGTAGATAATTAGGTTCCACAGCAGTGGGAAGGTAAATGGCATTTCCGTGTGCTCTGGTTTCCGTCACGGTGTCCCGTTTCACCAGAAGCGGTTTAGTCATGCTGGCCACATGACCCAGAAAGCTGTCTGTGGACAAACGCCGGCTCCCTCTGCCTGAAAGCGGGAAGAGCACCGCAACTCCATAGCCGCCTTTGACTGGACTTAACCATCCAGGAGTCCTTTACCTTATTGTGTTGGACTAAGAATGGGAAGACCTGTTTCTCCCTGGCTCACCTTGGACCAGTCATTTCTCTCACCCAAGCTACCTCACGGGGTTATGAAGATAACATGAAAGGCACTGGAAAACTGTATGCCCAGAGGTCCTTGTAGAAAGGGTAATACATTTAAGACATCAATGTAATGAATAAAATCATTGAAAGTCACCCCTTTTTTTTTTTTTAATTCAAACAGAAGTACTGAGTGGTAAGGCTAACTATTCCCATCTTTATCACTGCTGAGAAATCTGCAGCCTTTAATCTCCTGTCATAAAGCTGGATGTAAAGACCACTGAAGACAATCAATAATAAAAGGCAGCATACAGCAAAATAGGGAGTATTGTACTTTAAGTTTATAATACAGTGAGCAGATGAAAATCATTACTGAAAGCTTCAGCCTAAGCAGAGTCCCAGGGAGGTGATATTACAAGAACCAAATAAAATGAATGAAGAAGTAAATGTCATTGAAAAATGTTGGTAGTTCTGCTTCAGCGTTAAATGCAAGCTGGGCTGCTGAAGACCAATTTAACAAAAAGCAGCCCGTTATAGCAGGGGGGGCTGATAGCTATTTGCTTAGGGACAAATGTGGCATGATCTTGGTAAATTGCTATGGGAATTTGGCGGGAATGAGGAATGACAGCAGAGTATTGCAAATTTCACTCATAATAACCTCATGGCGTGTACTAGACTAGTTTGCAAAGAATACATAAAAATCCGAACCTTTTGTTAGTTATAAAAAGTACATATTTGAGAGCCTGCATCTGACACATTGCTTCTCACACCACTCTGATCCCAATGGAAATTCCTCCTACTTCGGCGGACTTGATGGATCATAAGAGACACACTCGTGACATTCACAGGCAGTGAAATTTATCCCTGGGGTAGAGTCACTGGAATTACAGCAGGGTAGAACTAGGTCCCAGTATATCTTCTGTGTCTAAGGAGGAAAGGGAGGGGGAGTTTCATTTGCCTTTGAGGGAGAAGCATCTCAACCGAGCAGAGTGATTTACTGACCCTGGAGCCCTAGGCTGATCTGGCTCTCACAGTAATGAAAAATGCATACCATGCCCGGGATTTTTGGCTGTTTTAAGAAACCCAAATACTAATATAGTTTAATGCAGCCTGATTGAAAAAGTCTGTACAATGTAAGACCGTATCTTGCAAGAATGGGAGATACTCTATATTCTGCTTACTCTTTCCCAGCCCTGCAATATTCTGAATCCTCCTTTCTAAAAGTGAAGAAAGGGTTCTAGCAGTGAATATTTCTCCTTTTCCTTCTCTAGTGTGTGCTTGTTCTGCTTCATTGTACTTCGTCTAAGTGGTCTGTGTGCCATCTAATCTAAACTGAGTCCAAAGCTGTTTTAGTTTGAGCCTGTCTTCGATCACATCCACACCATACATTTGAAGTACATGGCTTCTGTCAAAGAATCCCGGGAACTGTTGGGAGAGCTGGGAATTGTATCTGCATTCTCAGAGACTCCCCCATCCCACCCCAGCTTTCAGCTGCCCATTTGGGTTATTTCCCCTTAGGTTTAATGCTTTAACCTTGTTCTTGCTGAGATTTACCCTGGTGCAATCTGTCCAGATCTTTGGTTTGTTCTGATAAACTTGAATTGAACTTATCCTCTGGGATGCTCGCAGGACAGTGTAATACTGCATCATTTACAAATCTGTTGAGTGCCTACTCCCTCACCCATGGAGAAAACTATCAACCACAATTGGATCCAGAAAGCAGCCTGCCTTCCGTGGCTGTTATGAACTTGCTTAGAATGCAAACATTACTGAAAGTTATAGTATTTCATGCATCTGAAGAAATTGACTTTGGTCCATGGAAGCTTATACCATTAAAAAAATGCTAGTCCTTAAGAGACTGCAAAGTTCTTCATTGCAACAGGCTAACAGAGTAGT
The DNA here is from genome assembly GCF_964234715.1 of Podarcis melisellensis. Taxonomy (NCBI): domain Eukaryota; kingdom Metazoa; phylum Chordata; class Lepidosauria; order Squamata; family Lacertidae; genus Podarcis; species Podarcis melisellensis. The sequence continues at coordinate 35,049,698 of NC_138537.1, forward strand.
TCCCAGAGGTGGGGAGCAGCAGACCTCCCCCCCAAAAAAATTCCTTAATGGATACCCGCCTGTTGTGAAACAAAGGTATCTGACATTTCCAGAACAAATACAAGAGGAGTATCTTATAATAGTGCCAGAGTAAATAACCTTTCATTTTTCTAGATAAAAATCCTTCATCCTTCCATTATCTTCCTGACTCCTTGCTCTCTTCTCTCTCTTCTGCAAGATGTCATTAAGTTGGGAACAAGGATTCAAATCTGCCTGAGGTGCCCTTTCAATATCTACCCTGATGACAGCTCCCTGGGTACAAAGTAATGACACCGGTATTATCTGAAAACGACCCACTCCTAATAGATTATGGGCCATGTTTCAGAGCTTTGCCCTTTTATTTTTGGCTACCTCCCCAGCGATTGTTACTTACTCTTCACAGTGACAGTTGCCCTGCTGCCAGCTGTATTTTACTGTCATGTAGGAAGAATCCTTAAGGTTAAGTCCCCAAACTGATGACCACCAGCTGAATAAGGCTGAATATACCCTAAACAAAAGATTGCAAGTCCTTTGTTTTTGTAGTACTGGTGATATTTAGCCTGATCAATACAATTTTGTTTACCCCTACCAAATATGGTTATTCCTTTTTTTAAAATAATAATAATTAAAAAGTGTTCCTTTTTTAAACTAATTTAGCCCTCGTTGATAATAAAACATTTATAGCAAATGGGTAACTGGGGAAGTGTTTTTATCAACAATGTACCCCTCCCTTTCCACAAGCCTTGCATCCACACACATATAATACAGCAACTTCCTCCTGTTGCATTTGTTGAGTGTTTCTCCCTGCCAAGCAGTTGCTTGCAGTATGAAGAAGATTGAGACCACACAAACAGACCTCCAGTGATCTTAAACCAGCACTGAATATTATTTTGCAATAGACTTACAATGACAGAAATAAGGTGGGAAAATCTCATTCCCCAGCCTCCCCCAATTCCTGTTTTCATGTTACTACTTAAAGGAAAGGCATACAGATCAGAACTGAATTATAAACTGATTACAGTGGTACCTCGGGTTAAGAACTTAATTCGTTCTGGAGGTCTGTTCTTAACCTGAAACTGTTCTTAATCTGAAGCACCACTTTAGCTAATGGGGCGTCCCGCTGCTACCACACCACCACCGCACAATTTCCGTTCTCATCCTGGGGCAAAGTTCTTAACCTGAGGTAATATTTCTGGGTTAGTGGAGTCCGTAACCTGAAGCGTCTGTAACCTGAGCTACCACTGTAGGTTTAAAGAATAAGGTTGCACTCCAAAGCATGCCTAGTTGAGAGTTAGCACTACTGAAATCAGTGGGAAGTTCTTCAAGGAAAGTATGATTAAAGGGGGAGTGTTAATGTAAAACATAACACAAATTAGTTATTTTTCAGCAATCCGACTTGGACCATTTTTCATCCTTCCTCCCACCAGCAACGTTTGTGTGTGTTCCACCGGCACAACTTTGACGACGGGGATCAGTTGCATTCATGCCCTTGCTGGTGGATTTGCAGAAACATCTTGTTGACCATCATATAAAATTGAATGTTGGGCCTGATGATCCTGCCTAAACCAGAAGGGCTTTTTTATGCTCCCCTTTGTCGGCAACAGCTGTCGTTTTATCGCACTTGAGTTCAGTGATAGTGTATTAAGAATGGATACAGTTCTACCAATGTAAATTTCATTGCTTCTGTACATTTGCAAGCTTTGGGATTTATAGTGAAATAGTCCCTGTAAATACATAGCAACCAGCTATATTTTTAAGTAAGGTATTTATACTGGAATGTTTGCATCCACCCTCTGGCTTAAACCCAGTTACTCATATTGGTATAGATTGCTATAGAAACCAATAGATCTATTGGTGCACAGTTGTTAAGAATGCGCTTGTATAATCAGTGAAAATACACATAATGTACTACTTCTGGCAATGGGAATCCATTTCTTTCTTCGGAAAGTCTGAGCTTTATAAACAGAGCATTTTATTATTTGTCATATTTAAACATTTCCTCCTCTGCAACAAGTACTGTTTCGAGTGATTGGTTTTCAGTGAGGTGACTATAAAATACTTCACAGCCCTGGTATCTCTTAATTTTATGGATGGCAAAGATTAGCATGAGGAACGTCTAGTAAAATAACTACTGCTATTAGTGGATAAAAGTTGGCAGCGGAAGGCATTTTAAATAGCCCCATTTTCTCCTAAATAGAGGCTGATTTAATTGAAATCTACTAATACCTTGAGACAGCTGCTTTTTCACAAGCTACTGTCAGCAAGAAGAACAAACCTATCCATTCTTAAGGAAATCAGCCCTGAGTGCTCACTGGAAGGACAGATCATGAAGCTGAGGCTCCAATACTTTGGCCACCTCATGAGAAGAGAAGACGCACTGGAAAAGACCCTGATGTTGGGAAAGATTGAGGGCACAAGGAGAAGGGGAGGACAGAGGATGAGATGGTTGGACAGTGTTCTCGAAGCTAAGAACATGAGTTTGACCAAACTGCGGGAGGCAGTGGAAGACAGGAGTGCCTGGCATGCTCTGGTCCATGGGGTCATGAAGAGTCTAAACGACTAAACAACAACTGTCAGCCCAGAGGGTGGGGGTGTTTAACAGCACATGTTTAATTTGCTGATACGGTGCTTTGACCAGGCCTACCCAGAGACATTTCACACCTGGGGAATACAATTTAAATTGTACTTCTACTACTGTACGTAGCATGGTGCATGATCCACTGGGAAGTTCTCCTGCATAAGTTCCATGTTAATTAAAAGGAGCTGTTCTCGTGCATACCTCCTGGTCATTTTCCAACAAGGCTTCTGCGTGTTGAGCCACGGTAGATTGTGTCCCATGGGTCAAATCTATCTGCCACACTTTGATTCTACAAATAGTGCCTCATCACACATTTGCTACCTGGGCAGTTCATCTCATGGTAAGGACCACCTCTGTCTCTGTCCTACTGAGACATGCTATGGGCTTCATCAGAAGCTGCAATTTGTGAACTGGTTCATCCATGCTAAAATCCCCCCAAGGGGCGCAATCCCATGGTTCTAGCCATTTAAAGTAACTAGGAGGTGGCAGCACACTGTCTTCCCAGCAGCATTTTGTGCAAGTGCAGTGGATAAAACATGTTCACATGAATCTCCACCTGGAAGCTGCATGGCCCCATGGCCTTGTGTTCCTTCCTCCTTCATATTCAGGCACATCCCCTGAGCTTTTACCACATTGGAGATCTTAGCAGAGTCGAATCAAGCCTGAACTGCTGAATTCCTTTGGGATGGTAATGCTGTATCCTTCAACTATATGAACCTTCTTGTTGCTTAATATCACAGATTAATTCCCATGAGTGAACTGGTTTCCATCTGGGCCATGTATATCATTTCCCATGATGCAGGAATGGCAATCCTTCAAACCAGTTCCAAAGCTGAAACTTTTCTATGGAGGATTAATCATCAGCTGGTTTGAACTCCTTGACTGACAACACCTATTGCACGTACATTGTGGGCTTGTTTTTCTTTTCTCCCCTTTAGGTTTTAAGGCCCTGTTTTCCAAAGAATAAACTTGGAATTAAGGGGGGTTTCATTTCTAGGGGAAAACAACTTGATAGGCGTAGAATATCTGCTACCATGAATTTATTCAACCTTTATTCAACCTTTATTTTTGTAGCAGATCCAAATGGTCATAAAATGTCGCTAAAGCTAGGCTCCCAAGAATGCTGTTTTACTGCCCCAAACACTGAGACTTCAGGACTCCATACTCATTTTTGTGTAGGATTGCTGACCTACACTGCTCAAGGGTAAGTGACAGGATGTGACAGTAGCAAAACACATTCCTAATTCTCAGTGTTGTCCATAAGGTAGAATTGGCCATGCTGTATTTGGTTTCAAACCCCATCTCAAATCATAGGCCAGCTAACTGACCTGAGCTAGTCACTATCTCTTGGCCTCTGTCCACTCTCTGCAAAATGGGAATAATAATGGCTTGCTAACACACTTTGCATATTAAAATATACCTTGTTGATGATAAGAAGCTTCCCATTGTCATGTCCCAGTTCTGCATTCCCATTTCCTAGTTGGGTGACCTTGGGCCAGTCACACTTCTCTGAAGTCTCTCAGCCCCACTCACCTCACAGAGTGTTTGTTGTGGGGAAGGAAGGGAAAGGAGAATGTTAGCCGCTTTGAGACTCCTTAAAAAGGGAGTGACTCCTTCGGGTAGTGATAAAGCGGGATATCAAATCCAAACTCTTCTCTTCTCTTCTTCTTCCTTGGACTCTATGATGCTCCCCTTTTAAGCCATCTTAGACTACAGTCCTGTGCACACATACCTGAGAATAAGCCCCATGGAATAAAATGTAATTTTGAGTAAACACGTAAAGGATTGCGTGGATGCTCTCACCTGCTCCAGATGCAATCCTATGCTTTCTTAATAAGTAGGGGAGGCATTCTTCCGAGTAGAACCGTATAGAATTACGGATGGCAACCTACATTTCATATTCTGGTTCCATCTATTTATCTTTTTTCTTATTTAGACCTGAAACCCAGTAATTACACTTGCCTGGCTTCCAGTTTCTGTTTTTGCTGACAAAACCCATTTGGGTTTTGATATCTGCTTGGCAGCCTGATTGACCTGGTGCAAATTCAAACTTGTAGCTGCAGGATTCCTGTCTCTGGGACCTAAGCCAGAACGCACACAGAGGGATGTTGGTTTACTTCTGACTCCTTATTGAAAACAAATTTTCCTCTACGCTATGACCAAATGTATTTAATTGCAAAATGAATACCAACTAAGCAAACGGAAAGGTCAGCTGTCACGCTGCTTTGCGTTGTTATTTAGCTGACCTGGGCTCACTTGCTCCAGTTGGTTTCTTGCTCCCTGAACTATGCGGGTCCACTGGGGAGGAGCGACCAGTTTGCCAGAGGAGGAAAAAGAGTGCCTTGCATCATTCAGCTGCAGTCCTCCACTTCATTAAAGAGCAGCAATGACAGGCTGCCAGCACTGCTCTTTAATCAGGCAGGAGGAAGCCTAGATGAAGTATGAGAGCTAAATCAAAGCAAGGAGAGAGAAAAATCAGGCGTATCTCTGCATATGAGCAGAGAGATCAGGAGAAATCAGAATTATGCCCATCTTATCTCTTTGACAGCTTAGAGCTTCAATAATAGAATAATTGTGAGTTTTGCACTTTTAGAAATTAGTTGTGTGCTTACTAACATCTCTGTACCCAGAACCTGGAACTGTGAACTCACCAAAATAAGTGCTGAATGTGTTTTGCGGCTGGGTACATTAATATAAGGGTTGTGCAAAACATTCAGATAGCAAATATTTTCAGTGCAAAAGGGTTTCCACTCCCCGCAGAGGTCCAAAATGTTCACCAAGCTCTTCCCACAGAGTTTAGCTTTCTTACACCAGATTAAAGCTGCCAACAAAGGCATCAGTTGGCTATTTAAAAAGAAAGAAAGAAAACAGGACAAAAACAAAAGTGAGGTTTTCTGTTTTCAGCCAATTAGCAATCACATAGGTGGTGTGAGGATATCACAGCTCCTTGCGGTCCCATCGTAACTCAGCACAGGGCTTTCTGTGTGGTTGGCCTTGCTCTGTGGAATGGCATTCCTGTAAGGATATGTTTGGCATCCACTATCTACACTTTCCAGAAGCAGCTGAAGCCTTTTTTGTTCTGACAAGCCTTCCCAGTTGAATGAACAGGTCTCTGCCATGAGGCAAAAGTCCTGGTATCGCTAAAGGTTAAAGCATGTACTATGTGCATAGCAAACAGGCAAAATCAGCTGTACTGGGGTGGGCAGGGGAACACCAAGGCGGATTGAACTTTCAGCTGCACAGAAAATTGACTGAGCCATCATCACATTGTTCTCCCTAAGAATAGGGAGAAAAGGAAATTCATCCCTATTGCTAAAGCCAATATACTCACTACCCGTCTTATGACTCTACCATGATGGTTTCATTACCTGCCGGCAAAGCAAGGCGAGTCACAGAGCATCAGCCTAATTGCCTTGTCAACAGGAACACACTCCTTCCCCCCCAATGCCCCTACACAACGGGTGAACACGTCGCCTTCTGTAGTGCCCATCAAAAGACTTACAGAAGGGAAGCACTTCTCGCAAGGTCTTGTGAAAAGGTCTTGTGGAAAGCCCCATTTTGCCTCATCCTTAAGGAATGCTCTCTCTTGCCCACTGCATCTCTCATTGTTTACAACTCAGGACTTACTCATCCGCACCCGATCTTTATTCCTCATATATTTAGCTGAATGTAAACCGTCTGCCCACAATTACATAGTGGTCACGATCAGAGGATACACACCTGGCTCATTCCAGAAAGTTTCACATAAACATAAGAAGAGTAATTTGTTGCCCGAGTTTGCGATGAGAGGTTATTTCACTTATGCCTACTTGAAATAGATCTTGTCTGGCCATAGGCACTGTCCACTCTGCCAAGCACATATAGAAACCCTGGCATTGTATGGAATCACTTATCCAAGAATAAGAGAAAGAAGTCTTGCCCAGGATTGCTGACTCTTTTAAACACACTTCTTCCTCTAATTGCTCCCTTGATTAAATCAGCAAGATGGGGACTAAGACTCCTTCCAGACTGTCACTGTCTTCTGGTGGGATTCAATCACTTACTGGCAAGTTTGGTTTGCACAATTATAGATAATTGGAGATCTTGTAAAAAGAAACCCACTGCCCCCAAAGATCCAACTTTTGTAGTAAGTAAAATGGCAGGAAAATGTACTGAAAAGTGTGGAATAATTCTTGCTTTGACAAAAACATTGTCTAACCTCTCTGTAAACAAATCACAATGGCTGCTTATTAAATAGACAATGGTGTCTAATCTTCCTGCAAACAAATCAGGATGAATGCTGATTAAACCCATTGTCTGGAAATGGCTGAAAGTGAGTTCAGGAACTTTTATCACATATAACTGATGGTATAAAAAGGCTCTCCTTAGCAATACAAACACCAGGGGTTTGTGAGAGTGGTCCACAAGTTTCATTCAGGTAATATGTGGTGGCGATTCTAATTTTTACAAAAACACTGTAGCATCTAACACAGGGCATTACAATAGCTAAACAACAGGCAGGCAAATCATTAAGTGGTCTGCCAAGACCCTCAGCACAAGATGCAATTAAAAATGAAGATTTTATTTAAGAAGTTCATTAATAGAGTTGTGCAAAATTACAAGAAAGCAAGAAGGATATAGATGCAGCCAACTTTAATTAAGACTTAAATCTAATTAAACCTTCATGATATATTATTTTTGTTACTAGGGAGCCATTCAGCCTGACTCAACATTTGTCAAGGGTGAAAATGTTCAGACCTCAGAAAATTCAACACACACAAACACATGAAAAGCAGTGGAGCTGTGAGAGAGATTATGGAGCGAAGCCTTTTAGAGTTACTGACTTGAACTTTGTGGTTAACTTTTCAACGATTCGGTGAGAGGTTTATAATTTAAAGTGGTGGGAAGCACATTCGTGTACTTCTGACTCAAGTGAAATTTTGTCTGAAAAGAGATGAATTGTAGACAAGTTAGTCTGTTGCAAGAAAAACAACAGGCCTTGTAGTTCCTTAAACACTAGCAAATTTATAAATGGCATAAGAAGTTTTAATGGACTAGGGCCTACCTCATCACATGCATGAAGCGTTATCCTCAGCTAATGCTTGTAATGTGGAAGACCAGAAGAGGAAGCCATGTGTACAAGTTCTCCCTGGTACAGAGCCTCTGTATCTTCTCTCGTTTGTCTCGGAGCATCAGTTTAAAAGGCTAAAAGTAAAAGAAGGCAGCTAGAAGTTCTGTCAGGATCACGTGAGCTGAATAAGTAATGGCATCTCAGCACAAGATCTGAATCAAGAAGCAGAGTACCAGTTTTTGTAGCTTATGCAACACATCCCAGGAGGAGAAAGCCATGCATTTATTATGGCATTCCTTGAAGAGATTTTTCCGTTTTTCAAATGAATGGTCTTGAACAGTTCATTTCACAAAACATTAGCAAAGAGAGATTTTGGAGAAATTCCATTGCTCTGCTTTAAAAATTGCAGTGTGGGCTCTGGGATTCAGAAACTTATTTTTTCATTTTGGAAGGAAATTAGAGAGTTGCAAGCCACGGGAACCAGCAGGTCGGTGGAGGAAACACTTTTAGCACATAAATTCTAACACAATGTTGGTAAATTATTCTTTATTTCTGAATTGACTTTTACATGTATCTCAAGGTGATTTACATACACGCCATGAAAGCAGCTAAAATAACCATTAACTGTAAATAACAATTAGCATTATCCTTATTGGCTGAAATGCATATAGTTGGCATCATTCAGGTTTTAGTTACAAAATGAATGACATCATTAGGAGTTGGACACAAATATATTTGCCTATTGGTTAAAACGATTCGATTTTTATAAAAGGTAGAATAGGATTGATTTCTTATCTTTTACAATAGCTTCAGTTAGAACACTGGCTGCATTTGACTGTAACACTAAACCATGGTTTAGTGCAGCCTTCCTCAACCTGGTGCCCATCATTCCTGATCACTGGCCATTGTTAGTAATAATAATAATAAATAAATAAAAATAAAAATGTGCACCCCACCCCTGAGACCATTCCATTGTAACTATCCAACCTCCCAAAATTTCAACACCTCTTGCAATGGTTTGACCCCTTTCCGTTTTAACAGTACAAATTCTACAAATACCCTCCATATCTCCTCAAAATCCTTTCTCCTGCATATTCCCTGTCTTACCTTAATAGCATGTTAATTTACCATTAATAGCTATATCCCACACCTCTTTTTACCATTCTTCCATTTAATATTCACCTTCCACTTCCTAGCTATAACTCGTGCAGCCATCAGTAAATTTGTGAGCATTTCCTTCATAGCCTGCGAACCTTCCATCCCATTGTAAATGGATAATAATGCTACCTCTGGACTTTTGGTCAGCTTTAACCCAGTGATTTCTGTCATCGCCTTAAACACCCTTTGCCAAAGTAATAATAATAATTGTACATATTTACACCCCCACCACATTTGAACATAAGTCCCACTTTCCTGGCATCCCCTCCAATGTAACACTTAGTATTCCTTGTTTGTTCAAATCACATCTTCAAATATCTTAAAGGCTGTGACATGGAAGAAGAAGAAGAGTTTGGATTTGATATCCCGCCTTTCACTCCCCTTCAGGAGTCTCAAAGCGGTTAACATTCTCCTTTCCCTTCCTCCCCCACAACAAACACTCTGTGAGGTGAGTGGGGCTGAGAGACTTCAAAGAAGTGTGACTAGCCCAAGGTCACCCAGCAGCTGCATATGGAGGAGCGGAGATGCAAACCCAGTTCCCCAGATTACGTGACTACCGCTCTTAACCACTACACCACACTGGCTATCAAGATAGTGCAAGCTTGTTTTCTCCTGCTCTGGAGGGTAGAACCAGAACCAATGGGTTCAAGTTACAAGAAAGGAGATTCCAACTAAACATGAGGAAGACCTTTCTGACGAAAAAAACTGTTTGACAGTGGAACTAACTCCCTTGGGAGATTGTGAACTCTCTTTCTTTGGAGGTTTTTAAGCAGAAGTTGGGTGGCCATCTTTCTTGGATGCTTCAGTTGAGATTCCTGCACTGCAGGGGGTTGGATTAGATGACCCTCGGGGTCCCGTGCAACTCTACAATTCCATGATTCACTGCTGTGCTAGAGCACGAGATGGTGACCCTCTTGTGCCATGTGATATGAAACTATGGTTTTCCATTATGTCTAAAACTGGCCTTGGTCCAGTATACCTGAAGGAGCATCTCCACCTCCATCATTCTGCCTGTACACTGAGGTCCAGCACGGAGGGCCTTCTGGCGGTTCCCTCACTGCAAGAAGCCAAGTTACAGAGAACCAGGCAGAGGGCCTACTCGGTAGCGCCACTCACCAGATGTCAAAGAGAAAAATAACTACCAAATGGAAGACATCTGAAGGCAGCCCTGTTTAGGGCAGCTTTTAATAGGTTATTGTATTTTAGTGTTTTGTTGGAAGCCACCCAGAGTGGCTGGGGAAACCCAGCCAGATGGGCAGGGTATAAATAATAAATTATTATTATTATTATTATTATTATTATTATTATTATTATTATTATTATTATTTTACCCTCTGAGCCAAATTTATACCCATGGGAAGATATCCATAGAGAAACTGTGGAAAGACCTCAGTCATTTCAACCCTGCTGTTAATTATGAAACAGTCCACATAAGTTCAATTTCTCGGATACTATAGTGCAAGTATGTGAACCAATGCAAAAAGCCACCTTTGGAACGGGCCTCATCATTAGGCAAATTGAGCCTGCTTGCTCAAGCGGTACATAATGGGAGCAACCGAAGTAGCCTTGCCCCTTGCTTCCCAATCCCATGCCGCTTCATTCGCTCTCACACAATAATGGCCAGATGCAGCAGCAGCAGCAGGCAGTGTCTTTGTCAGTGGGATTCTGACTTTTGCACATTGGAGCATGTCAGAGACCACTGAGATTATGTTGGGAAGCCCCACTCCCACACCCCTCTCCTCAGCCTCCATAAATTGGGCCAAAGATGGGAACAGGATTACACGCTTCCAGGCCAGGCCAGGCAAACTCAGACCTCCAGATGGTTTGGGACTACAACTCCCTTCATCCCTGACCACTGGTCCTGTTAGCTAGGGATGGTGGGAATTGTAGTCCCAAGACATCTGGAGGGCTGAGTTTGCCTATGCCTGTTCCAGGCAATTGAGAACTCTGCAAGATGAGGGTTCCCAATTGTATGGGATGGTTTACAGGTAACTCCCAACTTGTCAGGGAATGGTCTGAAGATGAGGACTGGGGAATGCATTCTATGGCAGAACAGCTTCTCTCCGATGAAGAGTTGGAGGGGGAAGAGTCGCAACCCACCCCCCACCCCCTTGTCCACAGAGCGTTCTGAAGCACAGAGAGAGACAGAAATTGAACAGCTTAGGGAGGAATTACCCAGTTATGAGATAATGACAAGAGAACCAGAAGGGAGGGGACAGCTTGTTGAAACATCACTTGACAGTTTGGGGGACCCCCCTCACCACAGACTCAAGAGGTCTGAACATACCAGAGAGCAAAGGAGTCAGAGGGAGGGACTTCACGTTGGCACCTAAAATGCTGCGGAAGTCAGAAGGAAGGTTTAGAGTGGCCAACTGCCCTCCTTGCAGAGAGCTGTGTATCTGTGCTTGCAACATGATGCTGTAATAAAAAGACTGTAAATATATCAACTGCTCGTTAATTCTTATCCGTGAAGTTACCAAAGGGAGAGGAGGACTCTCCATGCCTGAGACACATTCAGCATAACACACTTGGTCAACTTTGTTTTGTTTTTACTTTAAAGGGGGCAGAAAGCAGAAAAAATACTTATGCAGTCCCACCAGTCATTGAACTCAATGTGTTTGACTATACACTATTTTGGCTTTACCAGTGATCCCTGGAAAGTAACCCCAGCATAAGCTGAGAGTTGCATGTACTTGCAGAGGTTGAGAGCAGGGGAGGTTCATACACACACACACACACACACCCCACAACCTCATTTGCTCTGTATGGAGCTGAACATGAGAAGGAATTAATTACAAAACTTTAAGAGACAGGGAACAATCACTGCAACAGGCTCGTTATAATTATTGTATTCCCTGGAAGCCTGCCCTGAATGACAGAGATGGTTTATGAAATGCTACAAATCATCATTGTTCCAACATTAAGTCCAAGGACTTAATGCAGGTTTAACAACAACAAAATTGGAGCAAAACGAAGTTGAGAGAAGAGGAAAAACAAAGGATGAAGCCGAACTCAACAGCTACAAGCGGTCTAATATTTCGTAATTTAATTTCACACTCAATAGGAAGTTCAGGAATTGTAGATACGGAAGAGACTGCGCTTTGAAAAAGATGGTGGCTGGCAGCATCAAGATCTGAACTTAAAGGAGAAAAACTGCGTTTTATATAGTTTTTCTCGGCTCATTCAGCCAATGACCCATGAAAGTAAACTCTGGATCCATCCCTACCTGCTCCCTTTCGCCTTGTATCACAATGTTGGGACTTCTGTGCCGTTTCATTTCTGCCCAAGGGGGAGAGTTCAAATTAAATATCTCACCTTTCAGAAAGTTGGCCCTTTTTCTAAGGGTTTTCCAACCCCCCCCCCTCCCGGAGCTTGTATCTCTTTCATGGTCTCGTGATCTCATAAGTTCTGTGGCTGCCCTGTGACCTTCCGACCTTCAACTACACGATTCCTTTCTAAATTGCTCCGTGTTGAGACATCAATGGGGGAATATCAACTTTATTATAAAAGACAGCATTCTCTCCCAAAATGTCAGTCGGCGTGAGTCACTGCACCTGACTGGCAAGCTTTTATAAAACAAGAATAAGGATTTTAAAAGTACTGGGTCTTATTTTACCCACAGTCAAGTTTCTATGTAAAACACACACACACACACAAACAATATATTATAAAATATATTCTGGAATCCTCTGCAGCAGCGACTGTCATGTTAAACTCTACTTAGCCACAAGGGAGAAACTCTAGCCTTGAGCAAAAATTACAAGCAATTTAGCATTAATGCCATGCTTGAAAGCTACCTTGTAAAGCTGAAGGTAACAATTTGAGATGTGCTAGTAAATTCGACCTACTCTTTTTCCTGGCTTCCCTGTGTTTCTCTCTGTTTTCATAATGCCTGTTCTTGGCAGAAGGGGAATTGGATGTCGACACTTGTTTTAATCTCAAGACTCGGAGGCACGTATCTTTCCGTCTATTGCAAAATCCACCCTTATAAAACATGTATGGTCCTGCTGGAGACATGTTTTGGGAAGGGAGAGGGGGAACAAGAATGGGGGGGAGGGATAATTATATGACACCTGTTCAGAGTCTGTCAGTTGACCATTATGAACATTTGCATCAGAAAGCAGTTATTGCTCTGTGGGGGGAAATGGTCTATGAGCACCAGCAAAATGGAAAGTGAATTCAGGATCAGTAATAAGAGTTAGACAAGGGTTGCCCCCTCTGACTTGCCACAGTTAAGCTTTTCGTGCATCTACCTCTTCTTATGCCCAGGCCAAATCCCATCATGCCATCTTTCTAGATCCAAACCAAAAAGCAACCTAGAAAACCCTAGACCCCTCCCTTATGGCAGGACATCTCTAAAGTGCAAGTTATGGATGAAAAAGTTTCATTGATCTTCCTCTAAATATGAGACGGTAATTAGAGACAACTTGATGACCACACATTATGGGACACTGCTTATTAGAGAAACTCCATGTGTCTTCTCAAAGAATGTCAGTGGAAATATGCTAAGCAGATGTCAGATAGCATTAGTATTGACTGCTAGGCAATGTTACTAATAAGGCAGTACTGTTTGCAACAGGGGCAGTACTGTTTGCAACAGGCAGGCAGTACTGTACTCATTTCAGACTGCATATTTGCACCAGCTAAAGAAAAAACAAGGCGTGGAAAAGCTGTTGTGAAAATTTCTCTAACACTTTTCTCTGTATTTTGCAAGACTACAACTTTATGGACTCAGCTACCTTAGTCAAAAAACAGTGCTTTTAATGTGTTCTACACATGCAACACCAGGTGGTGCTGTAGAGCACAAAACCTTTCAATGCAATTTTACATAGTGTGTTTTTTCTTTTGTTATAACGATTAAATATATGACTTATTTATAGCATTTCCCCATGTAATAATAATAATAATAATAATAATAATAATAATAATAATAATTATTATTATTATTATTATTATACCCCGCCCATCTGGCTGGGTTTCTACAGCCACTCTGAGTAGCTCCCAACAGAATATTAAACAGAATAAAACATCAAACATTAAAAACTTCCCTAAACAGGGCTGTATGTAGATTCCCCCCTTTATTAAAGTTGTTCTGCCCCTTCTCTCACAAATAGAGTGGGGCAAATAAATCTAAATCCCTATTGCCTGGACATGTAGCATTATACCAACCACACCCGTACAACGTGAATTCTATATGCCACTATGACTGTATGTGGCATACCACACAGTGCAGCCTGGCTTAGTACACTATAAGCCCCTTATTTTGATACCTCAAGTCAAACAGCACAGCCACAGATTTATTGATGACCTTGCAGGCTGCAATACAAGACCAGGTGGACTATAATACAGTGCCTTTGAAAAGAAAAGCTATTCCAGAGCTTTCCAAACTTTTCATGTTGGTGGCACACTTTTTAGACATGCATCATTTTGCGACACAGTAATTCAGTTTTACTAGCAAACCAGAGGTTAAACTAACCCCTCTCCAGCCTTGGGAGAGCACAGGGAGTGTAGGTGCAAACACCTAGACACTGCAGCCGACACACTAATGTGTCGCGACACACAGTTTCAGAAGCTCTGGGCTATGCCCTTGTCCACCATGGCTTTCAGCCAACAGTAGAACTATTCAGCATATATTCATATGATGCTTTCCCTTTGAAAAGCCAGTTGTGCTACTGCCTGTACCATTGTGCACTGCCATAATTTGAAGCATTAATATAATTTGCATTATTATATCTAATAGTTTACATGAAATGCTGACAATCTTGTTTATGTTTCTGCCAGGCAACTGCCAAAGGGGAGCTGTATATACAATAAAGTGCTGTTTGTTCTTCCTTTAAAAAAAATAAATACCTGAGAAGGTAGATAATTGTGCAGGTTTGCTGTGTTCAGCGCTGGTTTATTGGCACTTGTTGCTGACATCTCTTGTCAGTAACAGGTAATTTTGCCAGTGTCAACAAAGTTTAATAAGTGTGAAAGTCCATTAGGATGAATCAAAGCCACTTAGAACATCTACTAACAATAATCAAAGCACTTGCTGGAAGCGTGTTTCATCATATGTAACAGTAAACATTTGACGAGAACCTAGGATAATTGCATTACTTACTTTGTTGTGGACTGAAGTGTCATAAGCTGGGAGGAAGCCATGGAGTCTCACTTCCCTAGGCTGCTTAAATCTCATTGGCTTTAATGGAATTTAAGCAGCTAAACTACAAACAGGATTGCAACATTACTCTCCAGTGTTCGCCTTATCGAGTAATGCGGAGATTATGATGTGGCACAGCCCGATACATGTTTACTCTAAAGTAGGTTGTGCTATATTCAGTGAGGCTAGGGAGAGATCTTAGGATTGCAAGCTAAATCACGTCAGGAGATGCTGGGAATTATGACAATAATGAAATGGCAGAGTCTGGGAATGAAGGTCCATGTCTGCATTTGTGTCAGGTGTCAGTGGGGTCTTGAGCTGCAGTTGACAGCAGTCACGATCCAGCGCCTGACCCTTTGCTGAACCGTCATGCGATTTTCACTGGAAGCCTGGCAGACTGAATGTTGTACTTGGAAGGCTGCAGTGCCAACCTGTTTGAGCATACATTTAACTGACTCCAATGTTTGGGGGCAGCCCCTCTTCACCAGGCCCTTAAAGCATCAGCCCCAGAGCTTGCTCCCAAGCGCATGCATACAAAAGAATGTTTGCAATTGTCCTCTCCCTCTAACAATAGGGATTGGGACCATGAGGCAGAAGGAGTGATTCTTGCCCTTTCCCCTATGCCATGTTCCAACTGAAAATTGCCACATTACTTGTTTTGACCTGAAGCTGCTATTTGCATGGAACAGCAGCTTCAGGGGCAATTGTTTGACATGAGCTTAAGCGTTAACTTTCCCCTTGTACTGCTGTTCCAGTCTACACTGAGGTGCTGGCATCTGATTTTGCTAAAAAGAGAGAGACAGAGACAAGTTCAGTTGTAAAATCACATTTTAAAAGAGCATGGGTAGCATAATGTGCAGTTTGACTCACAGGCTGTGTACACACTATACATTGAAGGTGCATTTGAAGCACATTGCTTCCCTGGGAGCTATACCCTCTCTCATATAGAACTACAAATCCCGGCACCCTGGAAAAACTGTATTTCCCAAGATTCTTTGGGGAAAGCCATGCTGTAAATGCAAGTTGTATACAGATAGCTCAACCAGTAGATCTCATCCAACTCTGATTCATCTCTGGTGCGAATATGCTGCCTATGCTACAGTCAGATCCAGTCCAAGATGTTCTGCTGTCTGAGGTGAAACAGCAAATGGTTATATACACACCCTGCCAAGATGCATCATACTCAAGTCTGGACAAATTATTTCTGACACCCGAAGCAGAAAATTGCACCAGTACCGCCCCCTGGGAGTAAAAATACAACAATAATAAATTAAATAAACAATTTGCTGCCCTTGCATGACACCCAAAAACCACCGCCTCAGGCACCTGCCTTGTTCAATCTAACTAGCCAATGGGAGACTGGCCCCAGTTCTCCTTGGTTGCTTGCTGCCTCAGAAGCTGTCCTGTGTCTGGCTACTCATCCACCTCTGGCTTCTCTGCTCTTTGTCTGCTGCTCTGGAACTTAACCCCAACTATTTTAGACCATGCATCAGTTTCTGGGCACCTGAGTCAGATCTCCTTGGCCCTGGAAGCCATCTACATGGAGCCTGCTGAGGCCTGGCACTCAATTTTGGGGAGAGTATGGTTTCTGTATGAGTAGGGGTGGCCTTTGGAAGAAGGATGATAGATGCCTCATCCCTTGTCCTCATCACATTTTGAGGATTCCCATTATAAAACCATCTCCCTTGCTATGACTTGTGCTTTAAGGTAGTGATGTGTCCTACTAAACAGAGGACTCCTCATTTGAAGGGCTATATGGCCCAATCCCAGTTTAAAGAGAAAGACCCCTAAGAAGGGAATGCAGGATCCTTGAAGTTGCCTATCAGCAGTTAGCACATGGGCAGCAAGCTGAACATATATATTAGTCTCAGTCTGCCCACCTGTGGCAAGGCTTATATTTATTTAAAACATACTAATTATTTCTAAATTTACTCTTAGTGGAACTTAGGTGGAATCTATACACCTATTTTAAAAAGCTGTGAAAATGCTTTTTTTAAAAAAAAGTTTTGAAAAATTTATTGAATTTGCCATAGCTCACTGTCGCCATCTAGTGTCATATTTGTATATTGCACTTTACAACACACTTAAAATGTTTTATTTGCAGCTGTATAGCTAAGTCCTTAGTTTAGCACCACACATTGTGATTACATGTGTGTGACTCAAGCCAAACTATGCTTTTGCTATTCCTGTGTGTGATTCAGATTTGTGTTCATTCAATAATTCCCTGTCTCAAATCCTTATTTGATCTAATCATTTTTATCTTGTGAACTGCCCTGAGATCTTGTGATGAAGGGCTGTATATAAATCACATAATTTTTTCATCCATATAAATGATGTTTCCTCTCTCTTGGTGGCGTCCTCTTTTTGAATGTGTTTAGATAGCCATCCACCTCTACCTAGGCTATCAAAACCAACACTTTGAAAGCAAAGGTTGAAAACCAGTAGAAAGAAAATGGGATATATTGTTTGATAAGCAAAAACCCACTTAGATTTTTACAAGTGTTTGGGAATTCCAAACCACGCCCCCCAAATCACACTGAGACTGTTGACATTCGTCTCCAATCATGAATACATAACTTGAAAGATTCATTGAAAACAGCAGGCTTTGCTTTTAACTCGGGGTTTTAGAAGTGTTGTGTAATGTACCTACATTTTTTGTAAGCATTTACCACTGTGACTGGCTCTTATACCTTGTAAATTAGGTACTGCTTTGAAAATGTAAAAACACTCCTACGCAGTTAATCATGGCTGTCTTTTCCAGATCTCTCAAGTTTGGTTTCAGAGAAATTGTTCCGTTAAAGATTTGATAGGAGCATTAAGTATATATAAGTTTCCATGGTTGTCCCTTACAAGAGTTTATCCAATAAACAAGAGAATCTGAAAGCTGTTTTTGTTGCTTTGATTATAATTACCATGGTACCATTTGGACAGACTGAAAGTTGCACCCAAGGCTATTGGAACAAACAAACCAAAAAAAGCTATCTCCAGTCCCTTCCCACAGTTTTGTTTAACCCGTCAGATATATTGGGGCAAAATTCCATTTTATCCTGATAGCCCTGAATGTCCCTTGCAGGAAAGCGGGATAAAAATATCACAATTAAGTCAATTAGATTCAAAATACAAATGTATCCAAATCACATAGTGATTCGCATGGTATATACACCAAGTGCTGGAGCCCATATATATATGAAAAGTTGGAAGCATTAGAGAGTCAGTGTTATTGCAAACAATTGCACTGCCCTTTGCATCAATGTGGTGCAACATGGTGGTGTTCAACCTGGTTTGGATGCAACACCAAATGCAATACATTGACTTTGCACGAATGAATCTTGGCTACAGCTTGAAGTTAGTAAAGAGAGAGCCAGGCTGGGACGACACAGAAAGCCAAACCTTGTGCTATCTCAGCATGATGCAGGAGTAGCAAAGCACAGCTGCTTTGCTACTCCTGTAACATGCTGAGATAAGGGCCCACATACACACAAACAGCTTACTGGTAAACCATCATTTGGAATATTGTGACATGCGAACCAAGCTACAGGTTGCACTAAACCACAGTGTGTCCTTTTCAGACGTAACAGTAAACCATGGTTGGTGTTAAACAGGAAGCTGATATTTCCAATTTCCTTCTCACCGTCGCATCAAAAGTGGAGAGGGGCAGAGTAATGTGCACTCACAGGGCATGAACAGGTTCACTTAGGTAATGCTAAACAGTGGTTGGTTTGGTATGACATTTGAACTGGACAACTGAGGTTTGTTGTCATCCGCATGCTGTGTTTGATAGCAGCGAGAGGGCGTTTTATGGAACAGGCAGTGGAAATGTGACACAAAAACTAGTTTATTTTACATCCTTCCATATGAACCAAGGGTAAGGAGCTTCTGGCCTTCCAGATGTTGCTGAAGTGTGGCTATCATCCCTGACCATTAGCTGACAGGAGCTGGACTCCAACATCTGGAGGACCGCAGAGTCCTCACCCAATAGAAACCATACTTCTTTTGTTTATTCCAAGCAGCTAATTATAATTTAAGGGAGGATCAGCAGAGCTTTTAGAAAGCATGTCCACCTCCTGATATTCAAGGTAGCTTCCATCATACACTACACAAACCCAGTTAGGAATGACCCTATGATTTCAGCAGTACCAATGCCTATGACTGCAGGATTGCAGCCTTATACTCAATCCTAAATGCCTTTGCTTGGAAGGACTTGCTTCTGAGTAACCAAGTACAGAAGGCTGTGTTCAGTCATTCGAACAATGCAATCACCCCGAAGTCCTCCCTGCCTCCCTACCTAGACCTGGTATTAATGTTGTAGTTTCCCTTTGTGCATGTCTTTGCATACTAACCTTTTCTGCCCAGGCCTGCAGAGCTCCCCTTGCTTTTTAGACACCACAGATTGTTCTTTCTGTGATGCCTACTCGCACCTTGTGCCAAGTGCTATGGCCCCTGTTTATCACCCCATCACATTGTAATGCCTGAATCAGCTGTTCAGGAGACAGCGTTTTCCCTTAGTGACTGACTGAGCAGTGCTCTTTGTGGCCGGATGGATTTTCTGTCTCTCGCTCTGTGTCACTGGCTTTCTCTTTGTTGCTCTCTCTCTTTATACACCTCCTTGTTTCATGTGCTCTTTTGCCCCCCTCCCTTTTTCTCCTCTAGGTCTCTTAAGGGACAATTACCGTTTCACTTAAGTGACTGTAGGTTGCTGAAATCTAGCATCTACGAGCCACTTCGTTTATATTTTTTTCACCTTGATTATCCAGTCCTGTCCTTTTATTCAAAACGCTGTGTCCCCCCCCCCCCCCCAGAAAAGGCTCTCTTAAAAATGAGCATCCTTCTCAGTGTGAAGGAGCAATATAATGCCTTGAAACACTTGTACCTCGGGTTACATACACTTCAGGTTACAGACTCTGCTAACCCAGAAATAGTACCTCGGGTTAAGAACTTTGCTTCAGGATGAGAACAGAAACTGTGTGGCGGATGTGTGGCGGGGGCGGGAGGCCCCGTTAGCTAAAGTGGTACCTCAGGTTAAGAACAGTTTCAGGTTAAGAACAGACCTCCAGAACGAATTATTGTAAGTTCTTAACTCGAGGTACCACTGTAAACCCAAAAATAAACAAGGACAGCCACATGATTTTGTGTCCTGTATGTGTGTTTGTCGACAGAATGCACATATTTATAATTTGATTTATATAAATATTCATGTACACCTACTGCATTAAGTCTCAAGGTGGGGTGTATAGATATATAAGGAAAATCCAAACAATAAAATTGCAATACAGTTAAATAAAGTGCTGATAACCCAACAGGGCACATTGACCAAGCTCAAGCTTTCCCACTGGATGTTTAATTCCTCTAAGAAGCACTGAAACATCTTCAGTTTTGCTGCTTGTCAGAAAACAGAGGGGAGCTGGTTCTGTAAAAAGGGAGCCAGTGCAGAGAATTTGCTCCCTTTTGTGATTATTCACAGCGGAATGGGTCAATAACAGTCCCAAGACACCCAAGCTGCAATGATGACAGCCCAAAATGAAACAAAAGGCAATTGTTGACCTTTTGTACCAAAAACAGTAAGGTGCCCACTTCCTTTCCTCCAGGAATGATGGAGAACCTGCTAGACATGCCACTTTTCTGTAAGATCCGTGACTTGGCAGAGAGAGAAATGACTCTTTGGGGACCACTACTTCTTTGGTCTCCTGTTTTGTAATTTACCTATATTTACCCTTTTCCTCTTGTAGGGCTGTGACTAGGTCTCCTCAACCTGGAGCAGCCAAGAGCTTCTCGTCCCCTGAGTTTTATCCGTTTTTAAGATGCTGCTAAGATTCTAAGGCTTGCTTTTAGAGCTTGAGCCCCTTGGCCTCAGAGCTGAGATGTTTTGAGCGGCCATTGACATTTTGAATCTGTGGGGATTAGTTGCACTAATTAGCTGTGCTTCTAGGCCTCAGTGAACTCATTGCCTCTAGCTGAGCAATCCAGGGCATATTTGCTTAGAAGTGATATTCAGTGGGACTGACTCCCAGGTGAGTGTGCGTAAGATTGCAGCCATTTGTGCACAGGTGCAATGGCACAGATATAATTCTATTCTCCTTCTACCATAACTAACCAACAGTCCCCCTTGGTAAACTAGGAGTCCACTGCAGTTCCCCTGATATAAAGGTAAAGGTACCCCTGACCATTAGATCCAGTCGCGGACGACTCAGGGATGTGACGCTCATCTCGCTCTGTAGGCTGAGGGAGCCGGTGTTTGTCCGCAGACAGCTTCCAGGTCATGTGGCCAGCATGACTAAGCCGCTTCTGGCGAACCAGAACAGCGCATGGAAATGCCGTTTACCTTCCCGCTGGAGTGGTACCTATTTATCTACTTGCACTTTGACGTGCTTTCAAACTGCTAGGTTGGCAGGAGCTGGGACTGAGCAATGGGAGCTCACCCTGTCACGGGGATTCGAACCGCCGACCTTCTGATCGGCAAGTTCTATGCTCTGTGGTTTAAACCACAGTGCCACCCTCATCCCTTTCCCGATATAGTAAATGTCTTTTCTCTCTCCTTTGTTGGCAGAAACCTCACAGAAGTCTAATTTGTGGCCAACTGCACTGGTTCGCTGCAGCCTGCTCCCTTGTCGCTGTGGCAAATTGTGCACCCTGCAGGGCACAGGCTGCTCTTGTTCTGTATCTGGTGATCTAACTTTTTAAACAATTGATACTGCAGCAAAGTACTGATATTGACACATTTGCTTACTTGGGGAACGAAGAACCTATTGGGAGACAACTCTAGATATATCTGCCCTTGCTCACCCTCCCCTGCCTTCCTATTGTTTTGGATCTACAGAGCCCTCTGACTCAGAACGAAAATCCCTGTCTGGAAACCAGGACTATAAAAGTGCTGTGTCAATTCGAATACTGTATGTTTTTTAGAGCAGCTCCTGATCGGAATCAACGCGTCGTAAGCCAGTCAATCACGATGCGGTGACGATGGAACAATAGCTGCTGCCCTCGAGCCTTCGGAGGCAGTTTATACACCTAGAGCTTTTTGGAGTTACGTTGCACGCTCCCCAGATAGCGGGGGAGATCCAAGATCGATCTCCTCCTGCGTACGTTGCGGGGAGACTATTAGGGCCGATAACAGGCTGCATTTCATCCTGTACTGTTAAAAGCGCCCCCAGAAAACTCCGGCACTAATGCGGTTTCGTAAGGAGACCACTTACTGGAGTTGGAAGGGGGGGAAACCGCGCTTCACCTACCAGCCACGCAATGCATGGGCCCGAAACCCACCGCCTTAACTCTTTCGCAGAAGCGCGCCGGCCACGTGAGCGAGTGGCTGCCGGCAAGCCTGACAATGGATCTCTCGCCCTGTACCGCCCGATTCCCCCCTCCGCCTCCTTCCCTCCCCCTCGCGATAGAGCCTTAATTCGCTTTGGCAAGACCCAAGGCTTTCCGATGGGAAAGAGAAGCGGGGGGGGGGGGAAGGAGCGTTCCAGAAAGCGCTTCTTTCTTTCTTCCTCCCTCCCGTCCCGCAGTAAGAGAGAAAGTTGCAGCGGTGCTTCGGATCTCGCTGCTGCTGCTGCTGCGCATAAACGCGCCGGTTGCTTCTTTTTTGGGGGGGGGGGCGCCCGCGACTCAAACAATGAGCAGCCGCGATTTCTGAAAGGAGACATCCCACGGCTGAGTATGTTGCTAAAGAGGGGGCGGAGCATAGGTTAGGGAGCGCATGAGGGGGGGAGCTATACCCTACTCTGATTGGCCATCGGGAGGCGTGATGCCACGTCCGGCGGGGAAGCCCTGCCTTGCTGTGTGGAGCCTCCTCTTTCTGGGTCTGGCTTTCTTTGCAGGTGGTGCCGCTGCTACTGCTGTTACTGCTGCTGCCGCCGCCGCCTCCTTGCAGCCACCGCTCGCCGGCCGAATCGGACGCGCACCGAGGCGCGTGCCTCGCGCAGTTGTTCGCCGCTGCCTGGGAACAATCGGCAGCAGCTCCTCCTCTTCTTTCCAGCCTCAAACTTTGCCCGTCGAGGCTTGCAGTCGTTTGCATTTCTCCGCGGCACCCAGCAACTCCACCTCTCCACCTCGGGTCAAGAGATGCAGCCTGTCGTTTAATAACCATGCAGTAGTTTTGAGGATTTTTTAAATATACTATACACACACAAAAAGGAGGGAAAGCGGATCGGGTCTTCTATGCAAACCTGCCCCTTATACACTCATCCTCCTTCTCTCCGTCTGTGCCGTGAGAGCAGCAGCAAGCGCGCGGATTTAATTCCCTGGGATCTCCTTTTCGAGCGCTGCCTTCCAGCCGCCGCTTTCCTGAAGTGAAAACTCGGCCGCTTCTTCCCCCCCTCGCGCCCCACCTTGGAAGCGACTTGACCCCGCGGCTTTTCTGGGCCACCTTGCGCCGCCGCCTGCACCGCTTGCTTTGGCTGGGGATTGCATTGTTCCTTGCCCGCCCCTGGGGGTTTCCCCCTTGTGCTTGTTGGAAGCGGAGCTGGGAAGGCAGGCAGAGGGAGGAGATGGCCAAGGGAAGGTGGGACTGAGCGACCGCGTCTCCCTCACCTCTCCGCAACCCGCCGGGTCCCTTGTCTTGAGAAGAGAGAGGCGGCGGCAGCAGCAGCAGCAGCACAGCGAGGCCGCTTTGGGATCGCCCGCTGCAGGTTCTTCTCCCTTCCTTTTCGGGCTACGAGGGCAGGATGCGTTCCTTCCCGTGGGGATTTTGGCTGCTGTGGGTCGCCGCCGCGTCTTCCTCGTCGGCTCGGAGCGACGGCGGCAACAAGCCGAGGAGCTGCGCTGAGCTCCGGCAACTCTATGGGGCCAAAGGATTCAGCCCGAGTGGGGTCCCCCAAGCGGAGATCTCGGGTGAGTAGATGCGTCGTTTGACTAGTTCTCTGCCATCGCCGCCGTTATCGGCTTTTCTGCCCCAGGGCTCCTTCTTCAGTCCCTTTTGCCACATCTCCGAGCAATGTGGGTTGCCAGGATCCTCAGCGGGACGCATGACTCGGGCAGGCTTGGTAACTAATCCGATGGAGGACGGAGAGGCGCGGGAGTAAACTGAGTCCTGTAATCCATATCTGAGCCTTGAGACGCGTGAGCCTATCCCTAAAGAAGACAACTGTCGAGCATGTGCAGAGTGCCACTCCTTTCCTATTGCATTTGTAGGCGAACTCAGTGTTGGGGCTCCGGGGGCGAAGGTGGGACATGAAGAAGGCTTTGAGCTCCAGGATTTTCCATTCTAAAACATGTGCAACGGGTGCAGGAAAGAGGTGCTGTGTACAGATCCTGTGGCTTTGTGTTCTGAAAGGTAGCCGGGGTGGAGTGGGGAGATCTTACTGATGCAATTTCTGTAATTCATCCATCTAACAAACCATTTTGAGGTAACTAGTTTAGGGGAAAGACCCGAAGCTCTTTGCCTTTCTTCTCAACCCCCACCTCCCTCTATTCAGCACCTTCCCATTTTTCCATTTCCTTTTGTCAGCTGCAACTTAACCACTGCAATATTTCCTGGAACTTTGTGTTGAGTTTGTGTTGAGAGGGTTCTTGCAAAACCAGCATCTGCTGAAGATTCTGCTTTTGAAGGGAGGGTTGAGACATTTTCTCTGTGAGACATTTTCTTAAAACCAAGTAGCCACCACCAAAACACATCATTCCCGGTGTCACTGCTGCCTCAAAATAAGTTTCATTTGTGGTGTAGAGGGCTCTCTTGCCTTCTGCTTCCAACCTCTTCTGCTAAAGGCGATGTGATATTGGGGGGCAGTGTCATTTGCTGTGCTTGTAAATAAACAAATAAATCTGCCCTTAGCATAAGGCGGTAATGCAGTCTGGAGGATTTGAGCCAGAAGTGTGGTGTGGATAATGAAAAACTCTTGTGATTGGTTTCAAAGTTAGAGAATGCCACAAGGTAATAAGAGAAGAGATGGTGTGCTTCATCTTATTGAGAAGGAAGAGGCTTAAAGACCAGCTGGCAATTTTTAAAAATGACACACGAATGCCCAGCTGTTCAAGGAAGTTAGCGGAAGATGCAGATTGCGGTAACTCCTGAAAGTTCGTTCCAGAATTCAGTTTGATTCTTTCCTTACTTCCTCTGTATGTATTGGAGGCTTTCCTTTTTTAAAAATGAATATATTTAAAGGTATTTTCTTATTACCTGTATCGAAACATGCAAAATATGCAAAAATACAAAAGGTCTGGGGGACATAGTTCGTTTTAGCTGACTTGTGTGAACTTTCTCATTGAAACACAGCAGTAAGGTAATCTTAGGGTAGGCATCAAAGCCAAACCACAGCGTTATTCCATTAATATTATGCTCTACAGTCAATTTCAGACAGTGGGTTGTATCCGCTACTAGGGATGCTCAGAGTAGACTCTTATAAATTGAAGCAGAACAGTAGCTTTGGCCCATTAATTTCAGTGGGTCTACTCTGAGTAGAATTTGGTTAGATGGAACCTGTTGTTTGCTCAGATGTAAATCCCACTGGTTTAAATTGAACTTGCTTCCAGATAAGTTTGGTTAGGGTTGCTGTTCAGTAGTATGCCAGGCAGACCTAATAGTTTTACAATAATGTTGAGGAAGCAGTTACATTAGGTGGTATTTTAAGTTTTGCTCAGAGTAAACCTATAGAAATGAGTGGACCTTAGTTAGTCATGCCCATTAATTTCAATGTATCTGAGTACAAATGATGGTGGATACATACAGCTCATAGTTTCCTTCATTGAAATATGGTGAGCTTTGAAAGAATGCCCCCTACAGAATGGTTTCAGTTGTCTTGCTAGTTTGCAGTTATTCACAGTTCCTCCTGGCTCCTTTGCTTCTTCAGGGATGAAATATTTTTTTACTTTGATAGTCAAGCATGATGTTCATAAGATTTGGACAAATACTGCTTTTTAACTTTCTGCAGGGTGAGATTAGTTGCTCCCTAAGGCTGTAATCCTGTGCATATAGTGTTTGGGAGTAAGTTCTCTGGAAGTCATTGAGACTTGCTTCCAATTAAACATGCATAGGATTGGCCTGTGTGTCTTGTATTTGCAGCTGCTCACATGGAGTAAGCAGATAGTTGAAGCGGGATTTTCCTTTTCTTGGCCATTTAAACCAGGGGTGGGGAACCTATGGTCCTCCAGATGTTGCTGGACTTCCTTCAGCCAGCAGGAATGATAGAATTGGAATCCAGCAACATCTGGCCACTGCTTCCTTATCCCCGATTTAAACAGAGGGCTTAGTTCAGACTTCAACAAAACCAGAAGGGAGTTTTATTCCTATAAATTATACCAAATGCAGACTGGAACTTTTTCTAGGTGTAGCTCAGCAGCATTAGGAGAAAACTGAAGAACTCAAGTCTATATGGGTGCAGTGGAATAACAGCACCATAGCATTTGGTGCAAGTTTACCTATTCAGGATCCCATTACTTGTACATATTTAATGCACCTGTTTAGGTACCTTGTTACTATGTTTCGTGTCCAATCGCTTGGCAGCCAAGTGGTTGGATTTAAATTGAGGTAGTTTAGAGTAGACCACAGTTCTCTTATAAATCTGTAAACATGCCTTAAACACACGTGCACTCCAACTGCTTTAAAGCATATTGGTTTGTAATTTAATAGACTGCCTTTATACAAACTAGGAGCATAATCCAAGCCCTTTGATCATGTGTCTACATGTCCTTTGCGCTGCTGAATGTGAGCCCCTTCCTCCTCAGTCTGATTAAACAAAACTATTACTCCCCCGCCCCCCAAAAGGGAAATTATCCTTTGCCTATTTATGAATCTCAGCCAACCCATTTCACACACCCATTGACATCAGGAATAGCACATGGACCAATCCCACTCCCAATCTCTTGAGGACCCCCTATCTCCAACATCTCCTCCATCTCCAACATCAGCTTATCTAATAGGGAGAGTGAAGGAACTGGGTTATTAGAATCTCAGCCAGAGAAGAAATTGGGCCATAATGTGTGCCCTCAAATGGAAAGAAGCATTTTGGTCTACCAGAGTTCATACACAATCCAAATTGGGCAACGACAAACTTCAGCAGTGTATACGTATATTACAGTGTGAGTGAGATTTCTGTCTTTTCCATCTCTGTACAAATGAAAGGCTATGAATCGGGAGTCTTAAATTCTGTTTGGCTTTGGTAGCCATCCAGAATTTGTGTTTGACACCAACTGTGCCCCTCGCCTGCGAGAGAGAGGGGTAGGATATTGATTGTGGCACCATGCTGAATTTTGAAAGCCTTCCTAACTGGGCAGTCAAGACCCAGTGTGATTATGGGGGAAGTTCCTTATCTAGCAAATGGGAAGCTGGGGAGAATTCTAGGTGGGGAACCCATCCCCGTTGCATTGAGGCTTGACGCTACGTTGTTGGCACTTCCCAACAACAATTTGAGAACTGAACCCTTTATAGCTTTTGGATAGTTAAGAGAGCATAAATAGGAGTAAGATTATCCATATGTTTTCAGCTAATGGTGTTGGTAAGACTGTATGCCTGTGATGACTTGTGGCTGCCTGGGTCCCATAGCATACCTACAATAACACAATACAATACATGGCTTTTTGTGTCATTCATAATGCTTAACCTCAGCAGTCCTCAGACATTTTTCTCCCCCTGGTTCTTTTTTACACAGAAAACAGCCTCTTAACTTGTTGCATGTGAGAGAAAAGGGCCATGATTCATTTTTATGATGAAGTTATAATTTTAGTCTTTGACATGCTTGTATTATATTCAGATTTTATTTTAAATAAATATAATTTAAAAATACTTACAGAAATTCTAAAAATCAGAATGTGATTCATATACAGTGGTAGCTCGGGTTAAGTACTTAATTCGTTCCGGAGGTCTGTTCTTAACCTGAAGCACCACTTTAGCTAATGGGGCCTTCTGCTGCCGCTACGCCGCTAGAGCACAATTTCTGTTCTCATCCTGAAGCAAAGTTCTTAACCCGAGGTACTATTTCTGGGTTAGCAGAGTCTGTAACCTGAAGCATATGTAACCTGAAGTGTATGTAACCCGAGGTACCACTGTAGTCTTGTTTACTTAAAACAAACAAAAAACACAGCTTCTAAAGTTTGTACCTACCTTGCTTGCCACAAAAGGTTTATGCCTTCAGGATATGATCGTGCAGTAACTGATTCTACACGCACCGTGAATATTTTTTGCTCAGGTATGGCTTTTGTGTGTCTAGTCTTAAATCCATTGTCTTATTCCAAGAATCTAGAATCAAGAACAGTTAGAAGTAATGGGTTGGGCTAATTATAAGAACCACTGTTGTGAAGTCTGACGAATATATATGTAAATGACAAGGTGTTAAACTATACCTTTTGATAGCAGGAGCAGTAATGTTACATACATACCATTATGAAAGCTGGTAGAGGAAGTACACGGTGGAAAATGAGAGAATGAGAGTGTGCTGTCTTATGAGCCATCTGCTTCTAGCACTGCCAGCTGTGTACTTAAAAAGGAATTCTTCATGTTCCTAGTTGGTGGTTGCCATATGCACTTCAAATTGGTAAAAATTTAGAAAGTCACATCTGTGTTGTGCTAATATCCGTCTAGTGGCTGCTATATAAGAGTCAGTGTGTTTTGATAGAGCATGTGATTTGGACACTGGGAGCTGACATGCAGAAGATTTTATGGGGGGGGTTGGCGTTTCCAAATGCAAGAGTTGCACTCAAAGTGAAGAGCTGTAAACTACTTCACTGCCACTCCTGTTTCCAAACATATCGCTTTACCCACTGCACGGCACTGCCTCCTATTGCTTTACTCTTTTTCGTATCCAGATCCCCTCTGTACTCACCTTCTGCTTTCCTTCAAAACCTATTGGCAGTTTCTTCCCATCCCAATCAAGTCTCTGCAAATGCTTTATTCTGATCACTGAATCCTAGACGTAGTGTTCCTCCTTCCTTTCGTCTCTGAGCTAGGCTCATGAGACTCCTCATTAGGTACCCTTTGGAGATTGCTGTTGCTAGCTCCCTTTTTCCAGGCTCCCCCCAGCCCCACTATGCGGTTTGAAGAAGGAATTGGCATGGGGAGACGGCTCTCTGGAGTGCCTGCAAATATGCAAATGCATTGCTTATCAAGAGCTATTTCTGTATCTGTTCACTTTTCTGAGCTGTTCTTAGAGGCGTCTGAGAGTTCCATATGCTTCATAAACTACCCCAGTCCCTGTTTCATATGTTCTTTTTGTCTAGAAAGCTGCACACTGCTTTGCTTTTCTGCAGAGATGGCCCAGTAGGCATTGATGTAGTTGGGCTCATGAAAAACTTCTAAGGAAACCTAAGGCTGCTGAGAAAACGTGGCAGTCCTTGAACAAGCGGACAGATCATTTTATGGATTGCTTATTGGCAAGCTGAAGGTGCGGCCAGCCAGATGGAGAGCTTTCACAGTGGAGAGAATTGAGGACTGATATCCCATAAGGATTTACATTGCAGGTGGTGGTAATTAATGATTTGCAGTCAGCAGTGTACAGTGAGGTAATCACACTTGCTAATGATACCAAATTGCCCACCAGATGTTTTGCCTGCCAGCAGCCTGCACTTTGCACTAGTTGCAGCTTCTGAATAGTCTTCAAGGGCAGCCCCGCACAGTGGACAGTAGTCCACCCAGCACAGGGGTCTGCAACCCGCGGCTCCGGAGCCGCATGTGGCTCTTTTACACCTTTGCCGCGGCTCTGGGGCGGATACTAGCGAGGGGAGGAGGCGCATTGTGCACCCCGACACTCCCCACTGTGGCGGGCGCTGTACTGGCCGTGACGTCGCATGGGGGCGGTGCATGCATTAGTCACGCACCGTCCCGACGTCACCTTCCCGCCCGCCCGCTACATTGTAAGGGGCATGTACGCTGGTCACTGCATTGAAAGGGGGCATGTACGCTGGTCACTGTTTTGAAGGGGAGTGAAGAACACACACACACAAAAAGGTAACTTGTTAATTTAACGTTTATTTCTATGAGGAGGAGTAATTCTGAGGGGTCAAACAAAGAAATAATAAAAAAGTGACAAAAAAGTTATTTTTATAATGACGAGTTTTGCGGCTCCCAGTTTTTTTTCCCTTCGGAAACGGGTCCAAGTGGGTCTTTTTGTCTTAAAGGTTGCAGACCCCTGACCCAGCACAACAGTGGAGGGGATTCTTCAAATGCCATCTCTGAGATATCCTTCATCAGCTCAGTCAGGGAGGCTGCTGGGCAGTGGGATAGGTGGTATACCAGCAGCATCCTGCTCAGGTTTCTCACCTAATATACGATACCAACCCTCACAATTGATCATAGAGTAGATTGGCTTCCTGGAGACTGGAATGGAGTCTCCATGGATGTTAGCAGCTCCCTTCATTGGTCTGGACTGGTCCTTCACTTAGTACCTAAGTAAACAGAGCTAAAACTCCTTGAGTCTCAGGGGTGCACACCATCATATTTAAATATATAACACATTTATTCTACTATTTACAATTGCCACATTTTGAAAAGAGGTGATAGAGCTGGAAAAAGTGATTAGGGGTTTGTAACTCTTTCCATGTAAACTTAAAAAAACTTTCCTCTTTAAAATCTTTTCTGGTTTGTTTTTTTTTAAAAAAAACTTGTTCTCAGAAGTAATGCCCTTTGATTTCTATGGGATATATTCCCTTTGTAAGGCAGCAATCCCATGCATGCCATATTGGGTCATTTTAATTTAGAAACGAAAAAAGAATCTATGATTAATGCAGAACATAATGCCAACTTTTGGAGAGAGTGTATAGAAATTCTTTCAAAATTGCTAGAACTCAGGATCATCCCATAGAATTGACTGGATGTAGGATCAAGGCAAGCAAAAGAATATGTAAGCAACATATAGTATACACTGCCATGGAATAGTGTGCTGACGGTTGTATCCTTTATAATGATTTTTATTGCATTTTAGAGTTAACAATAATAATACAATTCTTTCATCTCTTGTGTGCACCAAAATAAAATAACAAGTAATGAAATTTTTAAAAATGGTTTTCATTTCATTTTAGAAGACAATTGTTTTTTAAAAAAAGTTTTAAAGGAGACAAATTCATGGTTTTATGGCTTTTGCCTCTGAACAAAGATTCCATGTATATAGTCATGGGCTACAGATAGGGCTGTCAGATCACAAGCTGGGGATCTTGCATATTTTGTTCTTGAGAGAGAGCTGTAAAAGTTGTCCCTATGGCCACCTTCTTCCACAGGTCCCTTTGCTTGCTTTTCTCTGTCTCCTACTTTTGCTACTCTAGGCAGAGGAAGAGGTTGGGCAAAGGAATTGATGGACAGTGAGGAAGGGTTGGTCTGGCAGCTGCACCCTAATACAATAGAGCAGCAATCTGCTATGAGCTTCCTTCTGACAACTACCGGTAGCTGGCTGCCACTGCAGGCAAGATGGTGGAGTAGATGGATATTTGGTCTGATGTTACGCTGCTTAATTGATTTTAAAGCAAAACCTGTTCAAGATAATATATTTAAGAGGTAAGATTTTTATCTCTCCCTCTTTGCTTATATATACTCTTTTGTATAAAAATGGTTACTTCCTATCTTTGTACTACATCAAACTCTGTGGGTGATTCCTAGCCCCACCTGGAGATGTTAGGAATGCAAAGCAGAATATCACAGATGTAAAGGAAAGTTTTACAAATATTTCAAACAGTTGCTGAGGTCCACATCAAGCCTATTAGTATACAGGTGGCACCTCGGGATGCGAATGGGATCCGTTCCGGAGCCCTGTTTGCATCCCAAACGGAACGCAAGATGCAGAGCGCAACTTGAACACGCTCAACCCGAAGTACATTCAACTTGAGGTATGACTGTATAGGAGGTTTAAACTACTATTATTAATACCATTAGTGTTATATTTTCACTGGTAATGTTTAGGCAATACAGTCATACCTCGGGATAAATGTGCTTCAAGTTAAGGATTTTCGGGTTGCGCTCCGTGGCGACCCAGAAGTAATGGAGCCCGTTACTTCCAGGATTCGCCGCGCACGCATGTGCAGATGGTCGAAATGACGCCATGCGCATGTGCGGAAGCAGCGAAACGTGACCAGCACGGACGCGGGCTCTGGAACGGATCCTGTTCGCATCCCGAGGTACCACTGTATATTTTCTCCAGATGTTACTGTTTCTTTCGATGAGGTAGGTAGAAAACGTGCTATGTACCCCTTATACCGGACTTTGGACAATTCTTTAAAAAAAATCATTACCAGCTTTACATGGCAGGCAAAACATTCTCCAGTGCTGGTATATCCTGCCTGAATTAAACCTGCCGGATTATAATCTTCTGGGCAATCCCAGTATTTTCACATAGTTGCAAATTTCATCTCAGTGGGTTCCAATGAAGGGCTGACTTGCCCTAAAAACTGAGGAATTTTGTGATCGGGTCTGAAGAGTACTGAAAAAGTGTTCAGAGTTGCAATTTACAAAATGCAGACATGCTTATGCAGGGGGGAGATTGTTTTTAAAACAAAATGTTTTAAATTGATTTGCTTATAAAGCATATTGTTTGAATTTTGCTAAACTCATGCACAAAACTCCCTTAGCTGTGTGCCTCCCATTTGCATTTTCTATGGGCCATTGGGCATCCTCTATCTTCCATGGGCAATTGGCTTCCCTAGGGAGTTTGCAAGTCTAATTGTTCAAAACACTTTTTCTCATGACCCCTTTGAACAAAAGTGGAAGTTGGCAACCAAATTGCTTAACTTCATCTTTTAAAAAATAATTTGTCCTAGATGAATTCCTCAGAGTTTTGCCATGATAGTGTTGGAGAACAACAGAGTTTGTGAATCCTCCCACTGAAATGAGTGGAAAGGACAAAATCACACAGATTTTGAGTCATGGGTGGGGAACCCTTTTCAGCCCGAGGGCCAATTCCTTTCTAGGGAATGTTCTGAGGGCCACATGTCAATGATAGACAGGATCAGAGTCAAAAGTGTGTGAAGGAACAATGGTAACATTTGTTGTTGTTGTTGTTTAGTCGTTTGGTCGTGTCCGACTCTTTGTGACCCCATGGACCAGAGCACGCCAGGCACTCCTGTCTTCCACTGCCTCCCCCAGTTTGGTCAGACTCAGGCTGGTAGCTTTGAGAACACTGTCCAACCATCTCGTCCTCTGTCGTCCCCTTCTCCTTGTGCCCTCCATCTTTCCCAACATCAGGGTCTTTTCCAGGGAGTCTTCTCTTCTCATGAGGTGGCCAAAGTATTCGAGCCTCAGCTTCACGATCTGTCCTTCCAGTGAGCACTCAGGGCTGATTTCCTTCAGAATGGATAGGTTTGTTCTTCTTGCAGTCCATGGGACTCTCAAGAGTCTCCTCCAGCACCATAATTCAAAAGCATCAATTCTTCAGCAATCAGCCTTCTTTATGGTCCAGCTCTCACTTCCATACATCACTACTGGGAAAACCATAGCTTTTACTATATGGACCTTTGTTGGCAAGGTGGTGTCTCTACTTTTTAAGATGGTAACATTTACAGTAGCCTAATTTCTACACGTGCACCTCTCTTTCTTCCCTACAGATAAGTAAGAGGGATTATCAGAGCTCAATGACATATTTCAACTGGGCAAAATCTCTCAGGGCCAGTGATGTGGCCTGGAGACAGGACTGTGGGCTGGGGAGAGGTCTGTGGGCCAGATAGTGTGGACTGGAGGCCTAATGTTTGCCCCTAGGGCTGCGGTTCCCCAGCCCGTTCTAGCATATGAATTCCTATCTAGTTCTATTACTCACCTTGGAGATTTCTCTTGCCTTATTCAAACACAGCTTCTATTTTAGCATTCATTGCACCTGAATCCCTCCCCATTTCCACCTACAAAGTGCAAGTATTGCTGTGCCCTTTGAGATTCAGAATGCAATCTCAGGCATACCTAGCTGTGAGTAAACCCTATTGAACACAGTGGGACGCAGTAAACAACCAAAGAATCTGGATGCACACATCTTCTGTTTTAATGTGAGAGAATATTATGCAGTATTATGATACGAGACAGCAGATAGAACTGTTTGGAAGCATCACGAGATCATTGCCAGAGGGACATTGCTGATTTGCAGGACTGTGTAGTGATGGCTTCTGACCATTATGAAGCAGCAATATTGCTTTGTTCTACATGGTATTGACACTGAGCTCAGATATTAGATATACTTGTCCCTATCATAGGGGGAAATGTGCTCTCTATGCAGCTGACAATACACTTTCCCCTTTGCTCCAGTATTACTCCATTGACTGCTGGCAGCCTTGAGTTGATTTTGTAAGAACATTAATTGAGTTAAAACCGAAAAGTCCCCTTTAAATCAGCTGTTCACACTTGTGGTTAGATTCCCATATATTTCAACAAAGAAAACCATATTATCGAGCATTGAGAATTGTTAAAATCTCAGTTCTGCTGCAGTGAAAACTGAGAAGACAACAGTAGGAATTCTCAGATTCTGGAGAGTGTTTGGGAGCACATAGCTGAAATAAATTGAAAAAATTGAAAAAAAAGTGTCCAGTAGCGCCTTAGAGACCAACTACTGGACAATTATTATTATTTTATTATTTCAACTGAGTCAGACCAACACGACTACCTACCTGAATCTGGGAGCATGTAGGTTCTTCCACTTTAAAAAGCCTTATTAGGGCTGTCCAAGCAGTACCTGAATTTGGGGGCACCATGGAACATCTGATTGTAATTATTTTCAGAACAAACTTTTGTGAACTATATTAACTGTGCCTTTATACACCCCTGCAGTCTTCTAAGGAGTTGAAACTTAAAGTCTCCCAGGAGAAGTAAGAGTTCAGTTACACATTTTAAATTATCGTTTCAAGGTGTTGTCTCTGCCAGAGGAAAGATTACCAAAAATATGCTTGCTAGAACAAATTCAACCCAGCATGGCTAAACCAAATACCTGATACCATAGGATACTGCAGATGATTCATACATATCCCTCCCCCCCCCCCGAAAACTACTTTCACGGATGATGGATCTGGAAAGTGTGCTTCTAAGCAGGAATTCAGACTGATAGGTGTGGTGTACATGCAGAGTGGTCTGTCTCTGGCTGCTGCTGCAGACTGTCCCTGGAATATTGTGCTTTGAAAATTATTTAATGGTTTTGAATAAATACGCTCTAGAAAGCTCTCACCCATCTCGGGTTTCAGTTAATGCCCTCCACAGTTTTAGATGGAAGATATTGCAATACTTCTTACCATCTGCAGACATGGGGAAATGGAGGATTTGTTCTGTTGCTCTTTAACAGAGAATGTGAGGATCAAATTCCTCCCTGAGCTGTTGAAGCGAAGTGAGCATCGATCTTACTAAATAGGAGAGAAAGAGAGAAATGAAAAGATTATTTGCTTTCAAATAATGAGTTTAGTCCGAAAGTGCCGCCCTTTCTTTTTAGCTGTGGCCATCCTGTCTCCAATACTACACAGCCACTATGGCCTTTTCCTCCATGGAATTGCGTGTCGAGGACCCCCAAGACACCCCTGAATAAAAACACGTTCACACATCATTTTTGTTTGGGTTTTTGGCATAAATTTGGCCACAACTTTATTGAATTACAGTAAGTGAGTGGTTGCGTAGGCACAGTGGCATAGCGTGGGTTGTCAGCACCCGGGGCAAGGCAAGTAATTTGTGCCTCCTAACCCATGGATTTGCGTCCCCTAACCCATGGATTTGCGCCCCCTAACCCATGGATTTGCGCCCCCTAACCCTAACCCCCAGATGTTGTGCCCGGTGCGGCCGGCCCCCCCTGCACCCCACGCTACGCCACTGCTTAGGCATTGGTTAGTGACTATCTGTTCCCACTTGGAGGTAGGAATAGAACTGACAACCACAACCATGCGGAAGTCAGTAAGGGTAAGCAATTTTGGGGAGAGGAAAAGCTGGGTGGCAGGCTCACACGTCTCCCCAAATGCTCCCCGGGGCTCTTGCATGGCCCTAGCCCTTTGTCAGGGATATGGACAAAAGCATGGCGAGCCCTTGGATTCCTTTAATGGAATACCCTTGCAGCAGCAGCAGCATTGAAGGGGCATGCACAGCTTACCTCATCCCCTCCACCAACCAAAAAATTAACCAATGCCTGGGTGGCGCTGTGGGTTAAACCACAGAGCCTAGGACTTGCTGCTCAGAAGGTCAGCAGTTCAAATCCCCATGACGGGATGAGCTCCCGTTGCTCGGTCCCTGCTCCTGCCAACCTAGCAGTTCGAAAGCACGTCAAAGTGCAGGAAGGTAAACGGCGTTTCTGTGTGCTGCTCTGGTTCGCCAGAAGCGGCTGAGTCATGCTGGCCACATGACCCGGAAGCTGTACGCCGGCTCCCTCGGCCAATAAAGCGAGATGAGCACCGCAACCCCAGAGTCGGTCATGACTGGACATAATGGTCAGGGGTCCCTTTACCTTTACCTTTTAACCGCAACTTACAAGTTGTGACAATTTGCTATGCAGTAGGCAAAGCCCAAATGGCACCAGCCAATCAGCCAAACGGTAAAATTCCTACCAGGCCCCTGCTCCAAAGCAAATGACCCCATGACAGGCATAGCAAGGTCAGCGCAAAGAAACCCTAAATAAAGGGAGGGTGGGCGGGTAATCCGATGTGCGCAGCGAAAAGAAGAAGCTCAACGCTGCACACAGGGACCTATATAGCACCCCCATCCATCAAATAAAATTGCAACAATCAATTTTCCCCCAGCAACATTGGAGGTGCCCAATCAAATCCGTGGCCATCCAAACTAACCTGCCCAGCAACAGGGAATGTCATGGTTGCTCCCACCGCAACACGTGCTCTCCATGAAGGAGAACCCGCTTTGTCTAACCCTAAAGCAGGCATAGGCAAACTCAGCCCTTGAGATGTTTTGGGACTACAACTCCCATCATCCCTAGCTAACAGGACCAGTGGTCAGGGATAATGGGAGTTGTAGTCCCAAAACATCTGGAGGGCCGAGTTTGCCTATGCCTGCCCTAAAGCTATCCAAATTTATGGCCATTAATATGGCTTGTGCAAATTCCATAGATTATAATGATGTCTTGCATGAAATGCTTCCTTTTGTTTGCCCCAGATTCTAGTATTATGAGAGAGGAAAGAAACTTCTGTTCAATTTCTTCACACCATTCCTAATTTTGTACACCTCTGTCATGTTCTTCATACTTCCTTTCTTTCCCCAAAAAAACTTAAAAGCTCCAAATGCTTTAATATTTCTTTTCATGTTCCATGATTATTTTAGTTGCCCTTTTCTGAATCTGTGCACCATACTTTGAATGTTCTAATTATACACAAGTACGGTATGTTATGAGTTGTGGCTCAAACAAATTTGTCACTGGTTTTCTTGATGCAATGTCAGAGGAGTTACTACTAATATATCATCGAATCTGCTCTTAAAAGTATCAACTTTTTAAGTCCTGCGTTGTAAATGTTTTGAGGCATGTTGCAGTTTCTGCACATCTGTCACAATGTAGTGCAATCAGTTAAATAACAATTCCATAATCTTTATTTCATTCTATTCATAAACATATAGAAACAACTAGATTGCCCAGCTTTTCACAGTGTTAAGGTTAATTTTCTTCCTTTTCCCCACATGGGACATTCTTCGTATAATACATCTACACTGAAACAAAAATTTTAGAACGCTGTGTCAGTGATGGATGCAATAATGTCTCTAGCATTTCATTCCCATGGAGTCAGGTTACTTTGTCAGATTTAGTATTATGAGAAACAGGTGGAAGCTGCAACAAATTGGTGCAGTGTGGCGTGCTCCTGTTCAGGCAGCCAGCCAACCACTCCCCCTCCCAACAGATCCATCAGCACTTCATGCCCACTGAGTGTGCTCAGTTCTCATTGGACTGTTTTCAGTGGGTCTCCTTTGGGTTTGTTAGACTTCTGCAAACCTTGGGCTTCTCTTAAGCCTGCCAATACCTCTCTCATAAGGATCCATACTTGGATAATGGGTTTCACATATAGGAATATGCCTCTTTAGAGAGCAGGTACTCAAATGCTTATCAGTGCATGATGAGTGACCAAACTGCAAGCTAGGGCAGTGACTGCAGTTTTCAGTAATATGTAGTCAATAAACTTTTAAAATAAAGCAGCTGCTTACATAACAAGATACTTAAAATGCACCAGTTAAATTTTTTAAAAGACAGCGCATTCATCTCATTTGTACTGCTTGCCTAAAGGCCATAGAATGCATTTCTTTGTTCCTTCTTGGGTTTTTTTTTTTTTTATATGCTAAGGAGTATGGGATAACTTGTAAAAGTTCGGCTATGGCAGTGCATAACAAAACCATGCTTTCAAGTGCAACGCTGCTGACTGTTTAGAAGTAGATTTTACAGTAGTTACAACGGGACAATTTGATCGCAGTTATATAACCTATCAACCGTTTATTAGACTAAAGCACAGATGCTTTATGGCAAGTGATGTTGGCTTGCAAAAATAGCGCTATTTTATAGAACTGTAAACTATGCTATATAATTGAGTCAGTATGCTTTAAAAAACATTATTTTATATTTTCGCCCTCATCCAGCTCCATTTGTGCCAGAATGGAAATCCCACCAACTGAAAGTAATTATCACCTCTTAGTGTATTGGCTAAAATCAAGTGTAATGTAAAAAGTATTTCAGTACTTACTGACTGCTGGGAGGACTGGCTTTTGAAGGGTGGGCGTTGAGAAGTAATTCTATTCCATTGATTCTGTTCTGTTAAACATTTCAGAGGGGATCATTTTTAGGTAGGTGGCTGCTAGGAAGGCCTCTTCCTTGCAACGGAAACCCTACAACACTCTCATGAGCTTCTCTTTGTCTAGCATATTCATTGAGCGACCATTCAGAGTTTAGCATGAATTAGGGGCATGTTGGTACATGCTAGTGAATTGCTTACACCTCTCTCATTCCTCCCTGCAGCTGGGAGCAACAAGCCGTGAGACGTGGCTTGCCATGACGTACCAGCAGTTCTTCATTGGGCTGAAATCCTATGTCCACCCTATCAGATCCTGTAGTTCTGGCTATGCAGTCTGGGGAAGGGGAGTGGGAGAAGAAGTGAGGTTTCAACTGCTGGGCTAATGAAAGCCTCTCATTGTTGGGAACAATTGGGGCATTTGGAAATCAGTTTCTGTCCTTATGCTGCCCAAGGGCAAAATGTCAGGGTTGTCAGTGCCCTCCCAGTTGCCCAGACAGCAAAGAATTTATTAAAGAATTGCACAGCATGAGGGTGCCCAGTCTGGCCCCATCCTTTGGCCAGCTGTGGGAAGCTTGCATGCCCACCATCACCAGAAAGAACACTACTGTAATATTTGTTTTCTACCTATCTCCCCATTGCCTTTTTCTTTTTGTATTCTGCCTGTCAGGCTTTAAGCCTGTGGCTTACTTCTGAGTAGAAATGAGCAAGCCAGGGTGGTGGGGGAGGAAGAGATGTCTTGCATTTGGTTCCTCCTTTGAGATTTTAACTGGGGTTTTTTCTTTGATGGCACCAAGTTACTACAAGCTGCGTAAACTGTGCAGAGAAAGTTTGTCAGGTACAGTGCAGGCAGGGCGCTGAGGGAAGAGAAGGAGCAAGATCACATGATTCTGTATGTAGCCCTGCAGGAAGTTGGAACCACGTGCTGTAAATGGAGCAGATTGCTCTGAAAACTTTGGAGCCTAAGACAGAAAACCTGAAAAGCATCACTCATCCACTGGTGCAACATAAAAGCATTTATTTTATCATCTCTTGGTTGTTGTTTTTTAATAGTTTATCAAAACCTGCTGAGTGGTAGGTCTGGCTTTGGAAAATTTCGATTGATTGAGGCTTAAATCTTCTTTCCCTTCAAATGATGACAACTCTAGATAGCTGCCTCACCAAATAGATGTTTGTGAGTTTTCATTTATATGGATGGGAAATACAGTGAGTGGTCAGAATTGACAGCACAGTAAATGTCCAATACCATCCTCTTTATGGTAATGGCTTGGTTATATGCAGTTACAAGAAGAGTTGTATAACCCAAGTCTTTTGTTTAAAAAGCATTTGCTTCAGTAAGCCACACCTTATGCCTTCAGTGAAGATCCCCTCCCCACTCTTTGGATAAGTTTCCAGTGGGATTCCTTGCTTAGACCGCTTTTTTAATATTAAAAAAATTGGTAAGGCCAAAACACCATTAGCAAGTGTAAGCAGTAGGCAAGCAGTGATTTATGAGCACAGGGAAGTTTATTGTGAGATTAATTAATACTATTCATATCACTCTGCAGTGCTTGATGATTCATGGATGTAGCTTCTTAAATATATAAAACTTATCATCCCTTTTCACTTATCCACATGCCCGGATCATATTTAACTTGAATCTTTTAATAGCTGAATGGCAGAGGCTGCAGTGCTCCCTCGCTCCCTCTGTCAGATTCATGTTCCATTCACTGTCTAGGTAACCCCAGCAAGGAAATCATCCACATTAGATTTCCTTCCAAGAAGCTGTCAGCATACCATGTTTAACAGCATCCCAGCAGCATGCTGTAACACTTACGTCGTTTCTGCTTCCATTCAGTAAGATAGGGGATTCTGCTACGTCCAGAAGTTAGAGTAGTGGACTGTCATATTGGTTACTTAGGAGTAAGAAGGACCTTTTTTGGCTTATGAGTAGGAATCGATGGGTGGAATAGCATTGGGCAAGATAACCTGTGTTACTTGCTGGGTGAGGTATCTGATCAGTTATGGTGACAATACAGCTATAGTTTTTGCCAACCAGCACTTCCCAGCCATCGTTGAGAAGCCTCCGGTTAACAATTTTGGCTGCTACTTTGAGAAGTTGTCATTCTCAGCTTGATTCAGTTTAGGGTTAAAGTGAGAAACTTTATTCGCATAATAGGTTTACAGAGCCCCATTCAAGGAAGTGGATCATGAGTACTTTATTTTATTCACATACTGCATTTAGTGATGTTAGGTTGTAGCTTTGCTGGACATTCTTCATATTCTCAGAGGAACAAGTTAGAAATAAAAATAAATCAACTTTTGTGAGTGATCAGTAGGTGAAGGCTGCTGCTCTTAATCCCAAAGTGGAGAAATGTGCCTACTTCATTTCTGCCCAAAACAAGAGGATGCTTTGCTGTCAAACTGTATAATGTACCGTACATCTGTAAAGTAGATTTTTAATAAGAAGTATATTCTCTCAGCACAGATTTTCTTTGTATTGATTGAGTTATACCGTTGTACCTTGGAAGTCGAATGGAATCCGTTCTGGAAGTCCGTTCAGCTTCCAAAACTGCAAGCCCACCAGATGTTTGGCTTCCAAAAGTAGTTCACAAACTGGAAGTCACTTTCAGGTTTGCAGCGTTCAGGAGCCAAAACGTTCAGGAACTAAGCTGTTCAACTTCCAAGGTACAACTGTATGTGGGGGAACTTTTTCCCCTCAACCACTTGAGGTGACCATTTGAAAGTACAGAATGCTACTGAAATCCAGAATCCCCTCATCCCTATTGGGTGTTTTGATGATGTAACTGTGGGCTTCTTTCATGCATTTCGGAAACTGGAGGCGTGTGTGCATTGCCTTTTCCCTCCATAGCAGTACTCATGTAAGTTAGCTGCTGGTCTCATCATGTACTGCTGTAATTAACAATACAGCACAGTCTCAGCAGCCTTCGTGGTCAGGTATTTGAAGGCCATCATTTCATATGCTTGCTTCAGCCTGCCTGCTGTTGTTTGAAAACAATGTTCCATCTGAATTCTGAGTGGTGTTAACATAAGTATCCAGAACAAAGGTTTAGGTTTGAATGATGGTGTCTTGTATTAACATTGGAAGCACGCTTACAGGAAAGTAAAC
This sequence comes from Podarcis melisellensis, assembly GCF_964234715.1. Lineage (NCBI taxonomy): Eukaryota > Metazoa > Chordata > Lepidosauria > Squamata > Lacertidae > Podarcis > Podarcis melisellensis. The sequence goes on from NC_138537.1 coordinate 35,091,318, forward strand.
AGTTCTGTATTCACCTTCTGGCTTGTACTTTTCCTTCTTTCTCGTTTGGATTTTCCTGTTGAGCCATTTCATCCAAAGTTGTTGAAATTTGAATGATTAAGGCTGCATTCAGGCAGCACTTTATTCTGTCTTCTTAGTGTTTCCTTACCTGTTAATTTCCACAATGTGAAGGCTGCTTCTGGAAATTTAGCTGAATCTAGCAGAAGTTTAGAGCTCATTTCTGTGTTAATTGTTTCTATACAAAACCATTTCCAAACTGGGAAACCCAGATTATTGTGGCAGTTTTGTGTGGTATGTTTCCTGCAGTTTTCATGGATCACACCCTCACAGGTCATACAATGAAATTTTGGGTGGCATTTTGTCACACCGCACCATGAATCATGTGGGAACAGACACATGCATGCACAGAAATGGGGGGTGACATATCCAGTGATGTTCATTGTTGTGCCACACAACACTCACTGGTGTGAATTAAATTTAGTGCAGCATGGCAGTGTCAGTCGAAAAGACACAGTTCCATAATGCAGCAGGTACTGCAGAGTAAAAGAAACATCAAAAATCAGGACAGAAGCACTAGTACTACAACCATTAAAACTAATTCAATAAACCCCACTTCTGAAGGCAGCCTCAGCCATCACTGTTGACTACATGAGTTAGTGAGGCAACAGAAGATAGGTGTACATATTTGCATTTAAAAGTATGATAAATGCCTGATTCCCAAGTATGGCATTAGAAATCTTTTTAATCTCTAACAAGGCCTATTCACCTTTCATTAAATGTCTGTTTCATTTATAGTTTATTAAATTTTCAAAAAGGATCCTTCAGGAACAGACTTTACCTCGGAAAAGTGAGATCGGTATGCTTTCTTAGAGGTGGGTGTGTAGCTTATTGAAATTCACCACTAAATGGACCAGTCCCCTAATTTTTTTCAGGGAGGGTGAGCAAGAGAAAAACAAAGTATTCTGACAAAATTTTAACCGGCTCTATGTTGTGTCAGCAAGTATTGAGCATTTTGATTGAAATAACTATGGTAAGTCTGGCACATGTGCCCAAACTTTTATGAGGGTCTCAGCTCACTGTGATCTCTCAAAAATGTTCCATTCCTTGCCCTATGACATGTCCAGGCTCTGAAAAATGGGTGATTCTTTTCGTTCCCAAGGCTCTTAACATCTTCTAGCCCACTTCCCTATGTGTTATATTTCTGAGCCTTTTTAATTCAATTTAGGAAGCTCCTGGGAACAGTAGGTGGTCAGTGTTGCCCTTTCTGCCCATGCCACCCCAAAAGTGGATATGGGCATGACCTCTGAGCTTGCACTGAGCCTATGCCTGCTCCCTGTAGACTTCCAAGTTCATGTTCTTCTCTCAGTCTGGGAAAAGTCCTTCAAGTGATATGCCTCCTTACACATGATGTTAGTAGAAATAGGCAGAATGAAGGGAAAGCAGCCTGCAGCCTCTCCCTGAAAGAGATATTATTCTCTGTATTGATTAACAAAATGTAGGTTGTTTTTAGGTAAGGGACCCCTGACCATTAGGTCCAGTCATGGACGACTCTGGGGTTGCGGTGCTCATCTTGCTTTATTGGCTGAGGGAGCCGGCGTACAGCTTCCAGGTCATGTGGCCAGCATGACTAAGCTGCTTCTGGTGAACCAGAGCAGTGCACGGAAATGCCATTTACCTTCCCGCCAGAGCAGTACCTATTTATCTACTTGTACTTTTGATGTGCTTTCGAATTGCTAGGTTGGCAGGAGCAGGGACCGAGCAACGGGAGCTCGCCCTGTCGCGGGGATTTGAACCGCCAACCTTCTGATCAGCAAGTCCTAGACTCTGTGGTTTAACCCACAGCGCCACCCGCATCCCAGGTTGTTTTTAGAAGTGTCTAATTATCACATATCAAACTAGCTTCAATGGCTCTTGTTTACTTTCCTGAAACTTCTCTGTAATTTTTCTTCCAGGGAATATGTAATATTTTAGAATATGTCATTAGTACAACTGACTGTAGAAGCAAATATTTCATCTTAGTGTGTTTTATATTGCAAGTAAATGGAAAGCTGCTAACGTGAGATTTCCTTCTTTTTTTACCAATGAAATGTGCAGTGTACCATATTGCTTGTCACTGAATTCTGGGTCAGCTGTCTAGGGTGTTGAATTCTATCCTTATAAGTAACATTCCTTTTTGCATTGCAGTGAAGCAGTCTCATGTCATAGTCATAAATTAAATATTTTACTCTTGTTACTGATAATGTTTAAGAGAGCACTTAGGTCTGAAATGCCTAAATATAACTGCAACATAAGTCATGTGTCTGTATCCCACAGAAGTGATACCCAGCTTTATGATACAATTGCCAGCAGCTTTCCACACCTTGGCTTACTGAATTTGAATTGGCTGTTCAATTTCCATCTAGAAAACACCATTTATAAAGCAGCCCTTTAGAGAGGAACCCAAAGTAGGATAACTTGGTGTGAGTCTAAGGACATATGAAATTCATTGATTATAAACAGTAATGTTGCTGAATTCTGGTGGAAGGTCGGAAATAACTATTTTACAATGAGTCAAAATCCCTTTGAATTTTGTGCTTAAGCTATTCTCCTTCCCCAAATCTTACCTTCCAGGAGCAGGGACAAAAGGCAAAGCATTGAACGGTGATTGTATAAAGCCAGAAAGCCTTACAAATAGGAAGTTTCCAGTGAAAAGATCCACGACTGTTGTACTTTGCAGTGTCTTGTGGACACTTGACAAGGGAACCACTGCTCTGTCCTCTCTCTAGTGCAGGGAGTGAGCAAAATCTCATTTTGGCCAAGCGTTGGAGGATGCAGAAACTTTTCTGTCTTGCCTGTAATTAATAACTTTCAAAGAACCTCAGGAAGGAATGTATGTGTTCTTGGGCAGCCTCCTCCTTGCTCAAAGTGAGTAGAAATTCCAGAAGTATGAGATTTGGAATACAACCACCCCTCACACAGACACACACTTTCGAATTCCTGCCCCATGGTGACACCTTCAGAATTTGGAAATGGCTTATAACCAGACTTCCATTCTTGCCAGTTTCCCAAGCAAACTTACTGTTGTGAGGTGGGGAGGTTCTCTGGAAGTAGGAAAGACATTTCAGCATTTGCTCCCTTCTGCCAGCTCTCTGCTTCCCATCCCCAAATTGCTGGAAAAGCAAAGAATTCACCAAGAAAGCTAAAAGAAACAGGATTCATGAAAATGTGAGATGGAGTCAATTTGCCCATTTGTGAAGGGCTGGTGATTTTAACTCTCACATCTTAAAAAAGCCATTGGTTCACCTATAAATATCTACCTGTAACTTCTCTAAGATTTGAAATGCCTGTCATTTCCTCATGTGAAGGAGTGATGGTTCTACACTCCTGAGTCTAGGTGTTCAGCTATCTCTCAAACAGAGATGTTTAGCACAGTGATAGGTCTGTCCTAGATGCCTTCTACTGTAGACACACAAAACGAGGATCTAATCTGAGCCAGGAAACCCGCTTTCTTGTCTGTCAGTTTCTTTCCTTTCTCACTCTCCTAGGTTTGTTGTATAACAAGGCAAGGGGAAGCAGAAAAGCCCACAACGAAGACACCTCCCTAAGTTCTTGGCAGTCTGCAGCAGGGATGGTTAACCTGAGTTCCTCTGAAGGTTATCTATCTCCTCTCAGCCCCAGCTAACCTGGTCAGTGGACAAGGATGATAGAGTTGTAGTCAAGCCACTTGTTGTAGTCAAACTTCTGAGCTTGCTAGAAGCATTGGCAAGTGAACTCTGGGACACGTCATTTTTCTTAATTCTTCTTGGCTCATCGAACAGAAATATTAATATTTATTAAAATGCACTTCCCAGTGTTCAAATGGGTACTTTGCAGAAGGCAGAAAAAGCCTAAACTTTCTTTTTTTTCCCCATGACAATGTTTGGAAAGACCCAGTTCATTCTGAATTTGATGGGTTTTGCTCACTGCTAATCTCTGCTATCCAAACTATTTGCTTGGTGGATAACACACAGAAAAAAAGTTCTTTTATAATCCACCCCCTCTTTAACTCCCCTCAATTACACTTACTTAATTACTGAGTTTAATTTGGTGACTAATGAGCTTTTCTTGCTGGGAGGCAGGCAGCATTTCAGCTGTTTCAGAGATTGCTACATGCAAAACTTAATCTTTCCTCTAGAGCAGGAGTGGGGAGCTTGTTACCATGTTAACTCCAGCTCCCTTCAGCCCCTGCCCTAAAGGCCAGGGGTCACTTGTGATCCAGCAACATCTGAAGGGCTACAGGTTCCCCTGTCCTGCCCGACAGGCTCTAATGAACTGATAAATAAATTCTGCAGTGTGCTCACATCATTTGAAAGTGTTGCAAAGTTGAAAAATACTTAACATCACTTAAAAGAGATCCAATTTTGATACCATTATGTTTCTTTACCTGTAAGCATTCAAAATATGCCAGGCACCAGGCTCATGTTGCACCTGGGTATCGGGCACTTGAAAGGGACGTGGGTGGTGCTGTGGGTTAAACCACTGAGTCTAGGGCTTGCCGATCAGAAGGTCGGCGGTTCGAATCCCCGCGACGGGGTGAGCTCCCATTGCTCTGTCCCTGCTCCTGCCAACCTAGCAGTTCAAAAGCACATCAAAATGCAAGTAGATAAATAGGTACCGCTCCGGTGGGAAGGTAAACGGCGTTTCCATGTGCTACTCTAGTTTGCCAGAAGCGGCTTAGTCATGCTGGCCACATGACCTGGAAGCTGTACGCCGGCTCCCTCAGCCAATAAAGCAAGAGGAGCTCCGCAGCCCCAGAGTTGTCTGTGACTGGACCTAATGGTCAGGGGTACCTTTACCTTTACTATTGGCCACTTGTGACCAAGTGAAGATGCCTGTGTGTCAGGGTGGCGCCAGATGTCTCCACCATCTGAAGGTGCATGCCTGGGCATTCTTGGATCTTGACTTTTTTCACACACTAGCAACACACCCTATAGAATTCTATCCGTTATATTCTATCTGCACAATCAGAATGAATGTCAGGAACCAAAAAGTTGTATTGAAAAATACGACTTTTGAGCCGTTTGGCCCCAAAATGGCAACTAGGCATCCTGTTTTGGCGACTGTAACCCAGGTTTAAGGAGCCATTTGGCACCTAGCTTATATATCTGAGTTTCTAACACTGCCTGCAAGTTTCACTTGGTTAACATTTATTTAGAAGGAGCTTTGGCATGGTAGAGGAGACAAAAAAAGGTACCTGACTTGCCCATGAGATCTCTTGAATTCTAATGATTTTCAAGATGTAGAAAATTTCAGAACTTGCCACTTGGTGTAAAATTGAGAATAATTTTTTATCAAGCAAAAAAGGGTGAGTTTAAAATAACAACAGCATCTTCTTAGTAGGGGGGGGAGTTAGCATGGTGCCCTTCACAAGCTGGATGGGACTGATGAGAGTTGTAGTCAACAACACCTGAAGGGGACTACATTTGCTATACATTGGTACCTCAGGTTAAGAACTTAATTCGTTCTGGAGGTCCGTTCTTAACCCGAAACAGTTCTTAACCTGAGGTACCACTTTAGCTAATGGGGCCTCCCGCTGCACGATGTCTTTTCTCATCCTGAAGCAAAGTTCTTTACCAGAGGTACTATTTCTGGGTTAGCGGAGTCTGTAACCTGAAGTGTCTGTAACCCGAGGTACCACTGTACCCCCTTTGAAGGCTTCTAAGTGAAGAGGTGTTGGGCTGCAAGTTTTAACCCAATACCATTTGTTGGTCTGTGGTTACTCAGTGGTGAAGGAAAGGTATCTCTGCTTATTCTCTATTAAGGTCTTTGAGCACTGGAATTGAATATTGGTTTCAGGATTAAACTCTGCTGAAGAAGGAAGCCCTTAAACGGCTTTCAGGGCCCCTTCACATGTTGCAGTGTTAATGGGTGTTAAGCCACAGAGCTGGGTGTGTGTGTGTGTTCATCAGAGAAGGTACCTCTGATACACATGCCTGTAGCTTTCACTTTTGGAATGCCATAGATACATGCTGTGAACAGCAATTGACTCCAGCTACCCAGCATGAGCTGCCGTGATGTTTGCAAGGTGAAAGTTTGTGTGCGCATTTTGCAAAGGTTGCTGTTCTCTCAGGTACAGAATGTGAGCTTGTAATAGGCTATGTGTGAGGCCGACCCGGCTGTGCAGCTAAAACTGCCTGGAGTTTTCAAATGGAAAAGAGAAGAATGCGGGTGTGAATGCTTACTGTCGAAGTCATTTAAAGCATTTTAGCTTGTTGTGTGAACTAGCCCCTTGAGTCCTTCTACACATAAGTTGGGAACAGAGGATAGAGTTTAGCCCTTGAGTGTCTGTCACCTACCTTCTTTGTAGGCCTCAGTGCATGCTGGCAGTTATTTTCATGGGTTGAAAAGATGCCTGGAGTTGTGTTACATCCGTTGCTTTATTTGAAGACTGTTTTCAAGCCTATGGGAACTAGGCCATCAGCTTGTTCTTTTTTTTTTCCTTGACAGAAAAGGTTGTTTAATAAAATTCAATAGTGCAGCTGAATTTAATTATTACAGACAACTATGGGGAGTGAAATGATAATGATATTTTCTGACAATTCTGCCCCCCGTCCCATGAAGGAACTTAAATTGTGTATTCTGAAGCTCCCTTGACACAAGCAAAGCTCTGGGGAGTAAACAGCCCTGGGCCTGTTCAGAAACTGCTTCCCTCGCAAATAGAGAATTACTGCAAAAGCAGCAGGAACAAACCTCTGACTTAGTCACACCTCCTGTCAACTCTTAGCATGTGTAGAATATCACATTCAGAATAAGTTGCCTGCAGCATCTTTCGATCTCTCTTCCCAATCAGTTATCTAAAATGTTTGTTTGCTTTAAAAGATTCTAGGGCAGCGGTTGAGAGGGAAGATGGTTCGCTGGATCAAGGATGTCTGTGTACAGCTGGATTCAAATGTTTTACATTCTATGGCAGCAGTGGACCTTCAACCTGTGGACCCACACACACACACATTTTGTCGACCAAGCCATTTTCATCTAGTCACGCCCATTTGCCAGTTGCAGTTGGGCCAAGAAAGGGTTTGCAGATTCCTTGAACCTGCAACTAACAGCTGATTGTTGGTGCTCCAAAGCACAGTTCAGGGCTACAAGAAAGTGTGGATCGTCAGCTGATTATGGGCTCTGTGGAGCAGGTATGTGCTGCACTGGGGAGTTCCTAGTGGGAAGTCTATAATGCAGCCAAGTGTTCTGGAGGAAACAACTTGGATTCAGATTAATTCCTGAAGTGCTGTTGATTTCAAACTGCTTCCTCTGGAAAGAATGACACCAACCCCCCAGGCAGATTCAGTTCTCCACCCCTGTTCTATCTGTGACTTGGGGCCAGTAGGTATGATTTTGCTCTCCTCAATAAATTAACTGAATGTATGAAAATATGTCCTGGGACAAGCATCTGATCTGGCTTCAGTCCCTCTCTTGTCTTAGGGCAGGAGTAGGCAACATGTCTTCCAGAAGTTGCTGGACTACAACTCCTATGTTTCCATGGTGGCTGGGACTGCTGGGAGTTGAACAACAGCATCTGGAAGGTTCCACGTTGGCTGCCTCTGCCTTAGGGCATGCCATGGTGGTGAAAATTACAGTCAAATACTTGAGTAGACGTGTATGTTCTCTTGTGTTTGTAATTCCTTTCTTTATTCTCTTTACGTTTTCATACACATACTTTTATAAAATGTTCATTGTGCACTTTTTTATCCAGAAGTTGGAGTTTAAGAAGTAAGCCCTAAAAGTTAGCATTCAAGTAAAGCATTCAACTATAATGCTAGGCTGCTTATTACCAAATGTGCTCCAGTGACATCGCAAAGGAGTTGTTTGTCAAAGTAGAATGTGTACAGGCACCCAGGGGCAAAAGCATCTTTATTTTTGAAGTGCCAAATCCCATTGGCCTTCATGCTTCATGTGTTTTGGAAAGTTAATAAAGTAGAAGCAATATATTTGGAAACATTAGGAGAGGTAATTAATGTAATAAAGCTAACCTCCTTCTACTATCAGGCAGAGGACTGGAGGAATTTATAAACAACAAAAGGAATAAGCTATGCATTAAACAGCTTGTATCTAAAGCATAAATGCAAGAAAAAGAAAACTGCAAAGAAAATTGCTAGGATAGGTAAATCTTGCTGAATGTATTCTGGTTATAAGGCATTTTTGTAATGCCAACAATTTTCGAACTGTGAAGAAGCCATTGACCATTTTGCAGTAGGACAGACAAGTGTTCATATACAGTTTCAGTGAACGTGTGAACAATCCTGAATGTCCTAGCTCCATACCTTGTTGCTGTTACAAGTAGCCCCTATGAGTTGGATGGTTACTGTATGCATGGTGCTGTACTCACCATGGAGGTTTTCCATACATTTTAGAACCCTGATTCCCCAAGGTTCTAAAATGCACCGGGGGCTTCCATGAATACTGGACAGTCACACTCCCATTTGTAGAGGGTGATGGGATGGAACTAGGGTGCTCATTCCTGCCCCCACAGAAGTGAACCTTAATGAAAGCTCCGGAAAGGTCTGCATTCTGTTCATTAGTTTGAGATCAACTTGGACATATTGGTTAGGATACAGAACCGAAGAAGTTTTGGTGTCCATTTTGAAATTGTTGAGTTTAAGCTCAGCATCTTCAAAGGAGAGTAATTCAAAGAGGCAACTGAGGGTAATTCAAAATGAAAATAGATACCATTTCTAGCTTCTGCTGTATGAATGGAGAGAGCTGGTATCTTCAACCTTTTCAGGCCCAAGACTCACTTTTAACCCAAACATATGTATGGGAACCTATTCCTTAATCTTTTACCATATACAGTGGTACCTCGGGTTACATACGCTTCAGGTTACAGACTGCTAACCCATAAATATTACCTTGGGTTAAGGACTTTGTTTTAGGATGAGAACAGAAATCATGCTCCGGTGGCGCAGTGGCAGCAGGAGGCCCCATTAGCTAAAGTGGTGCTTCAGGTTAAGAACAGTTTCAGGTTAAGAACAGACCTCCGGAATGAATTAAGTTCTTGACCTGAGATACCACTGTACTTGCATGGTAGTAGTGCCCCACAACCGCCTAGTGGGTCCCATCTCACCCACTGAAGGCGAGTGGTATAGAGTAGTTGTCAAAGGTTTGAGCTATGAATGAAGTTCATAGTCACCATTAATTAATTATGTAGCTTAGGTAAGCCACTGTCTCTCAGCCCAATCTCCATCTGCAACATGGTGAAAATATCTCACTTAACAGGAGATTCTTAAGAGTTACTGACAATGGCCCATTTTGCACATGGGAGCAAACCATGATTCCTGGCTTAGCTTTACATTTGAACTGGTAATTGTGGTTTGTTTCACTCCCAACAAACCACAGTCAGTAGCAAAGTTTTGTTCTTGGCTTACCAATCAGTGTTTGTTTAAGCAAAACCGTCCGTGATCTCCGGTTTGTTTCCTCTGCGTACTAGCAGGGAGGAGCAAAACAGCCCATATTGGTTCATTCATGGTAAATCATTAGTTAGCGTTTGGCATGATGTGTGAACTGAGCCATTGTATATGAAATGTTTGGAACACTAAAAAGAATTTTATAGATGGGGGCTGCCTAGCATCAGCCACTTGGGGAGGTATCTGGAGATGTGGACTGAGGTAGCCCCAGTGTGCATTGTGCAAAACAACAACAACCCGTTGCTGGGAATCTCAAGTGGGGAGAGTGCAATTGCATTCAGGTCCTGCTTGTGGAATTTCTGTAGAGATCTGGTTGGCCTCTGAGAGATCACAGTGTTGGACTATATGGGCAATTGGCCTGATCCAGCATGGCTGATTTTATGTTCTGATCTTACAATATCCATATTCTTTTCTTTTTACTTTGGCTGCCTAACTTTTATACAGGAATGGCAGAGACCTGTGCATATGCTTTGTTTTGTCACAGGGTTTGGCATGTTTCTTACTATTCTTGCGGTATAGAGAGGTTTAAAACATTTACACATGATGCATGGTGAAGGCCAGTCTCTGGAATACCTACTTCTTTTGCTTTTAGTATATAGAAACAAAGTTCCTAATACTTTTCTTTGCTAGAAAGGAGCATAAGCAGGTTTCAGAGTGCTGCAGAGTTAAAAGTTCAGTTAAGAAGGCAAGAGATGGTTTCAGTTTTTGTCATGTGTAACAAATATAATTTGGGGGGAAAACATCCTTTTTGTACAATTACCCTTTTATAACTCAGACAGGGCATTGACGTACAGTTTAGTTTTTCCAGAAACATGTCATTATTACAAGATGTTCAGGTTCAGAAAAGCAGAAGCTGGGACTGGTGTAATTAACTTGAAGTTTTGACAGTCAGCGGAGGGCCTTCAGTACAGAGGGTCCCGACACCCGGACCCTTGACAGGCAGTGGGTTTTGCTGATACTTCTCAGAAGATTTGCCAAGCTCTTTTTCATGCCTGTGTCATTCTTGTTTAACTACTTTCTGATGGGAAATTTCCTGTTCCCTCTACACAGCTGGCAAACAGGCCTCCACTGTAATGCTATGTAGAAAAACAGAAATCTGTGACTGTTGTGCTGGAAATCTTTTGAGTCATCATATCCCCGCAGATAGGTTCCTCCCACCTCCTTTACTGAGAACATAGGGCGCTTCTTAAATACAACTCCCATTTCAAACAACATTTCAAATTACTTTTTAAGCTTGTACAGTGGTCCTTGCCTTATTTGCTTCCTCAGTGAAATTTTAGTTACAAGCTTCCCCAAACATCCTATAGGACAGTCTGCAACTATGTACAACCAGGAATGACTAACTGGCTTCAAAGAACATTTAATTAAAGGTTACATAATGTATTCTCTGTTTGGAATACAGCAATTGGATAAGTCCATAAAGATGTGAAGGATTTGTTACGTTCTTCAACAAAAATGACAAATTCTGGGCCGTTGTCAAGCAAATTTCATATTTAGGAAAAACTGACTTCTGTGTTTTGTATAAAGGGTGCTGCATTCTGTGACGTTTCTTCCTATTTATTGCCTATAGCCCACTTTTTGTTCTAAGGGAAGCCCAAAGAAAGCAACTCTGTTACCAAACTTATCTGGATAGTCAATATAGTAAATACACAGCACGTATAAAAATATAAAACAAGTCAAAGTCACACCCTTGTCAAAACAATAATACAACAAATATTAATTCCATAAGAATTCATTTGATGATTAGAGCCTTCCCCCTGACCTGGATGGCGATGTTATGCCTCCACCGTCAGGGACTTTAAAGACTTTTTAGGGCTATAAAAGCAGAACCTTGAACTTCCATAAGAAGGGAACCAGTCTGGAACATTGTGTGCTGCATTGACATCTGCAGCCACCCAGGTTGAGAGTGAATAGGACATAAAGGAAAATGCACATCTACTTGTAATTGTATCACTTGCTTGTGTGGTACCCACCCTGCTAGGTAACAAGGGGAGCACAGAAATAAAACCGGTCGTGTGTACTTCAGCCAGAGCTGTACTAAAAGTTCTAAAGTGCCTTTCTGTCCAATCGATGCCCAAAGCAATTTGCGACGCAAACGTTTTGTTGAGGGAACAGTGGCATGCGATGCCAAGCTGTGCAAGTAAAGGGCTAGCATCCAGTGTTTCCAATTTCCAGTTCTTCCTTCCAAATGAATATTAGTCATTCTCGGGGAAGCGTATTTGTCTCGTGACAAATGAGAGACAGCTTGCTGTGACTCAAGCAGAAATAGCTCTGCAGGACAGCTGGTGAGTCCAGGGTGGCAGGCATAAGCTGGGGGGGGGGGGAGAGAGTGATGTAATATGCCTGTGTTTGCCTGTCTAAACCACAGCAAACTTTATATGTCTGTGCATGATGGTGATGTGTATCGAAAGGGATAAATCAGCAGGATTTTTATTTGTTTTTTTGGCTGGAACAAATCTTTTATCAGCAGTAAATCAACACAGATTTACAGAAGCAAAACAAACATTGCTGAATGATTCCCTGTCTGGGAGTTTAGTTGGTATGCACACTTGGCATGTCACAGGTATTTGTTCCTCATATCTCCATGCAGCCCTTTCTCTGTGGTTCATTTGGGCAATGGAAAGCAGAATGTGGGGAGTCCATTGTGTGCTTATTCAGGTACACAAAACGTGTTAAGTGTAAGGCGAGATGGCATCAGGACTCTGGCCAAGAGCAAATTCTGAACCTGGGACCTGCAGAAGTGTGTCAGTTCACCTGTAGGTCACCACCACGCTGAGGCCAGATAGGCAGGTCCTACCAATAAATCAGCCTTAATTGGTTACACTGGTACCTCAGGTTAAGAACCTAATTCGTTCTGGAGGTCCGTTCTTAACCTGAAACAGTTCGTAACCTGAGACACCACTTTAGCTAATGGGGACTCCTGCTGCCGCCACGCTGCCAGAGCATGATTTCTGTTCTCATCCTGAAGCAAAGTTCTTAACCCAAGGTACTATTTCTGAGTTAGTGGAGTCTGTAACCTGAAGCGTATGTAACTGAAGCATCTGTAACCCAAGGTAGCACTATATTTTTTTACAAATACTACAGTACTTCTTTTGTTGGTGTTGGTGAGGTTGGGTTAAGACAGGCATAGGCAAATGCGGTCCTGCAGATGTTTTGGGACTACAACTCCCATGATCCCTAGCTAACAGGACCAGTGGTCAGGGATGATGGGAAATGATGATGGGATGATAGTCCCAAAACATCTGGAGGGCTGAGTTTGCCTATGCCTGGGTTAAGATATCAGATTTTGTCTAAAATCTCACACTAACCACCTTTACAGGTGAACTTCATCTTGGTTTTGCTACATTTGTCCATCTCCTAATAGATTCCGTCCACCTCATTTATCAATGACTGGATAAAATGTTGTCTTGCTTAACTTCTGTGCCATTAGTAACTTGATTTTTTAAGCCCTGTATGGTGCGGACGCAGGTGGTGCTGTGGGTTAAAGCCTCAGCGCCTAGGACTTGCCGATTGAAAGGTCCGTGGTTCGAATCCCTGCAGCGGGGTGCGCTCCCGCTGCTCGGTCCCAGCGCCTGCCAACCTAGCATGTTCGAAAGCACCTCCGGGTGCAAGTAGATAAATAGGGACCGCTTACCAGCGGGAAGGTAAACGGCGTTTCCGTGTGCGGCTCTGGCTCGCCAGAGCAGCGATGTCACGCTGGCCACGTGACCCGGAAGTGTCTCCGGACAGCGCTGGCCCCTGGCCTCTTAAGTGAGATGGGCGCACAACCCCAGAGTCTGTCAAGACTGGCCCGTACGGGCAGGGGTACCTTTACCTTTACCTTTATGGTGCGGAACTCTTGGAAGTTGCAGGGTCGTTCTTTTTCATGTGAGATTTCCTCCTCGTAACTATGTAAACTGCGGATCACATACCTTACATTGAAGCTTACTTTTGATACTTACACTAGTCGATTACTTACCTGAAATCATCTACAGTATGTGAAATTCTGGACTCTTGTCAAACATGTTTCCAACTTGTGTGAGGCAGTCTATCTACATTCAGCTGAACCTCAGTAAGAGCCCTCTGTATATCTACCCTGCTCAACATCTAATGTTGCCTGCAGTCACACCAAAGCTCAAATATGTTGTAGGGCAAGGAGGAGCGTGTGTGTGTGTGTGTTTCTGTGGTACTTACAGCAGCTCCCAGTGTTCGCTGCTGCTTTGCTTCTGACCTGGCCCCTTTCTGGATTGGGGAGTTGTCAGCCAATTGTGGGCCTGACAGCACCAGCAGCACTTATTGCAGCCCCATAGGGAAAATAGTCAAAATTCACTGGGCATGTGCATGTAGCAGAACTATCAGCTCCTGGTGTTTGCTTCCTTTTGCCAGCCTTTGCTTCCTCCTGCTCCTGGGCAGTCTGGACACAAGTGGAGAGGCGAGCACGTATCTGTAGCGCTAGCAATTGCTTGCCTTTCCCTCTGCTTTCAGAGCCTGCATGCACAATTTGACATGCTGGTGAGTGATGAGAGGCAGTTGGTGGCTCAGGCTGCAGCTGACGTGCTAAGAATGATTGGCATTGTGGTGGCGGTGGGGAATTTTGTTGTGTGCACCAGGGGAAGCAGGTGAACTGGGTTGACAGTGGGAGCCATAGGCTTCAGAGCGGAAGTCCACAGCTATTGGCACCTTTCAGCACAACGCCTGGCGCTGATGGGAGTTGTGGTCTAAAACTTCCATGTTGGGGAAAGCCGCAGGAGCCTGCAAAACAAAAGCAAAACCGCAGAACACTGTGGCTTCCCATGCCTCTTTGCCAGAGTATCGAAATTAGCAGGGCGCCAGGTACATTTTGCACCTAAAGATTCTCCATTTGCGAGCGCCTCAAAAAGTCTGGGTGCCATTTTTTGCGCCTGGCTGACGCTCAAGGATTACCGAAATGTTTGTGCTTTGAAGCCTCGAAATATATGTTAAAGATAGACAATATGTTAAGGAGTTTAGGGAAGTTTTTATTGACTGATGCTTTAATGTATTTTTATTCTTTTGTTGGAAGCCATCCAGAGTGGCTGGGGAAACCCAGGCAGATGGGCGGGGTATAAATAATAAATTATTATTATTATAATATTATTATTATTTATCAATAAAGAGTAGAGTGCTTTGAAAACTGAAGTATGGGGCCAGTATTTTTTTATTGTAAACACCAAATTAAACATGTCTTAACAATTTCTGATAAAAAATGTGATATCAACAATGTACCGGTATTTCTCATGTGAATTGCCTCCCCCCAAATGGCGACGAGACATTCTGTTTTGGCGTGCGCAACCCAGGTCCCAGGAGCCATTTGACTCCTAGTTTTTCTCTTCCGAGAAAAAAAGGCAGTCTGCTAAAGCTGTGGCTTTGCCCAGTTGCCTGCCATTATGATTTCTTCATTCATTTTCCTGCTACTGAGACTTGAGTTTCTTTGGCATTATTACCCTTCTAATGACTTTCATTGCTAATTTATTCTTAAGTGCTCCCAAGATGGTTGCAGCTTCAAAGGCTCATAGGTGGCTTGGCAGTTGGAGGAGTCTTCCCTGCAAAGGAGATGCTTTGTTAAGCATGCTTGGTTTCACTTTTAAAATAGACTGCTTTCTCTCTTTAGCCTTGGCAGTAAATTTAATATTTCGGTTACCATTCCTGTAATGCTAATTTCTTTAGATCTGAAGTACACAATGTTTGGAATTAATTTGCTAGTGGCCTCTTATGCAACATATAGCAGTTTATCCGCTGCTAAACCATGTAGGAGCGACAAATGAGTTTTTTGACCTCCTAGCCCCTTAACCAGTTCTAGCTTGTACCTTTTTAAAGCACATCCAAATCACTTGAAGTGTCAGGCAAGGGTTGAGGAAACACATTGCTGTTTGCATGGTTGCAAGGATCTTGCCCAGAACACATCAACTGAAACTGATCCCAGGAAATATAAAAATAATAGAAAAAAATTGTCCAGTAGCACCTTAGAGACCAACTAAGTTTGTTCTTGGTATAAGCTTTCTTGTGCATGCACACTTCTTCAGATACACTGAAACAGAAGTCACCAGACCCTTATATATAGCGGGAGGGTGGGGTGGGGTTTTTCTCAGGAGGGTAATAGGAGATGGATGATTGACTCAATGGGTATGGTAATCCTGTTGATGACTGCTGCATATGGCTTTATACTTCTTCTGCCTTTATACTTGAGAGTGGAGTGGAGCCCAATGTTTTGCATTAAATCAAAGGTCAATTCATTGCCAAATCTGGAGAACTTTGTCTGAGCAGTTTCACGCAAAACTCTTTGACTATTTTATTTGCATGCCACTATTGCACGATATGAAATTGGGAATGGTCATTTTGCTTTGAATGATAGCCCCTAGAAATCTCTTCTCTTTGGCGATCAAAATGTGGTGCATTGACTCAGATAATATGGTAAGCACACGTTTTTTCTTTTGCTTTAATCAGCTGCAATGTTAAAGGCACACAATATCATTTACCAATCGCCTTGTTGACCACAGGAAAACGGTAAGTTCTTGCAAGAGCATACATATGTTAACGTTTGAACACCAGTTGGTGTGCTGTCATTGGGCCATGATGTCATCGTTTGATAGCAGGAAACAATAAACCTGATTAAGACACTGCCTCTCTCATCAAAGCAGCCCAAACCAGGAGGGAAGCAACAGAGAACTGCAAATAAAATGAAGTTAAAATGCATGCATAACATCTGTGCAGAAAGAAAGCAGATACGAGAGGCGTATTCTGAGAATATAATCCTCATTTCCACTAGCTTCAAAATTGCAGATGGAGGGGTAATATATCAAATATTTCTGAAGCATGGGATAGGCTGATCCCACATCCATAAAAGTGCCAATTTGCACTGGAGCTTAACAACAGATCTTTTCCACTGCATTCACCAAGTTAGAAATATGTGATAGAAGCCTAAGGAACAAACTCAAATTTCTGTTTGATACCATATTGTTCTCCCCCACCCACCCAAAAGAGGTGAAGGAGGCAGGGATAGAGAGAAAAAACAAGGGCTATATCATTGGCATATATTTAATGATGAAGCCAAAAAGGGTGCAATTTTTTGGACATTTCCTAAGATAGGACCCCCTTTCAGAGTTTTTTAAGTAATGGTTTTCAGTGGGGACAAAACGTAAGAACAAAAGGAAGGGCAAAATGTGCTCTGCTGGATCAGACCATTAGCCCAGTATCCTGTTCTTACAGAGGCCACTTTGATGCCTGTGGGAAGCCTGCAAACAGGACCTGAGAGCAAGAGCAGTCTCCTGCTGTTTCTGGCAACTGTTACCCAAGAGGCATACAGTGGTACCTCGAATTACAAATGCTTCAGGTTACAAACTCCGCTAACCTTGAAGATTTACCTCGAGTTGAGAACTTTGTCCCAGGATGAGAACGGAAATCGTGTGCCGGCAGCACAGCGGCAGCAAGAGGCCCAATTAGCAAAAGCACGCCTCTAGTTAAGAACAGTTTATAGGTTAAGAACGGACCTCCGGAACAAATTAAGTTCATAACTAGAGGTACCACTGTACAACCACCAACTATACTCACCACAAGTAAACTGTAAATCTAAACAATGGCAGGCCAGCTATGGCAGATCTGCTGGAATGCAGCAAGTTTGATTAATCTTAGTGGCTGGAAATCGATCATAACATTTTGCGTGATGCGCCAGCATTTGCTAATGCGTAATAATGGTGATGGGGATAGTAAGATGGGCATTGTGGATGGAGCAGTTGTGTACATGCAAACCCTGCCTCAGGCTTGCATGCTGCTCTTCAGATCTTGGAGCAACTGGCACAATGTTCGGTAGAGGATTTTTAAGCATGTTTAGTAGAGTACACTGAGAAACTCCCCACGATTGGGAACCTTGAGAAACCAAGGTTCCCACCTCATGGGAAAGTTTCAAGTGCATTTAACTGGAAGACTGTACACATAAAAACTCTTCAGACGTTCACTCCAATCACACGAAGAACTGCAGAACAGCCCTGGAGCATTGCAGCTGGCACCAGCATGTGAACCCATGCCCAGACTACAGTTTAATTATTTGCCAGAACATGGCTATTGATAGTACTGTAATGTATACACCTATAGGCCCACTAATTCATAGAATCATAGAATTGTAGAGTTGGAAAGTAGCATGAGGGTCATCTAGTCCCCTGCAAGGCAGGAATCTTTTTGCCCATCATGGGGCTCTACTAACTGAGCTATCCCAGGGATAATTCATTACAGCTTGCTTTCAGAAGTGGGGCAGGAAGGGGCAGGTATCGTTGTGTTACCCCCATCATGCGTCTTGTCCACACTTTTTATGCATAAGGCATCTTTGTAGAAATTAAACTCTGGCCTTCCTCTTCTTTTCCATGGACTTTGCTGCTGAAGTGGTACAAGTAGCTCGCCTGAGCTTCCCAGGACCAAGGAAGGTATGGGTATTTCCGTGACACCATTACATTGCGATGCACATTTTCACTTTATTTCAAAATGATCACGAGACTGGAAACTTGCGAGGGATTCTATCAACAGATACCTGACCCCTCAGGTTACTACAGCAAGGAAGTGGACTGTGAGCTGGCAGATGTTTCTGTTCGCTGCCAGCTTGCATTAATTTTAAGGGACTGGGAATACTTGTATCTGCTGAAACCACATCTTTATGCAAACTGTACCTGTCCTTGCTACTCAACTGAAACTTAGTGTCTTACTTGTTGTAGCCTTATGACATTTCTGGTTATAATCTCTGTTCTGAGCTAAATCTAGGCTATAGTTGGTGAAAACGCAATGCCAGCAAGTTCGCCCATTGAACATTTGTACATGTGTTGCTTTTAGATTTTTTGCCGCTAATATATTCCTCCTTTCTTCATTGATTCCATGCTGCTTTTCAGAATATGAAGTGTTCACTTTTTTATTGATCCTTGCAGCAGCAAAGAGAAGAGTGTGTAACTTTCCTAAAGTGTACTAAAGTGGCATATATTGAGTCTCTGCATTGACTAATCCTCGTGACGGGGTGAGCTCCCGTTTCTCAGTCCCTGCTCCTGCCAACCTAGCAGTTCGAAAGCACGTCAAAGTGCAAGTAGATAAATAGGTACCGCTCCGGCGGGAAGGTAAACAGCGTTTCCGTGCGCTGCTCTGGTTTGCCAGAAGCGGCTTAGTCATGCTGGCCACATGACCCAGAAGTTGTCTGTGGACAAACGCTGGCTCCCTCGGCCAATAAAGTGAGATGAGCGCCGTAACCCCAGAGTCGGTCACGACCGGACCTAGTGGTCAGGGGTCCCTTTACCTTTACCTATCCTTTATGTAAGGGCCCAGATCTGAATCGCCCTCCCTCCACTTGATATTTCTGAAAAACACAATTAATGGCATATGTAATTTGGCCCCAGGGGGGCCCACCCATGCTCTCCATTTCCTTTGTCTACAGTTGCCATGTTTTATAGGTCTCCAGTTATATCCTGCGTTATAGCTGAAGCCTCAGGAAACTAACACTGATGTATATTAAGAACAAGGAGTATTAAAAGCAACTAAGAGCAGCAGATGAAATTCAATATAAAAGCACCAAACGATTTTGAGGAGGCACTTTAATAATAATAAATGTGCCTGGCACACATGACTCTGGGGAGAGTTCACACTTAGGATGCCACCAACAAAAAGGCCCTTTCTCCAATAAGCCACTCTCAAGCCTGTGGCTGTACCATAGATACTAAATTAAAAGACAGCGAAAGCTCAGAATGGCTTAGGAATTTGATGGTCAGAGAAGACAGTGCAGGCTCATTTTTCTGCCACAATTAATAGTTTCATCTTTATCAAAGTGCCTGGAAATCAAGACTGCCTGTGATGGTTGTTTTCAGACTGTATCCTGGGAAACCCTGAAGTTCCTTGGAAGCATAAGGGTTGCTCAGTTTTAAAAATCATTAATGGATGGCAAGTGATCCTGAAAGAGAGCTTGCCCACCCCTTCCAATGTCGTCCTGCAGTTTGTAGCATTGGCCATTCCCTCACATGTACATTCAGAATATGGTATATTTCTGATTCCCCCCCCCCCGCCCACCTCCAATACTATACTGAGCACAACTCTACAATGGAGACCTTAGATGATGCACCTCAGGTTAGAAACATAATGGCGTTGTACATAATTTCACATTAGACTATCCTGCATGGTGTATCTGACATAAAAACGAGCTATTCTCTTGTTCAGTACAGTGCTCACTTTGGGATTGCTTCTATTTTATCTCTGCCTAGGTACTGCAGTTTAATTCCACTTGCCTTGGACATATTAATGAAAGTCAATTTGGAGTTATTTGTCTGGCAGTTCCTGGCAGAGGAATACAAAGGTGTCTGAATGGTTTACTTCTTCCTAGACCGCTGGGGATTTCCGGGCTCAAAGGAGTTCATTCACTGAGCAGTAGTTGCATTGCTTCAAGTGATTTGGGTAGGAAGGAAAACTGATTCCAAGCTGCCCGAATGAGACTACAGGGCTGTTTTTTGCTGAATAGGCTACATTGACATCAGCAGGTAGACCGAGACCAGAGAGCTTGTTTTGTAACTATTAGCATGGCCCAATGGGGAACAGGGAGCAGAAGCAAGCAATTCAAGGTATCGGTTTCACCTTTTTACAGGAGGTCTTTTGCTTCCATTTAAAAGCCGATGTGCATCATTAAGCTGGCTACATTTCAGTAGTAAGGTAAGTGCTCCCTGTACAAATGGTTCATTTCATACTCTTTAGAATCTGCAAAATGACTCTGTGGGTTTTTGCTATGAGGAGCCATGAGGGAGCCAGGGATGTGCTTGCTACCAACTGACTGTATTGAGTCCGTCAGAATGAAGAAAGGAAGTTCATGTTAATCCCAGTGAGAGCATCCAAGACCCCCTGGATTTGCATAAAAACCTTTAGAGAGCGTGATATCAGTAGATTCCTTAATTATATCAGTAGATTCCTTGTGATATTGGCTATATAGATTTCTCATTATACTGGCTGAAGAAAATGACCTTAACTTGCTTGTAAGTTTGCCTTGTGTTTGCTTAGGACACTTGGGCTGCAATAATGAACACACTTATTTCGAACTCAGGACATAGGAAGCTGTCTTCTGTCACACATTTGTCCAATCTATGTCAGTATTGTCTATGTTAATTGGCAGTGGCTCACTAAGGCTTCAAACAGGTGTCTCCCAGCCCAATCTGGAGATGCCATGAATTGAGCCCTGGGACTTTATGCCTGCTGAGTAGATGCTCTGTCACTACGAAGGCTTACTTCTGAGCAAGCATGCACAGGATTGTGCTGTCAATACCCCAGTTATCACAAAGACTGATGAGAGCTTTGAGTACATCCCCGAAATTCCGTATTTTTCACTCTATAGGACGCACCCAACCATAGGAGGCACCTTGTTTTAGAGGGGGAGAACAAGGGGAAAAAATTCCCCCCTCTCTGCACAGCGCCATTTCAGCGAAGTGGCAGGAGAAACGGAGACCCTTCCATTTCTCCTCCTGCTTAGCTGAAGGGGCGCTGCGCCTTAGCTGTAGGGGCACCTACCCTTCAGCGAAAGGGAGCTCCCGCTGCGCTCCGGAGGCTTGGGATTCCTTTCGCTGAAGCCTGGAGAGCAAGACTCCCCTGGCTTCAGCGAAAGGAACCCCAAGCCTCTGGAGCACAGTGGGAACTCCCGCCGCGCTCCGGAGGCTTCAGGCGGCTAGCTTTGAAGCCTGGAGAGCGAGAGGGGTCGGTGCGCACCGACCCCTCTCGCTCTCCAGGCTTCAGTGAAGGCAACCCAAAGCCTCCGGAGTGTGGCGGGAGCGCTCCCACTGCGCTTCAGAGGCTTCGTGTTGCTATCGCTGAAGCCAAGGAGCCTGCATTTGCTCCATAGGATGCACACACATTTCCCCTTAATTTTTGGAGGGGAAAATGTGCGTCTTATAGAGCGATAAATATGGTACCTTTATTTTTTCTTTAACTTCTCATCTCTCCCACCTCCCTCTCGTTTTACAATACATTAAGAAACTGCTGCCCTAGCAGACTTTGAACAAGCTTCTTCTATTTTCTTCTTGGCTATAGTTTTTCAGCTGGCTCTGGCTGTGTTCATCCTAACCTAAAGCAATCTAAGGAAGCATTTTTTCCTGCACTTTGGCTAAGATCCGAATTTGTGTTTTTCTTCCGTGGCAAGTGATACAATGGACGAACTTTTAAAACAAAGCAAAGCAAAGATTTGTTCAGATAGAAAGCCTCTTCACTTTAAGTTTGATATTTAGTTGGCAGACAAGCACTGAGCATACATTAAATGCAGAGCATGTAATGAAAGGGAAAGGGAGGGGAGGAACCAGAGCAGTATTATGAAGCAGCCTTTGAGAAAATTGCATTGATTTTCCTATCAGTTCTTATATCAGTTTAATATGCCCAAGTAGAATCCAAAACAATCTCTATGGCAAGTGTTGCTCCATTTTATGGGGAATGTGGCTAATCCTCTTCTTGAGCTTGAAGCTGAGGAAGAAGGAAGGTGCTCTTCCTAGCTCTCATGATGCAGTTTTTCAGTGAGCCTCTGCTTGGACACCTCTGCAGCTTAAAGGCAAAGGGACCCCTGACCGTTAGGTCCAGTTGCGGACGACTCTGGGGTTGCGGCGCTCATCTCACTTTATTGACCGAGGGAGCTGGCATTTGTCCACAGACAGCTTCTGGGTCATGTGGCCAGCATGACTAAGCCGTTTCTGGCAAAACAGAGCAGCGCATGGAAACGCCCTTTACCTTCCCACCTTATTTATCTACTTGCACTTTGATGTGCTTTCAAACTGCTAGGTTGACAGGAGCAAGGACCGAGCAGCAGCAGCTCACCCCGTTGCGGGGATTCAAACCGCCGACCTTCTGATCGGTAAGCCCTAGGCTCTGTGATTAAAAGATGTGGGTTGCGATGATCACAAACTTTGACTAGGCACCAAGGCCAGCCAAGATTTGTGATCCACTGCACAGATATTAACACCATTTTGAATTCAGTTCATTTGAGTATGTTAATATTGGCAAAACATACTTTTGTATTAAATGATAACTGAAGTGATACATGGGAAACTGGAATGTGGAGATAAGTTGACACTATACCAAGGTCATATATGCAGCACAGCTGTAGCGTAAGATTGCTAAATATCACTTCTCTTCAAGTTATAGTGCCATCATCCACATCTTTCCATTCCCTTCAGAAATAATGGATGTTGCTTATAGGGTGATCCTTATTTTTGAAACTTTAATTTAGTGACTCTTAATAGAATGGGGAGTTTTTTAATAAAAAAATCTATTTCCATTTCAGTGCTTTTGAGCAGAAACCATGTATATCACCTATCATTCTAGCAACTTAGCCTAACCAGTCTCAGCAAAAACAACATCTCAGTTGATAATTTTGAGATCTTAATGCCTCTAATTTTCGTGTTACATGGCTTTACAGTGAAAGCTGGAAATTGCATTAGGCATAAACCAGAAATATGAATTCAGCCTGCTGAATCTGTCCTAATCCCACAGGTTTCAGTAAATTTGTGCCAAAGGCAGACCACAATATCTTGGTGTTATGCACGGCTGATCAGCTCTGTCCTTCAAATGCTATTAACTTCAGGCTGGTTAATCTATACTCCTGTACATCGAATACAGAATGCTGCTGGCTGAAGGATTAAAAGAGAATTAAGTATTTGTTCCCTAATCCTAAATGTTTATAAATCAGTATTAATTACTGTAGAGAGGGAAGCAGTCATATTTGGGTTCCTATAAAGGGCTTACATCTCCGTTTTTGCCAAATAATTTAGTGACGCAGCCAGCTCATAAATACAATGTAATATAAAAGCAGCAGAAGAGAACTACTATTTCCTTTCCATGCAGTATGATCTGTGCATGCTTTCTTTGCTTAATTAGGACTAATTGCAGTCATTATGGAGCATTATAAATTAAAAGCAATTGAAGGGTTGGGTGCGTTCCACAGAGCTGAAGGTGAATAAGGATCACAAGAGAGCTGTTGGGGGGAAAAGGCCCGGAATAGAAAAGACATATGCAATGCACGCGTCTCTCCATTTGGATTTATGTTTGTGCCCAACCTGCTCAGTCTACTGTGCAGGCTTAGAGAATTCAAGGACATAATTATTTCAGTCACATAGCAGATGAGATGTAGGGAAATCTATGGAAGATGAACACCATTGAAGTACTGCAATTTGTCACAATACTGCAGATGGCATCAGATGCATTACACTGTCACACAGTGGAGCCAAATGGAAAGTGGAGAGGGGTGTTTTTGTTTTACTTTCCCCCCACTGAGTAGAAAATATCACAGACGGTGTAAGGGACTGCTTCCAGCCCAGCCGAAAGGACTGGATATGCCACAAATGGAGGGCAGCGTCTCCTGTAGGTTTTGTCCTCAGTTGCAAAATATGCCTGAACCCTGTTAGTTGGCGCAGATGTGATGGGTGGATAATGGGCATGTAAATTTCCACTTTCTCCTTTTCAAAGACATGGGAGCAAGAATAAAATGAATGTTAATGTGATTGCAAGTGCAAATTGTGAATATGCCACTTTTGAAATTAATTACAGAAATTTTCAGCGTATGATGGGAAGACAGTAGAATGGAATGCAGGGTAGAGCCAATGCAGAACAGGGAAAACAAGGCCACCCCAATACATACCCCCTTTCATGCATGACCTCTTGTGATACTTAACACAAATAGAGCACTCAGAATGGTGCTATTCATGTGCTAATTCTGAATGATGATAGCAGGTAGAAAACCAGCCAGGTGGAGCTGCCTGCAGCTGCTGAGTGACAGTGGAAGGCAAATTCCCACTCTTTCCTTTAGGTTTCTCTTTCTATGAAGGCTTGCAAAAACAAGCATAGGTGCAGAGGTGTCATTTGACAGCTAAACTTCTCTTGTCTCAACTGTCAACATAATTTTCTTAGAGTT
Source organism: Podarcis melisellensis (assembly GCF_964234715.1). Lineage (NCBI taxonomy): Eukaryota > Metazoa > Chordata > Lepidosauria > Squamata > Lacertidae > Podarcis > Podarcis melisellensis. The sequence goes on from NC_138537.1 coordinate 35,115,615, forward strand.
GCAAGATACTCTGCATCTTTCTTTGGAACACGTCTCTTGCTGCACATTCCCAGATTTCATAATAATGTCTGCTGATGTTGCTCACTTGCCTTTTAAAGTACTCTACTTGACCCTTCTCTGCCATAATACCATTCAGGAAAGGCATGGTGTTGTTGGTACAGGATCAGATAAACACTCCATTTGCAACCCTAATTCATTTGACCCATCAACACCCGTAAAAGAACTTTGCCCTTGTAATCAAGAGGTCTTCTGTACAAGTTTGTTTTTTGTTCTAAGCCATGAACTATGACTTTCGCATTATAAATGTTGGTTATATGAGATTGAGATTGAATGGGGGAAATCACAGTCGCTAAATCCTAAAATTACCGGTAAGTAATTTTGGGTTTTTGACATTATTTTCATTTTATTTCAGTATTTTTGGTTTGGAGAGGGGCAAATGTCCCTCTATCTCAACATATCTCAACTGTGGTGATGTTCAACTTAGTTTCAGAAAACATCATATCATGGAGTATTGCAGAAAATAATAGATTACCAAAAAAAAAAAAAGCCCTAGTATAGATAAGTGCTATTCAGCAAGGTGGAAACCTAGGATTGGGTTTACACAATAAGATGTCTGGTGCAATTGCAAGCTAGAAACAACATATATATGATTATTAGGATTCCGTGCATCTCTTATCACACATATAGCACCCTATGGCACCTATTTTGTGTGCATAGCTTCTAATAGCAGTGTGGGAAAGAGCCCTTAGCTGTTGAAGGTGCTCTTGCACACACGGTTTCATTAGCACTGAAGTGGTACTGTATACCATGTTGTATTCAATGAGCAGCCAGCACCAGTACTGTATAGAGTGTGGGGCAGTTGGTGGACTAGTACTGGCTTGATGCGCTGGCATTCGTGGATTTGAAGGGCTCGGCTGTGTAGTGAATGAATGTGCAAATGCGCCATTCTTTTACAGATTCTATTGAAGTTAATTACTGTGCAAATCTACATCAACTGGTTAGCAATTGCCATAGTGAAGGGATACGAGAGCCTAGGAACCCTTACCTTTAATGAGCGCAGGAATGTTTAGCTTGAATGAGCCAAGCAGCAGAGAATTATATCCACCCCCACCCACAAATAAAATGTACAAGAAGCACAGACTGCACTTAGTAATGAAAACATTATGAAAAGCAGCCACTCTTGTGTGCTCTATCCGCTGTGTCTATCACCTTACAGTATATGTCTGCTCATACTGTCTTATTCATGACACAGTCTAACAGCTTTCAGAGTTTGGTTGTTTAAAAAAACAAACTTGTTTTAGATGTCTTCAGTGTTCCTCTTCTAAAGCCCAGGAGACAAGAGAGCCTTAATCCTCTCAAATGTAAGATAAAAAGGTTTAAGAGTTTGTATTCTAATGAGTTTGAGGTCAGACTAAAATTGGTGTTTGAGATTTCTGATTCCCCTCCAAGCCTTTGATTTTAATCGTAAGGTGAGATTTTGCAGAAACGGGAGACTGCTAAAATGGTCAAACCAGTTTCTTTGCTAGCTAGCCAGGTCAGTTAAATATATGTTTTGTAGTGTAAGCTTAGGGCAGTGGGTTGTCACAGAAACTAATTGGCTGAAGACCTGTCTGGATGATGAGTGGAAGGTGATGTCATCAAGGTATTAAAAAAACCATACAGAGAGAGAATAAACTGAAAGTCTTGGAACTGAAGCTGAAAAGAGACACAGAGGCCGTACAAATTCTCTGGAAGAATCCAAAATTGTGGCACTGATGGCCCCAATAGAAAATTAATGATGGAGCAAATTCTGTTCAAGTGTTAATTCTAGTAATAAACCTTATATCACAGAAACGCCCTAAGTCTCCAGAAACCTTCCTTGGAAAGAACCAATCCCAAGGTATGGGCTGGGACCTTTGAAACTTCTCACTGCAGTACCATTGTTGAAAATACTAGTATGCCCATCCATCAGTCTCAAGACAATGGAGTGCTCTTCTGGGGGTGAAGTCAAACTGCTACATTAACAGCACTGAAGTAACCTTCCCAGGGTGCAAACCAGGGCAGTATGTCTGGGGGTACTGGGCTGCCAAATGAGAAGACCCACCTCTCGGCCTTGCTGATGTGAAAATACCATTGTAGAAAATCCAGTGTATTGTTTTTATTAAAAACATGACTGAAAGCAGCTGTTGCCAGCCTTAAAAAGCGACTTAAAGTAGCTGTCACCAACACTTTGGAGACCATGGACACATTTGCAAACTGGAGAACCTTCCGCAGGCACCACACATTCACCACAACTGAGCATGACCACAGCTGAGCACACACTGTAGTCAAGTTTTGAAAAGCATGTGCTCTTGTAATTAATGACAGAGCATGGATTGATCAGTCATAACTTTTGTATGGGGCTCTAGGTATTCAAGAAAAAATTGACTTCCAAGTTAGTTGAAAACAGTGTGTAATAGTATATTTCCGTCTACTTAAAAAGAAGACAATACCCTCTTCCTTAAGTAAGTTTTTTTCTTCACTTGAATATTCAGAACATTTTCAGGAAGTCCCGTAGGTCCCGTAGAATAGAGAAGGAGAACGTTGCTGGCCTTCTTTTCAACCTTTCTAACAGATGATTTATGAAAAAGCATTATTGGATTGCTCTAAACCAGCCTTCCCCAACCCTGCTGTCTCTGCTATGACTTCAATCATCCCCAGCCAACATGAACAGTGGTCTGGAATAATGGGAGTTGTAGTCCAAAACATTGGGACTACAAAACAGCTTGCAGAAGGCAGATACGAAGGAAAATAAAATATCTGCTCATATGTTAACTCGTGCTTTATAGAGATGGAGGTTTCCATCTTAGGAACTATTTCTGTGTTCTGCTTAGTACAAAAATGTGTGTCTGCTTCCAAAATGAAAGCTTAATTTCTTTTTCTAGCTAACTCAAAATTGCTGATATGGTGATCAATAACACTAGTTCTATTTCACTATTTACAGTATATGGGGCAAGTGCATTGTCGTTGCTACAAAACATTTATTCTACAGCATGCATAATTGCTGTCGTTTTAAAAAAAGAAATATTGTGTATTTTAACCAACAACCACTCTCATGCTCCCCACCTCAAAATAAACTGATTTTGTAAGTTGTTCATATTTGGTTAATAAGCTAGTCAAATTCTGTGAGTTGGCTTCTTTGTGTTATCTGTTCACAGCAGCCGTGTGTTAGTATTTCCATCAACACACTTTCTGAACTAATGATGAAAATGCACGATTAGGTGTCAATAAAAGAAGGAACACAAATTATGTAATTTCTGCACGACTGTGAAAGAAAAATGTGTGTATGAAAAAGCTGCAGGAGGTTGAGAGAGATTATGTATTGGAACCTTAAAAAAATGGATGCCTGATTTTCAAATCTAAATAAAATGTATGGCTGCATTTTGCTGAGTGTGTCCCAGATCACTCATGTATCAGGACATGACTACACAAAAAGTTCCTGAAATTCTGGTTTGATGTTATAGTGCCTAACTAGGAGCACAGTATCTTTTCACCCGGAGTATACTGAAGTACACAGTAGGAAGCCAACCACGCCAACCATAGAGTACCCGCTGGTTCTACAAGGGCCTCTCATGCTCTGAATTAGAGCCATGCACAAAAACTAATATGTGGGCAGAAGAAAAGCTTACACAGTGGTACCTCAGGTTACATACGCTTCAGGTTACATACGCTTTAGGTTGCAGACTCCATTAACCCAGAAATATTACCTCAGGTTAAGAACTTTGCTTCAGGATGAGAACAGAAATCGTGTTCTGGCGGCGCGGCGGCAGCAGAAGGCCCCATTAGCTAAAGTGGTACTTCAGGTTAAGAACAGTTTCAGGTTAAGAACAGACCTCCGGAACGAATTAAGTACTTAACCTGAGGTACCACTGTACTGTCTACTAGCAGGGACAATGCAGGTGTGCTGATGTTCCTGGTCTAGCTTTCATTTATTTGATTTATAGGCTGCTCTGTTCCATGGCCTTTGCGGTCCCCTTGTGTTTCTGGCATAGACTATATATAAAGCCTCTCCATGTAATGATGATTTAGACAGAGAAGCGACTTTCAGGAGCACTCTTATGATTAGAAAATGTTTCATGGGAAGCAAGCAATCCTCTGGCAGTTTTTGAATGCGTATGCAAGATGGAAGGCAATGGAACTCCTCTCAGGCATGGAAGACACTCAATACTATATATACGATACCTATCTTTAGGATCATTTCACACTACGATGTTTTATTGGTCTTCTGAATAAGAATTTAATAGAAATAACATTTTGGTCACCTGATATTTGTTCATTTGGAGTATTCTGATTATTTATTCCTCTTGCTACAACATTAACCAGCACCTTAAGCTTGCAGTGATCTGATGTTTTTTGTTTTAATGGCTCTCTAAACCTTAGCAAATTGATTGATCTAGTGTGTGTTGCAGCATGTAAATAATATCATCATCGTCATTGGGTGGATTCCCCAGAGTGGCTGGGGAAACCCAGCCAGATGAGCAGCGTATCAACAACAACAACAACAACAACAACGTAGCAAAAGATAGCTCCAGGGGCACAACCTTCTAGCCCAAGCTGAGCATGTTTAAATGTCATTCATTTTCAATGGAGCAAGTTGTGGGACTGAAAAGCCCTTAAGTTTGACTGGATGATGTCCCAGCTGTCTAATTTAGAATTTGAATTGTTCATAAATAGCTCCAGAGTGGCATGGCAAATGTAGCAGGTACAGCTCTCTCTTTTTTTGTTATTATTCTCTGTCTGAATTATAGCTATTATTAGGTTTGTGGGGACTCTTTATTTTCATCTTGGTTTTGTTCCTGGCTGTAGCCCAGCTTTTTCCTCTGTGAGAAAAGCCATTCTGCTGTCAGCTTACCTCACAGATCTAGTGAAGATGAAAAATCTGGAGGCTAAGCTTAAACAGTGCTCACTTCTGGTTTGTTCATTATGTTGCCAGATTTGATCTGCACCCCCTGGTGCTTTTCTTCCAGAACTCTGTTTCATTGTGAGATTTTGTCAGAGAAAAGTTTTCTCTTTAGGGAAAAGAAAGAAGAGGGAGGGGGAGGGCTGTTCAACTGAATGTGCTAATGCATGCCAGTAGAAAGCTATCCTTTCAGGGGCAGAATGTTTTCTAGTTTATTTACTATAAATGCAGCCTTGAATTTCAGCACTCCAGCAGGATCTAGAGCTTTGACAAATCTGCCTATTTGCATTCCGTGTTATTTTCACATACTATCATAATCTGCATTTATTTATTTATTTATTTGCAGATTTTAAAAAGCATGAAAAATTGCATTTAAACTGGATGCATGTTATGCACATACTTCCCCTATAATGCAGTGTCCCATGAAGCATGCTTCTTGTGCGCATTTTAAAAACCGAAACTACATAGTAAATTTCAGAGAAGTATGTAATCCAATGGACAGTTGAGTTCTAATCCACATATAAGTCAGGGACTGGGAAATTTGGTACACTGTAAAATATGGAGTAAGTAAGATGTCCCTTAAATTAAGTTGTAATTTGTTTGTGTCAGTGTTTTTGTGTTAGGTGTTGAACTTTATGCTACAAAACAGCTTGAGAAATCAAGGAAGCCCTGAAGAAATTGCAGCAGGGCTTTTCCTTCACACACACAAACACCCTCCGCACACACGAATACCCTTGAGTGCTCTATAGCAAAGGTTACGCTTAGCTGCTCAGTTGTCCCTTCTGAATTGTCAGCTTGTCGAGGGATCTTGGTTATGGGATTCCACTGCAATCTTTTTCAAAGCAAGCCTTGTTGCACTTTTTATAAGGAAAATGTTAGCTCCGTGACCTAGAAAATGGCAAAGGTTTGTAGCTGCCAAACTTGTGCTTGCTGTTATATACTTTGTGCTTCCTTCTCCACAAGTTCCAGTTGATAAAGAAGACTTTCCCCAGGCCTAACTAAGCATTTTGTATTGGGGTGGGGGGTATTATGGTAATTCATTCAAATTTTGGAAGTGCCTTAAAAGCAGTGATAGTTTGGCCATGGTGATGCATGCTCAAGTGACCTCCCAGTTGGATTATTGTAATGGATTATATGTGGGGCTGCCCTTAAAGACAGCCTGGAAGCAACCAGCTAATCTAGGCTACAGATATTAGAATTTGACCTGGTTCATATGGGTTTGCTTACATTACACAAGAACTGTGCTAGTCACCTGTTTGCCCCCTGGCCCAATTCAAGGTGCTTCTATTTGCCGTTAAAGCCTTAAACGACTTGAATGTGAAGTCTCTTCCCAATGCCTTCTTTATCAGAAGCATGCTGTGTGAACAACAAAGGAATGAACCTTTTTGGTGGTGGCTTCCTGATGCGTACACAATCCCTTTTTGGGCTCCATGTTAAGACATTTTATACTCTGTGGTGCCATAGTAGACTGTATGTTTTAATTCAGGTATGGGAAGCTGGAGCCTGCTGGTGGGCCAAATCCTTACCTTACCCACTGCAGGCCCAGTTTGACAGGATGGTGGGGCTGGCTACCTGTCAATTGTGGTGTCATGTGACCCGTTCCCCTTTTCTCATGCAGATTGATTTCAAAGATGGAGCACTTTGCAAGCCTCCACTTATTAGCTGTGCACACAGACCCCACTTTTGGTACAAGCTATGTGTTTACCTGTCCCTCACCTGAGCACATAATGTGCAGGGCAGGTGGGCATAGTTCACCAGCCCACCTGAAATGGCCTCACCAGCTAAATGGGGGAGCTGGGTGGACTAATTTGATCTGTGGGTCAGAGGTGTTCTCCACAGCTGCTTTAGCTGTTGCCCCATATCAGTGCTAATGCTCATATAATTGTTTTATTGTGTAATCTAGTCATCTATGTTGTTCTGCACTGTGGGACGTGGGTGGCGCTGTGGTCTAAACCATTGAACCTCTTGAGCTTGACATTCGTAAGGTCGGCGGTTTGAATCCACATAACAGGGTGAGTTCCCGTTGCTCTGTCCCAACTTCCGCCAACCTAGCAGTTCAAAAACATACCAGTGCAAGTAGATAAATCAGTACCACTGCGGCAGGAAGGTAAACAGCATTTGGCCACCTGACCTGGAAACTGTCTGTGGACAAACGGCCTGAAAAGCAAGATGAGTGCCACACCCCATAGTCACCTTTGACTGGACTTAACCATCCAGGGGTCATTTACCTTTTACCTTTTACCTGCCCTGTGGGAATATTGAACGAAGGGTGGTGTGATCCTGTTTAAAGTAATATAAATAAATGATTGAATGGAGGGCTGGTGATGGTTGCTTTTCAGTATATACATTTGTGTGCCCATGTGCGTTGTACATGTTAGGTATATGTTTGTACCTTTTTCTACCTTTAATCAAAGAATAGCCACAGATAAATGGAGAGATTGAGGAGTGCAAATAATACATCACCTGTTGCATTTTCACAGTTTGTTTACAGGAATAAGGTGTGTTGAAATAGGAAGGCTTCTAAGCATTTTAAAGTGTCATTTTGTTAGATAAGTGAAGACATTTCAGGTAGCATGAAATAAGGCATGCCATTTACGGTAAGTCTTCATACTCCTGAAATTCTGATAGAGAGGAAACAAAATATTGCAGATAGCTACCCTTTAACCAGTGTTAATGTGCACAGTATGCTAAGGGAAGTTGTAAAAAATTGAAATTATGTTATCTTAGAGGCTTAAGATTCTACATTAGATTAGCAAACTGGGAATGGGAGAAGTTGAGGATTGGTTAATAGTGATAAGATGGAGAGTTGACTGAAGTGGAGGAGCAGTTAAGGGAAAGCTGGAATGGATCGGGACCAGCAGCTGAAGCACCAAGGAAGCTGGGGAAGAAGACTTGCTCTCACTGCCCCCTCAACACTTCCTGCTTGCTGCTGCAGCCCTTCTCCGGAGAGAGGGATAAGTCAGCTGTGAAGCATCTAGTGTAGGAGAAGACCTTACGGCCCCTGAACTGTGTTTAAACTGAGCTGCTCTGGCCACCTGGAGTGCAGAAAAATGTAGGATGCTTCTAGCTTGGGGGGGGGGGTGTTGTGTGACCAGTGCAGCTCATGAACTCAATTTTTTTGCAGCATCCAAATGATTAAAGTGCCTGCCTGTATCTGCACCCCAAATTAATCAGGATATACTGTTTCCATGGAAAAGCCCCTCATTATTATTTTTTAACTGTTTCATTTTACAATATTTGGAAGCACTGCAGTTAGTGCAGTTAGTGCTATTTTTCTGTTAGCTTTGATCTCACCAAGTCCTTTTAAGTCCTAACAAGTCTTGCCCATTAAATACCGGTACTAATATTTTTAAAATTTTATTTATTTATCATTATTACCCAGCCCATCTATTGAATTTGCCCTGTGTTTGATATAGTTAATTATTTTGCCTCTCTTCAATTTGATAGGGTTTTATTTTGATAATAAACTGAAGTTTGTTGTGAGCAGCAGTACACTGACTCTCTAACTGAGCAAAACTGATGTATATTGCATTGCACAGAACCAAGAAATGTAACAAAGGTATGAACGCTCCTTTTACAACCAGAGGTTGTTTTTTTTTAATGACTGATTCCTTCTAGGATGTGAATTCCTTTTTCTTCTTCTTCTTTTTAGGTTCATCCCTTTTGCTGCTACAACTTCAGTTTAGAATTAGATTGGAGATAAGAACTAGTGTCACAGTCAGCTCTAAACACATCATGCTAAGCCAAACCATGACTTATCAGGCCCGCATGGTGTGTGGACTCTCAGAGAGAAGCTCACACCCACTTTGCTCCTCTGTTGTTGTTTCGGTCAGCACAGCAGCTGAGATAAAACACACTATACATTGGAAGCACGTTTTCCCTCTCAGAGAATTATGGGCACTGCAGTTATTGATGGCTTGCTGTGAACAGTGGCTCTGCAAGAGGTAAACCACAGTTCCCAGAATGCTTTGAGGGAAATAGTGTTTTGAATGTGCTTTTAAGGTATAGTGTGCCTCACTGTGTCATCTGAACCTGGGGTTGTGGTTTAGCTCTCTCCTCCTGAGTCACAATTTGTAGCCAAGAAACTGTTTTCCATTGCATATTACCTGCAGCTATCTTTTAAAACAGAATGCTAAGTGAAGATGAGCAGTCATCAAATGTTTGTGTGTTTTTAGGATGTAGACATGTTAGGACAAGTTGAGTATATTAAATTAAGCTTCAAACAGTGCTTTCTTGGGAAACCCACCTTGGATATAGATAAGCCTCTCTCCAAAGGAATCATTTGAAGAATTGCCCCTTTGTAATAAGTTGCTTGAAGGCAAGATAATTAATTTAATAGTTCAGGAAGTGAAGGGTTAGCAGTGGCATCCTGTGTCATTGTGATTGCTTGCTGTGGGTGGAATATGCTATCTTCCAGGTTCATATACTTTTTTTAACGGAACAACGCCGTCTACCCTATGAAACCTGCTGAAAGAGTTATAAAAACAACTCACAGTTGAAAGAGTGCACTCAACTCAAGGACCACACCATGTTAACATAAAGCAGAACAGATTGAAGCCACCTTAAGGTGAGATAAAGCAGGATTGAATGGAAAGAACAGTGTGCTGTGATTTGTATTACTGAGTTCTCTATTCAGTAAAGGGGTGTTCTTAGCAGGTTGTACATATGGATCACTTTTGCTGTACAAAGCCAGGCGTAGAAAAGTGAAATCAGTGTCTTGTGGCTAGAGTGTTTGACTAGGACCTGAGGGACCAGGATTCAAATCCCCTCTCAGCCATTAAACTTGTTGAGATGCGGAACTCACTATTTCTCAGCACTGTTGTGAAGATAAAACATTAGGTTGTAGGAAAAACCATGTATGTCATACAGAAGCAGGGCCGTCAGGTTCCTTGCGTGGCGAGTTCCCGCCCCCCACCAAGGATAAATAAAGACACAAGACACCAGAATTTAAGGTTAAATGGGCGAATTAGGCCACAACTTTATTGAATTCAGGAATGAGAGGTATTGGCTTAGGCATTGGTCCTATCGACTATCCGGCTCCAACCCATTTGCTGGAGACACGGGCAGGGTTAACACCATAGTGGGGGAGTCTCCTGCTGAGGCACATCAACTAGGAGCTCCCCCGGGTCACTGCTCGGGGGCGTGCCTTAGGCCCACACCTCCATAGGCTTCGGACAGGGCCACGCCCCACGGAGTCCTTTACCGGACCACCCTTCGTTCTCTGGGGGGAGGTGATGGCGTTCCTCCCCCCCATCCTCTTAACCCCTTCTTACCAATGCCTAACCGCCAATGCCGAAGAGTTGTAATGAGTTGCTACGAGGTAGGCAAAAAACCAAATGGCTGCAAATTGCCAATTGGGAAAAATTCCTACCATGCCCCTTGCGGCAACAGACCGAAGTCCATAGCAAAGTCAGAAACCTACCTAAAGGGAGGGAGGGTGGGAAAACGTGGGGGCTATCCGGCAAAAGAGGGTGAGCCCCAGCCGCGCCGGCCCTAAATAGTGCAGGCCATGCCCCCCCCAGCAAACCTGATTGGCTGGCTGGGTGGACGACGCGGCCGGGATTCCCCTGCTCTTGCGGGGGCTGAAACCAGCCCCTGCTCACGTGGGGTGGGCGTGAAGCCCACAACCCCACCTCCTGGGCCAGGTCCGGAAGTGGCTTTCCTAGAGAAGCTTTACCAGTAAGGCCTTTGACAAAGTCCCCCATGATATTATTGCGGAGAAGCTGGTATTCTAGGCTGCATCAACAGAAGTATAGTATCCCGACCAAGGGAAGTAATAGTCATATTCTGCCTTGGTCAGACAGCACCTGGAGTACTGTGTGCCGTTTCTGGGCACCACAGTGGAAGAAGCTGGAACGTGTACAGAGGAGGGCAGCCAAGATGATCAAGGGACTGGAAACCAAGTGTTATGAGGAATAGTTGAGGGAGTTAGGTATGTATATCCTGGAAAAGAAGGAGACAGCCATCCTGTTTTCTCCTGCTCCTGAGAGTAGGTACCTGAGCCAATGGCTGATAACGCCAAGGTCTGATCCCCGTATGGGACAGCTGTTTCTTCCTGCCTTGAAGGGGGTTGGTACTAGAAGATCCTCGGGATCCCTTCCAACTTTACAATTCTATGATTCTAAGTTACAAGAGGGCACATTCCAACTAAATATCTGGAAAAACTTTCTGGTGGTAAGAGCTGTTAGATAATGGAACAGACTCCCTTAGAGGGTGGTGTACTCTCCTCCTTTGAAGGTTTTAAGCAGAGTTTGGATAGCCATCTATGCTTTTGTTGAGATTCCTGCATTGCAGGGGGTTGGACTAGATGACCCTCGGGGTCCCTTCCATCTCTACGGTTATATGATTCTATGTCACTTGGAGCTCTTTAGGGGAAAGGTGGGATATAGGATGGAAAACCTGTCCTCCAGATGTTGCTGGACTACAACTCCCATCATTCCTGGCTGTTAACCATACTGACTGGAGCTGATGAAAGTCCAGCAAAGCCACATCTGTATACCCTATATACAGAGCCAGTGTGGTGTAGTGGTTAAGAGAGGTAGACTCGTAATCTGGGGAACCGGGTTCGCGTCTCCGCTCCTCCACATGCAGCTGCTGGGTGACCTTGGGCCAGTCACACTTCTCTGAAGTTTATCAGCCCCACTCACCTCACAAAGTGTTTGTTGTGGGGGAGGAAGGGAAAGGAGATTGTTAGCCGCTTTGAGACTCCTTAGGGTAGTGATAAAGCGGGATATCAAATCCAAACTCCTCCTCCTCTTCTTCTTCTTCTTCTACTACTACTACTACTACTACTACTATATAAGTGTATTTTATCACATATCTGGCCCAGATGCATTGTAGGAGGTACAGTTCTCACATTATGCCCAAGTATCCAGCTTGCAAAGGGCTATATGCACCCTTGTATCACATTATGATATACAGTCATACCTCGGGTTAAATATGCTTCATGTTGAGAGTGTTCGAGTTGTGCTCCGCGGCAACCCGGAAGTAACGGAGCGGGTTACTTTCGGGTTTCGCCGCTCGCGCATGCACAGACACTCAAAATGACGTCATGTGCATAAGCGGCGAAAAGCGGCGCACGCGTAGACGTGCCGTCGCTAGTTACGTTTGCTTCTGGATGTGAACGGGCTCCAGAACGGATCCTGTTCGCATCCCAAGGTACCACTGTACGCTATCATAATGTATCACATTATAATCGTCAATGGTTTCAAGGGGAGAGCTTCTTCAGAACAAAATAACAAAAACTCTCTTCAGTCTTGACCTTTCTCGGGCAGGAGGAGGATAGTAAACTCCCATCTCACAAGTTCAAATTTCAAAGGTCGACAAAAGTTCAGGGCGCTGTTTTGCCACACAGTTCTGTATGGTTATTGGAAAATAATAAGAAATAGTAGAAACAACAGGGGGAATGGCCATTTAATCACTGATGCTTAGTCTTTGTAATATATGGTTTTCCTCTAGGAGGCATCTATTGTTTGCTAAATGGCTCCGGTGGGTCTACCTCAGCAACTTTGCTTGATGCTGTGTTGCATGTACTAACTCATCTTCCTTTCTTTGCGCTTTTCACAGTGTTTTTTGTAGTTCCCTTCAGCATATAACACATGGATGTGTGTGTTTGGGTTTTTTTTCATCTTGTTTATTATTGCCCTTAATTTGACCTGGTCCTGGCTTTTATGGCAAATGAGTTTCTTCATAATATCTCACCCCACCCCATCTCTTGCGATTCTCATGGGTGACATCTAAGCTAGAAGTGCCCGAGGCCGGGTGGTAAATACCTGTTTTCTGAAGAGGCAGCAGAAAATATTGCCCATATATATTGTATAGCATCCAATTATCCTGCTCCTCTTGGATCCCTTATTGAAAGTTCTCGGCTGCTCGGTTAAACGGGTGGTGGGGAACCTCTAACCCAGAAGTCAAATTAGATTTGCCAGACCTTGGAGATTGTCCTCCCCAGCCAATTTGGGAAAATCATGCCCACCTTTCCTACACCTGACATAGGTAATCAAGTTGCAGGTAAAATAAAGAAGAAGAAAAGGTATATGCTTTTACATTTTCTGTACACTTTAGTGTCGCCTTGCATGGCAACACAAAAGGGCAAGGAATTTTTAAAAGTGCAGGATCTGGCTCTACAGGAGTTGCTGTAAGTTTCAGTTAGCCTATTGGTGCTTACAGCAAGTGCTCCTCTGCATCTTCTAACTGTTCTCTGATGCATCTCATTACATCCAAAAAGCAGCAACATTAATTTGTGTTTTTCCCATCTCCCATCAGCTGCCAAAGGCTGATCAGGAGCATCTAAAATTGCACACACCTCATATTAGTTCTGATTAATAAAGAGTTCAAGAAAACCATATATATATATATATATATATCTCACTCAAGATATCCCTCTAGTAATTAAGGAACAAAAGAAGAAAAGGCACACTAGCCTGGGAACTTCCTCTCTGCCCAGAACATTGGAGGCTATACACCACACCCCCTCAACAGTATTTATAGGAACTCAAACACTGAGATCCTGCTCTGTTCCAGTAACAAGAAGCCGAAAGCACCAGCCTGAAGATGACGAGTGAGACCTCGTCGAAACGTCGCCTAGACACCCCAACTTTTACACGGGAAGACACCCGAGGACACCAAAACCTGCATTCCTGTACCCGTGAAAATCTACGAAAGCATATATATATATATATATACAGTGGTGCATCGCAAGACGAAATTAATTCGTTCCGCAAGTCTTTTCGTCTTGCGAGTTTTTCGTCTTGCGAAGCACGGTTTCCCATAGGAATGCATTAAAAATCAATTAATGCGTTCCTATGGAAACCGCCTTCAGACCAGGTCTGGGGACAGTCTGTCCCCCGACCTCTTCTGAAGGCTGGCGGGGGGCAAAAGTCTTTGCTCCCCCCTGCCTGCCTTCCCGGGAGAGCGGAAAACGCAGCGTTTGTCCCCCCTGCCTGCCTTCCCAGGGGCTTTTAAATCGCCCCAGGACTGTCCGGGGCGATTTAAAAGCCCCCGGACGGCTTTTGAAGGCAGGCGCGGGGGGGGGAGCAAAGACTTTTGCCCCCCGCCAGCCTTCAGAAGAGGTCCAGGACCTTTTCTGAAGGTGGGCGGGGGGCAAAAGTCTTTTTCCCCCTGCCTCTCCCGGGAAGGCAGGCAGGGGGGAGCAAAGACTTTTGCCCCCCGCCAACCTTCAGAAGGGGTCCAGGACCTCTTCCAAAGGCGGGCGGGGGGCAAAAGTCTTTGTCCCCCCTGCCTGCCTTCCCGGGGGCTTTTAAATCGCCCCAGGACTGTCCAGGGCGATTTAAAAGCCCCCGGACGGCTTTTGAAGGCAGGCGCGGGGGGGAGCAAAGACCTTTGCCCCCCGCCAGCCTTCAGAAGAGGTCCAGGACTAAAAGTCTTTGCTCCCCCCCCCTGCCTGCCTTCAAAAGCCGTCCGGGATAGCGGGAAGCGCTTCCCTGCTATCCCGGACCGCTTTTAAAATGCTGGCGGTGGGGAGCAAAACCTTTCGCCCCCGCCGGCCTTCCAGGACCTCTTCTGAAGTCCGGGGGGGGGGGGAAAGGCTTTGCTCCCCACCGCCAGCAGTTAAAAGAGGTCCCCGGAGATTTCCCTATGGGCTTTCGTCTTGCGAAGCAAGCCCATAGGGAAAATCGTCTAGCGAAGCGACGCAAAAACCGAAAAACCCTTTCGTCTTGCGGGTTTTTCGTCTTGCGAGGCATTCGTCTTGCGGGGCACCACTGTGTGTGTGTGTATATATATATATATATATATATATATATATATTCTGCGAGAAGGAAGCAGTTATTTCTTTGTTACCATCAAGGGCTGTGTGGATGTGGCTGCCTTGTCACAAGGCTGGAGATTCTTTTACTTTGCTTTATTTGAAACATTTCTTCACCTTTTGAGTGCAACAGAATTTCAAGGCAGCTTAAAAACTTACTTTTCAAACATATGAAAAGCTCATCGAACAATAAATTAAAATAGAGCAAATAGGTAGCAGTGTAAAAACAGCAGTTGCTGAAATTCAGCAGTTGCTGAATTGCCTGGGCATGCTACATTTTTGTTTGCTGCCTAAACAACAGAAGGGAGTGTGCTTAATATAGAAGATTTGTGGAAAGGGCATTTAATCTGACTGCCACCACAGGTGAGATTCCTGTCCCAAATTACCACCCACCTAACCTGCATAGTTCTTGTATTTAGAGCCTAAAAAGATGGTCTAATGAAAGGGGAGCTCATATGGGCAGAATTTTAGAGAGATACTGATTTTTCTTATAGTGACACTGAAGAGTACCTTTCATCCCCTCTCCCTGTGTGTATTAGGAGAAAATGCAGTAGCTATACATTATAATCTTCCTTTCTTTTCTGAACGGGTTCTGATGCTGAAGCTGTCTACTGATTGATTTAAAGCAAGGCGTTTAAAATTAATGGGTCTGCTCTTGAGAAGTCCCAAGGTCAAATGCAGACTTCATCTCCAGTTTGCTTTAATCTCTTCATTCTGCAAATGTCCACTCTCCCTGTGTATGTTTGCTGTTTAGCATAATGGGGTTGAAGCCCTGCTATAGGTGTAAATCCCTCACTCTTATTGCTGCTTTTAAAGAGAATCTTAACCTTTTCTTGCCTTTGTCCTCTCTTTTGACTCTTCTTTTATGGAAGATGATTGCAAGTCAGGTCACACAGCCCTTTCTTTCTTTTTGTGCTGCTGCCCCTGAATAAATCTCTTCCACTTCAAGAGGTTTAATGGTTGTGCACAACTTGCATATCACTGCTGCTTGCCTAACCCTGTAATCATGTGGGACGATAGTTCTCTGAACAAATATCGGGTGGTATTTGCCTATGATGATCCCTCTGCATATGCAGAGGGAGTAATTGCTTAACATTTCACATGACTGAATTCATATCTCATTTAGTCCCACAGCCTTCTCCTCCTAAATAGACTATTTGTTGTTTGTTTGTTTGCTTGCTTGCTTGCTTTTTTAGTTAGACGTATTTTAGGCTCATTCCATTTTGGTGTTTCTTGCTATATCTCCTCTTTTTAGCGCACATTGGCTGGTGTATACAAAGCTCTGAGCCATCAGATACTCCTTCCTCGACATATGCAGAGCTATCACAAGGAATCCTGTACCTTCATATTTTCAAATATACATCTGAAAAATCATTCAAGTCCTCCCCCCCCCCCCCAATTTATCTTAGAATCATGGAATTGTTGAGTTGGAAAGGGACCACAGCGGTCATCTATTCCAGCCCCCTGCAATGCAGGGATCTGTATGGGTCTTGAACCCGCAACCCTCAGATTAAGAGTCTCATGCTCTACTGACTGAGCTATCCCAGCTTTCCTGTTGTTAACACCTGCAGTTCTTCCCCCACTCTGTCTCTCCTCCCCCAACAACCCAGGACAGTTTTAAAATTCTGAATTTTACCTAGCTGTGCTTTTATTTAAGCTCGACTCCTCAGCACAACCATTGACTTTGGAGTGAATGCAAGTAGCCATTTCACTCTGAGGTAACATGGAGCTGTTGTGCAGTATTGAAGGTCCAAGACCGACCTCTCTATGTTGGTGTTTCCAGAGCTGCCTGGTTCCAGAAGGGATGTGATGGGAGGGAGGTGTTTTCATGCATGCTCACAAGCTTACTAACCTTGCTCCTCCTGTTTAGTGCCTCTATGCAAGGCGGGACTGAGCAGTGGAAAGAGGAGTTATTGCTTTTTTAAAAAAAACAAAAACAACCCACATTAAAATGATTAAATTTTGAGCCCTGTGTTTGCTTAGTAACTAAAACATGGGCTGGAAACTCCTAGGGTTATTTTATACGGTCCTCAACGAAAATGAAAATCTTGAGGCAATGTTAAAAATACAGCGTGTTAGCCAAATTTGCCTCAGGTTGTTACTGGCCAAAATCTGTTAATCCTGCTGCCTAATGTTGGGTTTGTAGTATTGTTTTCAAAATTGATTTTTATCCAGACAGTTGTCTGCATTGCACAAACTCCCAACTGTTCTTGTTATTTGAGGCTCATGAGTGCAAAATAATTGGCAGATGGAAATGGCCTCCTTCATGATTGACACGTTCTGGATATTGGACATAATTTGCTTCCATATCTACGAAATGTGGCTCCAGCTGACATTTAGGGAGGGTGGAAAAAGGAAGGGGGAAAGCAATAGGTAGCATTTCAGGTCTCACATTTTTCCTTTTCTAGTATTGTTCATCTTCAGAAAACTGAGATTTTTGACATCTATTCCAATAATACAATTGAAGGTGTTTCCCCACCCCCACCCCTCTGTGGATTCTTCTTGCCAAAGGAGAGCCTTTTATTAAATTCCCCCCTTTGTTCTGGCATTAACTGGCTCTGCAATGGCATTGTGAGTGTGCAAATAAATGACTGGAGCTAGACTTACTTTATTAGTCTCTCAATGGGAGAGAATTCAACAGTCAAATAGGTTTGGTGCTGAATCTCTCATTGAAAAGCTTTTAAGTTTCCTAGACAGATTGTTTTTCCCCCTCCATACAACAGGCCACTGCCCTTCTGCTAAAAACAGGTATATCTGAAATCTGAACAGCTTTGTCTGCTCCCTTCCCTAGAGAAAGCATTTTCTTTCTTTCTTTCTTTCTTTCTTTCTTTCTTTCTTTCTTTCTTTCTTTCTCCTCGATTCATTGGGAAGCCTATTGAGTGCATTCAGGATCCATTCCCAAGTTGTCAACGAGTCTTTCTCTGTCTGCTTTGCAACACACAAATGACCTTTGAAAGGCAGCCCCGGGGTTATGAAGGACATTGCAGTGTGTTCCTTAAAGTTTTGACCCAAAGCTTCCTTAAAGTTCATTAAAATTTTGACCCAAAGCTTCCCAGTCCAAAAGTTGGGTTCGAAAGAAGGAGACAGATGCAAAGTACCTTCTCCACTTCATCCCCAATACAGATCCTGAATGGGATCCCTTTCTTCAGAGACTTGAGGCTGTGGACTGTTCAGGTGGGTTAGTGATGGAAGGGCAGGCTCTCCTTGCTCTGCTTTTCAGATGCTGCTGCTGCTGGAGACGTGTGTTAGGGGAGAAACAGCACATGATGTGGGATGGAGGCATCTGGTGCTGTGGTGAACACGGATCCTAAATTATGGGTGGCCATGTGTGCTACTTTACAGTGGACAATCCCCTGTCCAATTTGGACTGTCTGGTCCAAATACAATTGATGCTTTAAGAAAGGATAGCAGGGACCATGAAGTTGCCCATCAGCAGTTAACACCTGGTCAGCACTATGGCGAAACGTAAAAGGGGGGATGGGTTGGAGCTAGCTATGCTGTGTCCTTGTCAGAGCCTCTTCCTTTATGCCCCTCTTGGCCCCTGACAATGACCAAGGTCCCTGGCGAGAGGGGCATGCCGCGGCCACCTACCTCTTCTCATAAGCAGAACTTGGCTAGAACATATGGAGTCATCAAGCATGTGTTGTGGCCATGCCTCACCTCTTTCTTCTCTCTTTCACACCACATTGTCCATGGGACGGGATGCTGTTTGGCCACCCCTCTAACCTGCTGCCTGGGGTATGTGCCTCCACTTACCTCCCCTTCGATCTGCATCTGCAGTCAGGTGACTGATGTAATAGAGAGCATTTTCTAACGGCTTCAGCCTCAAGCACTCTCTATCTTGGAGGGTCCCAAAAGTCCTCAGCTGAAAGGAACGAGGGTTGAACTTGGAAGGACCCAGCTCTCTTTTGCTTCACAAGGATTGATAGCAAACAAAGTGTTGCTAGAGCTGTCATGTGTGGTGGTGTGCCGTTACAAGGATAATGAATTTTGAGCTGTGGTTTTGCAAAGTCAGGTGGCATAACTCCGACCCCCCCAATGGCACACTTGGGGCAAATTAATTACTTCTGTGGGAAACCTCAGAGGTCGGTGGGTGTCATATTCAACTCTGGTTTTGAACTGAATTATTTGGAAGGAGGGCAGAGGGCAGAACGAAGAATGCAAAGGGCTGTCTTGAAGCCATTATTAGGTAAAACAAAAACACTTCCAATTTTAGATCACTTTGAGAAGAAGATATCATTGAGGGTAGAGGAATACAGCAGGGCTATGTCTTGTGTTGGGATGTGAATGTTTGCATGCAGAGGTTGGCTATGCCTACGCTGACCTTTTAACACATGTTACTAATCTAAAACTCTGGCAATGAGTCACAGAGTGCTTATCGCATATGCTTTATCTTAGGAATGAGATACAGCTGATCTGCAATGCTAACATGCCTGTGGCTATTATGTATGCAGAGAGCAATATGTGGTGCTCCCTCCTATAGGCTCCCTTGAATGCTCCAATGTGTGTTCAGTGGTGTGAAGTTGTGTTGGCAGCCTTGCAGTGTTTTTCTTTGGCTTCTCACAAAACAAGTTGTGGGGGGCAGGGGGAGAATGAAGAGGCCTTGCCAAAAAAAGAGCATTGCTGACTTCTAATTTTGTCTTCGCTTGCAAGGCTTAATGGCTGAGCTTTTTCAGACGGGTATGTGTGTAGATGAGAGACAAGAGAGCGATGCAAGCTTTGAGCCAACCGAACTCTTAATCACAAATTTGAATTTGCCCACTGATCAATGGGCGAGGCTGTGGAAGAAAACACCACTGCACACAGACACACTGACTCCCTCTTCCTTCTGCCAGATTTGATGAAAAATAATCTTTAAAGATGGCTTTCAGCTTGTAACCAAAAGCTAAAAAAAGACATTTCACATTTCAGGGTGAAACCACATAGATTTCCTTCTCCAGTGGTAAGAACCCACAGGCATTTTAGTTTGACAGCGCTCAGTTGAAATTGGTGGCCCTGGTCCAGAGAGATGCATTTAGTGCTGTGGACTGACTGTGAGGGCTCAGCTTTTCAACAGATAGCACCGTGGGCTTTGCCAGTACAGACTCCCCTTTCTCCCCCAGCAGAAAGTGACAAGTGGGGACCTGCAACAAAAGGTTGCTGTGTGGAGTACCAGCCAGCCAGCCAACCAACCAACCAACCAACCAACCAACCAGGATACTTCATTTCATACACAGACACACCCAACATAGGTCTACAGTGTTCAGCCTCATTGGTCTGTTTTGGAGGGCTTCCTTCCTCTCTTAGGATGCTTTTTTAAAAGTACATTTGTAAACCATGAGGCTTCCCCAAGCCTGCTGCTGTCTTGCTATTGTACATGGATGGCACCATTTTGGCTACAAAAGGACTGTAACTGATGATTTCACTATTACTATATAGGATGGGGGTTGTGAGCCTATATTGACTTCCCGTGTCCCTTGCATACAAGCGTTGGACGCTGTCAAGTCTGACAGTGTTGTGTGATGCCTATATTGGGAATCACACAAAACCCCTGCATGCTGGGTTGCCAAAAGTCCCCATCCCTGGAAACTTCATGTACGGTACATTGCCTATCTGCAGTTCCTGGTCCAGTGTGGGTGCATGTAGGGCAATACTTGTGGGATTGGATTGGTGAACGATACAGCCCTTAAATGTGGATTTCCAGCAGAACAAAGCAGGATTTGAACTTTGGGCTCTGGTTTCTTGTTATGTATAGAATAGTTGGTATTTCCCAAATGGATGACACAGAACTTGTGAAATGTAGCCTTCGTGACTTAACAGTGAGTGGTTGCTCTTGTGCCACAAACAATGAACTCTTGCTCAGAAGGAGCTGTACTGTTCAATAACCTCAAGAGCAATTGTACCCATGTTGAGGTTTTGATGCTGTGTATGTTTATTTCCGCTTAATCAATTAACAGCTAAAATATATTGTTGATAAATAAGAGATCGTTTGTGGAAGTAGTTTACCTGGGAGCAAACTTGATTGCACATAGTAAGACTTAATTTTGAGTAAACCTATATAGGACCATGTTTCTTGGTGCTTCAGAACTGTTGAAGCCTGGAGAATTCTGTGTAACTCCGAATGTTGCCTCCAATAATCAAGTCTGATTTATACAGTAAAATACATTGTCTTGCTTGCTGTTGACTTGCTGTTTTGTCAGATGTCGTTATTTACCTTTCCTTTCATGTCAGTGAAACAAAATCTATAAGTTTAGTGGGAAAGGTCACATCTTTCAATTAGTGGAGATCCAGATATTCATTTATTAAGGAAATTGTGCAATAAATCTAGTTCTTCCCCTTTTATAGATCAGCTGACAGGACCAAGATGGTGAGGAAAGAGACAGGCAGTCCTTTGCGATTTAGCTCTGAGAGGGCTTTTATTCATGTATGAAATTTTAGAAACATATCCCACAAATGGGTTATGATTTTGTATTTTCAGAAAAGTCATTTTAAACTGCCCTCATTGGTGTGAATAGCTTACATTTTCCACAGGATTGCCCAGATAGAGTAACCATAAGTGTGCACACTAGATTCTGCTGTTTTATACCATCCTGTCTGGAAAGAAGCAATTGTACCATGATGCAGTTTGTTGATTAATCTGAATGACACCAAAGAGAGTGAAGGGGTAGTCTTCCTTAATTGACCTGTTTCACACATAATACTAAGCCATGGGTTGTTTAGTCTATGTGTTGTTCATTTGAACATGTGAACTCGTCCCAGAACACTTTGCTTGGGGGCTAGGAGAGCCCACAGAGCAGAAGGGTGGGGTGGAAAGGGAGAATCGTTCTGTTTGGCAAGCTGAAATGCTTGCACTGATGAAATGATTTTCACAGCACTATAGAGAATTCTTTGATATGTCCAACCCCAACAGCTTTGTTAAACCATTGTTTCTTTGGTCACCCTATTCTAAGTTTTGAACAGGGAAAACTTAAGTTATGTTGCTTTACTGTAGTTGGGATTGCCCTGAAGCACATTTATTATGGCTAAAGCATCTGTGGATTCAAGCCTGCTATGTCAGATGCATTAAAAAAAAGTTTGCTGGCAAGAATATAAAGCAGAAAATTGTAAGGTGGACGTTAATGGCAATGAGATGCACAATTTAGTAATAATTAGAGCTTAAATATATGTGAAATATAGAAAAAATATTTGAAAAATATGTAAAAGTCATACCTTTTATGGTAGCATATTGGTGAGATGATTGTTGATAGCACAGATATCCTGGCATTGATAAGCTGGTTAATGTGTGTAGTGTGATTAAAAACCATTTGTTTTTATTTAACCCACCAGCAATGCTCAGTGCCAGATTTCAGTTCATGCATCTGACAAATTGGGCTTATGCAAAAGTCATTAGCCTTTAAGGTGTCACAAGACTATTATTTCCTATGTCCCTTTAAATGTTCTCTTTGGGCATTTGCTTAAATTCATATGATCCAGCCAGTCAGCATCTTGCTGTTGGCTCCAGTAGGGGAATAAGAATCTACTTTATTCAAAATAGTTAACAAAGAGCTTGGCAACAAGGGATACAGTAGGGCTTTGTAATATGAGAGAACGTAACACAGAAGGTTGGAGGGCAATTCCTCTTACTTCCCACAGATATGAAGACTGACTTCAAATCTGCAAGCAAAGGCTCCAGAAATAACACTTTAAATAAAGAATTTGGTTGTGAGCCAGGAAAAGGCACTTGTGTTCTGGCACTGGTGCTTCATATTAAACAGTGACAGGCAACATATTGTACTGCAGTTGTTAGAACAGCAGTAGGAAGCTAATCAATGTGCTAGGTGGAGTGGTTTAAAAGGAGGATTAGCAGGGAGAATGTTTTCCTTGTAGCCTTCCATGGTGGAACATAAACATGGGTCTCTTTTTAAAAAACGCTGTCTTGGGAGTTTTAATGTTCAGGACCAACAGAATGGATTTGCTCTGCTTGCTCATGCAGTTACTGGCAATTGTTTAATTCTGCTCTCGAGAGTTAGCCTTCTTTTTCTGTGCCACTTGCCTCAGCCTTGTTGGTCTTCTGCAGTTGATCACGCCAACTTCTTTCTTTCTCTTGTCCCTGGCTTGGATTGAACTTTTCACTTTTACTTCTGATCACAAGGCCTTACTTTTAGATGCCTGCCCCCTCAGCCCGCAATGTTGTTTGTGTTTGTTCCACCCCTTGTGCAAGAGAAATAATTTTTTAACTATCAAGAATCTGCAAAGGCATTCCAAATTGACAGGTGTCAATAATAACAAAGCTGTATCTTCCTTTCTTTTGGGGATGTTTCAGTCTCTGCTTTGGATTTGCTTGCTGGAATTCTAATGCAGTCAGTAATATTGCTTCAGCAAGTATCTGATTCCATTTTATTGACTAAGCGAAGTGAGATCTTTGGTATAACTCAACCATTCTGCATTCCGTCTGTCATTTTTGTTGTAATGCTACAGCTACACCGAGTTATTGAAATAACACAATTCAGGACACTGCTCTAATACTGAAGTTTAAATACCAGCTCAGGACCTGCACCTATTTTCAAAAGGAGATGACTATATGCAAAGTACGGTATGATATAATATCTCAAAGTTCCAGAAATTGGAACAAAAGGTGCCATGCGCATTCAGGGCAATGGAACACGCACACCAGCGCCACCTTGACTCCCACATCATTTTTGTGGGGGCTGTGAAAGATGTACAAAATAATGAAATAACTGCCCTGAAGACAAACAACATAATATTAATTTCTGAATTAGAGATTAATTTTTCTCTTTGCAGATTTAATACAGGGAATAAAATTGGCTACTGAAAAGCAACTTTAGCCACTTTTTCTCTTTCCCAAGGGACTGGGATATCATCTGCATGGTATCCTGAACCATGCCATGCATGAACATTTTGCCACTTACTGTCACATACCTGTGCTGGAATGTGCAGTAAAAGCCTGTTTGCTCCTTGACAGGATTATATAAGCAACCAAGCCACTGTGTCATTTGGAGTGAAAGGGCATATGGTTAAACGGTATGGGTTCAGATTCTGTTTTAAAACTCAAGCTTGCTCTAAAAGTGTAATGGAAAGAAAACCTTAGGAAAGCTCGCTGGATTTGTAATTCTCAGAAATGGTAAGCGTTGTTTCTGGGCTATACAGCTTGCAAGTGTGGGCCTCACTTGATTGAGCATATTGAGTAAAAGGCTAGGTCAGAAACATCTTCCTGGGTAAGGTCAGAACTATTTTCCCTGGCATCTAGTTTTTTTTTACATTCAGCACTTTACCGGTATTTTATTTTTGCAGAAAAGGAGCATTCACTCATGTTAGCCCTCACTTGCAGGCCAAAATCCAGTCTTATCGTCTGAACCATTGTCTGTGAGAACTTTGCCTTAGATCCACTTCAGTGGGCCATACTTGAGCATGTTGCATGGGCGACTTATTCCACTGAAATGTTTAATGAATGCATGTGCACAAATCATTCCAAAAGCCACCCTGCAGATTGAAAATGTTATGCTTTCACCCTTTAGATAATATGAGGGATTTATGAAACGTTCTGCTATCAATACAGTTGAGTAAGCTGATCCAGTCTAAAGAGAGGTGCTGACCAGCTTCTCAGCAAGTACTATTATGTTGGATGAGTGAGGAGAGTCTTCTTCAAAGCAAAGTGGCATTATGCTTTTTTGCCTCTTTACTTAAAGGTAAAGGGACCCCTGACTATTAGGTCCAGTTGTGACCGACTCTGGGGTTGCGGCGCTCATCTTGCTTTATTGGCCGAGGGAGCCAGTACAGCTTCCCGGTCATGTGGCCAGCATGACTAAGCCGCTTCTGGAAAACCAGAGCAGTGCATGGAAATGCCATTTACCTTCCCGCAGGAGTGGTACCTATTTATCTACTTGCACTTTGACGTGCTTTCGAACTGCTAGGTTGGCAAGAGCAGGGACTGAGCAACGGGAGCTCACCCCATCGCAGGGATTCAAACCACTGACCTTCTGATCGGCAAGTCCTAGGCTCTGTGGTTTAACCCACAGCACCACCCGCCTCTTTCCTTACACTGCTGTTTATCTAGCATATTCTGATTATTCCTCAAGATTCCTACCCAAGAATGGAAGGTTGCTGTGGTCATTGCTTATTGCTTTCTCTTGAAGCCATAAAGCACAATAACCTTTTCACTGACCATGAGAGTTCAGCAGTCAGAACAATTTCAGAACCGGTGTTATTTCTTTGTCAAAGTAACCACCTTGGTTTCATCCTGGGAAGGTTCACTTCACAACCGGCCAGCATTTGCTTCCCAGCTGTGTGGAAGCAGACATATTTCTTTCTTTGCCTTCTCCTCTGAAACACCCCTGCCCAGCAGCACTTTTGATTGATGTATCCTGACCAGTAGCGGCTGAACCACTGAACTTCTTGCTCCTGTTGCTGCGGTCACTGATTGATAGCCTTTTCCCCCTTCAGGGTTGCCAGCATCCTTGTGCATAAGAGGGTCAAGCTCTCGTTTGACACGGCCCTCTGCAGCTGGCGCTTCCTAACGAATGGAAAGGAGGCAGAGGAGATTCTCCAGCGGCCCTTGTTGTTGCCATCATCATCTCTGTTACTGCCTCTGCATCTCCTTGGCCGCTAACATCATTTTTACATATTCAACCTCAGGATGTGCGGCTGGGAGGGCACCTCAGTGTTTGTGTCACAGTCCTCTATGCTAAGCAGGGCTAATTCGTTTTGCACTTCACAGTCATTCGCAAGCACCCGTTGGAGGATGTGAAGGTTAAGCTGTATTACGAATGATTGATTTCCAGCACATGCACCCTCATATGTTCGCCTGAGAGGCATGCTAATCTGTGCAGCCAAGCACTCTTGCAAACCTCAGGGCTCCTTCCAGGCAAGCACACCTTCATCAAGTGGTCACTTGAATGCAAGGCGCGGCTGCTGATGGGAAGCTGGCCTTTCAGAGATGCCCTTTGTTTAATTCCAATTGTCTGCTTAATTAGACATCTGAGAGTCCAGTTAATTGATTGATGAACAATTAAAGAAGCTTCAGCTTCTCTCTGAATAAGATGCATTCATCAGCTAAGCCCTGAAGTCGGTCCCTTGGGAAATTTCTTTGGCACTTAGTTATTACCTGGGTCTGTTTTGGTCTGTAGCCTTAGAAACATGCTACACAAACACATTAGTGGTGCCTCTGAATAAACCCAGCCTAATGTGTGGGGCTTGTTTGAAGCTGTCAGGATTGGTTAAAAACAGCAGTAAGAAAACTGGAGTAGAAGGGAAAGAGCCACTGTTCCAACTGTAGGACTTCCCAGCTTTGCTCGCAAGCTAAAGAGGATGGAAGGAGTTGTCATGAGACAAGTTTCACCTGCCCCTAATTAATGTTCTCTTGTTTTTCAGTCTTAATTAATTTAACCTTGGCTACGGCAGTTCATAGCAGTCAATTACCATCAGTGTAACAATTAGCTATGGAGATGAGTAGCAATGAAAGATGTTAAAATAAAGAGTTAGGTAGCCTAATCACTTAAACAACCCCCCCCCCCAAATTGTGGCTGCTGTAGCAAAAGAGATGATACCTGGTAGTTGTGGGTCTCAGTCGGCTCTGCTGTCATATGTTTTATGTGCAGCAGGGAACAGGAGGGAGCCTTGGACCACGCCAAACTGCATTTTGTGTGTGTTGGCCACCGTTGTGTGCTTTGGAACAGTCAACAGGTAGATGTGCTAGGAATAAAAACCCCATTTTCTTTCTGAAAGAGCCGGCAGTCCCAGCCCATTTTTTTCTGCAGCACACTGTGTTTTTGTGGTGGCCCTCTTTCTGAAATAGCACAGCATGAACTTTCCTGTATGTACACAACAGAACCACATGGGAACCATAGCAATGCATGGAGCACAGCATGCCCCTAGAGGTTCATTTCAGGAAAGGAGGGTAGCATGAATATAGCCTGTTTTGTGCATTGGCACAGCGCCCGAAAGTCTGACTAGCAATTTGTCCCTTTGACTGGCAGGTAGTGACACACACTCAGTTCAACGTGAGTTAGCAAATGTGCAGCTTCATGCCAAAATCTCTTTCCAGCATTCAGCTCTCAGGAATAAACAAAGACCAGGCTTCTTTGCATGCAAATTTGTCCCAGCATCCATTAATAATAATTATGGGATGCTGAAAGAACGGCCAAGGCAGAACTGACATGTGACATAGTTTTTTGTCCCTACTGGTCAAGGGCCCCTCCAATGGAGCTACAACTCAATTTGACCAAAGGATACACTCAGCCCTAGAATCTATCCTGGCTGTCAACCTGTAGTTCTAAAACATGAGAATGAATTGGAGTGCCCATGTGCAGCAGCCAAACAGGAAGCTGCCTATACTGAGTCAGACCTTTATACAGAGGCAGATCAATATTGCCTACCTTGATTGGCAGCAGATCTCCAGAGTTTCATAGAGAGAGCTGTCGCAGCCCTGCCCAGGGAGATGCCAGGGATTGAACCTGGAACCTTTTGCATGCAAAACAGTTATTCTACCACAGAGCTCTTCCCCCAAAGTGTTCCTCAGTAAGTAGATCACCACAGACACAACATCTGGAATTAGGGGAAAGGTGATTCCTAAGCAAGCTCAAGTCAAAGGGCATCTCTTTTTAAAACCTTAACAACTATATACGATTCCATCCCGGCTGCTTTCGGTCTCCTCCCTAATTCTTGTGGTGTGTGTGTACATATATTTCTTGAGACGAGAATCAACAGTTAGGGTTTTCTTTGCTAGAGTTTTCTGAATAAGAAAATATATTTGCCAGGGAAATGTGCTGAGAGGCATGCTAGGTACGTTTTATTCCACATCAATTTATTAACAGCCTGTGGTCAGAATACACAACGAGAACTGGCAACAGTCAGCAGGCTTTCCTAATGCGACTCTTTCTTTCTTTCCCAATTTACTTTATGTTTCTTTAACTGTAGGTGTTATTCACAGTAATGGAACTGTTTGCGGAACATTTCAGGAAGACTAATTTCTGTGGCTTTTTTTTGTTTCCTTTCCTTCAGCTTCCCATGGGTTTGTCTGGCTTCCATTGCTCGGTAGGCCTTCTGTCTCCTACAGCCATCCTAAGTGAACTCTTTGTTCTCTTTTGCCCAACGGCAAAAAAGCCCCAGTCAACCAACGGCTTGTGCTTTGCAGTTTTTAGCCACAGATCTGGTCTAGCCTAATGTTCTGCAGCTATGGAGTGGAGCACTGGGCAGTTGTCAGGACTAGATGACCATTCCGTAGATCAGTTTCAAAAAGTTACGTTGACACAGACAGCAGTTCTCCATGAAGCCTCTGAGTTCTGTGACACAATTTCCCCTCAAGTGCTGCACAACTTGGAGTTGTTCCCTTCCCTGGACCAGCCATCCAACTTGGTAGGTGAGGCAACCACTTCAGGTAACAATTGGCTGAAAAAGGAGGGTGCCCCTGAACACCCACCCCAACCATTTCCCTTTGCTGTCACACAGCCTCTCCTGGGCTACCCATAATCTGCCCTGTTCACCTGAGATGTGGTGGGGGATGCTGTCCCCCAACCAGGGTTGACGTAAGATTCAACTGCTAGTCCAGTTCAGTATGTGAAGTGAGGAGAAGACATCTTGTCCTTCACCTGTCTAGTCTAGTAGTAGTAGTAGTAGTAGTAGTAGTAGTAGTATTTCTGATTTATGTTGTGTGCATGATTTCTGTACTTTTATAACAGTGCCATGTGTCTTCCTGCGCCTCTTGTGTAATTCAGTTTGGGGGAAGAAACATGGGGGGAAAAACCAGCAGTGGAAGGAGAGAAGTAAAACAGATACCATGTGATGACAGTGGAAAGGGTTGACTGCTCAGTAAGCTATGGGAAATGTAGCCATAAACAGGCCACAAAAAATACCGAACAAGCAAAGCAAAAATACACGAACATCTTATTCACTATAAACTACTGCCTTCTTGCAAACGGATTCTTTTTCAAGCCCTGAAAGTTAAACCTGCATAAAAATGGCTGAACTCTACCAGGAAACCCTTTCATGTAAGTAATGTTGTATGTCTGAGGGTTTGGACATGAAAAGGTTAATGGGGCCAGAATTAGAAGAGCTGCTTAAGGATAGTCAGACATGCTGGCCACTCTCTTTAGAGCGGGGCTTATTTCATTTCACTTCAAAGTTTAGGCCTCCCCCCCCCTTTTTTTTTTAAGGAAGCTATTTTTCACAAAACACAAGTGTAATTAAGTGGAGGAGGCAAATCTTTTCAGGGCAGAGCCTGAAACCATTCAGAAGGAGGGCGCTTAAAATTGCTGTGGGGAAGGACAGGACTTCTACCACCCTCCCTCCAAAAAGGGCTTTTGTACCCTTCCTTAAAGGCACTCTTTTTGCCAACTTGGCAACAGCAGTGGATAAGAAAAACACTGGGACCTAATTTGAACAGTAAAATGCCTGGCATCTGGTGGGTGGAACTTTTGTGTTGTGCTCCAGAATCTGCCCCTCCCTTTGGGTGTTCAGTTAAGTTCAGTTAGAGAGACCAACTGTCATTCTTGCCTCATGATGTAGTTTTGGCTTCTCTCAGACAGTATGTTATTTTCTTTATTATTAAAGCTTTGTTTGACATATACATGAGCGCTTACTTTGCTGAAAGAAGAGAAACTCTGCTGAAGAATGGTGGAATGTCCTAAACTGGGTGAATGAGGGGATATTCCCAGTCTGACAGGAGGATTGATGTTTTTAATCACCCCCATCCTCCATAACATTTGTCCTCTTCCTTAAAGGCACTATTTTTTGCCAACCTGGCTGCCACTGCTGCTGTTGTCCTTCTTTCGCAAAGGCCCTCTGACTGTGAGACTACCAGGCATGGACTCATTCATTAGTGTCCTCACAGGGCTTGGTGGCAGTGACCAGACCTCTGTTGATGCTGTCTGATTCCACCAAACTCATGGCTTTAAAGGCGTTTCCTAAAAATTAAATGTGTTATAAGTGGGGTAGAGAGGAACAAAACAGGTGAAAACAGGGCGAGAATCCTCTCAGGAGGGTTTTTTGGGGGGGTTGTTAGGGAGATTACAGGTCTCAAAAGAGGACATACCTTTCTCTACCGCCTCCAGCAAAGAATAATATACCGGTAATCTAGGTCTGTGAAAAGCAGTGGGTCCTCTCCCCCCAGAGTTACTGAGGTTAGAGGTCTAGGTCTTAGCTCTGGAAAAACAGCTTCTTTATTCATTTATTTCCATTTCCCACAAAAATCTCAAAGTGATTACACAATAAAAGCACTTACACAATTTAAGATATAAAACCATTATAATAATCAAAAACAAATTAAAACCCAATACAAACTGGGATCAAATTTAAAATGCTTGTTAAAGAAGCAATGTTGACCTCCAGTAGCCACCAAGAAGGCGATAGAAAACACAACAGAATGGACCCCATGATATGATAGTTCTGCAGAGCATAAGGATCCATTGGGAGTATAAGACGTGAGATGATCTTTTAAGAGTGGTGAATCTCTGCCTCTTCCCTTGCTTCTTCTTTCTGTGACCTCTGTTGAAACCCCTTTATTCAAAACTGTCCATAGCCTTCATTGCTAAAGAGAGTAAAACTGAATATATGGTGGTTTCCAATATGCTCCTCAATGCTGAGGACGCTTCTCCCCCCCATCCCCAAAATCAATTATTTTTTAGAGAGCAGATGCTTATTCACAGGGTTAAGTTTTTCAGCGGCCTCTTCTTTATTTCATGCACGTTGCACCCTTTCCCAAGCAATTGGTGTCTGGCTAACTGATTTAGATGGCTCTCTTCTCCTCCTTTCAGCTTTTAATTATAGTCTATGAGCACATACTAATAAAAACAGTTACAGAAGTCATTTCACTAATATAGGCCTGAGGCATCTAACTGTGAAAAATTAAGTCACACAGAGTTGCTCTTCCGATAGCCCCAGAGCTATATGTGGTTGTTTGATATTGAACATGGTTCACAGTGTTGCGGTACAAATGAGAGGGAGGGCACAGAGAGGGGCAATTTGCATTATTTAAACCGCCATTGAGGGGGAGGATCCATAAAGTGACACATGAAACTGGCTATACAGTGGTACCTCGGGTTAAGAACTTAATTCATTCCGGAGGTCTATTCTTAACCTGAAACTGTTCTTAACCTGAGGTACCACTTTAGCTAATGATTTCGTGATTTCGGTTCTTAACCCGAGGTATCACTGTATAGACATCGAGCATTTCCAAGTGAGCATTTCTTCCTCTAAGAGAGAGAGAGTGTGTGTGTGTGTGTGTGTGTGTGTGTGTGTGTGTGTGTGTGTAGTCAAGCAGAGTCAATTTTATTACAGTGGAGAGAATGCTGCTGGACATAACTTTCATCTGGTGAAATGGATCTCTGCCCTTTTTAAGTAGAGCTAATAAAGTGCTTTAAAATTTTGCTTATCAGATTTACAAAAATCCTTTACTCTCAAACTTTATCCCTTCTTACAACCTTGGAGGCTAGGTAGGAAAGTGTCCTGAGCCCTGGCCTACCTGGCAGCAAGTCAGTACATCATGTCCAAAGTCTGGGGACAAGTTCACACAAGCAAAGGTCAGGAAACGCAGGTCAGGGTCAGTCCAAGTAAGCCGAGTCTGTTGTCTAGCAGTCAGGATTCAGTCCAGCTCCTGCCTAGTGTTATGCCTTGGGGGTCTCGTCTTGCTACACCCCATATTGTTTTATTGCTTAATTAAACAATTTAATTAACCTATCCATTAGAAACAAATTTCACGGTTTATTCACAATGACAAACCGTTCTTATACGGAGAAACTTTTTTTAAAATAAGTACAGCTGAACAGTTCTCCTTGTGCAGTAAACAAAGGGCACAGAGTAAATGGCCAACATATTATTTTCCCTCAATTTATTAGAGCTGTCGAGTGATTATTGAGGGAGTATATATTTCTCCCCCTGCAGAATCTCAGCTCTGCAGTCGCAGGCCAAGAGCATCACCAGCAGCTTAATGCTTCTCATGAACCTTATTAGTTTGGTTGAATGCAATATCCTGCCGTCTTGGTGTTATCAAGGTTTCAGAAAGCTTAAACAACTTTCAGATTCACATTTGACCCTTAATTTACCTGCAGTATAGACAGTGCATCTAAGATAGTTTTTTTAAGCTTCCAGACAGCTTCTGTCTGAGACCCCTGTGTCATTATCGTATTCCCCCCCCCTCTCTCTCTCTCTCTCTCTCTCACACACACACACACACACACACACACACATTACTAAGCTGGCTTATTTGCAGAGCAAATGTTAATGACATATATTCACTTCCCTTTGTAGTTTTTTTCTGGCATGTGCTAGATCTGCTACCATGCTTTAAAACTCTACTTGCTGCGCATACAAACTAGGATTTATAATGCAGTGTAACACTCTCCTCCTTCCAGAAGATTGTGGGGTCAGAGGACATTACTGTTTTATGGAATGGATAGCAGGCATATTGCACTTTTTTAGCACTGCTGGGAAATGTTAAAGTATTCGTTTTCTATTATAACATAATTTAATGATGAACTGTGCTCCTTAGTTCCTTGCTGATTTTAAAAGGGAAACCGCTTTAACGAATGTACCTTGTGCTTGACCTTCTTATGTCTCAAGTTTGTTTTAAAGTATCCAGAAAGAATAAAAATTATCCTGTGCAAAAGAGAAACATTTGTTCATATAATACAGAAGTACTGCATTCTGAAGCTTTCCTTGAGAAGTGGACCTTTGAGTTTTCTCAAAGCTTCATGCAAACTGCAAGTGGCCTGAAAATTGCTCCCCAATTTTGTGATTCCATTTGTCACCTGTAAAATTGAGGATGAGTTTTCTACTGTGCTTTTTTGGGGAGGGGACAGCTCTTTTTTAAAAAAACTACAGATGTGAGGAGCATGGGGGTGGATTTATTTGTATTTCTCTTGTTAACTTCTTGGGGTGGTCAATGCTTTTTATTGTTTATAAAAACTTTTCCCCAGGTCCTGCTTATCTTCACAAAGGCCCAAGGTTCTCTGCACATGGATTCCACCCTGCTAAAACTTCCCAGAGCATCCATGTGACCAAGTAGTGCATCAATGTTAACTAGGAAGTGTTTCCAGGCTGAAAACATGTGTTCAGAGAGCCATGCACCACTGTGGGTGCATGTGGAGTTTTCGAAAAGTTTTTATGTTCAATTAAATTTTGGTGGGTGGTCTTTATTTTTTTTTTAAATGTTTTTATTGGTTTTTTCACATAATAAGAACAAACAAAACAAACACAAACATTAAAAACAAACAACAAAAATTGACTTCCCCATGCCTTCCCTTCGCCACATCCTTGTTTTACCGTTTTTTCGAGCAACTCATCGATCAATCTTTAGTCAAGTCCCTTTTGAGTTTTCTTAAAGTTTAAGATTTACAGCTGTAATTCTTTGTTTCCTACCCCTTAACATCTTATCAGTCCACAATTTTACAGTAGTTTTTTAGATATATTTTAAATTTCCCCCAGTCCTCTTCCACTGTCTCTTTCCTCTGGTCACGGATTCTGCCGGTCATCTCTGCCAGTCCCATATATTCCATCACCTTCGATTGCCATTCTTCCAGAGTAGGTAATTCTTGCATCTTCCAATACTTTGCCAACAGGATTCTTGCTGCTGTGGTTGCATACATAAAGAATGTCTTATCCTTCTTTGATACCAATTGGCCGACCATGCCCAAGAGAAAAGCCTCCGGTTTCTTAACAAATGTCCACTTAAGGACTTTCTTAATTTCATTATAGATCATTTCCCAGTAGGCCTTAATCTTTGGGCAGGTCCACCAAAGATGGTAAAAAGTACCTTCAGCCTCGTTACATTTCCAACATTTGTTATTGGGCAGGTGATAGATCTTTGCAAGTTTGACTGGGGTTATGTACCACCTATGGTGGGTGGTCTTTATTGGCAAAGTTCTCCCTCCCCATTTTAACATGCCCCCAGCCCCCTTTAAATGGCTAAAAAGGGGGCCACTGAAATGTTCAGCCCAGCGCTAATCCATACTCCACAGTTGACAACTTCCTGTTGTTCCGTGAGTATCGTGAGCTCAGTGAACACAATCGAATTGCTGTGAGTGAGCAGCAGCACCCACATGGCAGGAGTCTTGACTGAATAGTGCCCTCTGAGAGGACATAGTTTGGGGTAATGCCATCTTCATGGAATTTACAGTGGCAAGCCATGACTGGTATATTTCAGCGCAGTTCCAGCTGCATTTAAGAGCTTCAGATATGCACATAATGTTTGCTGTAGAGAGAAACATTACTTTCTTAACTTACTGTAGCTCTAGTGAAAGTATAAAAGCTCCTACCTTCTCTTCCCCACCCTCCCATAGCAGCCCCTCCAGTAATTTATTTCTGAGAGTTCTGTCTTTCCACAACTTGCCTTTTTGCTGAGAATTTGTGTCCTACGATATATGGGACAGGATGTTCCAGAAGTGCCAAATAGCTTCTGGTTGTGGAATCTGCAAGCATATTTTTGGGAGTTTTAGAAGCTGAAGAGTGACATTTCTGTCCCTATTTTTCCTGCCTAAAACACTCTTTGTTCCCCTGTGCTGCTCCAAGTCTAACAAGAAGCTAGGTGCTGCAAGGAGCAAGGGTGGTACAGGGAGAAGGCTGTACATAAATGGTGGTGGCAGCAAAGGAAACGTTGAATTCATACAATCACTTTGGAGACTCTTTAAAACATAAAGCAGGGGTGGCCCTACAGTTGTTGTTGGACCTAAGCTGCTATCAGCCAAAACTAGCATGACCAGCATGATGGGAGTTGTAGTCCAACAACATCGGGTGGTAGGGGGACACTGCTTCTCTATCCCTGATATATATCCTTGATCATGGGCTCTTGTAACTTGACGCTTTTGAGGTATATCTATAAGATTCCTGCCTATTTGTGTTTTCTCTTTAGCATCCATGGTATCCATGACTTGGGTGAGGCCATTTTGAATGCTTCATATTCTACAAATTCACCTGTGTGTGTATAACTGGTTCCCCCCTCCCACAGAAATCTATGACAGTACAGCCAGCACATAATTTCCACAGTAAGGAGGGAGGGGTATTCATTGCTTTATATTATATTTAATGAAATGAGTGTTTCATTAAAAGGCGTAGTGGAGCCAGATAGACTATTTAAACCAAACAGAGGGGGGAAATGCTGCACATCCGAAATACTGGTGATCTAAATAGGCCACTTCTTGTTAATGTAACTTCAAAGTATCTGGAGATTCTAGACTTTTAGTATGTAAGTTCCATATCCAGGAGTAGGGAGTTTCTGCGAGACACTGGCCTCGGTGTTGTTTTACCCCTGTTTCTAAAGATCATTTGTAGTCATTTCATAGTTAATACATTTGTCAAATGCATCTCATTCATGGGCTTTTTCAACAAGATAAATTGTAGTTCCTATGGTCCTAGTAATGGATAATAACTTTTTTCTGTGTTTAAAAAAGGTGCAAGATTATGGCACTGTATGATTTCAGGATTCCTGAGAGGGGTTTAATGAAATTACACCGAGTGTACTTGCAGCAGTAGGAAAGTTGACAGAACAAGACAGAATGTAGAAAACTAGTTACTGGTATATCCACACACTGCCCCACATAAAAGAGAGAGAGAGAGAGAGAGAGAGAGAGAGAGAGAGAGAGAGAGAGAGAGAGAGTTGAATTGTGTATGTGAGATGCTTGCACCCTTCACTGTTCTCTTTTCAGCACCTGCTAAAAGCATTCCTGTTTAGACAAGCCTACCCAGATGCTTAGAAAGTTGAGGCAATTTTAATCGGTTTTAGTATTTTAACTTTTGTGTGCTTTAAAATAGGGTTGTAAATAAATAAATAGGAAATAAGTAATTACATTGGTTCAACTGGAAGTCTGCGCCTTTCCCCCCAAAATATCCCTAAAGAGGTATTTGCCCCCATATCTGGTCCTTCCCCCCCCCAAAATACCCCTAAAGAGGTATTTGCCCCCATATCTGGTCCTTCCCCCCAAAAAATACCTCTAAAGAGGTATTTGCCCCCATATCTGCGCCTTTCCCCCAAAAAAATACTTCTAAAGAGGTATTTGCCCCCATATCTGGCTTAGTTAGAGCTGTGCTTGGGAATACTGGTCTGTATTTCGAAGTATATTTTGTGCCTCAAGGTTTGACATATTTGTAAGCGATTAGCCTATTTTCAGGTTTTTGTCCTAACCGTGGTATCTCACACCACATGTGCACCAAAATTCAGGTCTCTGGTTCGTTGGAAATAACCAAATAATTCCAGCACTCAAGTGAGTGAACATATAATGTATTTCAAATTTTGGAATTTCTGGCTAAAGGAGCAGTGTGATGTTGTTAAAAGCAGGTGACTGTAAACACCTTTATTTAAAAGGAAGGAAGGCACAGCAGACTTATTGCTACGCAGAGCAGCTGGTTTTCTAAACTGCTGAGCCATAAGCTTGAGGGAATAGAACATGGCTCTTCTTGGATTTGTGCACATGAGTCCTGGAGTGCAAAAAACCCACTACTATAATAAGAGCTCATCAGTCATATTCTCCTGCATCCCTTAGCTGGGATACTGTGGCCCCTTGTGGTTTGCCCAGATTTCCCTGGTTTATTTCTGTTGCTCATAATCTAAATTAGAGTCCAGCATGCTTAGCTTACTGGTTAGTTAACAGGCATGTAATTCCCATTTCTTGTTACATCATTTATTTTGCTAAAACCCATAAGGATGCTTTCAGCATTGGAAGTGATAGGTCGGATTATTAGACAACCAAACTAGAGGCGATATGTACACTTTTGCACGTTCCAAGCTCAGGGGAGGTTGCTATTAAGGGCAGTCTATAGAAACCGTTAGTTATATGATCACATTTCTGCATATATTTTAAACTGCAGCTGTGGTGCTCCTGACGGGGGCTAGAGGAAGTGGGTTTAAACCTTTCCTCCTGTGACATTTTTTCTGACAAAAATCACTGGGAAAATGGCATTGGGAAAAGGGGTTCAGCTCCTCTCCCACTATGTCATGATCCTCTCTGATAGCTGATAAATGTGATCATGTTTTTAACATATAGTCTAGTTTGATCCTTAGACTCCCAGTGCTACTAGAGTCTAGTGTAGATGCGGAATTCCCAATATTCTCATCATGGCTGGGTAATTAGGAATATCTGGCGCACTTTTTTGCCTTTCTGTTGCCAAAATTCTCCCCCTCTTTCTCCTATGGTTTTTTTTCTCCCTGGTGTGGTGTTACATTTGTATCAGTGCTAACAATTGTAGCCAAAATTGGACCGAAATGTATAGTCTTTCCTTTTTACTGGAAAGAGATGCTTTCTCAACTGTTGTTTGTTTTTAAGATGTGCTGCCCCCTGTCCAAAGCTTAGCTAGAATTACAACAGGCAAGTTATTCTGCATGGAAAGTGTTTTTTGTGTTTGTTTTTTTGCTGAGGGTTCGATAGTACACAGATTGTAGATGTATCCATTATAAGTTGATTTGGAATGCAAATAAAAGATATATTTCCTTCTCCACTCACAAACTAGAGCATGCAGGAGACTGTTCTTAAAACCTTTACAAATGTTATGTGTATTTCTCTTTTTCAATGTTTTCATGACGTTTTAACTTCTTAAATGTAGAGCTGGAACTGTAGTGGTACCGCAATGAATGTAAGCTTGGATTTCTAGAAGAATCTCATAAATAGCAGAGGAAATGGAACTTTGTTGTGACGATTTTATGTGCTGATAAGATAGAATCAAATTACACAGTCCTCCCCCTACTCAAAATTTGTATAGCTTGCTTTGTTTCACGAAAAACCGAAAGGAATCGAACACATCATCTCAAAACAGGGAGAGAGCATAAGCAGTGGATAATTCAGGTTGGTCCAACCTCACAGATTAAGTGGACCACAAGAGTACATCTACACAGAACCCTAACCCTAACCCACACACCAAATTAAATTTCCATCTGGTTAATTAAAATGCTCACAGTATAGTTAATATTACTTAATATACACAATTAATATATTTATATTTATATTGTTATTGAATCTTCTTTCAAATTTCTTAATTACTTCGTTATTTTTTTCATTGAATTAGGAATTAGGATAAGTGGTTTTGTATTGAAGAATACAAAGTTTGTTGGTATCACATATATTTGCTGGTTTGAAAAATACCCTCTGCAGAACTTCCTCTGTGAAAAAAAACAGAGCAATGTCTTAAGCTAGAGACACTACATTCCCCACCTTCTGCACAGCATTTAGCTTTAAGCTACCTTTCTATTAGGGTTGCGGGTGGTGCTGTGGGTTAAACCACAAAGCCTAGGACTTGCCGATCAGAAGGTCGGCGGTTCGAATCCCTGCAATGGAGTGAGCTCCCGTTGCTCGGTCCCTGCTCCTGCCAACCTAGCAGTTCGAAAGCATGTCAAAGTGCAAGTAGATAGATAGGTACCGCTCCAGCTGGAAGGTAAACGGCGTTTCCGTGTGCTGCTCCGGTTCGCCAGAAGTGGCTTAGTCATGCTGGCCACATGACCCGGAAGCTGTACGCTGGCTCCCTCGGCCAATAAAGCAAGATGAGCGCTGCAACCCCAGAGTCGGCCACGACTGGACCTAACGGTCAGGGGTCCCTTTACCTTTACCTTTACTTTTCTACTGATGCTTAATTTTGAATATAAGATTCCTCATTTGCTGAAAGTTGCTTTCTATCCTATTCTCAAACCTGACTGCACTTCTACCTGCTTTACATCTTTCCTAATGTGAAATTGAGTGTTTTTTAACTTGACGTCTGATTGAAAGGTGGCTGTGATTGGTGTAACGGAGGAGATTATTCTAAATCTGGGAATCGGGGGTTGTGATTTGTAGCTCATTTCCTCTACCATTTCTTACCTAGTTTTCATTTGTTCTTCAGTGTCAGTAGTAAATTCATTGACGAATGAACAACAGTCTTGTAGCTGGAGGCAGTTCCAAGTCCATTTTTTCCCGATACCTAATACAGTGGTACCTCTGGTTATGTACTTAATTAGTTCCGGAGGTCCGTTCTTAACCTGAAACTGTTCTTAACCTGAAGCACCACTTTAGCTAATGGGGCCTCCTGCTGCCCCCGTGCCGCCGGAGCATGATTTCTGTTCTCATCCTGAAGCAAAGTTCTTAACCCAAGGTATTTCTGGGTTAGCGGAGTCTGTAACCTGAAGTGTATGTAACCTGAAGCATATGTAACCCGAGGTACCACTGTACTAGGGATTCAATGAGTATAACTTTCACAAGGTACAGAGTATTTTCCAGTTCCTTGATTTGCTTGAACACTGCATTTGTCTGCAGAGTGGTGATATCGTCTTTACTTGCTACCAAGTCTGCTCATTTTGGTTGCACAGTTAAGTGTCATTGGCCTTTGTTATGTGCGTTGTACAGAACTGACAAAGAAGGTTTTTGTTTCAGAAGTTGGGCTTTCAGCAGTGCCTTTAGCATTTCCAAGGAATATGGATTGGAAACTGGCCAATGTTTGCTTTGGACAATGAACAACGCCAGCAGCTTGCTATTCTTTAAACGCCGGGATTCATGCTCTCATTTTCAGCCCGTTGTCTCTGTAGTTCTAGACTATCTGTGCTAAAAAGGCTAGCTGATAATCCGAAGGTGTGGTGTTGCAAAGAATTAACCCAGGAGGCCCAGGGCTGTCTGACTTCCAGTGGTGCTTGTTTCCTCCTGTAAATAGGAGCGTTTAAAAAAATGAGGCAACACATAACGTGCAAGATCAGTATCAATGAATTTTACCCAGCTTATTAAATGACGGAGCTAAATACATCATTAGCATGTTTTGCCTCTCTGCACAGTGGCTGCTGTGATCAGATATCGTGAAGGCAGTGACGGAATTCGCAGATCTCTGGACCTCCTACCAAGAAGCAGCTCTTTGGCAGATGGCTGCTTGGTAACAGTGTGT
Organism: Podarcis melisellensis; assembly: GCF_964234715.1. Lineage (NCBI taxonomy): Eukaryota > Metazoa > Chordata > Lepidosauria > Squamata > Lacertidae > Podarcis > Podarcis melisellensis. Next base: position 35,155,091 of record NC_138537.1, read on the forward strand.
CCTACAATTATCACAGTTTCTTTGGTGCTCCCTGCCACCTTTCCAATTATGCTTTCAGCTCCAATATTGAATAAATGTGATATATGAAAGTTTGCATCTATTTATTTTACATAATTTATAATGATCCTGCTGCCCGCAAGGGGATTGAGATGGAGCACAAATCTTGCTTCTCGTCTTCTTTTGGCTTCTGAAGTCTTAACCATGCACTGCCAACATGTTACCAAGAGGACTGGCAATTCATTGACTGCATTTTACATTTATTTCTTCTGCAGTGATGGATGTTGGCCTCCTTTGGACAGGCAGCAGCTACACCGCTGTGCTCTGCCTACACCCCTGGTGGGGCCTTGAAATAGAGTCAAGAGTGGATTTCTTGCTCTTTATTCAGCTCATAGTGGTGAGGAGGAATGGAAGTTCCCCCAGAATGTCTGCTTTATATACATTATTTACACAGTGGGCCCCACGTGATTGGCTAATTCCGGGATTCTCCTGTAAGCCAATCAGGTTGCGGATTCACTTCCACCTGGAGCTGGATTGGGTGGCTCCTGTGGACCAATCAGACTGCTGCATTTTGAATCCTATTGTTCTAGGACCAATCAGACTGCTGCATTTTGGATCCTATTCAACTCAGTACATAACAGGCCTTTTTCCTCTCATTTTGCTGCTGCTGTGTAGCAACCTCAAACCAGTTTCATCCTTCACCATTGCCCTCCATATAGAAGCAACACTACATTGGGGCAGAATTAATCCGGTGGCTCCCTGGCTTGCTGTAGCTGCTGAAAGCTCCTCTCCGCACTGAGCAGCAAGGCAGGAAACATTGCCCTGTGCAGGCAACTCCTATTAATGGGGAAAGATTAAAGCAATGGCTTCCTCCTTGCTTTGCCTTTCAGTGCCATATCTACTCCTTGCCCCATCCCCAACATTACTGCTAGCTCCACCTTTGTCGCCCGGCAAGTTCTCCAGTTACAGGACAATTGGGATGGGGGTAAGCATAGAGGACAGCTTTCCTAGAACCTCTTCAGTCCGGAAGCCATTTCTGGACAAGCCCATGTGGAAAGGCTTTCCACATCACCAAACCTGACAGCAAGCAGCAGGTGGCAATATGAAAGTATTCAGGACTCAGAAACCACCCTTCTATCAAAATGCAGCAGCAGAAAGATGGATTGAGATTCACAAGCTGGATACCTCCCTCCTTTCAATTACCACTCCCATGATTATCTGGTCAGTTACAGAGAGGGAATAGAAAAGGGTGAATTGCTGTGCATCTGAAATTCTAGGGCTGGGACCTGGGAAACATAGGTTCCCTTTCTGTTCCCTTTAATTTTGGGATTACAACTTTGCTTCATTCCTATCCCTACCAAAGGCCCTGGTGAATTTTAAGTACTGTACACATATCCATTTGTTTGAAATCCGGAGACACAACCACCATGCAAAACAGTGCTTATTTAGGGCAGCTGTTTGTGGATGCCATGGAAGTTCTTTCATTGGAATGTTCTCATTCCGGTGCAAAACCTTTGTACCATTGCATTCATCTTGTCCCATCCTTTTGTTCAAATTGTTTCCCAAAGTCTATGGACAAGGGACCTGTGACCCTCTACATGCTGCTGTACTCAAGCTCCCATCAGCACCAGCCAACCTGGCCAGTGGTCAGCGATGATGGGCAGTTGGGCTGCTAGCCTGGATGGCCACAGGTTCCACACACATGCCACAGTCCATGCAACATTCACCAATACACTGCATCCTACGGTGGCTTGTTTTGAATGTTCCACTGACTGCCTTGAGTACAGGCCTAGACTGTTATATGTGCTTCTATTAATGAAGACCTGCTAAGTAAGTGCGGCCTTGTGCTACCTTTACAGTGCTCTTTAAATGCAGCTGAACATCAGAATAAAAGTGACGATGAACAGGACTGGGGAATAGCAGAACTGAAGTAAGTGAGAAGGAGTTCTCTGCCCCTTGAAAGGCTTCAAGTAATGTTCAGCAATAGCATCATTAATGCAAGCATGTTGCCTCTTGCAACATCTTTGGTAGTTCAAATGGATAAAGCTATTCCAGCACCTCAACACCCTCCAAGATTTGAGTTATTTGAAACTGACAGTGTCTGTTGCTTCTGTTCCAAAATTGCCCTTCTGTACTGCATGCACATAACAGAAAGTTGCTACCAATTCTCCAGACACTTTAATGATTGCTGTTCCTGGACCAATCTGCTCTCTCAACTGCCACCTCCTCACAGCAGAGCAGATAGCATGATAAAGAAAAACTGTCAACTGCCAGTTGTCAGAAAGAGATCAAAAGCAGCAGCATTGTTATGAGAACATGGCACACTGTGACTTGCAGAGCACAGATTACTTACTCATCTCCCACACTCTGTCAGCGCAGGAGCAGATAAGAGGACACGACTGCAGAGACTTGGGCCTCTTTCTCGCTGCAGTCGTAATCGTGTGTCCAGGTTATTTGACTTCAGAATGCAGATTGAGGGTGACATGGCTGAACGCTTCTCTGTACACAAAACCCCCTCCACTTAGAAGACTAGCATATCATGGCAGCAGTTAAGCTAGGACCCTTCTCCCTGTCATCTAGCTTTATATGTGCATTGATTGATTGATTTAATGTATGGGGGAAGATTCAGTCATGTCAGCTGACGTCCACTGTCTTAAGTGGTACAGCCCAGACCTTGGTTCATCTCTTCTTAGTAGTAGTTTGAGAAGTTTTTAAACAGCACCTGCATGATATGGCACTTTCAACTGCAATGAATGGTGCAGGGGGAATAAGAGGTGGCAAACTTAGCTCTTGCAGCGCTACTAACTAGACTGTCCATCGATAAGGTGCAACAATTTACTTTGATTCTCCAGTTAGCTACACTTTGTGTTTTCTTTACACAAGAACAAACAAACAGCCAATCTTTGGGGTGCAAGTGAATCATGGGAGCATCACTTAGAAATCGTTTAGACTATTTCAAGAGGGTTAGCCGTGTCAGTCTATTGTCACACAAACAACAGAGAGCACTTTGTGGCTCTCTGTAGTGGACTATAGCCCACAGAAGCTTATGCCATAATAAATGTATGTTAGCATTTTAAGGTGCCGCTGCAGTTCTGTTTTCATTTCATTCTGCGTATCTTGTACGTTCCATAAACTTTTGTAGTTCGGGGCCATTTTCAAAAGCAAAAAAGCACAATGGCTGCCAAAATACTTCTATGCCATTCAAGAACTGTAGCAATATTTGGGCCTTTAGAAGTGAGCTAGCAATAATTGCCAATTTTTTAATGTAAGAGTTTTTACTTGTGCTTTATCACAATGGTTTCCAAACAGATAAGCTGGCTCACTTTGAAAGACTGTTCTGTCCCAGGGGAGAACACTAGGTCCTGTCCTGGGGAAATGAAATTACGTATCATAGAAATTATGTGGTCCCATTGTTCATTCATTTTTTATCCTTTTCACCTTTGCAGAATCCAAGGTTTCTGTGGGCTAGCTAGGATATGCCCAGTTCAAGCAGCTAGTTGTATTGCAGTTCAAAATAATTGCAACTGAAGCAAGTAACTTTCATCTCCCTTTGTTACATTATTCTCACCCTGTTCAGTCACTGCTCATCAAATGAAGAAAACAGTTCAGTGGGGCTGTGGAGTCGCACTTTTAGCCCCACCATTGAGGTCATGCAAACTCCTCACATCTTTAGAGTGAACATCTGCCGCAGAGAGCATTTTTAAACTGTGGAGGTACTTAATCACTCAGGTGGTTTTGGCAGATACAATAGGCTCCTCACTACGTACATCCACTCTAAACATACAAAGGTCCAGGAAGAAACATGCATCTATTTTCTTTTTTTGAGGAGTATTGCCTGAATAGAGCTCATGTCAAAATGTATACTGTAGTGGTCTTTCAAATGTCTTGTGTTTCACAGTCCAGGTTTTCAGTTGTGTTTTACTTGTGCTTTCAGGATTATTTTTATTTTTAATAATTTTTTATTAATTTTATTTTTAAAGCTATACTCCTATTGTAGGGGTGGGGAATGCTTTTGGCTTGGCAGGCCAGATCTTTATCTCCACCTGCCTGTCAGTCTTCAATAATGAAGCCATGATGCCATGATTGACAGGCCCATGGTTGACATAAGCCTGTCATCACTGGCCCATGGGGGTGTGGGAAGATCGCAACCAAGCTGGATTGAACTCCCCATGCCTTAGATGATCTGTGAGTTCATCTTGCTTTTTGCAGGATTCAGATGCTCCAGCAAGTTCCCTATGGGGAATTAATGCACCTGAGCCAAGGAGGATTGAATTCTCCACTCATCAGCTGATAAGTTGGAGTCTTATCCTGTTTTTTGCTAACCAGACATGTGATGCCAGGTGTGTTGCAGGTGGGCATTAAAAAGGGGAAATGGCCTCATGGGTCAAATGGGGAAGCCCAATGGGCCATACATGGACCTCTCCCCAGCTTTATTATCCTATGCTATATTTTAATGCAGGCTTCCTCAACCCTGGCCCTCCAGATGTTTTGAGACTACAATTCCCATCATCCCTGACCACTGGTCCTGCTAGCTAGGGATCACGGGAGTTGTAGGCCAAAAACATCTGGACGGCTGAGGTTGAGGAAGTCTGTTTTAGTGTTTTGCTTTGTGAGCCATCCAGAGTATATTTTTTTAATGGGACCACTAGATAGATAAGTAAGAATTTGCAGAACAAAATGCTTGCTCTGCATCTGCTTCCCCCCCACCCCCACCCCCGTGCGCACACACCATGGGATAGGAAAACACCATTCAATTATCTGCCACAAAGTATCTTAAGGTGTTGCAGCCAAGTAGTGTTTGTAGGTAGCAATGACAGACAGCTCCAAATTGTACTTCGTAGGCTTGAATAGAGTTGTTAAATGGCATCTGAAGGACTTTAGCAAGGGCGATTAGAAAACGATGCTATCGTCACGTCCCAGAAGACTACAGAAAAGTGTGTTTTGATGGCTGAATACTGAAACAGTTACATCCTGGAGTACGGTCAGTTTGTTCTTGGTTTATGTAATGCCGAGGCTTTCCTTTTAAAGCAAGATTTCAAGTGAAATTTAATTATTTCAAGGAAACATTGTTGGTGCTCTGCTTGGTGTCTTGGGGCCATTCACTTGGGGGCAGTAGTATTCACTAGAAAGTGTAGCATGTACCTGTGAAAAGCACACTTGCTCTCGCCCCCCCATTGAATAAGTCCTAAGACACAAAAGTGTTATGTGTATAAACATGAGTTTGTAAGCAGGTAGTAAGCATGCTCTTGAGGCCTGTAATAGGGCACAGTTCCTTCATGTGTGTCCATCTCATGTTTAGACTCGCATCTCACCTTCACATTCCATAGCGCTGAGACAAAGACTTGCTGCAGACTCTTCTACCTCCCTAAGTGTGAATTTGCCCTCAGGATCAAAACAAAAGAGGGCAGGTGTTTCTAAAACTGCTTGAGTTTACAGCAGTACATTGATTCCTTGGGGATGGTCTGTTTTTATACTAGTAGAAAAATATTAATTAATGTTGTCACATACATTAGAATATAGTTTGTCATTGTGTTCTCTGATCGTCTTCAGAGTTTCTGTTTTAATATATTGCCTACAACTCTTTGGTCTTTTTCGTTGCCATTCTTGCCTGCTGTTATTGGCCTAGTTTGCACATAAGCCATAGAATCATAGAATTGTAGAGTTGGAAGGAACACAGGTGTAATTTAGTCCAACCCCTGCAATGCAGGAATCCTTTGTGCAACGTCAGGCTCAAACTCACGACCCTGAGATTTAGAATCTCATGCTCTACTGACTGAGCTGGTTTGAGCATCCAAAATCAGCCCAGGAGAATAACCATGGTTTGTTTTCTGGCCACAAACCACAGTGTGAAGGCACTGTTGGCTTTTGAAGCATTATTTGTTTTTAACTATGGTTTGGCATTGTATCTAAACCAAAAAGCTTTGCTTAGTCATAGTATGTTTGTACACCCAACTCCAGATGTTCACATAGGCACAAGGCAAGAACAGGTGGAAAACAAGCTGGAGAAACAAACCATGGCTTGTTTGGTCATCTGTGAGATAATCTGGGATTTGTTGAACAAAGCATGGTGTGGCATTTGCCCATTCGTTGGGGATACATTTGTTTTGGGGGGAAAAAGGGTTTATAGGTTGACCAGTAAGAAAGCCCAGAGGTGGAGCCTACCTGATTTTGAGGCTCAGCCCAGAAATTTTGACAGTTCGGTAGGTTCTTTTTTTGTGGGGGGGGGGAGAGAGTCAGAGTGAGATAGAGACAGGGACCAAACTGAGAGGGAATAGAGCGACAGTGTTTCGAATATATTTTAAAACTTGTTTCTTTTTGAAATAAACTTTAATCTTCATTGTTAACTCTACCTGACTGAGACTCAATACTTCACCAGGGAACCCTAGGTTTTTTCCACAAAATTGGTGGCAGCGGAAGAATAAAGTAGTGGTGTACAGGTCAATAGTCCATGAAACAACTGGGGGCTCTGTATGAATGCCACACATGGTTATTTGTGAAGGCAGCCATCAGAACACAGCTTAAAACTATGTATGACTCATAATTGCCACACTAAGATGAGAGGTTTGAACATAGTTGATTATTCATTCCTCCTTTTGGCCCTCATCTCTTCGAGGCAATCCTTCTTTCATCAGAATACATTCTTCATCACAAATAAAAAAATCTATCTCAATCTTCCATTTTTCATCTAATAAAAAACAAAACAGAAAAGAAACAGCAAGAACAGAAAGTATGGAGGTTACCATAATCCAACTAAGCTTATGGGGCCATAATAGTATTATGGGAATTGTGTCAGAATGCGTGATCCATTTTCATTGCTGAGGAAATGCTTCCCTGTACCCTCAGGCATCTTCTCATGATTTATTTTAGTTCTTGCCTTATGATGCTATTAAGTCTAGAATAAAGGGTAAAATTAACATTATCTTATATTTTATAATTAAAAGATATACCCATTTAAAAAGAGAGTGGATATTTAAATGAAACTACAGAGCAGCTGAAATAAGAACACACTATTTAAAATTTTAAGCTGTGCTACCATTAATTAAAAAAAAAGAGTCTTTATAAGAAGGGCCTGGGAATGAGGTCAAGTTACTGAATCACATCCTCCTCAGTAGCAAAAATTGTTTATCAGCTCGGTACAGGTTCTGGAGACTGGAAAAGGTGTTCTTATTCCTTTCCTCTCCTTCATTGTACCTTTTATAATGAGGAGGGAGATTTGGTAATTCCATGGCACACATTTCTTCAACTCTTCCCCATAAGAATATTCAACAACAAACTCCCAGGGATCTCTCATTCACCCTTCCTTTCCTTTCCTTTTTTGCTTTTGCGTTCAACTAACCCTCTTAACATTCTGTGTCTCACCTGCTCTCTACCACAGACATAATTGATAGACTCGTCAGTGAAATTAACTCTTTACTCAAGCAAACCGCATACAACTCAGCAACACTTCCCAGTAGGTCTTGCTCCTATGGAGCAGATGTCTCTGCCTTCCACCTTTTCTAAGGCTTCTCCCCTGGATGTGTCACTGCACCTCTGGCTTCTGTTCCCCTCTCTTCATTATCCTGCACTTTCTTGGAGACTGTGTGTGTGTGCGCTTGTCGCAGCAGGAGAGGGAAACTCCCTGGATACTTCAACAGTTCCTTGATCCACTTCAGCCTCCGAGTCTGAACTGCTCCTTGTCACCAGCTCTTCCTTCTCACTAAACCCTGTTGCTCCTTCAGCAACCAGCCCCTCCTCCCAATCTTCTCCCTCTGACTCCTCCTCAGTGTCCCACCACCAATCCCCTGGGTCTGAGCCTTCCTGTTCTAGGGTTTCCCTTGGGGATCCCCCAGCTGGTGTGTCTCACCACTTCTCATTGTCCAGCCAGTCCCTGGTGAGCTTGGGCCAGTAATGCACTCTCGGCCACACCAACCTCACAAAGTTTTTGTGAGGATAGAATGAGGTAGGGAACCATGTACACTGCCTTGAGCTGCTTGGAGGAAAGGCAAGGCATAAATGAATCTAGCTGTCCTGGCATATATACATATACATACCCTGTTTCCCCAAAATTAAGACAGTGTTATATTAATTTTTGCTCCCAAAGATGCGCTAGGTCTTATTTTCAGGGGATGTCTTATTTTTCCATGAAGAAGAATACGGTACACATATTCCGGGGAGGTCTTACTTTCGGGGGATGCCTTATATTACAGCGAGAGGCAAAACTGGAAGTAGGTCTTATTTTCGGGGGATGTCTTAGTTTCGGGGAAACAGGGTACATATATATACATATACATACACACATACACACACACTCCATGAGGACTCTGCCCAACTTGCCCCACACCCTAGTTGTAGTGAGTGAAAATTTTACTCGAGAGCCAGTGTGGTGTAGTGGTTAAGAGTGGTAGTCTCATAATCTGGGGAACCGGGTTCGCGTCTCCGCTCCTCCACATGCAGCTGCTGGGTGACCTTAGGCTAATCACACTTCTTTGGAGTCTCTCAGCCTCACTCACCTCACAGAGTGTTTGTTGTGGGGGAGGAAGGGAAAGGAGAATGTTAGCCGCTTTGAGACTCCTTAAAGGGAGTGAAAGGCGGGATATCAAATCCAAACTACTACTATTCTTCTTCTTCTTCTTCTTCTTCTTCTTCTTCTTCTTCTTCTTCTTCTTCTTCTTCTTCTTCTTCACTAGAGATGTATTTAGGAAGGGTGATGGAGGGGGTGAGGGGCATGGAAAAGGAAGTTATTTCCAGATCTCTGCTTCTCTCACAGTGTACTGTACCTCTGTTCAGGCAGGAGATCTGTCCCCTCGTAACCTCTCTCTGAATGCTTGCTGGCAGGGGATGTTGAATTTACTGGGGATTAAAAGAAGTAAATCATGTGAACTCTGTGCAAATCAAGGCTGGTCCATGTGACTGAGCCGAAAGATACTTCAGATGGATTTCTGTTTGTTTTGAACCATTTCATGTAATTCTGTCTTCAGACAAATTCTTGGCAGCTTTCAATGTATCTGTTCTTTTGAGGAACCACATGTTTGGCATGAGCCAAGTTGCTTATGTAGATTACTGAGTTGCTTGACGGTGTTATGCTTAAATTGGACCTTGGAATGGAGAGAGATTTGCAAGTGGAAACTCTCAAAGAATTGAGGGAGCGCCTGTGATGATGCCCTCCAATTTGTACACCTGTCTTTATTGCATTATTCTGTTGGTTCTTTTGTGGCTCTATGGATTACTTTACAGATTTCAAAAATATCACATGTGCTATCTGGATTTGGCCAGGTGGGATACAGAATAAATATAAGCACATGGTATCCTAAATTCAGAACAGCCTGGTTTCAGCCAGTATTTTCTATAATGGCAAAAGTGTTTAGCACGTCTAAATTGTATAGAATAGAAGCAGAGTTCAGAACTGGTGCTGATAAAAATTGCTATCTAATTAACACTGCTGTTGAATGACATAAATATGGATACCGTCAGAACCATCCTGCTGTACCGTCTATATTAGGTTCTCCATATCTCCATCACCAGCAGATGTATGTCTGAAATTAAAAGTAACCTCTGGAGCTTATAGCAGAAATTAACGAGACTTCATTTCTGCAGAAACAGATCTTAACTTGGGTGCGTACAAATATTACCAAGGAAAAGATTGGCTCAGGGTTTCTTTTTCCTTATGTACATCCAAAGTGCAAAGTTTATTATTCCTTGCCAACTCATTAAACAGTGATAGTGAGTCTTTACTTCATCCTTCCTTCATCATTGGGGAACAATTGAGAATTAGTCATCCCAACTAAGCTTAGATTTTTCATTCTACTGTGCCTGAAATTGTATTCTATTGTATTCTAATGTGCCTGAAATTGGAGGAATGTTGTTCTATTTGTGACTCACGGTGTAAGTCGCTAGCTGTAAAACCAAGTTACAAAACTCTTAGAAACACAAGGAGATTGCATCCACCACCTTTTGAAACCAGCAGGGGGTTTTGCCGTTGACTTGCAAGAGAGCCGGCTCCCTCCTTAGGTGAGCATCAAGTTTAAATTAAAGCAAATGCTTCCCATCATGTTGAAAAGGATCAGGATTTTTTTAAAAAGCATCTCCTCTGAAAGGAGATCAGATAAATTCCCGTTTGCTCGCCTCGTCAAATGCAGCTTTAGAAGTCTGTAATTTCAGCATCTCTTCTGCTTAAGGCAATTGCTGATCAAAGTGCAGCTTTTTTGGTTATTTATAAATATCTTATCAAGACAGATGTAGAGCTCCTCAAGGGCAGGGTGGGAGGGGCTGGGATTGACTTGTAAGGTGGGAAGCAATCCTGAAGGTGAAGTGTGAAGTTTAACTGTTTTCCAGGGCAGTAATTAAATCCAATTGAAATTCGTTGTAAGACGAAACCATTAGGTAGTTGGAAAACTATGGACTGTACCAAGGGCTTGAGCTTATTCAGCACCAGATTGCACATATATCATGATGACCTAGACCAGGGGTAGCACCAAGTTTCACGGGACTCTGAGCATAGTGCACTCATTGGGCCCCTCTCCACAGTAGTGCCAGTCTTAGCTGACTGTACCTGGTGGGTAGGACTTGCCATTTCAATTACCCCACAATGCAGTACCCACAACATGTACACCCAGTGAGTGAGCCCATCACTCCTTTTAACACTGTTGGAAGGGTAGTAGTAACAGCACAGCAGTGCCAGGCCTGCAGAGCTAAACTTGCTGCTGCTGCCATTGAAATTTTCCCACAATGCAGTGCCCACTGTGTACGTATTGTAGGCATTGCATTGTGGGGAAATCAAAATGGTTTCAGCACCAGTGAGTCCAAATATACAGAACTAGCACTCGTGTTGGTGATGAGAAACACAGAAAAGAGTGATGCAATGAAAATTAAGGAGCTGTAATAATAACTGTTATGATAGCTGTGTTTGTTTACCCCTTTAAGCTCTGCAATTTAGGAGTTACACCCTGTCCAATATTGAAAACGATCTTGAACCCCTTCCCCACCAAAACTCCAGCTGTTTGTTCAGCTGTTTCCCCATTTATGTAGTAAACACAGCGTATTTGTTTTATTTATTTAAGTTATTTATACTGTAACCTGCTTTCCAAACTGGCTGAAGGGTTGATGTAGTCACAGATGTTCTAAAGCTCCAATATCTAGTAGTTCCAACAAACACAGAAGCTCCAGAAAAGTTGGTATTACTTACCAGCTTGTAGACGTTTTAGCAAATAGAAACTTCAGACTTTCAAAGTGTGTTTCAGCTGTGGGGAGAGCTATGGATAATTATGTCTGGATGCTGCAAGCACTCATTTTGGTTTGGCAAGATGCACTGCTAAATGTGGATGCAAGCCAGTGCTTTCTAGAGTAATAGAGGAGGAATAAACTGCGAAATTAAGCTTTCTGGCCTATGTAAAAAGTATGCATGAGGAATATGCATGTCAGATGGAAAGTGGCTTTCCAAGTCTGCAAGCTTTTTTAAACACACACACACCACACACACAGGATATTATACTTTCTGCTTTCATGCCTAATCTTGAAACTTAAGCCCTGGAAAGCCATAAAATGGACAAGGGTTCCTATGATCATTCCTTGATAGTCCCTACTTATTTCCAGAAACCTATGGGGCAGACTATCAGAACTATATTTCTTTTCACCGTGTTCTCTACCCCGCCCACCCCCTCAAACTATTTGGTTAGTTCTACAAAGAGAAAAGGCTTAGTAGTAGAGCCCATGCTTTGCAATTAAAAGGGGCCAGTTCAATCTTTGGCATCTCCATGTAAGACTTGGAAAAGACTTTTGTCCGAAACCCTGGAGATACGCTTCCAAACAACACTAAGTAGATGGGCCTAATGGTCTGATTTGGTATAAAACAGATTCCTGTATTCCTAAAGTACATCACATAGAAAATTACAAGGAATCCAGATAGCATTTTTGTCTTCATCAACAATGAAACCTAAGCAGCATAAACCTTTTCTCACATTTTTGGATGGAAGTCACCAGGGAGATGTTAGGAAGTTTTTACCAGTAACTCTGTGGTCTATGGAAGGAGTACTCCCTGAAAAGGGAGAATAGAGGCACTGTTGAGGTGGTAGGTTCTCCGTCTGTCTTAGAACCTCAGAAAATGCTGAACCTGACCACTCAGCCTTGAGGGTGTCACATGTCTCTTGTGCAAGGTAAATTGCCTCTCTGAACTGTAAAAACTAAAACCCTGAAAGCACTCAGTAATGGCTGGGCAAAAAAGGATGAATTGATTCTTAATTTTTTTAAGAAATGCATTTAAAGCAAAATGGATATGTCACCAATAAAAATCAAAAATCTTGCTTGCACCAGAACCTTTCTTGCCAAGTTTCATGGGAGGGTAATTTTGCAGCTGAGCTATAAACTTTTCTAAGGGAAAAAAACCATGTGTCCTTAAGTGGAAACCCTGACTAACTCTGTAACTACATGGTATTATGAACAGAGACACTGTAATTACTCCCCACATGATTTTACTGAGACCTGTTCATGCTACAACTTGTGCATTCCCCACCGCCCCAGCCCGGTTTGATGGTTTGGAGAGCATGTTTTATTATGTGGTCTTCTTCTCTTTGTTCATTTGACTTCTGGCACACAGATTTCAATAAGTATTTTTTCTGATGGGAGCAGTGCAGACTGCTATGATTAACCACAAAATGATTGTGCAAGTTGTTTGTCAAAGTTATATATAGGATCCCACAGAATCCCAGCACTAATTTTGCAAAACGACCAAAGCTAGTAAGATTTCCTGGTCATATGTTGATGCTTTTCCATACAGAATAGCTAGCTCCTGCTCTGTCTTAAGACTCAGCACATTTTCATTAAGTTTGGAAATGGCTGTTTCCTAAAATAACTTCTTTTTGGGGAGGAATGTAATCTTGAGTTTTAAATATTCTGCACTAGCTTCTAACTGAGCAGAAACCAATATAGAGGCCTATGCCAATCTTTTTGGAAACAGTGAAATTGTGGTGTGCCCCTTTATTGGAGAAGCCTTCCTCCTCTTTAATGCCTTACTTGCGACCCTGCCTACCGTGTTTAGATTTAGGAAACCTAGGGTTGCCAGGGGGATAGGACAAAACATCAAGTAGTGACAGTAACCCTACCAGAAATTGGCTATATTTCATTTAGTTCCTTAACATCAGAGAATCTCCTAAGTCATATGGAGGTATTACACTAGTGCGATTTGGGATCACTGTCTAGGAACTTTTACATATCCTGGGGTAGTTCAGCAGTATGACCTGCATGTTGAAAATACCTTGTGAAATCAATTTGACATGCCACTTCCCAACTTGCACCATGAACCCACATGCAGTGAAATAACTAGTCAATGACTGAAGATATGTGTCTTGCTGCATAAGAGATTTCCAAAATTTGTGTCTGTTTCTGACTTGGGGAGTACTTTGCTTGCGTTTGTTCTGAAGTTTCCTGCAGTTGTAGTCGTGCCATTACTCTGCAGTTTCTGTTGCATTATGTTCTAAAAATATATATAGCAAAAACGTTTATGTACCATTCGTTCTACCATTTTCAAGAACTGGTACATTTGAAATGGGTACGCAAATGCTAAATAAAGGCAAGTCTTGGTCCACATTGTGTCAACTTTTGTGACCCTTTGTCATGATGAGAATGATCCACAGGAGTTAGGTGATCAGGGCTTTCAGTCTGTCACAGTTGTAGCTCTGCCCCAGTTAGATCTCTTAGCTGAAGCGACTATTCTTGATAGTAAGTGCTTGTAGCCCTCGTTCAATAGATGGTGACAGTTGCTGATTTATAGTGCATATTAGCTAAATTTAGTCCAAGGGGTCCACAGTTGGGACTGCCAACCCCCTCATTTCTCAGTCTCTTGCCCCACCGTCGCATTGGGCCCTGGAGGGGGTTGGAGTGTCTCCGAAAACCATCATGATAGCACAAGCAGAGCTCTGCTTCTTTCCTTCAGAGTAGGGGCAGGGTCACCAATGAGCATATACTTGGCTGGCTATGAAGGCTAGTCAAAGCTTGAGGATTCCTGATGTGGTCCTAGTGATAAATCCACTGTAATGGTCCTCCTTAAATAAATCCAGTTTCCCAATTAACTCTCGCATGCCAGAGTAAGGACTCTTTTGAGCCTTTTTTCCTGCATGCATTTTCAAAGCTGGGCAGTGTTAACGTTGACAGACTTTTTGTATGTTCGAGGGAAGATGAGAACATTTAGTATAAAACAATTTGGTTGTAGGTGTGTTTGATTTTGCTCCAAACTTGATACAGCGCTTTACCTTGTTGTCCCAGTTCTATGAAGAACACATTCAGCATGTGTCCGCTTGTAGGATACTCGCTGTTGCTGTCCTGCATTGCTCTTCACTTGTTACACATGCCTTGATTGACTATGCAAGGAGCAGGATATGCCAGGGCTGAGAGTTCTCTTCCTGTGTCAGTGTCACCAGTTGCCTATCACTAAAGTTTAATGGGAGTTAAGAGCATGCAGGAGGATGATCTCTCAGTTCTAGACTAATGAAAGAAGTGAGCAGGGTAGCCCCAGAAACCCTTGTCAGGCAGATCAAAATATTTTATGTCAAGCTTGATCTGTGAACTGAAATAAGCTTTCTTCTGATTCCTGCTCTCTCCCACCTAACCCTGGCCCAAATAGACTCCGCTAACCCAGAAATAGTACCTCGGGTTAAGAACTTTGCTTCAGGATGAGAACAGAAATCAGGCAGCAGTGGTGCAGCGGCAGTGGGAGGCCCCATTAGCTAAAGTGGTATCTCAGGTTAAGAACAGTTTCATGTTAAGAACGGACCTCCAGAACGAATTAAGTTCTTAACCCAAGGTACCACTGTATGCAGATTTTAGGTGTGCTGATGGTTTGGGTGCAGAAGTTTGTCCAGCTATAAGCAGCCAAAGCAATGATCAGCTAGACTTTCAGAAGCATTCATTGATCCATGCCCATTTCCCCACAGGTCCTGTACAGCAAATCACTTCCTCCAAAGGTCTGCCCATTGGTAGCCAATTAGGTTGCTATTACGTTTCCTGTTCATAGCAACCTCTCAGAACATGATCCATAAAAACACAGCACAAAAACGCTGGGGAGCTACTAAGTTGCTGTGAATCAAACATTGCACTTTGATACCCTGATGTAAACTAGGAGAGGTTAACCTGTGGCCTCCATAACCCCCTGCCAGCATGCCCAGTCATTGGGGATGATGGAAGTTGTAGTCCCAACAACATCTGGAGGGCCCTAGGTTCCTCACCCCCATCTAAAACTGCAGTAGTGCAGCTGGACAGCCACTGCTGCAGTTCAGATGCTCTTTGAAAATGCTGTGGTATTTTTCAAGAAAAAGAGGTGCTGGAACTCACCACGAATGCCTCCCTTGTTCTCTTATAATGGCAATGAAGCCCACCTGAGAGGTATCACAACTGAGTTCCAGCTGAAAAAAATGCTGTGGAAAATGCTAGAATTTGAAATCAGCCTTCCTTCCTAAGACACATCAACTACTCCCTTCTTTTTAGGTGTGACTAGTACAGTCTCGGGGATGTGGGTGGCACTGTGGGTTAAACCACAGAGCCTAGGACTTGCCGATCAGAAGGTCGGCGGTTTGAATCCCTGTGACGGGGTGAGCTCCCGTTGCTCGGTCCCTGCTCCTGCCAACCTAGCAGTTCGAAAGCACGGCAAGTGCAAGTAGATAAATAGGTACCGCTCCGGCGGGAAGGTAAACGGCGTTTCCGTGCACTGCTCTGGTTCGCCAGAAGTGGCTTAGTCATGCTGGCCACATGACCCGGAAGCTGTACGCCGGCTCCCTTGGTCAATAAAGCAAGATGAGCGGGAAACCCCAGAGTCATCCGTGACTGGACCTAATGGTCAGGGGTCCCTTTACCTTTAGTACAGTCTCAGGTGCAATTGGTACATCCTTGCTTCAGCCTTATTGTGCTTTAATGAGTCAAATTTCTCTAAAGGCCTGTCATGGGGGGGGGGGAGTGTTACAAGTCTCCAACTGAAGTTGGCTGAAACAGAGGGTACAGCTTTGGGTGGCTGCCCAGTTTGAGGTCTGGAGGATTTTCTACCTTGCAGGAGTGCCTGTTCAATTTGATGGACTAGGCAAATGTAAAGCAGCTTGGGGGGTGTCGGGTGTCCGAGTTTTTCTATAAGCTACCTTTACAAAATGGCTTAGATTTTTGCAGAAAATTGTGTTCCAGCTCATCTTGAATTAATGGCTCCTTTTGGAATGCCATGTGTCAGATCATCTGCTTCTGGAGAAGAAAATGTGGCCTTATTACTGATGGATTCTCTTTTTACTCTCCAGGGAAATGTAGGCGATGCGTTTCTATCCGAATTCACGCCCCCAAATGCAAACCAAATGAACAAAATGTTACGTTGTGTGGGCAGAAGAACCCTATGGCTAAAAGGGTTGCTCCCCCTCCAGTTCCTCTGATCCTTTTGCTTTAATCCTTTCATTTTACTGTTCTCAAAATATTTCATTGCAATTGGCATAGCTATTTTGCTTAGTCAGCTGTGGCCTTGGAGATGGAAATAGTTGCCCTGCCCCAAGGATCATTGACTGTTAATCATTGTGAGACTCTGGCTACAATCCCAGTGTGAAAGCCGCTACTAGTCTGGGCGATTGCATGCTTCTGAGCAGCGAAGGAAGACACCCCCTCCCCACCCTCCACCCCAGTTTCCTTATTAGAGTGCCTTTTCAGCAAAGGAGGAATGACAAAATAAAGCCAAATGATCTGAGAAAGCAGAACCAAGAGCGCAGTTAATATTTCGTCGGCCAGCTACGAAATGACAGGGAACCACCACCATTATGGGGTCAGATCAAAAACTAAAAGATGTCTTTGAAGACAATTTCCTCTTTATATTGTGCAATAAATTTGAATTGCAAAGAGAAAATATGAAAACTTTGCCTTCCTCTCGAGTTAAAATGCTGCGATACCAAATGTCACAGATACCCTTGAATAAGTAGAATAAGTATTGAATTTTTTGAAAGAGTTGATGCTGTGATTCAGGCTGTCTGGAAATACTAGTTTGTAGATTGATTGCTAATCCCATTAATGGTAGCAACTAGCTGATGCACGAGTCCTTTTGTACCTGCAAGAGGGTGGACTGGGGCGTGGTGTGAATGGTCACTGCCTGTACTCTTCAGCCTATATCATCATCACCACCATCCATATTCCCCACTCCCCAAGAAAAAAAATATTGTTTCAGTGTAGCCTTCCATATGTTGTTAGACTGGAACTCCCTTCAGCCTCAGCCAGCATGGCGAGTTGTATGGTATGATGAAAATTGGAGCCCAACAACATTTGGAGGGCCACGGGCCCCCAACCCCTGGCGTAGTTTAGCAGCTAAATTTACTGGATTGCTGATGTTACCTAGGGTGGGTAGAATCTGTCGAGTATTCATTGAAGGGTTTTGTGCATTATAGTGACATAAATAGCTTCTCCTTCCTCTGATTGCAGGGGAGAATCTAGACTCTGAGGACAATATGTACTGTTACTGCTTTGTGTTTGGTGTTGTGGGGAGGGAAGGAAGGAGGGAGAGGAGGACAGAGCAAGAGCTTATGGTTCTCCAGTGGTTGCCTGCTGCTCTCAAAAGGGACTATATGCACCAGTGAGTCTCGCAGCCTGGTCTTCCTGCTGCGGATCAGAGAAAAGGGATTCAAGGCAGGTGTAAGCTATTACCTTGTAGCTGCCAAGTATTGAATGCTTATCTATCCAGCCAATCTGAAAGATCACTGGCAATATTTTCTCCAGCTCCGCAGTTTACACAGTGAGTTACAGACCAAGGCAGATTCATCACTTCCAAGAAAAAGAGCCCTAAAGGCACTTGGTTGTGAGAAGTATGCGCTTGGAGAAGCGTGTGCAGATTCCAATGGCAGCCTCCCCACTCGCAGGGCTGCCTGGGTTTCAAAACAGACAAGATGAGGCACGATTTTCCCAGCCGTTCTATAAAAGCACCCGCAGGATTGTGGCCATCACGGCCAAATTACATGATGTGTGTTGACTTTTGTAATTGGATTATTTTAGCGCATGGTTAGACAAGATATGTTTTGGGTGCCTTTATTTTAACTGAGTGGATCCCTACAATATCAGCAAGTAAAGAGGAGGAGGAAACTGAGGTGTGTTTGCAGATGTACAGCTCTGGTTCCTGAATGTCTTTAAGGCTGCTCTGAAAGGAGTGGGTTAGCAATCCTTGATATCTGGAATGTTTCCAAATTATTGTGGGATGGGTGCTCTTCAAGAACCCATTTTTATTTTTATTTTTGCAGCACCAGCACAATGCCATTGGCATTGGCATAAAAATGCTTGCCTGTATCTCTTCCCCACCCCATTTAATCCAGATTTACTCTTTCCAGGGGAAATCTGGTAAACTGAGAAAAACTCTGTTGCCAACAACCCGTTTGCAATAACTGAACGACCTGTTTGCCATGCTAAGTCCCCATCTGGAAGCATCCACGGTTAAATTACTGTGCCATGTCCTCCCTTCCTCCCTCTCTCACACACACTCACACTTAGAAATGCCTTGTACATGAACTACTATAACAAGCTACATTTGTCTCTCTTGTTTTCAGGGGAACACTTGAGAATTTGTCCACAAGGCTACACTTGCTGCACCAGTGAGATGGAGGAGAACTTTGCCAACAAGAGTCGGCATGAGTTTGAAGGCATGTTGAAGGAGGCCACACGCTCGGTGCAAGTAATCTTAACAGCCCAGTACAAGAACTTTGATGGTAAGTAATGCAAAATGTTTACTGGCTGGTCCAGTTTGGAAAACAAGGTGCACTTTGTGGTTTTATGCCCCTTGCTTGCTCCTGTTTCCCCTTTCCTCCTGCCTGCATCTGGGCAGAGGACTTTGCCAGAGTTTAGTTTCACTTTCAAGGAATCCCCACTTAGTGCTGTGTTCAAATTGGATGTCCTGATTCAGACTCTGGCTTGTTTAATGGTTTTGAAACCAGCTTTTTATGGAACAATCAGAATTTGTTTTAAACCAGGATTCCTGCTTTGAAAATAATGCTAAACTAAGTTGTTGTTTTTAAGTAAAATTGAATCCAGACAAATTCCTCTCATCCACACAGTGGGACGCAGGAGCTTTGCAAGCCTGGTTTGGGGATTTTACAGGCTCCTCCACATAGTGCTAAACCATGGTTTTCTGTTATCTTCTGATTTGTTGTTGCTATTTCACAGGTATGTCAAAAGAGTACTGGAAAGTGTATCTTTTGTTGAAAAACGGGCTTCAGCCACTGAAATCACTAGCTAATTCAATATATTTGCTTGAACTGACTTTTTCCTGTATTTATAACAGCCCTCAAACAGAGCCTGTCTCTTGTCTTTAATGTAATTAAAAGCAGAATTTACTATATAATAAACGACAAGCCAACAGAGATCGCCTGATAGGGTTGTACATTGTTAGATAATTAACTCCCCACCCCCCAAATGAAATACTTGCTTCTATCTTAAAACTACTGGCTGGAGTTGCATGTTTTCCTTATCTGTGTTTTTGCCAGCAGCTTAGGAATATTATTTTTATTTCTCTAGGACGCATTTTATCTTGGTCCTGAAGCAATGTATGTGTTCAGTTAAACAAACACATTATCAAACTATAACATTTAAATCTCTGCTTCTCTGTGGCAGCCATAACCTCAGTGGATGCTTTAGGCTTGGAAAGATGTTCCCTTCTCCCATCACATCTTTTTCAGTTTCCTTAAGTAGTGCCGCAATTAGTGTTTGGCATTTGATTTAAGTAAGATTATTTTGAAGTTACTCATGGTCTGATTTTTCTAGGACTAACTTGTTTAAAGTTGTACTTCTGCTTTTTCAATTTGCTAAATATTTCAGATAGGAAAAAGATGATACTGTTAGGTAAATTGTGGAACAGAAAACTGGGGTGTCAAGACAAACATCTGTATAACCTGTGGAATTCCCCACTGTCTTATGTTAAACACTACATTCAAACATGTCATCTGGGCTGTGTTCATGCATAACAAAAAGCCAGACTGGTTTGACACTGCCCATGCATACCTCTCCTGGAGTGACGGGCATAAACATACCAAGAAGCCCTGGTTTTGTATCACACCTGAATCAGGGCCTGCACTTTGTTGCTTCCTACCAAGCTATGGTCAGCAAACCCACAAACCATGGCTTCGGCTTAGTTTGTTGGGCAGCAACAAACCGCAATCCTTTGTTTGGACATAAAGCAGAACCAGGGCTTCTGACCGTTTATCCTACTTACTTCAGACTTCTATCTGAACCATCAGTTCTTGGTTAAATTTTAAAGCAAGAATTAAGAACCTAAAGCAATTTAACACCAAATTGTGATATTATTTAACAACATTTGACTTTGCTAAATCAACTGACAGGGCACACAATGAGAAAATACAGCATGACATGAATTTGCTTTCTTTAAAAATACGCATAGTTTGTCTCTTTCACTGATACTCCTATTAGTTCTCTGGTAAATGAACAAAAGAAGAAAACTAGCAAGAAAATGAGTTGCTGTGCGCTCATATGAATGTGGCTTTAGTAAAATCAGTGTCAAAAGAAATTCTTTGCAAGTATCTTCTTAATTGGAAAAAAAATAACTACCAATCTATTTATATACATGGGAGACAGATAGAGTGGCTTGCTCTGATGTAGCTACAACTGTGTTTTATCTTGTTGTTGAGGTTACATTTACATTGCTGTGATTAAAAATGGTGAATTAAGAGCCTCTCATCTTAGAAGGACTTATTTGTTCATTCTCAATACACACACACACACACACACACACACGGCCTTTGATTCAACTCTTAAACGTATAAACAAATTGGAAGGCGAAATTGGATCAGGCCATTGTCATCCCAGAACAGTTGCTTGTATAAACAAGCCTTATGTAAGGATAGTTGGACAAAATGCTCAGCTGTTTCTTCCTTGCAATCCCGTAGCAGCATCTTTAAAACAACTTACCAGATCATGTTTAGTGATTCTGATACAGAAGGTGCCATATTGGCCAAGAAGCCATTAGGTGGTTCCACATCTCCATTCCACCCTTTTCTTGCTGCGTGGATCATGGCATCATTGATAGCATTAGAGACACAATTCCACAAAATGTTTCAAAGGGTTCATTGCCACCAGCATTCATATATCGTGTAGGAGCCAGCCAGGGGCGCCGACTTATAAAAAATATTGGGGGGGGCCCATACCGACTTATAAAAAATATTGGGGGGGCCCAAGACCTCCAAACCGCTGCTGCTGGGGGAACGAAAGGGGCGAGCCCCGGGCTGCCCCGACCTTAAGTGAACCTGTGGGGGCCCGCCCTTTGCGGCAGCCGATTGGCTGCCGCCGTGGGCAGTGAATATTAATGATGTATCATTTTTGTGCTTCATGCTGTGGCCACAGACATGTGATCTGATGGTGAATTTGGGGTGACCCAATGCAAAAATCCTGAGAATCCCTGTGGATCCATGCTTTGTAACCACGTTTTTGCACCATTGCAGCCCCAGGCAACAGTGGGTGTGTGATTTTTGGGGGGCAGGCTGTAGCCATGGACATGCTATGTGCTCTGATGGTGAATTTGGGGTGACCCAATGCAAAGATCCTGAGGATCC
This sequence comes from Podarcis melisellensis, assembly GCF_964234715.1. NCBI lineage: Eukaryota > Metazoa > Chordata > Lepidosauria > Squamata > Lacertidae > Podarcis > Podarcis melisellensis. The sequence continues at coordinate 35,176,609 of NC_138537.1, forward strand.
CTGTGGATCCATGTTTTGTAACCACGTTTTTGCACCATTGCAGCCCCAGGCAACAGTGGGTGTGTGATTTTGGGGGGGCAGGCTGTAGCCATGGACATGCTATGTGATCTGATGGTGAATTTGGGGTGACCCAATGCAAAGATCCTGAGGATCCATGTGGATCCATGCTTTTTAACCACATTTTTGCACCACTGCAGCCCCAGGCAACAGTGGGTGCGTGATTTTTGTGGTGCAGGCTGTAGCCATGGACATGCTATGTGATCTGTTGGTGAATTTGGGGTGACCCAATGCAAAGATCCTGAGGATCCATGTGGATCCATGCTTTTAAAGCACATTTTAAGTGGGGAGGGAAGGAAAAACACAGAACGGACAAGGAGCACGAGAGGGGTGTGCAGAGAAGCAGCTGGCTAAGAATGCAGGGGAGGGGTATAACGGCAAGGAGGAAAGGAAGGCAAAAGTTTTCCCTCACCTACCCACCCAAGCCAGCCAGCTCGCACGCTCTCTCTCGCTCTCTCTCTCTCTCCCCCTCCTGCCTGCATGCCTGGAGGGGAGGGGCTTTCCCTGCTCTTTGTTCCGTTTGAGCAAACACAGCAAGGAAACAGAGGAGGGTGGGCAGTAAGACCCTGAGGCAGAATGCAGGAAAGCAGCCGCTTCCTCTTTTTGAGGGAAAAATACGGTAATAATTTTGTTAAATTATTGGGGGGGCGGAGCCCCCCCAAACGAATTTTTGAGGGGGCTTGGGCCCCCTCAGGCCCCATGGAGTCGGCGCCTATGGAGCCAGCATCAGTTTGGGGGCTTCTTGGGGAATAAATAAAAAAGAAGTCAAGGGTTAAAGGCCTTTCATATATCTGGTACCTCAAAAGGAGGGACACAGGTGGTGCTGTGGTCTCAACCACTGAGCCTCTTGGACGGAAAAATCTGAGGGCTCCCTTGGACAAATCCCTTGGAAAAATCTGAGGGCTCCCTTGGACAAAAACAAAGACACCAACCAGGATTACTTGGAGCAAAACAGCAGGCTGTAGGCTTGGCCTTTATTGATCTGTTGCAACAGGGTGCTCCCCTCACTTGCAGGAGAGAGGAGGGACCCCGAAAAATGGTGTGCAAGGCCTTATAAAGACTTTTGAAATTGCCACCCTGTAGATCAAGACCACCTCCAGAAACATCATACATACATCACAGAAAGGGTGTAACCTAAGACCACCCCTCAGATACATCACACCTACATCACAGAAAAGGCGGTCTAAACAGAAATTTTAATACTGTTTTTCTCCTGTTGTTGTTTACCTCCTGTCTGGCAGGTTACTTGATGGATTTCCTGGGTAGCCTGGCCAGTCTTTTGTAATGATACTTAGTTCCTGGGCCATGTCCCAGGCTCACACCCTATTCAAACACAGACATACCCTTAAGACAGGTTTGGTGAAGGAAAAGACAATGGGGAGGCTTTTCCAGTTTGACCTTGCAGAGAAAACATTTGCTCAGTTTAGGAATCAAAATGGTTCCAGGTTGGCCTTCCTGTGCTGATCTATGTATGTGCTTGGTTGGTACACTTATGAACATTACCATATATCTAAGACCATAAAATTCCTATCACAGACTTGCCGATCTGAAGGTTGTCAGTTTGGATCCCCGTGAAGGAGTGAGCTCCCATTGCTCTGTCCCAGCTCCTGCCAACCTAGCAGTTCGAAAGCATGCTAGTGCAAGTAAATAAATAGGTACTGCTGTGGCAGGACGGTAAATAGCGTTTCCTTGCGCTCTAGTTTCCGTCACTGTGTTCTGTTGCACCAGAAGCAATTTAGTCATGCTGGCCACAGGACGGAAAGCTGTCTGTGGACAAACGCCGGCTCCCTCGGCCTGAAAGCGAGATGAGTGCCGCAACCTTATAGTCACCTTTGACTGGACTTAACCGTCCAGAGGTCTTTACCTTTACCTTTTTTAGTTCCCAAACAGTCATCTCCAGGAGTACACAGGGCTGCCAGTGGGATTGTAGGTTGGATAGAATCCTACAGATATACCTGTTTTTGGACTAGCCATTTCTCATTGTGGTTGGTCTAAAATCCTAAACGTTGCTCAAGTGGTATGGCCAGAGCAGAGCCTCACTGAGAGTTCAGTACCCTCCAGCTATCCAATTAGATTGATTTTCTTCTTGGCCTAGCCACAGTTCTGTCCTAATCATACCTTCTACCGGCAATCTGAAATATTTAACTTATCTGCAATAGTGATACTGGGAATTCCCAGTGCTTTTAGTACTCGGTTTGATTGATTTACATCCTGCTCTTTCCCATTGGCTCCGAGCAGCTTACAGCAGTTTTTCTAAATGTTAATAGTTTTGTCCCCAAGGGGCTCTCAATCTAAGGAAATCAAATGGTTTGGAGGATAAAAGGAGCCAACTTGGGGGGGGGGGGATGCCACTGTAAATATAAAAAACTGGGTGTGTGCTTTTAAACTTCAAATAACCACATCAAAAAGCCATTCAAAGAACAATGCTTTTTCAGGCAGTCATCTGCTAAATGTCTGTTCCTTAAAGAGGTGAAAGAATAAAAAGACTGTAGCTCAGTGGGTAGATCATCTACTTTAGCTAAAAGTCTAGGTTTCTGAAATAAGCTAGAGGGACCAATGGCCTGAGTCAGTATAAGGAGGCTTCCTACGAGGCAGTGCTGTAGAGAGGGGATCTCAGCTGTTGTGGTGATGGTATTTCTGCCCAGGATGGTAGATATTCCCTCCCAGATCCTGGAATACTCATCTTCAGCAGCTGCGCAGTCTGGCAGTCTTGACTATTGGAAAAGTGTGACAGGTTGGGATGGAGTAGACAGGAAGCTGAACTCAGTTCCCCCTACAGAGTCATCATAAGTATTCTGGACCCCCCAAAAGTGGCAAAGCATCACTTTTTTCTCTCTCAGAGTGATTCTATAACTTATCAAAAAGTGATAGGGTGTGCCCTCTGCTGGTTGTTATCCAGACTTTACTACTTTCAGCTGTGCCATCTGCAATTCAGTAGCCACAGAATTCTTAATTTTGCCTGCGGTTACTTGGAAGTAACCCTAACCCTAACTGCGGGTTGTCTTGTATGGACCTTTGTCTGGGCACCTGTGTATAAGATGTATTTGAAACAGCTTAATATTTGCAACGTGTTCATCAATAAAACTTCGTAATATTTTGGTTTTGCTCCAAAATGTTAATGGAGCAAGTTAACAATATGACATATGCACAGAAGTGTACAAAATTTGAGATCAACACAGAAAGCTATGCACTAATGTCAACAGATAGTTCCTTCTCATTGCTGTTAATCCTTAAGGCACTTTGAACATAACCCACAGGACTAAGGCTAAAATATTAAACCCCTGCTCTAAAAGGCATGGGCATAACACTAGGCACTGTTGACCTCTGTGGAATCCTAAATTGATCCATTTTCCAGTGGGGGGGGGCGGGTTGGGAGGGAGCTAATGAACTGTACCATTGAGTTAGGATAGCAAAAAATTACCCACAGGCTGCACCCCCACCCTTCTGCCTTGGCTGACATAAGCTAACAGGGTTTCAGGTGCTGAAGTTGATCGACTGCACTGTTGCTTCCAGCCGGGGTTTAGGATTGCTCTTCCCCGCTGTGGTTATTCCAGCAGTAGCCCTAAGACTTGTACACCAAGGAGCTGTCGTACATGCTATGGTGGCGTAGCTGGTTAAAAGGAATGAATGCAAAAGGAGTTTGTCAACAGGAAGTGACAACAGGGGGATCCACGCTGAACATAACAAGGCTGCCGTTATGACATTAATCAAAGCTCAGTTGTTGAGCTTCAGTATCTCCTCCCTCTGCCCCATTTCTCTCCAGTCGTAATAATGTACTGTTTCTCTCTTCTCAAATACTTGGGTGCAGTTTAGTTACAGAGACCATATGACAGATGACCTTTATCCGAGAGTCAGGACATTTTCATTTTCAAAATTATTTGGTCCTTTAAAGGAAATGTTAGCATGCAGTTTAAAAAATAATAATCCTGTTTTGTTTAAAAGCCCGGATAGTTTATAGACTAACAGTTTAGTTTATTTGTGAGCTATTTCGTTGCGAATAAATGTGGTTCTGTATTTTTAGCACACTGTCTGCAAAGTCATTTGGTGTCATCTAAAAGCCTTATTAGCTTTAAAGTTCCGAATGAATGTGTTAATAAACAAGGGGAGGGGAGAACATCTGAAATCATGACTATGGCATTTTATGTGGACAGTTCCATATTCTCTTAAAACTGAATCACTACTTCCAGACATTAAAAGGGTGATTATGCTGGAAGTTGTCACGAATTGAAGACTAACCATCTGACTATTAATAAATTAACAGTGTTTTCCGCCGCTCTTGCATCAGATTTCAAATCCAAACAAATGCTGCTTTGTAAAAGGAATTCATTTACATTAGCACACCATTTTGGACACGCTACATTCTTTGCTGTAGCCCTTTTATGGAGGGATGCAGTGTAATTCCAGTAGTGTAGGCTTGAAGGATTTAGGAATGAAATGATCAGTACAAAAATAAATGACTGTTGAGCTGACATTTCAGTGGACTGGAAGATAGGAGAATGGTTATATTTTTTCACATATTTCTATTTAAAGCAGAAGATAAGTGCATGAAATGTTATCTGTTGGATCAGATTAGATTGGTTTGGGCCAAGCTTCATAGAACTTGCTAAAACTGGCCACCAGTGGCCTGTTACTTATGAGTGCTACGTACTCAGTACTCTTTGCTTTTAAATGAGCACATGAGCAGGAAAATCACATTGTGCCATGCAGTATACTTTCATGTAGTGTCCAAAGTCACTGCCCTTTCATATCATAGGTACAACTTCTATGTTGCTTTTTGTTCTTGTGAACACAAATCCTTTGACAATGTTTAGGCAAGATGGCGTGCACATTGCAGCTGCTGGTGGAACAACTCTGCTAATGTTTATAGAGAGGATGGGGAGACAAAGCAAGAAAGATTCAGAAGAAATCTTAAGGCCAGCCAGAACTGTGTGTTGTGGGAGAAGGAAGCTGGAAATTGGGAAGTGGGGCAGAACCTGTGACCCTCCAGATGTTGGTCATGCTGGCTGGGGCTGATGGGAGAACCACAGGTTAACTACCTTTATTCCAGAGCTCAGCCAAGGAATAAGCTGTAACAGGGATCTAAGGAATGGAGAGATTAAGTCAAAGAAAGAAGGAGCCAAGGAGAAAGTTGATCTGAGGCATGGGATCTTGGAGGCAGAGGGTCTACATCCCAGTAGTAGGAAGGCAGTATACATGCAGAAGAGAATCGGAGGGCCAGAACAAAGGGTAAAACAGAGCAGCTGTTTTTGGCTCATTTTAATGTATTCATTATATTTTGTAGTATCCAACCTGATAATGTATTTGATGGGTGTGTAATAAATATACAGTCTAGGCTAGCCTTACCCAACCTTATACAGTCCAGAGGTTTTGACCTATGACTCTCATCCTTGGCTGGGACTGGTGGAAGTTCTGGTCCAAAATATCTGGGTCACCTGATGTCATCACAACATCAAGTGATTGACTGGTGGGCGGGGCTTCCCACCTGTCAAACTATCTTCACTGGTGTGCATAGAGATAAGGATCCAACCTACCGGCCAGATTCCATTCCCCATCCCTGCTTTAACAGGTGCATTTAAGCAGAATTCTGTTCACTGTAGTTTCTGGGCCATTAAGTAAGAAGTAAAAGCTGAATTTCACATACGGTACTTGTCCCAACTAGAAAATTAACTGGCAGTAGGCCTTCTAGTTCTGCTATAGATGAGGCAGATTCTGCTTTGTTTTACAGTGCAGCCACCTCATTGGCACAATAGCAACTGGAGCTGTTACAACACATGTAGGCAGCAGCTTCCTATAATCCTGGCCATACACTGCAAAACACAGTTGGGAACAGAGCAAATGCAGTGACTTGCTCTCTGAAATATCCTCATACCCTTTGTAGAAAGTTTTGCCAATCCAAGCACATTGTGCATAGCCCATGTCAGCCCCCCATTAGCCTTGGGGAGTTCATGTGGGTCAAAGAACCACATAACCAAAGCTCTAAAGTAGCACAACCAACCCATTAAATTGGTCATACCCTCTTTTAGGGCTGCATCACATGCTTGTACTAGAAGATTATGGTTTCCCCCCCCAAAATTTATGAATTTTCCAAATTTATAACAAACATGTCAACAAACATCAAAAGAAAACATCAAAAAGCAAACATACATACATCCTAACTGTAACAATTCCATTTTTGTTAACATTGTTGGGTGACTTCCTCAAATCCCCCTGCCTGAGTTTCCATATATATCATTGTAGCAGTTTTCCAGAACTATTTTCACATATAATTTACTTAGTCCATTAACATCTTTCTTTCTTTTCATTTTAGCTTTTAACATAGTATTCTACAGCATCAAATGTTTAAATCCTAGGCCTATCTGATACTCGCAAGTAATTCAATTTAAGTTATTGTACTAGAAGATTATGAGCCCCGTGTAGAGGGGGGAAATGTGTGCGTGGTGACTTGTGGAATGTTTATTCTGCAGTTTCGCAAACTGTGTATTTGTGTCAAAATGTGCACTTGTACAGTACTTCCCAAGAGGCGCAGGGTCAGATGCACTCCAGAGAGCTTTATGTCAGAAAAGAGTTACGTGAGAAGTGGCTCATTGCCTGAAACTCCCATGGAAGTCCTATTAACCAAAGTGTGCATAGGTTGGTTCAGTGACTGAAAGTGCCTCCAGAATTGGTTCTGTAAATTCATCCTGCTTTCTTGTGTCGTTGCTGTTTGGCTGTTTTTGAACTTGACAAGCACAGTGTGTCATCCCACAAACTGGTAAGTCTGAGGCCTTATGTAGGAGAAGTAAACAAGGCTCAGAACAAAGGGAAATAAGACCCTTTATTCCTCTTGGAAGCTAGGCGATAGGAAGCCTTGAGCATCCTGCTGTCTTTATGGTGTGGAGAGTGTGGGGATATCTACCTTCAGAAAAACACAAACAACAGGAAGTGATTTATGTTGATCCTGCCGCTTTCAACAGGAATCAAGCCTTGGCAAAGAGGCAATTCCTTCTCATGCAGTGAGCAGCAGCTTCCCTCTCAGTGTTTAACTAAACATGGGGGCGAGATGTCTATCAAAAGCACATTCCAGAACTTGGGGAGATTAAACCTGACAGAGAGCTGCCTCAGGGAAGCAAGGGCTTCTATTCACCTGTAACAGCTTGAGCACCTGGAGGTTTTCTTTCCCCACACAGCCCCTTCTCCTCTCATTAAAGCTGCCAGCTCCCATTGTAGGCTTACGGGCATGGTTTAGTGTGCGCGCGCAGCAGTTTGTTTTAAAGAATGACACGAGCACAATCTCTCTTTCTTAAAGTCTGTTGACTGAATGAGAAGACAATGCTTCTGGGTTCACTGGACAAGGAATAACATACCTAAAACAGAGAGCAGAAAGCTGACATCTATCATGAGCTGCTGTGTTTAAAATAACTGAAATTTAGGTCAGAAGAGCAAAGTGTTTTTCTTCAGCTCTGTACACGGCGGGGAAGCAGATGTTACCATGTTGTGTCTCAGATGGATCTGTGGTGTTCAGAAAACAGTGGGATGACATCTGTTTTGGGACTTCAAATGTAGATCAAGCTTTTCTGTGATATGCGATTGAGCTTGCTAAGCTAATGAAGTACTGTCAGTTGTTTCAGAGGACAGCATTGGTGGAGTTCACTTTAATGTTCAGGGGGACTAATGTCTGAACCCCCTTTGAAACCGCCTGTATTGCAGAGTATACAGTCAATCAGTCCAGCTTTGATTATAAAAATGTGATGTTACCATCAACCACTGAAGAGACATGATGATGAATACGATCACAGTCACCCAGCTGGCTTGAGTTCAGAACTGTAAAGTGAGATAGGATCAGCTAAATTCCTTCTGCAGCCTTCTTCCAAGAATCCTGTTACACCAGCCAAGGTCTGATGCACCAGAATTTGATTAGCAGTAATTAACACCAAGATAACAGCTTCTACCATTCTTCCCCACCCCCTTACCCCCCAAGTAATGCAGTTAAACGTTGTTCCTCATGAGTACTGAAATATAATTTATAGTAATACTGATAATGGGGTCTGGGTATGTGTGATTTATCTATTGTGTAATACTGCTGTTAATATAGTATTATGCAGAGGTTGGTTGTAGGGGGGTTTGGTGTCCCATTTTACAAATAAAAAAATGGAGGTGCCATTTGACAGTTTGCCCTTCCTCAGATGCATTGTAGGGGTGAAATGACCACTGATAACAATGGCTCTCAAAGTGAACCATTCACAGTGGAATCAGGTGTTAAATAGGGTTGTGTTATCACCCCAAATCTATTATTTTCATTGCCATGATCCTACACTTTGTAGAAATCAGATACTGTATCAAACAGATGGAAAGCTCTCTAATCTTAGTGGGCTGAAAGCAAAGAGTAAAATTACTGTAACTTCCGTCATAGAGCTTTAGTATGCTGATGACAATGTAGTGTGTGCACACTCAGAGGATGATCTCCATACCATCCTAATTATCTTCACAGAAGCTTACAAAAAGCTTGGCCTATCGCCCAACATCCGAAAAACCAGAGTGCTGCACCAACAAGCACAAAACAACCCCTCTGCAGTGCCACAAATCCAACTCAGTGGTGTAACATTGGAAAGTGTTGATCACTTCTCCTACTTGGGCAGTTATCTTTCCACAAAGGCTGACATTGATGCTGAAATCCAGCATTGCCTGAGCTCTGCAAGTGCAGCTTTGTCCCAAATGAAGTGCAAATTGTTTGAGGACATTCACAGGGAAACCAAAATGTTTGTTTACAAAGCTATTGTATTACCAACCTAACTGTATACTTGTGAAGCATGGACCACTTATAAATGTCATTGCCAACTCCTCAAAAAATTCCATCAGCAGTGTCTCAAAAAAAATATTACACATCACTTGGGAAGACAGGCGAACTAATTCCAGTGTACTGGAAGAAGCAAAGATCACCAGTTTCAAAGCAATGTTTTTTCAACATCAACTTTGTTGGACTAGTTTGGCAAACCCTCACCGTGATCAGCTCCCACCCAGAAACCTATGTCCCCACTGTAGAAGGATATGTGGCTCCAGAATTGGCCTCCACAATCACTTATGGACTCACTGATAAGACTGTGTTCATGGAAGACAATCTTACTTGGCTACAAGCAATCGCCAAAGAAGATAGAGATGGATGACTGCCTCCCTGGGAAAGTAGAAAGGGAAAACAAAAATGGTTAAAAAGAAGGTAGCTTTGGCCATTCTACTGCCCCTGACTGTTTAAAAATAAAAATGGAAATCCTCTGTCCCCACAAGTGCTTCCCCATATCCATCAGAAGTTCTTCACCCTACTTCTTTCTTCCCCTCCACTTTGGCCTCCCTCCGCTCCTGTGAATGTGTCATAGCATTTGTCCTGAGAACCATGGCCCTGTGGCAGGGGCCGGAATTGAACCGGGGTGGCTCAGTTTTCAGGTGGAGCACCAAACCTATACAGGAAATATACTCCCAGTCTGGCAGATTCTTCAGATGGCAGGAATTGATGGGAGGCAATTGCAAACAAGGGAGATAGGTAGTTGAAAAACTGACCAGAATCCAGGAGTGCTTGTGTTTAGAATCCAGATGGCCTGCTCCAATTAATCAGAGCTTCACTCTGAATATGTGAACAAGCCATTAAACTGTAATCACACTGCTTAATCAATTAATTCTTGCAACCCTAGTCTTTAATCATTGAAAAGCTTTGACTTAGCTGTTTTCTGGACTTCCGGGCATAAGGCAAAAGAGATGTAGCATTGCCTTATCCTTGGTTTCCATGCAAAGATTCAACCTGAAACTGGTGCAAAAAATCTGGAATGTAGGGATATTTTTATTACCGTTTTTCAACACCTTTCTCTTTTGCTCCTTCATGAGAGTGAGGAAGAAAAAGAAGAAAGGCCTGTTGACCTTGGCTGAAGAAGTTAAGGCTTACCAGCTTTAAGGAATTTCTCATACTTTGGGTTTACTGTACAAGCATGTTACTGCATAGTACAGGAGCCCACATCATACCTTGAACCATGTGAACTACATCAATTCCACACTGGTCACATATCATCTACATTCCTGATCAGCAGAGGAAGTCATCACTAGCAGAAAACCTGGATGAGTGGTGAGCAGACATTGAAGGTTTCCTGGACCTTTCCTTGTTAATACTCCCATGCCCTTGTTTGTGCCCATACAGTACCCAAGTGTGATGGGTGATGGGTGCTGTGTACCTAGTGAAAGTGTAACATCCTGAAGAGGCTATAACATCTGGACAGAAAAGGCTATGGGGAAATAGGAAAAGCAGAGAATGGAACCACTTATTCTTTGTAGTACTGTCAGAGATATAATAGTAGACTAGATGGACTTTGGTCTGATCCATCACAGTACTACTACTTCTTTTTTAATTACCATTTTGCCTAACTGCTCAGGTACAAGCAAATGAACAATTGGTAACCACATGTTCCCCTAACTACATATTCTCTTGGTACTGTGTAAATTAGACAGTAAATGGCACTGTTGCGGGAAATACTGTAGCCAGAGAGAGAGAGTGTGTGTGCATGCTTTTCATGGAAAGGTCCCAATTTCAGTCCCTGACAGCTCCAGCTAAAATAGGTAGGAGGTTGTGAGTAAAGCTTCTGTTAAAGAGCCACTGCCACTCAGAGTAGACAGTATTGGGTTAGATGGACAAATAATGTGACCTAGTGTAAAATAGCTTCCTGTGTTTTTCAGAGTCCTTTGAAACATTTGTGTAAACAATGCTCATGACTCCATCTGTGATCACATAAGAAACTGCTTGGCGTGCTCAGTTTTACAATCAAGGCTCCAGCAGCAATGTTCCTCTTTATTACTTTTTGTTCACCTCTAGTCTTTGATAACCTGGGCTATGTATATAGCTAAGTTCTCCTCTCATTGTGGAGATGGGTAAGGGATTGGGTTTTCTTCCAATTCCCTCTCTACTCACCCAGGTGATTGCTGAATATGAATGACAGTGTCATGTAGAGCTTTTTTTCTTAAAAAAAAATGTTTAGGGGTACTCTCATTTTCCTACTCATATTGAAATACTGCCCCTTAATGAGGCCAAACTTAGATTTACAAAATGTTTAGGGGTATGCGTACCCCTGTGTCCCCCCAGGAAAAAAAGCACTGGTGTACCTTTTAGGTAGCAGACCATGCACTATAGCACGGCTGCTGAATCAGGGCCCTTAGAAGAAAATCATTATTCAAGTTTACATCTCTCTTAAAATGAATGTCATCCAGTTAGTATAAAGAAACAACAACTAAAGGTCATTTCCTCCATCATGCAAGATGCTAGAAAATATTTGCTATAGTGTCTGGATTCAGGGTAGAAACTGCTGGAGCAAACTCAGCTGTTAAGATGGCCTCAAACAGCAGAGTGGTTTCCTTGTAAAACATAAAGCTCTGTTTTAATGCCAGTAAAAATGAATAAATTGGTCCTTGAAGAGTAATAAATGGCAATAAACATATTGCTTTGCAGCATGTGGTAAACTTGCTATTGAGATTCACTTCTGTAGGGAATGGGCTGCTGTTTGGTTAACACGCACCTCTGAAGTAGTGGCATCAAACTGTGTTATCCCATTGTCCTTTTGTTCTTTAGCAAAAGTTGTGATTCATTTTCAAACTAAACTTCAAAATGCCAGTATTTTAAATGATGCCAGCTAACATCAATTTCCAGGTGTCAATAGGTTTAAATCAACACTGTTCTCAACGTTTTCTGTGCCATTCTGCCTCCCCTGCCAGAGTGGTTTAAATGAAGAAGACTTTGAGAACAAAAGCTTGACTACAGCAGCCCTTTCCTTCCTGGCATGCCCTTCTCATACCTCATTCCATCCAAAACATTTCTTGCCAAAATAATTAACTTCACTTGGTGTTCAACAAAAGGAGCACCCCTCCTCTGTTGACTTCCCTTAGGTTGGGTCGCCACACGAAGCAGAATGAAGGGGAAACTCCTGATGTGCTTGGCTCATAAAGGGAGTAGACTCCCCCTCTCTAGAATACAACTTTTGCATGCTCTCACGCTGTTAAAAGCAACAACCCCAAATATTAGCATGTATGGGAAAGAGGTTTTAGACCAGAGGCATGGTGGCGTGGCCAAATTTAGAGGGGAGGGCCCAGCCTCTCCATCTGACCCATGGCTCCCTTCCCAAGTGAGAACCCCTTTGTTTTGCTTTTGTTACTCAGTAAAGCAGGAGTAGAGAAACTGAGGACATCCAAAGGTTGTTGCATTTCAACTTTCATCAGCCCCATCCAGCATAATGATCTGGAATTATGGGTGTTGCAGCCCAGCAACAACTAGAGGGACACAAGTGCTCCAGCCCTGCTATAAAGCATCATACACATTGATGCTGCACTGATGATGGAATCATAGAGGTGGAAGGGACCCCAATGTTTGTCTATCTAGTCTAACTCCATGTCAATGCAAGATAATGACAGGCAGAATGTATTTGTCCCCTGCCTGCAGTCTGTATCAGACTTGCTGGAGGAGCCATGACTTGTGTATATATTGGAGCTGTCCTTCACCCTTTGGCCCAGATATTTTGGCAATTTGTGCAGGATGGTTGTAACGGACCCACCTTTTTGATATTTTTTCATATTACAAAGTTTATAGCTTCTTTCTTTTTTCTTAATTTGAGCCTTTCAGTTGGGGAAACTGTATTTTTGCATTTTGTTTCTAAAAGTTTAGATAAGTGGCTCATTTTCCACTGGCTGCAAACAAAGATTAGAAGAAGAGAATTCGATAATATTGCTATGAATTGTTTTGGAGACTCAGACTTAATCTGAACTAGAGATAGCTGGTAGAACTTCTGATTTTTCTTTCTTTTATATTATTCATACTTCTAATATTATTACTATGTTTGAATTTTGTACATTATAATGCAATTGTCAGGGCCTTTGGCTAGCATAATAAACTTATAATGAATGAATGAACGGTAAGTGCTTCTGAAATGTTCAGCAGTTCCCCAGTTTCCTTTTGGCTGAGCTTAAACTCCAGTCTTTTTCATCATCACATACATGCACACATATGTGCCTAGCTGCACTTCATTGTGCATGATATTAGTTTCATATGAGTCCAGTCAATTCTTGTAGGCACTTAATGGCCTTAAAATACACAATTATTGTTATGTTCTTGCAATTAATGTGCAGAAGGTCATCAGCTGATTACCAGAGTCTCTGTGTTGATTACTTTTTTTTATTACGGAGAGATTAAGTCAGCTATATAAATATGTTTTATGTCCTTGTAATAAGTTCAGAAAACCATGGAATACAATTTAAACGATTCTAGCCTATGCAGCCGCAGAAACAAAACATGGAATAAAATCTTTGACCTTTCTTGCCATTGGTGAGTGGTAAGTGATTGCTTACTAGTCTTGACATTCGTTTTCTTACTCTTTGGCTTCATTATAAGAACAACATATCAAGGCTGCAAACCAGTCAGATACAAATAATAAAACTGCTGTTGTTGGTCACACTTGCCTGGGAGTGAGCCCCACAAAACATAATCTGACTTTCTCCCAAGTAAACATGCCTAGGATTGTGCTGCAAATCACCCATTTAGGCTCCAATCTTCAACACAAATGAGGCCCGTTGAATATGGTGGGACTTGCCTTTGAGTACACAAGCATAGGATTGTACTGCAGAGCTCCCAAATGCTCCTTCATCTTGATTTTCTGAAATAACAAGACTTTTTTTTATAAAAAAACAACAACAACAAAAACCTAGCTTTAAACTAGGCCTATGTTGTATGAAACGACAGATTGAGCATGGCAAGGTGCTTTAATGTTCACGTGCATGCATTTGCGCATCATTTTCCACTCGGGGATTTACATTCTGGAGGTTCCAGGGAAGGAGATGAAGCCAGAAGAATGGCAACTGCAGCAACTCACGTAAACAACATTTGTTGTTTTCTGGATGGGTACCAGAAAATATGGGAATGTCCCTGGTAAACAGGGACATATGTAATATATGGCACTCACTGGACCAGTTCAAACAAGTCTAATGAAACTTTATTTCATTCCTTCTTTTTTGGAGGGATGGGGGAGTGGAAGCCCTTCGGTACCTGTCCCTTCCTCTGCCTGTGTTCTTGGATAATCTACTATGAACCTATGAATTTATATGTATTTTAACCCTTTGTTTGCTTGTGCACATCCCCCCTCTGTGGGCTTTCTCAAAAGCCAAGGCAATTTTATTAGAGATGTGTTGGTCTGTACACAGAGATGCTACCAAACTGTGAATAAATATAAAGAACGTGCCAGATTGATTATTTCTGAAACAGATGAAGATATACAGCTGGAGAGAGATGGGAGGAAATAGTCTCAAACGGTGAAAAACATTTAAAGGAATAATGAGTTACAGCAGCATGTCAGTGGGCAATATTTCCCTTTTTTTTTTTCAAAGGACGAGACGATTAATTTTCATTGGAAGGATTAAATAGATTGGAATCTGTGCTGTCATAAAAATGGCTACCTCCCTCATGTGCAATATATTTGAAAGGGACAACTGTTCCAAGATAACGGTTGGTATCTATGCAGACCACAAAGAGCAATGTGGCTGAAATGTTTCCTCACCAGAGCGGAGTGATTGGCTGTGGCACATGGACTGAGCATTCTGTCATTCGAACTGGACTGTTTGATGTTTTCTTGTGTGTGTGCACATGCAAAGGCTGGGTCCAACAGTCGCACATTTATAACCTTGCCAATCCAGACAGTGTAGTTTAGTGTATACAAATTCTACAATAAATCTGTAAAGTGTTTTGCACTGTGAATTAGTCCAGAAATAAAGGATTCTCAGTGGAATGGTGAACTACCATGTATGCAAGTCCAGAAATAAAGCAGTTTCCTTAAATTTACATTGTGAACTGCCCTGAGATCTATGGATGAGGAGCAGTATACAAATGTTGTTCTTTTCATTTTCTTTCTCAGATCAGATATCACTTGCCCCAGATTAAAAGCACTTTCAGTGTAGTTCACAAACCACCATTTATTGCAGAAAGTTAGGCAGCATTTATTCAAGGAATTGAGGAGAAAGTGTTGTTGTGTGTGCTTGCAGCAAAACTATTCTGTAATAGCTGTCCAATGAACTCATGTCTGAGTACTTGTAATTGCTTATTTGCAGATCTTTATACTTGAGGAGGGTCTAACATTCTAATGTACCAGAATAGCCAGCACAGACCAAATCAATGTTTACAAACTCAATAGTACATTAGGAAATATATAGGAAATCTTTTGAATATATATATATATATATATACACAAACCTTCTCCAAATTGCTTCAGTTTCTATCGGTTAAATGAACGATTCACATTAATGTAAACAAGAACATTTGCACTTGGATTCTAATCCTAAATTCAGTAATGAGGAAGGAAGGAAATCTCATTGGACTAGATGAGAATTCTAGTTGTCAGTTCACATGCTAAATTCAGATCACAGTTAGCTTTTGCCCATAGTTCCTTTCTGTTTTATTTTAAATAGGAATAATTTCATGTCTGCTCTAGGACCCAGATCCAACAAAATTTAATTGAGGGTGAGGCTCTAATCCTAAACACTCTCTCTGGAGAATAAAGCCCCAATGAATTGACTGGGACTTACTTCTGTGTAAGCATGCATAGAATTGCATTGTAAATACCATTGAAACCACTGAACTATGCCATTGAGACTTAGTTGTGATTAACTTTAGCTAGGTCAGCATAGAGATCTTCACAGGTTCATCTTCTGCTTCATCATCTCACTTTGCTATACATGGAAGACACTAGATAAACTATAGCTAATACAACTATGCATCTTTTTATTTTTTGGTATACAGTACTTGTAAGCCTTTCCCTTTCTAGAATGGAATCCACCTGCTTTCCATGTAGATACATACATCCACATGGATTCAGAAATGTAGAAAATTAGTTTTCAGGCCCTTGGTCAAAACTGTTGTTGTTGGGAAATTACCCGATACACGAGGATCCCAACAAGTGGGAATGTTTGCTGCTCTTTTTTTCTGTAATGTGCCCACAATGCCCGTGTGAACTACAGCTGTCAGGCATATTTGGTCGGTGCAAATACCACTCATAAGTGCCCCAGGAAAACAAGTGACGTTTAGGTCACCCAAGAAATCCCATGTTGGTATTTCAGGGCAAGCGCAAATGCCCATAAATGGACAATTCTTGATGATTCTCCCCTTTTACAGCACAAGTATTCTGGGGTGTTAGGTTTGTTGCCAAACACTGTTGGTATTGTTTTCCTATCACAATCCATCTTCGTTGTTATTGGGATCATCATAATCTTCTACAATGTATTGTTTCTGGAGCCAGGGATTACATTTAGTCGACCCAATTGTTTGAAAATGCTATTTTTGCTTGCTGTTTTTTCCCACCACAGCCCTGCATTCTCCATCTTATTTTACACATAATAGGCATTTTTTTTCTATTTCTCTAGTTTAATGAAAGACCATGAGGCTTATTAGGTAATATTCTGCAGGTCAATTGCACTTTACTTAATCCACGTTGCGAGGTTGTTGTGAAGATAACATACGGAAGATCTTTGTATGCTACCCTGAGCATACCTTGGAGGATAATTAATATGTCTAAAAGTTTACATGTAATTGCTGTTTATATTTCTAAAGACAGTGCTAAACGGCATGGTGATAAAATTGTTTTACTTGCAATTATTTATAGTTAATGATATTTTTAATTACAGAAAAATCAAAGTACAAAATACAATATTAAATTCTCATTTAAAAGTAGCTTCATTGTAATACTTACAATAAATCTTTTTAAAAGATTTGTTAAGTCAGAAGATTAATGTGCCTTATTTCCCCAAGAATTTGGAATGATTTTCATTTGTGTGAAGGACAGATTAAAGACTTATACATGAACAAAAGAAAATCTGAGTTTGAGATACTTGAGGAATTCTTTCATTGGCTGGAGGATGCCTTATATGCTACATCCCTATCCAACCTATCTTTTTGTTTGTTCTTTTCTCTGCTTATATTGATAGTTTAGTTGTCATTGGAGAGGTTTCTGTAAATTACAAATAAAAGTAGCATAATACAGAAAGATGCACTGTTCATCTGATATATTATGAATGCTAAAGCCTTTTCTTCGAGTATGTGTGTGAGAGAGAAAGAGAGAAAGTAAATATGAAAAAATGATGAAATATGACAAAATATTTTTGGTAATTTAAGAGCAGCTATAGTTTTAAAAAGCAGTCCACTCACCCCTCCCCACTTTTAGCTTGAGACTGTAGCATAGTGCAGGCTACACTGCCATGTGCAAGGAACATACTTTTTTCTTCCTCACTTCAAGCTTGATGAAATGTTCTGTGGAACCTGAAAGCTTACTTTTGTGCTTTATAGTTAATCTTAATAAATGTATTGCATTACTCTCCCTGTTTTGATTTTCTAGCGGACCAGCACATCTGTTTTTGAGAAGAGGGAAATTAAAGAATATTACCATTTCTGAATTATGCTTTGCAGATATTCTCAACCCCAATAATGTGACTGGATGTGTACAAGTTAGGTTCTGATCACACACTGAATTTTAAATGCCTTTGTAAATCTCTCCAAACAATGTGCTGCCATATATTTGAAGATTATGTCTTCAAGAGAGACTAAATAATGTTTAGCGGAGCTAAATTAACATACTTAAAAATATCTCCCGTATAGAATAGCACACTTCTGTACCATAATGTGTTGTGTGCTTTCATAGGCCTTTGAACTTTAACTCTAATTGTTTTTTGTGGAGTATGCTTTTATAAATAATTTCTGTCGTTGCAGACTATATGCTGCTTTCTTTTCTTTGACGACTCTTAAGTACTGTAGTTTCTGTGAGATATGAATGAAAGCTTGTTGGATCAGTTCTATGAAAGGTTGTTACATTAAAATGTACTTCGTAAGGTGATAGATACATATTTTGAGCCCCCCCCCAAAAAAAATTCTTTCTGAAAGACTAAAATCTCCTCAATTTTAGTCTCACAACTTAGTTTCTTAATTTCAGCTACTGAGCTTTAACAAATGATATAAAATTGCAAGCTGTGTACAGCAGTGTTGCAGGGCAAAAGCTGAACATCTTGCAGGTTTTTTTTTTTTTAATAGCTGTAGATTACATTCAAAGTCACATTATTTTCCTGACCACAGGTCATATAACACAAGCAAGTGTACAGATCAAGGATACATTGGGTGGTATAACTTAGTTTGGAGGTTTAGTTATAATTCTGTTTCCTCAGGTGCACAGGCCCATACTTTTCCAAGTTATTGGCTTTGGTTTTTTTTAATCCTGATAAGGTGGTATTGAATTTTGACATAGTCTCTGAAGCATCTTCTCTCCTTTGGTTCCAGAGTTTAGTAATACAATGCTGGGGACTAGGTATAAAATCTGGGTTTTAGAAAGGCATCTTGATGTGGGTGTGCAGGGTTTTGATCTCCACAAAGCTCATTTTCAGTCACATGCTTCCCAACAAAAGAAGGAATCCAAGGTGCATGTGTGAGTT
Source organism: Podarcis melisellensis (assembly GCF_964234715.1). Taxonomy (NCBI): domain Eukaryota; kingdom Metazoa; phylum Chordata; class Lepidosauria; order Squamata; family Lacertidae; genus Podarcis; species Podarcis melisellensis. Next base: position 35,195,116 of record NC_138537.1, read on the forward strand.
CACTTGAAGAACAGCTCTGAGAAGGTCAAGAGGCCACACTCTTTCATCTAATTGAGTTTAGAAAAGGTTATATCAGGCAAAGGAGAAGGTGAGGCAGAGTCATAACGGATGAAAACCATAGCCAGGCTGTACCTTTGTGCTGAAAAAAATCAAATTTTGCACCAAGAAATAAGAACAAACATAAGAAGAGCCCTACTGGATCAGACCAAACTCATTCATCATCCCATTTCCCACAGTGGCCAATGAGTTGCCTGTGAGAAGTCCACAAGCAGAACATGAGAGCAATAGACCTCTCCCACTGTTGTTCTCCGGCAATTGGTATTCAGAGGCATGCTGTTCCATTTTCAGCAGGGTTGAAACAGAGTGCTGGACCAGAAGGAGTTCTAGTATGACCCTGCTGACAAGCACCAGAGTGCTGCACCAGAAGGGGCTCTGACACAACCCTACTGGTGTCCCAATTTGGGGGATGAAAATTAAAATAATGCTGACTCTTATTGAGACCTGTGCATGCATTGGACACATTGCTCTTCGCTGCAGATGATGGAGGGCAAATGCACATGCCTGGGTCGACATTTTTAGGAAGGGAGTCTAAAGAGCTGACGCAAATAATGATGACAAGAGATAGGCCTCATTGATAATTAAAAACCAGCAAATCACTAAGTCCAGATGACATCTTATCTAAGAGTTTGTAAAGAACTCAAATGTGAGATTGCCGATCTTCTGACATGTACCTCACCCCTAAGATCGGCCTCTGTGCCTGAGGATAAGAAAATGGCCAGTTTAACATCAGTTCTGTAAAAGGAATACAGTGGTACCTTGGATTACATACGCTTCAGGTTACATACACTTCAGGTTACAGACTCAGCTAACCCAGAAATAGTACCTCAGGTTAAGAACTTTGCTTCAGGATGAGAACAGAAATCGTGCAGCAGCGGGAGGCCCCATTAGCTAAAGTGGTGCTTCAGGTTAAGAAGAGTTTCAGGTTAAGAACGGACCTCCAGAACGAATTAAGTTCTTAACCCGAGGTACCGCTGTACAGGTTGAATGCAAAAAATTACAAGCCATTTCACTTACCATCTGTTCCCGATAAAATAGTTACAACCATTATTAAAGATTAAATGAACAAGCATATAGAAGGACAAATCGTCCTCAGGAAGAATCAGCATTGGTAAATCCTGTCTGTGAAATCTTAGAGCCAACAAGCATGTGAATAAGGGTGATCCAGTAGACATGGTGTAAACTTTGAAAAAGCTGTGTACTGTACAGTGTCCGGGTTGCTTATGCATCAGCCAAAGAACTGGAAGCAAAGGGTAGGAATAAATTGATGGTTCTCACAGTGGAGGAATGTAAGAAGTGGGGTCCCCTAGAAGTCAGAATTGAAACCAGCGCTTTTAAACTTGCTTATAAATTATCTGGATTTGGGGGTAAACAGTGAGGTGAGCAAGTTTGCAAATGATACCAAAGCATTCATGTGGAGAATATGGATAGAGAGAAGTTCCTCCCCCCGCCCCCCCCTTCATAATACTGGAACATGGAGTCATCTGATAAAGCTGAAGTGTGGGAAATTGAGGACAAAGGGGAGTTATTTTTCACACAGCAAATAGTTGAGCTGTAGAATTTGCTTCCATGGGATGTGGGCATGACCACCAACTTAGATGGCTTTGAAAGAGGATTTAACAAATTCATGGACGATAGTACTATCAGAGGCTACTAGTCACATTGCCTCTATATTTGCTACTGGGAAACAGGATGTTGGATAAATTTGGCCTTTTGTTCTGTTCAAGCAAGGCTCTTCTTACATTCTGGCCAGCCACTGATCTTTCCAGAATTTCTCTCGGGAGCCTGGGATCCCTCAACCCCCAGATATTAATGTTTTCCCACATCTGCCTTACACACTGATGTATGTAATGGGAAAGCAGTGGTTTGGGGAAAGTGAACAATGCAGACATTGGTCTGTTTCACAAGAGTCACTGAACTGCCTGGGAACTACCTTAGAAAAAGCAGAGAACCTGTTAAATGTCTCCTTTTGAACCGCTTACCACCAAGAATTATCTCCAGAACATAACATTTTTATGTAAACTGACCCACTGTCTTGTAAGGAAACAGAGTTACCCCTGATGAATCTCTGACTTGGAGAGAAGCTGAAAATTGTTACTTTTCAAATGAAAGACTTGTAATGGCTCTAAATAGAGCTGGCCAGTATATTTGCTGTAACCTCCTTGGTCTAATTGTTAGTTGTTGCTTTAGAGCTGCCTCTGGGTTTTAATTTGCGCTGTGCATGAATACCGCCCCTTTACTGTAAAAACCACATGCCTCTTGCTGCAGATAAATTCCCTAGACCTTATCAGAGTTCTAAGAATGTTCTTATTCCCTACACCACCCTTTCGCTTTAGACCCTCCCGTCTCTGAGGTTCCTTGCTCCCTATTGAGCATTTTTGTCGCCCCGACCATAATGTTTCACTCCTAGAATGCCACACAATAGAAGCTCACTATTTCAGTGGTCATTTGTAATGAAATCTATTTTTATTCTTTCATACGATGTCTTACATGTTTGGTGATACTATAGATGATGGGGGGGGGAGTCTTGTTTTAGAAACCCATTTAATTTCATATATTTAGGCCTCCACTTTAAGTTACCCCCTTCCTCACCCACCCCCTTTTTAATAGCTTGGGCAGCATAACTAAAGCCATGGTTCTTGGAATTAATGGAACTTCCCTTTTTTATATATATAAAAATGTTGTGGTAGTTGGTCTAATTTGTTAGCTTAAAACCGACAGCCTTCACTGTGGGGAAAGGGGTACATTAAAAAATCATAAGGATGAAACATATCATCCAAATATAATTTCTCTTTGTAGCACAATACCATGTTCTGTAGCGTATATATCTCATTTGTCTATGTGTGCATGCCATGAGCACAGACAAGCTTATACATAACAAGCTTGTTGGTCTCATAAAAGAAAACCACTTCAGTCAGAATAATTTTTTTCAGCAAACCTTCCAAGAATTCCAGCTGAAAATCTAGGCACTCCCAACAAAGCTGTATAACACAATGCCTTCTGGGAACCACAGATGCATCTATTTACGTATTTCCCTTTCAGATAAGCTGTGGACATAGCCTGAAACTGGAGGGCTGTAGAAGTCTTCCTCAGCTGGTAGAATATTGTATTAGAAAGATAAATTTTCGAGTATTTCAAGAAGTAAAAATAGCATATTAAAAATACACCTATTCATCAACCAGTTTTGACCAATAAACTGATTTGTTTCATGGCTGTACAGTATTATAAACAATGGGTAGTATTCATCTTGTCCCAACAGGGCAAGGATTTCCACTTGCGCAGTGGAACACCCCTCTGCTTCTCCTGTGTGTGCCCTGAGGCCTCCCCAGATCTGCTCCAGAGGGTTAGTGCAATCCCTAGAAGAGATTTAGGGAGAGCACGGATAAGGAAGGAAAGGGTGATAATGTTCCACTGTGGAAACAGAAATCTTTTCACTGATAGAACAAGAGACTTTGTGCCACATTGGATTACATCCGATGCTGCTCAGCTCATCATACGTTGACATCATTTTTTCACAGTTCTTGTTTCAGTTATTTTGGTTTGGGCACTGAGACAGCTTTGGTTGTCTTTTTCCTATAGAAAAGGGGGCGCATGTTCCAATCTTGACCATGCTGCCCATTCAGAAGGCTTGAAGTTGGTGCCCATCACATGATGGACTTGGCTTTAAACCTTACTTTCTTCGTGGACTGGCTGTGTGATTGAATTTCCCTTGAGGAACTCAGTCATGCAGCCAGCCCAGCCATGTCCCAAGCTGCCCCACACCTGACGTCACGTGGACTCATGCTGGGCCAGTTATCGCCAGTGTGCAAGTCCCACCCATGCCTTATAGGATGCAAAGGGTGCTGAGGTCATTCCATCAGCTATAAAGGGTCAGTAAACCAAGGTTTCGTGTTTCCATAATGAAAAAATATATAATATCACTCTTGTAAAAGGTCTGTTGAAAGGGTGGTTCTTGCAGAGATATGAGCATTTGTTTGAGAGTGATAGCTCTCAGAGTAAAGAAATTTTGAAGTTTTAGGATCTGCAGTCACCTTGGCCATGGTTTCTGAAACAAGGATAGTAGTGAAGTTTCAGGGGGAACAGTGGGATTCCAGTCAGGAATTTTCCAAACTGCTCACTGGAAATACCACATCTTATGAAAATGTACCAGCATGAAAAAATGTAGTAAAACCATTTTGTAATATTTTACAATAGTAACCCTTCAGAAGTCCTCTCTGCATTGCACAACTGGGTGTTTTCCTTGTTCTTATTAATAGAAAGGAGGAGAAATATTAAATTCCTTTGAAAACTAAAAGTTTAGATTTCTTATACTTTCACTAATAAATTCAAGATGTTCATATTAGTAGGATTTGGTGTTATGAGTTCCAAGCAATTTAACCTATAATTCCCTAGTGATAATTTCAGAGGTCACTAAATTATGCTGGTATACTTTTATATAATTATATTTTTTATTACTTCTCAGAACTCATATTTAGCCCTCCCCAGAGCCCACCCATGTTCTGGAGGTGTGGAAGCCTTTAGTTTGCTCCCTTTGAGAGTGTGTAACATCTGTAAATTTTAGTCTAATTATACATAAATCAAGTATATGTAGCTCAGATTGTCCATATACCCAACATTTTACAACACTGCTACATGAATGAAAGTCGGTAGCTCAGTCAAGGCGTGACTTGCTTTTGTGCTGCGATGCCCCATTTGCTGGGATCCAAAGTACCACACATACCATGTTACACTTGTGCACAAGAGCTTTCTGAGTCCCATTCTGGTAGCAACCCCCTGCACTCCCCCAAAAGACCACACCTAAAGTAAGGGGCCTTCAAAGAGTGGCAGTCCACAAAACCACCAGAAGGACTGTGTACACATCATCTTCAGGCAAAAGTACACATTGGAGGGGAGGAACTGAATCTCGTCTAATATGTAGTTAATAGAACTTGTGACAATGTTCATGCAAGTATTATTGGCAAATAAGGCTTTCATGTGATCTGTGGGAGTCTGTCAACCTATAGATATCAAGAAAAGCACCAAGCGTTGTTTGTTTGCATTTTATATCTGCACCAGCCATCTACATAAACTACATAAATCTGCACCACAAGACACACATTAGCATTGTTAATGGAAGGTTTTCACAGAATTGTAGAGACTACATTCTGTTCTTTTAATGCCAATGATACAGCAGATAATTATGAAAAGTCATATATGTAAGAACTTGCAATTTGTATATAATGTGCTGTAACCTAGTGAACAATTAATTCCAGAACAGAAGTTCAACAGAAGTTTTTAAGCAGCCCTGATTTGCCCTGGAAGATGCTCCAATTCAGCTTCTTTTCTTGAAAAACCAGAAAACTTATACGTAATTTTCCGAATCGTGGTGGGTGGGTGGTGCCACACTGTGGGTTTTGTATAACCAAACCAGCAGACGTCACCTCGTAACATGAATCATGATGATACCATAGTGTGCACAAGAGGCTGGGACAAAAACAGTCACTCAACTCACATAAACAGATGACCTTTCTGGGTCATTTTCCTGACATGCAGAATGGTGTCATTGTGATGCATGTTAAGTTTAGGATTGAATCAATGGCCTCATGGGTCAGAAGGAAGCTACTCACTCAGAATATATAGTGATATAATTTTTATTTTATGTTTTTGGTGGTTGGTGGTATGTGTTAGAAGAATTGCTCAGATTCTTCGGAATATAAAAACTTAATTAAATGCACAAATAAAATTATCAGCATACTGACATTAAGATCAAAAGTTGTGTCCAACACCCCAGCATTCTAGACTAGCGAGTCATCCAAGTGATTTATGTTTGGATATGACAAATACTTTATAGGGTCCAATAAAAACTCATGTTTTGTTCAGAACTAAGCCCTGTTTCTCTTAACTTTTTTAAAAGGTCATTTCCTTCAAGCATGGAAAAGAGTTAAGTTGTTTTCTCTACTTAGTTTTGACTCAACAGTAAGAATCTTACTTTCTTGATCTTTTAATCCAAACTCACTGCTTTGCATCAGTGTAGGAATGAAGATGAAGCTGAAAACTCATAATCTTGCAAATCATAGTGGTTGGTTGGTACCACACATTAAGCTTTGTAAAATCCAAGCATCTGTACTCCAAGCTACACAGTTCAAACATATATATACAAATTTAGACCTTAAATAGCATTAGGTTGCTTTTGTTTTATTACTTTGGAGGAAATCATACACACACATATTCCAGAAAATAGAGAAACATTAATTGCATCTGTCATCTTGCATAATTTTCATTTAATATGGAAGGGAGGAGTGCAGGATGCAGTCTGCTAAAGTACACCATAAAACAGTTTGACTAGTGGAGGAGATCATGACAAATATTTAATATATAAACATTGATTTTTATATTTGTTGGAAGGTCATTTGAAAGCAGCATGATTTGTTTCAGTAAACATATTTCTACATAACACCTCTCACAGCTGTTAACATCCAGCTGTTTCGGGAATGTGATATTCCTTGTTCTATGCTGTGACTTTTGAGGATAAATTATGACATATTTTCCAGACAGCTAATTAAGAACAAATAGGCTTGTGCTGACCGGTTATGTATTCTTCACTGCTGAGAGCTATACATAACTGCAGCCAAATTAAGTATCATACAAGCCAGTCCTACCATCATAGATTACCCATTTAGTCTTACTTGGATTAGGCAGCACTCAGCAGGGCTGTTGCTTGTTCTTATACAAGGAACCCACCCATGGCTGGAATGGTGAGAGACTTTGCCAATGGAATCCATCCCGGAAAAAAAGAATGAGGAGGAATAACAAAGGAACATAATCTTGAATTTTCTCAACACTCCCAAATAAGAGCTTATTGTAACATAGCAAAGTACATTCTCATGCCATAAAAAAACATAGGAAGACAGGCCTGCTGGAATGGACCCAAAGGCTTTTCTAATCCAGCATCTTGTTTCCCACAGTGGCCAACCAGATGCTTATGTGAAGCTCACACGTAGGACGTGACTACACTAGTCCTCTCCCATTGCAACTGATAAGCAGAGGCATGCTGCCTCCAATTCTGGAGGTGGTATACAGGAGATAGTGTATCAGAACTAGTAGCTATTGAAAGCTTTATCCCATTTTTAAGATGATCAAGGGTCTGGAAACCAAGCCTTTTGAGAGACCTGAGTATGTTTAGTCTGGAAAAGAGGCGACTGAGAGGCGATATGATCGCCATCTTCAAATAACTCATAGAAGATGGAGAAAGCGTGTTTTTCTCCTGCTCCGAAGGGTAGGACCCAAAACAGTTAAAAGAAAGGAGATTCCCACTAAACATCAGGAAGAACTTTCTGACAGTAAGAGCTGTTTGACAGCAGAAAGACGCTCCACTGGTAGGTGGTGGAGTCACCTTCCTTGGAGGTTTTTAAGCAGAGGCTGGATGGCCATCTGTCATGGATGCTTTGGTTGAGATTGCTGCATTGGAGGCAGTTGGACTAGATGACCCTCAGGGTCCCTTCCAACTCCACAATTCAACTCTGAATATGGCTTACATTGGATTTTTGTGTAACGTGATATGAAGCAAGTAGTTAAGGCTATAAAATGCTTGGTGAATTAAAAATGTTGTATAATTGACCAAAGCCTGCTGTAACTCTGGTGCAGAGGAAGTGAAACAAGCCACAGAAAAATTGGATGACACCTTTAATTCCTGGTCTGATGCATGTTTTTGCTCTCAGTTGGATGTTGGCAGTGTTCATATAAAACCACAGTCAGCAGATTGCAAACACAACAGAGCAGCTTTCACTGAGATGGAAACACTCTTTAAGGCCAGGTCTTAAAACAAGACCACACACACGCTGATTGCTTTGGGTGCGGCAAATTTATTTTGATGTTAAAATGTCACCAAACATTTTGAAATTATCTAATATCATCTTGTTGATTCCCAGTGTCATAATGAGTCGTACCTATAATGTTCTTTTCCTGATACTTCCTTCGTGAAATAAAAAAGGAGGGTCTGTGCACCCAGTTAAGCACAACTGAGCACATTTTGTTTGCCAATATTCTCACCATGCCTAATGGGAGAGCAACTGTCATTAATCCTAGATGAACACTGGTTGAGCATTCTCACCAGAATGTAATTCCTGAATGTACCAGGCACAACCAAACTGAGTAAAATAGGTAAGTGATTAGAATTTTACATTAGACTCAAGGGCAGGGCAATCCTACAAAGGTCTTCCAGTCGACCTTCCTGGGAGCTTAGAATTGCTCTCTGATGGTAGGAATTTAAATGCTTTAATAATTCTACCTTTTATTTTTGAAGATCTCAGTTCATTGTGGCCAAAGAATTGACAGGTTAAGTTGATACATATATGAAATTCAGGATCCTGCCCCATTACTTCTTCACCTGTTCACTGTCACTTTTCAAGAATTTCTCCTTTTTGTGCAATTCTTAAGGGCAAAGGAGGCAACAAAGAATCTGGACTGAGCAACCAGGTTCCTAGTCCACAGCTCCTAAGCCTATTCCTTAGGACTCTGTCTCTTCTACCTTCCCTTCACGTGGATTTCTGAATTGCACTATCTGTCTTGCCCATATGGGCTCTTTGCCCTTCATGTTGCCTGCTTTCTAGGGTTTTTTTCCTAGTTAGCATTCCTCCTTAGCCTTCTTCATGCATGACCTCCTTCCTTAGGACCTGTGTTAGGTGTGAAACCAAGCCACACTGACCACCACTTCAAAGACTGTGGGTTTATTACTGCTGACAGCTTTGTTCCCTGAGCAGTTGGTATCTTTATGAACCTTCTGTGAAACCACACCAACTCAACCAATTAGTGTTGGAAACTTTACTACCACAAGAACAATACTGTATAGAATTGGATAGGCAGCATCTACTCATTAGTTAACTGGAATGGGGTCTTTTTCTTTCATCATTGTAGAGTATATGCAGTCGCTTTTTTTTTGGAAAGCGTTGTTGATCTTTTTGTAGAAGTACATTATAAGATTCCACTGTGAATACCACAGAACAACTTTGGGATGCTAGTGGCCTGGGGAACTATGAGATCTATTAATATAACTAATGAATAGAAACTATGTAATGTCAAGGTTATCCTGTTTTGCTTTCTCCTCAATGACTCGCCTATATTGGGTCAAATGTTCAGGTAATACTATGTCATCCCCCAACTGTACTATTCCTCCTTTGTGGGCACAGGAGCCCCTTCCAATGGCTAGCTGGTTTCAGCCATGCTGCACCTGCTGAATAACAACAACAACAATAATAATAATTTATTTGTAGCCTGCCCATCTGGGCAGATGGATTTAAAATACATCAAAATGTCACACATTAAAAACTTCCCTGAACAGGGCTGCCTTCAGATGTCTTCTAAATGTCAGGTAGTTGTTTATTTCCTTGACATCTGATGGGAAGGCGTTCCACAGGGCAGGCGCCACTACCAAGAAGGCCCTCTGCCTGCTTTCCTGTAACCTCACTTCTCGCAGTGAGGGAGCCGCCAGAAGGCCCTCGGCGCTGGACCTCAGCATCCGGGCAGAATGATGGGGGTGGAGACGCTCCTTCAGGTATACTGGGCCGAGGCCATTTAGGGCTTTAAAGGTCAACACCAACACTTTGAATTGTGCTCGGAAACATAGAATTTTTGGCTTATTTTTCTGTAAACTACTGACTTTCATGCCACATACTACATTGCTTTTGAATCACATTTCCATTTTGAAAGCAGTTTGCCATTTCATGGTGAGCAACTGCTGTTCAAGAATATCCAATCAAATACTGCTTTCCTGCTTATTTATTACATTTGTGGCCTCCCTTTTCACCAAAAAGAGCTCAAGGCAGCCAACAACAATCAGTGAAAAAACAATAATATAAAAATTTTAAAATAAAATAAAAAACAAGACAAGTAAAACATTCATATAAATAAATAAAAGCAACTAGTTAAAAGCAATTGCGACATATTTAGAGATCGACTTAAGACATAAAGGCCTGACTAAATTTTTTTAAAATTGTCTGTTGGCTACCCTAGGCATATTTATTCGGGAGTAAAACATATTGAATACATTGGATCTTTCTCTAAGGATAGACAGTTTAGGCTGCACTGCTCCCTTTGGTTTGATTAGTTTCACGGTCTTTCAGTCTTGATCCAAGTCTACAGCAGCGTAAGAAATGCTGACTAAATCCTACCTGCTCTGTGATTGCTGAGTGGTGAGAGAAAGCTGGTATAGATTTGTAAAAATAAAAACAAATGGAGCATGCTCCTCAGTTAAGAGGTGTGCTTATGTGATCATTTGGAACGAGGATGCTTTAGAGAGCAGAGGTATTGATAAGATCTTTTTCAGTGCAGTTTTTGACAGGGCTCCTTCAACTTCCTGCTTTTATCATTTCATATTTAGACACATTCATCGTCATGGGAGAGTCCTTTTTGGAACTTGGAAGAAGGGCTTTCGGTAGCTTTGTGTGGGAAAAGATTGGAATGAGAAAATATGCTTCCAGTTTTTGTAAGCGTTGTTCTTCATGCGAAAAAATGTTGCTAGTAAAATATTGTCTGCTTCCCCCCTTCCCTTTTTAAGAATGCATTCCAGAATATCCCATTGTACTAGAGAAATATCATATTCTCCCTTTGAGCAAACCAATATTGGCCGGATTAGCAGCTGAAGAGAGCAGTTTATTAAATGGATTCCTGAGACTATCCCACCCCAGCTGTATTGACAAGAAATTATGACTTGGGTTTAAACAACACGCCTTTGTTTTCTGAGCATGATCTATAGCTACCATTGAAAATAACCAAGTGATATCATATTGTTGAGCAAAATTCCCTTAGCAACTGATTCAATATTTATGGGAATAGGAGGCCAAACGAGGAAAGCCAAACTTGCTGCCGCTGCATCAACTTTGTTACCATACACTCATTTGGCTTGGGCTTATTTTGTGCATGAATTGCTGTAAAAGCTTTCACCATTCATGAGTTATTACTTTGTGCTGCTTGTAAAAGAGCAACTTATCCCATTTTCACTTAACAGGCCTTCATAGGGCTGTAGCTTGTCTGAGAAGATAAAGCACTTATGTTTGAAAGAGAAGGTACTTCAGGGGAAAGCATTCCATGTGGGTTTGGTGTACCTCCAATCACAATCATTTCCTTTATAGGATAAGGAGAAGATAAAGCTCCAAAATATGTTTGTAAAGCTATATTTAGACTCTGTTAGTTGAAAATTAAAGTTGGTTAATTTACATTATTCTCTCTCTCTCTTTGTTTCCTGATTATTCTAGTAATTATTTGTGTTAATTGTGAGAGATTGCATTGCTGTATAACAGAATTGTCATCTTGTGGTTCACCTGACCGTTCCTGTATTCTGATATTCTTTTTCATCAATCAGTGGGGAGTTAAAGGCATTATTCAAAACCCTGCTATTTCCTTGACAGTGGAGGTTTGTGCCCAACAACTGCATGACATGGGGAGAAATTCAATAGGGAGAAATTCACCCCTTACCACAGAGCTGCAGTGATGTGAAAGAAACACCTTCTGCACCACTTGAATTTCTTTCTACATTTCAGTTGTTAAAGGTTGTGGAACCACAGTCTGGAAAGGAGTTGGCAACCCTAATTTGATGGCTAAGCAGAGGGCTAGAGTAAATAAACGACCACTCAGGCCCCTAGCAGCTATACTGTTTCATATTTCTGTCAACAGTGTCTGGATGGTAATAGCTAGCATTATGGACAATCACAAGTAAAGCAATTACAGTCTGTGCTGTATATATTTGAAAAGGCACAATCAACCAGGATGTAGTTCCCATTCCTATCATTCCCGTGGAGCGTCTTCAGTAGGACTCCCTATAGATCATACCCATAATCTATCTATTTCCAATAGTACTACACAATTATAGAGGAAGTATATTATGATGTGGCTTCCCTTTAAGAAAATACTTGTTTGTTTCTTTTTAAAAAGGGCACCTCCCTCTGAAATGGGATATAAATGACCAGCTTCAAAGCCAGAAAAAAAATAGTGATCTTCACATACTGACATTTCTGCCTTGTCTATTTTGTGTAAAATTATAAGCATTGCAAAAGTTCCGCAAAAATCTCTAATGTTTTGGTAACTCTTCTCTTGTTCAGCGATTATGTGTTAAAGGATGTTTGGATTGTTATACTTGTATGGAAAAATTGCTGCAATCATCCACTTGTGGTGGCATGGTGTCAATAACTGGTGTTTATAGCTTGGGAAAACCAGAGTCAAATAAAGTTCTTTGGGCCCTGAGCCAGTAGGGATTAAGACACTTGATCCTTTGTGCCACCCTAGGATTTCTAAAGCCACTTGCCTTAATCTGCTGCATTGGAAAGCAAACATGTAGCATCAAGAAACAAGGAGGCGACAAACATTACTAGACTTTGTCAAGTTATCATCCAGATAAAAGGATGTGATGCCACTTCTTTCGCCACATACAGACCTCCTCTTTCCATTTCTCCTAGAAGTGAGAGATCTAGGAATGGGACTACTGGTTTAGTTACACTTGAATGAGAGGAAGCATAAATACCTGTGACATTTGCTGTACTAACAGACCCTCAAACAAAGCATTTTTGAAGCAGACATCCTTGAAGTTGGCAGCATAGGTACTAATCCTGCATCAGATCTAGTTCACACATTTGTTAACAGGCACATTAATTTTGAAATTGGATTTTTGCACATAACATCCTTGTGTTTGGAAATGGTTTTGTTCTCTGCTGCAGGTTATTGAGAGAATTTGTATTTATATTTTGCACAAGTCAACTAATTATTTGCAGAACTTCTGGATTCTTCCTCAGGCAGCTGTTGTCTGTTAAGGTATAGCCTCCTGGGGTGTACAGCCTTGCCCAGAATACAGTGCACAGAGATGGCTCACCCTCCTTTGGGACAAGACAGCACAGTGTCTTTGATGCTTAGTAGAGCTGTACTGTTTTGTAACTGCCTAAGGACATGGCTCAAAGACTACCACTTATGTTGCCTTGTTTTGTATAGCTATCTGTTGTCATGAACAGAGATGGAATAAAAACCTTGCAATTTCCTGTTGCAAACCCGCTAAAGAATAGGGGAGCTTCTTGCAAAATGCCTGGTAATGTTTACACACACTGAGTGCATGAGGTGTTCCTTTATTACCAAGAAGTGTATGGAATAAGAAACCAAAGGAAAATTTCCCAAGCAATGGCTAATAAACCATGAATCGTCTATAGGAACAAAATTTATCCTGTCAAATAAATCCTTAATTACAATAGCTTCCATCCATATGTCACTTTAATTCATCTCACAACGTGAAAACATCCTCATCTTTATAGTACAGCTTTCCTCATCAGATTGAAGGAATGATCTAAATGCGTATTCTCTATCTTGTTTACTAAATTTGTCCCAATAAGTACAAATAAGGTTGTCAGGGCTAATTTTGTGCTATGCCATGCCCCATGACAGCCATTTAATGTTATGCCACACCTCTTTAATGGCAGCCATTTTGTGACTGGTGCCCTCAGCACCCTTTCAAAACTTGAAATGTGTTTTTGAGGTTCCTTAGTATGAGGGACCAAACACTGACATTCTATTGTGATTCAGATTTTATTTCCAGGGCTGTCAAACACACTTCATGGGTGTATGTCCAGAATCCTTTGTGGATTCTGCTTCTTTTTTCAACAAGACTGGGAGACATACATCTAATCAAACCAAACACAGAGGAGACCCATTGATTTCAGAAGGTCTATTTTGAGTATGACTAACATTGGACAGCACACAGTGGGTTGAATTTAACTAAGTCCTGTTCATAGTAGATCCATTGAAATGAGTGAACCTAAGTTAGTCATGTCCATTAACTTCACTGAGTTGGCTCTTTGTAGCACTAGTGTTGAATGTTTTTACTTGTTGCACACAAGCAAAGTTCGGAGTGGGGAGCTTTGAAAGATGTGGGGGAACCAAGAGCTTCATATAGTGTGCAGATATCAATAGCATGGTGTGATTCAGTTGTAAACAAAAATGTAATTATTAGATCCATCCAAGTATATGAAGCTGCAGAATTACAGTGGCAAAGATGGGTTTTTTGTTGCTGTTCTTGAACAAGTTAAGTTTCCTGGTTTTCCCACAGCACCCTCCAGACTTTAATTAAGGTTATTCTACCTAATCTACTTTCTCTTGCAATTACACATTTTCTTTCCATGACTCATATTCTGAATATGACCTTTGGCATGCAGCAGTGCAAGTATCAGATAATCTGCCTAGAAAGAATGTTCTGCCCATCTGCATGTCATTTCAGTAATACAGGGGGGCTGTTTTATTGTCCATTAGCAATAAATTAATGACGTATGTCCTGAACCAAGGTACAATGTACCAGTGGTTCTCAGGGATTTTTTTTTAAGAGAGGGATAAATATGTTCATGCATAGATATAATCATCATTGCTCCCATTTTGAAGATAAGGGTCCAAAATCTAATAATACTGAAGACCACAGTCTTAGACAAGATGCTGTATATTATTCCTCTGTTCCTCTGTATTTTTTTCTATCTGTGCTGAATTTGCTTATAAAATTGAACTCACGTACACCAGTCAAATAAAGCAGGCTGTAAGCGCAAGATGGAAATAATCCCTACTCCAATATTTACTTAAATTTTGCTTTGAGTAAAAGGTGTCTCATTATCTCCAGCAAATTTTAACTGTGGTCATGGATGATGTTTGGCAACATCTGGAGGTCCCAGTGTTCCCCATACCTCATGTGAACAGTGCCTAAGGCTGCAATCCTATACACATTTTTCTGACACCATTGCATTCTGTGGGATTTGCTTCTGAGTAGACATGTGTAGGGTTGCTCTGGAAATCCCATTGTAATCAGCCACATTTAGTTCTAAGTAAATGCAGCTATTCTCACAAAGGCAGCTTTCAGCAACCTCAAGAGTTGGAGAGGCAGTCATAAGGACATGGGGACAACAGCATTTCACATTGTCATCAAAGACAATCACAGAAGGCGGCTTAATGAAAGTAAAAATTACAAATCCTGGTTCTGAGTGTGGCAGCATTGCTTTGGCCAGATTCCAGGTTTCCTGTTGGCAGGCCACTGTATCATTCCTACTTAAGAAATTTATTTCTATGCTCCGGACTGTTAGACACCATCTTTGGGGTGTGGTAGGTGAGGGTGAATTGAATTCATGTTCATAAATTTTTTCCAAGCCTTTCACAGATGGAGTGTAATTCTTCGCCCTCCTTTGCCTAGCATTGCCAGTTGGCATGTCTCTTAGATTATTCATTGTCAGTGCATTTGGTAAATCCTCCTCAGCAGGTGTTGAACATTAATATAAGCCAAAGGTATCTGAAGAGAGTTCCAAGCTCCCCCGCTGGTCTTTTCATCAATTTTCTGTGTCCCGGGTCACTTAGTATCACTTTGCAATTTTAATGAAGTTTTTAAAATAATGCACATAGAATCCTAATGCACACATATTCAGAGGCAAACTGAAATTGCTACATCTTGCTTTCCAAGATGTTTGAGTATAAAGAAATAATTCTATACTCCCTGTATATGAATGGATCGCTGCAAATATATATATAACATGGGGCGGGTGACTCCTTACATATAGAAATAGCAGGTGAGACGTGTAACAAAATGGTACTGCGTTGAATGTTCTAGTTAATCAGCTGTCCATACCTTCTGTTAGAATACTCCATTTTATAGCAGTGGTTCCCAAACTTTCCTCCCTTCATTGACCATTTGAAATTTGCTGCGGGTCTTGGTGAATCACTTAATTCTTTTTCAGCCCGTTGTGGCAATTGTGAAGCACTTGGCTAGATTCTGTATGATTTTTAATTGTATTTTTATTGCTTCTTTGGTTCTTTATATATTTGTATCCCACAGGGTTCAAATTGTAATGCAATAAAATACAATACAAGAAATAAAAAGAAGCAATAAAAATACAATTAAAAACCAATATGAATATTTAATGGAGCCATGCCACAAACCACCTGAGTGAAGCTGACGGACTACTTGTGGTCCATGAACCACAGTTTGGTAATCTCTGTTTTGTACCAAACGATGTGTCATTGCAAACAGCTGTTTTTCAGAGGGAAGGAACAAAAATTCTCTCATAATATTTTGAACCATGTTATTGTATTAAAAGGGGCTATTTTTCTGGAGAGTTTATAACAGACTTGCATGGCGAATCAAAATAGCAATTAAGGACTGTTTGTGCTGTGTAGAGACTGCTAGTTGATATAAAGCTATATTCAAACATTCCTTCTGTCAGTGGTGGGCCTGAGATCTATTAGGCTGCTGCTTTTTCCCTTTTCCTTCAGCCTTACTTTTCAGTCAGGACATGGAGCATTGCATCAGTTAGAAAGCACGCTAAGTCCAATCTCCCAGCACAAACCAGATGACAGGAATATAGCCATATATCTGATTACGCTTTGATTATGGAACTGTCATCAGTTTGGCAGTCTGTGATTTTGCAGATGTAGTTGTAATGACCATGGACAGTCTTTTCTGCAGTGCCAACAGGAGCAGACGGGAGCGGTTCTGGAGAGGCAAAGGGGCACACTGTTATTGAAAGATGACACTTTCCCACCCTCCAGCAAAATGAAATATAAATCTGTGCAACCCGTAAAGAAAGTGAACACATTCATTGTGCGGAATTCAGTGTGACTATTCTTAAATTGCTTTAAATATGCCAAAAGCAAAAAAAAAAAAAAAAATGCTATGGAACAGGAAGGCATGTACCAGTAATAGTAGCTATTAGCACTAACATAGTAGCATATAGAAGTGATAAGGTATTCACCCATAAACTCATTTTTGGATATTCCCGTACTCAAATGGTTACTTGAAGACAGTAAATGTTAGGGTCAGGTTCCAAAGAGAGGACAATTTTCATGCAGCTGTGCTGGCCTTTCTTCAAATAATGTGCACACTTTTCTTTGAAGGAAAAAGGAGTTTGCGTCCAGTAGTGTGCATCTGCGTAAAGTTTCCCCCCTGCCCCCGTTTGTGCAAGAAAAATAGCAGAAGTCTGTTCCCACGGGCTGAAGACTTTCCCTGGATCCTAGCCCAGGTGTCACATTTTAAATCTTCTTGTAAATACTATAAAGTAGAAGTATAAAGCAGTAGTAGTGTATGTGGCTTTCCTAACTCTACCCCTGTGGGTTGTGTGTTCCCTTGGAGAAGTTGAAAGAATCTTTGTGTGAATAATTGTGTGTGTATAAAATGGCGCGCACACTCACACACTTCCCCAGCCTATACTAACAAGTCCTCAGACTATACAAAAAAGGCTAGTTCTTCTAAAGCAGGCATCTTCAAGCTCGGCCCTCCAGATGTTTTTGGCCTGCAACTCCCGTGATCCCTAGCTAGGAGGACCAGTGGTCAGGGATGATGGGAATTGTAGTCTCAAAACATCTGGAGGGCCGAGGTTGAGGAAGCCTGTCCTAAAGTCAGGTGGGGAGATGGTACTTCAACTGGGCATTCTCTAACAAGTTTGTGCTTTTCAGACTTCCAGTCTGAAGGTTTAATTTGGGTTGAGCATTCCTTGAGTTTCCTCTTCTCTTCCCCACGAAGGTCCCCTGAGACATTAGATATTATTCAGTCTAGGGATGTTATTCAGTCTACTTACCATGGAGTAAATTTCATTGAATTCAATTAGGCTAACCTCTGAGTAGACATGTGTAAGGGAGTACTCTGTAAGAGAAATCAACGTGATTTGTCTTTTAAATGATGTTTCCCTAGTTCCATTGTTTGTATGGTTTGGATTGCCTAGGAAACCATAATAATCTTGTTACAATAAAGATTTAATCTCTCTGTGGTGCTAACGTTAGTTCAGAAAGTCAGGCTCAGATGTGCTGGTTGTCACAGTTGGAATATATTAGTTCAGAAATGCTCAGTTGATTGTGAGTGGGTTAGTTCCAGTTCCTTGTAGACAGACCTTACAGGGGCTGATGGAGGTAGGCTTAACACTCGCCTGAATGCTGAGGAGAATGAACACCAAGAGGGACCAGCTGCGCTGGGCAGCTGCGGTCAGTATGCAAAGCTAGATTATGATGATATGAACAGATGGAAGGAGCTTTGAAGAGCTCCAGGTTAGGACCAACACAGTTGCTTGCAAAAGGACCACAACCAAAGAAGCAAGGCCAGCTGTATCAATCCAGTTGACAGCTGTCTGTCATAATCCCTTTTACTCTTAAAGAACAGACAACTGTGGCTGCATTCCTCTGCATGCTCCAAATTAAGGCTTGGTTGTTTGATCTTTTACCCAGGAATTCACTATTCATCTGTCATTTAAATTTCTTCTGGTCTTTGTGTTTTCTGCAACTGAACAACAGCATTGCAAATTTAACCAAAATGTGATAGTCACCTCCCTGCTTAGATTTTTGCTTTGTTTTATATTCTCTTCTGACACCTGTTTCGTAGTTGCTTATGTCTCCCTGCTTGTTTCAAGTAAGTGTCACAGATCTTGTTGCAAACTGGCCAGATTCAGATAAATATTGGACATGGAAATTAAGACTGCAATCCTGTGTATATATATTTGGGAGTAAGACATATTTTGAACTCCGTGGGACTTATTTCTTATGTGATGTGCATAGGCTGAACCTGCACAGCTGCAATCCTGCACATGTTTACTTGGAAGTAAGCACGGTGGAACACAGTGGGACTTAATTTATGAGTGGTGCAATTTCTAAGTAATTATTCAAAGCACAGTGCTGCCCAAGATAAAAGCTACCTAGGGCATGATAACACTTTTAAGTCCTATTGATTTAAACTGGAGAGATTTGAAGCATGATCTTAATTCTGTCATTGAAATCAGTGGGCTTCAAAAGTGCTTAATTTTGCTGGAATGTGCCCCTAATGTCTTTCAGTGAACTGATTCTATTGGAATAGTAAGCAACTTTCTCAGTTACACAACTCTCTTTCATATAGAATAGCTTAATTTTCAGCTCAAAATTACACATTATGTGGATTGTATTATCCTTTTCTCTACTTATTGGTTAGGGGTTTTTTTTTGTTGAGGCAGAGGGAATTTAATCCTGAGCAGCCTGGGACATTTGAGCAGAAGGCTTCAGAGAAAGAGATTGTGTTCCCTTTTCTCCTTTTAATGGTTTCCACTTCAAACCACACCCCGCCCAAGTTTCTTATTCACTTTTGGGCAGCAAGTGGAAGTCTATGGGATGCCTGTGTCTTCCGCTTATCACTCCCTAGTGAAAAAGCAACTTCCAAAGGGTTCTTTTTAGCTGAAAAACTGACAGAGAAAGGGTTAACCAGTGTTCTCTGTATTAATTCTTAAACATTCACTAAAAGCCTTTCTATGCCTCCAGGCTTATGCAGACCATTAAAGAAAAAAATCTTTTTGCTACAGCTAGCCAGTGATCTACAATTTTTGCTTTGACATTATTTTTATTGTATTTATATCTGCTATATAGATCTCTGAAATTTTTTCTTTTTGAAACAGCAGCATAGAAATATTTCTTAAATTAAATTTAAATAAACAGAGCAGTGGTCAATTCTTGTTGAAAGGGCACATTGTTAGGCTATTCAGATAGTGACAACCGTGAAGCTTCCAGCATTTGTTTGAACAGTGATCATTGTCTCAGTCAGGTAGAAGCCAAAGCAACCTAAATCTCTGCTTTAATATACTCGATTCATTCCTATGGCTACAATCACCCACTCCCTGCCCTGCACAGTGAATCAATCAGACTATAGTCCCATTGATTTAAGTAAATTGAAATTAGAGGTGAGGCAAAACTTATCAGAAAATTTTGAGATTGTTTCTCTGAGGAAAAATATCCCCCAGGAAAAGAAGACCCTGCTCTATACCTTCCTTGGATATTTTGCTTGTCAGGAATGCATCCTTGAACTGTGGTAATACCTCTTGCTTGTCTGGATGGGACAGGTGTGTGTAGAATCTTCTGAACTTTATGTGGATGTGATGTCTCCTGCTTTACCTGTTGTCACACCCATTTTTGACTCTGACCATGGCATACCCTCCAACACAATGTGGCCCAAATCCGGGGGACCATCTTCCAGGTCTGAAATTCTGTGTGAATCATGTGACCCGCATGGAATTGCAGACCCAGAAAACTGCTTTGGGGGCATGGTGCCTCAAAACACGCATTTGGGGGCAACACGTGAGATCTTGGCCCAAAATCGTGAGATAGCATGGTACCCAAAATGGCTGTCATGCTCTCGCAGGGAAAACCCCCAAGATGTCCTTTTTTTCTCAGGGCAGTGATGCTACGGCCCCACACCAGAAGGTTGCCTATGAGGCAGTGCATCCCGGGATCAGAAAAAGGGTTTCCATCCCATGCCCTAGAACAGTGGTGAAATGGTTTCTTTCGCTCATGCCCCAATTTGCAGCCCACAAACAGGTGGAGAATTTCAAGAGTTTTCTCCACAGCTTTAGCTGGAATACAACACACAAATGCTCAATTGTGATCATGACCATGAAATTGTTATGTCTCACTAATTTTCAACAGCACATGACCCATGCTTTTATGTTTTTCCGAACATATATATTATGTTCATATAACTTCATATATTAGTTTCACATGCCAGTGGATAATTGATATTTTTGTTATTTGAAAAAAATAAAATCATATGTCTGTTTACCCTGAAACACTAAAATGTGGCTTCTTCATGGGTGATGTGCACTTTGACGGAAAGTTTAGAAAGAAATTGGTGGTTTTATTTTTGAAATGTAAATGCTTACATTGTAAACCATATCAAGAGACTCAACTGCAGTCAACAATAGAGAACTCAGCTCTATTCTATAGCTATGAATGACCCATGAGAGCATGCCTAGTATCCAGCTTATTGTTTTCAGAATGCTGATTATGTTTGTAGAATGGGTTTTAGAAAGCTTCACTATGTGCCCAGATCGAACTATTAGTGTGCATGTCACTTTTGCAGCATAAACAAAAGCAATTGGTTTCCAGCCCAAGGAGCTTAACACTGTCTACAGGTTGACGGTGGAAAATGAGCAGAGAGAGGGGAGGGTTGGGAGAAGCGGTTGTTTTAAAAAAGGTGAATGTAAGAATATACTTGTACTTTCTTTGCAACTGGGAAAGAAGATTGGGGGTGAGTGAGTCAAGGAAGTACTCGATAAGAAAGCACTGCAAAGACCCCTAAGTGGTGGGGTGGTTGTTGGAAGACGTGAATGTCATTACTGTAGAATGAAACATGGACAATACTTCTAAGTGGAAAGAAGTTTAAAAAGGAAATAATACTTATGCGTCCTATTCCATAGGGTAATGGGAAGTGTTAGACATCCTGTAAGGCAAATGGTTTCTGTGAGAATTTGCATGAAAATCATGGAATTGCTCCCACCCAGCCAAAACAACATGTGATCCTTACGGGAGTGGATAGCCGCTATCTGACCTCAGCACTTCCCATGCTGAGGAGAATCATAGAGCCTGGACTCGTTTAAAACAAATATAGGGTTGTTTTCTTTTCATTTAGACAGAATAATGTAGAATAAGCTTTTCTCATGTTCTGGGTCTTTTAGGTTTTATTGTCTATTTGTTCTGCACAAATTAATTCAACATGTTTCCGAGCCAGAAGAGGCAACTGAGCTCCACCAAAAGTCAATATCCAATTCAGTAGCAGATTCATCCCCCCTCCCCTTTCCCTCTCCTCCACTAATAAAACATATTAAAGTGCAAGGCAAAGAGCCCCCATAGGGAGAATTTAATCTCTGGCCTCTGGGAGCGAGGTATGGAAAACCTTGGGGCAGACAGCCTTGAAGAAACAATGAGATTACATTATCTCCCACTGCTGCTATTCGCTCTTCCCATTATACTGAGAGCTGGGTTGGAATCCCCCCCCCCCTCGCCATTTCCTAGAGTAGTGGCTCCATACCATGCCTTGACTATATAAATGGCTGGGGGTGAGAGTAAGGAACATTCCTTTTGCATTTCTCTTCCTCCTTCCAGCTGTTCTTCACATAATCAGAATCATAGAAATTTGGAGCTGGAAGGGTCCACAAAGGACATTTAGGCCAACCCCCCGCAATGCAGGAATCTTTTGCCCAACATGGGGCTCAAGCCCACGACCCTTAGTTTAAGAAACTCCTGCTCTCCCAACTGAGCCAGTAAATTGATATATTTTTAAGTGCTGCGCTGCCTTAGGGTAATAAATATATTTCAGGGGCATGAGTTTGTTTATTAATACTGCATATTGAATGATATTTATCAAAACTTTCTGCTTTAAAAAAACCCCTCACCAGTCTTCAGAGTTGCTTAAAAACAATTTAATGGCCAAAACACTACTTAAAGCTCTTAAGAAACCCCTATAAAATCAACAGAAAGCACACTGTCCAGCAAATGCATGAGGAAATAACATTGTTTAAGTCTGCTGCCTAAGAGACAATAAAGTCAGTGCTCCACAGATGTGTCGGGGGAGCATGTTCCACAAACTGGGATCCACCACAGGAAATACCTTATACCCCAGTAAACACCTGCCTAACACCTGCCTTCAGGAGTGGGGAACTTCTTGCAAGAGAAGGCAATCATCCATATTGCCTGTTCATAACTCCCAAGCAATTCTGATATTATTGCATCAACATGCCACCGTAGCAATTTTCATGACTAGCCTAGGAAGCTGCCAGAGCCAGACTATTGGTTCATCCAGTTCAGTATTGTTGGCATTAACTGGCAGTGGTGTATTGCATGCAGTCATGCTCTCTACCACTGAGCTTTTGCGTTGCAAGACGTGTCTCATTGTGAATGGTCCCTTGTGAGCCTTGTTTAGGGAAGTTTGTAATGATTGATGTTTTAATGTATTTTTAATCTCTGTTGGAAACTGCCCAGAGTGGCTGGGGAAACCCAGCCAGATGGGTGGGGTACAATTATTATTATTATTATTATTATTATTATTATTATTATTATTATTATGTCATATTCCTAGCTGCTCTTACTATTAGTTTCCCACCTTGTCAAAATTAGAAAATGGCAGCAGCTCCCATCCTGTCCCATGTTCCTCCCCACCTTCCCAGTCACAAGGTAAGTTTGGGAAAGGAGAAAAGACGATTGAGTTATCGGGCTGTGAGTTGAGCTAATCACTATGTGGGTCAGATGTCAGAGAAGAGTTTGGTTCTGTACAATATTTTTTCCAAACAGCAGGATTCAAGTTAGATCATCCTTGTAGTAAGAGCTTTTACCTTTGAGTCAAGGTTCTTCTCTGGATTGCAATAAGGGCTGCAATGCTTAATTGGTTTGATTAATTGTTTTTAAGATTTTAAATCAACTAAATTAAGAAGCATTTGCCAAACTGCCTGTGAGGGTGGCCTCTCTTCTGTGCTGCTTGCCATGTCGTTCTGTTGTGGAGCAACACAACAGAAAGCATTTTAACCAAGTCCCTGGCATCACTATGAAAAGGTTTACTTTAAAAAATAATAATACAGTGGACCCTCGAGTTATGTACTGCTCTGGATACGTAACTTTCAGGTTGCGAACATGGCAAACCCGGAAGTGTATACTTTCAGGTTTTGCCATGCACACATACATAGAAGCATTCTGCGTGCCATGTGTGTGCGCAGAAGCGGCGCCTCCAGTTACTGACTTTTCAGGTTAAGTACAGACCCCTGGAACGAATTTAATTCGTATCCGGAGGGTCCACTGTAGTTGTCTCAAAAAATTTACTATTATGCACAAAAGGTCCTATTTGATTTGGAACAAACAGTGTGAGACTGATACCTGGCTGTCATGACATGGGATCCCAGGAAATGCCATGACCTAGGGCGGATGTCAAGCACAGCATGCGCCTATGCTCACATCCTTTATCACTCTGCTTACACAGTACATTTTTCTGATATCCGAGAGGTATAAATCAGGAGTGCCATACCTGCGTGCTGTAATTCAGAAGTGCCATGACTCTGAAGCGATCGCATCACGTGCCCAGCTGACCTCAGCCAGCTTAGTGCTGAGTCTACAGAAACACGTTCTCACCATCACAAGCGCAATGTATCCACAGTTGCTTAGCCGCAAGATGTACCCACAGTTGCAACTACAAGGCCAGTTACGCCTAGCCTGGCCTGAGGTCAAGAAGTAACTGTCCTGTAGCCAAGAAGAGAATACCAGACTTTGTCCATGCACCTTGTCCATGTGCTTTCCTGGCCAAGAGCATGTGTTTGTGTGGTTTATGTGTTTGCTACAATTCTATAAATGCTTTGTGCCTGCTTTGTTCAAGGCTCGGTTATTTCTGGAATTATCCTGTCGTTGCCTTCAAATGTTGCATCTTAGAAATAAACTTTTTTTTACCTTTCTACCCGTTGTCCCTTATCATTGGCCGGGACAGCGTTTTGGACTTTTGTTTTGGTAAGAAGACAAATGAAGAAATCACATATTGGAAGATGATATCGAAAGACCCGCTAAACCCAACAGATTAATGAATGCCAGAATCTTGTTAATATTTGTGGTATTAAAGGGAAGATTCCAGGGCAGTGGACAAATACAGGCTAAGCTCCCTTTCCAAGCCAGGGCCTCACCTGGGATAGAGTATACCGTCTAACTTTTTCCGATTGAAAACTGGGATGCTCTCTGGGCGAGTCATTGGACCCACACTGTGCTCCCCCCCCCCCAGTGCTTTTTTTTGTGGCAAAAGGGCTGCGTGAGAGAGCAGCACCCAAAATGGCTGCCAGTATCTCATGTGGAAAAATGGGATGTTCCATTCTTTTTCCCAGGGCACTTGGCAGGTATGATAGAGGTGTTAGCATGACAAATGGAATCCTTGGGCCCAGGCTGACAGAGGTTGCCAAGCTGACAGGGTGTGTGTATGTGAGGCGTCAGAAGAAGGGTATCTTTAGCAAGATGTGTTGGAAACAAGAGGGGATAACAAAGGGAGATCTGTTTTTGGCAGGTTGGCTGAAGGGAGACTGGGAGAGATGCCTGGGGCTCCAGTGTTGCACTGTTGTGGGGAAGTATCCCCTCTTGAGATGACTATGTGGTTAAATCTAGACTCCATCCATCCAAACTCAGGTGTAAATGCGATATGAAATGTGAATAAATCCTATTTCTTAAAGCTGCTACAGTCTCCACTGTGTCTTGATTCTCAAAGGAACACAGACCCTGGGTGAGCTCCTGGAACGCCCCTGGAATTGCCCCAGCTTGGCATAGATTGGGGGTGGCACCCAACCTTTGTATCAATATGGAGAATAAATAAGGAAGCCTAAGAGAAATTCCACAAGCTTGTGGCTACATGTCATGATGACTCTGCAGTGCTATAAACTGCTCATTAGGTAAACAAATGTAAGCTAAGCTTCAGTGTAGACCTCCCAGCATAAAAGTACATCTATATGTAGAAAATATATCTTAAATGAATGTTCATGAGAGATCAGGGAAAAGGTCTTTTCAGCTGTGGTCTCTTGCTTACAGATGCTGTTCCCAGGAGACTCTTAAAATGCTGAATTGCCTTTGCTGTTATGCTGCCATTTTTAGCTTCTGGTGTTATTATTGTATCCGCTCTTGCTATTTTTGTGTAATGTTAGTGCTGTCTTGTGGTTGCTTTAACATTTCTTGTAACTTGTAAACCAGCTTGCTAGTTTTTGATGTTGTTTTTTAAACTGAAAAGCAGAGTAAAGTTTTCATTTATTCCCAAATAATATTCTGGTGCTTCATCCAGAAAAGAAAATGGATGGGGAGGCTAGAGGAACAGCCAGCAGCCAATCTCAGATAATCAAGAAGTGTGATTTATTTTTCTTTCCTTCGCTTTCCCCCACCCTTTCGATTGATGAATCGTTTTAATAGACAGAAAATATGTTTACCACAGATAGCATAACTTAAAGCAAAGCTACTGTTCACACTGTCCATCTTTTCACCACATCACACTACTAATTAGTATATATGTGAAATTAGGTTAGTTCTTCAGCCAGCTGGGGTTAGCTTCTTTGGCCCAGAGAAGCACTTTGAAAATTTTCTAAATTTTGTTCACATCTACATCATGCATTTAAATCACTATTATACCACTTTAACAGTCATGGTGAATCATGGGAACTGTAAGTTTGCTAAGGGAGGAGAGAATTGTAACTTAGACAGGTTAACTACAGTCCCCAAGATCATAACCATGACTGTTAAAGTGGTGTCAGAGTGCTTTAAATGTATGGGTGTGGTTATGACTAAAATGTACATCTCTGTGGCTTCAAGTAAATATGTTGCACTACTGTCAAGCAGTGAAAGGTTTCTAAAAGCTTTTTTTTAAAAGGCAGATCAGTAGTTTTCTTGTAATTTCCTGGTTGTAATAATCTTTAATATTTTGAGAGTGATTTGGTATGTTTTAAAATCATACCCAGAAGCCTTTGGACATATTTAAAATAGTAATAAAAGAAGCAGAATACTGAAAATATACTTAATACAACACTCCCTTCTGCTCCCCTTCTCTTTGTCTTGGTCATTCCATCACAAAATCCTCTACAGTTTATGAGTCCTAGCAACTTTTTTTTTGAAGAAGAAGAACAAACCACCATCAGCAAAACAGCATGTCATATTAATCTGTGTGTGCTTTGAAGGACAGTTGTCCTAACAGGTGTTCGTTGTCTCAGCATACCAACATTACTATAGCATCTCCTAAGACTTTCATAACTATGGATTAAATATTATAAGAATATTTAGGGGAAAAATATGCTTTATTTGTGTTTAGGCAATACTCCGTGCACTGGTTATTCTTAGGGTATACTGGATTTTTTGTGTGTGAATAAAATAGTATGAATTCATGGAGGGCACAACTGTGGAGAAAGAGGGGCATTGAGTTGCATCGTTCTCTCTTTTTCTTCTTCCCTGCTGTTGAGTAGCTCTTAACCTATATTGCAGTTAGCACACCAAAACATTTTTTAAAAAACACCAAGTCTTGGAAATAACCATTTTCTGTGTGTTTATATTGGAACTGGAATCTATGCAGAGCACACAAAATACAGTGAAGGCTTCTGTGCATGCAAAATGCTTGGCTGCACATGTCAGCCAAGCATCCTCAGTTAGGAGACTCAAGTTGTTCACACAAAGCTGCCATTCAGAATGTGATCACACCATCCAATAGCTGCCTCTGCCCTCTTCCCCCGTCCCCTGGTCTCTTTTTATCTGTGTGTTTTGATAATGATATACTCCCAAGAAACACAATGTTCAAAAATCAGATCACTTCTCTTTTGGCAAGCGCATATGGTGTCGTTAAAGGAACAAGCAGGGCCATTTTAAATGCAAAAAGAAACCTTGTTGGAAGCACCAGATGAGGGTACAAGACCAAGAGTTTGTCCCTTGCCCCTTAGAGCAGCATTCCCCAACCTGGTGTCCTCCAGATGTTTGCTGGAGGCAGTATACTTCTGAATACCAAGTACTGGGGATTGCTAGTGGGAAGAGTGTTGTTACACCCTGGTTCTGCTTATGGGTTCCCAGTTGTCATCTGGTTGGCTCCTGTGAATGAGGCCATCATCCATAATAGAAGTTGGGAGACAGTGAACACCAGATCTCTTGAGCAACACATTTACTTGTCTGATTTCAATTTTGTAAAGTCTGGACCTTACCTCAACCAGTACATTTCTGTCAACATGCACCTGCTCACTTGACTCATGTAATACACGTCTGTTTTCAGAATAATATTTATCTCTCAAGCACTGAATTCTGAAGTCTTTAATCTTGGTGGAAATGGACAAATGACTTCCTGAGGTGAGCATGTGCTTGCTGGTTTTAATATATGCAAAACATGTATCTTGAAATTATTGCTTCCAAAATTCACAGTCTTCCAGCACAAAAGGAAGGACTAACACTATCGTTTTGTGAGCCTCTTCTTTGTATGGTACCAATCATCGTACCTGTTTTCCACTTTCAAATGCTTAGAGGTAGAAGAATGGAAAGTGAGTAACCCTTCTGAGCTGTCACGTCTTTAACTTGGTGGCAAAATAGCATAAACTATAATGTGAACAACTCTAGTGAATGGTGCATTGTGCTTCTATGGAGTTGCTGGTCTTAAAAATAAATTTGTGATCCTGCCTCTGCCCTCAGAGCTTTGTGGTGAAATATTTGTGAGCAATATCCCATATAGATTAAAAAAATAATAATCAGTTAGACATGTTTTCAAATTTTAATTTTGAAAGAGGGTGTTACATTTTGAAAACAAAAAATGCTTAACATTATTTAGGGATGAACATTTTAAAGGGAAGGAAAGTGCAGCATATATATCTAACTCACTTTGAGTCAATACACTTATTTTTAACTTTGAAAATGTGGGCCTCTGTAGTGTGTCATCTTCATAAAAGACTTTTATTCTGAGTAAGAGCACAACTGAGGATATTTAGCCTGATACTGTTCATGGAGGCAGCAAGTGCACTCAAAGAGACAAAAGAACTATAAATCCACTGTGGGTTGTAAGTAGAATACAGTGACATGCTTATATTGCAAAAACAGCTGCTTGGAAACCAAAATCCAGATAATTGTCCCCAAAGTTTACCACCACACAGACTTTTAACAGATTAATTTAAGCATTTTGTCATGCAGATGTATTGAAAAATAAAGCTCCTAATGATTCTGCTTTTGAATAGCCTCTTGTCCTCTTGTCTTGTAAGGCCATCCCACATGCAGATGCAGAGGAGCAGGAGGATATTTTTGAGGATGAAAACTAATGGTTTTAATTATCAGCTTCTAATAGCAAAAACTGTTCCGATTTTTTCAACTGGAAAATCCCCAGTGTGAAAGAGGAGAAACGTTTCTTGATTACTGGAATAGCTTAGCTAGGCAGCCAGGATATGTTAGCCTGTGGACAGAAGTGAACATTATCTGGTGGCTGCCCCTTTTCTGTGGAATAGCATTCCTCTTGAGATATGACACGCACCCACTGTCCGCACTTTGCGGAAACAATTGGAGATATATTTTATTTTGACAGGCTTTCCCAGCTGGATCAATGGGGTTTTACCACAAGTGTCCACTTGTTAGGGTTTTAGTCTTGTTTTAAATGTATGTTTTAATGTTTTTAACTGTTTTTAATTATATTATGCGTAAATCACCTTGCAGCAGTGGCTAGGAAGCTGGTTGATAAATAAATGGCAAATAATAATAATAATAATATCTCTATTTCAATGATCCAATTATTCTATTTCAATACAAAACGCCAATGGGATACAAACTGTAGATGTGATTCTAGGGCTCCATAAATCTTTGACAGCTGTCTGCTGGAAGTTGGGGAGCTGTTTGATCCCTGAACTTGTCTGACTAGACTTGAGAATGTTCTGCTATCCAGCTGAGCCAAAGCTTAGGCAGAGTCCCTTTATATACTATTCCAAACTTAAAAATGGAAAGCATAATGCTGGTGGTCAACAAAAGAGGTTTAAATACTGTTTCAAGGCAATTTTTTAATAATACAAAAAATGTATTATAAACACCAACAATTGGGAAACACTTGCCTGCGAGCGTTCCAATTGGAGAACAGCCTTTACCAAAGGTGTTCATGGGCTTTGAAGACACTCGAACTCAGGACGCAAGGGAGAAATGTGCTAAGAGGAAGGCATGCTTGACAAATCCACACCGTGATCAATTCCCGCCCGGAAACCTATGTCCCCACTGTGGAAGGACGTGTGGATCCAGAATTGACCACCATAGTCACTTACGGACTCATTGTTAAAACCGTGTTTATGGAAGACAATCTTACTCGGCTATGAGTGATCGCCAAAGAAGAAGAAAGCTATTCTATGTGATTGCACACTTTACTGGAGGGGGATAATGCTAGGCCACATTCACACCATACATTTAAAGCAGCACTTTAAACAATCAATGCTTCTCCCATATAAAACTGGGAGCTGTAATTTGTTAACAGTGCTGAGAGACCACCACCCCCCATTACCCTCTGAAAGCAACTATTTACGGAGTGGTTTAACAATCAATCCCCCTTCTCACAGAACTCTGGGAATTGTAGCTCTGGGAGGGAACCAGGGGATTCCTAACAACTCTCAGCACCTTTTACTACAGCTCCATATTCTGCGAGGGAGTGCCATGACTGTTTAAAGTGGTATCATTGTACTTTTAATGTATGGTGTGAATGTGGGCCTAATCACATGGGCTAATGAAGGGCATGCAGAGAGCACATATTCCACCTAAGCTTTAGGTTACTTTGGTTGGAGCAGTTCTCCCAGTTTGATAAGACATATTGAAGGGATTGCGACAGCCATGGCCTGAGCTATGTCTTGTAGGCTAGCTTTGATCCATCCACAGTGTCTTGGGAGCCAGAAGAACCAACCTTCAGTGGATTTTTTACAGCTCTTTCTGCACGGTTGGAGGTGGCCAGAATAAAGAAGAAGAAGAAGAAAATAAATGAAATTTTTAAGTGCACACAAAAAATCCATATATTCATTTTGACGACGACAACAACAACAACATTGAAACAAAATGCGTTTCTGATTTACGATCAGCTTTAAAGCAAGTGGCAAGCTGTAGTCTGCATTGGCCCATAAATCATATCAATAATTTTCTCGATAGAAACACAAACTTCCCCAGAGACACCCCCCACCAGCAAGGCTGGTGATGTTGTGTGGTTGAAGGTATCTGCTCAGTTAGCCCATGAACAGCTATGAGGGCAATCACCACATAGAGCAATGCAAGGTAAGTTTCAGGAGATGTTTCTGTCATGTAAACTGACATTGGCTTACAAATTGGAAGTCTCAGTTTGAAAATTCCTGATATGTGTGATAATTATTGTGGTGGCTGCTTCACTCTGTGTGCTACTACATTTTTTGACATAAGAATGCACAGAAGCATCAGTCATCTTAACTCATTCAGTGTACCTGACCTTGATGTTTCTTACTAAATCATCTTTGCACGTTTTAAAACTTTGAGAGTGTTGGAACATGCAGTGAAGGCAGCCATTTTGATAATACTTTCTGGAAACATCCTAGTTTCTAGTTCTTTCCAAGAAAGAAAGAAAGTGTGTTTTGATAGCATGGGCAGAGATATATAATTGTGTGAGGCTATGGCAAGAACAGATAATACAGGGAATGGTGACTGAAACAGAAATGTTATTCCAGCGGCTGGTTTATCCTCTCTTTTTCTCTCTCTGGGGAGAGTCACTGTGTCAGAGACACTGTGCAGCACAAATCTCTCTTTAGCCTTTTTGAGATGCTGGATTGCTTAAAGGCCCTGCTTACTTCTCTTGCAATCCTCATGGCACAAGGAAAATGTGTCTTCTGTCCACCTTAAAGCATCAAGACAAGACAAGCATATTTTCATATCCTCTTAAACTTGTGTTGTGAATTGCATATGTGGACAATATTTCTGAGAATGGGAATGGATCATTCCAAGAAGAGAAGCTTAACTATTTTATTAAACTATTATATATTCTATTTAGTTTTTGAAACAAATACAGTGGTACCTCGGGTTAAGAACTTAATTCGTTCTGGAGGTCCTTTCTTAACCTGAAACTGTTCTTAACCTGAAGCACCACTTTAGCTAATGGGGCCGCTGCGCCACCGCCACGCGATTTCTGTTCTCATCTCTGCTCCTGTGCTTTCGTATTATCGTTGGCATTTTGCTACTGTAGTTTTGCTGATGATGTCTTGTTTGTTTGTAACTATGTCATGACTTGTTGCAAGTGATGGGGCAATTCTGTTTTATTGCTGCTGATACTTTGTCAGTATTATTATACTATATGTAAAAAGGACAAGGCCAGCTCAAGACATTTTGCTGCACATCACACACATTCCCATCAAGGTGCATAGTGCCC
This sequence comes from Podarcis melisellensis, assembly GCF_964234715.1. Lineage (NCBI taxonomy): Eukaryota > Metazoa > Chordata > Lepidosauria > Squamata > Lacertidae > Podarcis > Podarcis melisellensis. The sequence goes on from NC_138537.1 coordinate 35,226,785, forward strand.
AGGGCTGGCCAGGTTATTCACACACCTGAAGCATAAAATCCCCAAAGTGCGCCTCCTTACTTGACAATACATTAAATAATTAACTATTCACTGCCCTTTCAGGATACCCAGTCTGAGTTGCTTTAAAATGAAGTGTTTGTCTCGTTCTGCCTAATGGTAGTTCCTGCCTGGAAATGGATTTTTGAATGTTGTAAATTTGTTTTTAGTTTCATTTGAATTATTATAGATAGATTTAATGTGCTATAGAATGACAACATGATCCTTGTATATTTTGGCAGTTCTGTGGGTTGTAAAATGCCTCGAATACAGTGGCATAGAAAGGTGGTATAGCTATTGAAAAATGAAATGAAATGAAATGAACGCTTGTGAGTTTTATGTAAGCATCTGACCAACCGTTGTTGAAAATAAGGTCCTGGTGTGATCCAGCAGGGTTTGTTACATTTTCACTAAAAGTGAATGGCTGGTTGCCACACAAATGTACAAAAAAGACACAATTTGATTTTCAAAAGGCTTACGTTTATTTTTTATTTTTATTCTTTTGCCTCCATAATTTCTTCTGCTGTAGCATCAAAGCCTGTTATGAGAAATGTGTTGGACACAACAGGGCATTGGAATTTAAGATGATAAACACTGACTTCAAATATGCTTCGTGCTGATGTAGCTATCTTTCCAAGGGAGTTTTGAAAACTACAAAAAAGGATGAGCTGCTTGTTTCTTTCTGCTTTGTTAACATTGTATAGGGCACCTCACACTCTACTCTTCCTCCTCACATTCTTATAAACCAAAGATTATTGAGATATGATAGCAATACTGATGTGAAGTATATTTCACTCTTGTCTCCTTCACTGCGGTAGTCTTGGGTAGAAAACCTTCCTTGGCATCCATCCATTTCTGAAAGAGTTCCATTCATTTTGAGCTGAGAAACAGTGATACAGCATTTGATATCTTTTTGCTCTGCTTTTCTTTGTAGACATTTCTTTTCAGAAATGAGCTCAATTCTGTATCGTATTTGCAGTTTGATGTTCTCTAGAGAGTTAGACCACTCTGACACAAACAGTCTTAAGACAAACTGACAAATAACTGTTACCAGTTCACAGTTTTTATTTTACTGAACTGTTAAAAGCAAGGTTGGTCAATTTTAAATCTATGCCATCAGAATGAACATTTATAGCATTTTTATAAGGGGTCAGGGAATGCAGAATTCAGATAATATACAGTGTTACTCGTGAGTATGGTTATCATATTGTTGGGTATCACTTTCCATTTAGTTATTATTTAATAAATATTTATAGTATCCTTCAATAAATAATTGGAAGTGCAGTTCACAAAATAAAAGCAATAAAATAATAAAACCAGGGCAATCACTAAAATAGCAAACAATAAAGCAATCAAAACTCATCAGATGTGAAAAGCCTGGGACAATTTAAAGGTATTTGCCTGCCACCAAGAAGACATTTTGCAATTCAGATGAATGCAAAAACAGTGAACTCCAAGGACAGCAAACCAATAATGAAACCATGTGATGTATATAAACAGAAGATAAAAAAATCAGAAGCTGATAGCATTAAATGCAATTCAGACTGTAACATCTAGCAATGAGAAGTACCTGCCATTGTGTAAAAAGGAAGTAGGCTTGTTTTGCTGAGTTAGCAGCCTTGGAAAATCCCACGCTGAGCTTTCTAGAGCAGAATTTGTTGCTAAGCTCCTAACATTTAAGAATGGCGCTGCCCATTTATAGAATGTGCTTAGAGCAGAATTGCTCAATATAACAACAGCTTTATGAGGAGCTTGAGAAATGGCTTTGAAAACCTTGTCTACAGTAAGTTCCTTGATCCAAATTAATTCCTCATAAACCAGTCAGAAAATCCAGTAATTTCATGTTTTAACTCTCACTCTTTCTTTTCTTGGTATAAGCAGGTGTCATGTGACCTGACATAATAAATACAAAAAGCTGTTAAGTAGGTAATCCTAAACTGCATCTATAACAAAATTAGTTAAAAATGCAAATATTCAAATTATTTTAAATAGTGAGCAAATAATGACCTTTCTGAACTGGCAAAGGTATATGCTATGACATAGTCAAAATTGGGACATTGTTTGGCTTATTTCATTGTTTCAGTTTAATTTTAAATTTCTCTGTGTTTTCTTGGCTGCAGATTGTGGTTCAGGAAGAGAAAACTTAACTCACAATCCCAAATTCAGATGACATGCTGTGCCAAACTGTGGCTTAGCTGCCATGCCACACTAAGCGCAAAGGATTACGGAGGAGCAAAGTGGGTATGAGCTGCTCTCAAGGAGCCAGCCCATTTGCACAGCTTACCACCATGCACAAACCAACCACAAGGCCTTACCCAACACTAACAGAGCCAATGACAGGCAACACAGATTTTAGGATTTTTCAGACCCATAGACAATGTAAAGGTTCTTTCAGCCAGCATCTATAATTCCCAATGGACGTAAACAAAATAGGAATAGCTTTTCTGTGGGATGCTTGTCTTAGGGATGTGCTATACAAAATAGAGAATCAGATGTATTTTATTGGACCAGCATATTCTAAGAACTGTACAAGGTTCAAACCTGTAAAACGATACTGTTTTCAGTAGGCTAATAAAATGTGTGTTGAAGTATTGAACTCTGTGTTAACCTTGCCTACATTAGGGCACCAACACCGAAGTAACAGATGTGTAAGCTATTTCTTTGTAAGAAAGTAAGTTCTTTGAAATAAAGTAATTTTGTTTAGTATGGGGATTGGGTGCCAATCAGATTCACTCATAGCAAGCTCTTTAGCCGAGAATACCATGGAGAAAGAGTTGATGAGTTATTTAATAGCAGCAGGCATGCCTGAAAAACCGTCTTTGGATAAACTACCAACTAGTGGTTCATGTGCATTCATTGCTCATTAAGCCAACAGATTCCGCTAAAGCATCCACTAATGCTTAAGCATCTGATTTTTCTCACTGTCAAGAACCCTCTATCGTATTTTTCTAGGAGGCTCAAATATTCCCAAGGACTTCTTGACATTATGAAGACGGCTGTGCACACACACTTTCAATGGGGCTTTCAAGAGAGAAGCAAATAAGTATCAGGAGAAAACAAACCACATTATTTAACAAAAACACATTTCTAAATAGAGATTCCAGAACTCACATTCATTATCCCAGTACTACAACTACTCTAAGCATCACTGGAGCTAGAGACCGAAATAGAAGCAGGGGTGCGGTTTGTACATCCATCCTTGTCAGTTCCTTTGCAAGTTACATTTGGATGCTGCTTCCCAGCCTCCTGGACCTCTCTACTTAAGTTAGAAACCAGTGATTCCACAGGTGACCCTTCACTTCAGGTGGCAGGTGACACATGCAGTGTATCTGCATTTACCATACTTCTTTGTGTTAATATATAGAGGTCTTAACAAACTTACACTTCAAAGGGAAACAGGAAGGAAAGCCACCCATCCAGCTAGATGGGTGGTGGAGCTGAACTAGCTGTCCACTCCCAAGTTCCCAAGACCCCTACCTCTTTATGTTTGCCCTACTTTTATATCCTTTCTTCCCTGAATTGGTAGGAAATGGCTAGAGCAAACTTTCTTTCTCCTGCTGAAAAGCACCTCCACCTAAAGAGCTTTTCACTGCAATCTACATATTTGTGGGTGACATCTAATTTGCTTCTATTTAATTTTCATGTTCAATTGTAATTTGCTCGAAAGATGTTTAACTTGAGCTTCAGTTTCAGATTCTGTTTTCCCTATTGCATGCCACCAGCCCTGCAACCCACCAGCTGCAGTTTCTAGTGGGTTTGGGTTTTGTTTTTTGGCATAAATATTTATATTAAGGGTACCAAATTTTTATCAATTAATCTGGAGACACTTTTCAATGGATTTTGTATGGGGACTGATTTGTAAATCCGGGGACTGTCTCCAGGGAAAGGGGACGCCTGGTAACCTTAATTTATATAGTTCATTAAAGTTATTGGACTGTCAGGGCCACACTAAACGTGATGCTAAATATGTTTCTACCAATCACTTTTTAGAGTAATCATGTAGGGGGAACAGGACTGCAGTTGACAGGGATGTGAAGTGTAAGAACACAGTATTTGGGAGTACAGTATATTGGCACAAATGGTAGGTTTTTCCCCCCTGTCACTAATGGTAGTTGGGGAGTAATTTACATGGAGATTATAGTTGGGGAGGCAAGGGTATGGTCTCTCCTCCCAATATACTACAATCCCAATAAAAACTGGAGGAAAATGAGAACTTACTATTAAATAAACATAATACACTGATATGATTGCAACAACACAGTTAATATTGTATGTACTTAGACCCCAATAACAACATGAGAATTGTTATACTAGTTTACATCAACGGTCCAAAGAGCTCAGTATTAACTCTGTCAACAGTAGACAGAAATATGTCTTGCAAACTGGGCATGGTACCAATAGGCAACCATTTTTCTCCTGTTATGCCACATGGAAAATAGGAATAAGAGTCACCAAAGCTAAACCTAAACAAAACTGAATTCAAATAGTTAGCAAATAACTTTAAGAAAAGGTGCTTTAATTCAGTAGCTTACTACTGGACAGAATGAAAGATAAACAGTGCTGCATATTTATCCTGCCACACAGGGGTATATGATACCATTTTTAATGTTTCAGTTAAAATACCTATAAGACACCTTTCCTTGTAAAAACCTCTGGAAGAATTCAGTATCACAGTATTTTATAAAGCAGTAAAGCCCAGGAGAACAATAAAATTAATCAAAAGCAGCAGTCAGTTTGTTGTGCTGTTGAAAAGATCCCAAGGTTTTGCTCAAAGGGCTTCACAGCACACCTTTTTTGAACAACTCTGCTTGAGCTGATGCAAAGCAAAAGTGCCTTTAAGCAGAGAAACAGTCTATCATCTAACAGCAGGAGAAGAAGGCTAACTCAGAGTGGCGCTGTAAACTCTAAAATGTTCATGGTCTTGTGAAGGTTGCTTGAGGGAGGATATGACTCTAGGAATTAGTATCTGCATATTTAAAATTGGTCCCTTGGGTTAATAGAAGAATTTGCTTAGGAGAAGTACATTGGAGTGCTCTTGGAGATCTGAATTTACAGCCTGTTCTTTGGTGACAACTGGAAATTAGTTTTCCTGTTTGCATCTGTAAGACTGCTTATTTTCCGGCTTCTTCCAATGTAAATAGAACATGTAAGTAGTTTTAAGGAGCACCAAGATTCTCAGTAAGATTATCCTCTTCAAAAATAAGCAATTTCCTTGTGCACAGCATCATCAGATAGAACTTGCCTCTCCCAGGTTTCACCCCCTTTTGTAGCAATTACAAATTGTCAGCATTCACAAAAGTTCATTTTTAAAATATTGGCATTTTGATAAATATCTAACTGCAAGAGGTACCAGAACTCTTGATGTTTTCAGAAAGGAGGAAATATAATGCTGACCCAGCAGCTTACAAAGCTATTTCAGAATTAGAAAAATAATTTATGTAAAAAGTGCTTCAAGCACATTACGTTTTTAAATGTGAGTTCAATTTGTAAATTTTACTTACTCACACACACCTGTGTTACTAATCTTCACTTGTTTGTTAAAGATGGAGGCAAGCTTCACCAAGACAGGATTTTCATACTGTATTTGAGAAGTCTACCATCTACTGGACCAGACTTTAGGATATATAGATGTGGTCGTGGTCCGAATTGTAATGATTCCCTTGCACATGGTAGTGACATTGCTAGGAACTGGAGATAGTTGTACCTGTTGCCATGTTCACAGTCGGAAAGAGGGTCCTCACCGATGATTTTCTTAAAACACCAATGATTTTCTTACAACAGCTTGCATTCCCATTGCTCCAAGCATTTCTGAACCACGCAGGGTTCATTCTCTTCTAGAAATTTCATTACTTGTAATGAATCTCCCCGCACTCTGCCATTCTCCCCTTGCCTCCAGTAAGTATGGTTATGAGGTAGGGGTTTCAGAGACTGCCCCATGAGTGCTGTGGCAAGGACTGATGCCTCTAGACCTGACCAGATGCTGATGATGTCATTGTATGCCAAAGTAGAGGCTGATCCAAGCACAATTTCATTCAGTTTTCTGGATTTCAGCGGATGTCTCTGAAGTCCATGTGGTTACTTTGGTTTAATGCCAAAGCGAATTTGTGTGGGTCCACCCATCCTTATGTACAACACATGCCATCTGTGCCCTTGTGTTTTAAGCTGATATCATCATGCATATTGTGAGTGTCTTCAGGCTTGATGACTGCAATACCAAGTGATGACTTGTGAATGGCTGCATGTAAAACAACCACCATAAATCAAACATCATAATACTTTCTTAATCACTTGATGTACCTGAAAACAACACTTTCCTGTAAAAATACCGTAATCCATGTGTTCAGCTGCAAGGCACTGAATGCTGAGATATGCATGCTTGAAATAGCCCTTTAAATCTTTCTGTCCTTTAGTCAATAAACCAGCTTGTGCTTCTTGGTTTTTTCAATATGGAATAAACCCAAATTGCTGACTTCTTGCTTATTATCATCACACATTTCTCCTGTTTTGTTTGCTCCTCATGTTTTTATTACAGGTAGTTTTATTTCCTTCCTGTGCTAACTTGGCTATTAGTCAGGTGCACTTTGGGGACCTAATTAAAAGGTTCTGCGAGTGCTCTGGACTCGGACATTTTTCCCCCAGTCAGAAACTACCATGTGTATTCCATTAGTGAATATAGGATAGCTACTAGCCTTGTGCCCCTAGGATTGAGTTACACAAATGAGTTTAGAATATTTTATTGTAACCTGTCTAGATAATATAGGCACCTCTGCACAAATGGCTTTTGATGCATTACTTTTAGGAAATATGTTATTTACACAGGTCTCGGGTTGTATATTTGCACAAAATTATAGAAGCTCTGAAACAGCTGGCTTGCAACACTATTAAATTGCTTGTAAGCAGGAGAAGGAAAGGAATAGGGAAAGAAAAATAGTAGGAGGCCAGTAATATACCAAAATATTGCCTCCTCTTCCACCTTCATGTTTATCCATGTAACAGGATAAGGGCTTCACGTTTCCGTACTAATGAACATGTAGACCAGGGCTGGGCAATATCTGAGTTTTCGACATCGCATTGTATCAAAATCGTGATATACTGATGTTTATACTGATGTCAGTATATCATAATGTCTGACATAAGGATGGAACTATGTAGAGGCAAACAGTAGGACTGAGTGATATCTGGTTTTCAACTTTGTGATATATTACAATGTCTGAAGTAAGGATGGAGGTATGTAGAGGCATTTGCTGGCTTCACAGTTTTTCCCACTATGTGATTTTTGCAAAGCACACCAACACATATATCATGATTCGCAATATATTGCTAGGTCAAAAACTATGAAACTGATATCACAGTGTGGACTTCAAACTGGTTTTGGACAATGTATTGATATATTCCCCAGCCCTAATGTAGACATGGCTTTATATCACCGTGCAATCAGGGCACCAAAACTGGTGAAGACCCTCTTTTTCACTGGTGAAGTACATGGAATTCAGACAAATTCTTGCATGGTTGTTTCCCTCTTATGTTTGAAGTACCGCACCGTGATGTTCTAACAAGAGCATTTCATGGGACTTTTAATGACTTACTATTCCTGGCCACAATGTTCACTATTCCAGTGTGTTTTGAAAGGAAATACTGCCTCAGCCTAAATGTCAACAGCACCGTAGCAAAATACTCTGAAAAGATGTAACATTTGCTCTCTTTTGTTAATTATGAGATTGGCAATAATGCTGCAGTTAAATGTCTGCTGTGCCATTTCACTTGAAAGTGAATGTTTTGTAAGGTGTCAAGCGCATTTTCGTGTCTTCTTAAAATTGAGAGCAAGTATTAAGATTTTAAGAACTGTTTGGACTATTTCCCTGCACGTGTTAATTTTTTTGTATATTCCCTTAAATAGGATTGTTAGCTTTTGCACATGAGTTCCTCTCAGGAGCAATGGCATGGAAAAGAAGCTTTTAGCATCTTTTAATCCTGTCAGCCTTTTGTCATACTGATTTACACAGTGATTTGCATATATTATCCTTAGGGATTAAACAGTCAGAAGAAGTGTGATTGCATTTAAATTTCACTGGTGCCTTTTGGCACCACCCTAAAATGTCCATGAAATATGTTTCATCACATTTCACATTGATGAATTTGTCCATCAGTTTTTGCCAAACCAGGATCTGTGGCTGGTTTCCAGCTGTACTTTAACCCAGAGAAAATATGGTGCTTTGATTTGCAGACGCACGGGAATGTTGTAGAAATGCATTTTGGACACTGGCCTTTTGGAAAATACTCTTTTGCAGATAGGAGCATTTGCATATACATAGGGTTGGAAATAAGTGAACAGATTACAATTAATGTTTCCTTTTCAGTGCCTGAAGAAAATACAAATACATTGGAGAATATCTACCATATGCTAATGGTGTAATAGGCTAATCCAAATATAATTTGAAGCATCCTATTTGAATCTTTCAATCTTTCTGGAAATTTCCGATTTTCACACTGATTTGTTCCCCGTACTTTTTCTGTTTGCAGGTTATTTCCAGGACTTGTTGAATAAGTCTGAGAAGGCCCTTTATGACACATTTCCCAGTATGTACGGAGATCTATACACCCAGAACTCAAAGGTTTTCAAAGACTTGTATAGTGAGCTGCGGCGCTATTACCGGGGTTCCAACATCAACCTAGAAGAGGCCCTCAATGAGTTTTGGATTCGCCTGCTAGAACGGCTCTTCAAGTTGATGAATCCTCAGTACTACCTTCCGGATGAGTATGTGGACTGCATGGTGAAGCACTCTGAGCAGCACAAGCCCTTTGGAGAGGTTCCAAGAGACCTGAAACTGAAGGCAACCAGGGCCTTCATTGCAGTCCGCTCCTTTGTGCAGGGACTTGGTGTGGGCAATGATGTTGTCAGAAGGGTCTCTCAGGTAAGTCGCTGGCGAGAATTCCTGGGTGGTCACCTTGCCTGAGGCATTTTCAGGGCTCTGTCTTAATTAGCGCAGGTGATAATTATTTTTAACAGCTCATACGAGACAGATAGAGGGACACGGGTGGCGCTGTGGTTTAAACCACTGTTCCGTTTGGACTTGCCAATTGGAAGGTTGCTGGTTCGAGGCCCCGCGATGGGATGAGCTCCCGTTGTTCGGTCCCAACTCCTGCCAACCTAGCAATTCGAAAGCACACAGTGCAAGTTGATAAATAGGTACCGTTCCAGTGGGAAGGTAAACGGTGTTTCCGTGCGCAGCTCTGGCTTCGCCAGAAGCGGCTTAGTCATGCTGGCCGCATGACCCGGAAAAACTGTCTGCGGACAAACGTCAGCTCCCTCAGCCTATAAAGCGAGATGAGCGCTGCAACCCCAGAGTCGTCTGCGACTGGACTTAACTGTCAGGGGTCTCTTTACCTTTACCTATGAGACAGACAGCTTTGTTGATAATGGTCATCTTCTAGTTTATTTTTTATTTTTTTAATGCTTCTGGAAGAGCCAGCTCCAGACTTGAGGGTTCCCTCAGCAAATTGAGCTTGATAGTCTCCCTCCCTAAGGTTTTCAGGAGGGTTATACTGCTGTGCAGCCCCCCTTTAACTGTAAATGACTGCTAAAAACATTGGTAAAGGCCATAAGAGAGCACCATGCTCTTTTTTTCCTTTTTGATGCTGAAACACATGCACACATACTGCAGTTTATAAAACTAGGCGTTTTGTTGCTTTATCTCCCTATGAAAAATTGCACACTTTCCGAGCAGAAATGCACTGTGCTGTGTCATTTGTTGGTGATTCTTATATTATCAATTGATCTCATCAGACAGAATTGTTAGGAGAAAGGGAGTATTCTTTGGTGCTCTAAGTTCAAATTCAAGGGAAACATTGGGAAGTTGACAGCGGCTAAGTTTTTAATTTATAAATGTGGTATAAAATCGTTCAAAAGTGGTTGTACATCCTGTTCGCATGACCCTTCAAGTAGTTTTTTTTAAGATTTAAAAAAGCAGGAGAATGACACAATTGAAGTGAAAGTAAAGTGAGAAAAAGCTTATTTGTTTTTTTAATTGATATCAGTAGTCTTGTTCTAGGCCTGAAGAAACGATCTGGCCACTTTTAACTATATTTCCCTCCTTCCCTCCATTCTCCTGTGCCTCTAGAGTCAGATGTGTGAAGATAAAATGAATTAAAAGCCCCACTGTTGGAGAATTATGGGTGTGAGGCTCCAGGAACTACTGTTTGGGCATCCCAAGCATGGCTTGACTTCTACAGACATCCCGTCTTTCTATCGATTTCTTAAAAGTTGAAGGTACAACGGTACCTCAGGTTACATACGCTTCAGGTTACAGACTCCACTAACCCAGAAATAGTGCTTCCGGTTAAGAACTTTGCTTCAGGATAAGTACAGAAATTGGGCTCCCGCAGCGTAGCGGCAGCAGGAGGCCCCATTAGCTAAAGTAGTGCTTCAGGTTAAGGAACAGTTTCAGGTTAAGAACAGACCTCCGGAACGAATTAAGTACTTAACCCGAGGTACCACTGTATTCAACCACCTTTCATTTCAGTGGTTGCAAAAGCATTCCTCATATGGAACAGCTGCTTCCATTGACATTTATTGGAGCAGCTTGCACTTTCAAGAACTCCCATGTATGTATCAAAGAGCATGCAGTGCTCTGGACTGTGGATTGCATTCATGTCTCATTTGCTCTCTGCTCTTGTGGTACAGAAGTTATAGACTTTATTACCTCCATAGATTCTCCTTCTTCCAAAGATTGACCTCCAGTCACCAAGTAAGAAGTCTGCTTCCGGCAGATGACGTAAAGTGTCATCAAACAAGGGGCAAAACATAACATGCAGGAGGTTGAAGAATCACTCTGTGTGTCTTGTTGGCAAGGCCATTAGCTATTAGTCTCTTATCCTAAAATATATTTGATGTCTAAGCCCAGGAAATCAATTTGCATTTTGACCCATATATGCAAGTTCACCAGCAAACAAGGATATCATCCTATACCACTCCTCCTCATTACAGCCATGATGATTCCCCTGTAAATTTAGTGCAAATAAAATGAAGGGAAATGGGCTATCCGTAAAAGGGAATAATAAATAAATAAATAAATAAATAAATAAATAAATAAATAAATAAATATTGTCTGAAGAATCTGAAGAACTGTGCATGCACACGAAAGCTTATACCAGAACAAACTTAGTTGGCCTATAAGGTGCTACTGGACAATATTTTTTTTTATTTCGACTGTGTCAGACCAACACAGCTACCTACCTGAATGTAAAAGGGTATGTGAGAGAGCCAGTAAATAATTGGAGAGCAGGAGTATGTCAGTGGCCACATGACAAGCAGGTCTCTTGTGATTTACAGTGGTACCTTGGTTTACGAACGTAATCCATTCCAGAAATCCGTTCTTAAACCAAAACTGTTATTAAATCGGGCCGCACTTCCCCTAATGAGGCTTCCTGCTGCCAGTGCCCTTTCGTTCTTAGACCTAGGTAAATTTCTCACACCGGGACACTATTTTCGGTTTTGCGGAGTTTGTAAACCGAATCGTTCTTAAACCGGACTGTTCTTAAACCGAGGTACCACTGTATTTGTTTTTAATAACTTCTGCCTCCACATTTTGCCTAAGTTGAAGTTCTTTCCTTGCCACCAGCTGCTGGACCTCGTATCATTCTAACATTTCAGCCATCACCCTTTTCAATTTGCACTTCAATAGGCTCTATATATTGCAGAAGCTCTTGCAGTGATTGAAAGGCATGTGTGCAGAGAGAGAAGTGAATAGAAGCTGTTCAAAGAATCACACATTGGAGGCGACCCAGCAATGCAAAAGTGCCCAGAGCCACAATTTCTCTTTTCCAGAAATGGCATTCAGAGTTAGTTCTCCTAATAGTCAGTGGAGGAAAAAGGCATCCTTGATGAAGGAAAAGCATCATGTTAGATTTGGAGCATTCATAATTGGGTCTGAAACTCTTCCTGATTATTTGTTGTAACAGAAGAGTGGGTGGGGAAATGATTGACAGAAGGGGAATATATTGGATTGGTGGCCTGTGACAGTGTGAGTGACAGATTGAAAAAGACAATGCAAGCGAGGCAGAGTTTCTCATCATACATTTAAAGTGCTAAGATACCAGTTTAAACAGTCATGACTAGTGGTGTGAGGTGAGAATATTCTCCAGAATGAGAATATTCTCAAGAAAATTCTCCGGAGAATATTCTCTACAAACTGTAAATTCTAATGTTAAGAACCAGTTTTACAACCCACATTTTAAAAATTTAATAAATAATAAGTCAAGCTGTGATATTGCCAGTGTGAGTAAGGAATAATGATCATTGTGTTTTATTTTCTGGAAATAATAGCATTTATTTTAAATTTTATATTGATTTTATTAGTGTCGCACTCAAAATACTGTACCATGTAGATATGCTTATTAAAGAACGTACTCAGGTAGTGGACCTGAGATTTTTTAATATTCCTTTTACTTTAAAAGCTACATTTCCTTCATACACAACATAATTAGAATTCAAAGTTGATGGTAAATATACGGTTAGTGGCAGGCTTTGTGATTAACGTGAATCATTCACGTTGAATTTTCAATTTAAAGTTTGGTGCAAAAAATCAAAGAATGTGAATTCACTGCATTTCCCCATTGAATAAAAGTATCTGTACAGTTTTTGGTTGCCATCTGAACACTTTACCCATGAATAAACATGTATATTAACTAATAATATCATTTTCAATGCATTAAAATTATATCCTTTTCAATGCATTAAAATGAATATTCTCCTATTTTCAATGAAAATTCTCTAATATGGTCATTAATCGAGAATATTCTCCAAAAGATTATTCTCTCAAATTTAACGTCACTAGTCATGACTTCCCCCCAATAATAATGAAAGCTGTAGTTCGTTAAAGATGCTGAGAGTTGATTGGAGACCCCTATTCCCCTCCCACAGTTACAATTCCCAGAGTTCCCTTTGATGGGAATCGATTGATCAACTACTCTAGGAAGTGTTTTTGCCAATATCTGGGTCCCAAACCATTTAGGGCTGTCAACATCAGAGTAAGCACCTTGAATTGGGCCTGGAAAACAGTTGGTAACCAGTATAGCTCTTTTAAGATAGAGGCAGTGTGCTCATGGTCTGCTTCCCTTCCAGCATTCAAGCCACAGCATTTTGCACTAGTTGTTATTTCCAGGTCATCTTCAGGGGCAACCCACATTACAGTTGTACAACTTGGAGATTACCAAAGCTGGGTTAACCATGGCTAGGCTATCCCTACCAAAAACGGCCATTGTAGTTTGGCAGAATTAAGTAAAACAGGCCAATACCACAGAAGAGGCAAGATTATTTTTTGTCAGTCATTTCAAGTGAAAAACCCTGCATGCAGTGGTGCCCTCAGCCATTTACACACCTTTGTATGTACACTTGATTTTTTTAGGGTTAGAGTGATAATTTCCCCTTAGACTTCTATGTGTATTGATCTCTGGAGATCAGTTTGTCACCTTTTCAGAGGTCTGAATAGGCAAATGAAATGAACTGTGTATCCCACCCCCACCCCCATTTCTAGCATATTTTTAGCTCAGGCAAAATGTGTGTGTCCCAGTGATAAACTGTCTAGGATGAAAGTGAGTCGGTCAAGCACCAGGCTTCTGTTGAAAGATATATGCTATTTAAAAAATGATGCTCCGGATTAACAGAAAAATATTACAGTCTGTTGCAGACTTTATATACTAAACCGTTTTGTAGATTCATCTCCACTCATCACATCTCATTTGACTACAGCCCTATCGTGATACTTGGAGAGCCCTACACATTTTCTCCTTCGTGATAATCTTTTCATTTATCATTTGTCTTGCCTCTTGGTCCTGTTCGCTTTCCCACAATAGATGACTATTCAAGGACAGTTTTGCAGAAAATGAAGGATGTAAATGGGCTATAATCAGGGCTGAGCCAATGTAACTTTTCCAAAGCAATAATGGGCGCTGGGTTAGGAACATCCCCCTATACCTTATTATCTTCATTTCTGGATGGCTGTTCACAGCCACAGTATTCTCTGTTACTGTACCTCCTCTGGAATCATTTTCTGTTTTTTGCTCACTATGTAATCCTAGTCGATTGGAGATCACGTAGTGAACAAGATGATATCACACAATTTTATAGATTTCACATTGCTGTGCAGCCAGAGGAGGAGCACTGCCCATTTGCTTAAGGAGCTGGGTGGTGCTGCTCTCTTCCAGCAGTGAGAGCAGGTCACAAAACTTCTTAACACCTGGGAGTAAGCCCCCATTGAATTCATTATGACTTACTATGGTTAGGATTGTGCTGCTGGTATGTCCTCTTCAAGCCTGTCTCATAACAGCCACTTCTTAAGGCTATATTTAGAAGCTCTTTCAAAAAACTAAATAACTGCATCTAAAGCAGGAAACTTAAGATGATGATAAAGAAGATCTAAATGTATTTCTGCTATGCACACACATGCACGTTCATTTTATATCTTTGATTTGGATAAAGCAGGGTAGGGTGGGGGTGGGGGGAAATAAATCACTCTTCAAATGCAAAGCATTATGATGCTTTGCTGTTATTGCTATCTCCAGGTGCACCTCTCTTCCATAGAATATCTGCTGGCTTTTTCCCTTTTTTGCACGTTGATAATATCTGTCAGACAGAAAACCTTGGAGCATTAGTCCCTTTAAGTGATGTATCATGAGTTCTCTGAAGTTTAAGATTCTGCCACCATGCTAGATGGGACATGCGTTTTTCTAAATGCCCTGAATTGCAACTGACCACTCAACAAGAAAACACACAGCCAATCAAGTTTTTGTGGTATTTAACGGGGAAACCCAAATCTCTCCCTCCCTCTTTCACACCAATACACCTTTTTAGGCACGTCTCAGAGAGATGCTGAGTGCATCTCTCAGTACTGATTGTAACTGCACAATAATGGCTAGTGACAGCCTTCTTGAAATGTCAGTGTTTATCAGGAACAAGGTGCTATACCAAGGGGTGCGCTTCTGTCGCATTAGCCTGAAATCAACTTCATGTTGTATCAAATATCAGTATAACATCCTGACTCATTCTGTTTTGTGTACTCTTGTATATATGTCCCCTTGTATTGACAGACCATGAATTCACTAACAGGGCAATCCTATGCATGTATACTTGAGCATAAGTGTGCATAAGATTGCAGCTTTAAGGGACTTAACTACACATCACCTTAAATGTGTTACCTGACTTGTCATCAGGGTGTTTAACTAAAATCAAGAGGGGGGAGGCTCATCAAGATTAGGACCACAGATTAGGACCATTAGGAGGGGAGGTTTAACCCTTCCCTCTCCTGCCACAATTCGAAAGAAATTATCCTTCTACCCCCATAGAGGAATGGGGGGAATCTCTCACTGGTGCCAACTCTCACTAGTTTCACTGTTTCTATACAGAGGGATTCCCCCCCCCTCTCCATGTGCTGTAGCATCAGTCTAAATCCCATCCCAACTTGGTGTCACTTCAAGCAGTATAAAGTGATGTAGAGTACTAGTTAGTTCTCTAATTTGCTTTTGTGAAGTTTTAACAAAGGCTGAAGTGATTTGAAAGTGAGGAAAATGACCCTTGAGTCATTAAGAATTTCTGACTCATCTGTTTTGGTGGAGGCTGTTTTCATCATTACAGACCATGAACTGGCAACCCGCAAGTGTTCTTGATGGTATAAACAATCCTTTAATGAGTTCCATCATAATATATTTATTGTTTAATGCAGGAACTAGTGAAATGGCCCATCCTTGTGATGGATAGGGTATATGTAGACATTGCAGACAGAGACCCCTATGTATCGGGGGGGGGGGTCCAGTGTAGAGAGAAGCACACACGCCTGTGGTCTTTCCCCATCATTCCTCTTGAGTACTGTCCATTGAGGAAAGTATTATTTGTAAAGGCCCAACAAGAGGCAGTTCAAAATTGGAGGCAGGACAGAGTGGGTCATAGGGAAAGAAAAAGATAAAAGAAAGTTGGAAACGGACAGCTGTCTTTGCCAGACAGAGTACAGTGGTACCTTGGTTCTTGAACTTCTTCTATTCTGGGAGCCTGTTCGACTCCCGAAACTGTTCGAAAACCAAGGCATGGCTTCTGATTGGTTGCAGGGGCTTCTTGCACTCAAGCAGAAGCCACGTCGGATGTTCAGATTCCAAAAAATGTTCACAAACTGGAACCCTTACTTCTGGGTTTGCTTCGTTCAGGAGCTGATTTGTTCGTCAACTAAGCCGTTTGAGAACCAGGGTACCACTGTATATATGTCTGTTAGTAAATACTTTTGGTTTATATTTTTAACCCAGATGGTAATTTATTCTTGGCAATAGATAACTGCAGCTTGCACAATGCCAGTTTTACACACCTGGCTAGGTCAGCATGGTGCTGAGCTTGCACATCCAGTTTGACAGGCGAGTGACAAAAGGTAGATGCTCTTTGAGCGTATGTTGAGTCTTTGTCAAAGTTAGACTGCCTGTAACTGCCCTTCTCCCTCCTCGTCAGTTGTTCAAAAGGACAGGAAAGCAAAATATTGTTGTGCATTTGAAGTGAACAGCAAACCTCTGGTTGACTCCTTAGTTAGAATACCTTGGCATGAAAATAATGAAATGTGTATATTAAGAACATATCAGATTACATTTGCCTTGATCTGTTACTTATCTAAATTATTTATTCATTCCCAAAGGATTAATGTGCGTACGAACAAAGAAATTCTTCACTAGGAAATTTAGACAGGTCTGAACAAGTTTTTTTTTAAACACCGATCCCTCCCTAATATGACCCTTGGAAAATGCCTCTTTAATTCCCCTCAATTAAAAGGTAAAGACAGATTGCAAGCGTCTGGCAGAGCTTTCCTCCACACCTGCTCAACGAAAGCATGTAGGAACACATCTCAGTGAGAGAGATGCCCACTTGCCAGATTTTATCTGCCGCGACTGCTGCTGAGTGAGACCATAGGGAAGAAATTTTAGGAGAACTGTGTTTGCATAAAGATTGCATTGTTGTTTCTCTTCACTGAGTTGTCAAGTGATATTAGAAAGGCCTTCACAGTCCTGAAGATTTGACCTGGTATGAACTGATCTTCATGAAATTCTTGTCTTAATGAAAGTAGCATTGACAGGAGTACACCCAGGTATTTCAGCAGATGCGGTTACAAGAACAGGATTGATGGTGCTTGGCAAAACCATTCGCTGTCATGTCTGCATTCACACAGCACCAGATTGTTTAAAAATGGAACAAATCTTGTTATCCTTTGCTTTGGCTACAGTCCTTGTGTTCTGATTTCCAAGCACCCAGAAATGACAGGCTTTAATCTGATAATTGTTATGTTGATCATTGAGTGTTTTGGTTTAAGATAGTCCTCTCCACTCCCGCCTACGTAACTTTTCATCAGTTTTGAATTAGCAAGAGAAATTTTACTTGGCAGTGATTTGAGTGAAAAGCTGCATTTTCAGAAATATTCCAGCTATTCAGAATGGGAGTCGGGTATGTTTTAAAAACAATTTATTGGATCAAAGCAGCACTTTCTGCATGTCATGAGGATGATCCAGCTAATCAGCCCATTTCAGTTCCACTGATTGCAGTAGGAAAGGCTTATGCATATGCTGAACTCTCATATTAGAAGCAATGAGATGTGTCTGTTCAACTTTGACTTCATTGTACCCCATATCGACATGTTTCCCATGTTTTTATTGATTGGTTGATTGAATTTATATACCGCCCTATAACCAGAGGCTCAGGACAGTTCACAGAATAAAATCAAAATATAAGACCACAAAATACATAATCAAAATAAAAATATCAACCCAATAACCCCTGTCCTTCATTTATAACCTTTCTTGTGTGGTTGCATGTGGGGGTTGCTGCAACAGCTGGTGTGCACAGAAAATGTGTTTTGTGAATTAAAAAGAGAAATCAGTGGAGTCCATAAAGACTTCAGCCATTTCCACACACAGACAGCAAATGTGATGCCATCTTTTCCACCCATCCGCATGTGTTCATTGAATGCATGGAGCAGAATCCAATAATTACAAAAGGTCTTTAGCATGTCTTCTTTGATTGGTAGACAAACTAGTGACAGATAGTCATCAAATAAATGAGGAGTCGGTGGGCTGACATTCTCTGGCATAGTTTGGTGATGGAAGAGGTTACCTGCTATGTAAAAGTAGGCAGAGACTGAGCAAGACCAGCTGACTTCTTAAGGCTTCTGATCACCTCTCCTTAATTATAATGAGATTCCCGACATATTTTGTTCCAGCCCCAATATTTCCCCATGGAGGGACCATGCCCAGTGGCTGCTTGTTGGGAGAGTCAAAGAGTGTTGTGACTTGATTGACCCAGTTCTTACAACCATTTGGGGACTCTCCCTCTGCCTCCTAGCAATAGGATGCGAGGACCAGCATGTCATCCTCCAAGCACTGTGTGCCTGAAAATGGGACCAGTGGTACTCCACCATTCCCCATTCACACAGTGCTGCTACAGGCTGCTGGAATCCTCTTCCTTGTTTATCCACATATGCACATAGAGGAAAGTGAACAACAGCCTGGACAGATTGTGAAATACTGAACGGTCCAGTATGAGACAGCACAGTCAACTAAGAGTTGTATAAGGAACCATGAGGGAGCTATATTGCATTTATCAAATACTACCTGAGGAATACTAATGGCTGCAGTTGGAAACATTTCTCAATACCTGTAGCAAATAATGACTTACGCAGAGGAACATTGCATGTGAAGCATGGACTGATATGAATCTTAACTTCTTAAACAATGATGCCACAAAGCTTAGATAGGGGGTGTGGTTGGTTTAGGATTAGAATATTTCCCTAAGGTCCTGAAACCCTGATTTCAATCTTTGCTTTGTGGTTGCATCCATTGTAGGAACTTGATTAGGACTCTTTATTCAAGTAGATGAAATTACTGTTTGCCTGAGATCCCTTTATGTCAGGACAAATGCAAGTTGATATAGAAGCTCTCCACTCTACAGTCTCCATTTGACCTAAATCAAGAAAGTATTGGGATCCTTACCAGGGCTAGGCCAATACATTTTGCTGCCTAAGATGAAGGACAAGATGGAATCGCCAGCATTCCACAAACAGATGCCATCCTGACTGGTAACTGAACCTTCCTTCATCACTGCACAAGAGGCATGAGGTCATTTTAGGGGATCCAAGACAGACCATGTGGCAACAGAGGAAAATGACTGGGGGGCTCAGGAGGAATTGTAGGGGGTTGATGTTGCTGCCACCTGAGGTGGTTACCTCGCCCTGTCTAATCGTAGAGCCAGGAATTCTTAAAGAATACTGAAGGCTGCACAGATTGATGGGTTTGCCATACTATAACTATTCAGTTTATAAGTACACCAAGCATTAATGCACATTTCCAAAGACTGTGTTTCATATCTGTCTTCTCAAGGAACTTCAGTTTGAACCAGGAGTTTCACTTAATCCATGATACCTCCATGGTGGCTTTGTTTGTTTGAGAGCCTGATCTCGCAATTGTACTGCTTTTTCCCATGCACTTGCTCCAAACTTTGGTGCCAGCTCAGAGTGCCTGGATAATTCTGTGGAATGCTCTGACCTGGACATTGTGTTCTGGGCTTTGATGTACAACTGAAAAAATAGCTTATTCTCCAGGAATCTGATCTGTACACCAGTGCTGGATTACATTAGAAACCAGAACTGCCGTGGAACAATTCCAGCACTTGCCTTTCCGTATCTGGGATAGATCTGAAGATGATTCTGCATGATCCATGCACACAGAAATCCATTTCAGGTGGAACTGGTCTTTAGGCTGTTTGTACAGCTGCACACTGGGGGTATTTGTCAATCTTTCCCTCCCCTCTCCTTTCAGTCTTTAAGAATATTATAAATCTTCTTGGAATTCAGATGCAATATACCCAAAACCCATTCTGGGACCTCATGTAAATCCTAGTTCCCTGTTCTGTTTTGTAGTCTGCTGGTGCACATCATGATTTCATTTAGACTCTCAGGTCTCTGCTTTTACATTATGCTGGTGGTATGGGAGCTATTGAAGCATATTTCATTCCCATACCACTGAAGCAACATGGAATACCCACACTCCACCCCATACCAACATTGCCCTAGCTTACGAGAAAGGAGGTAAAGTGCATGGTTGCCTGACATAGGGCCTTTTCACATGTGACTCTCGTGACTATAGAATAATCTCCTCAGGGAGACTTGTCCTGTGTTGAGTTTGATGTATTTTTAGTGCTAGGTGAAAAACTTTAGTTTTGTAGGCCTTTTTCAATTTTAAAGTTTATTTAGATTGTTGTTTTAACCTGCTCTGGTACTAATATACTTTTTATTGCTCTTGTGCCGGTTGTTTTTACTTCTAAATCTTGCTTAGCCTCTCTGAAAACCCTTTGGCTGAAGATCAGGAATAAAAAAAAAGTCCCAAATAAATAAACAATAAATACGTGTGGGTTGCTTCCCTGCCAGAGGGTAGCCTGCTGGTCTCCACACCTGGTGATGGTCAAGCTGATCAAAAACCATGCCTAGAATACTTTCAGACATTCTTTCCATAGGAAATTCAGGTTTTGAGCATTTGGTTGTTTATTAAAAAAGAAAAGCCTTTTATCTTTGCAGCACCTTCAAGATTAACTTGTTTTATTTTAACTCTGTGAGCTTTTGTAGACTCCAGTCTGCTTCATCGGATTCTGAAATGGACATCTAGGGACAAAATGAAAGTGTATGACAGAGTGAACTGTCTATGAAAGCTCATGCTGGCAAAATAAAATAAGTTTGACTTAAAGTTTCCACAAAGACCAAGCCTTTTCTTTTAAAATATCTCCATAATAATCATTCTTGGGAGCGAATTTGTAACTGAAAACTGTTAACATGGCAGTGTTAAGAAACCATAAATAAGCTTTGGAAAGGCACAAGGAAGAGGAACAAAATAAAAGGCAAGTAGTTTCTTGCTACTGCTTTTTGTCATACACACAGAATGATTTTCACTACTTATACACAGTGATTCTGTAGGGCAGTGTGTTTCTCATGTGCCTGCAGTCATGTTCTCTTCCTAATGAGGTGGATCATAGCCGATGAAAGCATATGCCATAATAAATTTGTTAGACTTTAGGATGCCAAGAGATTCTTAACTGTTTTTGCTGCAAGAGATTAATGTTCCTACCCTTCTGGAAACGGGGTCTTGTTTTTGTTTTTCTCCATTAGGGCAAGCTTGGTGCAGGCCCGTTTCTAGAAGACTGGTTAGCTGGGAAAGGGAAGGAGCTCCTGCTCTGTAAACGTTTCCTCTGAGCAGTCCCCACTTTTAAATCATTACTATTTTTGTTTCGCGCCCTTAACTTGACATCACAATAATGCCAAATGAAAATAATGAAAATCTTGCATGTCAACACTTTTAATAAGTCTTGGTCTTTTAGATTTTTTTTAATCGGTGGGATTATTTTGTGTGTTTGTGTGTGTTGTTTTTCTCTGGTTGATTAATTTCTGTTCTTTGAAACTATTATCCTTTGATTGCCTTGCTATTTACAGAAGGACTGAAGCGCCACCCAGTGATCACCAGAGGGGACTGAAATGATTCCGACAAATTTAATCCCAGGCATTAAGACTCATATGCCTCAATCCAGTGCCAATCCAGCTAGTAGCACTGCATGTGTGTGTCCCTAGCTGAATTTGGAAACCTATGTGGTCTGGGTGAATGCCTGACTGTGCCCCAGGAAGCAAACAGATGCCTCTGGGAGCCTGCAACAGGGCAGGAAGGTTCTGCCCCAGCCTTGGTGTTCCTTAGCTTGCAGATTCTAAACATGGAGATTCCCTATCTAGCTGCCATAACGGGCCTCTCCACTAATTTATCCAGGCCCCTTTTAAAGCCATTATTCACATGTTGCACTGAGCACAGGTATAAACTGTGGACAATTGTCTGTGTGAAGCAGTGTGCACTTCTTGATTTGTGCAGCTCAGACTTTACACTCATTCTTGTTAGTTCTTAACGTCCCACAAGGCTCTCAGTTGTTTTTGTTGCAGGCGTCTTAACATTGATATTTTATGTCACTGTTTGGCTTTTGACAGTATTTGATATTTAGGTTCAACAGTTTTGTGACAGTTTGAGCCATTACCCGGAATGATATTTAACATTTTATCGTTGTTGTCATTCTTAACAGTATTTAGTAGCCGGCAGCTTTTGACACTTGCTTTTTCATACCTGGCAAAACCCTCAAGAGAGAATTCTAGAGTGGCCTGCAGGCCTAAGGGACTCAAAACGTTGATTTTCAAGTTCACATTTTAGTCAGATTCTGCATTTAAGAATTTGAAACATTGAGAGGTTTTTCGTTCTGCTCAGCTCTAATGATAGACTTAAATTTGAGATGAATTTAGCCATATCCATGAATTTCAGATAGTAAACTATTTACTGCTCTGCTTAATGAGCACAAGGATTTGTTTTTAAATTGTACAGATTGCTGTGTGTGTGTTTCTTCCCCCCCTCCCTTTCCCCAAATCCCTTCTATTTTCTTTGTGTGTCTGTTTGTTTATTTAGATTGTAAATCTGCAGGCAGGACTCTGTTCTCTTTTATCCTGCATTTTATATTGTACAGCTGCTGCTTCTGTCTTTCATTTTCTTTTTTCTGGTGGCACTTAGGAAATAATGGCTGTCTTCTTTTAAAGGTCCCACTGAGCCAATATTGCACTCGGGCTATTATGAAGCTGATGTACTGTGCACACTGCCGGGGCATGTCCAACGTAAAGCCCTGCAACGGCTATTGCCGCAATGTCTTGAAAGGCTGCCTGGCCAATCAAGCAGACCTGGACCCTGAATGGAAGAACCTGATTGGTAAGAAGAGCAGGCAACTGCACATTATTTCACTTTGGCTGGTCTTTTGCATGTAATTCCCGTCCCCCCCAATCAATAGAGTGCAGTTTTGGAGAACAAACAGATCAATTGATAGAAGCATTCACAATCCCTTTGCACTAAATTCTAAACACTATCGATATGTGTAGATGTTTCTGAAGCACCACTTCATCCTGTAGACTAAGTGCATACCTGCATCTCAGCTTCCCATGCTCTGGGCCTGGATGCTTTTAACTGCTAAGGATTTGCAAAGTGGCCTTGTAAAAAGCTATTTCATTCTAGAAGATCCCAGATTCAGCATTTAGCACTGGGTTACTCAAACAGTGTCGCTCTTGGCAGACCTGAACTTGCCTCTCTCTGTAGTGTGAGGAGAACAAACAGAAGCATGGGATAAAGAGCCTGGAATACGTACACATGGTGGTAGGAAATAAATTTGGGTGACCATTGGGTGATCATTAGGCCATTCGAAACCCACCAATGTTTTGATCAAATAACAAATTTCCTTGTGAGAAATTTGAATAAAATGAATCACAGATCGGGAGCAGCAACATCTTTTTTCTTCCGAAACTCCGTGCATATCTGCAATTATACAAACATTTAGGAGGAGTGGCATTCATCAGCAGAATGAACAGGACAATTGCTGGAATCGCCAAGGAAGAAAAGACTAGACTAGCTTTGCAGTGTTTCCCAATAATAATAATAATAATTTATATCCCGCCCTCCCCAGCCTTAGCCGGGCTCAGGGTGGCTAACAACAATAAAACAGTACAAAAGTACAGCATAAACAACACTCTAAAATCATTCATTATAAAATTAATTAACTTGTGAGTCCTGTGGCAATAGGTATGTGCTTTAACACACGGGGGTGTTATTGGGTTGTCTTTGTTTTTGTTTTTATTATGTATTTTGTTTTTTTTTTATTGTGGGTTTGTTTCTGTTGTGAACCGCCTTGAGATCTGCAGGTGTATACAAATTTAATAAATAATAAATAAATAAATTGACAGAAGTCATCACCACCGGTTCTGTAAGACCTTAGGCAGCTTTTAAAAAGCAAGTTGCTGTTCTTCGTTTGCCCCATTGTTACAACCGGTTAATTTTAGTGCAAGTAGGAGGATGAAATAGAGTCTAATTCCTGATACTTGAACCTATGGGCTTGACATCTTTTGTTGGTTTAAGCTTGTTCTGGAAACCCACTGAATGAAGTTGTTGGTGTGAGAAATAGACATAGTACAGCTTATACTGCATGTAGTGCTGACATGGTATTGAGAGCCAGCATGCTATAGTGGCTAAGTCTGGGGAGATCCGGGTTCAAATCCCTGCTCGGTCATCAAGGTCACTGAGTGACTCTGGGCCAGGCACACGCTTTCGTAGCCTGACCCTGCATCACAGGGCTGTTGTGAGGATAAAGTTGGAGGTGACAATCATGCCTGCCATCCTGAACTCTTTGGAGGAAAGGTGGTGATATAGATGTAAAATAATAATAATACTAACAACAACAACAAGGCTAGGAATAGTTTTTAAAAATAAAAATTCCTAGTGCATATATGATACTGTAATCATAAGAATCACAGAAAAAAGAATTATAAGAAAAAAGCAGAGACATCACCTTGCCAACAAAGGTCCATATAGTTAAAGCCATGGTTTTCCCGGTAGTGATGTATGGAAGTGAGAGCTTGACCATAAAGAATGGATCAAACCTATCCATTCTGAAGGAAATCAGCCCTGAGTGCTCACTGGAAGGACAGATCCTGAAGCTGAGGCTCCAATACTTTGGCCCCCTCATGAGAAGAGGAGACTCCCTGGAAAAGACCCTGATGTTGGGAAAGATGGAGGACACAAGGAGAAGGGGACGATGGAGGATGAGATGGTTGGATAGTGTTCTCGAAGCTACAAACATGAGTCTGACCAAACTGCGGGAGGCAGTGGAAGACAGGAGTGCCTGGCATGCTCTGGTACATGGGGTCACAAAGAGTCGGACACGACTAAACAACTAAACAACAACAACAATCATCATAAGAATGTGGGCATTTAGCTCCTTATAGGCTTAAATTCCACATGACTCACAGTCTCCCTGGGAATAAATGAATATATAGAAGAACCCATTGAGATACCCTACATGTCCAGTGCTGGTATATAATGATTACCTAGGTTTTTGAAACATTATTTGCATGACGCATTCTTAAATTGTGTCTGTTATTTACCCTGATAGATTCACTGCTGTTGGTGGCTGACCGCTTTGATGGACCATCCAATGTAGATATAGTCATTGGTACAATTCATACCAGGATTGCAGAAGCCATTTCAAATATGCAGGAGAACAGAGAATCTATAAAATCCAAGGTAAAAGCCAGACTGCAAAAGCTGAAAATGCAGTTTACTTAACAGCGATATTTCATTTATTGTATGTATTTATATCATGCCTTACCTCCATGTTATGACATGTATCAGCCCTGCTTAGCTTCAGCCTTCAGATCATGCCCTGGGAGCTTTTGGGCTCCGCCATTTTCATATCTGCCATCTCAGGCAAAGTAACGCCAAGAGAATTCCAACAATTTCTGCTGAATGACATTAGAAGTGCTAGGCCCTGGGTTGTTCCTTTCATGAGTACTGGACAGGCAGAGATAGCCTGATTATCTTGCCTGTCTTCTTTACTTGCACATCTTTGCCAGAGCCTATCTCCCTTCCGCCATAGGAGCTGGCCGGCTTCCCCTGAGAATCCCACCTGTCTCTCCTTCATCCTCCTTGATTTCAGAAGATTTTCGCAGCTGCATTTCTGAGCAGAATGTGATACATTAGCCCTGCATGGAGGGAATTCGCTCCTTCATCAGTCCTAAAACTGTGCAGCTCCCCATCCAACTGAGTCAGATGTTAACAGCGGAATAATTTGTGCTCCTGAAGCCCAGCTGCTTTCCCCATGATTCCTAAGAACTGTAACTAACAGGTGCTGATGGAGAATGAATCGGGAACTGACTGGCAAGTAGATAAGTCACTGATAGGCCAGCAGGGATGGAGGAAACAGCAGTGCTGCACAAAATACAGTGTTAATTCAACACAGAAATAGAGCCATCAATTCAGGGAGAGAGAGAGAGAGAGAGAGAGAGAGAGAGAGAGCGCACACACAGAGGGACGAATGAATCTATACCTCCCAGAAGGTATTTTTCATTGCTCTTGCATGTTTTATGCCCCTAAAAGAATTGCTTTGTAATAACCACAGTAATAAACTATAAATGGGTGAGCTACAGTGATGAAGCTGGATTCATTTGTCTCTTTCATAAAACAAATTTGGGAATATTTTATATACAAGCATTAAAAAGAAATGGCTAGCAAGGCAGTAGGCTCACCTTGTAAATCACAGATATGGGCCAAAGTGCACCATAAATGACATCCACATTGTCTATCATTATGATGCAATTAATCTGAAACTCTGCTCCAGGGCAAGTTAGCCAGGTTGTTGTCTTCTGCAGTGTGAGCACCCAAAACCCAGTTGACCATTCAGCCAGCTAGAGTGTTGGTAGCTGTCACACAGAATTATCACACAGAAATCAGATTCCACGTTGGTGGCAGCATCAGAATCCCAGATTTTAAAAGGATTCTACAATCCCTTTTTTCTGTTCTTGAAAGGAAGTTACAGCAATGGAGGGGTTATTGTTCCCTTAAAAACAACAACCAATTATATATATCTCAGCAGTTTAAAACAACAGCACATACATAAAACCTGGGATAAAGATTTCTATTGAGAAAGCTTTTTGAAAGAGAAACATACCGTATTTTTCGCCCTATAGGACACACTTTTTCCCCTCCAAAAATGTTATTGGAAAATTGTACTATTAGAATTGAAACAAGTTAATAATTTGCTGGTAAAATTTATGAGTTCAGAATGCAGGAACGAGAGTCGTGAGGAAGTCCAAGGAGGAGAATGAACTGTGGATATTGGAAAACTATATGTAACTTTGTATGCTTTTTACTGTTGAAAACTTTTAATAAATATTAATATAAAAAAACAAAAATGAAGGGGAAATGTGTGTGCGTCCTATGGGGCGAATGCAGGCTTTCACTGAAGCCTGGAGAGCGAGGGGGCGGTGCGCACCAACCCCTCTCGCTCTCCAGGCTTTAGGAAGCTATCCGCTAGCCGTGGGAGACGCAGCTCTCCCACGCTAGCGGAGAGCTTGCCTGCACCCAGAAGCTTGGGGCGCGCTGAGCTCAGCACACCCCAAGCTTTGGGCTTCGTGCAGCGCTCCGCTAGCCGTGGGAGAGCCGCGTGGCTCTCCCACGGCTAGCGGATAGCAGCCTGTTCTGGGGCCTGGGGTCGGGGGAACCTTGGGCTTCGCCCGCTCCAGCTCCGCACCTGGGGGGGAAATAAAAATTTTTCTTTATTTCCTCCCCCAAAAAAACTAGGCGCATCCTATGGGGCGAAAAATACTGTATTTAGCAAGCGCTGGAAGGGGCAGTAGAGAAGGTAATTGGAGGAAGTTCCAAAGGGTAAGAACACTAAAGGCCCAATTCCAACATCATGCAGAATGGGTCTCCCTTTAGAACAGTATCTGCGGGATGCACTGCAGAACATGGTGATCGGTTGGAAAGGAATCCTTAATTCACTGGTTCAATTGCAGCTGAACTGAGATTTGATTTGGGTGAAGGGCCCTAGCCCAATGGCAGGGCATATGACTTGAATGCAAATATACCAAACCTTTGCATTTTCAGACTGGAAGAAATATGCACCTGAAATTGTGGAGATCTGCTGCCAGTTACTAAACTAGACAGATCCATGGTCTGAACTAGTACAAAGCACCTTCCTATGTCCCCAAAGCAATGCGATATCTGAAAATTGGATTACTGTTGTGTTAAAATTGGTATGTGTGAGCAAATGTGAAGTTAGGAAGAAATATGATTAACAGGGGCATATTTTACAGCTGTGACTTATTAGATAAATGCTTTGCTATTAAGTTTCGTTTATTTTCTCCAGACCTTTCAAGGTTGTGGAAATCCCAAACTCAACTCAAAAGCTTCCAGCACTGAGGAAAAGAAGAGGCGAGGAAAGTATGTCAGTGAAGATAAACCTTCAGGGCTTAGTTCAGAGAAACTTGTGAGTATGGAATTTAGTTCTGACTTTTTAAGAAATGCTTCTGTATGGAAACAATCTGTGTGGCCCGTTGCTTAGAATAGCACTGGTTCAAGGTCACACGGAGAGCTTCCAGGTTGGCTGCTGGTTGGAAAGCCAATCTTCCCAGTCACAGTCTGACACCCTAACACCAAGTCACCAGTGGAGGTCGTCTTCCTGGTTTAATTATTCTTTTGATGATGCCATTGGCATTTTTGAGATACTCCGCTCATAACAATTTCAGGAAATGTGGGCTGCCACTGCTTTGTTCCTTCCACTCAAGCACTCGCAGGCACCGTTAGTATAACCCAGCCTGTCTCCTGAGTGAAAATACAGCCTCGCTGCAATGCTGTTGCAACTTAATATTTAAGAAACTAACATGAAAAATAAATGGGATAGTTCAGAGTACAGTCGTACCTTGGATCCCGAATGCAAGTCGAACATTTTGGGTTCCAAACACCACAATCCCGGAAGTGAGTGTTCTGGTTTACAAATGTTCTTTGGAACCCGAACGTCTGGCACAGCTTCCGATTGGCTGCAGTAAGTCGCGCCTTGGTTTCCAAACATTTTGGAAGTCAAACGGACTTCCGGAATGGATCCCGTTCGACTTCTGACGTACGACTGTAGTGGCCTTTCCCTCCCTTTGATTTTGGGACCTCTCTCAGTAATGTCAATGAAGTTCTAACTCTTGTTCCAGCAATGCAGGTTTATCCAGTCATTACTCAGTCTTACCCAGTGCATAAAGGTAAAGGGACCCCTGACCATTAGGTCCAGTCTTGACCGACTCTGGGGTTGCGGCGCTCATCTCGCTTTATTGGCCGAGGGAGCCGGCGTTTGTCCACAGACAGCTTCCGGGTCATGTGGCCAGCATGACCAAGCTGCTTCTGGTGAACCAGAGCAGCACACGGAAACGCTGTTTACCTTCCCACCAGAGCAGTACCTGTTTATCTACTTGCACTTTGATGTGCTTTCGAACTGCTAGGTTGGCAGGAGCAGGGACTGAGCAACGGGAGTTCATCCCGTCACGGGGATTTGAACCGCCGACCTTCTGATTGGCAAGTCCTTGACTCCGTGGTTAAACCCACAGCGCCACTCATGTCCCTTTTTTTACTGGCATACGTCAATGTTATTAGTCACCACTAGCCACCTTCTTGAAGAAAGTTGGTCTTCAACCTACTAATACATCCTGACAGTTACTCACCCACTCCCCTTCTTTGCCAAGCTCTTCTACCATTTTAGTGCTTCTGCTCCCAGGCCAGGCATTCTGGGTGCTCTGGGTCCATTTATCCTTCATAAGTACATAGGAAGAGGCCTGTTGGATTAAACCAAAGGCCCATCTAGACCATCATCCTGTTCTCTCAGTGGCCAACTAGATGCCTGTAGAAAGCCCACAAGCAGGATAGGGGTTTGAGTGCTTTTCTCTTGATTTTTATTGGGAGAACTTAAATAAATGTTGTGTTGATAGCTTTCTGCTGTATAAAATAGCAGCTTCGGTAAAGTAGCCTGTCTTGAATTGTGTACTAAAAAACAACTATGGAAATTGTAGCAGTCTTGCATTGTTGTAAGTGGATTAACAACTGCCCAGCGTTTGAACCCATAAGTTCTGGATCAGTTTATCATGACTGAGCTTGGAATTCAAAATGTCACCTTCAAACACCTTCCTCCTTCAGCTTTGATTCTTCTCCACCTGGCAGGTTTCAGATGCCAAAGGGAAGCTGAGAGAAATAAGGGACTTCTGGGTTGCCCTCCCAAGCACCCTTTGCAATGAAAAAGTTTCCTCTGGTTCTGTGAATGAGGACAGGTGCTGGAATGGAATGGCCAAAAGCGGGTAAGGCTGGTCAAAATGTGACGGAAGTTCAGCAGGATGAAGTACACTCACACACCAGTTTCATGAAGCTTTGTAATCTGTAAATATGAGCCCCATTATGGGGTAGGTAAGAGAGAAAAGGCAGAGTTTGCCTAGTCGAGAGAGTCAACATTAGTAGTCATTGGGATCCTGTCCTCTTCCTTGTTTAGACTGAGCCCCACATAAACACACACATGCTTGGGCAAAAAGATGGCTGCTGGTGCTGTTATTCCCTGCACCTGGTTCAAACGTAATGCTGAGCCATAGTTTAAGAAGCCAGTCACAGGACTGAGAGATCTTTCATCCCACCCACCCCCAACCTCTGGTTAAGGGCCTCCCTAAACACCAATTTAGAACCAGTATTTCTTTTTAGAAGGGTTATTTAGCAGTGTTAGAATGCCTTTAACCAGGTTTAGGGGCAGACATAAAGCCAAGATACAGCAGGTGGAGGCAGAGGGCAAGTGGAATTTGTGCCCACAAGATCAATTCCTAAGCCATGTTGTCAGAATTCTAGGTTTGATGTTATGATCAGAAGAGTGTTGAAGGCTGCAGTAATGTTGGTGAGTTGCAAAGACTTAGATGCAAGTGAAAGATAGTGACCTAATTCCAATGTAGCACTAAACAGTAATGATATTATGCGCATGAGTAGCAGCAGGCCTTGGGTTTGCATCTTCCCTGCTCCCCTGATGTGACACCATGGAGATTTGAAACATCTGCTTCCTCTTCTAGACAACAGTTTGGTCCCAGCTTTTATTGAAACAAACCATAGTTTAAACTAACCAAAGTCTACCTAGTTCTGACATAATAACAAACTTTTGGAAGCAGATGGTCCTCCTTGTGACCATGTCAGAATGCGCAAACCAGGTCAATGTCTTAAATCAATTGCGATAATGTTTGATACCCTAAAGTTGGCTTCTTGCATGAACACACGTGGCTCTTTGCAGGTATCTTCCAGATGTGATGGGAGACGGACTAGCCAATCAAATCAATAACCCAGAAGTTGAGGTAGACATTACTAAACCAGACATGACTATTCGCCAGCAAATCATGCAGTTGAAGATTATGACAAATCGACTGCGCAATGCATATAATGGGAATGACGTGGATTTTCAGGATACAAGTAAGTACGGAGATGAGAAAAGGCAACAGTGTTGTGCTGTGGAGGTGGCACAATCTATATCATGCATACTTATATGATATGATTTATATGATTAGCAGTTGAAATAAAGAGTTCTGCAGGATTCCATGTTCAGAAAGCAACAGAACATCAAAGAGGTTCAGTTCACAATTCTGTTACGCCATACTTAATGTAGAGCCAGTGCACGGAAGCAGTGGCAAGTTGGCTGCTGCAAGTATTGCCCTTATTTGCTGACACCCAAGAACTGGAGTGCAAGAGATCTAGTTAGTAACGCTTGGTGATTTTACTCCTCCCTCTCTAGAGTGCTGGCTGCTACATCCATATCTTTATACAGGCATTGCCAAGACTTGTGCACCTGAGATTACCCAGTGTCTTCCCAGGGTTTCTTCTCCCTATCAGTCCCTAATGCCTCATTTCAATGGACAAACTCCAGCTTTCCTCTGACTGTTCAGCAGCAGCAGGGGTTTCAAGCTTGGGAGGATGCTGTAGCTCAGGATGGTACAGTGATACCTTGGGTTACAGACGCTTCAGGTTACAGACGCTTCAGGTTAAAGACTATCTAACCCAGAAATAGTACCTCGGGTTAAGAACTTTGCTTCAGAATGAGAACAGAAATCGCATGGCAGCAGTGGGAGGCCCCATTAGCTAAAATGGTACCTCAGGTCAAGAACAGTTTCAGGTTAAGAACGGACCTCCAGAACGAATTAAGTTCTTAACCCGAGGTACCACTGTAGTTCAAAATATTGCTCCTTTCTGTAATTAGTCCTTAGGAGCCTGTGGGCTCAAGTCCCCTGGTAACTACAGTCACAATGAGAACATGTCCAGCTTTGGTTTGCTAAAAATGTGGATTGAAAGGCTCCGCACAGAATTTGGTCCACTCATCCCATTTTCCCCACCAGCTTTTGGGTGGTTTGTTAAATGTGGGCAACAAGGGTGAGGTGAGATCTATACCCCTGCTTCACTGCATTCCAAATTCTTCATTTGCTTTCCCTGGCTTTATGGCAACAGCAATGCACATTGTGTGGTTTAATTTGCAAGCTCTTTTGGAACTGCCATGCTTACTTGAACTTTTGTCTTGCCTAGGTGATGACATTAGTGGTTCTGGAAGCGGCGATAGTTGCATTGACGACATCTGTGGCAAAAAACTCTCCAAGAGCGCTAGCACCAGGCCGCCAGAGACGCATCCAATGCCTAAGCAGTCTGGACAAGGTGTTGGTGGAAATAGCAGCAACATACTTTTGCCTTCTTCCTTTCTTTTATTACTTTCTCTGGCTGCTGTTGCAGCACAGTACCTGCGGCGGTAACTCATTTGTGCGGCCGTGAAAGAGACTGTGGGTGGTTGTGGTCTTAACTTTGCCAAAAATGTGGACTATATTTAATTCATCTTGGCAAAATGAGGGAGATAAAACGTTCTTGATTGTTTGTGATGACCTGGCAGTGCTAGAACTGGTCTTTCCCCCTCCCCTTTCTTTTTTGGTCTTCTTTGAATGTTGGGGCCTTCTTTCTTTACCTCTTTTTATCATTAATTTGCCACAACGAGACACTTAGGAGCCTACAACAGATCTTGGCAGATATGGGTAATAAGGACAAATGACCTTCAAGGCCACATCATTTTTATTGACTCCAATAAAACACACAAGTATCTATCTCATATTCATATTTAGCTGTAGCCAAAGATGTGCTACAATTGTTTAAAACAATACACCTTTTTTAATTTAAAAATCTTCCAGGTGCTGTAACAGTTCATTATTTTCCATTAAGCAAGTGGCAAATGGTCCCTCCAGTATACCAGATTAGCAAAGGGATTATGGTGGAATTTGGAACGAAATTACTTTAATTGGCAAATACCTCTGTTAAAATGAGTGGTTGAAGCCACTTAATATTTCTCTTCTACATCTAAATGAATTAGAGTGAGATTCAAGTTTTGCATGATCCTTTGAAAGTAGCATTCAAAATTGATAAAATGCAATACAGAATTGTAATATGCAACATTATGGTAGAAATATGCATGGGGAGATTTCTGTCTGGGAAGCATTGTTTGCAGTTTGAGGCTGAAAAATTTCCCGTTATTAATAGTGACAACAGTTGACTTTTACCAAAGGGATGATGCAAAGAAACTGCTTTGTGTGTTATTACTGATCCTGTTAGCAAAGCCTGGAGGCGACTAATTGTTTGGCCCAGGGAACAATTATATGCTATCAAACACCCCAGGGAATTTCCATGGCTACAACCTGCCCAAAGTACCACCAATTATGCCGATGGAAAGCAGACCAAAGCCATAGTTTGAGTCATCGAGTCAACCAGCTGCTACCTTATTTCATCTCACATTGGCATAGTTAACCTTATGTTCTCTAGTCCTTGTTTAGTAAAACTGCTTCACTTCAGCTAATTTCCTGATTGTTGCTACATATTTGCCAGGAGTATTGTCTGATATCAAGGAGGAAAGAGGGGCTGTCCAACCACATATCTACAGCAATAGATTCTCCTATGTATTTCGCCGTTGAGACACAGTTCTCTGCTTTGGGTTCTTTTGGTACAGCCATAAACCTTTCTCACCCCCTCTTTCAAAAATATCTAGCATAGAAAGGCCAGTCCTATTCATGTTGTCGAATGATAGGAAGCCTTCGACACAATCTTTGCTGTTAATTCACTTATATCATGACTTTCCTTTTAGGACACAGGGATTATGAAAGCATATTTTTTACATTTAATATATAGATATATGGGCTTTGCATAAATGTCGAAAACATTTCTCTTCTGCATCAAAGACAAATGCATTTCTTAACGACAGCATTCAAAAAGGCAGAATTACAGAATCAGTTATAAAACATGCAGAGTTAGCAGGGAAGTCATTCTAGTATTGTGGCACATGAATTAATGCAAGCAAATTAATTCAAATGAGTTATCTTTCCCATTCCCGGCCCTATTTGTTTTTCTACAACACTGGGAGAAATTAATTTCCTAATCACTTCAATCGGTATTGGAGGCTGCTGAAAACATCACCAGAATGTTGAAAATACGCTACTGAAGTCTTGGCGCCAGAACGAATTTGTTGCTCCAAAGAACACCTTCTTTTGCACACATTACTTTCAGTCCCTTGTTAAGTAGAACAATACACCACCCCACTTTCATTATTGATCTCGTCCATCTAATATATTTATTTTTGTTCTCAGTTTAGACCATTCTTAATAATTCTGAATACAAATGAGGCATGAAAAGCAAATATCCTGCCTCCTTTGAACGTTAAGTTCAAATGCCTGGGAAAAAATGGAGTGCCACATTCAAATAGCATTATATATGTAGCCTTCTGTTGGTAAAAAATAGAAATGAAATGTTATACACATTGAGGTAAAAATGAAACAGCTGCCATTTCCTCCCCCCTGAATGAAAATCTTATGCCAAACTGCTGGAGAGCTGTAAACTCAACACAGTCCTGGGCTCAAACTATGAGAGAACTAGGGCCTGGTGCGTTTACTCTGTTGCTTTTAACTCGGCCTGCCACATCACATCTGAAACAGAAACTGGCTGTGTGAAAATATTTTTTTCTAAGAGGAATGTGCAAATAGGGACTGATGGCCCTCACCCTCCACTTCCCTCCCCAAAGCCTCTCCCTCCCAGCCAACTTTACTTCCCGTATGAGAGCCCAATTGAGGAAAACATGACATTGGGGAGAGAGGCTATGCTACAAGGAAGCAGGCTGTGAGGGGGTGGAAGTTTTTAGGGCCCATTTGCTCAATCCTGATTTTTATACGCAGTTGGGCCATCCCGTATTTAAATAAATGAGTCTGCCACTCCTTTGAGCCTCATTTGTCATTTGAGCCTCGGTCTCTTGATGAATGCTAAATCTAATGCTCTTAGGATCTGAAGTTTTGTGATTTGAAAAGTTTCTCATATATATATATATATATATATATATATATATATATATATATATATATATGAATGAATGACATTGCTCTGTTTCTATGTTTAAAAACACCTTATAAAACCCAAGCCCTTTGCAAAGCTGTCAGCCAGAAACCAGTCACGGTTTTTTTTTTCTTTTTGTGCCATAATGTATTTTTCAGTGGAGGGCTGAGGGTCAATAGAGGCTTTAAGAGCACTGATATTTATCATTTACAAATGACAAACAACCTATAATTTTCTGGTGGGCTTGTTAGAGAGTTATGGTACAAATATATCCAGAGTACACCTTGGCTTTTTTTAAAAAAATGCAGTTCTATCTGCAAAATTAAGATTTATTTCACTTACTGGCATTCTTGGCCATTTATATATTTCTTTTGGTTACCAAGTTCCTGTAACTATCTTGCACTGTTGAACTATGTTCTTTGAATCCTTGTATAAATAAAATAAAAAAAGGCTGGAGACTTAAATCTATATGAACGTCCCTTGCAACAACATGCTGCTTTATTTGTTCTGTTTTTACTGATTTTCAGCAGGTGCCAGACTAGCATCATGAAAAAGTATTTGTCAACTTGCTGATGATAAATAATAGCATGAAGAATGGTCTGCCATACCTGTATACTGTTAAAATAGCTACATCTTGATTAGTATTGCTATGCATTTACTCAGAAGCAAGTCTAAGTTTGATGGGCCTTAGTCCTTAGTAAGTGTATTTAGGATAGCGCCATTAATGCTAACACTTGAAGGCAATGAGCCACCTAGCTACTGTGGCACACCAATATGTGATGCCCTTCTAACTCCCTATAACTGAATGTTGTAATCGACAGACACCAAAATGTATTTTTATCCAGAATGGTGTGACCAGGACAGCAGCCACCTACGTATGGGCCGGAGTACAGTTAAGAGCCTTTTACGCGTTACATCCAACACATGGAGCTCCCACATGGTTTTTCAGTAGTCCCTCTCAGAGCAGCTGTTGTTTTGATCAGCCCTCCTTTCCAAGTCAGTGTACAGTATTTAGGACTGGTGTTCAAATGTTAAAACATGCTTAATGGTCCAGAGAACCAGAGGAGAGGCACTTCTAGATAAACAGTGCCTACTGGAGGAAAAATTGTACACCTGTCCCAGTCCATTATGTGGATGGTCTGTGTTGGATTTAGTTGCCCAGATCTAGCAGCAGAGATGCAAGCGTGGAAAGAGGTTTATGCACATAAATCTGGTGTAGACAGGGGCATAACAGCCTCCTGCAGAGAAAAAATGCCTGCACCCAAAACCTGCTGGCTCCCAGCACAGCTACCAAGGGGTACTCCCTGATTTCTCAGCAGCCAGACCCTCTGTCTCCTGGCACCCTCCTCTCCTGCCTCTGAGTCAGAACTTCCCTCTGCCCCAGCCTCTTCCTGCTCACTAAGTCCTGTTGCCTCTTCAGCTTGAGTTAGGCAATCGCGGGGAGGATCCAACATGGCGGCGAAGGTAGTTTCCGAGTAATTTCGCTTACCCTTATCAGAGTTTTTAAGTGGTTTTAAGCGGTTTTTATCCTCCCTTGTTTTTATCCGTGAGTTTTAATGACTTGCTGGCTGTGCTGGCTGTCTTTTAGTATCTTTTAGTATCCCGCTGCTTGTGTTATCTTTGTTTTCTTTTTATCTGGGTTACTCTGACGCCCGGACTTGCCGCCATGGCTGCCGCCGCCTCCCTAACTGGGAGAGATAAGTGAAAGGTCCTCCTGGGCATAAATCCTCTGCCCTGTCGACCAGCTCTTTCCTTTAGCTTTCAGTTTATTGCATACTACGAAGTGAATTTTGCCCGACTGCTGGAACCGAGCTGTCTCGAAAAATCCTAGGAACAAGGAAGAGGGGAAGGAAGAGGCTTGAACTAACTGCCTTACTGTGAGTAATTTTTTATGGCACCACTCTCCTGGAAGTGGTAGTATTCTTGTGAGGAAGACTAAAGGATTTAAGGAGCTCCCCAGCACAGTGCCCACGCCATTTCTCCTGCAAAATTGACTTATGGGTCATGGAAAACGTCCAAGAGACTCTGACGAGGCATTATTCTCTCCGAGGCCTAAGCAATTAAGAAAGGGTTCACCTAAAGGAGGGAGAGGCCCCGAGGAATGCACCTACTCAATAGCAACTCAAAATCGTTTCGATCCTCTAACTGCCCTTGAAACAACATCAGAAGATGAGGCCCCTGAGACGTTACAAATTGGAAACGCTAATGGTAACACAAATGGGGATGGTCCCTATCCGAAGGAGGAGTTGGTAGCTGAATCGGACTGCACAGGATGCGAGCAACTCCATCTAATAATTAGAACTCTAAACTGTATATTTAAGAGAATTGACGGCCTATCCTCTCAGCTGCATAGCCTTCAGCAAAAACTGGATGACCAGCCAGCACAGACAGCCCAAGATGGGGCAGGAGATGTTCCATTGCGCCAGCAGAAAGCTCCACCAAACACTGATTGTATGAGGAACTGCAAATACAATCTCAACCCCGCACTGAATCGCCAATCCCTGATTCTACATCCAAGGAAGATTTCCCTAACCATCCGGGAAAGGGACCTAAGTTGGACAACGCTACATGGGTCTAAAGAGCACCTCAGATGGCTTCTAAAACTCGAGACATCACAAATAGATCTTTGTGCTGTGCTTCCCTTAGTCCGCCAGAACAGATATCAGAGAATAATGCTGGCTTTCCACTCTGCAAAAATCCCCTCTCTTCTTATTCAGCAAAAAGTGTTTTTGAATAGTCTTGGCATTTTTCCAACGAGAGTTTTCATGGACTCCATAATTAGACCCCTCCTATCGGAGAGATTAATCAATGAGACGGTACAACCTTCCCATCCTGAACCACAAAAGAGGGCTGAGCTGTACACCTCATGTCGGGGCCAGTCCCATAGCACCCCCACTCCTACAACTAAACACTATGATTGTGCCAGTAACTCTTTGACACCCCAGGAGGAAAGAGAGCTTATCGCCTCCTTTGGAGAGTTACCAGCGATGGAACAACAAGAAATTATAAATAGGCTGGACTCACTTAAACTTCAGCTCCTAAGTATCGCCTGCAACGGAGTTACTATGAATAATACCCACTCTAACTTAGCGGTGCCATGCCCCATGGAGGTGGAAACAACAATCCCCCAATATCCAGCATATAAGGTGCCATCAGCATTGGATGGGAAGGTCCCACTGCTGGAGGCAGACTCTTCTCCTCCCCTTCACACTGGTAACTCATCCCTGCTTTTAATAGACTTATCTGTTCCCTCTGAGATTAACCGATCAAAGAATGAATCTCAGGATAACACTCCCCTGGATAAATCGTCGCCCCTGCACCCCTCCATGCCGGACTTGGAATCAACATACATCGAAGACCATCCACGACCTGAGACGGTAGTGGCCACTCCAAGTCAGGCTTCTCCACCAAAAATCCAAAAATTACGCGAGGAAGACACTATAGTGTCGAGAGTCAACACAGAGTGGACTGAAGACCCAGCAGGACATATAAATCAAATGATCACAAGTGTTTCGGTTAGATCCCCAAAGAGGACGGCTCCAGCGGACTTGGCAGGAGCCTCTTCAGAGCCTAGTTGGGCCCGACAGCTAAAATCGCCAAATATTATCTCTACTCACCAGGATGCTAACTCTTTTCTGCCCCCCCAAAATTCAGGCCCTTGCGACTTGATCGTGCCACAACCGGCTCGCACTAGAGCAAAAGACCCACCACAACCGGCTCGCACCAGAGCAAAAGACCCACCACACCAGGACGTCAACCCTCAGCAAAGGAAAATAACGGACTTCTTTAAGGGAGCGTCCTTGCTGCATAAGAGCTTCCCACAAGAATTTAAATGACGGTTAGCCGGACAACCCAAAAAACCACCAATATCGATCCTCTGTTGGAACATCGCTGGCTGGCGTAGGAAAAAATATGACCCAGAATTCCAGTCGTATATCAATTCGTTTCATATCATTCTATTGCAAGAAACTTGGGAGGAGGGTGAAATTGTCATAAACGGATTCGACCTTCTATCTCTTCCAGCTTGCCCCTCCCAGAAAGGAGGACGGCCGAAAGGTGGTCTAGTAATTGGTATCTCACTGAAGCTGCATTTCAAATTTTCATTAGTTTTGACTGCTCCCCCCTATGCTTTATCCGGGTTGATGTCAGGGGGGGAAGTATCACTGCTAATCTCCAATGTCTACCTCCCGCCAGGGGGTTCGTCCCTTGAACTGCATGATAGATGGGAAATATTAGAAGATCATTTAGTATCATGCCGAGTTAAATATTCCAATAGCCAATCCTTAATTGGGGGTGACTTTAACGCACGCATAGCAGCAAATTGGGTCGATTTAACTAAAGCTAAATGGTGGTCTGCTCCATGCCTCGACAATTATGATTTGAGACATGCCGTGAGGAGAACCTCAAAAGACTCTAAAGTAAACGAGGCGGGAGTACTTCTTTACCAAATGGCTATTCGCTTAAATCTAGTACCCCTGAATGGTTGCTGCCCTCCCGATATACCGGGGGAGTATACCCACCTAGGCATAAAATCAAACAGTGTACTAGATTACCTTTTAGCCTCGAGTGATCTGATGCTGAAAGCTCTCTCTTTTAAGATTGACAATATTCAGTTCAGTGACCACCTTCCACTTGCTGCTATGTTTGACCTAGACTGGCACGGGGACGAGTACAGTCATCCAACTCAATTAGACACTAACACAGAAAACCCGGTAGAGGGCATTAATACAGCATTACGAGTGAAGGGTATAAAGTGGTCTGTAACGCAGGCTCAAAAATATTCTCAATTTTTTCAGCAGGAGATCATACAAACCTATTCAGCCCTTGACATAACCTCATATGAACACGATCAAACTATTAATCTATTTGCCAATCTGTTGAATGACCTTACGTCATTCTTTACTGTCCCAACCCACCAGGTAAATCGGGCCCACTCCAAAACAGGTGCACTGTGGTTTAACCGTAATTGCAAACAAGCCAAACAACATCTTTGTGCTATTTATAATGATTACAAATCCTCAGGGGCGACTATGCTTCCCAAGGAGTACTATCAGGCAAAATCAGCTTACAAATATGTGCAAAAAAAGGCCAAACAGGAATGGCAACTGAACCGCTGGCATGCACTTATAGCTGCCTCAAATACCGGTAATTCCCGAAAATTCTGGCTGTTGGTTAACAGAAAATCTAAAAGTTACCCACTAACCGTTAT
The DNA here is from genome assembly GCF_964234715.1 of Podarcis melisellensis. Taxonomy (NCBI): domain Eukaryota; kingdom Metazoa; phylum Chordata; class Lepidosauria; order Squamata; family Lacertidae; genus Podarcis; species Podarcis melisellensis. The sequence goes on from NC_138537.1 coordinate 35,266,827, forward strand.
CCCTGCCCCAGTTTGGGAATCATTTCTAAGGAACTATTTTGCCTTACCAGACCTTAATATTAATACAATCGATGGATCCTATGAGCAGCTCCCGCTTTGGCCACCCACTGACCCGGAAGAAATCCACGGACTCATTTCCAATCTCAAAGTTGGAAAAGCCCCCGGTCCCGACCTAGTCCCGGCGGAAGCTATAAAACTTCATGCACACTGGTGGGCGAAAATCCTGGCCGTTACTTTTGATGCCGTAAACAACAGTGGGAAGGTTCCAAGAATATGGAAGGATGCGATTATTATTCCAATCCATAAAAAGGGCTCAACAGATGACCCGGGAAATTACAGGAATATCAGCTTATTGTCAACAATTGGGAAAATATATGCACGGTTCTTGTTAACTAAGCTTACTAAGTGGGCCGAAGAGAACAACCTGATTGGGCCTGAACAGGCTGGTTTTAGACCGAATCAGTCAGCGGTTGAGCATGTCTTAGTTTTATACCACCTTGCCCGGAAATATTCCGCCCCAAATAGAGGCCAACTTTGTGCAGCCTTTATTGATTTAAAGGCCGCTTTTGACAGCATCCCCAGGGGATTACTTTGGGGGAAATTAGCACGATGGGGAATAGACAAAAGACTTTTGTGGCTAATAACTAAATTGCATGACGGATCAGCCGCAAGGGTGAGAATCACTCCGGCCGGTGACCTCTCAAATTCAGTAACCATCAATAGAGGTGTCCGTCAAGGATGTATCCTTGCTCCGACCCTTTTTAATCTATTTATAAGTGATATGAGGGCGCCTCTGATAGATTCTCAAGAAACGATCCACGCCCCTCGCCTTGCCCAATATCGTTGCCCCCTTCTACTCTACGCAGACGACGCAGTGATCCTATCTTTCTCAAGAGTAGGCCTTAGGAGGGCACTGAAAATTTTTGATGCTTACTGCAAATCAAATTTTCTTACAATTAATCATGCCAAGTCCAAAGTTTTAATTTTCACCAAGAGTCGAAAAACCTATAATTGGAGAATAGACGGAAAAGCCATCGACCAAGTCTTTAAATTTCAATACTTGGGAGTCCTTCTCCAACACAACATGGGCTGGAAGGTCCATCTGGCATATGTATTAAATAGAGCTAAAGCCCTTTCCTTTGCGCTACTGCGTTTTTTCTTTTCAGATGGGGCTTTCCATATTCCATCAGTGTTAAAAGTTTTCAAGGCAAAGGTGATTGCAACAATAGCATATGCAATCCCAATATGGGGGTCCTTTGTTAATCTAACCCAATTGGAGGTAATCCAAAACCAGCTGCTAAGAAGGTTGCTAAAATTACCCAGGTGTGTAGGCAATACTGCTATACGTCTCGAACTAAATGTTGCATCTCTAGAAACCTCATTATGGAAATGCATCCTCTGTTACTGGTTGGCATTATGGCATAAACTTCCAAATCTCCACTTGATTCAGTGTCTCTGGAGAGACGACTTCCCTAGCCCTTGGGCAAAAATAATACATGGGAAACTTGTGTCCTTAGGGCTATCTCCATCTGAACTACTAAAATTGGATTTAATTTCTGCCAAGAGAATTATAACTCACAAATTAGAGGAGATGGATTTACAATTTAATATTGCGACAGGTGGTGGCACCTGTTCACCGATAAACCTTGGCTTAACACCACCAACGAAGCTTCCATCTTATTTAACTACCTTATCTGTGGTGATGCACAGGTACGCCTTTATAAAGGCTAGATTCAATGTTTTCCCATCAAATGTGTTGGGTAACAGACTCTCCAACGGACAGATCTCACTCCTCTGTGACTGTAAAAGTGGATCTACAGAATCGTTATATCATATAATCTTCTGTTGTCCTATACATTCGGCTTCACGGTCCAAGTTTCTGGCCCCATATTTATCGAGAATAGCTGACAGACCTCAGGAAGCCCAAATAATATACTTATTAAACGACGAAGACTCAAGTAGATCCCTTGCAGTCGCTAGATACCTGATTAATGTCTTATTTCATAAGAGGAGAAATGGATCACTGTATGACTCTGACAGCCTAGCCAAACTTAAGAACCATCAATAAGTGCCAGAACTAAGACGCATATCCCCCAAAATCTGAGGGATTTGAATTGCGGTCGACATAGAGGGAGCTTATTGTGTATAGTTTACTTAATTGAAGTAAAATTGGTTTTATAGGGGTGTTTTAACCTGGAACTGTTTAAATTGTATTGTTTATGGATAAATTTTGATGTATTGTTTTTAGATATGGGCCAATGGCCGTAATAAACCAATCAATCAATCAATCAATCTCTTCAGCTTCTGACACCTCTCCCCCCCCCCCATCTTCTCCCTCTGGCCACTCATCACCATCCCACCACCAATCCCCTGGCTCTGAGCCTTCTTCCTTTGGAAGGTTCCCCAGCTGGGGCCTCCCAACACTGCTCTATATCCAGCCAATCCATGCCACAAAGGCCTCAGCAACATGTTATATAAATTGCATATCCATCACTAATATATACACAAACAAACAACCAGCAAACTGTCATCCTAAATGAGGATGAATTGCCAATCCATAATACCATTAAATAAACATATATATGGGTTTAAATTGTCTGAATGCTATCAAGCAAATGAAGCAGCCTGAATCATAGCAATCCGCTGTGTTCGCTGGGTTGAGCATGGGCTAGAACACAATTATTTCACATGAAACAGCACGCATATAGAACATTTGATATAAACATGCCTTGTAGTCCTTTATTTAAATTCACTACAAAAATAAGGGGGGAAATGGTATTTCAGAATTATTTTTATTGTGCAATATTTAAAACCAGTTATGTCAGACACAAAAAAATCAGGTCAACAGATTCTTCCATTTAACAATGTAGTATAGGGACCACAAATCAGTGAAATCAGTGGTAAGCATAATAACTCTGTCCTCTACTGTGGCTAACCTTTTCATGTCTGGTTGCAATTGCTAACCCCTGCTGAGCCTTCCAGCCCGCCTCTAAAAAAATTTCCACTGACTGCAATAGGATCTGTAACAGTGCAGATCACTAATGCAGTTGCTGAGGTACCTCTCAAACAGAGTCCACAATTTCAAAACAATCACTTCAGCTAATACATCAACAGATAATCTGGGCCAGATTCTTCTACTTTGTTCCCTCAGATCCCAAAGCTTGAGTCAGTAAATGTTCACTGGATTAAGGACTGGAACCTGAGTTTGCTTCCCCATTTTTTGGACCAGCTGTATTTATCTCCCTACTAACTGTACACGTGCAAAAGATTTCATCCCACACATTTCCTACTGCTGCCAGTTCTTAGAACAAAAAGACTACCATAGGCAAAGGCCCTGGTCTGTGAAGCCTAAATTGCTTTGAAAAGACTACTTTCCACTGAGTACACACAATTAGCAGGCAAAAGTCCTATTGCCACCAGGTAGGAACAAACTAAAGCCCTTGATGTCTGGAACGACAAGGCACTAGCTGAAGAACAAGCAGATTTTTTGCCCTCTTGCCTACCAGCTCATCCCAAATCAAAGTGTTTTGAACTGTTTATATATTTTTGTATTCTTTAAATGTGAAAAACTTTGGTTTTATGTTTGTATAGAAGCGCTGACCTTGGAAAGATACAGATATTCCACTACTACGTCCACGTTACCCAACCTCACTTTAAATAATGTAAATAGGTTTCAGTACTGACACAAGAATGCAAAGTTCCTTTGATTATATCGTCTAGAGTCCTTTGCCCTCTGTTCTCCCTTATGTAGTATTTTTCACATCAAATTACAGCTGAGCTGTACCAGCAAAAGGTAGAAGCATTTAAATGTAACTATAGTTCCCAGTATAAGGGAGATCTGCATGGCTGCTGCTCTTCTCAGGGTGTTTTGACACTGCCTCTTTCAGTTGTTTTGTCACATCTTTCAATTGCTTCTTCTTCCTTTTCTCCTCCTCCTCTTTTCTACGTCTGGCTCTTTCACTCTCTCCCTCTTTGCCTTCCTTCTTCTTTCTGGTTGGAGCCACTTTGCCCTTCTGAATCCGACCAGACTTGGTTATCCGCACTGGCAGAAAAGTATAGATACATATATGTTACATTAATTTTATAACAAACCCATGCAAGAATGCAGTGAATTGCCAAAGGTGGAACGAAAATCATTATTCAATGTGTTTTTAGTCACTGCCCACTAGTGGGCTTTTAGATAGGTTACTCTGTGAAATTCCTGCTACAATTGTCTATTGAGTTCCTCTCCACTTTCAGTCACTATCTCTCCTACCCATGGTGGCAAAATGTTTCAGAGAAAGAGGGCAGACAGGATCCATAAAGGTGTTCATCTATTTAGTCATCTGCATCTTTTTCTAACCTTCTTCCCCTTTTGCAGAAATTGAGCAGCTTAGAATAACAGGATTGGGGGGGGGGATACAAGAGGGCACAAGGCAAAACAGCATCACACATACATCTTCTCCTGCCTTGGATTCATTTCTAGAAACAATTTCAGAAAATGGGAAGGAAAGGCGTGTTGCAGTGGGGAAGGGAGGTCCTAACAATGGACAGAAAATGAGTTCTTGCCTAACAACTGACAGTTGCTAACAACTACACCGACATATTGACTGATCTTTGTTTGACTGTTTTCTCTGTTTTCAATACTGACAAAGCAGGAGCAACAGATACACGAGCTGAACAGCAAGAAATAGCTTTTGCAAACATTTGTATCACTACTGAACGGTGTCCCTCCTTTGGGTAATATTTCAGAGAATGCTGGTAAAGGAACAAAAGTGTTCAGGAAACCCTGAATAGGTTTGATTGTTCTCATCTTCCCCATTGGCTGGGATCACCCAGGAGACAATTCCTGGAAGCAGTAGGTTTACTCTCAGTTTTGTTTGCCTTCAGAAATAAGTACACATAGCAAAATCTGACTAGTAACACAGCGCATTGTGTTTACAAGTTCATTATGTGATTCTTGATTGGCTGAAATCCTCTAGTGGACGAGAATGAAGTCCTGGGCAAATAAAACCATAAACCTGAAGCAGCAGTTGGTTAGAAGTTCCACGACTACAAAACGGACATGAAAAATGGAGAAGGGTCTCACTGGCAGGGTTCTTTCTCATGCAATTTTCCTACTGCCTCTGAAAGCACTGTTTGTACACATACCTCCCCCCACAGAAACGAGCAAACATTTGGCATCAACCTACTAGAAATGTGTATCATGACAAAGCATACACCCTAGCTCATTTCCCCCCCCCCCTCAAGCGTAACAGCATTTGTCTGTCTTATGCTATCGAGCAAAATCTAGCTTCCCTCCCACCTAGTTTTTAAAAAGACATTTGCATTGTCCATTCTCACCTAAAGAGTTGAATGGATTTAGAAAGCTGAGTTCCCTCACCCGACCGCACTCACATTCCCACCAATTCCATGTAAAGAAGACCATGCAAGCTCATGAATAACAGCAGCAACAGAGAGAAAATGCACTGGAAGGATTGTAGGATTCTAATGTACTTTAGCTATAATGGCATTTTATTTATATATTTAGATACTGCTTATATGCCAAAATGACTTCTAAGCAGTTTACAACTATAAAATCAATACATAGTTAAAATACACAAAAACAATTCCATTGGGGCAATAAACATCCTTAATTTAAATTAAAATATTAAAATATACAATAAAAAGCAACTAAAGAAGGAAATAATGTATTTTATATTATAAATCATATTTACAATATACATGTATGCCCCAACCTATTCAAGCAATGTTCATGGCAGCTTACACTATAAAAAAATTAATAAAAGTACCAACCATTTTAAAAAATAGTGAAAAACAGGATCTAGGCTGCAGCAATTAAACCAATAAACAACAATAATACTGTAATCAGCCCCAGAATCTTAGCAAAAAAGAAAATCAGCAGCTGGTTGTTACAATTACTGACCATGGAAAAGAAAAGCAGAACCAAAATAACAAAATAACAGATTAATAGTGACTGCTTACTTACCCTCCAAAGCACTCTCTTCTTCCTCACAAAAATCAGCTGTAGAGTTAGCATCTTTTGCAGCAATAAAACAAGGTGCAAAGACATTTCAGAATGTTCAACATTAAGACAACATTATGAACGCCTCAAAAGAATTGTGCCTTCCGTGGAAGTGCTAGCTACAAGTAACTTCTATACAGTGTTAAAAATAAACAGTGAGATTTAATTTATTGCAATGATAGAATTAACAAAGGATTGTGTTCCATTTACATAGATTCTTAAAGTGTACATGCTTCCACTTTAGATACATTGCATGCCAAACAGAAATGACAGTTTTCTCTTTACATAAATGGTTTTCTTGAGACTACATTCACATGAACAGTCAGTTCAGTTCAATGCACCTTAACGTAGCTAAACTCCAGCTGTGTTCTCTGCAAGGAAGTTAAAGTGAAGCAGGAGCAAGAATATTCTTCAAAAGAAAAATACAGAATTCCACCCCAGAATTGTTTGTGGAAATGTTTGTTTCTGACTCATCCCTCTCTAGAAACCAAAGCCAATTGAGAACTCTGGGGTGTCACCTCTTGACGGATTTAACATGGGAATGTACCCATGTAGATAATGCGGAAGCAGCATAGCTATCCCTTGCTGCTAATAATTAATACTGTTCAATGGTTTTCATGTGAATGTACCCTCAGGTTTTCTGCAATCAACATTAATGATCACTGGAAATTCTACAAATGAAAATCAGCAGCTACAATTAAAAAAATCACTACCAATGATCTATTCATCTTCACTTAAACCACATCCTATTGGCTAGAAGAACTGAAGTGGAACTTTACGTCCTATCCAATCAGGGATCTGTTCTGTATGACAGATCTCACTGTATCATCCAGTTGGTTCAATGGAGGAAATGCTGTTCACTGAAAAACTCTGTTCAAAAATTGCTCAGCCATGGAAGCCCCATTCTGTATCCCTATACTGAGAAGAAACACTAGATGGTGTTTGTAGTGAATGTTCCCATGGAACACTTTATAAATAGTATTTATTTTCCAGCTTCCTTTGTTAAGTGGCCTGATACTGCATTTGTCTGAGGCTCATGGTTTCAAATGTAACTAAATCTGATATGAATCACATCCCTGATTTTCAAACTGTCTGATGAAAGTTTGATCCAATTCTTTGTGGGCAAAAGATCCGCAACCATCTGGCACGTTTAGCATAAGCAAAGCAGTATTAGAATGCACAGTGTTGTCCAGCATGTGGAAGCCTTTATTGATATTGTCTATGGCATATATTTTTTCTGTAGAGAGCAAGAGGAAGTCAGTATCTTCTCAGACTTTCTTTGCTACTAACTATAGACATGGAATTTCTAGTGTTTAAAATTAACGTATCCTGAGCTCAGTCTCTAGTAGTTTGGGAAAATCTCAGCCATGCTTGCTCCTTTCAAATGTGAAGTTTCTGTGACAAGTTCTTAAAGGCCAGATCTCTTCTTTGCATTGCCTCTCTTCAATCCTAAATAAGGATTTTATTTTATATCACATCAGCAAAATGTAAACAAAAAAAGGAACTCCAAAAGACCTGAATGGTATCCTTTATGGGCGGGGGGTGGGGGGGACAATGGTTAGACTCACATCATATTCATCTATAGAATTCTTTGCTTCTAGCATTCTTCACTGCACAAGATATATATGGTCCACTTTGCAGCAGCAGAAATCCTCTTCTTGCTCCAGTTCAAATGAATGAGTCTTCACCACCATTTGCGGCCATTCACTTACCAGTCATCTACTTGATTTTAAAGTCCAAGTGTTCCAGGAGTTGAGCTATGATAAAGCCATCTGTCTTCACCACCTATGTGCTGTAGCCATGACTTTTTGTGCAGTGCCTCAGCCAAAATGGCATGTCACTCTGCATACTATCAGTCTCTCTCTTCAGTCCTAGTCTAGACTCTTGCACACCATAATTTCCAAAATCCAGTACAATTCAGTCACATTTGAATCAAACATAGGAAATAAAATAATTCCCTCTTAACAGCAAAGTTGGCAATACTTCATGTTATTTCCAGTAGGACAGCAAAACGGGAGCTCAACAGTTCCAACACACACTGTAACATTCTCTTGAAGGTCCCTACATTTTCCTGTACAAAAAACTGGGTTTTTTTTAAAAAAATGTGGATTCTGATCTTGATTCAGTATCAGCACACCTGTACACACACACACAGGTATTTCTTTCATAGCAGAGATAAAACTCATACTTGCTGATCTTTGTATTTTGCCCATTGTGTCTCAAATAATAGGTTCACAATTCCAGGCAATTGTTCACTTGCCTTCCCAAATATAGAGTTGTTTCTTGCAAGGAAGTGTACATGAGCTGATTTTTGAAGAAAAGAAATTACTTGAATAAAACCAGATTATTTTCTGCAGCATTTCAACTCACTCCTATTCAAAGAGAATTAGATATCCTTCCATTCCAGAACCAATCAATCATTTTTGGGAAGGGCTGTAGCTCAGTAGTACAGCATCTGCTTTGTATGAAGAAGACCCCAGGTTTGATACCTGGCATCTCCAGGTAGGGATGGGAATGACCTCTGCCACAGACCCTGGAGAGCCACTGCCAGTCTGTGGAGACCGTCCTGAGGGCGATGGATCAACCAATATGCTTCAACATCAGATAGCTTCCTATGTTCCTATGCATGACACAATTCAGAAAGAGCTGGAGAGCCTATATTTTGCAGTAACTTATCTGGCAAAGTCAACATCTACTGTTCTATGACACCCTAGAAGTACACTGTGAAAGAGCACCATGTTGCAGGTACATAATGAAGATCCTCAAGGGAACAGTACAGTCTGATTATCCTTTACAGTTATTGACAAATTGTATCGGTTACAAAACTTGTAAAGAGATGCATCGTGTTTCCGAATCAGTAAGCTAGAAAAAAAAACCCACAAAAATGTAATGGCAAAGTTCACTTATCAAAATTCCACATGCACAGGTTGGGAATAAGTGTAAGGCTCTTTGTGGTAATAGCAGATCTTATGATGCTCCTATACTTACTACTTTCTTGTTTTTACTGTTGTGAATACACCTTGCTTTGAACACAACCAGACAAATCAACCTACCTAGGACACATTCTCTCTTATGACGCTCATTCCAAGCCTTCACTTTACAAGTCTTGCTGCAGGTGTAGATCTCGAAACAGCGTGTGCATACTGAGAGGTTCACACCAACTGATCGTCCACATTGGTAGCAATATTTAAAGACTCTGCAAAAGAGAAATTATGTGGAAGTCAACGTCCGTGATATTTATATAAGTTACCTTGTTGGGATGGACATAGTAAGTGATTATGTGGGTAAGAAAGGTGTCGTTGGAAATTTATTTACTTACATTTTGATTTCTAGTACTACTCTTATCAAAAACATCTTAGACTCACTGCTGCAAACTCACACTCTCTTTTTTTTTCCACATGCTTTTTATTGATTTTCAAAATAAAAGATACAGAAACATAATACACAAAATTAAATTCTCATTTTCACAGATTTTAAATATGACTTCCTTCAACCTTTCCTCAAATCATCCGTACTGACCTCTTTATAAGATTTCGCATTTGTTAGTTTGTAATGTCATTAAACATTTTGATTCTACCATTTCTCTTTCGACAATACCCTTTACTCTTTACAGAACTCCCTTAAAACCCACCAATGTTATTTGGCCCTCACTTAAATTTTCCAGATAGTTCGTAAAACTTTCCCAGTCCTTGATAAACCTCTGATCTTTTAAGTATCTGATTTTCCCTGTCATTTTGTCCATCTCCACATATTCTAGCAATTTTGCTCTCCATTCCTCAATCGTCGGCAGACCTTCTGATTTCCAACTTTGAGCCAATAGGACTCTTGCCGCCGTTGTTGCATACTGGAACAGCTTGTGGTCTTTCTTTTTTATCTCCTTCCCTAGTAGGCCCAGCAAGAAGGCCTCGGGTTTTTTAACAAAGGTGTATCTTAAAATTTTTTTCATTTCGTTATACACACTCTCCCAGAACTCTTTAACCTTTTGGCAATCCCACCACATGTGGTAGAAAGACCCCTCCCATATCTTACACTTCCAACACTTATTGCAGGAACCATACATTTTAGCTAATTTTGCAGGGGTCAGGTACCAGCGGTAAAACATTTTCATTAGGTTCTCCTTCAGTGTCACGCAAGCCGTAAACTTAATATGTTGTTTCCAAAGTTTTTCCCATTCTTCAAAATAAATGTTATGGCCAAGGTCTCTAGCCCAGTGTACCATTGCCGGCTTGACTTCTTCGTCTATTAAGTTCCAGTCTAGTAACAGGCTATATGTTTTAGATAGGGTTTTGTAATTATTATTAAGTGTCTCAATCTGGAATCTAGAGGGTTTATCGATATATCCTTTTTCTTTGTTATCTTTCTTAAACATGTTATTTATCTGCAGGTAGTGCAACCAATCGTAAACTTGTTCTTTAACCTGGTCATACGGCTTCATTTTCCACTTTCCTTCCTCTTTCATTAATAGTTGTTCATAAGTAGCCCAGTTAGCCCTCATATTTGTTTTTTTAACACTCATAACTTCTAGTGGCGACAGCCAATGCGGTGTTTTGGGCTCTAGCATGTCTTTATACCTCTCCCATACCTCAATCAATGGGCCCTTAAAAATATGATTTCCGAATTCTTTATGTGTTTTCCTGCGGCCGTGCCATAAATAGGCATGCCACCCGGACCGGTTGTCATGTCCCTCTAGATCTAGCACTTCCCTATCTTCCAGTTTTATCCATGTTTTCACCCAGCATAGGCATGACGCCTCGTAGTATAATTTCAGGTCTGGCAGGGCAAAGCCGCCCCTTTCCTTCGCATCTGTTAACAATTTGTATTTTATTCTCGGTTTTTTGCCCTGCCAGACAAATTTTGAAATCACCCTCTGCCAGTCCTTGAATACCTTCATGCCTTTAATCACGGGGATATTCTGGAATAGAAACAGTACTTTTGGGAGCACGGACATCTTAATTGTGGCTATTCTGCCCCAAAATGACAGTTTAAGCCTGCCCCATGTTTCAATATCTTTCTTGACTCCCTTCCATACTGTTTCGTAGTTGTTTTTAAATAGGTCTATATTTTTTGGCGTTACCCAGATTCCTAGATATTTTACCTTCCTGGTCACCTCTATTTCCGTTTCTCTTTGCAACTCCTCTACTTCATCCGTGTACATATTCTTGACTATCATTTTTGTTTTTCTTTTATTTAGTTTAAAGCCTGCCACCTTCCCAAATTGATCAAATTCTCCAAGTACCTCTTTTAGTGAATCATTTGGGTCTTCCATTGTAACAACCAGATCGTCCGCGATTGCCTTGATTTTGTACTCGTTTCGCCCAACTGTAACACCCTTTATACCTTTGTTTTCTCTTATTGAATTTAGTAGAACTTCTAACACCATTATGAATAGCAGTGGGGACAGTGGACATCCCTGTCTTGTTCCCTTTGTTATTGTTATTTCTGCTGTCTCCTCGTTGTTTATAATTAGTCTTGCCTTTTGGTCCGAATAGATTGCCTTTATCCCGTTGTAAAATTCGGTACCCACTTCCATGTATTCCAGTTGTTTTAGTAAGAAGTCCCAAATTATATTGTCGAACGCTTTTTCAGCGTCCACGAATAGCAGCAGACCTTGTTTATCACACCTGTCCGTTAGGTATTCTATAATGTTTACGATATTTCTTATGTTGTCCTTCATCTGCCTACCCGGCAGAAAGCCCGCTTGATCTGTATTTATTCTTTCTACCAGAACCTCTTTTAGTCTCCTTGCCAGAATTCCTGCAAAAATTTTATAATCGATATTCAATAGGGAGATCGGTCTGTAATTCTTAATCAGTTGTAAGTCTGAGTCCTGTTTGGGGATTAGTGTGATTAATGCCTCCCTCCATGTCTCTGGGATTTCTCTCTCTTTAAGGATATTATTCATTACCTCTTGCAGTGGTTTCAACACAGCTGACTCCATCTCTTTATAGAATCTACCAGTAAACCCATCTGGTCCTGGGGCTTTCCCTTTTTTTAAGTCCTTTATTATTACTTTAATTTCTTCTTCCTCTATTGGAGCACTCAATTTTCCTTTCGCCTCTATAGGGATCTTTTTTATATTCTTAGCTCTTAGAAATCTTTCTATTTTCCTCAAGTTGTTCTTTTCGGTGTTACTAAAGAGCCCTCTATAAAAATCCAAGAAGGCTTTCCTTATTTCTTTAGGCTTGTTTATTTCTTCTCCCTCCACTTCTATTTTGTTTATTGTGTTCTGTTCCTTCCTTTTTTTGAGTTGCCAAGCTAGTAGCTTCCCTGATTTATTAGCATATTCAAAACTTCTCTGTCTTATTTTTTTGACTTTCCATTCAATTTCCCTATTTATCAGCATCGCATACTGAGCTTGCAGAACTTTAATATTCTCTTTTATTCTCTTATTTTTAGGATTTTTAATCAGTTTTTGTTCGTTCTCCCATATCTGCTGGAGGATTTCTTTTTTCCCTTTTTCTCTTTTTTTGTTCTTAATTGCACTTTGTTGAATGAAGAAGCCCCGCATCACCGCCTTTCCTGCATCCCACACCACTTTTGGTCTAATTTCATTGCCTAAGTTATCCTCAAAGTATTCCTTTAACCTTTTTTTAGCTTTCTCTACTACCTCTTGGTCATCTAGCAAGTAGTCTTTCATTCTCCATCTATATGATCTTCTTTCCAGACCTTTCAGTTCCATTTTTATTGGGTTGTGGTCGGAAATTGTTTTAGCCTGGATCTCCACTCGTACCGATCTTGGAACTAATTCTGCTGAGATCCAAATCTGGTCTAGTCTCGAAGATGAGTCGTTCGGTTCTGAGTGGAAGGTGTATTGCCTTTCTTGGGGGTGTTTAAACCTCCAAATGTCTACCAGATTACAATTTTGAACTATTGAGAAAAAGGTTTGGGGTAACTTTCCTTCTTTACCTGAACTGTCCCTTAACCTGTCCATCTCTAGGGACACCACCCCGTTCATATCTCCTAATAATATAATTTTCTGGTCAAGGTAATCGGATAGCATTCCTTCTATCACCTTATAAAATTCCGATTTTTTTGTCATTGGGTGCATATGTCCCCACTATTATTATGTTTTCTCCTTGCCAATTGATCTGAACTCCCACTACCCTCCCTTCCTCGTCTTTAAAGAGCTGTTGCGCTTCGATTTTTTTATTGATATAAATAACCACCCCCCTTTTTTTGCTTCGGTCCGACGATGCGAATTCATTCCCTAATCTTTTATTAATCAGGATTCTTTTGTGCTTTCTTGCTATGTGGGTTTCCTGTAGACAAATGATATCTAAACATTCTTTCTTTAGGATGTGCTCAATTTTATTCCTTTTGCTTTTGTCGTTCAATCCGTTGACATTCCAGCTCCAAACTTTTAACGCCATGATTGTTTATTTTTATGTGAGCCTACTGTCTCCCCTTAAGCCCTTCCCGCTGTCTCCTCCTCCTCTTCTTCTTCCTCCCCCTCTGTCCTCTCTGTTTCACCCTCTAGGTCTTTCTCATCTTCAGCCTCCTCGCATTTATCTTCTTCTTTTTGAATTTTTAGTTCTTTGTATTTCCTTAGGAATTTACTGGTTTCTTCTAAGTTTGTCAATTTCTGTCTCTTACTCCTGTAAGTAAAGGAGACTCCTTCAGGAAACTCCCACTTAAACTCTATATTGTTCCTTTTCAATGTCTGGGCCAGTTCCTTGTATGGTTCCCTGCGTTTTAAAAGCCTAACTGGAATGTCTTTAAAGATTACTATGTAGTTTCCCCCTATATTCAGCCTTTTCCCTCTGTTTTTTTGGAGAATCATATTTCTCATTTCCTTATCCTTAAATGTAACTAAACAGTCTCCTAAAATTTTTTTATTTCTGGTTGGTTTTGCTTTCAATCTGAATGCAGATTGTATTACCTTTCCCATCTCTTCTATTGGAATTCCCAACCAGAGAGCTAACTCAGTTGTTAATTTCTCTTTTATGTTTTCTCCTTGCACTTCGGGAACGGCTCTCATCCTAAGATTGGCTTCTCTTTGTCTGAGTTCATTCATAGCAATTAAATCTCTCATATCTTCTTGACTTTTATTTAATTCCAGTATCTCGGCTTTTATCTTATCCTCCTCACGTCTCACATCTTTCATTTCTGATCTTGTCTTTTTCAAACCTTCTTCCACTGCCTGTGTCCTTCTAAATACCTCTTTTAATTGGCCCTTCAATTCGTTAACAGTTTCATCTATTTTTTTATCCATTTTCTCCATTCTATTTTCTAATTGTTCTAATTTAAGCTCAACGTTTTTCTCACTTTGTTTTATCTCGCCAAACATTCTTAGAATCTCTGCCCTAAACTCCCCTTCTTGTTTAGATCCCTTTCTATCCCCTGGAGTTCCCCCTTCAGGCCTTTTCCCCGTGTTAGACATCTTAATTAGTTGAGGGTTCCGGGTACTTTGTACGGGAGACAATCTTAACTTAGAAACTTGTTGGCCAATTCCCCTTAAACCCTTAGTAGATCAGGAACAACGTGTTTGGCAGTCCTTGTCAGCTCCTCCTAAGAGTCCTTATAAATGTTCACATCGGTCAGTGTAAGTGTATGTCTTTATATTGTCAAACTTAGTCAACTAATCCCTTTCACGTTGAGTCTTCATATATTTGTCATGGGCTTACCAAAGTACCAAAGGTAACTGCGAGGATGGTAGGCAAGATACTCTTGATAAGCTCCTTGAGGGTATACAAAGATAAGATAAAAGGACGCTCTTCAAAACCCCTTCAGTTCAAGCTAAGGAAGAAAAGAAAGTCGAAGAAATCAAGAGCATATGAAAATAGAAGTAACGCGTCCAGGGGGGGAGACCAAAGGAAAAAAAAAAAAAAAAGGAGAGAAAAAGGAGATCTGGTTGTAGTAGTACACTTTATCCACTAGATGGCGCTCGCTGTTGCTGCTCGACTCCAGGAGAGATCTCTCTTCCCGTTTAGACTGGGGGATGGGAGACTGTTGCCGGACGCAAACTCACACTCTCAATTAAGCACCTGCAAGTCTTGAAGAATTGCCTGTTTCTTCAACACATTCTGTCTATAGGCAACTGGCCCAAATGCCGATGGTTCCGGTTTACTAAATGTTTTTTTCTCCCAACTGGTAGTTTCACACCACTTTGGGAGTTGCCTGAAAAACTCTGTTAACAGGTAATCATAGTAAATTAACTGAGCACTACATGTACAGGGCCGCAGAACAGGCCAATGTGGTTAGGCTTATTCAAGTGGGTCCAAGGGGGAGAGAGAAACATTGCAAGACAGCATGCCATATAGACATCTGTAAGCTAATATGGACAGTGTGAATTTACATTTTTATATGCTGATCTTACTTGGGTGCATCTGCGTCCATTGATCCCGCTCCAGATTTCCTTCTTCCTGCACAACAACAGACAGGCAAAAGGAGATATTAAATATTTTTTTACCTAAAGCCAGAGCGTGTATACACTTGAAAACAATTACTATTTTTTCAAATATCTTGGAATTTAAGGAGTTCATTTCATCGATTGTTTCCTTCCTTATTTATTTCCTTACCAAAATTATATATCACTTGTTCGTTAAAATATATATGTTATAAAATATAAATGTTAAAAAACATTTAAATAGGTATTTTAAAATATCCAACAGTAAACAGTAGCTAAAAAGAAAATGCATGTAACTTGCGAATTATCTGGACAGGTTTGTGTAAAGAAAAATATTTTAAGCAGATGCCAAAAAGAGTACATGAAAAACCACCAAACAGAAAATGCGTAAAGGATAAGGATCGTGACCACTGTGCAGCTCCTATAGTGTTGAGAGTACACCAACAATAGTAGGAAATGTTAGTACCCCTGAAATCAAGTTTTGGGTCTAAGAATAGCAGCCTGCACCAGAGAAGGGAAGTTCTGCTTTGGCCTGGAGTGGCAAGGAGAGAACATCCATTACAGTAACTCAGACAGGGCACACTCAGACAAGCTGAGTTGCAACACTTCCTACTAAAGGCACTGATTGCTATCTTCTTCACTATAAATATTGGCTGTCCTCTCTTATCACTTGTAAATTTAATTTAAAGTTAAACAAAAGAGAATCAGACTCCTGGAAATGTTAAACCAAGACATGATACCTGTCACCCTTCCCTTCTCCCCCATGCCCATATAACTAAGCCATGGTCTCCTACCAGAAAGAAGCAAAAAATATGTTAACCCCTTTTCTCCAACCCACCTGCACAGAATAAAGATGCATTTTTGAAGCCATTTTGGCAGAGATTTGGGAGTCTGGTTGTGATTCTTGCATTTCAGGGGTTAGACTAGATGACCCACTGGGTCCCTTCCAACTACACAGTTCTATGATCCTACCACTTCCACTTTCCCTGTCCAAATTTACTGCATCCTTGTTTTTCTACATGTTTTCAGGCATGCTTTTAGAATGACATATATAGTTAGTTTTAACCATTCTATGAATTTCAAACTCTATTATTCAACCTATTCTTATTGTGCCATTCATCAATTCTGTCTTAACATCATTAGCAAATATGCCAATTCCTTTTTAGTACAATAAAATTACTCTTGATTTAGCTTAAATGTCCTTGTTCACCCTTGGAATGCCAAATTCTGGAGTGCATTCAAGTCTCAGTGTCAAAAGATTAAAAAAAGGGGGGTGACGATTGAATGTGAAAACTCAAAGCTTACAAGCAAACTGTAGATTCCTAAAAATATCGTTATACTTCCAAAGGTTTCGCTTGGCCTCACCGTATTTGAGTCTTCGAATTTCCTCTCTATCCCACTGTTTTTCTCTCGACGTGACGCACTCTCGAAGCCGTTCACTGAGGTACTCCAACAACTTTTTACGGCTGGTGAAGGTTTCCCGCTCCGTTGGCGATAGAGCATGGTACGGTGTATGGAGCATTCTCTTATCCTGCAAAACACAAACACCCACAAGATGCCGGTGAGGAAGCAGATCTGTACCTTCCCAAAAATATACTTCCTTGTTATATTTGCAGGGAATGCGCAAGAGCGTTGTACAGGAAAACCACTATGACGCCAGTAAGATTAGAATTAGAACACCCTGTAAGATTGACAGTGTGGGACGCGGGTGGCACTGTGGGTTAAACCACAGAGCCCAGGACTTGCCGATCAGAAGGTCGGCGGTTCGAATCCCCACGACGGGGTGAGCTCCCGTTGCTCGGTCCCTGCTCCTGCCAACCTAGCAGTTCGAAAGCACGTCAAAGTGCAAGTAGATAAATAGGTACTGTTCCGGCGGGAATGTAAACGGCGTTTCCATGCGCTGCTCTGGTTTGCCAGAAGCGGCTTATTCATGCTGGCCACATGACCTAGAAGCTGTACGCCAGCTCCCTCAGCCAATAAAGCAAGATGAGCACCACAACCCCAGAGTTGTCCATGACTGGACCTAATGGTCAGGGGACACTTTACCTTTAAGAATGACAGTGAAAGAGGCTGCCTTGGGAGGGTGGGGGGCTCTCCTTCACTGGAGGAGAGAGCAGATGGCCATTTGTCAGGAATGCTAAATTTGCATCATACAGAGCACTGCTCCAGACAACCTCCAAGGTACCTTCCAACTCTACGACTCTATTATTTGTAAATTATCTCAAGTGTTACAAAAGCATCCTGGAGTCTTCTGTGATCCCTCCTTCCAAAGAAACTGAAGCTCGGAGTATTTTCTGCTCCTGGAACTTCCATACCACTTGGGAAGTGGAACACACTTAACAGAACTTAAAAGCCCCCAGCCAGACATCACCAAGTGCATGGGGCTCTGTAACTGCTGTGTCCTTATTGCTCAGTGGTGATGTCTAGATTACTTGCAGAGTAGGCAGGTTTGTTGAAGAAAAGAGGCTTCCAGCCTTTCAACCATTTTCTGGTGGATGGAGCGGTCCCCAAGAATACGGACACTGGCCAACCCTGCCCTATTCCCTAGCTCAGGAAACACAACAGCCAACTAAAAAAAAAAGTAATAATCCAACACTTCCTCTTACTTTACTATGTCATTTGAAAAGAGCAAGGACTTATGGGGGCTCTTCTTTTCACAAGAATATGCTTATTCTCATAACTCAGTAATAACCAGTGAAATACACTGCACAAGTCATGCAAGCAACTTGGAAGCAAGTTTCAGAAACAGCAAATTATATAGACAAATGTATATAACTTTTTATATAATTATAAATATTGAGAAATAAATACTGTACACACACACACACATATATATATATATATATATATACATGTTGACAGAACAAAAGACATGTTCACACATAGGAAAGAAATGTACATGCAGCTTGAGTTGCACTTGTTTTCCTCGTAGCCATTTCCATCAGCACTGCTCTGCTAAATAAGTGGTACTCCTAATGCAAATAGGAACTCTAAAACAGTTAAACTCGCCCTCCATGCCTGCTATCATCCCCCAAGCCATCACCCGTTATCTGCATTTTAAAGAACATGTACAGTAAATGCAAGTATGGTCTTCATGTCACATTAGGTTGGTCCTGAAAATCACTTTTCACCACCCACAACCTCTGATCTTGTAAGGTGATTGCTACTAATAATAATTTAAAGGGAACCTTGCAATCAAGTGTGAATTCCTTTTCTTTCCAAAGGCAATGTCTGATCAAAATCTCTTTAAATCTTTGTGGAAGTAAAAGGTCAATGGAAAGATAAATTTGAGTTCTAAGGAAAATGAGAACAGATGCTAGAGCAAACTGTGGCACTTGGCACTGATTTCTTTTGTCAATTATAGCAGCAAAGTTCACATATTTTTAACATGTTTCTATAGTTCGAGGCACTGAAAAGATACCTGATAGATTCTGAAATGTGCATAGTCCACCACTGTTCCCACTGCAGTTCTTGTCCCATCCCCAATAGTAATTGGCATCAACATGTCTGCACCTCCTGCTATTAGAGAATTAATCTGGGGAAACATGGGAAATAAAATAAAATAAAATAAAATAAATAAATAAATGCAGTCCATCAAGAAGCTCATGTGACCACTCCCTTAAGTACCACATACAGCCCAAAACAGAGTTAAGAGTTATGATCACAACACTTTCTTTACAAACAGTGGATATACAGTGACTAGACTCAGTAGTTGCCCAGTTATTTGGGTGGCAAGGCAGAACTCAAATCATTCAGAGGGCCACTTTTATTTTTGTTTTGTTTATCACTAACTTAAAAGCACGCTTCACTACATTAACCGCATGAAAGCATTTTTAAAAATAATAATTTCAACCTAAACCTTTTCATTTTCACCCATCATCAGGAATCTTCTTTCCTTTTGAGCCACATTGTATGCACACTTCTCTTTCTGTAACACTACAGATCTCTGAACCTCTGTCTTCGAACCCTCCCTCCTTCCTCTCTTCACTCGACAGCACACTAGGTATATCAGCACACCCCATAACACATCATCTCGCTTCTTCACCATCAAATGTCTGCGCCCCCCTTTTTAGCCCCCCTTTTTCTGTTTCCACCTCCTCATATGTCTCTCTACAACTCCTTTTCTCAGTCATCTCCTCTCCGCTCTCTGCACCACTCAGCACTTCCACAGGTCCACTTGCACCTACATCTCTGCTACCCCATTTTTCTCGCTGTTTCCCCACCCGCAGGTATCAACGCTTTTCTTACCAATGCAATCTTACTTGCTAGCGTCCTCTTAAATTCATAGGTTGTGTTAGCGACAGCACACAGGGCACTTCCAACTGCTTGGCCTAGTGGGAGATTTGGTTCAGCTCCACCAGCCAGAAGCTCAGCCACTGCCTGAATAATGCAGCACGAAGAAAAATCTTGGAAACCATCTCAATATACACGTTACCACTTAATGTGACATCAAGGATCCGCTAAATCAGAACAGCATTTAACAGAATTTAAGGTCATTCTGTCTTGATCTTGCTGCTGGTGCAAGCATGGCTAAGAAACAGGGCAAGGCTAATTCAATGGATGAAGCAGGACCGGCTGCCCAGATTCCTCCCTCCCCTTGTGAACAAGACCTCCATTGCCATCACCACACCACCTTCTGCAACAAAAGTAGCAGTCGAGGTCTGAGCATGTCTGCTGATGGTGAGGAATCTGGTGACAGGTTGAAATAAAAGGGAACGCTTAGTCTAAATAGAAGCAAAGGTTAAAGGGAGACATCATAGTGGTCTACAAAAATTTGAAGAGCTCTCATGTAAGAGATGGAGACTTGATCTCTTTTGCTCCAGTGGGCAGAACTATACTGTAGGGTGGAAATTTCAGGGAAGCAGAATTCAGGTCAATATTAGGAGAAACCTCTTGGTAAGAGAGAGTGGGAGCCTCAGAAGGTTGTGCGTTCTTCACTAGGTGTTTCTAGGCATTCTAAGTAGAGACTGAATGGCGATCTGCTAAGATGCTGTAGATACAGGATTGCTGTACTGAGCATGAGGTTGGACTGGATACCTTCTTAAGCCTCTTCCAATTACAGTCATACCCTTGGAAGTCGAACAGAATCCGTTCCGGAAGTCCATTTGACTTCCAAAACATTCGGAAACCAAAGCGCCACTTCTGATTGGCTGCAGGAAGCTCCTGCAGCCAATCAGAAGCTGCGGAAGTCCCGTCGGACATTTGCGTTCCAAAGAACATTTGCAAACCGGAACACTCACTTCCAGGTTTGCGGCATTTGGGAGGCAAAACGTCTGAGTACTGAGGCGTTCAGGATCCAAGGTACAACTGTATATGATTCTGTGAGGCAGCTGCCCGCAGTGTGGTCAGAGTAGGGTGCTCTGCTAATTGAAGAATTTCTTCCCATTGTAAATAGCAGGCATGTTGTTTGGGGGGTGGGGGGTGGATTCTGAGTGGGACCCCAGTGGGAACAAAAGTCTTGCCACCCTGCATAGCACATCCTGATGCACGGCCTGTGGGGAGGGGCGCTTGTACCAGCCATGTGTTAAATAAATAATTAAATAAATCAGCCACACAAGGCCAAACCGTGTGAATAAAATGAAATGTACTTTGGCCTTAAGTCACAGCCCTTTACCATTGTCCTCATTCCTCCAACCCAAATCCGATAATGTTTTTAATGGTAATATTGAAGTCTGCATCAATATACTAGCCAAACTATGAAACTGGGCAGGTTATAAAAGTGATTTATCGTTTGTGCTATAGGGATTTGTAACCTCCTAGAGCCCTGCAAGATTCTGACAAAGGTTAGAACTATATATAACTCAGTTATATAATATGCACATTTTCCCTTTTACAAGCTTCAAATAAGATTGATTAAAACTGTCCACTTGCAACTGATTACTGTTTAAATAAGAACTGGAATCATCCATCTGATGTGGCAACAATGTCCGCAGATTTTCTCAAAGAATAAATATGGAGGGAAGGGAGGGGAGGGAAGATAGCATACCTGATCATTTCCACTAGCTATAGCCAGAGAAAGAGGGGAGTGGCCACTCCACAAGACATTTGGATTTGCATTGTGTTCTAAAAGAAGACGAACAACTCTGCTTGCATTCTGGAAGAGGAAAATACAATTAAATATGATCAATAAAGAAGAAACTTTTTTTAACTTAAATAATGGATCGACTTTTTAAAACGTAAATTACGTATTTAAAATAAAGACAAAGACATGCCTGCATCTCTAATTGTGAAGTTAAAAACTAAGCTAATTTGAGTGGGTATTTACCAACATGCATACTGATAAGTTTCAGATCAGAATTACATAACAGAAGTTATGGATTTGATGCAACGAATCCCAACAGTATAGAATTAAACCTACTCATATAGACATAAGAAAAAATGGACCAAACTGCTATAAACAAAGAATGCCCACAATTACAGATAGTTAATTAGAGGTAAAGTTGGGTTATTGACTTTTTATTTATGTAACTGATGGCAGTAATACAAAACTGCCAAGTAAGAAATCTATGTCAATGAAGCAATCAGCTCCGAAATGAGACAGCATATTGGGCACAACACAAATACAGCTGATTAAATAGGACCTTCCAGTTCTGTTAATCTACAGAAGACTTAATCATTAACTGTAATTAACAAATAAAAACCTTAATTGTTCAGTGAGAAATCTCTAAATGCTTCAAATATGGTGCTCAAATGTATTTAACATTTCCCATTTTCTACCACATAACAATTATCACCTGCTATCCCTCCAGCTGGCCTGAGGTCACAATCCATGCCCATTTACCTGAAAATAAGTCCAGCTGAACTCACAAGGACTTGTCCTCTTGAACCTATAGAGTTTACTATCTATTGTAATTTCAATGAGATAATGATTTCCCATCATATCTCTTTTCAACCACCACTCTATTCAAGCTCTCCAAAAGTAGATAGAAAATAGGAATGGAAATGGAGAGGAAAAGAGTGAGACTTAAGAAATGTCAAAGCTATTCACATTCATTCAGGTCTAAAATTGGAAACTAGATTTTCCAAAAGCTTTCTCCCCAAATGTATAATTGCTTTCTGTACAGTTTTGGAACTGAGAGATCTTCGATTTGCTTTCATCTCAAAGGGAGTATTTTGCCCTTTAAAGTTGAAAATTCTATTAAAGCAGGCCATAAGATCCAGAGTTTATGTTATACAACAGATCCTATACAATAGGTTTGGATAAAAACAAAGATCTTCCTAAAACAAACAAACAAACAAACATAACAGTGACCACCAGGTGACAGAGAAGGGATCCAGAACAGGACTTCAGTGCTGAAGGAAACAGAAACAACTCTTTCCCCCAGGCTGCTTTCTAGTTCATAAAATCATAGAATTGTAGTTGAAAGAGACTCCAAGGGTCATCTAGTCCAACCCCTTGCAATGCAGAAATAAAATAAAATTTGAATAAAAGTTCAAATTGCATTCTGCACCCAAACTGTTCGCCCCATGGGGGAGACATATATAGGTCTCTCAGTATGTTTGCCCTTCTAGGTCAAATAGAAGTTTTAGATATTGATTTAAATTAGGAAAATAGCCTGGGTGGAAAGGATTAACTGCTCTCCCTCTGTCAACCTATTTGCCACAAACACATACACAAGTGCTATTAACTTTTTAAAAAATCCACAAGAGAGCCACCATTATGTAACTTCTACGTTAAATCTAGCTTGGTCCTGTCTCAGTTGCGGTCAGAAGTCTAGACAAGTGTTGTAACCAAAGCTAGATGATGCCTCCATTAAAACAACATCATATTTGCACTTACTCTCTGTTCCAGGACTGGCTTAGATGGCTTAACCCTGCCATAGGTCCAGTCATTGTATGGCAATGCAGCAGAATGGGCAATGAGACCACCATTTGAAGGAGAGTAAGGGCAAGAAGGACCTCTAAAGCTGTTGCATGCTTTCAGCCCAATCCTAGGATTGCCTCTCATGTTACATAGGAACAGCAGATGCAGAACTGTCTCACAAATTTGCTATGCAAACTTCTTGTGTAATGTGAAAACAGAGCAAATTGTATCTCTCCTTCTTCCTAAGAAAACCACTTATGTAAGCAGTTCTTAGACTGCAGGCAGCCAGCTAAAGAAACTGCCAGATTGGCTCTAGTTATATACGACAGCCCATTTGTAGCTGGCTGGATAAGAATTTAACCAGTAATCTTTCATATTAGCTGTGCTGGTCCCTCCAAACTACAAAATAAATGCTATTTGGTTCTTAATGTTGAACTTTTACTTAAAGCAGTACTCAGGACTTTTCCCAAACTAGAAAGGGGATGCTGCATTTTAATTTAATGAACTGCTAAGGGCCTCTAGCGGTCAAAGTTTGTGACTGCTCCATTGTTGCCCTCACCATAGTTCTGATACATTGCCAAAAGCATAATATCCTGTCCCGATGTAATGAGTAGGAGAACTATCATTGCAGCAGACTGAATAGCAATCTGATGTTTATCTTTGCGGGGGGAGGGGTAAATTGGGGAGACATGCAATGGAGACAGAGTAAGCAGCATTCAAACAACCAAATCAAATATTTTTAAAAAGCAAAAAGGTCCTTGAAACAATGAGAATGCCTAAGGGACGTTTATAGCACATATTTTGATTTGTAAATAACTATCTGAGCTCTTCATTATTAAGTGTTCCAGCAACGGAACCATCCGGATTAAAAACTATCTAAAACAACAACAACAACTTTTCAAAGGGTTACAAAATGGTTAAGGCAATGGTTAAGGCTGTTCAGTCAAGTCAGCCTGTGTGTGTTTAGGCACATACACAAACACATATCATCATCATCATATTTATATCCTACCATTCCACCAAGGAGCTCAAGGTACATGGTTCTTCTTCTCCCCATTTTATCCTCACAACAACCCTGTGAGGTAGATTAGGCTGAGAGACAGTGGCTGGACAAAGTTCAACCAGTGAGCTTCATGGCTTAGTGGGGATTTGAACCCTGATCTCCGAGGTCCTTGTCCAACACTACACTACAGTTGTAACTGAGTAATTACCATTCAAAACATGCAGATGCAAGCAAGCCTATTTGATCTGTGAGGTTTTGTTTCATGCTACAAAAGAAACCAGTATTTTATCATTTGAAAAGAAAAAGTGGTATACTGAGTTGTATTTCCAGAATGTGTTTAATGATACATTTCTGTTATTTAAAACAATTTTAAAGTCTAACGAAAAGACAGTAAACGGTTTATGTGCTCACTTTGGGGCAACCAATTCAGACTCCTGGTCAGCCAACAGCGATTGCAGATCTTTGCCCGTATATACCGTACATACTAAGGATTAGTTTTAATACAGCAGGAGGGGTGCATGAGCTACTGGACTTCAGGCTTTATTATCAGACCCTTCATTTCCATATGTTTGAAGAAGCTGGAAATATGTGATTCCTTCTTTTAAAACATAAATTCCTTACTAATGTAACACCTGAAGACTACACAAGTTAGTGAAGAAGAGCTTTCAGGTTGAAGAAGAAAGATTCCCACAGCTATCACTTACCTCATAATCATCTTCCCTCTCACACGCAATATGAAGAGGAGTCCTCCCACCTTCCTCTGGGATAATGGCACATTCTTTGTAGTAGTTTTTGGGTGGTCCCATTTCATTATTCATCTTAATCATAGATATATTTTCAGTAAGCTCGTTCTGCAAGTAGAAATGGGAAAGAAAATCACCAGCGTAGAAGGCTGCAGGCACCTTAAAGAGACACACAGTCTGCTCCCCGGAGTGAAACAGGAACTATCCTCCCTAAACTATGCCCAGTGGGAGTTCATAACCTGTTATGAAAAGTTCACTGCTTCTCTCAGAAATCCGCACTTCTTAATTATTCTGAAAACACAGTTAAAAGGCATTTCTACATACTCTCCAGTTATGAGCTGTACAGTGCTTATTAACATAGGCCTTTTACTGAGTCAGACCACTGGTTCATATAGCCCACATGGGGGAAATTTTGATTTTTAAGGGGGGCAATTCGAGAATGAGTTATTAATAGGCCTTTTAGGCTTCCTCCACATGAATAGGAGGTCACTTTTTGAGTAATAAGAATTATATGTCATGTGGGGGGCAATCAGGAGTTTAGATGCTTAGGTGGGGCATGGCCAAAAAAAAAGTTTGGGAACCACTGATCTAACCCAATGCCACCAGTGGACCTAGAAGGTCTTGGGCTGAGATTTTTCCCAGCCCAGCTGCCTGGGGTCCTTTTAGCTACAGATGTTAGTAGGTTGCCTAAGAAGTTGAGGAAGAGAAAAGTAGAGCCAGTCAGACTCAAGGCATTCTGTATACAGTATATTTGGAGCTGCCCCTGCTCCCTGAATATATGTTGCTGTGACCGCATTTGCTGCAATTTTTTTTTCTAAAAGTACTGTTTCAGGATAAATAGCACAGTTCTTAGGATACAATGCTATTATTTTCCACAACACTTTTGCCAAAAACAAGTCAATTCCTTGCTCCTCTCTGGCACAAGTAACAAGGTTGGAATTAAACGGACATACCTTGTATGAAGTCCTATCAGGCCCATATATATCATTCTCATCCTCTGCCCTTACGTTAGGATCTGTAGCTGAATGAAGTAGTGAGCTTGTTATTTCAACCCCTTCTTCACCAGGAAGAGCAGCAGCAATATGAAGAGGAGCTGTGCCTCCAAGCTAAAAAAATATGCTATATTTAATATTAAATCATAAGTTACAGAACATCTCACTACTGTGCATTCCTAGCATATTATGACAGTGAGCAATTCCAGCATTCAATGTCACCGTTAAAATTTCAGCTCAAATTGAAGACACCTAATTCCCAGGTAGCATAAATATCTGAGGAGTGCATATCAAGAAGCAAAATGCAGTCAGAAATAACTGCTAACTGCAATCAGAAATACAATCACCCCTCCACTGGATGGAATGGTTAGGCTGTATGAAATTTAAAACCAGTCCAGGCAAGATGGGTTCATAAGGAAATATCTCTGTCCTTTAGAACCCATGTCAAAGCAGCAAATCCACTCCTCTAGCTGGGCCCTTTTTGGAGGGAAGTTCCTTGCTGAAGTTCTGAAAAAACAGAGATTTAGCACATGCCCAGCACATGGTGCATCATCCTAGCACCAAGATCAACTGAGGATACAGAGGACAACTCAACTCATATACAAGACACCCCCAAATTCCAATTAAGTTTCCATTATTACCGACATTCATTAAATTCCTCTAAAATCTCTCTATTCTAATGTCTAGAGATAGGAGAGAATTGTTGCAAACTAGTTACAATCAGCAAAAAATACTTTTCTTCTACACTGATAAAACTAGAGGGTGGAACCCAATGCTGCCCTCCCACTCGCAGAAAAGCTGAAGAACATCTTCTGATCCAGTGGAGGCATTTGCTAAGTAAGATGAGAGGAGGTAATCTCCAATTTCCCCGCTTCCTGCTGCAATCCTATGAACCCCCTGAAAATTTGTTCCAGAGGGTTGTGGATCAATACAGAACAGCCTGGAAGATGATGTAGGGGGCTACAGGGTTAATCGCGGTGTGTGTGAACGCCTCCCCACCTCTTCTGTTAGTAGATAACTCAAAAGGATTTAAAAAACCCACTCTGCAATGTTAAGATTAGCATTAGCTTTCACTCATTAAGAATAACAGACTCACAACACAGGCCTACTATACAGGTTTACTCTGAAGTAATCCCCACTGTACTTGTAGGATTTCAGCTCAATAGATTTATCACATGAATCAGAGTAACAGGATAGTGTGCTGCAGCTGACAACGCAAAAGGGAAGGCATGCCTCCTGCGACTGGAGAAACAGAGATTTGACATTTATATCTGGCATATGAGCTATTTTTGATGCGGTGGGTCCAGAGTTCTGTACACTTGCATAAAGGTAAAGGTACCCCTGCCCGTATGGGCCAATCGTGTCCGACTCTAGGGTTGTGCACCCATCTCATTTAAGAGGCCGAGGGCCAGCGCTGTCCGGAGACACGTCCGGGTCACGTGGCCAGCGTGACAAAGCTGCCCTGGCGAGCCAGCACCAGCGCAGCACACGGAAACGCCGTTTACCTTCCCGCTATAAAGCGGTACCTATTTATCTACTTGCACTTAAGGGTGCTTTCAAACTGCTAGGTGGGCAGGAGCTGGGACCAAAAGACGGGAGCTCGCCCCACCACGGGGATTCGAACCGCCGACCATACAATCGGCAAGTCCGAGGCACTGAGGTTTTACCCACAGCGCCACCCACGTCCCCAGCCGTACACTTGCACAAGACACCAAAACTCATACAAGAGCATTTATGCCAGGCATAGACAAACTCTGGCCCTCCAGATGTTTGGGACTACAATTCCCATCATCCCTAGCTAACAGGACCAGTGGTCAGGGATGATGGGAATTGTAGTCCCAAATATCTGGAGGGCCAGAGTTTGCCTGTGCCTGATTTATGCCATCAGTCCAATCACTAACTTAAATTCTAGTCTCTCTTCTTTAATGAGAATTATCACACACAAATAAGGTTTCCCTACTCTGGTCGGAAGTCGTATATCAGTCCTTGCTCCAGCTTCTAAAAGAAATCTCACTGCATCTGGATCTGCAGCTTTAACAGCAAAGAAGAGGACATACATAGGGATTCTGCACATATTGGGATCTGCACCTCTCCTGAGCAACAGCTTGATAGTAGCCAGTCTCTTTGTGTGTCTAAAAACCAGCAGAAAACAGAACCCCATTAATTGTTGAAAACTTTGATAAGTGCAGTGTTGCTAAACCTGAAGGTGAGGGTGGTAGAACTGTAGCTGTTCTGCAAGTGATGCAAACAGCTACAAATATATCATTGCTGTAATCTATCCCAGCCTTGCATCATCTCTGGCCTTCTCTTACCATGCAAATCCGCTGCAGATCCGCTCGCACTCCATGGAGCAGACGCTGGTGCCACTCGTGCCGCAGGTAGCAAGCGAATTGCAGTCGGTGGGTCTGTCCTTTCGGCCGGGGTCTGTCCTTTCGGACGGAATCCCCTCTCACTGCTTTCCTCCTCACCCACCCACCCCAGTCCTGATTTATAGGAATGCATTCCGGAGCCGCTCCGAATCGGGGCTGCCTCCCCCAGGGTGGGCTTTGTGCATGCGTAAGTCCCAGTTTCTACTTTCGCCCACTGCTTAGCCATCGCTTTCCCGGGTAGAGTTTTAAGGTGTTGGGGGTTTGGTGGTGGTGGGTTTTTGGAGGGAGGGTGTTTGCATAAGGCATGCTGAAGCCGCCGGGAGATGCATGCCTTGCCTGCAAAAACCCTCCTGATTTGATTATCTCGCCACCTTCACCCATTTCCCCTCCCAGCCAAGAAACTGCAAGGAGCGTGAGGGGAAAACCTTTTGGAATCTCAGCCTGGCCTTTGTTGTGATTTGCTTTGTGTTTTCTGCTTTCCTGTGGCCCACTTTATACTGGGTAACAGATTGCAGCCTGGTTTATTGCTTTCATTTTATGGATCAAGTCTCATTAGATAGTAAAATTCATGTTAAATTGCTGCTTTAGGGGTTGTTTTTAAATGTCTAGAATGGATTAATCCAATTTGCATTACTTTCTATGGAAAAGCGTGCCTTGGTTTAAGAACGCTTTGGTTTAAGAACGGACTTCCGGAATGGATTAAGTTCATAAACCGTGGTACCACTGTATACCATCACTCAATACCAATGCAGCAAGCAAACTGCACCATTTCAGATCATTTTTCAGAGGTACCATATGATGCCTTCTAACCTTCCTTCTGATAAACTCTTCACTGCAAAATCAGGGAAGTTATACACAGAAGCTATCCATACTGAGCAGAGCCCAACTGGGACCACCCTAGCAGCAATATTAGTGTGGTCATTGGCTTCAACAGGCTGCCCTGTGTTCTTCTATAGTCACTTACTCTGTTATTGATGCTGCCATTCTTCCCAGAGTGCCTTCCTGCTGAATGAGCCCTTCGCAGTCAGCGAAGTATGGCACTTTTAACATGTGTTCACTAAGAGCAGCTGCACCGCGCTGCATGGCTTCTACTGAAACCTGAATCTTGAAGTTGTAAATGCCACAATTTGTCTCAGAGCTCTTTTCTACAGCGCTGCTCTCCGATTCCTCAGATGACTTAACATATGTGCCACGTTCTGACTTTTCAGCAGAGCTCAACGGTGCTTCTGGTGATGCATTGCTGGCAGAAGAGGATCCTTTCAATTCTGTACTCGGCTGAGATGGCTGAGAGGACTCCGACTGCGAAAATGGCATAGATCCTGGAGATATTTCTTCTGGCATTTCTTCCATCGCCTATATCAAGCAAAAAAAAACCAAAAAAAAAAAAAAACGGGGGGATGGGGGATATTATTTCCAAAACCAGATTGCTGCACCCCAACATAAAAAACTGCATTGTTAACATACACAGACAGACAAATTCATACCATTAGGTTGTCAAAGAAAATAGTGAAAAAGTTGACGTATGTTACTCTTCTAAAGAATTTTACAGAAAGAATTTGTCAAATACACAACGTATCTCTTATTTGTTTGATTTATACACCAACTGTTAAGTTGTGGGCGAACATATCAGACAACACAGCGATTCTTCCAAAGCAGCCCTTTATTTGTAAGCTGGAACAGAACTAACTGAGGAGCTCAGTCAGCCTGCTTATATAGAGCTCCAGAACAATGTAACTGTTGCCATTTTCTAAAACTATCCAATCACTGAACGTCACTTTCTATCCTTCATTTGCATAACTATCTACAGCATCCCCCTGCTGGCCCAGGGTGAGAACTTCAGTACATAACACCAACTTTCTTCCATGAAACTCAAAGTAGTATACAAATGCTCCAGCTCTACTCAGAACTGTCTAACTTCAGCAAGTCTGCTGCATTACATGCCTTTGGACTATGTTTTAGAGTTTAGACTCACTTCATTATGAATGGCTACTTGTAAGGGACAAATATATCCAGTTGTCATAATTGGCAAGGACTGCTATTCAACTCTTTAACAGATACAAATGAGTTTGCTCCTATACACATAACATACAGGAGGGGGGAAATGTCCAATAAGAGAGATTTCAAACCTTATTTTTATCATTGTTAATAAATGTCAGGACTTCAAAATGTGTATTGGTTGTACTTGAATCCTCTTCATGAGCAACCCTACATAGTACACATTACAACAGACTACTCTAGAAGCACAATGCCATACAAGGCATAGTTATCACATCATGACCCAACATCTTCTTTAAGATCACAACTCTGGAGCAATTCATTTCACTCCACCTCATCATCTCTGGACTGCAATCAAAGAAGGCTTCAGGCCGCTCTGCCTTGCAGCTTTGAGACAGTAGTTAGGTTATTTCTAGTAAATGAAATTACGGTAATTTGGATCAACAGTAAAAGAAGAAGAAACTATTAGGCATTTCACTGAACCGTATTTTCAGACTTACAGATTTATGATGGACTGACCTCTCTTCGAGAGAAGCTCCTTTCAGCAATGTTGGGCTGAAATGATTCTTCTGGGAAATAATGAATAACACACATAGAAAGAGCTGATAATCCTTCGTCACTACATTTATTCACATCAGCCCCATTATCAAGAAGAAGGTTGATGATGTCATCATGGTAATTCATCTGCACAAGAAAACTATTTAGGTTATTTTCATACAGAATTAATACAATTTTCAGAAGCCTACTTTGAAAAAATGGAGTTTGACATTGTGGGTTTGTTGGAGGTAGATATATACTACAGGTAAGGTTTCATATTCCTCAATTGGGGATTTTCCCTTAACTTTCTGTTCATGTTCACAACTGCTACTCATAGCTATTAAAGGTAAAGGTACCCCTGCCCGTACGGGCCAGTCTTGACAGACTCTGGGGTTGTGCGCCCATCTCACTTAAGAGGCCAGGGGCCAGCGCTGTCCGGAGACACTTCCGGGTCACGTGGCCAGCGTGACAAAGCTGCATCTGGTGAGCCAGAGCCGCACACGGAAACGCCGTTTACCTTCCCGCTGGTAAGCGGTCCCTATTTATCTACTTGCACCCGGAGGTGCTTTCGAACTGCTAGGTTGGCAGGCGCTGGGACCGAGCAGCGGGAGCGCACCCCGCCGCAGGGATTCGAACCGCTGACCTTTCGATCGGCAAGTCCTAGGCGCTGAGGCTTTAACCCACAGCGCCACCTGCGTCCCATTACCACCTGCATCCCATTTAGGTTATTTTCATACAGAATTAATACAATTTTCAGAAGCCTACTTTGAAAAAATGGAGTTTGACATTGTGGGTTTGTTGGAGATAGATATATACTACAGGTAAGGTTTCATATTCCTCAATTGGGGATTTTCCCTTAACTTTCTGTTCATGTTCACAACTGCTACTCATAGCTATTACGGTACATTAAAAAAGAGGAATTATGTCACAGCATGGAAGACAAAACAAAACCAAGCCTATTTTGCCTTAACAGAGTATAACATAGTAAGATATGCAGTCTCACAGCAGCAGCAGCAAGGGCAGTATATCCATGTACATCTGCTATATCTGGGGGGGCCAGGTTGTCCATCAGAATCTCATCAACTCTCTTAGAGTTTCCTTCGGCTGCCTTCTTAATCAGCTCTTCACCAGCAAGCTCTTTGGGACCTTTCTCCCCAAAGCCATTCCGGTAGCCTTCCAAAATGAAATTAACATCCCAGTCCACGTCTTTCTGGTAATGCCTAAAAATGAACAAAAAAATGAAAAAGCTAGATAGACCATTTAAGTATTTCTATTCTCATCAGTTCTGACCTTCCAAAAAACTATTTGTAGTGATGGGGTGGACAATTTTCCCCTTCCTCACCTGTGTGTACATATCACTGGCCTAGCTTCTCACTGAGGTGATAAACCTGTATCTTGGCTGCCCATATATGTGCATGTGTGGTGAGTTATTGTAGGACCGAATGCTCTCCCATACAAAAATATTCCCTCTGTATACAAAACTAGGTTGTTGTTGTGACTATTATTAGACAAGTAGGAGGGTTTTCAATTTAGCCTTCTCCCCAATATGATAGAAAACAATGTGGAGGGTTTTTTTTTGTCTTATATGAAAAGCAATCAGTCATGTAAGCATCCATGTTTAGTCTGAAGTGGCATGTCCCCGGCACAGGCTAACCCTCCCTGCAGTAGCTAGGCTTCTGCTCCTCCCTTCTTGCAACAGCTCCTTGGGCAGTTTGATAAACAGAGACAGGGTCACACCACACAAAGACCATGAATTCCATGCAGAGGGCCTTCTCGGTAGTGGCACCTGCCCAGTGGAAGACCCTCCCATCAGATGTCAAGGAAATAAACAACTATCTGACTTTTAGAAGACATCTGAAGGCAGCCCTGTATCAGGAAATGTTTAATGTCTGATGTTTTACAATTTTTTATATGTACTGTAAGCCACCCAGAGTGGCTGGGGAAAGCCAGCCAGATGGGCAGGGTATAAATAATAAAATTTATTGTTGTTATTATTGTTATTATTCCAACGATTTCCAACTTGCATATGTCTCTTTCCATGTCCCTCCTTTCAACCACCACCCCCCAAGGAAATAGTGAAAGGACTATTGGGGGATGGAAGAGAAAGGTTTGATAAAGGGGAGACAAGATTGGCTCAAGGCCACCCCAACCAACTCCCACACTACTAAGAAAACTAGTAGTGCCTAACAAGCAGTGCCACCAGTAATAACAAGGGAAAGGAAATGAATGCAACAATGAAGTTCATGGCATGTGTTGGGGCTTCATTGCAATTCAGCAACGATTGACATGACTACAGCAAAAGTGGTATAAATTTAAAAAGTCACACAAGCTGAACTGCATCCAGTTGAAAAGAAGAAACAGCAGTAAGAAATGGGACTTCAGCAGCACTATCAAATGTATAGCTATCATCTCGTCTTTTTCTCACATGACCACTTACCTATATCTATAGATGTGTTTCTGCATCTTGACCAAGAAAGGTGTTATATTGGTTATAGGCCATAGTTTTTCATAAGCCAACCGTTTCTTTTCCTTAAAATACTGGCAATCAAAGTCTTTCAGGAAGGTCTTAGTATGAGGAAGATTATCCGCATCAATTGAGTATATGTATAGGTTTTCAGGCAATGTGTAGCTATCATCATCTAAAAGAAGACGCTTGTAGTGGTAGAAAAATGGGTCCTTCTCCTCATTCAGATCCCAAAACTTATGCGTATCCTCTGAAATATACTCTCTGCTGGTCTCAGCATCAAAATAGACACTAAGTTCTGGATAATCCGCAAGAGTGAAATATCCAGGTATTTCCGTACATAGTTTAATTATATGATTTCGATGCCACAATCCAATGTCTTGACTATCATCTGGATGGGTTTCAATTCCTGGTCCAAACCGCTCATCCCCCTTGTAAAGCCCCTTTCGGCAGGAAAAAACGAGAAAAGATGATGCAAGAGAGAACCACAAACAGAATTCACACGGTTTAATTCAACTTGCAATAATCTCATCTCACCAAAAACAATTAGCGGCATGATCCTGTCAAGTGCCTAAAAACATTCTTACCCATTCTTTACCAGCAGGATTTGGATTAATTTTATTAATAGCACTGAATTTTTCTGAAAAGCAATGCTTGAAACAAAAAAGGTAGGATCCATGAAAAAGATGCAGAAATTAAGACTGCATCTGATTTTACATCATCATGATTGTTGCTTATTAAATTTGTATACTGCCCTTTGCCAACAGGTTTCATGCAATCTTGTGCAATTTGATTTATTAGACATATATTGCTTTATACTAAAAAAATCTTCAAGAGATTATATATATATTATATTTAACAATGCTCAATAAGAGTATAGAAACAGTTATAAACACACACTTTAATCAGAATTCAAGCCCCAGATTTTTTAGTGAATTCCAAGAGCTGAAATTCTACATCCGCTCCTCTTACTAGGTACATCTGGCATAGACCCCTTAAGTATGCACGGGGCGGGGGGGGGGGATCTCCTTAGTAAACTGCTTCAGAGCGCTTTTTGAAATATACTTTTCCATTTTAGTTTGCTTTTATACACAAACGTTTGCAAAATCCACACCTTATCCAGCTGCTATTACCTGGTATCTATCACTTCCTTACACATTTTCTAAATTCTGTGCAAACAGATAGAAGCAATATGTCCTATGTTGCTTTTTTTGTTGCGCACAGGACACTAACTAGCTTTGAAGTGCATTCATTTTCTAATTTTAAAATGAGCAAATTTGTACTAACTCTGAAACATTCAAACACAGAAGTTTTCTGCAATTACTTGAACTTCACATCATACCTATCAAACAGCACTATGATAATTAGAAATACTTTTTATTACCTGAAATTTTCTTCCATCATTAAACTCCATGATACCGTAGCCTTCTTTACGGCTAAGATAAAATGACCCTATAAATTTGGAGCCATCAGGCCAGAAGTAAACCCCTTTGCCATGACGGTGATCTTTATAAAACTGCCCCACATATCTCTGCAATAAAACAGAAAGAAAGTTAGGGGAGAGCAGGTGAAGTACAGTGGCAGTTACAACCAACTGCAAGTATGTATCACAGAACTCTCATGAAGAATATTATGGAAAGAAATAAAAGAAGGATTTAACTAGTATTTTCAATACAGTTTAAGCATGGTAGCATTCATTTCCAAGTCAGGGAGGCTTATTCCACTTGGCTTCATCCTGAGGAAATGACTGCACAGAAACATATTGAGAATTACAACATTTAATAAAAATGGAATATACGGAGGATAAAAGTTCAAACAAAGTTAGTATCCCTGTTCAATCCAGGATTTACAGTCTTGGAAAATTTCATTAATATCAGATTTATTAGGGTGAATTACTTTCATTTCAAATCAGAAAAACTGGGTAAGAGTATACACTCAACTATGACAGAGATATACTTATTAAATTTTGCCTTAGCAAGCATTACTGAGTGTAAACAAGGAAGTCAGAGTGATCTACTTGACAAAAGGAATAAACAGAACACATGACATTTTATTTGAAAGCAGCAGACCTGAACTATTTAGTAATCTACACATTTGTGACTATAGGAAGACCGCAACTTGCACACATTTAACTTGTGCGTATTCAGCTTTACGCGTACGGCAAAATAAATAAATAAATAGGAAGGGGGCAGAAAGGAGGTAGGGTTCCAGGAAACATGACTTTGGAAATTGCATCTGCCACTGATCCCAGTGGGTTTTGACTATACACAATTTTGGCTATAGGCATGATCCCTGGAACGTAACCCCCGTGTAAGCTGTGGACCTACTGTATTCCATATCTATACCCTTGTAGTTGCAAGTAGCAGCAAGAACAAACCACTGTAGCAGCTAGGTCATCTGGAAGCCAGGAGAATGACTTTTATTTTAAAAAATAACTATCTTCCCCTTGTGCTTTCTGTGCTGCCTTGCGATAGTACATACAGTATTTTGATTAAACAAACATGAATTACTCACAAAAATGATAACTGCATCTAAATACATTAGAAAGGGTCTGGAAACCAAGCCTTATGAGGAACAGTAGAGGGAACTGGGTATGTTTAGCCTGGAAAAGAGGAGACTGAGAAGAAATTATAACCATCTTCAAACTGTGCATAGCTTGGCATTAGATGCTGGTTGAACTATGTATCTTATTTATTGAACATTTACCGTTTAGACTTGAAACTAACATGACTAAACCTGCTTCCAATAGTACGTTTTGTGAACCACAGTTAAAATGTTAGACTATAGGCTGCAGTTGCACCTAATATCAAGTTTTAGTAATAAACAAGAAATTAATATTTTATTAAAGTTGTTATTTCCTATGGAAAAGAAGTCACACTGCCTTTCAAGGTGCATGCATGTTTTAGGCTGCAATCCTAAACTTGTCTATTTAGAAATAAATCCTATTGATTCCAGTGAGGCTTACATCCAGATAAACAGAATAAGGTTTGCATAAACTAATGGGATTTACATCTACGTAAACATGCCTAGATCATGCTATTAAACAAACATTAAACAGATAGGATTCCGATATAAAAACTTACCTTGGCTAGTTTTGTTTATTATCATCATTATATATAAGAATAGCAACGTTTTTAGATGCAAGAACATACATTGCAACATTTTAATATTAAGCCGGTTTACCTCACCATTGTCCCACGCAAATTCTCCATACCCAAGTTTTAGATCCAATGCAAATTCTCCTCTATAGCGAGAACCATCAGGCCACTCTTGCACACCAACTTTAGTTTCAATCTTGTTGTTGTTCATGTCTTCGTCACAATATAATAAATATTGCTGTTCGCTTTCTTCCTCATAATCTTCAGCCTCTTCTTCTTCTTCCTCTTCTTCATCACCATCATAATCAAGTGCAGATTCTGGCTCATGCTCAGTTTCATCTTCCAGTTCAACATCCCTTGACATGCCACGTCTCCTCTTTTTTTTGGGTTTCACTCTGAAATCATTATTAGAAAGAGCCGCTAATGTTAAATTACCAAACTGAGGACACAGAACATTAATCAACCAAAGACCTGGTGAAAGAGATACGTTTCCGCCCAGAACCTAAAGATATGTAAAGGTGGTACCAGTTGA
Source organism: Podarcis melisellensis (assembly GCF_964234715.1). Taxonomy (NCBI): domain Eukaryota; kingdom Metazoa; phylum Chordata; class Lepidosauria; order Squamata; family Lacertidae; genus Podarcis; species Podarcis melisellensis. The sequence goes on from NC_138537.1 coordinate 35,303,714, forward strand.
GCCTCCCTGCAGAGCATTCCACAAACAGGGAGCCACCGCAAAAAAAGGCCCACTCTCATGTTGCCATCCTCCCCACCTCTTGATGATGAAGGAGGCACACAAAGGAGGGCCTCAGATGATGAACGCAGGGTCAATATTGCACCTCTGAAAGGTTTTTAGTCTGTCTGAGGCTTACAACCATTTTAAAAAGAAATAATGTTAAGATAATTTTTAGAAAGTGTGCATCCTAGTAATTTAACGAAATACGCGGGTGGCACTGTGGGTTAAACCACAGAGCCTAGGACTTGCCGATCAGAAGGTCAGCGGTTCAAATCCCCACGATGGGGTGAGCTCCCATTGCCCTGCTCCTGCCAACCTAGCAGCTCGAAAGCACGTCAAAGTGCAAATAGATAAATAGGTACCGCTCCGGCAGGAAGGTAAATGGCATTTCTGTGCACTGCTCTGGTTCTCTAGAAGCAGCTTCGTCATGCTGGCCACATGACCCAGAAGCTGTACGCTGGCTCCCCCGGCCAATAAAGCGAGATGAGCGCCGCATCCCCAGAGTCAGTCACGACTGGACCTAATGGTCAGGGGTCCCTTTACCTTTACCTATCTACAGGAATGTTTAATACAAACAGCCATCCCACAGCAACCAAATGAAAAGAGCCAGCAGAATCTTAATGCAGAATCTAGTGACTATATCTAGATGCCTGACTCTATAGAAAGATCATGTCTGCCCTTTGCCACCCATCAAACTCAAGTGGTACCTAAGAGAGTTCACCCCACAGAAGAAAATTCCCCATACCGATACCACCTTCACTATTTCATGACACTTAAATCACGTAAAATATGTCAAGTATTTCCCATACAGAGAAACAAACACAAACATTCTCCGCCCCCCACCCCATCTATCTACAATATGTTCCCCTAAAGAGATTGGCCGGGGCTGCCAGAGAAACCTGTTAATTACGATAGATAGATAAATCAATGTGCTTGTATATGGCACACCACACTCCAGTGATTTTGGTTTTACCTGTCACAAGATTTTTTAAAAGTTTACAGTACATTAAGCATCACACTTCAAGCCTCAGGGGTAGTTCTGCATAAAACTTTTCAGTACCCCTTGCACAGGTGCATTCTTCATCTGCCATAGGCAACATTAGTACGCTCCTGATTCTGACTCTATACAAACACTGAGGACACATTTCATGCACTGTGGGAAGCAACCATCATAAATCAATGTACTTTATGGCACCCACCAAGCTGCTAGCTTTAAATACTCGATCAGTTGGTAGAGCATGAGACTCTTAATCTCAGGGTTGTGGGTTTGAGCTCCACGTTAATTATTCATTATTATTATTATTATTATTATTATTACTATTATTATTTATACTTCGCCCATCAGTCTGGGTTTCTCCAGCCACTCTTGCTTCCTGCAGTGCAGGGGATTAGACTAGAATCTAGATGATCCTTGTGGTTACTTCCAACTCTAGAATTCTGTAGACGTAGATATGGGCAAATGGTACACAGTGGTTTTTTTCTGGGGGGATGCAGGGGTACGCAAACCCCTAAACATTTTGTGAATCTTTGTACTTTTGTCAATTTACTGTATTTATTTTTCCAGATTTGGACTATAAAATGGTGATTTTCTCGAGTCAAAATGAAAGTACCCCTAAATATTTTTTTTAAGGAAAAAAAGCATTGAGGACATATATACCCTTTGCTCCTGTCCAACCACATTACGTTTTTATGTGGTATTCACTCCCAACAGTAAGCTCATGTTTGGTTTTCCTAAAGTGGTTAACGAAATCTAAAATCAATAACCTGCGTCATTTTTAAATGCTTACACTTAAAAGTAAAACAATAAAAACACACCAAGGTAGGAGAGAAGAAACCCTCACAAATTCCACCAGTTTTCACCCAGAATGGCCGCGTGTCCGTTTATGCCTTCGCACACCTGCAGCCACGCGGGGGGATTGTGACGCGCCTGGGCTTCCGCCAGAGGTCTCCCGAGGACAATAAACCTCTTTCCCCCCAACCCACCCACCCTCCAAGTAAGCAGAAGCCCCGGCTATGAGAAGCCCCCGAAGGCGGCCAGGGCACCCACCCAGGAGCCGCAGCGGCGCCCCCGGCAGCCTCCATTCGGCCTGGACGCCCAGAGAGAGGAGGCTCTAGCTCTGGCTGAACCCGCCGGATCCGCAGAAGAGCCGAGGGCGCAACGTAACAGACCCCCGGTGGCCGGAGAGCGGCTGCCCCTCAACGGAAAAGGCGACGCGCGTCTGGTCCGCTACGCAGGTGCCGACCGACTCCCGCCAACCCCTCTCTCCCGTTTGGGCAGCGCCGCCTCCCTGTTCCCATAGAAACCGAGGCGGGGGGGGGATTGGCGCAGGCGCACGCGCGGCCTCCTTGGGCCCAACTGCCGCGGGCCCTTTGATCCCTGAGGTGACTTTCCTGCCCAGGTGTTGAATTGTCACGTGACGTCCCTGCCCTCACCCCACGCCAATTCTCCCCTATTCCTTTCCCTGGAGGAAAGCCTTCTTTGGTACTGTATTCCTATATCCCGTGCTTCTCACAACAGTGAACAAACTAAGAATAAAAATATTTATTCTATGCAATGAAGGATGGCAGGCACATGTGTCCTTCTTTGTTGCTTTCACCGCTCTTTGGTGATCAGGTGTCACCTTTAGCAGAAAATCTACATTCAGTCACGCCATGTTGGTTCACAATGGTATGTAATTATAATCGGATCTAGACTGAAATTTGAAAATATTGGGTGCATCCTTTTCTTTCCTGCAGCAGCGATAACAAAGATGCCCAGTCGAAACAAAATTTTAAAAAAATCCTTCCAGTAGCACCTTAGAGACCAACTAAGTTTGTCATTGGTATGAGCTTTCGTGTGCATGCACACTTCTTCAGATACCCGGTGCTTTTCTACAATAAATAAATGTTTAGGGGTACTCTCATTTTGACTCAGGAAAATCACCATTTTATAGTTCAAATCAGGGAAAATAAATACAGTAAATGGAAAAAGGCTGTCATCAGGGGTAGCAATGGAACTGTCGATTCAGCATGCTAGAGAAGAAACTAAAAAGTTTTAAATTTGTAGTTTCTTCTCCCATTAGGTTCACAAAATGTTTAGGGGTATGCGTACCCCTGCGTCCCCCCCCCCCCAGGAAAAGCACTGAAGATGCCTACTAATAGAGAACTCATTCTCTGAATCCTGGCATAAAAAGCCCAAGTCAAATTGATATGGCCCCTTTAGATAAATGATCCTTCATGCAATGCGTTCCTGCTTGCCATCATTTGTAACTGCTTGATAACCTAAGAAGAGCCATACTCTAGATCAGGCCAAAGGTAAGTCTAGTCCAGCCTTGTGTTCTCACAGCGGCCAGCCAGATGCCATTGAGAAGTCCACATGCAGGACTGAGTAATGTAATGGCAAGCTCGCCACTTCTGATTTCCAAGCAACTGGTATTCAGATATATTGCCTGTGATGCTGGCTATCATCATATTGCATCTGAGCATTGTCATGTTATTGTTACTCTCTAATAGGCTGTGCGAGCTACCTTGCCAGGCGGTTTCTGTACTGTGACATACATCTATAGGCAAGTCATCCTGCCTTTTTGTTTATTGTTTAAAAAGGATAGTGACAACAAGGCTGTCCAGATCTTCCTGCAGCCATTTCCTGAAGCTGCTGGTTCTCCCCCCGCCCTCGAAGGTATTTACACCTTCTGCACTGGAATACAGATAACTATTTCCCAACTTTCAGTCCAGCCAGTATATGAAAATGGAATATCAGAGTAACCAACTTGGAAGTGCCAATCAAAGGTGGAAAATGCTTCAGTTGATTGTGGAAATGCGAAAACAAATGATACAGAATAGGCATCAGAATGCACTGGTTGTTTCCAAATGGTCACAGATGGCAAACTACTTGCATAGCTATATTCTGATGTTTGCAAGTCAGGATGCAAAATTAAAGCCCATTCCAATGGCCATTTGTGAACAAGCTTACAAATCACTATGTAAACTGCCAAAGAACCCTTGGTTTACCCAGAGTTGCCCCACCTCTTCCTTGACCTCAGAATCTGCCAAGGCCCCTATGAAATTTTGTTTTGGTGGGGTTGTTTGTTGGAGACATTGCTTATTTTGGAGGGAGATGTTCCTGCTTTTTTGTTAGCGTTTTATTTACTTTGAGGAGTCTTGGATATTTTGCCTAATTTTTGGAGATTGGATGTGTGTCCGAACCTCACCAGTATTTGTTCTGTGGTGCCCATGAAAAATTTCTAAATTTGCTCCTGGCCCCTAACAGGTTGAGGACTTTTTTAATGCATTCAGCTGTATCTCGATTAAAGAATATGCAGTAGCAATATATAAACAGATAATTTAAAACTCTATAAAGCAATCAGTAACAGAAAATTATTCAGCACCTATAAACAGAAGCCCAGCATGACCACAAATCACAATAAAATAGTAGAAATCAGAACCACAAATTTCTACAGCCTGGTTAGTCATTATGTAAAACAACAGTTAACAATGTCATTTAAAAGAGCTGCTTACGGACTTGTAGGGATACGGCCTGTCCAATCTCACTTGAAAGAGAATTCCACACATATCCTTTTTAAAGAAGCATGTTTGTCTTTAAAGTTGTAAATGTCAACTCGTGCATCTCTGAGTCATTATATAATTTGAATGGTTATGAGTTCTGCTGTTATTCAAAGCGGAGAAAAGCCTCTCCCTTAAAATGGCTTGGTCCTTGCTCTTACTCAGTATCAGTGTTCAGTTTCTTCTTCATCATCATCATAACCAAGTGCAGATTCTGCCTCATTTTCAGTTTCATCTTCCCCTTCGTCTTCTCTTGGGATGCCATCTCCTACTTCCTCTTTGTTCACTCTGGAATCATGATCAGAAAGCGTCACTAATGTTAATTTACCAAACTGAGGTCATCTAACCCTAAACTCACATTTGGGAGTTCCACTGATTTCAAAGTGACTTACTTGGAAATAAGTAGGCTTAGTGTGCCTATTGACCATTGCAAAAAATCCCTTTGTACTTCTTTTGTGCAATGCTCTCCCAGCCCTCATTTGACAAGAGAGTAAAGTAACATCTGGCTAAGCCCTCTGGGGTTGCATTCTGGGGATCGCTCCTAAAGCCAAAATCACATATAGGCAAAACACATTGTGTGAAATGGCAGGTGGGTCTTGTTTCTTTTTCTCTCTCTCTCTCTTTTCTTTCTCTCTCTCTCTCTTTTTTAGCCAAGCACTTTCTACCTCAAGGATCTCCTCTCCCCCTCCCCCATATTAACCAATCCAGACCCTGCAAAAAATTATCATCTGAGGCCCTTCTCTGTGAACCTTCTCTGTGAGAGGTCCAGAGGGTAGCAAGACAAGAATGGCCTTTTCTGTAGTGGCTTCCCACTTGTGGAATGCTCTCTCCATTAACTAATAACCAATAAACCACCACCCCCCCCAGGCTATGGCATTTTATTTAAAACACATAAAGGGTTTTATGATTAAGAGATATACAAATGCTGTCATATAAAGCAGTAAATCACTCAGCATCTACTAAAATAGCAGACAATGGTAATTGTAATGCATTGGTTCCTTCCAAAAAGCCATAGGAATACATGGAGAATTCTGAATTGTCTCATTCATATATGATTATTTTAAATTAATGTACTTATTGAATACATTTATATGCCACATTTTAGGGAGGAGGTTCCACACAAGGGAACAAACACAAATGTATAAATTAAAGAATGTGCAGTACCAATATGTAAAGCACCTTTAAACAAAAGCCCAATATGACCATAAATCACAATAAAGTAGTAGAAATCAGCACCACAGATTTGCACAGCCCAGTTAGTCATTGTGTAAAACAACAGTTAACAAGGCCAGCTTACAGACTTGTGGGGATATTATGGCCTGTTAATCTCACTTGAAAGAGTGTTCCACATGTATCCTCTTTAAAGAAGCACATGTGTCTTTAAAGCTGTAAATGTCAACTGACACATCTGAGTCATTATATAGTTGGAATTGTTCTGAATTTTGGTCCTCTCAATCAGTATCAGTGGTCAAATAAATAAATTCCTTTGGAGTGTTGGATGGACTTCCCCCAAAGATCAGCTTCAGAGCTTCAGAGTACTTCTAGATCCGAGCATCCATCTGATGTCCAGGTTAAGCAGCCAGAAACATTCATGATTAGATCCTGTTCCCCTGTCAACCCTCTTGAATTAATCTGTCTTTGTATAATGTTTATTATTATTGCCATAATTGCATCAGGATTTTATTTTTCTAACCTGCTTTGAGACCAGTGGTTGAACAGCAGTATATAAGATGCCAAATAAATGAATCAAATCACACTTGATCCCTTGTACTATGTTGTGCTGAAGGACCAAAGGGCCTGAATATGACTTCTTTTCCCCTTGCAAGAAATACCAAAAATCTACATTTGGTACAGAAGTTTGTAGGACAATGCTGGCCCAAATTATTTTACCATAAAATGTACTAATGCTTGGGTGTCTGGGAGTCCTTTCTGCGCTTGTATGAGAAGGTTCACACTTTCCTTTCAGACAAGTTTTATACCCTGTGGTTCTCGCAGATAAATAATACCATGAAATGTGCCCTAAAAACAAGAAGGATCCAAATATGCCATTTGGAAAAAAATCACTATTTGAAGCCAGCCATTTGTGGGATGGATAGGGATTCAAGATAGATTCCTGATCTGGCAAGCTTGAACAACATTAACTTTAGGAACTTGTGCACTAACCTGTGTTTCTTGGGTAGAGGCTCAGTCTTGTTTTAATGTGTGTGTATGTGCAAGAGAGAGATACTTAAAAGAATCTACAGAACATGACTTCACAATGGCAGTTGGAGCTATTATTTACAGAATCAAGGAGTTACGTTTCCATGGTACTAGATTATTCCATGGTACTAGATTAAAGCAAAGATTATGGCATAATGCAACCAGTGACTTGCGATCTCAATCACACGCAGTCTGTAGTCCGCTGACAGTAGGATTACAATATGGGCATGTCTTTAAGTTAACATCTTACATTAAAAACCTGACAGTACCTGTCAGGGGCTCAGGAGCAGAGGCACAGGAGAGGGAGGAAATAGAGAGCGAGGGGGAGGAATCCAAGGGGAGCGTAAGCGATGACAGTGGTCCGAGGAATTCCCTGAGTCTCTCCAGCGAATCGGAAGATTCACAGAAGGGGGCGCCCATGGCCAGAGCAAGGGGGGTGCCTAGGGGGACACCCCAGGAAGAAGGGGCCAGAGGGGACTCAGAGAGCAGCAGTTGGAAATCAGGACCAGCTTCCCCACCAGAGCGCAGTGGGGGGGAGGAGTCCCAGGTATCGGGATCAGGCTGCTCACCACCAGCGAGAGGAGATGAGTCAGGATTGACCACGCCTCCATCGGAGAGCACGGCAACGGTCGAGAGGAAGGTTGGAGGCTGGGCGCGCGCGCCAAGTTCAAATGTACAGGCGAGCGGCACAGCAGGTAGCCCGGATAGGGAGCCAGGTCCTAAAGCCCGCCGGAAGGAGGGACAAGAGTCAGGGGGGTCAGCGTCAGAAGAGTCCAGAAAGGAGGAGACCCCGGGGGGCAGAAGGACCCAGAGGAGGAAAGAACAACGGAAGAGGTGGAGTAAGGCTAGAGTCTTAAACTGGTGTACAGGGGGCGGAGACTCAGACGGAGCTTCGCCGGTCTAGGTTCTAGATGTAGAGCTGCACGCTGCGGCTTGTAAATGGAAACTGAACTTTAATAAAGACTTTTGTACATTACAACCGGCTAGCGTTGGTCCTCTGTGAGCTGGGACCTGGAGGCAGCTCTGACAGTACCAAACTATCGAAGGCTTTTCACCAAAGCCAGACTAAACGTCTTTCCTTCTGCAGTGTTGGATGGCAGGTTGAGAGGAGTTCCCTACCAGGACAGACGTTGCTCGTGTGCTCAAGACATCAATTCCATAAAACATATTTTGTTGCACTGCGCAAAATATGAGCAAGCCAGGGCTGAACTGATACTACCCTTGCTGGTACCTTTCCCGGGAAAATCAGAGACTCACTATGTCAGGTTCCTATTGGAAGACCAGACAAATGCTAGAACATTAGCAGTGGCAAAGTTTTTATCAATGGTTGCAAGAACCAGTGATCCCTATATTCTTAACAAAATGCTTGTTTAACCTGGAGGTAGGCTGTATGAATTGTGTATTGCTTTGTAACGATTTGTTGGGTCTCTGGACCGTAATACAGATTGTTGTTGTTGTATATTCCATAGTTTCTTAGATGACAGTATGAAATGCTGTAGAGAAATGGGATTTTGGTGTGTGCTAAAGACTAAAGAAAATTGATTTGGGTAGGTGGTTCTGGACATACTGTATCTCTGGATTTTTAACTATTTAATATTTACAAATGTATTTACGGTGTGGTGGCAGACACATCACATACTTCATGAATGCAGCATACTGGCCTGGCATCCTACTTATCACAGGTGATGTGAAAATTTATCTCACCGGTGTTTGTAAAAGTCTAGTGTAACATGTCTCCAGTAAAACTTTAGAGGCAGGAATTGGAAGGCAGGGATTAATTTAATGACCAGATATCAGGTCGCATAATTCATACAGAAGTATATCAGCACTGTGTGTTTTCCCACAATGAAGAATTTACATACATTAAATGGATCTTAAAAGTAACTAGGACTATAAGGAAGCACTCTTAAATACATGGAATGTTTGATACAAATATGCAAAAAGATATACAGTACTTTAAACCTATTACATGAATTCTTCATATGCCTGAAAGATAGATATATTCTGTGGCAATAACAAAGACTACAGTACATGGGTTGGTCCAGCAAGGCTTTTGTAAGGCTTTGCCTGCAACAAAGCACCACATTTTACAACTAAATGAAAAATAAAATAATTACACAATTTTGTAACTTCCAGAATTAAAGCTTCTCAGTATCCAAAACCTGTTTTTAAAGTATAGACACGCACAAGCAGAGCCTACAGCCAGTACAGTACCCTCAGCTGCACTGCACAGAGGGGTGGCCCTACCATTAGTCAAAGTGTGATAGCTGCTTTGGGGAGACGTGAAAAGGCAACAGATTATTACAAAATTTATTATTAATGTACTTTTGCCAGAAGGGAGGGATGGAAGCGCTTGTTAGGTTTTCTGCCTCAGGTACCAAAATAACTTGTCTGGCCTTAATGGGTACTATGCACCCTGACTTGGTGGGGGAATAGGTGTTATTTGCTTCTCAGCCTCAGGCAACAAACTATATTGAGCCAACACTGGCTGCAGGCTAGGCTTAGAACTAGAGAGCAGGGAGCAGCTGGCTAGTTGCAGAACACCCTTCTGCAGCCGTAGATTCGTACAAGTCCACCTTCTAGATTTGAATTTCCTCCTCACATATTGAGCTCTCACATATTTGTCCATATTTTCATGAGTCTTACAAAGGTGAGATAGGAGACCCACCACTGGACCAGTGTCTTGCCTCGGTATTGGATGGGATGAGAGCCAACAAACTGAAACTCAATCCAGATAATACTGAGGTACTGTTAGTGTGCTGGTTCCCTGGACCAGATGGGTGGGAGCTTGCCTGCTCTTGATGGATTTGCACTCCTTCTGAAGGACCAGGTTTGTAGCAGATCCTTTGCTGTCACAGGTGGCCTCAGTGGCCTGGAATGCTTTCTATCAGCTTTGACTGGTAACCCAGCTATGCCCTGTCTGGACAGAGATAGCCTTGTCCACGCTCTGGTAACCTCAAGGTTAGATTACTGCAATGTGTTATACGTAGGGCTCCCTCTGAAGATGGTTTGAAAACTTCAGCTAGTGCAGAATTCTGCGGCCAGGTTGCTCACCAGAGCAAGACAGTTTGAGCATATTACACTGATCCTGGTCCAACTGCACTGGCTACCAATAAGTTTCTGGGCCCGATTCAAAGTGCCGGTTTTGACCTATAAAGCCTTAAATGGTTCCGGACGATGATACCTCAAGGACTGCATTTCCATATGAACCTTCCTGGACCCTGAGATCATCTTCTGAGCCCCTACTTCATGTGCCTCTTCCTCGAGAGGTGGGGTGGCAACACAAGAACAGACCTTCTCTGCAGTGGCTCCCTGTCTGTGGAATGCTCTCCCCAGGGAAGTTCGCCTAGTACCTTCATTATACACCTTTAGGCACCAGTCAAAAACATTTACGGTATATATATTTTCTGTTTTACAGAATGAACCATGGAAAGAGAAGAAGGGAAGTCATTGATACTTTAAGGATGTAAAATGAGTATTTAAAATTGCAAAAAATGTTCCTTTTTAACCAGGTCTTTGGTTGATTTGATTGAAGTCCTATGCCCTTTTAAAATGTGGGGTTTGGGGGGCGGGTACTGGGTTGTTGTTTTTATTCTGAATATATTATTTTGTGGTTTTATATTTTGATTTTATTCTGTGAACCACCCTGAGACCTTCAGGTATAGGGCAGTATATAAATTCAATAAATAAATAAAATAAAAAATACTCCTTTCAGAGGAGCCTTGCATCTCCCTCAGGCACAGGCATCCCTGTTCTGCTGATACTCAGAATTTTTCACCTAGTTGTTATAGTATGTGAATATATTATTCCTTTCCCTTAATTGTTATAGAGCACCATATACATAAAATAACACTACTGTGGACATTCACTTCTTATATAAAAAACAGTGGATAGAAAATTGGACCCTCATTCCTAATGATGGAATTGCCGTCTGGTGATTTCCACCAGGTTACAATTACAAGTTGTCATTTTGTGTGTGCTCTTCTTGTTGTTAAAGCAATTATCACAACAGCCAGAAATAAAAATAAGCCATTAACAACAACAGATAGGAATTTTGATCACAGGAAACTTAAAGTGAAGTCCATTCAGGGAGGAAAGCTTGTGATCCCACAGTAATGTGTTCAACTCTGGTTCTTCTCCATTTTCTTGATGCTAGACAAGAGTTGTGACATAGCAGAAATCCGCTGTGTGTCTTTGATATGGTACATCTGAAACTGAATAAAATATAGGTGTTAAGTGAAACAACATAAACATTCGGAACTGCAGACACTTTGGCATAAGGGTAGGCAGACTCCAGGCATACAGGATTTGCATTCGTACTTTGCTAAAAACCTGGAGAACCTAAAACTAAATGGAGCATATTGGAAGATGCATGCACTTCGTATGAAAGATTTTATTTTTATTTTTGAGTACAAGAACTGAACAGAGTTCACATACATTCCACATAAAACCTTCATTCCAGTAGCATGCTTCTAGGGCAAGAGGAATGGAAGTCATTTTGTTTTCCTGTATTTGTACTATTGGGAGTCAGAAATCGTTGCCAATCTACTGCAAATCATTCAGAAATCGACCCATAGATACAAATCGATTTGCTGCTTTAAGAAAGAAAGCTGCCAGCACCTTCTGAACTCAGATTACTACTGCTGCTGCTACTACTACTACTACTACTACTACTGTTGTTTTTACCGTATTCGCCTGAATATAAGCCTCACTTTTTCCCCACTACTACTACTACTACTACTACTACTACTGTTGTTTTTACCGTATTCGCCTGAATATAAGCCTCACTTTTTCCCCAAACTCCGACCGTGAAAAGTGCGGCTTAAATTTCTAACCTTACAAAATACGAACCTTACTAGCTTTTATGATATCGCTGCTGAAACAGACATACAGTAAAACAGAATGGGTGTGAGTGCCTGCAGATTTTTAAAGGAGTGGCTTATATTTGGGTATTGTTGTTTCCCCCCCTCCCCTTGAATTTTAAAGGTGCAGTTTATATTCGGGTGTGGCTTATATTAGGACCAATAGGGTATTATTATTCATTTCATTTCTATACTGCTTTATATTTTTAAGGAAAACATTTGTCTCCACTACTTGTCCCCAGAGCACTCACAAAGATGCTTTTACCCCGTATGTGTTTATGAGTTAGACATGGGCCAAGAAGACTACAGAGCAGCTTGTGACATTCATTCCCCACTCATCCGTTCTCCAGTACAGAGTTATTCCCTTCTGAAGGAGCTTTGCCAATGTAAAGGGGGTGTTGTGTTCATTGTGTATAGTCAGCTCACTGTAACATGTAATTTACCCATGTCAGACCTGTGAGTGGAGAGTATAAAACAGATACCTATTAAAAATATCAAAGAACCTTGTGGTGGCTTAAAGGCTAACAAATTTATTATGGTATAAATTTAAGTCATGATAGCTTTAAAAAAAAGGTTTCCTTCTGCTTTTACAAACTAAAGAGAGCGAAACAGCCTTCATGCAATAGCCTTGGGGAAAGGCTGCCTGCTGAGGCATGAAAGGGCTATTAGTTTAAATCTGACTTTTAATTGTGTATGTTTTCTCTTCAGTCCCATATATCAATAAGAGACACCCTCTTAGCTCTTCCCTGAAGCCTCAAGAGCAAGCTTGAATTACAGGTCCCAGGACGAAGCTAAACCAAGTTGACTAAGTCAGAGAAATATTTTAATAATTCAAATCAAAAAGTGTTATCAAGGCGTTGTGCGCCTTTGACTTCCAAGTTTTGACATGGGTTTGTTTTTCATAATATTTTTAATGCATTTCAAAAAAAACAAAACCACAACTTTAACCACAATGCTAGTCAAAGCTTGCAAAATTGAGATTGTGAAAATTATCAGAATCAAACAGTATTGATTCAAGGCTCAGTCATTATCACGGGGTTTGTTGTAACTTCAGGTGGTAGTAAGCGCTAGAGTAGAGTATCTCAACATGAGCATGTCATCATATTTGAAATGAATCGTGCCCTTACTTGTGTGACTTATAACCAGCCACTTGAACTAGCGCCATAAATGTTTTTGATTTTCCCAGGCTTTTACTCTTTTTTATTTGTGTGTTTTATCTTGTAAAACACTGATGAGAACCATATAAACCTTTTAAAACAAGTAAACTAAAAAATCTGAATCACCCATCAGTGCAGCGGGATGAAGAGCCTGCGGCCCTCTAGATACTCATAGAATCATAGAATTATAGAGCTGGAAGAAACCCCAAGGGCCATCTAATCGAACCCCCTGCAGTGCAGGAATGCTGCTGGCAGCCAACATAGCCACTGGCCAGGGATCATGGGAATTGTAGTCTAACGACATCTTGGAGGCCATAGGTTCCCCATCCCTTTGTTAGTGGTTGTACTTAGGAGTGCAAGAGTAAGCATGAAGGTCTCATAGACCGGAAGACAACCTCTCTGGTTCTCAACTATGAGCCTGTGTTTGTGAGCATATTACCTTATTAAGCAGCATATCAAAGAAGGCAGTGCTCCAATAGGCTTTATCCTCAGCTGGGAGATGAAGTAAGGCTTTGAGACCATTGTCCATCTGCTGGTGTGCTTTGCCTTCCCTTACAAAATTGAACTTCAGGAAATGCTCAGGCTCGATAGCAAAACTCTCCACTTTCGGATACAAAGAGCTCAATTCCAGGACATCATCACCTTGGAACATATTTTGCTCTGGATACAGGAAATGGGGGAGGTGTTTGGTCACTAAGCAACAAAGCAAGATCACCAGAAGACGATACACGGACCCTTCCAGATCCATCCAGTCTTCAGGGGAAGGGAAAAAGTGAGTGGCCCAGAGCAACACCATCTAGGAGGAAGTATTAACAGTTAGCAAAAGGTCAAAGGCAAAGGCAATGTGGGTGTGTGGAATGAAAATCAGCCTTTGGGTCATCATCATCATTTCATCATTTTTAATTTGTATACGGTCTTTCTATCGTACAATACTCAAGGCGGTTTACAAGCTGAAGAAACAAAAAATGTACATCTTATAACAATCTAATGCAATACAAAAATGTGATAATAAAACAAAACTTTAAAATAAGCAACCTACAACAAAAAAGGAACATTCAACAAACGTTAGAATAGTATAAAAAAATAATATCAACATATAAAGTCATTTACCAGAAGGAAAGGTGGCAGTCTTAGAGGATGGACCTGTGCTTTCTTTTTCTTTTTAACCATAAATTGTGTACTGCCTAGATATACTTTTATTAAAAATACAGATTATCGGTGCTTCAATAAATATGTGTTGTCACATGTAAGAGATGAAGGGAGGCTGGTTGGATTGTTTAAGCCACAACCTTTGACTTCTGTGCATCATTTAAAGTGCTGCTAACTATAATGGCTTGAATAATATCCATTCCAATTCCAATTAAACTTTTTATTGCACTAGCCATAGGCCATGGCATTCAGAAGGAGAACAACAACAAAAAAAAACAATAACCATAAAAATCATTGGGCACCACACATACAATAAAACCACGGTCATGGCTACTAAAATTATTTGTTGCATTAAATAGAATAGAGTAGCAGAAGATTCTCAGGTAAGATGTGCCAAATTAAATAGAATAATCTCTAAGAACCAAGTAAACTATATTTCTGGCCTCCCAAATTTGTTTCTCATGCAAAGGGTTATGATTATACAGTGGTACCTCAGGTTACAAACACCTCAGGTTACAAACATTTCGGGTTACAGACTCCGCTAACCCGAAAGTAGTACCTCGGGTTAAGAACGTTACCTCAGGGTGGGAACGGAAATCATGCAGTGGCAGTGGGAGGCTCCATTAGCTAAAGTGGTACCTCAGGTTAAGAACAGTTTAAGGTTAAGAACGGACCATTGGAACAAATTAAGTACGTAACCAGAGGTAACACTGTATTTACTCATTTCATTTCTATACCGCTTTATATTTTTAATTTAAAAAAAATCTCAAAGCAGTTTACAACACATTAAAACATCAACTAAAACCACCCAGAACAAAGCATTACTGAAGAAAGTCAAATATAAAGTATACATTGAAAGCAACAGGAAATCAAAATATTACCTTTAAGATTTCAAAATAAAACATTACAAAGGAGGTCAACCACAGAATGTACATTTAACTTAGCAAAGCCAACTAAAAAACATTATCTTAGCAATTTCAAAAGAAAACATTACTAAAGGAAGTCAAATGTGAAATGCACATTTAAAATAGCGTAAGAGAATAAAGTATTGCCTTAAGTATATAACATAGATTGCCCAAATCTATCAAGTAAGTTCAGGAATTCGCTGTTCAGGCGCCCTTAACATTTTTGTCATTGTCCTCTGAGTGACTGTTCTGCCTCTGCTTCCTTATTGCCCTCAACCTATGGCAAGAGCGTCATGCAGGAGGCACCATGTGTATGTGCTCTTTAGTTGCCATCTTGGCCCTTTCTTCACCCGTGGAATAAGCTGGCAGGGTTAGGGTTTGCTTATTCGGTACAAAATTTATCCCAATTTAGTCAGCCCTAAATTACACTCAAATTGGTGGCCTAGCTGAGCTGGAACTTTATCCTTGTTGCTTGGGAAGCGTGTTGCTGCATTAATGTTTCCTAGGCACTTATTCTAATGATTAAGAGACGCACAAACAGCTTTTTATCAAACCAAAGCAACTCATGAAGTTAAGGCCAATCAGGTAAGCTTTGTAAACTCAAGACAATTAAATGCACAATTTGCAAACAAAGCTGAACAAAAACAAGCTAAAATGTGTTTGTTCTGAGATTGGCCTGGTTCCTAGAACAATCTTGCATCTAGCTACAATAAAAAGTGCAACAACTCCGAGAAGATGCCCGTAAGCCACATGGCATGTATCCAGGATTTTGTAAAACATGTTCTGCCGCTTTGTGTTCTCTATCCTGAAGTGGTAAGAGATGAAGCACGTCCCCAAAATGAAATGCAAACTAAACAGCAACGTAGGTGTCCTGCTATCGCCATGTTGCAGTGCTGTAAAAGCATCAAGTCTGAGGTTGCTTGCAACAATATAGAAAATGTGCTGCACAGCCTAAACTCAGCACGTGGAACCTAACACTGGTGCTTCAGAACTATAAAACTAAAGTTCTCAAAGTGTGAAGTCAGCTAATAATGACTTAAGCAGTACCCCAGTTCACCCTTCGTACAATCTCCCAGTCAAATCATGTGAAGCAGAAAGATGTTGCTCCCACCATTATTTTTTTTAATAATAATAAATAATAATAATAATAATAATAATAAATAATAATAATAATAATAATAATAATAATAATAATAATTTATTTATACCCCGCTTATCTGGCTGAGTTTCCCCAGCCACTCTGGGCGGCTCCCAATCAAGTGTTAAAAACAATACAGCATTAAATATTAAAAACTTCCCTAAACAGGGCTGCCTTCAGATGTCTTTTAAAAATAAGATAGCTGCTTATTTCCTTGACATCTGATGGGAGGGCGTTCCAGAAGGCTGGGAAGGCCCTCTGCCTGGTTCCCTGTAACTTCACCTCTTACACTGAGGGAACCGCCAGAAGGCCCTCGGCACTGGACCTCAGTGTCTGGGCTGAATGATGGTGGTGGAGACGCTCCTTCAGGTATACAGGACCGTTTAGGGCTTTAAAGGTCAGCACCAACACTTTGAATTGTGCTCGGAAAAGTACTGGGAGCCAATGGAGATCCCTCAGGACTGGTATTATGTGGTCCCGGCAGCCACCCCCAGTCACCAGTCTAGCTGCCGCATTCTGGATTAATTGCAGTTTCCGGGTCACCTTCAAAGGTAGCCCCACGTAGAGCACATTGCAGTAGTCCAAGCGGGATATAACTAGAGCATGCACCACTCTGGCGAGACAGTCCGCAGGCAGGTAGGGTCTCAGCCTGCGTACCAGATGGAGCTGATAAACAGCTGCCCTGGACACAGAATTAACCTGCGCCTCCATGGACAGCTGTGAGTCCAAAATGACTCCCAGGCTGCGCACCTGGTCCCTTCAAGGGCACAGTTACCCCATTCAGGAGCTGGGAGTCCTCCACACCAGCCCGCCCCCTGTCCCCCAAAAACAGTACAGTGGTACCTCAGGTTAAGTACTTAATTCGTTCCAGAAGTCTGTTCTTAACCTGAAGCTGTTCTTAACCCTTAGCTAATGGGGCCTACTGCTGCCGCCGCGCTGATGAAGCACGATTTCTGTTCTCATCCTGAAGCAAAGTTCTTAACCTGAAGCACTATTTGTAGGTTAGCGGAGTCTGTAACCTGAAGCATATGTAACCTGAAGCGTATGTAACCCAAAGTACCACTGTACTTCTGTCTTGTCAGGATTCAACCTCAATCTTTTTCTTTCTCAAAAAGGAGCTATGGGGAGAAGGGGCACAATTTGGAGCAGACCTATGGTACATGGGGAAAGGAGATTTAACCCTTAGCTCCATGCCTGATATACATTTTCCACCAAAGCAGGTATTCACAATGGAAAGGAAAATATAGACATATGTTTTGTGCTCCATGACTGACTAACAGCAGCTAGGCGGTAGGGTGGGATCTGCACTGAAGAACCATCAGAGGAGCTTAAAAAAAACAATATCCACACCACCTGACCCCAACCATGGTTGCTTTGTTGAAACTCCCACATCATGTCTACTTTGGCCTTCATTGTAACAACAAGAATAACAAAATGTGTCCGTGGCATTTGGGATTAAGCAAAACAAAGGAGAAGGGAAGAGAGATCCTGGATTCATTAGGAAAACATCTGAGAATGGCTACCATGACAAGTTTCATAACACTTTCCCATTTTTAAATATTTAATCTGTTTGCCTTCACATTAGGGTCACTATTTGCAGGTTGGAATTCAATCACATCCCAGAAAATTCAGGTTGATTAACTAAAGTGAATTTGGATCACTTGTGCAACAAAACCTGCTCCCCTCCTAAATGTGACTTTTATTGAATTATTGAAAAACGCACTGGAATGTATAGGATAACAATTACTTGACCCAATGTATAGGTTAACAATTACTTGACTCCCACAAACAAATCAGAATTAATGCTTAATAAATAGCCAATATTGCATAACCTCCCCGCAAACTGAATACTCAATAGCAGATATTCTGAAAGTGATGTAGATCTCCCTTATTCCCAATTTGCAAACCGGGTGTAGGGCTGAGAGGCCAAAATCAAATGTATTTTAATATATGTGGGTAATTGACAAATCTCTGCTTTGCTGCAGCTCATTCATATGAGCCACTGTGCAGAGGGAGCAACCAACAGCTTTGCACATAAAAGGTCACAGCATCCTTCTCACTGTGTCTCTGGACCAGTGCTTCCCTACCTTCACCTTCTTAGATGGCACACATATGCTGCCCTATGGGCTTTTCCACCTCTGCAGGAAATGGCATCAGAGAGGGGGCAGCAATCATTACATAATACATTATACATTATTTGCAGATTCAGGTGTTAAAAACAGCAGCAGAACCCTGCCCTGGTACTTCTTAGTACTGGGTGTGGGGATTTTAAAATAACAAATGAGGCAGAGCTGCTTGTTTTCCCCGCATACTTGCCAGGAAGCATACGCTGCTGTTCTGCCTACCATTGCACAAGCAACAGCTTGCTCCAAGGCAAATAAGCCACATCAAAAGGACTGAGATTAACAGTCCAGAAAAACCTACCTTCAAGTGGTGAAATGCAAGCCCACATTTCTTGCCTTCCTCTCTCCAGTTCTCATGGGCGACTTGATCAAGGAGGCGGAGGCTGTCCAAACGATACCCCTTTAGGGTGCTCACAATCTGAATGAGTTTCAGGATGGGACGGTTGGTGGAATATCTAACAGGAGAAACACATGGTTAGAAGTTGAAATATTTGAGGATTTTAGGGTAGAACTGACTACAGTGGGGAACCAATACGCCAGAGGGGAACGCATGAAACTCACATTGTCATCCGTGATGTAGATTGTGTCAACAGATTAATATCCCACGCTGAACCCCTCTGAGGGGAGGACTGAGGGGACGACTTAAGTCCAGTTGTGACCGATGCTGGGGTTGCGGCGCTCATCTCGCTTTATTGGCCAAGGGAGCCGGCGTACAGCTTCCAGGTCATGTGGCCAGCATGACTAAGCCGCTTCTGGTGAACCAGAGCAGTGCACAGAAACGCCGTTTACCTTCCCGCCAGAGCGGTACCTATTTATCTACTTGCACTTTGACGTGCTTTCGAACTGCTAGGTTGGCAGGAGCAGGAACCGAGCAACGGGAGCTCACCCCATAGCGGGGATTCAAACCGCCGACCTTCTGATCGGCAAGTCCTAGGCTCTGTGATTTAACCCACAGCGCCAGCCGCATCCCTGAGGGGAGGACTACATTGAAGCTATTGGGCCAATAGAGATGGTGATCTGGTCACTGCCAACTTTCATTTTTTCCCCTAAGGAAGGACGCATCGATTCCAAGCACAGCAAATAAGCATAACGTGCAAAGCATCAGAAGAGAACTCAGCTTCACAGACATATACAAGTCCCCCCAAATCCCCTTATTCTTGAGTACACAGATTTGTCAAAAGGCAAGGTTATCTATTACCTTTGAGAGTCAAGTCATGATAGACAGGGCTATCATGCATTTGCTAATGTCTCGGTGGCACACAACATACCCAGAGTCCTATATGCATATGCATAGTAATGCAGGAACAATATCCCTCAGTTATGAGGGACAATATTTGTTCATTATTAGGGGAATATACATACGATTCTGTGAATGTATATGCTATATAGACATAGTAAGCAGGGGTTGGGTCAGAACAATTCAATAACATTTCCCCATCACATGTTGACTTTTCCCAGTGTTACAACCCTGTATGCTATTTTGGTTTTAGGTATGCAGATGTTTGAGCCACTCCTTTATCTGCAAATTCCTTCAAAGATGTAACATGTAAATTAGTCACAAGTGTGATGGCCAAACCCATAACTCTCCTTCATACTGCAATCATGTTCCTCACAGATGTGTGGTCTGGATTTTAGGCATGGCTATCCCGCCCACAGTCTTTCAGGTTTGTTCAGACAAAATAGCTCTTCTGCTTTGCCTCTAACCTCTGTGGGAGATGCATCTCTTTCATGAACTGGGGAAAGTTACTGATTTGTGAGGTAAAGTTTGAAGGTGCCCAACACTGACAGCATAATTCATCTTAAATTCAACAGCCAAAAAAAGCAAAGGCTTAAAACTTGCTGCTCAAGAGTCAATGAGGGGCAAAATGTTCAGTTCTCATATTTGAACACATTGATTAAGTGAATGTATGCAAAATTAATTTGGGATTTGGTTTACCATCATGACAGATCTAAAAGATGGAGAAAGATGCTGTCAAACTGACCCCTTCCTACTGTGTAACCTTCCCATTGCATTGCTTCTGGCTAGATCTTTATACTGTAGTTAACTGTTCTCAACACATCTCCTGGGTCAGTTGTTGACTTCAACCAAGACAACTCTTCTTCCTCCTCCATCCACTCCTTCTATATTGGTCAGTAGGAGACCTTATCATTAAGGAACAGCTATTTTGTATTCTAAGAAAACAGGGAGTGAGAGCAGGCTGGAAGAGAGAATGACCCTGACAAAGGCAGATTACACTGATCTGTCTCATTCTCATATTAGTTGAACTGACTTGGGGGTTATTCACACTTATCTTTCCTCCACTCTTTCCGGCATAGTTCATGCTGAAAAGCTCCATGTTTGAGTGTGTAAAAGCTTTCCCTGCAAAACCTGAGCTTTCCTTGCAAAACTCACTCTTTAAAGCTCAATCAGAGCAAACAGTAATCCGTGGAAAATCCAAATTGATGTTTGCTCCAACTGACTGCTAAAGAGCGGGTTTTCATGGTGAAAACTCAGGGCAAAAACCCCCAGATAAACTGCTTGGACATGGAGCTTCTAAGTGTGGACCTGTGTCTGGAAAGAGTAGGGCAAAACATAATTGTGAATAAGCCCTTATCTTCACAGGGACAAAACTGGTTACAGGTCATCCCAGGGTGGAAATAGCTTGTTTATGAGTTCATGACTTAGGGCATATGGGAAGACATACGAAAACATTCTAGAAACCTAGGGCAATTACCCGCAGTTAGTCAGGGCCAACTGCCCTCTGGACCACATAGATGATCAGAGGACCCAAACAACGAGGATTGCCTGTGCATCCACTGAAGACTCATTAGCTCATCTCACTGCCGGTTTATGGTACTCAGCAGCATAAATCCAATTTTAGCTGCATAAATGCACCTAGAACCATTTTTCAAATGCTCTGTCCCTAGAGCAGGGATCAGCAACCTTTTTCAGCCGTGGGCCGGTCCACCGTCCCTCAGACCATGTGATGGGCCGGACTATATTTTTTGGGGGGAAATGAACAAATTCCTATGCCCCACAAATAACCCAGAGATGCATTTTAAATAAAAGGGCACATTCTACTCATGTGAAAACACGCTGATTCCCGGACCGTCTGCGGGCCGGATTGAGAAGGCGATTAGGCCGTCTCCAGCCCACGGGCCTTAGGTTGCCTACCCCTGCCCTAGAGCATAGATGAAGGCAAATAAATACGCACGAAAGGGATTCATTTATAATTTATAATGAAATATACAGGACTTTCTTGTAGTCCAGGGGTGGGGAACCTGTGGCCCACAGACAAATCTATATTTTATACCTATACTATATTTTATACCTTTCCACACAGAAATTATTAGCTTCACAGTCCCGTGTGAAAAGCACAGCAATTAAGAATTTAAAATAACATCTGCTTCCTTTCTTAAAATACTCATGATCTACCCAGGCTGGCCTCCTCCTCGCTTCCCACCCTTCAAAGATTTTAGGAGGTGATAATGCTGGTGAATCTCATGCCTGAACAAGTTACTGTACCTAGGAAAGCTGCAGAGCCATCATCTCTGACAACTTTAAAGTAGAGGCTATCAAACATAGTGCACTGACTCTGTGACATTGTTTGGTCCCATATTCCTTGAGTCATCATCTGACATAAAATGTTCTTGCAGAAATATAGAGCCAATTAATTATCGATCTCATACTCTATTCTAAGACAGGATAAGCTACACTGAAAGCATCCTGGCATATATGTATCCAATGTATATAATTAGGAGATAGGATGTAGCTTGCATTTCATGATGAAGCAGACCCAGAAGGGATAAGCATTTCCCTACAAATAGAAAAAATCTTGCATTTTGCCAAAACTCCATGCTGCAGTATTTTTAAAAAAATACAAGTTGCTAAGAGTGTTCATTAGTCTGTAATGCATTGGTTGTGGATGTCATAGTGCGTACACACACAGTTCTCCAATTAAATGTACACCAATACAGCTTTTTAATTCAGTTTTGTAAACACCGGAAATGCAAAAACAGATTTTGCTTCATTGGTGAAAATGGCCTAATGCTGAATTGGCCAAGATATTACTTAAATGGTTGTTTAAAGTCACTTGTTTAGCAGTTTTCATCTTTTTAAATTTTTTGTTGTTGCATCTGTCATTGCTTTTAGCTTGAATCATGCCCAAGGCAGCCAAAAACAATGCTAGATACAAAAAAGGGGCAATACATACACACCCACCCACACCTACACGCAAAGATGGGATGTAAATATTTATAATAAAATAAAGAATGAATCCATTCCAAAGCAAAATCCACATTTTAGCATGAATATGCCTGAATGTTTTGTTAGGCTAAGCTGGAGCCTGGACTGGAAATAAAGGTTTCACTCTAGATAGAACTGATTATAATGTTAATGGCAGTACTGACAAAATAACTTTTGTGTTTGTTGCCCTACCTTGTCTTAGAACTCTTCAGATTCACAAAAAGAGAGGGAAATGATTGGTGGCGTTCATTTAATTCCTACCATAATGATGATGATGATGTCTGTAGACCTCATGACTGGAGAGAGGCACACAACAGTTTTGTGACAAAGGAGGTGTATGGAGTTCATTGGTCATTGTATATGATTTCTGAAGTGTGTAGGATTTTGACCCTTCACTCTCCTCCACGCAACTCAAGAGAAATCTAGTTACACAACATGCATATCCTAGAGAAGACATGACAGCTGAGACACTCTAAAAGATGCTCCTTTCCCCTAAGGTAGCATTCATAGCAACAACACAGGATTGCACTTTACCTCCAGTGATAGTAACTGGCAGGGATGTAGTTAGCTTCCTGAGTGACTTTGCTCATGCTGCTTTGTGGGAAACCCTTTTCTCGCCAATTGTTGCTGAGTTTCAGAACATCCTGCTTTCTCCTTATTACAGGGACAACATTGAAGCAGATCATTTTCCATCCACTGGACACTAGCAAAGGCAGCTGCATGTCATCATCTTTCAGCCTCTCAGCACTGAGTTCACCTGGAGAGGGTCAAGGGAATAAATGCAATTAGAGATATGCACGCCACTGCCTCTTCCCCAGGCTCCCACCGTGGTCTTGTTTATTTTGGAAGCAACACTCCCATCAGAAATAACAGAAAAGGAACCAATGTAGATCCTGTGTATAACTGAGAAGTGGCACAATTAGCAACCTTCATCTAACCCCCCCCCCCAAAAAAAAAACACCAGCAAAGCATTTTAAGGCCTATTGTGGAGAAGAATAATTTGCTTGGGAGACGGTTTAGCAAAAGTAAATTTAAGTTAAGCCACACTGGAATCAGCAGAACAACCTAGGACTAGATTGTGCCCCACTGTATACATACCGGGATATAAATATATAGCCAAATGTGTATGCATATATAACCCCTATATGTTGCTAGCTACAAGGTTACTCCCCACCCCCTTCATTAAATCAGTGGCAATATTCTCACTCAGTCTTTTTAAAAATTAATTTACTACATTTATATACCACTTCTCCTTCCAAAGAGCTCAAGGTGGTATACATGGTTCTGCCCTCCCCATTCTGTCTCCACAACAACTCTGTGAAGGTAATTAGACTGAGAGACAGTGACTCACCCAAGGTCATAATTCAACACTCTAACAACTACACCTTCTTCTTCTTCTTTGGAGATCACTCATAGCCAAGTAGGATTGTCTTTCATGAACACGGTCTTAACTGTGAGTCTGTAAGTGTGAGGGACTGGGCAGAGGAGGAATGGTGGAGACTGCCTCCCCATCCTGGCCCTTCCAGGGAGGAAGAATACAGTATAGATTTACAACGGGGGTTTGAGGGAGGTCGTAGCTCAGAGGCAAATGAGAGGGAAAGTCGTGAAATCATGGGGAGAGCAAGAGCAGTAGCTGGTTGTCATTAGAAAGCATTCCATACCCTCCATCTCCCAGAACCTGGCGGGCCTTAAAAGTAGGAGAGCAAAGAGCTCGAAGACAGAGGGCACATAGAGGAGATGATGAGGATGACAAATGAGGAAGTGCGAGAGATGGAGAAGTGGAGATTCACTCAGGATAACGTCATTATCCAAGAGGCTGATTTCTATAGCCTCTCTCTGTAAAGATTGAAATAAAAAAGGACTGTAAGAAAGTTTTCCTTGTCTTTATAATTTCCTGGGCAACCAGCTGGGGGCCGCTGACAACATCCTGACAGTAAGTGACTGTGGAGGCCAATTCTGGATCCACACGTCCTTCCACAGTGGGGACATAGATTTCCGAGCAGAAGGGTTTGCCAAATGTGCCTTCCTCTTAGCACATTTCTCCCTTTTGTCCTGCGTTCGAGCACCCAAAGTTCATGACACCTTTGGTAAAGGCTGTTCTCCAATTGCAGCGCTCGCAGACCAGTGTTTCCCAAATGTCGGTATTTATACTACATTTTTAAAGATTTGCCTTGAGAGAGTCTTCAAATGTCTTTTGTTGACCACCAGCATTACTCTTTCCATTTTTAAGTTCGGAATAGAGTAGTTGCTTTGAAAGACGATCATCAGGCATCCGAACAACATGACCAGTCCAACAAAGTTGATATTGAAGAATCATCGCTTCAACACTGGTGATCTTTGCTTCTTCCAGTACACTGGCATTAGTTTGCCTCTCTTCCCAAGTGATGTGGAAAAATTTTGGAGACACCATTGATGAAATCTTTCGAGGAGTTGGAGATGGCATTTATAAGGGGTCCATGTTTCACAACCATACAGTAAGGTTGATAGTACAATAGCTTTGAAAACAAGCATTTTGGTTTCACTGCAAATGTCCCGGTCCTCAAACACTCTGAACCACTATACAACACTGGCTTTCAGTATGAGTTAGGGCCAAACCCCATGACTGAAATCATGATAGTTAATTTCTAACAAATAGTGCTTGTCCAACTTCTCTACACATTTAACATTCATTCAGTGATCTACCAAACTGCATTTTGCACACACACTTCTGAAGAAGCCAAAACAAAAAAAATTCCTTCCAGTAGCACCTTAAAGACCAACTAAGTTAGTTCTTGGTATGAGCTTTCGTGTGCATGCACACTTCTTCAGATACACAGTGTATCAGTGTATCTGAAGAAGTGTGCATGCACACGAAAGCTCATACCAAGAACTAACTTAGTTGGTCTTTAAGGTGCTACTGGAAGGAATTTTTTTTGTTTTGACTATGGCAGACCAACACGGCTACCTATCTGTTCTGAAGAAGCAACATTCTACTTCGTTTTTTTGCAGCCAGTTTAGATTCCTAGACAAAAAAGACTGTTTCTGTATATTTGTTGTCTTCTGAATTCCCTTCTTTTAATTTTCCCCAAAAAAACTGCACCTCAAAGAGTACCTTATATCATAACCAAACAAATGCAATTAGAGGGGAGAAAATAAATTTGTATGATGTAAATTTAAGAGCTTAGGATTGGTTCTTGTTACCACTTGTCTCTCATTATTGCTGAGAGGTTGCTAGGAAAGTTTGACTGACCTATTCATTTAGCATTATTGTGACAACTGCAAAGTTGTCCTCCTACAAGCTATTTGTGGAATAAATTGTAGGCACAAGCTGAATGTATGCTACATACAGAACATAGCATTCTGAATCTCTGGCATGCGGAATCCCTAAGAGCCAGAATTTCCAGATACTGCTGTTAGAAGCATAAAAAGAGTCACATTTTCCAAAACGTTAGGATGCCAAAACTTCCCACCATTCATACCAATGAACCAGGTTCCAGAAATAGTCCTGCACATCCGAATCTAAACTGCTGAGAAAGCCTCTCTATGTATAGGAATTCTGGAAGTGGAAAAATGGATTCAAAGCCATCAGGCCTCTGTGCCAGTTCTGCTCTTCCTCGCCTTAGTTCTGCAGTGAAGAAATGACCTTCATCTGTCTCTCTGGAGCAGGGATAATGGATATGGCCTAAATTTGGATTTCTAGCTTGTGGTAAATTCCAGCAGGCATTTTAAGGTCACGTTCGGTTTTGTGATCATTTTGTTATTGTTTCATTTTCTGCATGGTTTGTTTTTATGTATGCTGCTTAGAAACGCTAATGATTAAATGGCATATAAATGTCTTAAACAAAAAAATATAAATAAAGAAACAATGCCTCTAGGCTCCTTTCTGTGAAGCAAAACATCACTTTAAAGATAAGATTAGAAGAACCAAGTAAATGACTTGAAAACAACATATAGGTATATATACACCAGAGGTAGATAATGCCATGTATGGAAGCCTGGTGCAGCTTGCTTGCTTGCTTGCTTATTTATTTAATTAATTTATATACCGCCCTATACCCACAGGTCTCAGGGCGGTTTACAGAATAAACACAAAATATAAACCACGAAATGCATTTTCAAAATAAAAACAACAACTCATTAACTCCCCTCCAAAAATAAATAAATTAAAAGGGCGTATCAACCAAATGCTTGGTTAAAAATAACATTTTTCTAGTTCTTCAAGGTCTCACCAAATCTGTCAGTGGCAGCAAAACATTTTTTCAAAACTTACTCAAAGCACTGCATCCTGATGAGAATGTGAATCACACCTTCCTAGTTACCAGATCAATAATTTAATGAGCAGGAAAGGGTGATGACCTCCCTCCCAGCTGATATTCACGTGTGTGTGTGTGTGTGTGTGTGTGTGTGTGTGTGTGTGTGTGTGCAGGCGTGTAAAATGACCATACTTACCCTCTGGTTACCAACCTGATTGTTAGTGTACAGCCTCTAGAGGATTGGGGTAGGGTGAATATGGCCCTTGAGTCAAAATAGGGTTAGCTACAGCCCTGATACGAGAGAGGAGGCTCATTCTGGTCATCACCCACCTTACCCTAGATAGTGGGTGGCACCCAGAGAAAGGACTCTGAAAATAACTACAGTACATGGGCAGGCTAATCTGTAAGCAGACATCTCTTTAAAAGTGTGTGCTGTTAGCAGTAGTCTCACAACTTGAAGTGTGGGGACATGGTCTGAACCCCCTATGGTATGGAACTCCTCCCATGGAAGTTTACTTCGAACCTGTTTTCATGTCTTTTTGGCCACAAGTGAAGATTGCTTTCCTAGCCTTTTCCTAGCATGTTTCTGCTTTTATTGATGTCCGTATTTTGCTGATTCAGTAGCTGTTTTGTAGATTTTTTTAGTACACTTCTATTATTATTATTATTATTATTATTGAAAATTTCATGGATAATTTTTTTTTACTGAAGTCTGGTACAGAAAAATAATAAATAAGATCTAACGCTCCGGGGATGGAATTGCCAGGCAGCCTATGGGGTCTTAGCCCCAATCCAGTATATTTCAGGCTCCATTCATGAATACCCAGTTTTATATAGAAAAAATATGTGCTGCGAGTACTATTCTACCCAGTTCCCCGATAAGCATACAATTAACTGTGCAATCCTATGCATGATTACTCAGAAGCCCCACAGAGTTCAATAGTACTTATTCTCAGTCCCAAGAATGCATGGACAGAATTGCAGCCTAAATAACTTTTACAACATCAAGCTACCTCTACTGGGTGTTCTGTGAAAATTCTCCTCTTGCAAGAAGTTATCTTGCTCCAGGCCAGCAAGTCTTCCCTCCTTGCCAAACCTGACTGAAAGGATCATGAAACCAGAGGTAGGAGGCTCAGAGATCCCTGAGGCTCTGAGTCAGGCCCTGAGACCCGGCAACCCCATGAAACCCTGATTCATTTTTAGGAATGGATTCTTTCCTAGTTTGACATAAGGCACCTGCAACGATGCGGTGAAACACAACTGTCATGGGGTGTAACGGCATGCACAAAACAGACTGAAAAATCAACAAGCAGATCAACAGAAAAATGCACTTGTCAAAAAGCAAACAGAAACCAAGTCCAGGGCTTTCCTGGAACATGAAATAGGCCAGGGCTAGCTGGGTGTTTGTTTCCATGCAGCAAAGACAGGGCAAAGGGTACTGCAGAATAATATATTGTGCGCTTCACTGTCATTATGGCTGTGAATGAGTGTCTAGGGATATTAATCAAAGAATCATAATGGTCCTGATAATGACAACGGGGGATTTCCTGATGGCCTGGGAACCAGCCTTCAGCACATGACAACCCTTGGAGTTAGAGAAAGGGGCAGAGGTGCAGTCTGCAGTTTGATTTTTGGAAAGAGAGAGCGGAGAGTTTCTAACTGGAACCAATGTGCAGACTGCCAGCAGGAAAAGGAGAAGCACACAAGTTTCTCCCCAGGAATCAGATGCACAGTTAGCTTACTGTAATTGTATCTGCATGCTTCTACCATGTTTAGTGACAAATAAAGCCATCACTAAACAGCTGTGCCATAGGCAAGAGGAAAACCATCAGGGCAGAAGTGCACTTAACTGGAACTGAAACAGGGATTCAGCATGCGCTCTGTACAGAAAGAAATTCTCATGCCTACAGCTTTCCCTCCTTTCCATTACCATCACTGCACATAGGGGTGTGAGAGTGTGCAGTTTATTTAAACATTTATATGCCACCTTATATACTGTACAATTCAAGGTGTGTGAAAATACCCTTCAAGTATAAACATATCCTGGCACATCGATCCCAGTCACACTGAGGTGATATTATGTATGTGTTCTAGCTTAAGAACATGCTTACTTGAGAGTGACCACCTATATCTGGTCTCCTGCTGTATTATTCCTCCGATCTTCTCTCCTTTCCCTCTCGTTAAGTCTTATACTATGCATGTTGACTCAGAAGTTCCAAAGAATTAATTCCCAGCCCCTTCTTGTCTGTGTTTTTCTTTCTGCCTGTCTCTTTTTCTCTCTCTTACACACACACCCAAAGACACACCTTGTTTGTTTCCGTTTCAGACAAATACCTGGTTTGATAAGGGATTGGTGCTTGCAATGCACAATGGCAGCAATGATCAATTCTTTCAGGAGATGAAGGACCTTGCCTGGCACAATGTGGCCACTGGATTCAGTACCACCCACCGCACTGAATACATCTTCTTTGGTCCAGTTTTCAGGGTGAGCACCTTCCTTAGGTACTCCTACATAGCAAGATCCTGGCATCTGGTAGTTCCCACGAGTAGCCTTCTCGGAGTCGCTCTGTTCACCTGAACACTCCTGCATCAAGAGGGCATCCGCATCAATACACAAGGGAACCTCCATGCTTACTTCATCCTCAGCAGCAGAGAGGGCAAATTCCAAGGCTTCCAGGTTTCTTGAATAATCCACTATAAACCTGGGGTCCATCGCATTGACTCTCTCCAGTACAATAAGCAGAATGTTCTCTGCTTTCTGGAAACACTCAACTCTCCGGCTTTCACGGGACAGAATCACCTGGAGATAGCTATTCCAGTGAACAACCTTTGCGGCCATGGCTGAAGCGTGGCACAGAAGAAACCCCTCCCGAAAGTTCCTCTGCTGTTTCTGAAGCAGACAAAAACATTGATGCAGCTGCACACACAAAGATATGCCTGCAGGTGGGAGGAGACAGGCAAGGCAAAGTGGGCTGGAGTAGGGAGGAGTAGCATATAAAGAGGAATTCCACTGAAGCATGAATAAACCTTATGTTTTCCTGTTACATAGTTGATAGAGTGCCAAGCTATTTTAAAATAGTCATTGTGAAACTGGTACGTTCAGGTGAGCCAACTGAGACATCCGGTTGTCTGGCTACCTATTCTAATACCGCAGAATCATCCCACCCAGCAAGCCTGAAAAACTGGGCTAACTGGTATAAGTCCACATGGCTCATTGATATTAAAGTAGACCTAACCCACGCCAGCTGGAGAAGTGACTCTATGAATTCGTGTGATTTAAACTCAGTACGATTTGCGGCTTGCAACCATTAACAAACCCTCACCAACATTTCGAATGAATGTGAAATGAAATTCACTTCTAATACTGTAGATTAAAAAGCATGGGAGAAGGTGTAAGTTTCCATCTCAGTTGCTCGTTATTCCAGCTCTCCGCATCGCCACATCAGATTGCAATTTTAAAAATATAGATTATGAAAATTCGTATTTCTGAACGAACTATTAATTAGAGTACACATTTTTGTATGCAATTGTGCCCAATATACGGTTTTTTCAAAGAATGTTTCCCTAATATTTTCCCTAACGTAATGCATTTCTGTATATTCTTTTCACAAGTATGTGGCATTTGTGCATGCTTTATATGGATGTTTGTTCACATTACTTGGCTGGAGAACTACATTGTGAAATTGAGAAGCACAAACTTTGAAGGATTGCTCAATCTTGGTTCACATAAATGCAAACTGAATTAAATTTCTCCCACATCCCTGCCATGAACCATACATTTAAATCCAATTGGCAGAGGGTGACATACGCAAGAAGGGACTCTGATAGCTAATGATGCTGATGGCCTATATAAATACATTTCCAGCATCCCCCTCAAATTTAAAGGGAATGCACTTACTAGCATTTTTTAATTTGCTTTTTTATTTAGAATTTTAAATCCTCCTTTTATAAAATAAACTCAGGCCAGCTTACAACATAGAAATTCATATGAAAACACATCAAATGTAAACCAACCAACAACAAGACCAGTCAAAGTCATTTTCCCATCTCAGGCAAAGGACAAGTTGGTGCCTTCACGTTCTGAAGCTGACAAGCTGAATTTAACTTCAGCACTGGCAATGAGATAGCCTCCTCCACGGCACCTGAGGACAAGAGCAGACTTGTTTAGGTAGTGCACGGTAGGGGCACACACAGATCTGAAAGGGGAATGAAGAGGGTCTCAAAGTGAACAGCCAAATGCCAGATACCACTACCATAACCAGCATCTGTCACCTGAGGCGAGTGCCTGCCTCTGCCTAATGGTAGAGCCCCAAAGGCAAATCAAAACTACTAAAATCAATTAAATACTGTAAAATCTGAAGCAGGATAAAAATTATATGCAGCTTGATTGTAGGAAAAACCTCAAAGCAGTTTACAAAAGATAAAACAGCAAAATTATAACTAAAAACTTTACAACCATAATTCCTAATATGCAGAAGGTTAAAACCACAATAAAATTTATTAAAGCAAATTAAAACTGTCTAAACATCTGGGTAAGCGTATTCTGAAAAAAAAATGTTTAGGAGTGTTCTCATTTTGACTCAAGAAAACCACCATTTTATAGTTCAAATCAGGGGGAAATAAATACAGTACAGTGGTACCTCGGGTTACATACGCTTTAGGTTAAATACGCTTCAGGTTACAGACTCCACTAATCCAGAAATAGTACCTCGGGTTAAGAACTTTGCTTCAGGATGAGAACAGAAATCGTGCTCTGGTGGCGCGGCGCCAGCGGGAGGCCCCATTAGCTAAAGTGGTGCTTCATTTTAAGAACAGTTTAGGTTAAGAACGAACCTCCAGAATGAATTAAGCACGTAACCAGAGGTGCCACTGTAAATGGACAAAAGTACAAAGATTCACAAAATGTTTAGGGGTATGTGTACCCCTAGGGGACGCAGGTGGCGCTGTGGGTTAAACCACAGAGCCTAGGACTTGCTGATCAGAAGGTCGGCAGTTCAAATCCCCACGATCGGGTGAGCTCCCATTGCTCAGTCCCGGCTCCTGCCAACCTAGCAGTTCGAAAGCACATCAAAGTGCAAGTAGATAAATAGGTACCACTCTGGTGGGAAAGTACATAAACGGCGTTTACGTGTGCTGCTCTGGTTCACCAGA
Source organism: Podarcis melisellensis (assembly GCF_964234715.1). Lineage (NCBI taxonomy): Eukaryota > Metazoa > Chordata > Lepidosauria > Squamata > Lacertidae > Podarcis > Podarcis melisellensis. The sequence continues at coordinate 35,335,436 of NC_138537.1, forward strand.
AGTAGCTTAGTCATGCTGGCCACAGGACCTGGAAGCTGTACAGTGGCTCCCTTGGCCTATAGAGTGAGATGAGCACCGCAACCCCAGAGTCAGCCACGACTGGACCTAATGGTCAGGGGTCCCTTTACCTTATGTGTACCCCTGCATACTCCCAGAAAAAAACCACTGGGCATATCTAAATAGGAATGTCTTCAGCAAGTGCCAAAAAGAATACAGTGAAGGCGCCTGACTGGTATCACTAGGCAGGGGGTTCTGAAGTGTTGGCGCTGCTACAATTATTTTCTACAATTCTGTCTTACCTCCAAGCAACTTGGGCAGACCCTGGGAAGTAGCTAGATCAGACTGAGAAGGAATGGCTTGGGCCAACTGTTAACTTCAAATGTTTAGCTTATTTTTTTATTTTCATCTAGTGGTATGAAAAGCTATGTTTGTGTGAGCCAGCATTAGCTACTAAGCCAGAGTAGCCACTCTCTTTTAGCTCTCTCATTGGCAACAGTTTCTCCTTACCCTGCCTTGAAAGTTGCACAAACACAAATCACTGGAGCGGGTACGGGTAGCAAGGTGCATCATCCACAGATACTAGGAAGGGAATGTTCCAAAAATGCTGAAGGTATTTTGCTTTGCTCTCATTTTTCCATTAGACACAAGATTTGTAAACCTTTCCGGTAAAACTCATGTGCATTCCAGTGAAGGGTGTAAAATATCTTAAAGATTCATCATGATGTATCTGTGTATGTAATCTAAGATTCCACCCACCTACCCAATGAAAATATATTTATGGATTATACCAAACAAATGTAAATAGAAGATAGAGACCTGGCCAGAAAAGGTATTCTTTAATTATACTATATGTATGCACTAAAGTGAAAAATGTTGCTAGGCAGGATGAGCTCATAGCAGAGGAAGAATGTGAACATTTGACAAGTAAGAAGGGTGCAATCAGGAACTTGATTAATTGCTTATTAGTAACACTGTTAAGAAATATGCAGCTCATGCATAAAACCTGACTGAGTCCATTGAAGCTTTAGTGAATGTGTCTAGGACTGCAGCCTTAATTACTAATAGCTGAGCTGGAGCTCTAGCCTGAGGCTATGTATACATTACCAGTTTAAAATGCAGCAAGGATGTCTCCCCCTGCTGTGTTTCAAATTGCACTTGCCCGTCGTTGTACGCAGGGGTGCCCACTTGAATACAATATCGAAGGGGGCAGGTAAGCCCCTCTTGCACAATGGATCACAAGGCATGGCACACACACACCATTTGAATGGCAATGCCCATCAACCTTTTCTGGGGGGACTGGCCCCCTCAAATATTTTATGGAGAGGGAGGCTGAAGGGACATTGGCCCCTAGGAGTTGGCTCCTGTGGTTGTACATATCAGGACAGCTGGATCTGTTTCCAAATAGCTCAGTCGGTAGAGCATGGTACTCTTAATATCATGTTCATGGGTCTGAGCCCCACATTGGGCAAAAGATTGGGTGTTCAACTAGATGACCCTCTTGGATCCTTCCAAGTCTATGATTCTATGATTCCAAGTCACCCTTTGACGTACAGGATAGATGTGGGTCATGGCTAACATAATGTGCACATGGTTTCACAAACCAGTGGTGGAAGTGTGCTGGATGTAGAGTAAATGAGAGTGTGCACAGCCTTAGTTTTGAATTCCAGGGGAAACAGGATAGCTTGTTGTAAGATTATCCTATGGTACCTTAAAGTCTGACAAATGTTTTGTGGCAAATTTATTGGACAATATTTTGTGTCCTGCTCATCAAACACAGGGAATGGTATAAAACTGAGCTTTACTTGCACTGAGTTGCTGACCTGTGGATGACTCTCCTGCATTTATGGATTCAACCTTGCTTCCTGTCCATTTTTATGTGTGTCTCATATGCTGGTCAGATCCTAAAACAACAAAAGCAAATGATACGCTTTGCTACAGCTGCACTGGCTTCATAATGCATCATATGTTTTGCATAGGAAGACAGGATAGAAATACACTAAATGTTCCTTGATTTATCCAAATACAGTAGCACTCAATGTGATGAGAAATCAAACATGTTGTTTGCTGGGAATGTAAAAGCTGATATATAGTGATGACAACATTCTAGATCACTGCATGCATCTAACAAGGTGGACTACAGATGACAAACGTTTATGCTGGAATAAACTCAGTCTTAATGTAGCACAGAATTATTTATTGGGATTGCTAATTAGCAAGGACTGCATTAATTCTCTCTACCCACTGTTGTGTTTCAAGACATAATTTAAGTTCTGATCTCCAGGACTATTATTATGTTGAACTATTTAACTGGTGTATCTTACTCTTAAACAAAATTCATACAGCCTTGAAATTTAAGTTGTTTCCAGACAAAGGGTTCCTAGCTCTCCTAAGTCACAGCTCTTCCACTGTAAGCAGAGCAGCAATTGACAGTCTACAGTAACATGAATTATGTTACAGGGAACCAGGCAGAGGGCTTTCTCTGTAGTGGCACTTGCCCTGTAGAACACCCTCCCACCAGATTTCAAGGAAATAAACAACTACCTGGCTTTTAGAAGAGATCTGAAGGCAGCCCTGTTTAGGGAAGTTTTTAATGTTTGATGTTTTAGAAGCCACCCCGAATAGCTGAGGAGGCCCGGCCACATGGATGGGTATAAGTAGTAAGTTGTTGTTGTTAACTTTTATTTCTGTGCTACACCACTGTGTTTTGTCCACACTAGTGGGTGTGGCAGAGCTGTGTGGGTTTGGAAAGGGCCACTCACTGAAGCAGAAAATTTATATAATTTTCATTCCCTCTTATCAAGCTTATTTTTAAAATCAATACCAGCCTATCCTGCAGCACAGAAGAAGGAGATTGGAATGGGGAGTTGAATATTTTGGGGCAAACTTAAATAAAACCAAAATGGGAGGAGGGGGTTGGAGAAGCTTCAGGAGCAAAAGCTTTCACTGAGAGGGCTGAATTAGTTAAATTAGTTGCAGCTGTGCAGCAATGGCATTCCAACACCTTCCATCTAGGGAAGGTGGAGAGCAAAAGCAAAAGGCTCTTACCAGTCACTAAATGGGCATTCCTGCCACTCCTTTCTATTTGTTTTCCATGATGAGTACCTGGCATATAGGAGAGACTCCTTTGCTTAACATAGGCAGAGAGAGGACCAAGTGGTAGAATGGGGGTGGGGGTGGAAGGCAAAATGGATTGATGTAGCCTATGGGCATGAGGGAAGTTACACTGCCCTGCATACTTATTTTGAGAGTCAGTTTAGAAATACTATTAAGCGAGAGAGACAGTATTCCGTAAAGTTGCATCTCCCAACCCTAACTATGGAATATGTTTATTTGTACTGTCCTTATTTCCTAAGGCTGCAGTGTGCAGTTAATTACATTATTATTACCATGGGACCAAGCTTCCCGCCCAACTGTGGGGAGAGAAGTTCTCCCGCTTTCTCCTTCGCCGGGCCCGGTGAAACAGTTCGGCTTCCCGCGTCCCTTTGGTTTCCGCGGCAACCCCGGGCCGCGTTCTGTTTCCATGGCGACAAGAGGTACTCGGCGTCCCCGTTGTCTTAGCAACCGCGGCCGGGCCCCGCCGCGTGCGTCCTCCATTCCTGAAGGCAGCGGAGAAGGTTCCGCAGGGAGTCGCCGGCACTCCAGGCCTGCAAACTCTCCAGGGAGCGGGCTTCCGACCCGCGGGTGTACCGTTCCCTCTTACTTTGCAAGTCCCGAGAAGAGCCGCTCGGCCTCTCTGGCTGCTCCTTGCCCCGGTCTTTGAGCGATGAGCGAGAGCAGCGAGGAGAAGCCAAGTCTGAGGCTGGAGGCTGCAATCCAGGTTGGTGAGTGAGTGGCTCGCTTTCTCGTACTTCTCCTGCGGCTAAGTTCAGAGCAAGTAATTAAAACGCACTGCCTCCGCCCCCTCGCACATGATGCTCCCGCTTTGCAGCGTGGAACTGACGAGCCAGAAAAGGATAGAATTGCATTCCCTTCGAGGGGTGGGGGCAGAAGCCAGGTTTCCAACTTCGGAAGTAAAATGGCGAAATAAAAAATATTTCGCGTCTGCTTCCCTTTTATGTCGCTGATGTGGACAGTGTTTAGTTTCTGGATGTCTACAGAGAAGATGATATGGATAAAACCTCTGTGATCTCTTGATATGATGTGCAAATACGGGTAGCAGTGTTGGACAGCGAGGGCCCAGGGTCATATTGCCAACCCGTGAAACTCAAAACAGAAATCCCAGAATCAGAGTTGGAAGGAAGAGACCCTGAGGATCATTTAGTCCAACCCCCTGCAATACTCATTGAGTGACCTCGGGCCAGTCACTGTTTCTCAAACTAACCTAGTACCTGCCTCACACTGTGGTTGTGAGAATAGTATCAGAGGAAGGGTCATTACAGTGTGTTAGAGCTTCGCTTGCAAATGGTCCCGGGTTTGCTCTCCAACGTCTCCACCTGGGGTGGGGGCAACACTGTCATGAAACCCCGGAGACCTGCTGCTGGTCAGGGCAGAGGGTACCGAGTGGGATTGACTTGGTATGAGGCAGCATTCTGGCAGCATTCTGTGTTCATGGGTTGAGTACTGTATTACAACTGGGCTACAAAGTAATTGTGCCAGCTGGGAATGTAAGAAGGTGAAGGGTTTCTGGGAGATGATATATAATGAATTGAAAAAGATGTTGACATATACATTTGTAGAGAAACCAGAAGCTCTTCTGTTAGGAATAGTAGGAAATGAAATAAATAGAAAGGACTGTAAACTTTGCCAATATGCAGTTACAGCGGCGAGAATATTAATGGCCCAAAGATGGAAACAGGAGGAAGTACCGACCCTGGAAGAATGGAGAATGAAAATGATGGACTATGCAGAACTGGACAAATTAACTGGGAAGATTAGATATCAACGAGACCATAAGTTCATCGAGGACTGGGGAAAATTTGTAGAATATCTGAAAAATATATGTGATGAACAAACAACGTTCGTGGGATTTCAAGAAGCTCTGTGAAAGGTTGAGGAGTATTGTAAAAAAGAAAATAAGATTAGGAAGGCATATAAAAAGGCAGTATTAAATTTAGGAAATGCGTAACTAAAATTTAATTACGGATGATTGGCAGATAAGCTGAAGGAACTCCATAATATATAATTTGTGATAAACCTTTGATTTGGTATTATATGTATATTGTATTGAAAATTAATAAAAACTTTTATTAAAAAAAAGTAATTGTGCCAGCAAAGTTTAAAGGTAAAGGTAAAGGGACCCCTGACCATTAGGTCCAGTCGTGGCCGACTCTGGGGTTGCGGTGCTCATCTCGCTTTATTGGCTGAGGGAGCCGACGTACAGCTTCCGGATCATGTGGCCAACATGACTTAGCCGCTTCTGGCGAACCAGAGCAGCACACGGAAACGCCGTTTACCTCCCCGCCAGAGTGGCACCTATTTATCTACTTGCACTTTGGCGTGCTTTCGAACTGCTAGGTTGGCAGGAGCAGGGACCTAGCAATGGGAGCGCACCCCGTCGCGGGGATTCGAACCGCTGACCTTCTGATCGGCAAGTCCTAGGCTCTGTGGTTAACCCACAGCTCCACCCGCGTCCCTGCCAGCAAAGTTTATCAAGCATTAAATCAGACCGGGCTTCTATAAACCATGGGACCATACAGAGACTGGTTTTGCAGCACGACCCAGAAGCAGCCAGTTTAGCAGAGTAGCCTTTTTGACCTCATTTCAAACCCTTAGCATTCTGAGGAGAGCTGTTATATGTTTGTTTGCATGTACATTTTGCTGCAAGTAGGATTTCTCTGAAGATTTTGAAAATATGGCCTATTAAAACCCATGTTTGAAGTCTTTCTCCATTTGGCTTCTGCTCTGTTCTTCATGGCACCCGTGGATGACCGTGGCATCCAGGGCTCGTGGACTGTTGTCTTACCTGGGCTGAACTTGTTTTGTGACAAATGTAGTTGTTGCCATTTTAAGTGACAGTAGAGGGCAGTAAGGTTTCAGAAATGAGAGTAAGGAACAAACGACTAGGCTAGAGGATGTGTGAGCATAACCTAACAGGAAAATAGATTTACAGCCCTATCCTACGCATTCACTCCGAAGTCTTGTTGAGTTTAATGAGACTTATTCCCAAGGAAGTAGTCATAGGGCTGCAATAGTAAACTGGACTTAATTCTTTGCAAACATCTATTGATTTCAGAGCTGCTGTTCAGTGGATTGAGTTCCAATGGGCGAGCACAGAACTAGCCTGCCATAAAACTGTCAATATTGTAATGCTTTGATTCTTCAATACAGCCTTTATCCACCCCAGCCATGCTCTCCTATCTATCCCAGCTAGATGGGAGATAGTCCTAAACATCTGGAAGTCACCAGGATGGCAAAGGAAGGGCTACTTCCCATAATCTTTCATGGGCCAGGGGCTACTTAGTCGTGTCTTTATGGTAATAAGGGTAAAGGGACCCCTGACATTAGGTCCAGTCGTGACCAACTCTGGGGTTGTGGCGCTCATCTCGCTTTATTGGCCGAGGGAGCCGGCATACAGCTTCCGGGTCATGTGGCCAGCAGGACTAAGCTGCTTCTGGCTAACTAGAGCAGCGCACAGAAACGCTGTACCGCCAGAGAGGTACCTATTTATCTACTTGCACTTTGACGTGCTTTCGAACTGCTAGGTGGGCAGGAGCAGGGACTGAGCAACGGGAGCTCACCCCGTCGCGGGGATTCGAACCACCGACCTTCTGATCGGCAAGTCCTAGGCTCTGTGGTTTAACCCATAGCACCATCCGCGTCCCAGGGTCTACTTAGTCGTGTCTTTATGGTAGCATGATACTTTGTTGTTTTTGTTAAAACAGACTAACATGGCCACCCCTTCTATAAATCATAAGTGTAGAAAGTAGCCTGGCACAAACCACTCTAGCAGAGGGATGGTAAATTGCCATGAAGTAGGAGCCAGGGAAGTAGATTGTGACTGGCTCTGTCTGGATCTGGTCTTGCAGAGTAAGACCAATCATCTTATTCCCTTACATTTCACACTTCACGTCTGTAAAGTGGAATAGTACAAGGAATTCCAATAAGGAGGTAATCTTCTTCACATTTTCTTATTTAGCTTGAAGTGGAAGAGGTCTAGTGCCTGCTCTCCTGCATTTAGTGTTTTCATTCATTAAGTTTAAGTAGCTTTGTTTTGAGCCTTTCTTGTGCTGTGTGTGTTAACGTCTGTGTAATGTGAAAGGGCATTCTGCTCTTTGTGGGTTTTCCATTCACAATGCCCAACCTGGTTAGAGCAAGAGCTTCATGCCCCCAAATACCCTTCATATAGGAAAACGTGAACAGCTTTCCTACAGTTGGCTTTTCCACATTGCGCTTCATGGATTTTCGAGCATTGCTTGAAATGAGGTGGAATTGATGCTGTTGAAATGATCACACTTGTCCTTCGCCCTGCGGCATGAGCTACAAGTGGATTGTCAACTTACTACAGGCCTTGACACCTTTCAGGAGACCATTTTGTACTTGCATTGCATGTTGGTGATTTGTGTTTCGCTACTCCTCTTTGTGAATGGGCAAAGTCAGCTAAGATGCAGATGCCTCACCAATGGCTGCTCTTTCCACAGCTGCCACAGCTGTGCTGACATCACCAGCTGCAGAGGGAGTAGCTATCTCCATGGGTCCTATTCCGAGACTCCATGCTACAGCTGCAACTCATTACCCAGGAAAAGTGTTTTAATCAATGCCTTTGCTGATTGGTGGCCTGAATGTTACAACTCTGCTGAACTGGAATTTCTGCTAGTCTTGCAGTTTTCATACTCACATGTGGCATCTGTTGTTTTAAAAGGCCAAGATGCTTAAATTGTTTAGGGGAGAATGGATAAGTTGTTGAAGGGACAAGATCACTTTACAAAAGCATATTCCCCTCAGGTTTTTTTTTAACCCATTATTAGCAGTCCTAGGTATAGCATAAAACCTACATAGCACTCAGTAGAACATTGGTGAGACATCTGTGATCCTCCAATGTGGTTAGACTACAAGCCCCAACTCCTCTGACCATTGTCCATGCTGGCTGGGACTGATGGGACCTGGAGTCCAACAGCTCAAAGGTTTCCCACCACTGTAGCAGAGCCTAATCTAACTGAAACGATCAGGGATTTGGCTCTTTGCTCCTAGTCTTCATCAGGCAACATATGTTATGTCTGAGCAAATCTCGGTGTCTTTGTATGTTTCTCTGTGTGATTTCCATTTGCATTTGTCTGATATGCCATGTGTGGTCTGTGCAGTGATCTGATTTTTTAAAAATAGGAATTTGTTATTGCAAAATAGTATCATTTGTATTTGAGTTTTAGAAGTAGAATGTTTTCAATCTCTAAAAATGGTTGTAAAAGGTAAAGGGACCCCTGACCATTAGGTCCAGTCATGACCAACTCTGGGGTTGTGGCGCTCATCTCGCTTTACTGGCCGAGGGAGCCGGCGTACAGCTTCCGGGTCATGTGGCCAGCATGACGAAGCCACTTCTGGTGAACCAGAGCAGCACACAGAAATGCAGTTTGCCTTCCCACTGGGGTGGTACCTATTTATCTACTTGCACTTTGACGTGCTTTCAAACTGCTAGGTTGGCAGGAGCAGGCTCACCCCGTCACGGCGATTTGAACCGCTGACCTTCTGATTGGCAAGTCCTAGGCTCTGTGGCTCTTCTTGGACTTCATTGTGATTTGGTATGCCCAAGGTTAATTGCTTAAGTTGTAGCTGAAAGGGCCAGTTCTCATCTATTTTCATGGATAGACATATTGCTTTAACTGCACACAACTGGTCCTTCAGATGCTTATGCAATGTACTTGCTATTTTCTTTTCTTCACTCTACAAACTAGGCTGCCCACCAAAATGCTTGGGTAATTACAGTGCTGTGCCAAAATATTCTCTCATGTTTTTCCCCCAACCAAAATTATTGAAAAGGAGAGGGTTTTTTGGTAAAATTCTTGTGGGTGGGGTGCAAGTCTTTTTTTGCCATGCTTACTTTACTTTTGAGGTGGTTAATTTATGCTTGGTGGGTGACCTTTTTTCCCCATTCTACAAAACATCTCCTCAGTGGTCTGCCCTTTGCCCTCTGCCACTTATTCAATCAAAGCCCAGGGGAAGAAATCATGAGGTAACTCCTCCTATGGGATTTTTTCAAATAAGGAAGTGCAGCCAGCCAATGGGGTTGCAGAGATCCCTGAGGAAGGTTTACAGGAAAGAAAAGATCACATACTACCCTTGGCCACCTTGCAGAAATAATAATATGAGAGCTCCAAATCTCTCCTGCATCCACAGTGGTGCTTTGGTTCTCAAACTTAATCCATTCTGGAAGTCCGTCCCATAACCAAAGTGTTCCAAAACCAAGGCGCACTTTCCCATAGAAAGTAATGCAAAATGGATCAATCCGTTCCATACTTAACATGAATTTAACATGAATTTTACTTTCTCACGAGACCATTAGTCCATAAAATGAAAGCAATAAGCAATATACTGCAGTCACACAATCAATCAGTAGCTGAATTGGGTTCCACACAGTCACAAAAACAAAAAAGAGCCGCAAAACAAAAATCAAAATCAATAGCAAAAACAGACAGACCTCAGCGTAACACTCAAAACGGAAGTGTGGCACTCAAAATGGAAGCGTAACACTCAAAACGGAGCACGTTCGACTTCCAAAAAGAAGTTCGCAAACTTCCAGGTTTGCAGTGTTTGGGTCCAAGTTGTTTGAGTACCAAGGTGTTTGGGAACCAAGGTACCACTGTACTTTGTTATAGTAGTAGTACTCAGGGTACATCTGCCCCAGTATCCCTTGGTACATTTCTTTTTACTTCAGTTGGTTTTGGTATTAATGTTCATGTGTTTTCCACATGTATACACTTTCTCATCTTGTAGTCTTGAGTAGTTTAGGAAAAATATAATTTATGCAGTCTCAAGCATACAGGAACACACGTGCGCGTGCACACACACACACACATTTTCTGCAATGGGAGACAGGAATCTAACTTTTGAGATACAGTACTAATTTTGATCTGGCTGAAGTTGTACATGATCCAAAAATCTCCCCCTACTGAGAGATCAACTGAAAATATTATGGAGATGTGCATGTGAGTGGCTTGCATTTAAAAAAAGGGGGGGGAGGATCCAATAGTGATGGAGGAGAAATTATGAAGAACTTTGTGAGACATTTGTCAAAATATAAGCAAGAGATTTTACAGGATGGTTTTGCTGGCTTTATCTTTATAACATCAAGTGTATGTGTTTTGCGGGGGGGATTCTGGGAAGTGGAGCACCGTACTTTTCAGATATAATTGGAAACAAGATTTGGAATGAAGTGCAGATTGCAGCAGCCTCCTTATTTCAGAGATTTGTTCGCAATTGATGAGGTACAGACGATAGAGGGCATTGTTGCTGTATTTTCTGTACGAAGTTTTAGCTCTGTTGGCATGGCAACAACTGTTTTTTTGTTTATTATTATGCTTCACATCTTCATGCAATATGTCTTTCTTGTTCTGTGAGCACAAGGGAGCTCCAGTAATGACTGGGCCCAGCAATAAAACATTGAGAAGATAAGCAGGCAAGCGAATTAGCCACCTGTGTGGGTTTGACAACAGGGTGAGAAGGACAAAAAAGTAAAGATGTTCCCACCCGACACAATTCAAAATCACCTCAGAATCAAACTTTAAAACCATCTAATAGGCGTAAGCCCTGGTGGCTTCTAGCACAAATTAAGTTCAGATCTCAGATCTACCCATTATTTACATGCACTGTACATTTGTGAATAGCACCAGCCATGAGAAAAAAATACCCTCCAACATTTTGCAGATGGAAATAGGGTGTCAGAATACCATTCTCAGTATCTTTAGTACAGTATTAGTTTTAAATGGTGCTAGCAGTTCTAGTAGCATCAGCAACAAAACATAAGATCCAAGAGTAGGGTTGTAATTCCTGATGTCATTTCACTTAGTTCATTTCCTACAAAATTATTATGCTCATCTTGCTTCGTGGCTCTATCTCTTTCATAATTTTGATGCTCTTTTATCCTTGCGTGCTTCACCTGCATAAGATTTCATAATGGTTTTCAGAAACTTAAACATGAATTTCATAACATGAATTCTGGCCATGTAACTGACATCATTGGTTTATGTAAGTTTACCACAGACATATGATAAAGTGAAGTTAATGTAGCAGGATTTATTATCACAAAAAGCTTTTAGAAATATTTTGAAAACAACACAGTTCAGGGCCTTGTAATTCTGTGTACCCTTGCAGAATCTTAACTTGCACTCACCTAGGTGAGGACACAAAGTAGGGAATTGTATTATATTGCATAAGCAATTTTGAAAATGCTAACTTTGTACAGGAGGAGTGAGTGAGGAGGGGGAAATAATTTGTGCTGATATTTGAATTCCTGGACCTTCATAAGTTTAAAAGATTGGTATCATTGTATTTTTGGTTTTAGCTGAAGCTGTGTACATAGGCCATCCTTGTAGATATCCTTGCCTTTCTATTTTTATTGAGTTTATAACTTGTTGAAATGCGCTAAATGTCAATGAGATATAAAGAGATCACATTTTTTTTTACAGCAGTCTCTCTACACACCCCCACACACCTTCAAAGGTTTCTAGCTATGTGACAGCCATTCTTAGGCCTAAGTTTAGTTTAGAAAGTCCATCATAAAGAGGCCTAATCACTTCCCAGGGCCCAGCAAAGGCTAAATGAAACCTTACAAGCTTGCCAGCCAATGCTTAACTTCTGTGTGTATTTTAGAAACTGGAGGATACGGTGCTGCATCCCAGAGCGAGCAAAGATGACAAAGCACTGACCGTGCAAGGGGAAGGAGAGAGAGCTGAACCCACAACTGTCCCAGCTAGGATCCGACAGATCATCACACAGAGTCTGGCTGAGCCATCATCATCCCAAGGTGCTGTCTGGGACTTTGGCAGAGACATAGAGCAGAGACATCCCGAGGGTGGGGTTTTCAAAGCAAGAACAAATGCAGGAAATTAGGAGGTGGGGCTTTGAAGCTCCTAACATCCCCACATACCACACAGTGTTGGCTCGATGATGTTTCTGAAGACTTCCTCCTTGGAAGAAGTTGACAGAAAATTCAGTCCACTATCACCGTGCGTGTGGTAACAGCCTTTCCTTGCTTCCATTCCATGCAAAGCAGTCCATTGGACTCGTTCAGAGTACTGTGTAAAACTAGCAGCTTCTGTTCATGGTAAATGAACCCAATATTGTGTTTCTGACTGTGAGCAGGTAGCCTTTCCAGATGGAAGGGGGAAAGAGCAATCACCAGGGCCAGTCCTAATATTGGGCAGAGTGAGGGGAATGCCTGAGGCAGCAGTCATAGAAAGGGCAGCAAATGGTTTGCTCTTGGGTACATGCACCTTGACTGTGCAGCTGGGGAGCATTTACTGTTCTGCCTCAAGCAGCAAAATGTCCTTGGCCAACCCTAGCCTATAGCAAGGGGAGAACAATGGTTCTAAGTCCAAGGGACATCCTTTCTTTCAGATGATTGCCCTTTTCTTTTATGTCCCCAAAAGACATTATGGATTTCTCTCTCATTACAAAAATAAATAAATTACAGCTGGAAAGAGTTCCTGAACCTTAGAGATTCTCAGCCGTAGCCACCAAGCAAAGACTGAGGGAGATAGTTTAGCTCAGGCTTCCAGAAGACAGTATAAAGTTGTTTGCCGTCATGTTACATTTGAGGATCAGAAAGATTAAGCAACCTGCCAAGCAACACTCAACGTGCCTGGACACGAGCTGGAAAATTAGCCCAAGCTTCTTAGTCCCCATATGGAAGATCATCATTATCCCTGTAACGATTGGGCATGGCTATCTTGCGGCCTGTGATTAATAGGCCCTTTCAAGGCAGCTTTCCATACAGCTTTGTAAACCCATGGCCACACTTTTGGCTAGACATCATCTGGCCCCAGAACCCGTTTTCAACACTAGAAAGCAGCCCTGGAACATACAGAGGGAGATAATGAATGCAGGTGTCTCTTGCTAAAGAACAGTCTTTAGTCCCTGGAACTCTTTTGAAACATTGGTACTTCCTTTTCATAGGTTGGCTCAAAGAATGTGCCCTGTCCCTTAAAAAGGGAGAAAGAATGCTGTGCTTTGCCATGTTAAAACATTAAACTTTTATTGGAAGATGCTTTAGCAAAATAAATAAGGCAGATACCTTGCAAGTACTTGCTTGCAATCAGTTCTTAGTATTAATACATCCCTTTTGGACAACTTAAGTGCTTATGCTTTGAATCCCAAGGTTTTTGTACTAAGGGGTTAATCCATATACCTTGCTAGGGTGAACATCCTCAGTCTGTTCATAGGTTGCCTTTCCTGGAACTAGGAATGAAATTATCTGTCAATTTTAGTTCTCGCAGTTTCTAATTTTTAGGCATCTGCGTGTGCATTCTCTTAATAAGCACATTTTTATAGGTAGTTTTGACTAATGTGCACATTTTTGCAAGCAATTTTTATACATGAATATATTTTTGTAAAAACATCACTTGGTTGGAGAACTCTATTGCAAAATTCAGATAAGTGCAAATTTAGAATGGTTGTGTTCTGATAGTGTTTCAAACAGTGTGGATTTGGTAGATTCACCTTTCACTGTGAACTGAATTAAATATGTCCCTTCTTGCTACCTGCAGCCAACCTATTCCTTTTATTGCTGTTTCCAGCTTTGTCAGAAACAGCCTCTGCAGTCAATATGCAAGAAGAAAACCGCTTGTTGCAGAAGGAGCTCTCACGCCTTGAGGACCTGTTGGCACAAACTCGTGCGGAGAAGGATGAGCTGGCTAGCAAATACCATGCCGTTAGTGAGAGGGTAAGATCAACATTTGAAGAAACCCATCTTAAAAAAAAACAAGCTACTTTTTGTATGGAAGAATCTTGCAAAAACACAAATCCATCTGAGAGCTCCGTCACAAAACAATTATCCATCATTCTCTCTTGCAGCTGGTGTAGATTGCCAGCTGAGGACATATTGACTGGCAACACAGAGAGAATTAAGATGGAGGGCTTACTCATAAGTTCAGATAAACCTTACATTGCCATGACTCTTGGTCATGCACACTGCCCCATGTCCTGGGCAGGTCCTGTGACATGACAATATACAGCTTATGGACATTGGTTCCATTGTTTCATTTGGCTGCTCTCCCACAAGAACTTACGTAGTAGGTTACAGTTTGCTTTACTCCTTGTAGTCCTGGCTGCCCTTCAATGCCATAAAACATATCTTGAGACCTAGCAAGAATCTGTGGCATTCAGAATCTGTGGGCTACATCGCAAAAGTCAGGCTGTATATAGGACTATTGAAACACCTCACCGTATTCTTCGCAAATGGTTATCAGTTTGGCTCCATTTTGAAGTCGCTGAGAGCTGCTTCCAAATCAAAACACACATAGATAGTCATACACGATGACCACATGAGAGAAGGATTAAAAAAATAAATAAAGTGGGTCTAATATTACAGTTTGGGGTGAAAGGTGAGACTTGGATCTGAAAAGATTGAAAAATATATCTATCATTGAGCATCTAGGCTTTGTGGTGTTTTGGGCTCGTGTAAACCTTAGGAGCACCTAGGCAGAATTTCATAAGAAAGATATTCAATCAGGAAAAGATGAGCTTCTAGCAAAAGAACCTTATTTCTTTGCAGTGGTCTATGTTTTTTGAAGGCTGGAAGCACCCCTCCCATTTTCTATCAGGTTGCACACCCCTTTTATAAGATAGTGGCTCCTGAATTCAAGTCAGCCCAAGTACCATCTGGTTCAGCGTCATTCTCCAGCTGAAAGTAGAATACAGTACTGTAATAATATGTTATGTTGTAAGTAATTGAGGAGCACCTATGAAATAAATCAAAATAATGAGGAAGAGGCCTTAATAGATAAACTAGACTGCTAGGTTGTCTTTCCCATACTACAGTAGCTTAAGCACACTATACCTAAGAATGAAAGGTTAACGTAAGCATAATGTTTGACCAGTATGTCTTCATTACTCAGATGCAGCTAATATGTTTTCAAAGTGTTTATTTGTGTGAAAGTAGACTCGGAAACAGAATGGCAGAGCAGCTGCTTTTAAACCCAACCAACCATCTAGCATTCTGCAGCAGCAGCGACCCTTTGAAGGAAAATTGCCAGGAATCACATTCTAGTGTGCAAATGTTGGGGGATTATGGTGCACAGACACAGTACATTGGTATCTCCTCAGGCGTGCTAGAGCGGACAGGATGTTGGCCCTGTTTTCACACACTGCTGCTTTCTGGAGTATGCAGTTGCAGGTGGTCATGGTGCTTAGCTGTTGTGGCCCCTTCCCCGGGAGAAACTGGTGCTTGGTTTGCTGCCTGGAGAACATAGGGCACATTCTTGGCTAGACAAAGGTTCCCATCCAGAGGAGCATAAATAATTATAAGTCCAAACAATCCCTGCCTCCAGTCCACATGACAGGCACGGAGATCCAGGCCTGACTCAGCATCAAGCCCTCCGAAAAGCTGTTCCAACAGACTGGGACCGCTGCCCTGCCCCCAGCTGCTTCTTTTTGCTGAATGGGAGCAATGGAATGAATGCTATTTGGGAGGCCGAAAGAAGCGGAATGAATGGGTGAGGTCTTGATTCATGTAGGGCAGGGATGGAGAACCTTTTTCTGACCAAGCGCCACATTTCCTCCTGAGTCGCCTTCTGTGGGCTGTGGGTCAGTGGTGGGTGGGTCCAGAGGAACAAGTGGGTGGAGAAACAAATGTAAATTTTACCTGTATATAGTAGGCTAGTCTTACGCAAACCCACACACCCTCCCTTCTCTGTCCTCCATCTAGGCAAGTAAGAGGCATTGTCGGAGTTCAAGAACACAGTCCAGCCAAGCAAAAACAGTCAAGGGGGTGCAGGGCAGGGCCAGTGAAGGATGTGCCATGGGAAATTGGGAGACTACGAAGGGTGTGTGGCCTAGAAGAGTCCTGAGGGTCGCACAGAGTCCTGGAGGGTGACATGTCGCCCCCAGACCTGAGGTTCCCCACCCCTGCTGTAGTCGTTGTAAATTTTGCTAGGCAGAAGAATGAGCTGCATTTGAGTTCCATGAGGAAGTTTTTGCCACCATTTGCTTTGAGGTTCTAACTACCAACTCATAAATATATTCGAGCAGGTGTATTTCTGCATGTAATGCAAAGTGCAGGATTGTGTGAGACTTAGTATCTAGGGCACTATTTGACCTGAATAATCCTATGCATATTTATAATTTAGTTCCAGTGTGTCTAGTGGGACTTAATCTCCTGTACGTCTGTTTAGTGTTGCAGCTTAAGGCTGCTATCCTGTACACATTTACCTGGGCATAAGTCTCACTGAACTCAGTGAGACTGACTTTTCAGGAAATATGCATAGGATTGTGCTGTAATAGTCTCAAGTTTCATTTTTTTCAAAGCTTCTTTTATCGCCCTTTAGATGTCAAGAGACTCTACAAAATGAGCAGGCAGTGTCTACAGAAAGATTCTGTGCCCATCACCACTATATTTCCTTCCCTTAAGGCCTTTAGTAGTGTTCTTGTTGGGTACACTGACCTTTCAGCTTCTCCATAAGTCTCTTCCTCCTATTCAACCTCTCCCTGCCAAAGATCTAAATCTGTAACCAGCCTTAGCCAATTTGAAACTGCAGGATTTCAGCCGCATTACAGTCTGAAAGGAAGAGAGAAAGAAGATCATGCAAATTCAGTAATTCATATTTGCATGAATTCTCATTACATTTGTGAAATGTAGGCATGAATATTTTGAGTATTTGGGATGTTGAATGTGTATTTCAGAGAAAGGACGTTTCTGTTGTCCAGAGGTCCAGGAACAGCTGGGAGCCATGCTGGAAACCCTGAATTCTGCAAAGCTAGGGCTCATTTTCAAACACAGATTTATTTATTTTCCATTCATTTGGTTGCATCCTGCCACATTGCTCTGGTATGACATCTAAGGAGCCAGGCATTGGTTCCTTGCTGTTCTGCTCCTGACCCTTGCTCTGCCATTTGGATCAGGGAGGGTGTTTGCTTTTGTAGCTGGAGCTCCGAGGAGAGGAGGAAGGAAGCACAATGTTCCTGCAGATGAGACAGCAGTTCAAAGAGGATGAGATGGCATACAAGCGCAAGCTGCAAGCCTACCAGGATGGGCAGCAGCGCCAGGCTCAGCTGGTGCAGAAGATGCAGAACAAGGTGGGTGGCATTACCTTGAACAGGCACTACCTTTCATGAATGGGAAGATGGTGGGGTCTCACAGACGGATTCCATAAAGACTCAGCAGTGGGGCTTGCTGCAGAAGTTCTCCATTAGGTTTGTTGGTCCTGTCTTTTTGATTTAGAAAGCATGCTCCTTGTACCTGCCTAGCATTTTCTTTTCCACGTGTTCTGTAGGGACCAGTACTCACAGGTGATGAGAGCAGCACACCAGGCTTTTTTATGAGACTACAAGAAGAAAGAAGCCCCCACCAACCAGCAGTTTCAGTTGTTTCCATGTGGATCCATTGGCAAACATAGCATTAGATAGCATCTTAGGTTCTTAAGAAGTCCTTCCCTTGTTTTGTCCAAAGCTCTGGGGAGGAGCTTTGGGTATTTTTTAAACAGGGGTGCAGGCAGAGTTCCAGGTCCCTCTATTCAGCCCTTAAGACTCTTCCGAGGCCACACTCTCTCTATCCAGACTATACTCTTCACTGGCTCTGCTGCACGCCCTTCTGGAGTGCTTTTACTTAACAGGCGTGTGGCCTCTTTCTTGTCTGGGCTGAGGTCAGAGAGGGTGGGGGCAGGAGAAGGAAACATCTGCATATGTGTGACAAGAATGCAGAACACTGTAAAAAGGTAAGAGTCACATCTGTTGCTCCAAGTGGCGTATCGTGGGGGGTGCAGGGGGGGCCGGCCGCACTGGGCGCAACATCTGGGGGTTAGGGGGCGCAAATCCACGGGTTAGGGGGCGCAAATCCACGGGTTAGGGGGCGCAAATTACTTGCCTTGCCCCGGGTGCTGACAACCCACGCTACTCCACTGGTTGCTCCACCCATTTTGTGACTTGCCACGCCCATTTTTGCATGCCTACCACTGCCATGTGGCCCCAGAAGGTCTATCTCAAGGGGATGCAACCCTCGTACTCAAAAAAATCCCTACCCCTGGTTTAAAAGGCCCCTTTGGTCCTGATAATCAGGCGGACATATTGCCTTCCCTCCACCCCCAAGATGGTGTAGCTGGAATAGCCTTCTTTCTTTGGGCCCCTCTCTCCTCCTCATCCCTAGCTGCTTTGGCAACCACAGTCATTCCTTGCTTCTGGTTAGCAGCCATGCTTCCATCCCTATTCAGGTGTTCACACAAGCGAGCCTCTTTCCCAGTGTCCCTGCCATCTATGTCCCTGCCAACCTTGGTTTCCCTCACCTGCGCTAGGTGCCTGTTGACAGCTTGCAGAGAGTGCATTTATTCATGGTATCTGTTTTAATGCTACCATTCCCCTGACCCTTCCCCACAAGAGGAATTTACCTCAGGCTTATTTACTACAGCTTCCATTTCCTCAGATGCTCGTCCTCCATTTCCCAGCTGATACTCCTAAGAATCTGTATTCTGCTTCCTTCAAATTTACTTTAAGTACAGATGCTTCCTTCCTTGCTGACCACTGAGGTAGTCATGTATTTATTACATACAATGGCTGCTTCTCTCAAAAAAAACCCCATTCTGGTTATAGGTCTGGCCTGTCTTGACAGAGATTAAAATGGTGCCAGGAAACTCTCAAATTCTTCCTCCATCTTTTTATATCAAGCTTCAGACAGAGAGGAGGTCTTTAGTTACGAGATTCATTCTGTAAGCAGATCCCAGCTGAAGAGAAATAGGGTTTAGAACAACCACCTCTGTGGGATCCATTTTGCACGTAGAATATGGCCCAAAGAATTATACTAGATTTTGCCACCAGAACAAGCACATGGGGAGAATAGATGTTCTCCAGGTATACTGTTGCAGTGGAAGAGAAATGAACGTAGAACTTCTGAGTGGGCAACAGGTGACGGAAGGTTGTACATGGCACATCCCAAGGTAGTGAAGGTACATTTCCCCCATTTCAACTTTTATTTGTGCATGCAGTCTGAGGAGCTTGAATACATCAACTGTGTGATGCATGTTCCCCACAGTAAGTACCAGCTTCTGTCCTGGTGTAAAGTTTTATGGGTTTTGTGTTTTTTTTTAAAAAAAATACTTGATCTTCTAGTCAACAATGCCAGTCAATGGGGGCAGAGCTTGTTACAGTCTTTAACAATAGCTTGCATAAGATAAAGTTTGGGGTGGTGTTAGACTACAGATTGGCAAAGTTGATATCACGTGCATAGCTGTAGTGGAACTTAATACTGTATGTGACTGCATATTTCTGGTTCTCTTGGTCCGGCTCTTATCATAGTCACTGTTTTATTACACTGACCAACCTCCATCAGATGTCATAGTAGTAGTCCAAGTAAGTTTTCAGAAATCTCTTTAGAATTTGTTGAAGACCTGTTAAAGTTGTTGGATAAATTGGCCTCGTGGATCAAGCTTCTTCGTGCCTCTTTTATTCCTGGTAAGTAGCTTCGCCTGGGCTGCTGGTTCCTTCCTTTGTTCTCTCTTGTCTTCTCTTTTAATTCTCTTTACCTAAGGCTTGTACCCAGTGCAGTGCTAAGGAACCATCCTCTCAGCAGAAGGATA
The DNA here is from genome assembly GCF_964234715.1 of Podarcis melisellensis. Classification (NCBI taxonomy): domain Eukaryota; kingdom Metazoa; phylum Chordata; class Lepidosauria; order Squamata; family Lacertidae; genus Podarcis; species Podarcis melisellensis. Next base: position 35,355,085 of record NC_138537.1, read on the forward strand.
GACACTTAGAATCATGGCATTGCAGAAGTGGAAGGGACCTCAGGGTATCTGCTCCAACCCCCTACAAAGCAATGGGACTTTCCTCTTTTTCTTTTCTCCAACCTACACCCCTCTAAATCTATTTTGACAGTCCCCCACCCCTACCCCGTAACCCTCTGGTGCACATTTAGGGAGGGGACACATGGGGGAAGTTCTATGGGGCAAGCATAAATCCTTGCGCTGATGTGATGGTTTCATAGCAGTGCCTTGCTGCTTCTATTCCCTGGCGTAGATGCTGCAGTACAAGAAAAGATGTGGGGAGCTGGAGCAACAACTGCTGGAGAAAACCTCCGAGTGTGAGCATCAGAAACAGATGGTGCGCATGGCTTTTCTCATGCTATAAATGATCGTGATGAAGCATGTGGCAGCCTGACTGTTAGCACTGTGGGCAATTTGTAGATCACTGTCCCCTCACGCCATGCACCTTTAATTGGAGCGAGCGCTTGGCAGACAGCCTAGCCTAATGACATACATGGTACAAGTAGTCTTTGTGTAGTTCATATCATTTAAAGACTCCCACTGGTTTTCTGAATGCCCAGTTTGGTGGTGTTTTGTGTGTGTAAAGTACGGGCCATATAGGCAACCAGTGGAGTACTTTTATTTTATGAAGGACGTTCTGGGTACAAAGCCTTTTTCACAACAGAGTAATAATATTATATAAGGCTAAAGCCTGTGGGGTTTAGAGGGGATTATAATTCACAGAGGCGAACCTATGCATGACTACAATTATATGTGAGAAGCCTAAACACGGAGCTGTTCTTAAAAGGCAATTATCGCTGCGCTTTAACTAGAGATCCCTAGTGCCTCACAGTGCAATTTGAGCAGGAGAAGGTGCAGAAAGGGGCAACCAAAATGATCATGTAGTTGAAGCAACTTCCCTGCAATGAAAGGTTACCACATTTGGGGCTTTTGTAGTTCAGGAAAAAGGTGACCAGGGCAGGGGAACATGACATGCTGGTGTGGAAAAAAGGATAGAAAGTCTTCCCATCCACATCTAGCCTGCTGCCATCATATTCTTTCGCTTCACATTTTTTTACTACCCATGAGAAGAGTTTAGCTGAAGGAACTAGGCTCTAGGAATTCTTAGGACATGATAGTGTCATGTGAAGAAATACAGAGCTATGTGGGATGAATACCTCTCCCACGTCTATGAAAAAACCCTGCCCAGAACCTGTTTTATTTCTGAGGGTTTAGGAAATGGCTGTCTTTAATGCTGCCTACCTTTTCTCCCAATCACAGACCTCCCAAATCCAAATATTTATTTTTAAAAAGCAGTTTCGGGATTTTGAGAAAGTCTCCTATTGCCTTAAACAGATTCTGTGCTGTACAACATATATGTAAGGACATGCGTATTTCTATAGCTCCTGCCAGCCAATCATTCTGTGTGCTGCTTTAATATTGATGCACAATCCGTCATCTTTCTAGGCGCAGATGAGGTTAGACTCAACAGAGTCGCATTTACTCCGCTTTGAGCATGACCACAATACAGAGCTGGAGAGCACTCTCATCCACCTGGAAGAGGAGCAGCAGAGGTGAGGTTGCCATTTGCTTCAGGGGGTTTGTTTATATGGTACATTTGTATACTGACAATACTGCTCTTCAGTGATCAGCTGATCAGTGGTTATGGTAGCCTCCTTTGAAGACACACTTTCATCACCAGTCAGCTGGCTGAGGCAGAGAGAACACCTTCAAAGAGGTTTGCTGCAACTGCTCAGCGCAGGCAGAGATCCCTGCTTTTGAAAGCACCATCAAGAGTTCCTTTAAGTTCCTGATAGACAACTGTATCCTGCCCCACATCTGATGCCACAGGATGCCAGGTGTGGGGCAGGTGGCCATGGTTTGTAGGAAATGGCCTTGCCTCACCTGGGAGCCATGCTGGGCATAATTAGACTCGTATGCTAGAGGTCCCCCACTGGTGACTATTTCTTTAAATTGTGGTCATGGTATTTTATCCATAGGAATGGTATAAATTAACGTTCCATTTGAAGTGTACAACTGTATGTCATTGAACTTTCATTTGATGGTAGCAGCATCCCTGAATCTATTACTGCAAATCATGAACAATATTTTAGGTGTGTCATATCCATATTCCATTCCTTTTATCCTAAGCTGGGGTGGGGAACCTCCAGCTCACTGGGCTTCCCCATTTGCCCATGAGGCCATTATGGGCAACCTTTACCTCCCTGCCCTATGCCAGATGTCATACAAATAAGGGCAGGTCTCGTCCCAAAGGGTGGGACTTGCTCAAAACCCACCATTTTTTTTTATTATTTAGTACAAAGCCTTTGTTGTGACTAATGTGGTTTGATATACATAAAGACATAGAGGAATTCTTGGATTCAAAAGAACTAGTGTGCCATATTGTGATTGTGGAGGAAAACACTGTCCTTGGCTTTCTAATTTTTTGTCTTAGGAGCACCAGTCTTTCCCAGATGAATACTCTTCTTCGGGAACAGCTGGACCAGATGAACTCCTCAAAACAAAGACTAGCAGGGGAGTTGGAGAGGGCAACCGCTGAAGTGCACAGGCTGAGGAGTGAACAGAAGGCGTCCCAGTGGCACAAGGGCAGGGAGGTACAACATATCCTATTGGTTGCTTTTTGAAATGCCAGGCAACATAACGATTAGAAATCCATTTTCTTCATGTTGCACCATTGTACTATACACCTGTAGCAGATTTGGCGCTGGGAGTTCTTTTGTACCAATTCTTTGCTCAACTCAGCATCTTGTTGGGTTGGCTGTTCATAGGATCAGCACTCCTGCCAAGACCAGAAAGTTCAGAGTCAACTATCGCTGTTTCATCTTCAGTACCTTCACTGGTTCAGCTCATGGTCCCTCCAGGCTGCTGTCTTATTATTTTGATATTTTATTTTTTTAAAAACCCTCAAAGCGGTTTACAAAAAGATAAGAAAATCAAGAAAAATTACAGCCCTATTTTAAAGCAGACAAAAGTTAAAATACTAAAACTGATTAAAATTACCTCCATTCTCTAAGCATCTAGGTAGGCTTGTCTAAGCAGGAATGTTTTTAGCAGGCGCTAAAATTACTACACCCATGCCTTGGTTGACGAACGCCTTGCGACTCAAACGTTTTGGCTCCCAAACGCCACAAACCTGGAAGTTGGTGTTCCAGTTTGTGAATGTTCTTTGGAGCCTCAAATGTCCAATGCGGCTTCTGTGGCTTCCGATTGGCTGCAGGAGCTTCTGGCAGCCAATCGGAAGCCACGCCTTGGTTTCCAAACATTTTGGAAGTTGAACAGACTTCCGGAATGGATTCCATTCGACTTCGAGGTACAACTGTATTACTCCAGTTCCAGTCCTTTGGGGAGTGCCATAGCCCGTATTCCCTCTTTCCTTGCAGTCCTGTTGTTGGCAGTGGGAGCTTTCCTCTGAATGCCTATATAACATGTTATGTATTGAAGGAGCAACTGATCTGGCTCAGGACTACAGTGTTGGCAAAGGGTTCAATCCCACTCTCCCACCCACCACCCACATTGTCCTGTTAAAGCCCAGCCCCCAGCCCCCGCTGTTTACCTTAAAAACAAACAATGCTGTTGCTAGTTGCTTGCATAAAAATCATTTATAGTTTGGTCCCTACTCCTTCTTTGGTGGGGGGGAGTTCCTTTTCCCTCTTCTCTTACTGTCCCCTCTTTTCTATCTCATAAAAAAACCCAGATCTCTAGAAAATAAATGTTGGTTGTGGACGCTGCATTTTTGAATTTATTATGCATTGTAAATCCAGCTTGGGTTTGGCAGAGTATTTGTATTTGGCAAAATGCAGAGTTCCTAGTTAGCAAAGGCAGTGTGTGTTTTGGTTCAATGAATAAGCATCTCTCCTCTCAAAGAGGACACAGGCCAACTGCTAAAGAGTTTTATCTACAAGACTGAGGGGCACCGAACATTGTACAGGGTTAGTGAATTCAGAATTGTTGTCATGTATCAACAGTTTTGCCTTGGGTTTGTTTCCAAATGTGTAGAGTACAGTTTATTGTAACCTTGCCACACTGTTCACTATCTGGAATCTGTTCCAGCCATTGCTTTCAGGGATATGCGTGGGTCCATCGGTGAAGCCAGTCTGCTGGTCCCACCAATAGGCCCATGCTGGCTTGATGTCACCTTGCTCTGCCCTTCTGCATCCTCATCCAGATAAGCTGCAGCACACAGCTCATGCTCAGTATAGCTGACTAAACAAAACCTTATGCCTTAGCATCACTGCAAACACAAATAGTACCATTTCCTAATTCTTCTGTCTTATGCTAGCACCTTTGTGGTTTCCTTTTTCTTTGCCATCCTCTTTTGTTTGGCTCTTACTTAGGTTAATGGCGCTGAAACTCCAGCACAGGAACAAATCCAGAATTCTTTCTTCCATCTGAAATTTCATGATATCTCCTATGCTGCTAGAAGGTTAATGCCACATCACTACACTGATGTTCTTGGCCACCGGAAAAAATGAGGAGTGTTCCAACACTCACAGTAAAACCCTCTTGGCCAAGTTGTCCTTGACTCTGCTGCTTCAAAGATAAATTATTCCCAATCTTCATAATTATCTTGCTTGTAAATGCCGGCTGTAAACAAGCTGTGTACCAAAATATGTAATACTTGGCCTTCGCCCATCACTTTTCTTGTTGGGTCAACATGGACTATTAGTGTTGAAGTGAGAATTGTTACACTGGAGTCAGTTGTACTTCTTGGCTCTCTGCTCTGTTGGCATTGTTTCATTCATCTTAGCAGCTTCATCCCGCTAACCTTGAATATTTTGCTACAATTCACTGATTCTCTGTCTATATATCTTTGGAGAGTCTCCCCTTCCATTGGCCTGCTTTTTGTTCTTCTAGGTTCTCCCTGAATATGATCTGTCCTGATTGAAAAGCCATTTGTCTGTCTCTGACTCTCTTTCTTTGACTGCCCCTCTCGCAGAACAAACAGAGTGATCTTGGCCATTCTGATTCCATAACGGGCTGTTGGCATTTTTAACCCAGTGACACTTCTATCATGTCATATTTGCCACTGCTTTAGTATTTCCATACCCTATTAACCAGATGTAGTAGTGCTCTAGTTAAAATTGCTGTTGGATTACCCTTCTATGGAGCGGAGACCACCAAGGCATTGCTGGAGCTCTTCCAGTATTATGAAAGAGCTCCTCTGTGAGAAGGAGTCTGGATCCAATAGGAAACCTTGAAAACTCCAGTTCTAAACAGCAAAGCCTTGGGTGGTGTTATTTATTTATTTATTTGGACTGCAGAACAATAATCTGTATGTATAGATTTCTTTTACAAGCACTGAGACATACTCATGTGTGCAGCAAAATATTAGCTCATATATACGTTGGCCAAGTTCTGAGCTCAGAGCTCTTATTTGCTCAGCCAGAGTTGATGCCAGCCTCACTACAACCTTGGAGAGGAAGCATTTCGTCGAGTTCCTGGTTTGCATTTTAACAGTTTTGTTGTGTGTTTCGGGGATGACGCAGCAGTATCCCTGCCTGGCTTGAAAGTACTATTTATTAGAAACTGAAGGTTAGTTGCAAGTTATTTATTTAACATTTTCTGCCTTACTTTTCCAAACGTCCATCGCAGCTTGCAAAAGAAGTGCCAGGAAAGCAATCTAGTGAGTTGTAGGTAAATTTAAATTGTATCTTCTGTAACCCTTCTACTTGCCTGCAGCAGGGGCAAAAACATTCTGTTTCCCATGCCTTACTCATATAGGACCTTGAACAGATTTTGGAAGATGGTTTAGTGTAGCGAGTAATACAAATGGGGGCCGGAGGGAGGTAACTTTCTGCAGCTCTCAGTTAATAAAATGTTGAAGTGCTGGGACCAGTGACATGTCCGTATCCTGTTCTCTCCGTCATCCTTTGCAGAGTTACAGTTCCTATTTAAGCAGCGAGCACAGTGGGATCCTGCTGCTGTGGCGTCAAGCCGCCACACTCCGTGGCAACTTTGCAGAGCTCCGCACAACCATGGAGAGGTGGGTTCTCCCTCAGTGTAGCAGCACTGCTACAAGAGGGACCCTGAGGGCTCTCTAGAAAATGCCTGAAAGATTTGCCTATGATGTTGATGCCCTCGTAGGGGGACCTTGTTGTTTAAAAATATTGAGTGTCATCAGCTCCAAAAATGCCAATGCGAAGCATTTGGGGAGGGGCAAAATATATCCCAGTTGCTGGAAACCATAGCAGAGTATTGCGTGGACAGGCGGAGCCCCCCCAACCCCAGGTGACCCCCACGTGGAATAATGACTCAAGACAATGTGCTATGAGATTAAAACTGGCCACAACTTTATTAAGTTTCAGGCTCAGGCATTGGGCGTTTATCCTTCCCAGTCCCCAGCCAGGGATCTGGGAGACTTCAGGGTTATCCAGAATGTGTGGGGCTTGGACTGGCTCTGGAGAACATATGTTCAAGCAGAGAGCCCGTCCCCCATTTCGCTGCCGTTGGACAGGAGAGCAATGACAACCTCTCAGCGTATGGCCAATGCCTCCCCTCAAGACCCCTTTAACAGGGAACCCTGATATCACTGCCACAAAGGGGCGTGGGTCACCACTTCACGCCCCCCTCCATTTAGGAAGATAGACTAAAGGATTCCGCCCAAGCCCTGAAACTGCCAAAGTTGTGACATTCTCCTACGGGAAAGGCAAAACCTGCCAATGCAGGAAAATTCCTTTCCGACCCTGACGTAACAACGCCTGTATACCTGTGGAGAAGAGGTTAATCTGCAAAGAAGACTTAACTGAGGGAGGGGAGGGTGGGAGAAGCTCTGGAGCCAACTGCTGCTTTGCAGGTAAACTTCACCTTCTGTTGTGTGGGCAGGATGGTCCCTCCCCTTACCTGGCCAATCCCCTCCCAGGCAGGATTGGGCGATTGGCTGAGGTAGGCGGAGACCTCCAGGTATCCAGCCTGGGAGGATGAAGCCAGCCCAAACTACCAGGAGTCGCACTGGGATCCAGGGGGCTGCGCGCGACCATGCAAAAGGCGCCCCCATTTGATGTGGGAGCTGTCATTGTGCCTGGGTTCTGCTTGCAGGTTTCCTGCAGGCACCTGATTGGCCACTACAAGAACAGGATGCTGGACTAGATGGAGCATTGACCTGATCCAGCACGTTCTTCTTACGTTGTTATTATATCTGAAAACCATGTCCTACGGCCTAACCCTAAATAGAACCCATCCTGGCTTTCAACTGGAACTTCTGGCTCTCAGCTGGCCTTGCCAGAGACAAAATGTGTGAATGCTGAATGAGAAAAGATTTTTACTCCCTCATTACCAGAGGTCTCGCTGAGGCAGGGACCGACATGGCAAGAGCTGCCCGCCGCCTCCAGACCGCCTGCCTCAACTTGGATTCCAACCTGCGCCTCTCGGAAAGCAGCTCCATCTGTTTGCTGGAGAAGCAGCTTCGGGAGAAAGTCCGGGAGATGATCCAGCTGCAGAGCCAGTGGGATGGAGAGAAAGCTGAATTGAACTCCAGGTTAGAAGAGCATTCGCAGGTGCCTCTGGTCTTTGGGGCGCACGCTTTTAAAGTGGGGTAAAAGTTTGCCCGTTGCTATATCCAGCGTGGGTGGCGCTGTGGTGTAAACCACTGAGCCTTGGGCTTTCCAATCAGAAGGTCGGTGGTTTGAATCCCCACGATTGGGTGAGCTCTCATTGTTCGGTCCCTGCTCCTGCCAACCTAGCAGTTTGAAAGCACGTCAAAGTGCAAGTAGATAAATGGGTACTGCTCCGGCGGGAAGGTAAACGGTGTTTCCGTGCGCTGCTCTGGTTTCGCCAGAAGCGGCTTAGTCATGCTGGCCACATGACCCGGAAAAACTGTCTGTGGACAAACGTCGGCTCCCTCGGTGAGATGAGTGCCGCAACCCCAGAATCATTCGATAATGGACTTAACTGTCAAGGGTCCTTTACCTTTAGCTTTATATCCAGCAGAATCAATCCACTGATTGCAATGGGCTTGTTAGTCAAGTCAAGTCAATGGATTTCAGTGCGTCCACCCTGAGTATGACCTATTAGACACAGCCCATCTCCCTGGATCCGTGAATCATGGCACAATAACGTGTTGTTACTGCTGTTATCAAAGGTGCATTTATATTCCACCTTTCCTCCGAAAACCTCAAGGTGGCGTACACACTTGTCTTCCTCTCCATTTTATCCTGACAACAACCACCCTGTGAAGTAGGTTAGGCTGAGAGACGGTGACTAGCCCAAGGACGTCCAGTGCTCTTCATGGCTGAGTGGGGATTTGCACTTCCTTCACACGGCATGTAGTTAAACTATGGAACTTGTGATGACCACCAACTTTAAAAGAGGATTGGACAAATTCACGGAGGACAAGGCTATTAACAGCTACTAAATCACAATGGCTGTGTTCTACCTCCACTGTCAGTTGCTGGGAATCACAGGTGGGCAGAGTGCTGTTGCATTCCTGTCCTACTTACGGGCTTCGCATGGGCAACTGGTTGGCCACTGTGAGAACAGGATGCTAAACTGGATGTGCCATTGGTCTGATCCAGCAGGGCTCCTCTTATATTCTTAGTCCCTCAGTTCCTAATCCAACACTCTAACCACCACACCACACTGGCTCTCTTAGAATGGAAGGCACTGATGCAAGCTGGCATGGTGGTGCCCAAGTTGAATAGCAAGGAGCATTTCGAGCCAGCATCCCCTTTAAGGTGGGTTCCTTGGAGATAGTAGTCCCCAAGCTGGATTCTCAAAGGGACTAGCTCCCTCAGGAACAAAGGCTTCACACTTCCCAGTTCTCAGTTGCAGTTCTCAGTTGCAAGCAATACCACTGGCAAGAAGTAATAGAGAGGCAATGGAGTGCTTGGTTCTAGCCCAGAGGACTACTCTTTGAGGCTATCTGCTCCTCGGGGAGTGGGGCAGAGCCTGTAAGGAATAGCCTGGTCCAGAGAGAATGTAAAGGCAAACTGGGACCTAGGAACTATTGGAAAACGATGTCTGCTCTTGTTCTCCATTGGTTCTTGATCTTGAATTGGCTCCACACCATCTGGATTCTTATTGACTGTTCTCTCCATCAACCCAAGACCTCTTGCTGAATCTGCTTTCTCCCAGTCTTTGTGTGAACTTATCCAGGACAATACATAGTGGGAAGGGAAGCCTTTCTGAAGCTACTTTCAGCTCTTAAAAATTGTTGTCAGCCTCTGACCATGTATCTTTTTAATGTGATGTGTGAATTGGTGGCTTAATGATCCCAAGAGTATGAAGAATTGAGTCCTTTGAGGTCATATGTTTTCACTCCTGATCAATCTGCCACCTACGTCTGGTTTGTGTCTTACAGGATTGCAGAGTTGGCCACGTTAGGAGATAAACTTAAAGAACAGAATGCAAAGAAAGAGAAGACCATCTCTGCCCTAAAAATGGACATTCAGAAATTGGTATACGTACCCACAAACCCCCCTTTCTGTCACTCTCTCAGGCAAACACACATAGCCTTACCGACATATACATCCTCACAAAAATGCATGGCCTAATACATACACACTGGCTTGCACTTCCACACACACCTGCCTTCTCATACTTTCTGTGCCCTTTCCCCATGTCCATTTCTGAGAAACTGCTTATCTTTGAACACTAGGAGGCCAGTAAGACTGGAGATCTAGAAGAGGTGAAGGACCTGAAAGAAGAAATCGAATATTTGCAACATAGCTTGAACAGCATCACAAAGGTGTGCGAAACGTTTACCTACCCTGTAATCCAGTTAAATTGCTATATATACATTCACAAGACGACTCTGACTCACTCTGTGTAATTTGATGGTAGACATCTAACTTGAGTAGAAATTGATGCTTGATTCACTAGGAAGTTCTTACACAAGCCCAGCTGAAATTAAAGGGTGCTATAGTGAGAGAGAAACCTATAGAACACCATCTGCTTTCTCTCTCACCACCACTATTTGTTGGTGGTACTCACCATCCTCCATTGGGCTTCTGGACATGCATCAGTGGTAGGCAGTCTGCAGCCATTTTGAACTTGAGCTAAGTTTGTTTTCCATCATTGGTGGCTGCCAGCAGTGTTAACTTACCCCAAATGTAAAGTCTCTATGCATAGACACAAACTTCTAGCCCGATCCAGACCCACTAAATCTCATAGACCTGTGATGGAATCTGCCAGGCCTCTTTAGCAGTCTCTTCTTACAACCATAGTCTCACAGAGTTAGGGTGGGGGATGTGGGGAACCCACTTAGTTCAACCCCAGTCTCATTATGGTATAATAACTTGTGATGGATTTGACTGGCATTCACTTCTTCTCAACCCTCCTCCTAGCTGGCTTTGTCTGAATCCAAGAGCACAGGACTCGGTTCCTTGGAAAGTACAAGAACCTCGTCAGAGGAAGACACCCTATGGCAGACCTCCCCTCTGCGCTCCAGCTCTCCCCACCGCCGGCGGGTATCACCATCCCGGGCACACCCTTCATCACTTCAGAATGCAGCACTGCAAGCAGTTCGTGCTGCTATCCAGAAATCACAGCAGCATGAGCAGGTTTGGATATCCTGAGTTTACGGTTATAAATCTGAGAGAGAGAGTACAGTGATACAGTCATCGAATGCTTCTACCTTACAGTCATTTCAAAATATGTATAAGACTCTAAATTTCACCGAGTATTGAAACCAGGAGGCGCTGCAACAATAGCCCCCCAGCTGCAGCGTCACTGCTGCTGCTTACTGGGAGGGGCGAGACAGTGAGGTTGGTGCTGTGCAGGTGCACCAAATCTGGCACTTTTGCTGCTTCACCCACACTGCCCCGACCTTGCTGGATTCCACCAAGAGAAATTGGCAACTCCTTCCACCATCCCCTGGAGCTCTTAGTGCACCAGTGTGGTGTAGTGGTTAAGAGCGGTAGACTCCTAATCTGGGGAACCGGGTTCGCGTCTCCGCTCCTCCACATGCAGCTGCTGGGTGACCTTGGGCCAGTTACACTTCTTTGAAGTCTCTCAGCCCCACTCACCCCACAGAGTGTTTGTTGTGGGGGAGGAAGGGAAAGGAGAATGTTAGCCGCTTTGAGACTCCTTAAAGGGAGTGAAAGGCGGAATATCAAATCCAAACTCTTCTTCTTCTTCTTCTACCTGCTGCCACAGGAACCCCGCCCCCGCCCCCCCCCCCACATCTTAGCCTTTGTCAGGGGAACAGCTGCAACACCCTTTTGCACTGGCTCTTAGTGTCCATATCCCTCGTGCATGCAGGCAGCATAGCCAAATGATGGAGCTCGGGAAGCCAGCTTTCAGAGATATGAATGCAATGCCTCTTCTGCACATTTTGGGTTTACCCAAACCACAGATTTCTGTATTTATTTACAAAATCCGGCTTCCCTGGCTATAGAGACTCAGCTCCTCAGCATCAGTGAAGATGTTGATCACAGCACTTGCCCACCTGTTAAATGGGGTATCCCCCCCCCCCGTGCATATCATGTTGTATGATGTGGAAGGGGTTTCCTGCTTGCTCCCTCTTTTTTTTTTTTAATGAACAGGAGTTGCGTGTGCAGCTGGAGTCTTGCCAGGATGCCCTGGGAACTGTCAAGAAGCAGCTCGCTGACTGCCAGCAGGAAGCGCAGGCAGCAAAACAGCGGCTGCAGGAAGAGAGGCAGGAATGTGAAGAGCTGACCCGGTCACTGGAGGATTGCAGGAGGGAACTGCAACGCTGGAAAGCCTCAGTGGAGGTGCTCGGAAGGTGAAAGAGGGAGCCTTCAGATCTGTTAATGCTTTTGAGTGACATGGCTCTGACTCAGTCCTTCAGGTGGTTAAGTAGATTGTGACCATCAAATAAGCATCTCAGAAAGGAAGCCATCCCCCTCTGTAGTGACACGTCACTGACTGGAAACTCCCTATGCCTTGCATCCCTTCACATCTGAGGAGGGTCCACAGCTCAGAGATAAGAGCATTTAGTTCCTGGCATCTCCAGGCTTGGCTGGGAAAGACTCCTAAAGAGCCACTGCTAGTCAGCGTAGACCAGCCTCTGCCAACCTGGTCCCCTCCAGATGTTTTGAATAGCAACTCCCACCAGCACCAGCCAGCACATCTGGAGGTGCCACAATGGCAAAAGCTGGTGTGTGTAGATTATACTGAACTAAATAGGCCAGCTGTGTGACTCAATATAAGGCAGCCTCCTGTGCTTACCTAAGGGCAGCACATTCATGATACAGTTTGACTTGGGTTGGTGGGTGGATGAGGAATATTGAACAACTCGCTTTTCCATAGTAACATAAAGGGGTCTCTTGTTTTGATGATGTGATTTCACACCTCTGCACCCATTTCTGTTGTGGTCGTCAGCCAAAGAGATGTAAAGTGATTCTTAAAGTGACGATGAAACAATGTCTTTGGGAATAACATGCATCAGCATTCGTTGCTGCCAAAGGTTATCAAATGCCTCTCCCCACTAGCCCCAACAGTATTACAGCGGTGTTATATATCTTGGACGCATATAAAAGGGTATCTGTGAAATTAATTTGTCCTAGGAAGGTCATTGGGTAGCATAGAATGGCACCTGCTCTATTGTTCCTTGTTGGGGATCTAAAAGAAGAACCTTTGTTGCATTTTGACAGGTTCCCCCTCCTTCCCCCTGTTTAAATTATTTGAAGGATTCACTAAATCAGCCTTCCCCTACCTGGTGCCCTCCAGATATTATTGGACTACAACTGGTTGGGGAAAGCTGCACTAAGTTGTATGAGAAGCGTACAAATACAATGGATGGATAGATGGAAAGACAGGCAGATTTGTTACAGCATATTTGAGTCTGGATTGCAGCATTCAGTACCCTGGCTTTTGACAGAGGGTCTGAATAGATGGCTTTTAGTTGCTTTGCACTATGTTTCTATGATTTTGTTCCCTGCCTCTGGAAAACTTTTTTTTCCTGTTCAAGGCCTTTGGTGGGGCAGGATTAATTGCCTTCCTCCTGCCTGCCCCTTCTCTGCAAGAAAGTAAGCCCACCTACTTGCAAAAGAGAAGTGGCGGTTGGTCACTAAAAGCATGTGGAGGAAGCAGAGCACGTATTTCTACCCCAAGACAAACTGGGGCCTGTTTTCAGGGTGCATTATCTTGACCCCCAGGATGCTCATATTTTGTCTGTTTTTTCACTCCTCAGAGAGAAGGAGGCCGCAGAAATGGCAGTGGAAAGCCTGAATCAGCAGCTCGATTCCTCCCATCTGGAGGTGGAACGGCTGAAGACTATGAATGGAGAGCTGCAGAGACAGCGAAAACTCCTGGAAGAACAGAAGGAGGATGTCATTAAGGAAAGGGAGAGAACGAAGAAGGAGCTGGAGCGGGGGTGAGATGCTGCGGTTGTGTCCCTAGTGCTTTGATGCACAAGGCAATCCTGCTCTCTGTGCTGGTCTTCAAAGACATGGCATGACTTTTCCAGATTCTCACACTTGGGCAGATAGATAGCCTTTGCTAATAATGTTGCGCGTAGTTCGTGTGAATTATCAGTGCTGCAAGTCATGATATTCTGCCTTAAAAGCAGTGAGCCTCTGCGTGCCAGTTGCCAGGGAACAAGAAGGATGTGGTCTTGAAAGATAGCTGTAATAATGGAAATAAAAAATTGAACCCCTACGACATTAATTGGCATCCCAAGGTGTATCGGCAACAATGAGTTAAGCGTAATCTGGCTTGGTTGGTGCAAGGCATAGTTAGACCTTTTCTTCTTCCTCAGGCAAAGATCCCTGGAGCAGCTTGAGGAAAGGATGTCTGCCCTGAAGAAAGAGCTGGTGACAGTCAAGGAGTCTTTGAACCAAGCCATGCTGGAGAAGGATATGCTAGAGAGTGCGAAGGAAGGCTTGAGCGGAGCACTTTCCAAAGTAAGGGTGGCCAGAAGGCACATTCCATATGCCAAATAACTCTCCTCCTGTCTGTTGCCCTAACTGAGGATATTGTCCTCTCCCTTTATGTTTCTAACTATTGCTGACATGGCCCCCAACCCCCCAGCATCTATTTGCTTTTCTAGGAAACAAAAATCTTGACTTTTCTATATGTGAAGTAATTACATATAGCATTGTAAAAGCTATAAAAGGATTTTATCACGCATAGTCTTGTGTAGTCAGATGGGAAAGGAAGCCAATTAAAGAAAAGAGGCGACAGCCTTAAGAACAAAGTATGGGATTGTCCAAAGTCAAGGATAGGAACAGGGAGCGGCTAAGTCCAGAGGTTGTGTAAAAGCAGGACTTGACTGGCAGCAAGTACAGAGACTTAGGAGGCAAAGGTACAAAGCACAAGTTGTAAAACCTTTACTGTTTTTGTATGTTTCTTGTTTAGCCACCTTGAACTTTTCAGGAAATGTGTTTTTAATCATCATTAATTCAGTTTATTAGCCACCCCATAATAAGAGTTACCTGGGCAACATGCAAAGTAATAATAACAGCAACTTAGTGCAACTGGTAGCCTGTCGCTGTCCACTTCTAGCACTAGGGAGTCTGGAGGGAGAGGCTAGTACTGTCACACTAGGCTAAGGCCATAGATCTGTAATGGTTGGGTTCCAAGGTTTTATGGAAAAGCCCCTTGCCAAAAGTCTCGGGAGCTTGGTTTATTGCAAAGACATGCCAGGCAGAAAGGCACAGTGCCCTTTTACTCTGGAAAATGTCACCGAATATTTGCTTTCCGCGTGGGCTTCTATTAGTGCCTGGTATGGAGGAAGGGGAAAGAGAATGAATGTAAAATCATAGCTGCTGTATCTTGATAGCCATAGCCGTCAACTTACAGATTTGAAAATAAGGGACCAGCAGCCTCGAAAATAAGAGATCAGCAGCCAAAATAAGGGATTTTAGTCAATCAGCAGCCAAACGAAGCCTCAAGTGGTGGTTCCCACAGCGCAGCAACCCAGCAAAGGGGATACAGCAAGGAAAACCACCATCACCTCTCCGCTAGGAAGCGCTGAGCAAAGGCGAGTCCCCAGGCAACGCAGCCGATTTGATTGGCACAAGGCATGCAAGCTCCACCCCCCAGTCGTTCTTAGACTCCTTATTGGGTGACCAATGCAGCCGGCAGGGAGGGAGGGAGAGGAGCTGCTTCCTTTGAAACCTGGGAAATTTAAGGGACATCAACAATCCGGGACAGCATCGGAAAACGGCGCTGGGATAAAGGAGTTTCCTGTCAAATAAGGGACGGTTGACAGCTATGCTTGATAGCCAGTGCTGACAGTTGACTGTGAATCCCAGAGACTTAGCCAGGAGGGCAGCATTACTGAGTCTGAGACAGTCCAGCACTCTAGAAGAACCAAATTTCATTCCTGACAGCTTTGGTCCCTTATGTTTTAAGGGGAAAGCAGAACTGTGGGTGAGGTGCCATTGCATGCCATCACATCATCAGGACTTGATATTTGAAAACAGTAAACTGTGTGCTAAGTTTAATCTCTTTTCTTGGAAATAATGTGCCTGCCAAGGCCATGGTCCAATAAAGTGTTAGGGCAGGCCCTGAATGAGTAACTATTTTGGTAAAACACTCTTGTGAACACTGCCCTAGCAGCTCAGATTGGCTCTGCTGAAGTGAGTAGCAGATCTCTTTGCCACCCTCACTTTGGCTAGAATGAACTTTCAGGGGGGAAACTATATTTTCCTAACATAATATTGCCTGGTTATGTAATGAACTTGATCTTAAAAAGAAAAATAGTGTTAACTTTTGTATGCACAAATGCTAAGGATTCCCTCTTCTCTTTCTTACTTTCAGGGTGTGTTTCTTTGTGTGTGTTTTAAAGGCACTGACTGGTATTAAATTGAATGTGGAATGGATAAATAGATCCTTTTAAAAAAGTGTGGCACAAGCCATATACAGATATAGATATATTTAACAAAGACAAAACCTCAAGGATAGATTTTTCAAATGTGGCAAAAGAGAGGAGGACCTCAGACCACTACATAATGGATAGTGGGTATTTATTCTTTCAGGTTTGAAGTATAAGTCTCTTGGCCATAAAGGCTTAAAACATTCACTTTTGTTTTCCTGCTATTAATCCCCAAGCTGTAGTAATATAGTTTAAAAGTGCCTGAACATATGCAAATATCAAATATTTTGCCCATGCAAAATTTACATGGACAGCAACTTCAGACCAAAAATAATATATCTCACTGGACATGTCGACATCATATGCCTCAACAAGGCCCTTTTAGCATTACGCTTCCAGCATCTATCTGGATTGGACCGTGTCTTCCTGTACAACTGTTGTGGAGACTAGTATTCATGAAACACCTTTTTGGGGGCGGCAGGCTCAGTCTCAATTTCAAATCTAGAGAAATTTTCAGGACAGACTCTAAAGCAGTTTTCCATTATCTGGATTTTATAGCACATTCTAATTACCTATTCCACAACTCTCCCAAGTTCCTAAAATCTACTTTATAAAGGTCCAATAAGCAGTTTTAAGCAGCATTCATGGATTTAGCTTTCTGGGAAGATCCAATAATTTTATCTAACCATTTAGGAGATTCTGAAGCACCCAAGCCACACAGTCCACAAATAGACACCAAAAGATGCAATTGAAGATGCTGCCTTTCAGCACTCAGTAAATGATATTTAAACAGCAATATAAAAGACGACAACCAAAATGCCGTCCAGCTGATTTAATGTATAAATTTCACAACCAACCCATTTCTTCCACGGAAAAGGCTGCCTATCTATCATCAAATCTGGATTACCCCATAAAGTTAGTGTATCTGAAGAAGTGTGCATGCACACGAAAGCTCATACCAAGAACTAACTTAGTTGGTCTTTAAGGTGCTACTGGAAGAATTTTTTTTTGTTTTGCCCATAAAGTTAATTAGGCATGAGTTTATGGATCTCTGTTCCCTAAAGCATAGCTTCTCATCTGAGGCACCATTGCTATGCCTTGAAGGGCAAGCAGCCTGGAGTTGGAGGTGAAATTCAGTATCTCAATTTCCTCCTCAGGTTAAAGCCACCAATGCTAACCTTGAGCTCTCCATACACAAGATGAAATCGGAAGAAGCTGTGCTGAGAGACTCGTTAGCCAAGATGGGTGCTCTGAACGAAGGACTGGCTCATGACAAAGTCAGCCTCAACCGCATAATTCTACAGGTAACAAAGACAGCCAGGGTGTAGCAGAGGGTGTAGCTAAGTGTAGCCACTGCTTATGTGAGCATGTAGGCACAGAGAGCCCTACCATTGGGCAAGTGGAGTCAACTACCTCTGGCAGAGGATTTGAGCCAGCTTTAATTGTGGTGGCGGGTGAGATAACAGATTGTACCCCGGTATAACAATCACCTTAAGGGCTACAAACAGCATGCTGCAAATGATTTAGCAGAGCCCAAGATTGAAAATTATCACTTCTAGTTGTGTTTGGAAGATGGCAGGAATCTGCTGT
The DNA here is from genome assembly GCF_964234715.1 of Podarcis melisellensis. Taxonomy (NCBI): domain Eukaryota; kingdom Metazoa; phylum Chordata; class Lepidosauria; order Squamata; family Lacertidae; genus Podarcis; species Podarcis melisellensis. Next base: position 35,372,411 of record NC_138537.1, read on the forward strand.
GAACCTTTGAGCTGTGCTGTCTCTGCCTTATGACAGAATGAGAGTTAAACTAAAGGAGAATATACCGGTAATTGAATCTCTCATTAGTGTAAAATGTAAAAAACAACTGCCTACAAGGTGTGGGGAGGAGTAGGGATCTTGAATTGGGACTTGGTTGCTGGGAGAGGGTCTGTTACCCTCTCTCCCCCATTCACAATGCCAACATACCTGTGAAAACTCCCTGAAGCTATTGTTTATCCTGTTAGTATAGCATTTTTGTATGATACTGTACGTTTTCCCTAATAGGGCAAACAGCAACTGCGGAAGGGGAGTGATTATCAGGAAAACAGTGTATGTGTTGGAGAGAACTAATTCTCTCCTCCCTTAGTACCAGGGTCCCAGTCCAACACACAGACACACCACCATCACTTTCTACAAAAGTGTAAAAATATGGAAGATCCAATAATGTACTTCTGTTGTCTCATCTTCTTTGGCCCTGTCAGCTGCAAATTCGAAAACAAAATACAACTGCCCTGAGTCCTAGTCTAAGTTTTTTTTTATCCTAAAACTGTGGTAGCCATATCCTGGAAGAACATGCCCTGAATCCCGGTTTGCCTGTCAGTCCCTGAGTGTCCCTTGCTCAGAGCAAACAAAGCTCTCCTCAGTGGTTTCGCTGGCTGCCAAAATGCACACTTTCCTGTCAGCCTCTTTAAACCCATGGTGTGCCAGAAAGCTTTCGGCCTCATGAGCACCATCATCCCTGCAGGGCTTGTAACCGCCAAGAGCTTGTAACTTGCAGTGAGGCCTGAAATGGGGGGGACTCAAGAGTGCTCACACACTCCACAGCTTATGCCAACAGCATTTATAACTTCCGGAAGACTTCAAGCATGCGATTGCTGCCTAATGGAAGCTTGTAAGCTGCCTACAACAAGCGCATGGGAAAATTCACCCAAGCACGGCTATCGTAGCCTTCAAGACTGTGCCCTCATTGAAGCGCCTGCTCCATTTGGGGAGAAAGTAAAGCTAAACCTTTCCTGTCACCATTGATTTGTGCAAGTGGGGGGGAGCAGGTAAGGAAGGAAAGCAAAAGAAAACCTAAGGAAAACCCGGAGTCCAGAATTACCCCCAAAGTTTCTGCACGGTTGAAACTGTGAATCAGAAACTGATCTGGCTTAAGTGGATCAACTTTACCAGAAGGTCATTTTGATATGTCCACTGGAGTACAGTATGTGAGCAAAACCAGACCCAAACAGAGGGAGCAGAATGAGAACTGATGGTAGGAGGTTTGGTTCAATCTAGATGTGCTTTTAATGGGCTGAATCCAATTAATGTGCATATTTTTAAAATTGTGAATAGCAACTCAAGACACACACACAAAGACACTGCAGAGAATGGGGAGGCATCCTTCCTTCCTTCAAACAGCAGCTTGGGAAGCCAATTTTCATTTAGACTACAAGTGGAGAAGGCTAAACCCTTCCCGTATCTTGTGGTCTCACTGCTGATTGCCCTTCTTCCCCTGCCCCGTGACTGTCGTTTAGGTTTTCTAAAATGTGTTAATTGCACTCACACAATTTATGTCACATTTAGGCCTCATTTGCATGTCACCTCAAACAATAATTAAACTAAACTTATGGTTTAAAGGTGAATGCTGGTGCACACTGCTGAAACTGCAGGCATTTTGCTTCACTCCTTCTGTTGGCACACTGCCATAACGTATATCTGAACTCATGAGTTGTTTCCCCCCAAACAAACTACAAGTAGGGGTGTTGGAAAATTCTGGTGAAAACTGAAAAAGAAGCGGAAATTGATGCAGTCCACACATTTTGTTTGTGGTCAGGGATGGAATTCTGTCAAGTGAGTCTGATCAGTATTGGTTCGCATTGTGTTGCTTTTCTAACTCTGCAAATGGTATGCAATGAATGACTTTTTTTAAAAGAAAAAAGCATTGTTTTGACATTTCCTTTACATTGAAATGAATGTAAGTTCCATAAATACTTATGTAAACTTATATAACTTATGTTAAATACTGGTCTGCGAAACAAATAATTGCATTGAAAAAGAAATGGCGCTGATTCTGACAAGCACAAGTTGGAATGGCAACCACTGCTTTCTTATAGCTCTGCCCATGAGCTGTAAGCCAAGAGCAAACATTGTTTACAATTCATGCTTTGTTTGGAGAGAAATAAGCCACAAGCCTGGGTTTGGACATAACGCTAAGCCAGACCATGGGTTAGCTCCTGTCAACGCGGCAGGAGAAGGAGGAGAGAAGAGTCATGATGTCAGCGGTGTGTGTACGACTACACTGTGTGTTCTCCTTTAAATCAATGTTTAGTTTGAAGAGATGTGCAAAAAAGGTAGAGGACCTCTGACAGTTAAGTTCAGTCACAGATGACTCTGGGGTTGCGGCGCTCATCTCGCTTTAGAGGCTGCGTTTGTCCGCACAGTTTTTCCAGGTCATGTGGCCAGCATGACTAAGCTGCTTCTGGCGCAACAGAACACTGAACCAGAGCAGCGCACGGAAACGCCATTTACCTTCCCCTCAGAGCTGTACGTATTTATCTACTTGCACTTTTTGGCATGCTTTCAAACTGCTAGGTTGGCAGGAGCTGGGACCGAGCAACGAGAGCTCACCCCGTCGCGGGGATTCGAACTGCCGACCTTCGGATCTGCAAGCCCAAGAGGCTCAGTGGTTTAGACCACAGCGCCACCCATGTCCCAGAGCTGTGCAAGCTAGACCATAATTTGGTCCTTAGAATCTCTGTGTTGGAGGGGAGAAATGGCAAAAAAAGGAGCTATTGTTCTATTTTTACACTTGAAACGTAATTAGATTTTTCCCAAGTTGGTTTTTACCACAAATGCAAAAGCAAAATAACCCCCCCTCCAATTGACCAGAATATACATTTGAATAACAGAAGGCGCTCCTCCCATTTTCTCTTCTTTGCTAATGATTGCACATTCAAATTCAACAATAAATCCAGGGGCCGTGTGTGAAAGTGCCATAAGGATGCATCCTCGTTCCCTTTCTGCCAAGGCTAGCACACCTTTTGTTTTCCTGCTGGATCATCTCCCCCTGCCCCTTCTAGAGCCTGCAAACCCCCGTCTTTCCTCTTGTTGTGCAGCTTGAAGAGGAGAAGAGCAGGCTTTCAAATAGGAAGCGGGAGCTGGAACAAGAGCAAGCCGGTTGGCGTGAGCAGCTGGCGCACTTGGAGCAAGAACTGATGCACACGAGGGCAGAGAAGCAGGGGCTGGAACAGAGCTGCAAGGCCTCAGAAGAGAAGCAGGAGAGACTGGAAGGGGAAGTGGCCTCGCTCCACAGGGAGAGAATCCAGTTTCAGGACCAAATAATGCAGGTATGAAACAGAGGGCAGAACACAGTACCTTTTCATTGCCTCAGGATACAGTAAGGATGTGAATAAGAGAGGACTTGGGATAATTTTTGTCTTCCTGGTTGAGTACTCTGCTGGGGAGGGGACAAATGGGGCATGATAGATCACTAAGTCTTTTCTGTTGCAGCCAAACATGAGATTTGGAGTAATTTATGTGAATTACAAAAACTTGGCCCTTTGGTTGCTTTCCTGGTTGCAAAAGTTGTGGGAAGTGGGAGTGCATCACTTGGCATTCCCCACCCCCCCACCCCGCAACCCCAATGATTGCTAACATATTGGTTTGGCAGGTTTGATCTGTTGGAAATGCGGAGGTTTGATGTGTTGAAAGCATTATACAGTATTGCATTTCAGTTGCCAATTTAGCTCTGATCACAGTAGAGATATAACTTGTGCTCGAGCGTTATTGTGCTTGGATCTGTTACTCCGATATAAAAAGACTTTTATAAATAAATATAAGAATATAATATGAGAAAGGTTCCAGTGAGAAACGCCACTTGTTGATTCAGATGGTTGCTCATAATAACTAGGTTGGCCCTGACACAAGAGGGCATCTTGGCGATACACTCGGCAAAGCTTCTGCAATACAGTTGATCCAAACAAACTATTTTGGGATTCCTGTCCAGAAGAACCACTGAGTTCAGAGGCTGTCCTAAGCACACTCAGCCCAAGGATGGCTGGTAGTTAATTCTTTATTGACAAAGACGGCTGGTGACAAAGCACACACTTATGGTAGGTCCTAAGGTGCACAGAGAAAACACACACACTTCTGCCGACTTCAGTAGTGATGGGAAGTTTTGCTTCTGCACATGACTCTGGCAAACTGTTCTAAGCTGAAGCATTCCTTCCTCACCCTAGAATGTTCTGGCTTCCCCTCCCCAGGCTGGTGTTCTGAGCTAGACTGGTGGAGCAACAGCATAACCACACCTCCACCTGACCTTAAGGACCGGCATCTGATGGGGCGAGCACAAGCAACCTGCGACTTCTCATACACTCCTGCCCTTACTCCAGTCCCAGTTCCTGACCTGTGTCATTCACCCTCTCTTCTCTTTCTGTGGTGGAGGGTGGGGTGATTAAAATAAAATAAAAAATCAATCCTCCTGTCAGACTGGGAATATCCCCTCATTCACACAGTTTAGGATATTCCACCATTCTTCGGTAGAGTTTCTTTTCTTTCAGAAAAGTAAGTGGCTCACATATATGTCAAACAAAGCTTTAATAATAAAGAAAATAACATACTATCTGAGAGAAACATCATGAGGCAAGAATGACAGTTGGCCTCTCTAACTGAACTAAACTGGACACCTGAAGGGAGGGGCTGATTCCGGAGCACAACACAAAAGCTCCGCCCACCAGATGGCAGGCATTCTACTATTCAAATTAGGCCCCTGTGTTTTTTTAACACAGTGTCCTTCTTCTCAGACTCTTCCCTCCCTCCAGCCCTGAGTGCTGCCTCACAGGAGGCACCGAACCTCATAAATTGCTGTTCCTTTCCCCTGGGGCAGCCTCTGACCCTGTGGCATCTGCCACGCACTCCTCAGCACCCTGCCAGTCCCTGACAGAGGCACAGCTCTGCCAAACTACTGCCCTTAAGAGGAGTGGTTTATATCAGGGATGGAAAGCTGGTGGTTCTCCATACATTGTTAGATGACAACTCCTCAGCCATCGTCTTTGACCACTGAGTGGAAGGACTGTAGCTCAATGGTCCAGCTACTATGTTGCATGCAGAATAACTCAGGTTCAGGCCCCAGCATCTCCAGGTCACTGTGGAAGAGAGAACACTCTCTGAAATCCTGAAAAGCTTCTGCCAGTCAGTGTAGGCAGGCCTGAGCCTGATGGATCAGTGTTCTGACTCAGTAGAAGGAGGTTTCCTATGTTCCATGCTGCCCAGGGCTGATGGTAGTCTAACAACACTTGGAGAAGCCGCCCCAGTTTACAGGGTTGTGTAGCCAGGATCCTAATTAGGCTCTTAATTTCCTGCTCTTACTCTCTCACACACTTCCTCTGCTTTTTGCCAGCTGAACAGCCAGAAGCAAACTCTAGGTGAGCAGCTGGCCCAGAGCCACCAAGAGATGGAGATGCAAGCAGACTCCTTGCTCTGTACGCTGCAGGAGAAGGAAGACATGGCTAAGGAAAAGGCACAGGTGGTTGTGGAGCTCACTTCTCTGGAGAGGCACAGGAAGTTGTTAACAGAGGAGACAGATGCTCTCAGGTAATGCCCAGTGGCTATGAAACAACTGGTGGTCTCCTGAAGACTGGCTTGCAAATTAACTTAAGAGAAGGGTGGCATGAGGCAAAGTCATGCAACCTAAGCCAGTAAGCCTTGCTTCACCCCTGTTTTAAAGCGTAAGCCTGTGGATATGCTTCACTTGTACACCATACCATAGTTTGTAACAGGCTCAGTGTCTTGGTTTCAGCCTTGCTTTTTGTTTCAGTCAAATATATATTTTCCCTTTTCCCTTCTGGCCTGTCCAGGCAGCAGCTGCCTATGCCCCTCTGTTCGGTGTTTCTGCGCTAAATGAGAAGCACAGGAAGCTAGCTAAGTGTAAACCTGCAGGCAGGTGCCCTTTTATTTGTTGCACATTTCCTGGTCTCTGGACTTCCTGTGGATGGGCAGGGCTGGCAGAGTACCTGTGGTGGATGGGGATCATTGGTGCCAACAAGCTTTCTGGGGTAGTGGATAAATAGATGCCTGTAGAATCCAGGCATTGACAGCTTAATTGACTGGCCTTGATTATTTCCTGATGTGCTTTAGAGTGGAGAAGGAGTCCCTGGAAACCAGCCTTTTTGAGGCACAAGAACTGGCAGCACAGCTGGAAGCTCGCAAGGAACAACTAGAAGGAGAGAACCAAGGCATCAAGCTTGCCAGAAAGGCTCTTCAAGGTATAGTACACACATTATTCAGTCTGATTCAGAACTCCATGGAATCTTCCTTTTAAATTATTAAGGTGTGCACAAACCATACATTGAAAGCACATGGCTTCCCCCAAAGAATTCTGGGAACTAGTTTGTTAAGAGTGTTGGGAAGCATAGCTCTGTAAAAGGTAAAATACAGTTCCTAGGAGTCTTTGAAGAAGACATGTGCTTTAAACGTATGGTATGTATACAGCCATTGTTAAGTGGTTGGGATACCACTGAAAGTGCCCAATAATTTTTTTAAAAAAACCACCTCACCTGTTATCTGACTATACCTGACTATACCTGAGTATACAGGCAGCCCTGTTCAGGGAAGTTTTTAATGTGTGACATTTTAATGTATCCTTAATCTTTGTTGGAAACCTCTCAGCATGCCTGGGGAAACCCAGCCAGATGGGTGGGGTACAAATAATAAATTATTATTATTATATAACTGGTTATTGGTGACACACGTTCAAATTACCATTTAACATAATTTTGCATCAAAATCAGCCAATGAATAGGTTTCCAGACTTACTTGTTTTATCCTATCTTTTTGTGATGGCTGTTTTTTGTGAAACCTGTTCAACTTGGTTAAAGCCACATATATAAATCCAGATGCGATAAAACATATCAGTGCAAAAATACAATTTATAAAAATGATATTTTATAAAAAGCAATGTGGGTGCAAGAGACTTTTAAAGCCGCTTTCTTAAAAAATGACAGCAATGAAGCTGAAAGAACTGCTTGCTGAATTGTGCCCTCTGTTGAAGAAACAGTTTGTTGTCACAGCCTATACTGAAGAGTTGCCCATTTATCTGTCCTGGATGGTGTTTGTTTTCTTTCATTAGTGGAATTGGGAAAAGCCCAGCATGAACTTGAGCTTCGGGAAACCACACTGAGGCGAGAAATAGAGATGTTGAAGCTCCAGATAACTGAGGAGCAACAAGGGTTCCAGCAGGTCATAAAGAACCAGAAGCTGGGTTTTGAGGAGGACCTCGAGCGCCTCAGAAAAGAGAAGGTCAGTGCTGAAGACTCCTAACTCTTATGCAGCCAAATTCTTCAGTCCAGTGTCAGTGATGGTTGAAATGAGTGAAGGCTGGGTACTAGAAAATTGCCATGTCCACTAACCAAATCCAGTTCTAGTGTTCAATAGTAAGTCACTTTTATTGTTGTTAGAGTAATAAGAGGGTTCTGCATGACTCCAGGCTGTTATTATTTTGTGGGAGGGACTTGAGTGCATACTGGATATTTAGGTATGTACAATTCAAGTAGATTAAAGTGCTCTGTCAACCTGTCTGATTATTGCTGTTTGCCCACTCCAGTCTAGTTGTCTAGCAGCTCCCAACATGCTAATGTTAATAATAAATAATAATATGGTGGTGGTGAAGCTAGCAACCATTGGTGCTGAGAGAGAGACTGTATAACTGTTCTTTCTCCTCGATACTGTGAGTTGTTGTGGTATCAAGACTACTTGAGATGATAGGAGCTGATTTCCAAGCACATCACAAGTTGTATACATATATTGAATGAGTTGTGAAGAACACTCATGTGGTATAAATTTGAATGTGGTATAAATTTGAATGCTTCCTTCATAATACCCGTTAATAAGGAGTAGCTCTTTTCCTAGTAATAACAGTGTTGAGCAGTGGTGTAGTATAATGGCTGGTACTTGAATAGGGAAACATGGTTTCAAATTTCTCCTCAGCCATGACAATGCACTAGTCATTGTATCTCAGCTTAAACTACCTGAAATGGTTCTTGTGAGAATATAAACGGAAGGGAAACTACCCTGAGGTCCTTGAAGAAATGATGAAATGTGTTAATAATAATACTTAACATTTATAAGGGAGGCGCAGGTGCCAGAAGCGGTTTAGTCATGCTGGCCACATTATACGGAAAGCTGTCTGTAGACAAACGCTGGCTCCCTCAGCCTGAAAGTGAGATGAGCGCTGCACCCTGTTGTTGCCTTTGACTGAACTTAAACATCCAGGGGTCCTTTACCTTTATCTTATATACCTGTATATAGGCAGCTATGATTTCTACATAGGTATGGCCTTTATACCTGTCAAATAGGTATGGCCTTTATACCTTTATACCTGTCAAATATACATGTGTATTAAATGATTCAAACTGGATTCTAATTACAGGATGTACCACATTTGGGTGGTTTCCTTTTCACTGGAGTCCTATTAGCCTCTGTCATGGTTTCTTTGAACTGCTTTGAATATGTTTCAGACTGGAAGTCTTAGGCAGGCACTGGAGATAGGGATTTGGTTGCAAGGAACTTGCTTGTGTTCAACACCAATAGGAGCATTGCTAGGTGCTTAAAAGACTCAGGGCAAAAGGCTACAGACACAACTCTGAATAACATGTGAATATGCTAATATATATGTACAGATGCAAATGTAGAATTTAAATGTCACACTAGGAAAGCCAACAAATTTCCAATCAAAATAAGCCCAGATAAATCATTCCATTAATTTGGATCCTAGCCCCAATCAGTTCCTCTTCATTTCTCCCAATTAATCCTGCTCCAAATTAATTCAATTCCCATTCAATTCCCCCTCTTCTCTAGATAATTTATTCCCACAAAATTAAATAATATCCTGCTCAGTTAACTAAGATCACTCCTGTTCAATTTCTCCCAAATTCACTATCTGCCAGAAACACTCAGTACATTTAGAAAAAGTTTGGGTGGGGGTGCCCCATGATCCCATTCTTGCAACACCCCTGGATACTAGTGTTATGTACTGAGTTGAATAGGATCCAAAATGCAGCAGTCTGATTGGTCCTAGAACAATAGGATTCAGAATACAGCAGTCTGATTGGTCCTAGAACAATGCAGCAGTATGATTGGTCTGCAGGAGCCACCTAATCCAGCTCCAGATGGAAGTGAATCCACAACCTGATTGGCCTACAGGAGAATTCTGGAATTAGCCAATCACGAGCAGCCCATTGTGTAAATAACGTATATAAAGCAGATACTTTGGGGGAACTTTCATTCCTCCTCACCACTATGAGCTGAATAAAGAGCATGAAATCCACTCTCGACTCCGAGCATATTTCAACTAGTTTACCTGATAACTTCCTGCTCTGCTGACACCAGGAGGCCCTGCATCTGGCATTGATTGAGGAGAAAGACGAGGCTGTGCATCATCTTCAGCAAGAGAAGGAAGAACTGGCATCCAAGCATGAAGCTGAAAAAAGGGAGTTCATGGAGGAGATCCTCTCTTTGCAGCAGAACCGGGATGAAAGCCTCCTCCTGCTAGAGAATGAAAAACAGAAGGTGAGAAGAGAGTAACATTAGTCGGAAGGAAGCTACCTGCTTTCAAGCCATGGTTTAGCTTAGCGTGAGGTATGAACCAGGCCACTGTCTGTGTAACACTACTGCCACAGCTCTAACCATTGTGCCCAGCCAGCATGGATAATGGTTAGGGTTGTTGGAGTTGGGAACAGGAGCCTAAAGGATCACATGTGTTTCCCTCTTGAGCCCATGTATTTTATTTCTTGGTATAGGTGGCGATGTGGGTTAAACCACAGAGCCTAGGATTTGCCAATCAGAAGGTCGGCAGTTCAAATCCCCTCGATGGGGTGAGCTCCCATTGCTCGGTCCCTGCTTCTGCCAACCTAGCAGTTTGAAAGCACGTCAAAGTGCAAGTAGATAAATAGGTACCGCTCCAGCGGGAAGGTAAACGGCGTTTCTGTGCGCTGCTCTGGTTCGCCAGAAGAGGCTTAGTCATGCTGTACACCGGCTCCCTCAGCCAATAAAGCGAGATGAGCGCCACAACCCCAGAGTCGGCCACGACTGGACCTAATGGTCAGGGGTCCCTTTACCTTTACCTTTACGGTGGTACCTCGGGTTAAGTACTTAATTCATTCCAGAGGTCTGTTCTTAACCTGAAACTGATCTTAACCTGAAGCACCACTTTAGCTAATGGGACCTCCTCCTGCTGCCGCGCCGCCGCAGCATGTTTTCTGTTCTCACCCTGAAGCAAAGTTCTTAACCTGAGGTACTATTTCTGGATTAGCGGAGTCTGTAACCTGAAGCGTATGTAACCTGAAGCGTACGTAACCCGAGGTACCACGGTATGAGCCATCCTTAGGACTCGTGTTATGGGGTGCCCAACAAATGCTAATAATAAATTATAAAAATTTCCAGGACATTATGAATATTGTTTACATATGTGAGGGCTTCCTTTCTACCTCCAGGCTTTGTCCAAGAAGGAAGCAGAGAAGAATATCCTTTTAGAAAAGCTCAGTGAGTCACAACGCGAACTCACAGTTGCCAGGTCAGAGTTTGACCGGGTGAAGCTGGAAGCTCTGAACCGCCAGGAGCAAGACAAGGTGAACTCTGGGCTTTGTGATATTTTTTTCATGGCAGGGAATGCAAATACTGAAATGCCTAGCATGATAGTGGTAGGGTATTGCCATCTCCTGAAGTTCCTAACTCAGCCTATGATCAACTGACAATTAAGAGAAGGAATGAAACATACCTGCAGGAAAATAAAATAAAAAATACGTTTACTTCTAACAGAAATATAAACAGAAAAGGGGAAATGGAACTTTATGGGGTCATAAGCAAGACTTTGTGCTTGAACATGCAGCACTGCAAGGAACCCAGAAATAGATTACCACGTCTCTTTTCCCTCAGCTGCAGCTCTGTTATTAAGGATGTTGGAGAATGTTGATGAAAACAGATGCAGGATTAATATTACTGATGTTTGCTCCTTTACCCCATGCCTGGAACAGAAATCAACCCCACAAATATGATCAGTATTCACTGTTGTTGCTTTCAATCTACAAATGATATGTAATTAATTATGTCAAACCTTCCCCACCCCATTCTCATTCTGTTTTCTTTGCATTGGAATGTGGTAAACTAACATAATCACAATGTAATTTACATCATTGGCATAATTATTTTTTGTAAATTATGTAAGTTACATTATTTTGCCACAGTGAACAGTGAGACAAGCAACATAATTTTTGGCAGAAGGCAAACTGTAGTGGAGTGGAAAAAGTGCTACATGTGATGGATTCAGGGTGGAACTGAAGACGAGGCCTTATTACATCCTTAATTATCATATTCCTCCAAGGTCCCAACTCTGAAACACCCGTTAGCTTATGCAAGACATGACACTTAGATTCGCAGACAGTGTGGAGAATGGCATATATTGTCATTACTGTTACCAGTTTCTCAGCCATAGTGAGACCCCTCTGTTTATGCTTTGGTTTGCTAAAGGAATGCTCTACCCCATTTCCGCAGTGGTTAAACCCTTTATTATATAGTGGAACCTTGGTTCTCGAATGGCTTAGTTGATGAACAAATCAGCTCCTGAATGCCAAAAACCCGAAAGTAAGTGTTCCGGTTTTCAAACATTTTTCGGAAGCCAAACATCCAATGCGGCTGTTGGCTATTGTTTCTGGGGCACCTGCGCCAATCAGAGCCACACCTTAGTTTTTGAACATTTCAGGAGTCAAATGGACTTCTGAAACGGATTAAGTTCAAGAACCAAGGTTCCACTGTATATGGTCCTTCTGTGGTTAGAGGGTCCACCGTTTATTACCATTTATGTATAGCATGGATGTCCAACACATTGATCGCGATCTACTGGTTGATCCCTACGAGGATTTGGTAGATCGCGGTTGATCGCCGGCCTCCTTCCAGCCCTGCCCCCTCTCCCTGTGCCGGCCTCTATTGTTGCAACAGGGAAGCCGGAGTTTAGAAATGGAGGCTGTTATCTGGCCAGCAATTGTAAGGTTAGTGGCTGCTTCTGTTCCTGCCTCCCTCAGAAGAGCTGCACAGAAGTCCCTGACTGCCTAAAAAACATGTCATCTCTCCTCCTCAAGAAAAGCTCAGCCACTTTGACCTGAACCCCTAAAAAACGGGGGTAGATCACTGCCAGATTTTAATTTTGAAAGTAGATCTCTCAGGAGTTGGCCATCCTTGATGTATAGGGTAGGCACCATCAGTGAGTATGAGCAGCAAATGAAACTACACACACACACATCAATCCAACTGGGGGTTACTAGGAATGAAGACTCCCACTATGCATCTCCCAGTAAAGAGCTGTGAATGTTCTTTGCAGTGCTGAGAAGCCAGGTTGGCCTCTTCTGCTGTGCTGGCCACTACTGGTAGTGTCTACCTTCTTTGTCCGAATCTCATGAGAAGCCTTTTAGGGGAAGTGGTTCTCCCTCCATATCAGGCTAGAACAGGACAGCAGGGTTGCTCTGTGGGTGTTAATGAGGGGCAGAATAGTTTCTTGGGCACACTGTAGAATAAGAGGGAGGCTAAGCCTTGAGAAGGGGCCACTTCGGCTAGGAAAACAGCACGAGCAAAAATATTTTTTCACCTCCTTCCTAATCCCATTCAGAGGCATCCACAGCTGCCTTTAACATTAGGGCTTTTTTAATGTGGGAAATCTGATCATAGATATCCCACCATCTCATCTAGTTGTGTCCTCATTTTCCTTCCTTTTTTTAAAAAAAGAAATCTACAAGAGGAGATAGTTTTGCAGATGTGATGCTATCTACCCCAGTTGTTTCTGAGAAATTTGCAAAATAAAACAGCTGGTGCAGACTACCCCTGTGGTTGAGGGACATACAAGCCTTGGAGCATCAGATTACAGCTGCATCTAACTCAGTATATTGTCTGTGATGACCAACTGCAGTTCTTCAGGGTTTCAGACAAGAGCCTTTCCCAGTCCTACCTGGAGATGCTGAGGTTTGAACCTGGAGCGTTCTGCCTGAATGGCGTGTGCTCTGTGCCTGAGCTCTTTCTTTCACGTACTGAAACTCTGTACGTGAGTTTCTCTGGAAGGAGGGGGTGACCAATGGAGTTGTTGTATAGAGCACAAGGACACTCCTTGCCCACGATTTGCTTGACTCTGGCTTGCCCTGTCTCTCTCCATAATTTGTTTCCATAATGCACCACAAGATTTCCCCCTCCCCCTTTTCTTTTTTTTAATAGCTCAACGTGGGATTGTTTGGTTCTGCCTTTAAATAAAAAACACATTGGCAATATTAGCCGGGGCCCTATCGTATCTCTGGAGAGATCAGTTCACAAGCTCACAAGGCACAGCCTCCTAAGACCGAGCAAACAAATAGCACAACAAGGGTGAGAAACCCCCACCAGAACAAATTTGAAAAGCATTTCAGCTGGAAAGATTGACTGGGAACCAAAGGGAAGCCAGCTTTAAAACAAATAATTTCCCCAAAGGACTGTAAACAATAGCCCCACCCCAAACTTGTAGAGCAGCACAGAATGACAGGAATGGATGTGACCTGCCCTATCGCTGGGATTTATTGGCAAACTCTACCGTTCTGGTCCACCATCTCTAACCCGCCCTCGCGTCTGCTCACTCAACGGAACAGCTCTGAGCTGCACCGATGACTGTGATCCCTCTAAGACAGTGAGATTATGACTGATACAGTAAGCTGTTTTCTGGAGGGTCGTGCATGACAGGGAGATTCTTCCAAGCTGGGACAGAGTAGGGCGAGGCAGTGAATCCAAGCCAGACCCTCCCCCCTAGGGGCAGGGGATGTTGCAATTCATAGCTGGAAGCTGCATGGCTGTGTTCCATGCATGGTCCGATCTCTCTCCTCCTTGGAGAAGCTTGTGTGTGGCTTGCAACGCAGTGAGCAAGTTCCTGGCACCAGAAGAAAAGATCTTGCCCAAGAGCTTCTCATTTCCTGGAGCTCCCCCTCCCTGAATCCCCATTGGAGTTCCCTTCAGCCTAGATGGCAAAACAGAGCCTCACAAACTCAGCAAGGGAAGCAGGAATATCCTTGTTCCACTCTGGGAACGGCAGTCCCTGCCAGTGGCTTTTTTCCTGCCTCACAAGACAAGAGTGTAGGGATTTTGTCTTATTATTTCTACTTTTCCCAATTCTGTAGTAATCCTCTACTTCCCTGTTGCCTGAATCCCATTTTTTTAAAAAAGAGTGGACAATCACATTTTGGTGGGCCCAAAAGGTGAGCAGGTCTAGGAAGGAAGGAAGGAAGGAAGGAAGGAAAGAAAGAGAACTTCCCTGTTGTAGATGGATATTATGTTTATTTGGGACTGTATGCTCCTCACCTAGTCTGAATACTAATAGTAAAAGAAAATAAAAATAAAGGAGACTAACCAATCTTGGTCATTCAGTTCCATCTGGAGTCCAGAAGTCTCTGTGTTGGGCTACCAAACTCACCCCTCTGTTTGTTTAACAGCTTTGTCAGTGAAGTACAGAAACCTAACCTTTTGTTGTTTAATTTCATTGTACACAGGTTGTACATTGACAATAAAGGTATTATTAGCATTGATGCTCCTATGTGCCTCATGCCTTATAATTACATCAGAAGCATTCTTATGAGCATCATCCTCAATGACTTCTAGACTGGTGTCCTTTTGTCTCTTTCCAGCTCCACTTGTCCCATGATATACTATGCCTTTTACGATTTTATCAACAAAGACCCTTGTAGCTCCATGGAGACTAGCCCATTTATTGTGGCTTATGCCAGGACACACTTTAGCTGAAACAATAAAATAAACCTGCTAGTCTTTAAGGTGCCCCAAGGCACTCTGCTGTGTTTCCTGTAACAACTAACATGGCTTCCTAGCTAGAATTTGTCCTTTCCAATTAGTTACTAGAAGAGGTCCCAAGTCTAGAAACATTTCGTTTCATCGCCTACCATATACACAGTATCAGAATTAGGATGAGCAGTGGCGTTTCCTTATGCCTCCTCACAACAAATACTGTGGTAGAGTTGGCAAGCTGCACCCATTTTATAAATCAGATAAGTGAGCTTGAGAAAGTGTGGCTTGCCTACAAATGTCAGGTAAGGACATGGTGCTCACCTGGAATTTGAACCCCCAAATACCCATGGCCTATATGAAGGGGGTTTGTTTTTGGTTTAACTCTACTGTATATTATGGAGTTTTTATGTTAGGCAGATTTGCTTGCCTTGGAAATGGCTTAACTGAAGGGTCCAGAGTAGAGTCTTACCTTTGTAGCCTATATCCTGCAGCCAGGATTGGGCCAAAGTTTTGGAGTACTGCTGCTTTGGTAGCACTAGAGGGCACTCAGTATCCATAAGTCAATCCCCTACCTATTCAGAAAAACCCAATATGAGAATAGATATAAAAATATGAAAAATGTATAAGTGTAAGCCCACTGCACTATGATCCAGGAAACCATTGTGACAATTCATGTGATCAAGGAAGCAAAGAACATGGACAATATTTAACCAGGGGTATAGACAGTCCGAAAGTCTAGATTGGTCAGGGTTTTTTCTTTAATCTGCAGAGCAAGAGCAATTTTTTTTTTTGCTAGGTATGTTTGAATAATGAAAAGCATTTTGCAGGAAATTGAGGTGAGAGTAAGGAGATGGCCTTTGTAAAGTCTAGTAAACATTTAGAGAAGGAAAACACTCTCGTGCATTAAGCAATGTTAAAATATTTGAACAATAGTTGTAATAGAAGATTCCTATTCATTGACTGAACAGAACAAGTCATTAGATGCAAGGCCAGCATCAGTCACTGGGCATTTTAGCTTCACAGGAAGGTCTATGGCTCTGTGTTGCAGCACACACTTTGCCTGGAGATCCCAGATTCAGTTCCAGAGAACTGTAGCCAGAAACACCCTAGTAACCTACTACAACTCAGAGTATGAAATACTGGGCTACAGTGGCAGGGATGAATCTAGGTGTCCCTAGGATCCCTCATGCCCCTGGCAAGCAGCTGTTTCGGTGCCCCCCTCCTGAAGAAAATAACTTTCCTGCTTGCCTTTGTGCCATGATGCGAGAAGGATGGGAAGCTTCTGCGTTTGATCTTGCTGTGACAGCAGCGACGCATCACCACACATATTTACATCATACATTCCATAGTCTGATAGGTGATTTTTTTTGGGGGGGAGGCAGGCCTGTGCCCCTGGCATGGGCCAGTTTCACCAACCCCTAGGTACACCTCTGGACAAAGCACAGCTGCTTATTCCACAGCACTAATCTCCTGGGGTGCTATTTGTCAACCCGCTTCATGTCAAATAAATAGGCTATTCTCAGGCAGAGGTGGGGCAAGAGACTCCACCAAATCAGTTAAGCAGAAGAAGCAATTGTTGGCATCAGCCTGCACAGCTAAGGGTTAAACTGCCTGTTTCATTTTGGAAAAATGGCAAAGTCCCTTGACCAATCCTAATGCTACAGAATAGTGAGTGAATGTTAAACAAAGCAGAAGGGGGTAAGAAAAAGCTGTCTTGATATTGAAGCCATAATGTCTTTATTTGTCAAAAGACTCTCTCTCTCTCTCTCTCTCTCTCTCTCTCGTCTTAGAATACCTGCACTTCAGAATTAATCACTATGATACTGCACTGAAAAATAATTTCTGACCTGCACATAACACACTTCCTTTTGAGGAGAGATTCGTTCACACTTTTTCTTAGCTGATTTGTGGCAGCAACACATTGTGGGGAATGCATCTCTGGTGCTCCTCTGGAATAAGCAAGAAAGTATCTCTCCTAATGCTCGTAACTAATGCTTAGATGTGCAGCTACTGCTCTAAACCAAGAGCTGACATGACTCTTCTGGAGCCTGAATGGGAGACAAAGGAGAGAAGTGGGTACAGTATTTTAATTGGCAACCAAGTTCCAGATTGTCCAGTATCAGTCCCACTTAGATGTGGTCAACAGCTATAGCATTGCCTTTAATCCATCAGGGTTCCGTGTAAGTTGCAGGTGCCACCTCTGCCTCCATCCAAGGGATTTGAAACAAGGCCACTTTTAGCTGAAATGGGAGTCAGGCCTTACTGTTCATATACATCAATTGTGGCTCACAGTAGAGCGCATAGGGTGGTATTCAATGAAGACTTGTCCAGGCTTCTTTTTTGTGTTGTGTTTCTAGGTACAGATCCACACTTTAAAGCACTCAAGACCTGCACCTAGAAAGCGCAAGACAAAAGGTGTGTGGCTGAGCCCTTAGCTTTACTCAGAGTAAACCCATTGAAATAAATGGACCTGACATAGTCATGTTCAATATTTCAGTGGGTCTACTCTGAGTAAAACTTAGTTGAATACTATCCATAATCCATCCCTCGTCACCCCATTTATCATCCTAGAAATACTTTCTTACCTGATATTTGAGAGTAGCTCTATTGAATCTTCCTTTGAACACATCTCTTGGGCAAAGTCATTGTTTACACAAGCCATGCCTTAAGTTACGGTAATTTTCTGCTGCTCGTTATGTCATGACGTGCTGTATCTTTTTGAACTTCCACCTTCACAGGCTGCTGAATGATACAGCCTAATCAACTCAGTTCCAAAGATTCCCAGAAAAAGCATGACTGGTTTCAGCCCAGGGAGGAGCCATAGCTCATTGATAAAGTAGATGCTTTGAATGCAGAAGGTTTTAGGTTCAGACCCTGACATATTCAGTTAAAAGGGATCAGGCTGCAAGTGGTGGGAAAGTTCTCTGCTGGAGATCCAAGAGCCACTGCCACTTGGAGTAGATACTAGGCCAGAATGAACAAATGGGTCAGACTACATTCCTCTCTCTCTCTCGTTTCCACTAAAACTGATCTGAGATTGTACACCATTTCCTTAAATCTCAGCTTATTTCTTACCATAAGGTTGCAACAGCAAAAGATTGGTCTCCTGCTGCTGACCATTTCCTAACTTCCATGAAATGGTTTGGCTGTGCTTTCCTGTATCTTCTCTCTCTCTCTCATGCCAAGGACGTCATTTCCCATAAAGGAGACAAATGTTCCAATTAGCAGTCTTTTACTAGATGACTAATTTTCATGTCACAGTTGCTGTTGGTTTTGTGTGTGGCACTGGGAAGGAAGAAATACACAAACCATAAATTATAGCAGGCAGGGTGTTTTTGCGTTTCCCTTTTATTGACCCCCTACCTACTCCAGTCCGCTCACTACACCTTAAATGCATGAAGTGAGTTCTGCCTATTGAAGTCTTGAATGTTTCTCCTATCTTTTTAATTTTGTTATTTCAAAATAATTTATTCATTAATATTTACGATATACGATCTTTATTGTCATTGTCCCATGCAGAACAATGAAATTGAAAAACTACATAAAACTACTATAAAACTACATAAAACATTCAAAACCCCCTAAAAACTCTGAAACCCCATTTTAAAATACACTATACTATAGAGACCCCTTATGCTGCGTTTAGAACCAGAATTTCTGGTTTCCAATGGATATAGTTTTACAGATACAGAGTTGGGGCTGTAGACCCTTGATTGTTCTGCCAAAGAGAGATAAGGGCCTATTCACAAATCCTTCTGCTGGAGCTGAACCTGCTCAAATGCTGCTTGTTTTCAGTTTGTCATCAAAACATACGCATGTCCTACCATAGTCCTGTTGAGACCCAAAGCTATTGCTAGTATCCATAATTTTGTCCAGGGAGTTTCTTGTATTAAGGCAGGGTGGCCTGTGTGATTTAATAGGTCACTTTCCATCTTGGCATGCAATGAGTCTATAAAACTTGTAGAATCACTGACTGTCACAGGCAGGGGAGGGAAAACCCTAAAAGAATATTAAACTTATGGAGGACACCTTACAGTGTCTTGCAGCATTATATGGGTGAAGATATTGGCAAGTGTTTTAGGCTTAGAGTGAGGGACAAGATCAACTGTGTTCTTGTTGCTTAGGGAAGAACCAGTTGTCCCTACCAGTGATGGGTGCTGAACTAAAGCTGCTTTTTTAAAATGTCTTTGTAAAGATAGTTGCATGGGCTGGTAAACTTTGCAAACAGTGTTGTTGTCAGCCCAAAAGCTCTGGTACAATTTCTGTCTAACTATTTCTAGATATAGAATCAGAGAATTGTAGAATTGGAAGGGACCCCAAGGGTGATCCAGCCCAACTCCCTGCAATGCAGGAATCTCAGCTAAAGCATCCATGACTTTTCTACATTTGGCCAACTTTCTCTTTGATTAATTTGAATGCTTTGTTTTGCGTGATCAACTGGATTTCCTATTCACTTACATTGGGGTTAGGATTACATTTCCTCCTGTGCAGAAAAACTGCCCTTCGAAACTTAGAATGGTCTCAGCCCCATGAGAGAGAACAGGCTTTGCAAGCAGAAGATCCCAGGTTAAACACCTGCCATCTTCATGTAGGGCTGGAAAAGACTGTTGCCTAAAACCCTCAAGAACTGCTTGTCAGTCAGAGTACACAATACTAAACTAGGTGGATCAGTGGTTTGACTTGACATAAGGCAGCTTTCAATGTTCCTAAATGACTTTCCACTGGGGTTTTGAATCAGCCCTGTACTTCAGATACGAAAAGCAAGTGCCTTCTCGCCCTGTAAAGGCATCTCACTTGTTCCCAGCTAGCAAATTTCAGCTAACCTGCAGTGCTACCCTAGAATTTAGCTTTATGAGGAAACATTTGTGAGAGCCAGTCCTTCGACTGCCGGTGTCTCCATATTCTGGAACTTTACAGAACACATAGAACAAAGTGGCACATACCACGCTTGATTCTGTGATTTCTTCATTACAGAACACAGTTGCCAGCATCACCAGTGAGCTACGGACCTTCCAGGCACAGTTTGAGGATGCAATGGCTGCCCACCAGAAGGAGGCAAAGCGCTTAAATGAACACATAAAGGAACTGGCAAGAGAGAAGGAGCTTGTTGGGAGGGAGGTATGTTCGGGTTCTTGGCTGGGTCTTCTTTCTGTGGAAGGATTCTCTGTCTCTGTTCAGTATGGTCCAATAAGTGCTCTATGTATCTCTTTGTCAGCAGATAGGTGTTTGCCCCAGTTCAAGCCATCTGTGAATAAGTTTGTTGCAATGGAAGCATTTCCCCTCTCTGCTGAAAGAGTGGGCAGTAGCTTTGAAATCTGAGGTCTTCTGCTCCTATGGAAATCAGGAGTGCTAAATTACGGCAGAATCGGCCAGACTTAATACTTGAGCAGGGCTTCAGTGTTGAAGGCAGTATGACTGAAGCAAAGCTGCCTGTCGGGTACAAACTCATAGCACTTCCATCCCTAGAAAGACAAGTTTTGTTAGCTTTGGAAACCTGCAAAACCTATTTGGCCAGTGAAGACCATGGGACAGAATGAAGGAGAAGCATTGGTGCTTGTACTCTGTCACTTTCCATTCTCTACTTAGCAATCCTCCTTTTGTGACCTAGAATTGGATTGGATAGGTGTGAATTGAAGGACACGCTGTGGTTTAAACCACAGAGCCTAGGACTTGCCAATCAGAAGGTCAGCGGTTTGAATCCCCGCGAGGGGGTGAGCTCCCGTTGCTCGGTCCCTGCTCCTGCCAACCTAGCAGTTTGAAAGCACGTCAAAGTGCAAGTAGATAAATAGGTATCGCTCCAGTGGGAAGGTAAACAGTGTTTCCGTGTGCTGCTCTGGTTCGCCAGAAGCAGCTTAGTCCTGCTGGCCACATGACCCGGAAGCTATACACCGGCTCCCTCGGCCAATAAAGCAAGATGAGCACCACAACCCCAGAGTCGATCACGACTGGACCTAATGGTCAGGGGTCCCTTTACCGTTACCTTTACCTTTACCTTTGCCTTTAGGTATGAATTAGGAAGAACAGGCAGTGACCCCAGCCAGTCAGCACCCTTTTCACCCTTTCTAATAATGGCATGCTATAGGTTAAATTGCAAGTAGGGATCCCTGCCCACTCCGTTGCACCCCCTTTTTCCTAACACACATCACCGGGTGGTGACTCTTGGGGGTGGAACAATATCTGCAGCTCTGGAAAACATCCCCAGGTGGAAACCCTCACCCACTGCCAGATGCTTTCTGAGCTCTTGTTCTCTACAAACACAGTACATCAGAACAAGAGAATGACCCCCAGCCCGAAAAGACTGGGGTGGGGTGAAGGGGGGGAAATAGAAAATTAAAGGACATAAAAGAGGAAGAGAGAGTAATTTAACATGACAGGCTGTTTATTTTGGCAAAAAAATGGCCTCCTTTCAACAGATTTCAAAGTCCAGCCCCAGGAGGGACCACACAAGCAAGCAGAAAAGGGTTGTTTCAGAGGGCAGGGAGGGCAGAAGGAATGGGGATGGGGCGAGAGGGGGTGCATATGTTCCTAGATGGATGTAGGATGGGCAGAGAAAGAGTAACACAGCATGGGAAGGGAGACAGCAGCAGATGAGAGAAAGAGAGGTGGGGGGAGTGGGAGAGGACAGTTGTGGGACTAATATAACAAGCTGAGGGCAAAGAAACACAGAGTGAAATCCTCACAGGCGCCAGCATTGACCTACTTATCACCATGGGAACCATAACATTTTCACAGCCTTTTAACTTGAGGAAGTCAGGCTCCTTGAGCAGCCCTGCCTTCCCTTAAGTGCACGCCACGCTCACATAGTCAACATACATACACACAAGCCCACAACTATACAAGGCACATCTGCCACATTTGCGTTTTCTCATGAGTACATGCATCATCAAGTGTACATGTATGCACATACGTGTGTGTGTGTGTGTGTGTGTGTGTGTACACACACACAAATGTAGTGTTGCGCCCCACCCCAGTCTTTGAGCTGTGTGAGATTCCAGGGCTTCCCCAGGCTTCATGTTCCTTTCTGGAAATGAGGCACAGTGGAGACAGCAGTGTCTTTATGATATATGGTTTATTCACACATATATAGAACCTGGAGGGCTTCACAGCATTAACACCCCAAAAGGGTCCTGTTTCTTCCATAGCCGCAGCCTTGGATTCTAACAGACATCAAGCACTGCACTCTTGACTCACTCTCTCTCAAGCTTGCTGCTTTTTCCTCTAGGTCACATCACTGCAAATGCTCAACTGTGACTTTTGGCCACATAGAATCCATTTCCTTTGTTTTTCTTAGTGGCCCATCACCCAGGCGCGCGCGCGCGCACACACACACACACACACACACACAATGTTCTTCAGTGGTGCCAACTGGAATAAAATGTTGGGGGGCCCAGGTAGGCCTCATCCCGCGTAACTGATCACATGATGCTGTGCGCACACACCATTTGAATGGCAATTCCCTGTCAACTTTGGGGGGCAGACCCCCCCCCAGATATTTTATTGGGTGGGCTGAAGGGACCTCAGCCCCTCGGAGTTGGCTCCTACGATGTTCTTACTGTGTGGAAATAGTTGCATGAATTCACACACATGTGCATATAAATATATTCCCACATCATTCTGTGAACTTAAATGCACAATCACTCCCGCCTCCACACACACACACACCCGCCCTGTCTCTCACACGCATGCACATTTCCTCTCCCACCATGAAATACCCTGTTCCATGTGTCCAGGCCTCAGCTGGAGACTTGGCTGCCCAGGCATGATTTCAAAAGAGACTGTTTATAAAAAGTTCTAGTCAAGATATAATTATAATAATCACATTAAGAGCTTTGCTGCAGTGTTCCTGTAAATGAGGAAAGCTCTGCCCTTACACAGAGAGTGAGCGAGCCAGGAAGGAGTGTGTGTGTGTGTGTGTGTGTGTGTGTGTGTGTGTGTGTGTGTTTGAGTTGGGGGGTGGTTCATGTGCAATGTTTTCTTTTCAATCTCACCCCCTGCTAGCCCCCCTTCCTTTATCCTGGGGAATAAAAACAGTTTATTTTATGATGGATCGCCCCTCTCTTTGGTCACTGACCTTTCTTCGTGAATTTCTGCTGAGCTCAGCAGAAAACCGCTGAGTGCGTTTGTGGATCCCATATGTAGGTGGGGGTTGGGAGAGAAAGGGGCTCCCCCTAATCCTTCTCAAAAACAGAACAACAATAACAGAGAGCTGGTCGGAATGAGACAGGCCAACAGGGAGGATCTGGACAATGTTAAGAGCTTTCCAGAGTAAAAGCGTTAGGAAAGAAAGTTGGGAAGGAAAGAAAGGGGGTTCATAACGGAATTGTTTGCCCGTCCCCGATTCCAGTAATATAAAGGAGCAAGAACAGTTGTGTGTCGCCTCAGCTTGTCCAGAGACGCAGAATTAAAATACAGAGAACCCTATTTTCTCCTGCTATCCCAGGAAATAGCTTATCATACCTAGTAATTCACTGTGCAGCCTCTGGAACACATTGCATTGTACTAGAAGGCAGGCTTGCTTGTACCTGTGTGGCTGAAGAACTGATGAGCACATATGTGCTACTCTGTGGGTCTGGGCAAGTTCTGGCCCTCTGTACTGCGTCCTCATTCAGAAAGGATGAAGGTGGCTCTGCTTTTTAAGATGCTGTTACTTCTAGCCTGCTGCTGCTGAGGATTTTCCTTTTCTGCCTCCACACCACACTGTGGACCAAGTGGAATGCACAAAGGCATCAGAAAAGAGCAGTGTTCCAAGGACAGATCAGCTTGGCACAATGGCCAAGCACAAATTTAATTCAGATTTCCATCTCTTTCTTTTTCTTTTCTTTTTTAATGCATTTTTCCAGTTGTTAGCAGAATTATTAATCCTTCTCAAATGAGTACAGCTTGGCCTGCAAAGCACCATTTTTAGTGCCTGTACAGGTTTCCACATATTTTCAGTAAGGATGCAGCATGCTTAAATGCAACACTCCTAGTGCAAACAAGCGTCCTCAGGACGGGTAGTTTTTCTCACTGCATCTGTAGAGTGCATGAAATGGAACAGCCTTGAGATCACCTAAGGCCACGAGTTGTTGCTGCTGTCGTTTATCTTTAGCAACTGAGCTCTTCCAGTTGTAGCTTGCTTCCCCCCCCCCTTCCTTGCATTCCAAACATAATCTTCCTCCTCTGCTCCTACTCAGTTTGGCACTCAAATCTAAGAGCATGCTGATAGCTCCAATTACGCATTCCCACCACCTGATAAATGCCCACTATCTCACGCATGAATCACAACACCTCTCACTCCTGCTCCTGTTGAGATGCATCCGCAATCTGAAACATTCCTATATCCTCCATTCACACATGCTTGCATGCTTTCCTTTGCTGAAGTGAGAAATTCCGCTTTAAAGCCACATGGCTCCAAGAGAAAAAGAGTTATGATGGGCCCAAAGTTATACAAGTTATTTATTCTTCTCCCCACTTCCTCTAGTGGCAAGAAGTTCCATGGGTAGCATTTACCCATGAGTAGCACTTCCCCAGGGAATTGCTTCTCTTAGGAAGAAGAGGTCACTTGGGAATTATGGCCTACTTATAACATTTTGCCCCATTGGTACCCGAAAGGGCAGTAAAATACCACAAGAGAGTTTTAGCCATATTTCCCTAACCTGGAGCCCTTCTGCTGATGTTGGACAATGTATTGGCCATGGTAAAAAAGGTAAAGGTAAAGGACCCCGACAGTTAAGACCAGTCGCAGACAACTCTGGGGTTGCGGCGCACATCTTGCTTTACTGGCCGAGGGAGCCGATGTTTTCCCACAGACAGTTTTTCCGGATCATGTGGCCAGCATGACTAAGTCGCTTCTGGTGAAGCCAGAGCAGTGCACGGAAACGCCATTTACCTTCCCACTGGAGCGATATCTACTTGCATTTTGACATGCTTTCAAACTGCTAGGTTGGCAGGAGCAGGGACCGAGCAACGGGATCTCACCCCGTCGCATAGATTTGAACCTCCGACCTTCCGATCAGCAAGCCCTAGGCTCAGTGGTTTAGACCACAGTGCCACCCGCGTCCCTTATTGGTACCATGGTAAATATGACCATGTTAACTGGTGCCTAAGGGAGATGGAGTCCAAAACATCTGGAGAGCACCATATTGGAAAATGCTGGTTTTAACTTTTCAGAGTTAGAGCTCTCTGTGTTTTTTTCACACTTAGGGTGCCTCCATACCGTCATGGTTTTGGGAAAGGAATTCAATCACATACTTCAGATATGCGCAATTCAAGTGGATTAAAGGGTTCTGTTACCCTAGCGCAACATTTGCACTTTTAGAAAAGAATTTGGCTTTTTGCCATTAGGAAATGAATGGGGAAATGCATGGTAAAGTGTAGGGTGAACGAACAACATATAAGCACCTCACAAGCAAATCAGGATGAATGCAGGAGGAATGCTTATGTTCGTATAACTGCCCCATAAACAAATCAGAGGGAAAGCTCAGAAAAAGCCTGGATGTAATCTAAGCTCCTTGTAAGTTTTGTGCAAGCAAGTCAGGCTGAATGTTTAATAAAGTGGCCCTCCAGAGGAACTCTGACACTGCAGGTATTTCTCCTCTCGCTGTTCCAAAGCTTGTTTCTGTTGTTCTTTTTGCAGCCAGCTCTAGCTTTCAGCATCCTAGCTGGGGTTGGGGGGAAGGGATGGCGGCGGCAAAGACATGTCCCTTCAGAGACAACTCTTTATCAGTAACCCATTTTATATAGTCAGCTCTGATAAAGAGATGCCCATTGGCCATTAAGGAAAACCAACCAGTCATTAAACAAATGATGTAGTCGCTCATGGCTGGCACAGATTGGCTAGCATTCAAGACAATATATATCCACTAAGAAGAGGTAGGTGTCTCTTTGAAAGTACCTTTGCTTTTTGCTAACAACCTGGATTTTGAAATAGCATACTGCAATCAATCCTGACTCCAGCTAGCTTTGATTTCTGCCCAAATGGGGTGTGAAGGGCAATTCTTTATCTATCTACTGAGAAGTATGCCCTGTTGAGTTCAGTTGAACTGATTTATGGGTAGACATGCCTTTGTAATTGCTTTGTTTTGCCTTTGTAATTAAGATTTATTCCCTGCCATACAGTGAGCTCTAGATTAGGACTATACAGCGGTACCTCAGTTTTCAAACGTCTCCATTGACTAACATTTTGGTTTTCGAACACTGTAAACCCAAAAGTAAATGCTTCGGTTTTCAAACACGCCTCGGAAGTCGAATATGCCATGTGGCTTCCACCGCGTGCAAGATCCTGAGGCCTAGCTGTTGGCCGGTGAGTTTTTGGTTTTCAAATGTTTCAGAACCTGAACAGTCTTCTGTTCAAAAACTGAGGTACCACTGTACTTTCCAAATGCCTATGTTTCAAATATAGTAGTACCTCGGGTTAAGAACTTAATTCGTTCCGGAGTTCCATTCTTAACCTGAAACCGTTCTTAACCTGAGGTACCACTTTAGCTAATGGGGCCTCCCACTGCCGCCATGCCGCTGCTGCGCAATTTCTGTTCTCATCCTGAAGAAAAGTTCTTAACCTGAGGTACTATTTCTGGGTTAGCGGAGTCTGTAACCTGAAGCGTCTGTAACCTGAAGTGTCTGTAACCCGAGATACCACTGTAAATGCTCATTTTGCTTAGGCATCCGCATCACCCTCCAAGGGACAGTGCAAGCATCATTTTAAACATGCATCCCTATTTGCTGCAATCCTAAGTGTGCTTATGAGGGAGTAAGTCCCAGTCAAGTCAATGGGCTTATTTCTGAGTAAGCCTTAGGATCGTGCTGCGGGTTTCAGGTTCCTGGCTCAGCCATGCATGCTTTTTTCTTCAAGGCAGAACAGCTAAAAGCACAGCTGCGGCTGGCAGAGGATACCCACGCAGAAATTCGCAAGGAGCTGGTTGAGCTTCACCACAGGCTACAGGAGACTGAAGAGGCTCGTGACCACCAGCAAAAGGAGCTGCTGGAAATTCGGAGGGCTGTGGCAGACGAGGGCAGAGAAAAAGAAGCACTGCAGAAATCCAACAGTGAGCTCAGAGCAGCTGTCAAGAGAGCAGAGAATGAGAGGCTCAGGTAGGTAGCCTTGGTGCTGGACAGGCGTCTTGCTGGCATAGTGGCTATCGGCTCACAGCACTTTTAGAGGTTACCAGCAATGAGAGATTATGAACCTGTGCATCCGCTGCAGCTTGCAGAGATCTGAAGAGGAGAAGGAGCAGAAGATTGCTGTGCTGGAGGAAGCAAAAGCAGCCGTTGAGGGAGAGGTGGGGGAGGTCCGAGCAAATCTACGAGAAGTGGAGAAGTCTCGCATGGAAGCGCGAAGGGAGCTGCAGGAGCTGCGCAGGCAGGTATAACTGTGTCTTGGAACTCTCTCTCTCCACACCCTTCTCATCACAACCCTAAGGATATAATAATTGCAACAAGAGATCCTTGACGTCCACCCAGTATTGGATTCTTTATTCAAAGCCACTTGTAGCTGCTACGGACACTGTCAAAACACAAGGTTGTAGGTACAGTATCTAAGCAGAAGACAAGAGAAGCATCATTATCACCACCCAAAATGTCTTTCTGGCTTGTTTAATTTGCGCCTGAAATTTCCTATGAAAGAGCCTTGAGACCTCGATCCTCCATCATGATTCCTACCCATAAGGCCTCTCTTTTTTAATATTCCCACCTGTGTCTCCCTCCCACTAGGAGTGTTGGTGCTACTCCCGCCCCCTTTGGGGTTCCTTACATCCAATTGAGTGAGCGAGACACTGCCCCACCAGCCTTGGTCTGCCCTCAGCTAGCACCACCCCACTTGCCTGCCTGTTTTCTACAGAGGAGCTGCTCTGCTTGTCATTGGCTCTGGCTTCGCCTGCTGTTGGGGTCCCTCCAGACTGTTTTTTTGTTGTTGTTGTTGTTGTTGTTGTGGGTGTATTCTGCAGTGGTGTTCTTGACATCATAATAGTGTATTAGTGGTAGGTTTATTTATTCTGCTTTAGGTTGTTCTTCAATACTTCTGCAATGCTACCACACTGTTGCTGTCCAGAGGGGCAGTCCCGAGTGGGACAAAAATAAACCAGGACATTTGTGGTACAAAAAGTTGCAGGATTTAAACAGGAAATTGCGGGATATGCACTGATTTGGAAAGGAAGCAGTGTGGCCACCCCAAAATGTTTGCAGGTGCAAATAGTATTGAAAGTGGAGTAATGTGTGATCCCCACCCCCGGTAATATCACAAGCACAAATAAGAATGATTGTGCAATAAAAATGATGTCTGGAGGGGGAGCCCTTGGCTTTTTGTCTCCTGTCCTACTGGCTCTATATAGTCAATCATTTCACTCTAACACCAGTTGCTAAATGTGACAATAGGGATCCCCTCCCAGTGTGGTGTAGTGGTTAAGAGCAGTAGTCTCGTAATCTGGGGAACCGGGTTCGCGTCTC
This sequence comes from Podarcis melisellensis, assembly GCF_964234715.1. Taxonomy (NCBI): domain Eukaryota; kingdom Metazoa; phylum Chordata; class Lepidosauria; order Squamata; family Lacertidae; genus Podarcis; species Podarcis melisellensis. The sequence goes on from NC_138537.1 coordinate 35,400,605, forward strand.
CGCTCCTCCACATGCAGCTGCTGGGTGACCTTGGACTAGTCACACTTCTGTGAAGTCTCTCAGCCCCATTGACCTCACAGAGTGTTTGTTGTGGGGGAGGAAGGGAAAGGAGAATGTTAGCCGCTTTGAGACTCCTTCGGGTAGTGATAAAGCGGGATATCAAATCCAAACTACTACTACTACTACTTTTCTTCTTCTTCTTCTTCTTCTTCTTCTTCTTCTTCTTCTTCTTCTTCTTCTTCTTCTTCTTCTTCTTCTTCTCCCCCACAAAAGCTTTTCGTGTGAGATGGGCTTCTGAGCATAGAGCCCATACAATAGATAATACCCAGAGTTCTGGCATACCTTTTGCAGGTGAAGGCCTTAGAGAGTGAGAACAGCAAAAAAGCCCAAGAAATCAGTGAACTTCAGCATCGGTTGCTCGAAGAGGAGCAACAGGAGCAGCAGAACAGCAAAGAGGCTCTGGAACTGAAGCAGAAAATAGCCGGATTGGAGATCAGCCGTGAATCTGCTCACAAGGAGGTAACGTGGTGGTGGGTGGTGGAGGACAAGATGCAGGAGATGGAAGAAGAATTGAAAAGTAAGCTGGGAGAGTTGAGGAGGGCAGCTTACTCTTCTTCCATCTCCTGCGTCTTGTCCTCCAAGAGGTGGTAGTGGAGATAAGTTGCATGGAGGGATGCATACAGAGGGGAGAAGACAGGGTATCTCTGTGGACTGGGTTTCCTGCAGCCTCATCTACTTTAGCTCTGAGTGTGCAGCAGGATAGTGGTAGCTGGCTGGATATAAATCACTTTCATACACGTAGGTGAAGAACCATGAGTGCAAGCTACATTTACAGCTGTTCTTGGCTTCCCTGTGTCCTGAGAAGGTGGTGGTGTGGACGGTGGTAGTGCCCGTACATTGCCATGGCCTACCAACCTTGTTCTTTCAGGTGCTGAGCTTGCGGAAGAAGCTGTCTGCCATGGAGGCAGAAAGCCGGCTTCAGGAGCAAGACCTTGCGCAGAGCCTTGCCGAGAGCCGTGCAAAGGAGAAGAAGCTGAAGGACGATCTTCATCACCTGGAGATGAAGCTGCAGGAAGCCAGCAGGACAGGCGAGAGCCTCCAGATGCGCCTCAGCACCTGTGAGGGGCGTTCCCAAGGCTTGGGGATAGAACTAGCCAAAGCGGAGGCAGCCAAGAGGGAGGTGGAGCTGAAGCTCGTGGCACTGCATTCGGCTCTGCGCCGCACGCTGGGGCTTGGCAGCCGGAGTCCATCGCCACAAAGATCCTGCTCTCCAGTCAAAGGTCAGAAGGCTCCTAACCAGGATATCCTTCATATGTTGTGCATTAAATTTCAGCTAAGCAATAACTGCAGTAGACATCAACCTCTAATTGTGGTAATGAAATATGCTCATAGCTAAGGACATTACTCTATTGGGGTTGGACAACCTTCTGTTGAACGCCACATTCCCTTGAGGGAATCTGTTGGAGGCCACACATCATTGTGGTCAAAAGTTGATAGGGCCACCAAACATTTCTCTTTTTCTTTTTCTTTCTCTTTCTCTGCTTTCCACCACCCTTTTTCCTTTAGTCTCTGCCAACTCCTTCCTTTCTTTCTCTCTCTCTCCATATACAGTGGTACCTCAGGTTAAGAACTTAATTGATTCTGGAGGTCCGTTCTTAACCTGAAACTGTTCTTAACCTGAGGTACCACTTTAGTTAATGGGGCCTCCTGCCCCCGCCGCACAATTTCTGTTCTCATCCTGAAGCAAAGTTCTTAATCCGAGGTATTATTTCTGGGTTAGTGGAGTCTGTAACCTGAAGCATCTGTAACCCGAGGTACCACTGTATATTTATGCTACCCTCTGAGTACCACCCACTGGAATAGATTGAGGGCTGCAGGTTGCCCACCCCTGATTTATACCAATGCACCTGGTACAGCTATGAGGAGTAGGAAATGTGCTTGTTTTCTTAAATTAAGGTTGTTTGCCACCACTTAAGCAGTGGTCTTGGTGAGCAACCAGGGAGCGCTGTCATAGCTCAGCGGTAAAGCAAGTGATTTGTGTATAGAAGCACTTGCTTTCCAGATTCAATTTCTGGCTTCTCCAGTTCAAAAGATACCAAATAACAGGGCTGAGGAAGACTGAGCTAGGTGGTCCATTGGTCTCCCTCTGTATAAGCAAGCTGCATGTGTTCACTGCTGTGCTCAGGATTCCGTTTTCAGTTTGTAAGACTGCTATTGAAAGCCAAGTCCTGCCTCTGGCAGTGGTTGACTCATGCCCTGACTGCTACTGCCCAAAGGACATTTTTCATCATCACATCATGTATCTGATGGTTGTGTATCTAACAGGTCTCTCAGTCCTGGTAAGAGGTCATAGTTCAGTGGAAGAGCACCTGACATAGTTCAGTCATTGGCACATCCAATTAAAAAGGATTAGGTATCAGACGATGGGAAAGATCTCTACCTGAGACCCTGGGGAGTTGTTGATAGTCAGAGTAGACAATGCTGGGCTAAGTATCTAGAGAACATAAGCTTTGTTTAAGGTGCTTCCTATATTTAAAGACCCCTTTAAAACGTTTTGCTGAGTTGTGCAGAATTTCCCTTTACCCATCTTGAAATCCTGATCAGAGCCTCCCTCTTTGACTTCTGAGACGTTAAGAATTTATGTTTCCACAGGAAGCAGTGGCCGGCAGACACCTGCCTCCCGCACTGGGTCTCCTGAGAGGAGCCGCTCACGTTCCCCATTTCACCAACGTTCTCCTCTCAGAGGTGACCAAGTCACAAGTGAAATTGACCCGGATGTAGTTCGAGATGCTTTGAAGGACTTCCTTCAGGAGCTGCGGGACACTCAGAGAGAGAGGGTGAGTAATGTCATCTCTTTCTTTTACCATTTTTCTCGTATGTATGTATGTATGTATGTATGTATCCCATGAAGCTCTGGAAAGCATGAGGTTAGGGTAATGAGGTTGAGACCAGTTGTGACCTTATGCCCACCAGCTCTTGACTTCTATAATCCCTCCATCAGTAAGAATTTGTGCGCACACAATCATAGTGTCAGCAATGCAATATATGACACATTACCTCACATTACTGAAAGACATGCGTACTGTTTGTGGGGCTGCACATAATTAGACCCATGTTAAGGACTCACTATGCTATAGGTAGGGGAGCCTTCTGCAGTCTGAGGGCCACATTCTCCTCTAGGCAACCTTCTTGGGGCCACATGCCAATGGTAGGCAGGGCTAGAGGCAAAAGTGAGTAGGAAAATGGATGTAAATTTTACCTTAGTACAGTAGGCTAGTTTCTCTGCACACACATACACACACACGTCTCTATCCTTTATCCAGACAAGCAAGAGGCACTTTTAGACCAAAAACGGATGCGGGTGGTGCTGTGGTCTAAACCACTGAGCCTCTTGGGCTTGCTGATCAGAAGGTTGATGGTTCATGAAGCTCCTGTTGCTCTGTCCCAGCTCCTGCCAACCTAGCAGTTTTGAAAGGACATCAGTGCAAGTAGATAAATAGGTACCACTGTGGCGGGAAGGTAAATAGTGTTTCCTCCATGCGCCAGAAGCAGTTTAGTCATGCTGGCCACATGGCCCGGAAAGCTGTCTGTTGAAAAACACTGCCTCCGTCGGCCTAAGATGATGAGTGCCACAACCCCATAGTCGCCTTTGACTGGACTTAGATGACCAGGGGTCCTTTACCTTTTTTTTCCCTATTAGATAAAATGCCAGAACATTTTCCAGACAGGCAGGGCCAGTGAGAGTGTGGCTTGGGGAGTGTTTTGAATCCCGAGGGAGAGGCCTTCATTGCAGCTGTGAACTCACTGACTAGCTTTGGACAAATCACCATCTCAGCCTCAGTTCTCCAAATGTATAATGGGTACAGATTAGCAATGTAAAGATTACAAAGTGGTTTAGAAAACATTAAACAAGCACGACCAATAAATATAACTGAAATGATCAATGTGAGATCACACTGCTCCAAGCCTCTCCCTGTGGCTTGAGCCTCTACCTACTTGCCTTTTCCTTTCCTCCCAGTATTTTGCTGTAAAAGTCTCAGCCTTTCTTCCCCATGCCCAGTCCTGACACTCAGACCACCCCCTGCCAAAAACAAGGCATTAAAAAAAATCCGTATTTTTGCAGAAAACTTTTTGTAACTAGAGCAAAAGCATGCAAATCAAGTAAATATGTGTAAAAAATGTGTGATTTATTACAGCCATGTAATGTAATTATTTTTTAGCACAGAACTTTAGACCTTTTGAAAGCATGTTGTTCCATGCTTTTCTGAGCCCAGGCCAGAGAAAGGGCGCAGGCTCAGGCCCACTAGTTTGCTTAGGTTGTGCAAGGACCCACTTTATTTCCCCTGCCTTCCAATCCATTAGGCTATCCCAGTTCTCTTTAGCAGGAGCCAACCTAGCTCAGCTTGACCCCAAGTTGACTTTGAAGACATATGTTTAGCAACATTCAAGGGCAGTTCAGCCCTTTCTCTGTCATGTGCTATTTATTGCTCAAAAGCATGCCTCTTATAAAAATGCATAAATATTTATACTGTACCAGAATAATTAAAAAAAACATGGTCTGTCACAATAATCATAGCATCAGATCATCCAGTGGCCTTTCTGACAAATGGGGAAACGGAGAAATTTTTTAATTCTTTTGGGCTGCATAAAATCTAAGGCATTCCTTTCTTTGTTGTCTTGTCACACCAGGATCCTAGAGTTCAGTGTTAACATGCAGTAACGAAAAAGAATGTCTACAATCAATAACATCTTTCAGTTAGCAGCTTTGTAGCCCTGGCCTCTTCTCCTTTGCTCAAAATTAAATCCCATTGAGTTCAATGGGTCATGCAGAATACAACCTTAACTGTTTGTGTTTACTCAGTGTTCAGTGTGACTTATCCCTGAGTAAGTCTACATAGATGTGCATAAAGGAAAGTAGTGTGCCCTGGAAATACTTTGGTGAGGCCTGTTGTTTTCAAATTATTATTGCCTCAGGCCCCGGTCTCAGGGAAGACTACTCAATGTAATGCTTAATTGGTAAAATAATAGCATGCTTTCCAACATTTCATAGATGAAAAACAGGACATGCTTCTTATGCCCCTGTTCTCAGACTAAGAGATTGCTGCTTTAGCACTCCCCACCTCAGATACATATTGCTGATGACTGCACTCTGCATGCTATATTCATTTATTCTGCAGGAACCTATCATCTACTGATTTAAAAGGCGAGAGGATAATTGTTCTTTGACACTAGAAATCTTAATTGTCAAAAAAATATGTTACCAACAACCGAAAGCATGCCACAGCAACTGTGTGAAATGGCAGGCTGCCAACTGCTTGGGGCCTTAGTATTCCAACAAGAAGGTGGTTTTTTATAAAAACTATATTAGTAGCTGGGGAGGCAGTTAGACCCTTGGATGACAAGATCAAAGGAGTTGTAAAGGAAGATAAAGAAACTGCAGAGAAGCCAAATGATGGGACAGAAATAGCAAAATGGATGCATTAAAATAACAAAATGCAGTTTCATATCCCAGGTTTACTTCTTGGTTTTCTCTGGTGAGAAGCTAAGGATATCAAGAGAATGTCTCTATATCTTGTTTCCAGGATGACCTGAGGATTCAGGTTATGAATATGAGCCGTCAGCTGAATGAAATGGAATCGGATCGTGACCGGACAAAAAGTCGCATCCTGCAACTCCAGAAGCTCCTAGCAGACTGCGAGGAAGGCATGTTCTCCTTTCTGCCCATCCTTTATCCCTTTCTGCGTATAACTTTCTATACCTCTCTGTGGATGCCTCCTTTCTTTATCATGCTGATGCGACTCTTTGCTGGCTTGCTGTGGCAGAGCTCACAGCTCCTCTGGAGAGCTTCTGCCAGTCACATCAGATGATCTGTCTCAATAGAAGGCAGCTCCCTATGTCCCTATGTAGGCATGTGTAATGAAGCTTTAACATTAAAAAAAAAAAATGCAGTCTACAGCAGGATGGCCCAAGCTTTCCTACCAGGAATACGTCACCATGGAACCTGCAGGCCACAGACTGCCTTGTCGTGTGGGGTGTGTGCAAAACTTGACACACACACACTTCAGCCCTCACACTGCCTTCCCAAAGCAGGGTAAGCAAGGTGCTGGGGTTTGGGAAGGAGGGATGAGGCTCCAGCAGGGTCCTAGAGCCCTTTCACCTCCTTCCCAAAGCTGGGAAAGCACCAACTAGGCTTTGGGAAGGAGGTGGGAGGAATCTAGGACCCTGTCAGAGCCTTCCCAACTCCTTGCCAAAGCGCAGTGCATCTCTTACCTGGTTTTGGGAAGGCATCAAACACGGCCAAGGGCTACCAAAAAAGGCCTCAAGGACCACATGCATGTTGGAGCACCCTAGTCTAGAGTCTACCTTAACCCTTTTGCTACAGAGCATTGGTCTTTTCAGAATCGTTACCCCAAGCAGCTCGCTTGGGAAGGTTCCGCAAATGCATCTGGAACACTGGAGGGCAGAAAACAGCTTGGTAAGCCTGGGGAAAAGGATAAAACATTCATCTCCCTTGCTGTTTATTTGCTCAGAATGGCAACCTCCCAAAGCTGTCTTTCATTTTTGTAAAAAAAAATGGGGGGACTTTCTTAGATGGATTTGCATATCATGTATACTTTGAACAACAATCAATTGAAGGTTTCTAAAAATTTGTTCTAAAGAGTAAATGCCATGTGGGTCTGTGCTTTCAGATAGGCAGGTGCTCCTAAGCCAGTTCCCGGGATGAAACCTTAATCAACCATACAGCTTTAGCCATGTAAAATACTAATCTGATTTCCTTCATATAATTGGATATCAGAGGAGTTGAGAGAAAACAAGAAAGATGCCAGCAGGCTGTCTTTCCCTATTGGTTTGTTCCCCACCTCCTGACATACCCCCTTTGTACAAATAGATCCTTCTTTAGGTTTAGGGCAGTTGACAGCTTCTTCCCTTCCGGAGGGATAGCAATTTGTAAGTGTGGCTCTTATCTGGAAGGACATTCAGTGTCCTTCCCAAAGCATAGGTTCAGCTTAGCCAGGCAGGCAAAGCAATGCAAGAGTGCATGGATGAATGGTGGTTTTTAAGTACACACCCCATTTTGCAGCCATCCTTTCCTTTAAAAAGCAGCCTTTCGTTTTCACTTGCAGGCAAGCGGGGAGCAGACGGGCGCCTAAGCAGCGCACAGGCAGCACTGATGCTGCAAGAGGAGACGGCTAGGAAAGCGGAAAGAGCGCAGCAGGCCCTTGCAGATCAGGTGGCAGCCCTGGAGCGCAACGTGCACATTTGTCAGGAAAAGAACAGGGAACTGCAGGTGGGTAGAAACCCTCTCCCTGGAGGGCAAAGGCATTCAGTGACATGTCATGGGGCTGCTCCCTCCTAAAGGCCATTTCACATGTTGTGTGTCCATAAACTTAGGTTTGCCATGGAGTGTACACTCCTGCAGGCAGCCCTTGCGTACCTGTATGAGCGTACCTGTGTGATACACATTTCCGAACGCTTTCTTCTCATCCACACTTTGCAGTTTTAGGTGTACACTTTAAAATATATTGTGTGTGTAGACAGATACACGCAAAGCAGTCCTAACAGTAATTGATGGCAAAATGCCCTACAGGATGGGGAAGAAAAGTTAATATTATTGCAACCAAAGATTATTGCCACCAAAGATGCTAATCCTAAAATGTAGATGCTGGGACTTCCTTTTTAGTAGATATGCATGGAGTTAAGCTACAAGGCACTTTAACTGCATGAATGAGCAAACTGGTTTGTGAAGCTTATTAAAAAGCAGTCCAAAAAAATATTTTAAATACAGATCTCTCAAAGATCCATAAATACAAATACCTTTTTAAAAAATCAAGAGCTAAAGAGGGTTTGTAAAGAGTTAAGCAGTGAGTGGGGGGGGGGTATAAGGGTATAACTTGCTTTCATGCACACACAAATTACCTGCTCTGGTTCTTAAAATAGAGGTGTGAGCAAATTAGTGCTAGAGAAACCCCAGCGGAAGAATTGCTGCTTTTTCTTCTTCTGAAGGGACTTTACCCAGCTGTTTAAAGAGCACTTTTTATTCCAACTGGCACCCTCAAGCAAGGGTCTGGCTGTGTTGACTGCTTGGGCTAACATGGACTGTTTGGGTGGAGTTTCATCCTGTGTACATTATCACCTGTCTCCATAAAAAATATTGATTCTTTCCATTTCTCTCTGTAATGCTACCATAAGGCTGTGTGATGTGGTAAGTTTCCATGTTAACGGGGTCTGTAATTCACATTGTGATCTTGGCAATATGCTGAGTGGTGGCACTTTTATCCAGATGGCGGCTAGAGGCTAACGGTGCACGGGGTGGGTGTTGGGACCATCCTGAATACTGCAGCTTAGTCCTGGGTCCTGAGCTGGTAAATAAATGAGCTTGGGAGTGTTGCTCACCCTTTCAGCACTCCCAACCAGTAATGGCAGCACACATCACTAAGGTGCAGCCTGAAGTCCCCTTCTTTCCCTCTCCCTTCTTTCATTTTACACCTCTCTTTGAAGCTCAGATATTTTATCAGTAGACTGACTCAGGGCACACCATTAGGTAGGGTGAAGCATCTGTCTCAGGCAAGGCCTGAGCTAGCCTGCCCTGCACCTCCCAAAATATGTGGCCCTCAGGTTGATGGATGTTCATGGATTGGGGGAGGGTGCCATATTATCCTTTGCACCAGGCAGCAGAATATATTGAATCAGACCTGCACTCATTTCTCATTGCTTTATAAAGGGGTACACATTCACACATACAGTTGCTTTTGCTCCATATCAGGCCTAGCGCTGGTTCTTGCACCTGCACAGCAAGGCTGCAATAGCATCCAGTCTTGTTCATAAAGGACTTCCTCCTTTTCCTCTGCAAGTATAGGTCAAAACAAAAGTGACCAGTGGTGTTCATGCTGGGTTTTTTTTATTATTATTCTAGGAGAAAGTCAACAAGTTGAAAACCAAGGAAGCCAAGCTAGAGACAGAGAAGTGGAAGCTAAAGGAAGTCCTGGAGGCAGCAGAGAGTAGGGCCACCAAGTTGGATCTGAGCCGCAGGGCTGCTGAAGGAGAACTGCAGCGGGCCCAGCTCAGCCTCACTGAGAAGGATGCAGAGATCCAGTCCCTACAGGAGCAGTCCCAGGCGCTCCGCTGCCAGTTGGGAGACAAAGAGAGCAAAACCACCCAGCTGCAGCAGGAGCTAGACCACTTGACCCATTCTCTGGCCAGGACTGAGGGCACGGAAAGCCACCTGAAGGACCGCGTGCAAAGCCTGTCTCAAGCTCTGTCTGATGCTACTGCTGGCTCCTCCTCCCTCCAGGAGAACGTCTCCCAACTGCAAAGGGCCCTGACTGCTGCAGAGCAAGACCGTCGGCTACTCCAGGTAGTAGGAATCAGCTGCTTCAAATGCTCAGCCACTGCCTGTTTGTGTGCGAAGAGATAGCATCTCTCCTGAGCCTAATAGTATGTGCCCTCCTGTAAAACGTGTTGTGTAGACCAGTCCCACCCCAATGCTGAGCACCTGCTACGCCCAGTGGCCACCTACTCCCCAAATGGCCTATCCCTATTTCCTTAAGATACCGCAAATTGCAAGGGGTGGCACATTCAGAATAATATATGTAAGCAAAAATGAAGGGCCTAACTGTTTTATGTTGTGCATGTGTGCACAAGTACAATATCTTAGGGTAACATAGTGTGTGTTGGGTAGGAATAGATGAATCTGTCAATTTTTGGTTCGCTCAATTTCTTTTTTCTAGCCTTCTGTGCTCCAAATTTCTGCAGGAATTTTTGTTTTATTTAGTAAATCAACCCTTATGACAATTCATCAGCATTTTAGCGCTCCTAATAAATACATTTTTGCATGCCGTTTTGACAAATATACACATTTTTGCAAGCACGTTTCCCTGATATGATGCCTTTTTGTATGGTATTTTTACTAATACAGTGGTACCTTGGGTTACAAACGCTTCAGGTTACAGAAGCTTCAGGTTACAGACTCCACTAACCCAGAAATAGTGCCTTGAGTTAAGAACTTTACCTCAGGATGAGAACAGAAATTGTGCGGTGGCCTCAGCAGGAGACCCCATTAGCTAAAGTGGTACCTCAGGTTAAGAACAATTTCAACTTAAGAATGGACCTCTAGAACGAATTCAGTTCTTAACCTGAGGTACCACTGTATATGCTTTTTTATGCACACTGCAAAATTCAGAGAAGTGCAAATTTTGAATGATGGCTGTGTTTCATTTCGCATATTGTTCTGGAAAGTGTGCATTTGGTAAATTCACCTTTACTGTGAACAGAGTCAAATTTCTCCCCTGACTCTAGTGTTGGGTGACTCCAGGAAAGTTCATGCTTTGGCTTGGATCCGCTGAAGTTTCTACAGGCCCTATTGTTTTGTACAAAATACTCTCTCCACCCATTTCTCCCAAGGAACATATGAAATTGCAAACTAACTGAAAGAGTTGAGTTTTTGTCTGGTTCAAAAGCCCTGTGGAAGTTGGGAATAGCCATAGGCTGTCTCCAGGAGTATCTGAGATAGAGGCTGAGGTTAAAATTATTGGAGCCAATGAAGTGAAAAGGCTGGCCTAAGTGTCTATATCTATAGTGGAACCTCTGGTTATGGACTTAATTCATTCTGGAGGTCTGTTCTTAACCTGAAACTCTTCTTAACCTGAAGTACCACTTTAGCTAATGGGGCCTCCTGCTGCTGCCCCGCCGCGCAATTTCTGTTCTCATCCTAAAGCAAAGTTCTTAACCCGAGGTATTATTTCTGGGTTAGCAGAGTCTGTAACCTGAAGTGTATGTAACCTGAAGCGTATGCAACCCGAGGCACCACTGTACTTGCTTACTAATTCCCTTCAATGCAATGCAAATACTCAACATTCTGATCAGACAGCACGAAATCTTAACGTATGTTGGAAAGATTCCTTACGCTGGGTTGTATCATGTCTGTGCCTTTCTTACAACTCAAAACAAAATTCCAAAACACAGGTCCTTTTTGCCATACCTCCATGATTAAACCAACACTTAGCAATCACCTATATGTTAATAATCTGGATGGGCCATAGCTCAGTGGTAGATGACATGCTTCTCATGTATAATGTCCCTGGAACTTCTGTGTGAGACTGAGAGAAAGCTCTGCCTGAAAGAATGGAGAGCAGCTGCCATTTTGTACAGGCAGCACTGAGTTAGATGGTCCAATGGTCTGACTTGATATAAGGCAGCGTCTTGCGTTCCTTATTCTTTTCTGGAGGGATCTCCATACAGAGAGTAAAACACTTTCCAGCACGGCAACTAGTTCCTTTCTGCTGGCTTGAACTGACAAGAGACTAGAAGCAGCATGATGATTTGGCTGTGTATGTACGAATCACAAAAAAAATGGTATTTGACCAATAAATCTCACCACAAACAGTACATATCAATTCAACCAAGTGGTTTTGGCCCGTTCTGTTTCTTTCTTTCCCCCCAGTAGATTATATTAAAGTTTGAAAGAAAATATTCAAAGATTAATATCAAATATCCAATACCTTTTTAATGAAAGATAAAACACTAATCTAAATAAAAACACAAAGGAAATGAAAAGAAAAGAGTAAATGAAGCTAAAAGAAAAAAGAGAGAGCTTCCAGTTCTTTGTCTGTCAGCTACATATAGAAAATTGTTTAAAACAACCACTCCAAGATAACATCCAACAATTCCATTTTCTATAAACCACTATTTTCTTCAGTCCTCAAACCCAGATATCATAAGTTCATTTTCTTTTTCACATGAAAAGTCTATAAGGAGTTTCCAATCTTTAGTAGGCCCATTCTGGATTTCTTTTCCCCCTGTTTCAGGATCGCTTGGACTCGATGCGGCATGCATTGTCAGAGAGCAAGAGGCAGAACCATAGCTTGACGGATACAGTACATTTGCTGCAAGATCAGCTGGGTGAGATGGAGCTGCGATGCAGAAACCTGGAAGGGCAGTTGGAACATTTCCAAGAAGTGAGTAATGATGAGGAGAGAAGGACGAAGCAAGAGACAGTGGTCTTGTGGATGTAGCTATCTCACACCCGTGATTATATGGATTGCAGCAGGCCACATCTCACAAGCATCTATTGGAGAGTGCCCATGCTTTCACTGGTGATGAGTGACAAAGCTTCGTTTTCTTGTTGTTGTTGTTGTTTAGTCATTTAGTCGTGTCCGACTCTTTGTGACCCCATGGACCAGAGAACGCCAGGCACTTCTGTCTTCCACTGCCTCCCGCAGTTTGGTCAAACTCATGCTGGTAGCTTCGAGAACACCATCCAACCATCTCGTCCTCTGTCGTCCCCTTCTCCTTGTGCCCTCCATCTTTCCCAACATCAGGGTCTTTTCCAAGGAGTCTTCTCTTGTCATGAGGTGGCCAAAGTATTGGAGCCTCAGCTTCAGGATCTGTCCTTCCAGTGAGCACTCAGGCCTGATTTCCTTAAGAATGGATAGGTTTGTTCTTCTTGCAATCCATGGGACTCTCAAGAGTCTCCTCCAGCACCATAATTCAAAAGCATCAATACTTCAGCGATCAGCCTTCTTTATGGTCCAGCTCTCACTTCCGTACATCACTACTGGGAAAACCATAGCTTTTACTATACGGACCTTTGTTGGCAAGGTGATGTCTCTGCTTTTTAAGATGCTGTCTAGGTTTGTCATTGCTTTTCTCCCAAGAAGCAGCCGTCTTTTAATTTCGTGGCTGCTGTCACCATCTGCAGTGATCATGGAGCCCAAGAAAGTAAAATCTCTCACTGCCTCCATTTCTTCCCCTTCTATTTGCCAGGAGGTGATGGGACCAGTGGCCATGATCTTCATTTTTTTGATGTTGAGCTTCAGACCATATTTTGCGCTCTCCTCTTTCACCCTCAATTAAAGGTTCTTAAATTCCTCCTCACTTTCTGCCATCAAGGTTGTGTCATCTGCATATCTGAGGTTGTTGATATTTCTTCCGGCAATCTTAATTCCGGCTAGGGATTCATCCAGCCCAGCCTTTCGCATGATGAATTCTGCATATGAGTTAAATAAGCAGGGAGACAATATACAGCCTTGTCATACTCCTTTCCCAATTTTGAACCAATCAGTTGTTCCATATCCAGTTCTAACTGTAGCTTCTTGTCCCACATAGAGATTTCTCAGGAGACATGAGATAATCAGGCACTCCCATTTCTTTAAGAAATTGCCATAGTTTGCTGTGGTCGACACAGTCAAAGGCTTTTGCATAGTCAATGAAGCAGAAGTAGATGTCTTTCTGGAACTCTGGTTCCTCTGCCTCTTCTAAATCCAGCTTGCACTTCTGGGAGTTCTCGGTCCACATACTGCTTGAGCCTGCCTCGTAGAATTTTAAGCATGACCTTGCTAACATGTGAAATGAGTGCAATTGTGTGGTAGTTGGAGCATTCTTTGGCACTGCCCTTCTTTGGGATTGGGATGTAGACTGATCTTCTCCAGTCCTCTGGCCACTGCTGAGTTTTCCAAACTTGCTGGCCCCATTTCCAACCCCAAGCAAATTTAGGAATTCCATAGCACAGCTAATCCATGCCAGTTTTCTGTAAATGCTGGTCCACTGTTTGGTTCCTCCAGGAAGCCCACTGGAACTTCTACAGGCTTATTGTCAGCAGATCAGCACTGACATTAAGGCTCACAATTGTTTCTTGGCAGCTGCATTTCCAACTGCTTCACACCTGATGTTGCATCTGACAACAGTTGTGAGACAGGTGGCTTTGGTTTGGGGGAAATGGCCTCACAGGCCAAATTGGAACCTAATTTGGCCAGTGTGCTGAAGGTTCCTCACTGCTGATCTCAGGCTAAAAGATTGTTACTCACCTTTGCAGAACCTCTTGTTCCATCTCATCTTTCAAGTGCACAGTTTTGTTGAAGAAGGGAATTATACCCATCTGAGCATTCAGGAATATTATCAACTGCCTTCTTCTGCCTTCTTCTGTGGCAGCCAAGAAACAGAAATGATAAAAAAAATTACCAAACAATTGATTCAATAATTCACAGAGAGTGACAAATGAATGCAGCCTTCCCTAAATAATGGTGCTGTTCCAAGTAAAGTCCCACCCACCTACTTTGTCCCTATTCTGTGTCACCCCTGCATCGGCTAATCTGAGCTTTCTGCCTCTGAGCTCTCTGTTCTACTACCCGCAATACACACCTAGTCCTGGGAGGGGGGTGGTCAGGAATGCTTTCCAAGGACGCTGAGTCTGTCAGCTGTCTCTCCCCTGGTGCTTCTTCTCCCTGCCCTCTGCAGCCTCTGAACTGTGCCCTTCCGCAAACCATTGTTCTAAATCTATACTGTCCTGTTCTGAGGAAGGTTCAGAAGAAGGTCCTCACCATTCCTCCTCACTCCAGCCTCTGACATCATCTGAGCCCTAGCAATAGGTTAAGGCTGAAGCAGATTCTAAGAGCATTATGCACCTCCCATGGCGCCTGAACCCAGGACTTGTTTAGCTAGGATGAAACTTTACTTAAGAGATTTTGAGCTGAAGGAGTCTATTGGAGACACTTTTGATGCAGATCTAATTACTTATTATAATTCCCTTCTATTCTAAAGCAATCGTGACAGAATTGGATTTGTTAAGATACAGATTTCTAAAAACAGGAGAACAATTTCCTTCCTTGGTAACTCCAGGAAGTGTTTCATGGATGATGTATTGGTATCTCCCTCAATAGAACCTCAGCCACCTTGGTCAAAATCTTCGCAAAAATGATAGATTCTGACAAAAACCTTCTCCCTGCAAAAAAATATAATTTTACGCAGTTAACTAGCAACCTCTAATCATCGGAAGATGGGAGGCACACAAAGAAGGTTGAACAATCTTTTAAAAATGTTCTAACAATTCCCCGATTCTTGTTCAGCCTTTTCTATCTAGTGACAGAAGTGTATTTGAAAATGCTTAAGGGGTCCTTGATAAAATAATTGCTTTGGACTGACATTTAAAGTTTCTCTCCTGGAACCTTGTGGGCTAGAGTAACGAATTATATTATTATTTGACTTTTATTACTCCCCCCCCCAAAAAAAAATTGATATTCTGTGCTGGCAAAAGCGTAGTCCCTAGAGTCAAATCCTCCTTCACTACAGGGATATTATTCACATATTATTCCTTTAGTTAAAACACATTTGAAAGGGAGACTATTGGACGCTTAGAGTAGCTGCTGGACTAGACGATGTTCCACATTCAGTCTTATTTTGTCCTTTCTACTTAAGTTTCCTATTTTATTGGGATTACACTCTGAAACCAGCAAGGGAAAGATATGGTATTTGTTGCCAGAGACTGACCTTTCTGCAATGTACGGTATATGGTGTCTCCTTTTGCACTTGGTGATAGAAGGATAAATGGGAAAATGCTTTTGGAGATAGCTACAAATTGTCATGATGATGCCCTTATTTGAGAGAGAGAGAGAGAGAGAGAGAGAGAGAGAGAGAGAGAGAGAGAGAGAGAGAGATTGCCTCTTTTTCTTATCCCTTGTTTTTTATCCTTGAGTCTGGCTTTTATTTACTATATTTTACATTTTTCTTACATGGCTGAGTGGATGAAACTTCAGTACCAAGTGTTAATAAGAGTGGCTGTGAGCAGGATTGACACCTGCATTTGTCTACTCTTGTGTAATGTAGTGTAGTGTAAGGTAATGTAATAGTGTAATGTAAACAAATAGCATTATGTATGCTTTTCCTAATTCTTACGCATTTCATATTAACTTTAGTATAGAATAATAGTGAAGAAACATGAGAAATTTAAAAAACACAATGCTTATTCTGACCTAATTATATCCCTTCACAAGAATGCATGTTTGTAGCTCATGGCACTCTGCATCTTTAGGTTTCAAAGGATAGATATCAGTAATAAACTTCCATTAATTTGCCTTTAGGCTATATGTGTAAATACATCTGCTATTCAGTGGTTTACACTATAGGGTATGGACCTTTCACGTGGCTGTTTTGAAAAATGTAGAGATGAAAAGAGAACCTTGCTCAGTCCCTTTCTGTCCCTTCAGGCACGGAACTTCAGTCACTTTCTGCAAGTGGGGAGAGAGTGTTTCTTGGGCATAACTTTTGTTTTGTGGCCCCTGTCCAATGACTTCCTAGTACACACAAAATTACTGCTCTCAGATTCTTTGAATGCAGTCCAAACAATGCATTCAGAACTCTTCATTAAAGTAAAATCTCAGCTCTCACAAGCGCACATTTATGCACATCCTCAGGCTACCTGCTTTCCTTTCCTCTTCAGAGAAGCAACCAACAACACTCAGCTCCAAGGAGCTGGTTCAAGTTCACAGAAATAATTTGTCACACATGTGTTTGGTATCAGCAGGGGCACTCTTGGATCAGCCTAATTAGCTGTAGTGAGGGAGAAACAAAATCCAAACCATGTGGCAGATCCTTCTCCTAAAGTTCATGTAAGCCTCTTCGAGTCAACCTTTGTCCCTTCCAACCCCCCACCCCTCCAAAAAATCTATATGCAGAAGTTTCCACATCTTTAGTCAATCCTTGTCCCTTCTCCCTGCTTTGTCAACAAACTTGCACTCTCTGCCGCATTTTTAGCAGGGAGTGGGCTTGCTACAGTTCCCAACCAGCTTGATACAACTGGAATGTATAGATTGCTGCCTCCAGATGTAATCTGAAGTGAGTGGGAACAGCAAGAAATATTCAGGGCAGCCTCCTAGGCAACTCCCCACTTTGAGGTGCATTTGCCTGTTTTAAGAGGCCATGTCATTAAAGCTTAGCCTAACACGATAGTGCCAGAAATCCTTCCATTTTAGCTACACTTTTGATACTGAGTTGTACTGTTTCACAGTTGTCTATACTGCATTTGAAAGATTAGAGGAGAGTTTGGGCATGGAATACCATGCCATGGCCAAGCTTGTGAGTATCCAAGCCAGAGATTGCTGGAGGGGGCCTCAAAAACATCCTTTCTCATCTCCTGAATATGCAATTAGACTTTAGGTTACAAACTTTGCCTTGGTACCTAAATCTGGTTTCTTTTCAGCAGCTCTACTCTATTAATCAGCCTCTGATTTGCAGACCAACTTACTCAGTGGATAATTCACCCCTGAAACTGGGCATCTTCGTAGCCCTAAGGACTAAAATAGACAGTATACTCCATGCGTGAAGACATTTAATGTGCCTGGATGATTGCTATTTAAATAGCAGCTATAAGGATAGGGAGAATTGGGACTATGGGTGTTTAAACCTCCCTGCACTGTAGTCAAGATGAAAATTGCTCTCCCCCAAACTGTTATTCACCTCCTGGGGCAAACAAGAGCTTGAGGTGATTTCCAGTGGAGATTACGCAGCACAAAGGGAAATGTAAGGATGACAGGTGGTTGGTTCTTTAATTATATATCTTTATCACACGAGGGGAGAGAGGCAACTTGTTTTGCTCAGTCTCCAAAATACCCAGTGGTTTCCACATTTCCAAATAATGCATACCGCCAATGAGGTTTTTCTTTGTTTAAAGCTTATCTCTGAAATATACCCTTCCACTTTGCTGTAACGAAGTTGTCCACATCTCTGTTAGTCTTGCATTATGTTATCCATTCATAAGTGCTGAGCACCAGGTGCTGCCATCCGTCGGTGACTCATAGGCCAGATATAAATAACAAGAACCTCCAGAACAGCACAGAGGGTAAGGAGAGGGAAGATTGTTCCCGTGAAGTGCTTGTTCTGATGGAACAATTGCCATAGCACAGGCATGTTCAGCTCCCAAGAGACTGCAATCTACTCCCACTATAAAAACACTGGCAGTGATCTACCCATTGGATTGACCAAAGTTGATGAGCTTTTTGGGGGGAGTCAGACCCAAAGTTGTTGAGCTTTTTTGGAGGGGGGATCCATCAGGATCACAGAATCGACCGGACATCCCTGCCATAGCACAGCATCTAATTCCTCCTGTGGGATGTCCTGGGCACAGCTTTGGCTTGTTGTTATTTAATGTTGGAGCCAGTGTGGTCCAATAGAATAGAAGGTTGAGCTGTGATCCTGTGTGCTTGGATTTAAAATCTGTCAGCTACAACTATGTTGTGTGACTTTGGGCAAGTTTTTATCTTTCAGCACCAGAAGTGCCTTCCGTGTGGTATAAAGTTTCATGTTTGCAACTGCGCCTGTTTATTTGCCCAATTCCTCATCCTGAACTGCCTTCCTATGTTTTCTTTCTTTTTCCTTTTCTTTTTTGGAAACCCAATTTTCTAGTACTTTATATGCCCATAATAAAATACAATGGGTATCCCTTATTGCTATTCTTAAAATAGTGTAAGGATAAAAAGAAAAAAGATATCCAAGGTACAGTCATACCCCATGTTAAGGATGCTTCAGGTTACATGTTTTTGGGTTGCGGACTGCAAGAAATCCGGAAGTACTGGAACAGGTTACTTCCTGGTTTTGCTACTTGTGCATGTGCAGAAGCATTAAATCTTGCTTTGCGCATGCGCAGAAGTGCCAAATAGCGCTGGCACCTGTGCAGATGTGGCACTTCAGGATGCGAACGCTGCGGGTTGCAGGCGTGCCTCCGTCACGGTTTACATCCGCAACCCGTGGTTCCACTGTATTGCTTATTCAAGTTAATATTTTGATCCGCCAGCTGTGAGATACTATACTACATTGTTGACCATTCCAGATATCTGTCGCTTATTATATAACCCCTGGATATGTGTATGGTCTGTATTAAAATTGTACTGCAGTGCCTCAGCTAATGGGGATGTGCCATCTCCAGCAGATGTCATCTTCCCTAGGAAGGGTTAAAGTATGTCCTTGCCAGGCCCAAGTGTTAGGAAAGGCCAGGCTTGGCATTTTCTAGAAATTATTTATTGTTCATCTTTAATGGATTTTTCTAGCTGTAGAAATGAAGAGGGTGATGAATATGATGTTTTTCTGTTATGGCAAAACAGCATTACAAGCATTTATCTCTGCAAGCATAAAATAGCCTTGTGTGCCGTGCCCCTGAATTCCCCCATGCACAACCCCTTTCCCTGGGCTGGAGGAAGGGGAGAAGCTAGTTAATGAGTTCCAGAAGATCAGCTGTAAATGGCCAGGGAGGGTAATTCATATCAAGCTCATAAAACTCTTTATTGATGTCTCCAGAGGGGAAATCCGGATGTGGCCGTTTATTTATTCTGGATTTTGCTTCTCTCTCTCTCTCTCTCTCCAACCTCCCCCCCCCCCCCAATTTAATGTTTTCTTCTGGTAAGTTTTGCATGGCGTTTTAAAGGAACAGAATATCCCATCACTCCAACAGCTATTGGGAAGCTTTCTCCCTCTACACAGCACAGTGCCCCACCCTCGATTCAATTCTGCCCCTCTCTTTCCCCTCCCCATAGGAGAGCCTTGCTTCTTCCGGCATTATAGTTTGCTCTTTTTGGATCTGGATCTCAATTCTATCCAAGATGGCTAGACAGCTAAAGAAATGTGGTGGAGTAGGAGGGTAGATGGGACAGGCTGGATTTGCCATGCTTTTCTTTAACCCATATTTTCAGATCCGGTGGTGGTTTACTTAAGGCCAACTAGCATGTAAAGAAACTCGAACCCAGGACGCAAGGGAGAAACGTGCTAAGAGGAAGGCATGCTTGGCAAATCCACACCGTGATCAACTCCCACCCGGAAACCAATGTCCCCACTGCGGACGTGTGGATCCAGAATTGGCCTCCACAGTCACTTACAGACTCGTTGTTAAAACCGTGTTTATGGAAGACAATCTTACTCCACTACGAGTGATCACAGAAGAAGAAGAAGAAGAAGAAGAAGAAGAAGAAGAAGAAGAAGAAGAAGAAGAAGAAGAAGAAAGAACATAGAAGCTGGCAAAGAAGTATAACTGACATTTGGTGTTACCTTCGTCCATCTGTGTTAAACTTTTGGATAGCACCCACAGTTAAAATCTATGAGCTTCTTAAGCCTTCAGCAAAGTGTCTAGCTTAGGTGGTTTCTAAAACAATTAGGCAAATTCCTGCAGGATGGGTCCAGCAGTGTCTATGGACCATGGCAGCTGTAAATGCAACCACGCGATTCCGCCGCAAAGTATCTCTGATTAACAGGTGCTGCAGGAAGCCCACAGAGAATGAAAGACTCTCTATTGGACTCTGTGAGTTTTGCGGTATTCTGTTGGAGGCAGAATGTTGGACTATGTGGATACTTTGCCTGACCCATCAATTGTAATGTTTCAGGCTAGACAGTTCTGTCATCATCCTTGAAGAAGTACAAGGATGTGGGCTTAAACCCGATGTTCACATGTTTCTGCTTTCTTTCATAAAATGCTGTAGCCTCCCAACATTTCATAGAGGAAAACAGGTCCCCCTTATAAAGGATGGAAGGATCCATCAAGTCTGGTTCCCTCAGTTTCTCATTTTCCCAGTCTTAAATTTCGTTTTCCACATTTCTGCAATGAATCATGAATTTTCTTTGTAAAATCCACATGAAAATTTTAGTGAGGTTGTCTTTTAAGAAGCACTTTTTCATATGCAGTTTTGACTGTTGTGCTGATTTTTGGAAGCAGTTTCTCCTAATACAGTGGAACCTCGGTTTTCGAACGTAATCCATTCCAGAAGACCATTCGACTTCCAAGGCAATTTCGAAAATGGAAGCAATTACGGTACTTCCGGGTATTCGGTGTTCGGGTTCCAAATTATTTGGCTTCCAAGATGCTCAAAAACTGAGGTTCCACTGTATGTACATTTTTGGGGGGGTGGGGGGGATACCTGCCTCACAAAATTTGGATAAGTGCAAATTTTGAAGGATGGTTATGTTTTGGTTCCCGCACAGTTTTAAAAGGTGTGAATCTGATAAATACAGCTTTAAGTGTGAACTGAATCAGATTTCTCCCCCATCCTACATTTCTTTTGTATATACAGTAATAACCTTGGGATTTATATGGGCCACTTCCATGGAGTTAATAGGATGAATAGACCACTGTTCCCTTCAGCCCCAGCCAGTATGGTCAGGCATTGTTGGAGCTGTAGTCTCAAACATCCAGGCAGGGGCAGTGGGTTTGTAGAAGGCTAATTTATCCTTTTTTATCCATGTACCACCAGCATCTCTATCTCTGCATAGGACGTTTCTTTTTTGTGCTGCTTTCCTTCACCAAACTTGAATTATTAATCATTTTGGTATCTTGCCTGTTCACTTCAGTAGATCATCTCTTCAATCATACCTGTACCCAGTTATCCATCCCATTCACACCCACAGATAGGCTGACCCTGTGCATGTTTACTCATGCAAGAGGCAAGTATTCTTGCATTCAGTGTGGCAGGAAGGTTTTCACAGGACTACAGACTGAATGTGCCTTCCATTCATCTTTCTGACAATGACTCTTCCTGGCCTGGCCATTATTCACAGTGATGTGGGCACCTCAGGCAGCAGATACTGGGATAAGTGACGTGGTGGAGGACAATACTCTGCCCTGATCCATCACTGATACTGAAGTAAGATTCAACTGTCAGCCCACTTGGCTTCTGTACATAGAGCAGGATGGCCATCTTGTCCTTTGCCTCGGGCAGCGAAATATATAAGGCCGGCCTTATTCTCTTTCTCCCTTTTTTAACCCTACAGTCCAGAATAACCATTTCACAGCCCCCCCCCCCCGCCCCGTATCCGTTCCTAATCAAGTTGGTGAAGGCATCTTCGCCATCATTAAGTTCTCCCTCATCCTCATTCTTTCTCATTTCTGGCTGTTATTTTGGCATTTTCCTGGGAAGTCATTCTTCCTTGACTATAATTAGTTTTATCTGGAGATGACTGCCCAGCACTCTCCACATTAACACCAAATTTGCAGCGTCAAGTGCGACTTTTAAGCTCACAGGACAAATTCAAGGTGTTGTGTATTGGGGACTAATTTTAGAAAGAAAGAGAAAGCAAAACATGATTCTGCAGTTGTGTCTGACCTGGAGCTAACTGTGCTGTTTTTTGCAAGTGCCAAACTGAATAAGTATTGTGGCACTTAATTACATCCCCGTCTCTTCAAGGAAGTTTAATGGTTTCAGCCCAGTGGTTGCCCTCTTCTTCACAAACTTTAGCACCTTCAAACTTGTCAGGATTTCCCCCAGATTTCCCCCAGGTGTGTGGAGAAAAAAAGCATGTAATGGCAGTATCAGAGCTGTGCCAGGTACTGGATAAGGGATTGTGGTGTCTCCTCTGCAGGCAGAGCATGAGAAATTCAGGAAGGAAGATGACACATTTAGGTTGAGTCACATGAGGGAACAACTGGACCGGTCCCTGAACAGCCTGCAACAGGAATTGGAGGATACCCTGAGGCAAAACGAACACCTGCAGGTCAGCAAGGACTTACTGAACCTGGAAGGGGAAAGGCAGGAGGACATGAAAAGATCTGGTCTGAAGGGACGTGAGGCGGTAGAAGGCACATGCTGAGGTTGAGCAGGGTGATATGGAAAACATGAAAGAGAGTGGGTGCTGTGAGTGCTACCTAGTGAAAGGTTACACATATTGTGGAGACTAAAGGGATGGGGAGAGGAGGGCAGCTGAGCAGGTTCTTAATTGTGCCCCTTCACCCTAACAGCAGTTTTCCACCTGAGCTTAAAATGCACTGGGGACCATAGGCCTGAGAGCATGTTCCAGCATCTACCTCTGTACTGGACTGATCCTCAAAGGGCCGATTATGTTGGTCTCCTTGTATGGGCTTCCTAGTCTTGCAATGAGAGGAAACATACCTAAGAGCTCCAGGGGATCATTTGACTAAAGCAAAGGTATTCAGCGGGTATCAGGATCACAACCTCATGAGCTGGACCCAATTTGTGTGCTCATTCTAGGCCAAGATTGCAGAGCTGGAACGAACACATGCTCAACAACTGATGGCTCTAACATCCCGTCATCAGCTAGACATGGAGTTGGAAACAGAGAGGCTTCACAGTGCACAGCTCCAGTCCGAACGTAAGCTGGAGTCACGAGAGAGAACTCACCGGCAGAGAGTGAAGAGTTTGGAGGAGCAGGTAGAGTGGAGAACTAGACTGGATATTTCTGTTCATGTCCAAATTCCCCAGTGATGCCCAACTTCTGTGACCAGAATTTATTGTGCAAATCAAAAGGGTTTTGCAAAATTTTGTAATGGTATTTGGAGTTTTGAGGCGAGAACTGGGGTGATGGTTGGAAGTAGAGGGAAGAACTGGGAGTATGGGCATTTTTGAAGTCAAAAGGGCGAGGACAGTGAGGAAAGAGAAGAATGCACCACTGTTTATGGATTCCTCCTCCCAAATGCTTCCTGGCTCTCTAGCGCAGAATGCACTGGAGTCCAAGAGGTAATTTCTAGTGTTGAACAGCAAACATCCATAGAGCACAAGCTAACCTGTGAGGACTAAACAGCTCCATGGTTTTCTTGTACCAACAGCTTATACTGCTTGTGAATCTGGGATATGATGCAGTGGTGTATTGCTTTCTCTGCCCTGGAGAAAGAGAAGCTGGCTGGTTGCTTAACCCCTAAACCAGATAAGGGGTACCATTATGAAACCATTTCACAAACTGCTTTTCTAAATTATGAAAGAATCAACTTGGCAAATGTGTGTTCAGCTACCTGCACCATGCAAGTGCCAAAGAGGTTGGGATTGATGGGCTGCGTAAATGATACCAAATGCTGCCATACAGTGTGTAAACTAGCCCTTCAGATTTGACAGCATAACAGCTAGAGGAGGGAGGTTAAGTAGGACTGCAAGAGAAGTAGGGGAGGTGGGGAGAGATCCGATTTAATCTACTGTTCAACACAAGGCCTTCTCATCATGAGGACAATAAGAGCACCAGACTCTTCTCCTGCTTCAATTTAATAATCCTTGGTAATAATAATTGTGGATATTTTTCTCAGTCATGCTGCAGCCCTAAGAAAAAGAATATGAGTATGAACTTTCCTCTCTTGAGGTCGAAACTACATGTTTATACTAGCTTTATGCTAGCTTCCTGGCACCCAGAAAGAGAAGTCCAGCAAGTGGACAGAGGTGAACAGGCTTCTGCTATCTCTCTAGGCAGCACCATATGCTCTGGACACCATAAGCAGTTTGCCAGGGTGCCCAGACAGTGTGAGCCAGAGAGGAGAATAGTGGTTTAAATAGTGGAACAGAACAGAATAGTGGTTTATATGAATGTAGCCCTATTTGTCGACATGTGTTTCCCCAGGTGAATGCTCTGAAAGAGCAGCTGGATCAAGAAGTGAGAAGACGACAAGCCTATATGAGCCAGAAACTTCACACTGCGAAATGATTCAGAAATGAACATTGTGCCCTGAATCCCAGACAACCAAACACAGAACCAGCCTTCAGCAGAATCCTCACAGCTCAACGATTGGATTTATCAGTCTCCTGCGTAAGGGTGCTCATCTGATTCATGGTCTGAGAAACCAGAGCTCCTGGACTAACAGTGCTAGGAAGTAATGTCTCCCCCACCCAAGGAGCAAATACCCTGAAGACTTGGAAGGCACAGTCAAGACAGCAAATGACTAGGCAGCCTGCAGCCAAGAGGAAACCCTGCTGTGGGGGCAGCTGTTCTCTCTAAGATGCTTGAAACCCAGGGCACTGATGCTTAACTAATTAATTTAGGACATTTGACGAGGGCATTCTCTGTTGTTTGGTTTTCTGGGTAGAGTATCCCTGCGTGATCCCCGTAAGGTTTTATATTCAGGCTGTACAAATTGGAAAATTCCACAGCCCAGATAGGAGCATTTATTATTGAAATACCTCTGCATTTCCATCACTGACCAGGTTATTTTATTCTCCCTCAGGGTTTGAAAGTTGCTGTCAAGTCCTTCCTGGTGCCTCGTACTGTAGCCATACCTGTTTAGTCAGTGGTATCCATGGTGGTGGCAGCTGTCTGCCAATGATGTCACAGATCCATCTATCACATGCCCTTCTGCAAATGAAGGAGGCAGGTATTTCTGCTGCCATCCAGATCACACTGTGCTATAAAGAGAAGTTTTGAAGCAGAGTGTGAACCACACCCAGGGATTGACCAAATCCTTTGCTGTGTCTATGAACATCAAGCCATTTTCATGGTGGCAGGTGGCTGAGATTAGCTCAAAGCCAAGCCATCTTATGACTTGCTGGCCCCAAGACATGTCAGAGTGTTAACATTCAACATTCCACCCACTCTGCCGGCTGACAGGCTCCAAGGAAATCCCTTTAGGAATCAAACTTTGGTTTCCTTGGTGATGACAGGAAACCATCTTGGAGCTGCTGTGAGTGTCACCTGTTAGCATTGTTCCACATTTTTTCCTCATGAATGTTTGTTTTTCCAAATGTGGTACTGCGAATTATTAAAAATAAAGAACCGCTTCCTAAAGAAACCGAGGAGAGCAATTTCCACTGTGCTAATATATAAATACTGCACATTCTGTACTGGCTTATTTAATATTTGTCATGTAGCCCTGAAACTTACCGTTTTAAACAACAACAAAAGAGTTTTGTGGCACCTTTTAAGAGTAACAGATTTACTGCAGCATAAGCTTTCATGTCAACTCCAGTGGACTGTAATTCACCAAAACATAGGCTACAATTACAGTGGTACCTCAGGTTAAGTACTTAATTCATTCCGGAGGTCTGTTTTTCTTAACCTGAAACTGTTCTTAACCTGAAGCACCACTTTAGCTAATGGGGCCTCCTGCTGCTGCCGCGCCGCCGGAACATGATTTCTGTTCTCATCCTGAAGCAAAGTTCTTAACTCAAGGTACTATTTCTGGGTTAGCAGAGTCTGTAACCTGAAGCGTATGTAACCTGAGGTACCACTGTAATCTGTTAGTCTTTCAGGGGCCATAAAATTAATCCCATCCACTACAGCTCCCCACACACCATCTCTCACACTCTTTTCAAGGGTTCCTCAACTGGAGAGGATTGGGGAGTCACAGCAGGGCAGAAGGTGTATATGTGAAAATTGCCTTCTTTCCACCCACCCCACCCCCCTTCTACTGACAGAAGCCTCCTCTGCATTAAAGAGCTTTCCGTCATCAGAGAGATACCACTGGGTAAAATACTTGCTGTTTTCTGTTGCAACAGACTAACATGGCTGCTCTTCTGAAAGCTGTATAAAATAATTGTCCTCCTTCTTATCATAGAGTTGGAAAGGACCCCAAGTCATCTAGTCCAAACCCAACGCAGGAATCTCAACTAAAGCATCCAAGACAGATAGATGGCCATCCAACCTCTGCTTAAAAAACTCCAGGGAAGGAGAGTCTACAACCTCCCAAGGGAATCCATTCCACGGTCAAACACCTCTTACTGTCAGAAAGTTCTTCCTAATGTTTCATCAGAATCTTCTTTCTCCAACCTACCAGTGTTGCATATATTTGGGGGGAAGTGTTCCAAAAATGAATAGGTTCATAAAGAATAGCGTACAAAATTGCATAACGTTTTCAAAAATGTGCCTATTAATCATTTTGGGGGAGAAATTCTACTAAAATGCTGGTGAATTTTTATGAGGTTTCCTTAAACAACAAAAATCACATATCACTGCAGAAATGTGGGAAACTGAATTTAAGATGGGGGAAATTAGTAACTGAAAGAACCAACACTGACAGATCCTTCCATCCCTAGCTGCAGTAAATTATTTGGGCTGAACTTCTGAAGTAAGATGCTCGTTCCTTAGGACTAGTTCTGATCCTGAGCTGGTGTCAAACCACGATTCTGTTCACTTCTGCTGGGAAACAGACACATTCACCCAAAAAGTGCTGTTTAAATGCATGTAAATTAGGATATTGAGTGACTAACAATGGCAGATGACTTTTCAACCTTTTGATACCTCGAGCATAATATATCAAACTGTGGTCCACAGGCCACTGGTAGCCCTTTCATGAATCCACAGAGAGGTTGCAGAACAATCAGAATATCTGCACGTGGTCCTGAATTTGTTTAATTTTTTTCTGAGCAGAGATTGAGGCCATTCTGATCAGGGCCAAATTTATTGATCAGCTAACCAGGCATTACCCTGGGCCCCATGTTTGTCATGATATGCTACTTATGCAGTCCATTGATCTTTCCCTAAAACTTTGCCAGTTAAAGGGACACCACTCAGTCACCTGGCTCAGGGCCCTTCCATAATCTGTCACTGGTTCTGACAATGGTGCTGGGAGTTCATGAAGGAGTCCACTGAGATCCCCAGCAGTTTGCAAGTGGTCTATGAAAAAAAGAAGTTTGGGAACGCTGGCCTGGACCATTAAGTGCCAGATAGCAAAGGGGATGGTATGCCAGCCTTTGTTGCCATATGTATTAGGAGAAGTTGAGCGCTGCCCAGTTTCCACCACCAGGTTTTGAGCTATGCATAGGCACAGAGCTGGGAATCCCAGAAAATGTCTATCCATTGCTGGCACAATCAGGCTTCAGTGAGGGAAACTTTCCATGGGGGAATTTAGCTAATCTGCTGCTGTTCCTTCTGAGCCCTGCTGTTCTTTTCTGCTCAGTTTCAGTTCTTACACAGGAATCTGTTCCTTGGCTTCAGTTCAGCATTGAAACGGACCTTGCAATAATTACTACGGCGGATATTTCTATTGCCTTTTTATTGAATACAATCACAGTTTCAAAGCATGTTCCCAGTGGGAAAGAGTTTTATCTTCAGAATGTTGGAAGCTAAACACTCGGTTGCAGCTACCAACAAACCACTACGCCTAGGACCACTTTTTGCTACAGATACTCAAAGTATAATAGCAGTTGCAATGGTGTGGTCTTAAGAAAAGAAGAATGCAAAGGGATTAAACATGTCAGCTTTGTTCTGCCACTTCTCTCTCTCTCTCTCTCCCCGCCCCCCGCCCTCCCCGGGATCACAAGCTTTGCAGAAGAATTTAGAGCTCAGGCTAGTAGCACTGAAGCTGAGAAACTGAAGCCTTGAATGTAGTGCATTAAAGTAAGTCCTCCCAAAAGCCAATGGGACTAATTTAAATGTACTGGCCACAAATCCTGCAAAACCTAGCTAAGGCTAATACGATTGAATTGTATCCAGTTCCATTCCAAACACTGCCCAGGGAACAGCAGGGCTTTTACTGGAGCAGCAGAGCCACTGCTGTACGTGCACCCTGCAGCTCATGCCAGCTGGGGTGGAAGGTGGGGGTGTTGGGAGGAGGCAAAATGCCAGTGTGGTGTAGTGGTTAAGAGCGGTAGACTCGTAATCTGGTGAACCGGGTTCATGTCCCTGCTCCTCTACATGCAGCTGCTGAGTGTCCTTGGGCTAGTCACACTTCTGTGAAGTCTCTCAGCCCCACTCACCTCTCAGAGTGCTTGTTGTGGGGGAGGAAGGGAAAGGAGAATGTTAGCCGCTTTGAGACTGCTTCGGGTAGTGATAAAGCCGGATATCAAATCCAAACTCTTCTTCTTCTACTACTCTTTGGGACCCTTTAACTGGCACAGCAGCTGGGCTCAGATTGGGACCAATGTCACTGTGAGATGGCAGTGGGGCAGGACCCAGAGCTTGGGCTGCCCTTTGAAAGCCCTGTGCCCATGGCTGGCGCACCAGTGAGGCGACCTGAAGTGGCCCGTCTCAGGCAGCATGCTCCACAGGGGGTGGGAAATCCCGATTCCCCCACTATCACCACCGCTTATCCTCTTTTCGTCCAGCAGCCACCACTCTCCAGCTTCTGCGGTGACAGCTTCCAAGTGTACTTTGGGTAAGCTGAAGACACAGCTGAAAGCCAAAGCTGTGGAGAGCAGCAACAGCACCTCACGGAACACCCCCATTTCACCAAGACTCACCCAAAAGGCATTCCCACAGAGCGGCTGTGTTGTTGCTGGTCTTCCACTCCTAGAGCAGTGGGGAGATTGGCACCAATGCCTCACAGAAAACCCTCTATTTGCCAAGACTCTCAGTGGAATGCCCCCATTCCTTCAGAGCATCTGAGTTGCCACTAGTTTCACACCATGCCGGGGCCTGGTTTGGGGGTGGGTGTTGACAGTGTGTCTTGCCTGAAGCACCAAAAGGTCTCTGCCCTTGCCTAAGGCAATGGAGTGGCTTTGGTGCTCTACAAATGGTGGCCAGCAGAGGCTGGTAGGATTCAATCTCCTTCCAGCCTGGTGCAAAGAGGGTTTGTATCGCAGTGCCTGTTAGTTGAGCTTCACTCGCTTTTATAGCAATGGGACTCCTTGCATTGAGTTTTGTGGAAGTGAAGTTCAGCTAACAGTCTGGATCCAACTCATTGTCTTATACATACCGTACTTACTTGGGATTAGGGCCAAATGCATAAGGCCTTTTGGTAAATGGACATAGGAATGGCCTGGATGTTCCATTCAAGGCAACAGAGTGGGACATGCCAGCCCAATCCTATTCATTTTCACTCAGAAATAAGTCCTGCTGATCTCAGGCTGGTTTTTAGGTAAGTAGACGTAATATTGCAGCATTAGTTATTAATTACATAAATGGAACGTAATCGTAGTAACTTTTGTTGGGTTGTATTAGGTGTGATAAGTGAAAGAACTCAGCTCCCTCATTAGAGCATGAGATTCTTAATCTCAGGGTTGTGTGTTGGAGTCCCAATCTGGGCAAAATTTCCTGCATTGCAGGGGGTTGAGCTACATGATCCTTAAGGTCCCTTCCAACTCTACAATTCTAGGGTTTTATGATTCTGTTTTAAGTGCTATTTATCATGACCATACTGACAGCTTGAAAAATGAGGGTTGCAAATAGGATGACCAAGACCACACTTCCTGCAGCATAACTTCACAATGTTTCAGTTATTTTGCAAGATAAACATCCCCACTACTGTCTTCTAAACTGGAATCATGCATGACATAGTTAAGAACATAGCACAGCAAGCACACTGCTTTAATGCTTATTTAATTTGTTATCAATCCACACGGATCTCCTCATTCCATCTGAAAGCCCATCCCACAGCAAAGGTTTGTGTTATGATTGAGGGTGAGCCACTAAGCATCTTTCCCTGCTTCCTTAGTAGGGTAACTAGCTTAGGTAAGCAAAGCCATCCCATGATGGGGCAAAGAACAAGATGGCACCGACTCCCCATTCCACATACAGAAGCTGACCTGATTGAGCGTTGACTCTGACATCAACAGTTGTGATGGGGTGGCATCCTTCGTAATATCTGTCAGCTGGCTAGATCATGGCCTCAAGACAGACTGTGAGGCATACACAGCTGTGTCCTCCAAAGCAAGCAAAGGCTGCTGGTGATGGGGGCATAGGCGCAACAGCCAAGGGGCTGCCCGTTCTTTCTGTCTGCAGCTGCCGCCTGAGGTGGTTGCCTCACTCTGCCTAATGGCAGGGCCGGCTCTAGATTGTGAGAACTATGGACCTGGGCAGCTGGAATGCGGTTTGTAATAATGAGGAATGGAAGAAAGAACAGAAGTACATAAGACAAGAAAGGGGAGGAATGCTAGATAACTAAAGGGATTAGTATTAGAGATTAGTTCACTTTGTGGAAACAAAGCTTGTATTTAAAGGCTCTGTACACTGTTCTTGTGGCTAGTTCTCATGTAACCTTTCCAATTATTTTCGAGACTCCCACCCTCGCCCCCCAAGTAGAAAACTGCATTAGTGGATACTAATCAGGGGTTTTGTGATGGTGGTTAAAATGTCCAAATATTTCTCCATGTGAAAATGGGGTTGAATAGGAGATTGCTTTCACAGGAATATTCACGTATTTGGATGGCATCTATGGACTCAGCTGTGGTTCAGAGAGAAGCAGGCACCCTTATTTGAGGATCCAGTTTAAACAGATGGAACAGCCATGTGATGCCACAGCAGCGTACTGGGATACATATTCATGGGAAATGTGGTGACCTCACTCACTGCTTGTACGACCATTTCCCCAGGGGAATGAAGCCACAAAAGGGAACACCAGGACTTGCCTTTTAATGTTCATGTTAACGGCACCATATGTCTGAAAGTGGGTACATGGCTTCAGTTAACTCGTTTCCAAATTACTAATAAGGAAAAGAATTTGTGCATGTAAAACGTGTCCACAGCCAAAGCTCTTCCCTCTGCATATGGAGGTGCTTTGCTCCTACTTCCGTGAGATGGAACTGCCTCCCTACATGCAAATTGCCAAAAAGTAGGTGCAAGCCTGGTTCCAGCACCGCTGTCAACAAGGAAAAAGGAGAGCGCCTCCAGCTGGCTGGGACACTTCCCCGGAGACCTTCCACAGGAAGATGGGCAACCCAACTAGCAGGGAATATTTGAGAAACTGCTCTTGGCTTACACTCCTTGGTCCAAAGATGAAGGCCATCTCTGCATTGCAAAACACTTTCTGTGTCAAGGGTAGGAGACCTTTTTCACCCCAAGGGTTATATCCTCTAGGCAACTTTCTCATGGACCAGTTGCAAAGTGTGGGGAATCATGAATTCAATTTTTAGCTTTATGCAGTAGGCTTATTTCTACACCCATGCACCTCTCTAGCCACCATCCAGGGGAGCAGGAAGCATTGTCAGAGTTCAAGGACATCTTCTAGCCAGGCAAAAAGTACTTAAGGAGGCCAAGCAGGGCCAGCAGGGGTGTGTGGACTGAGGAAGAGTCCTGAGGGTCAAACAACAAGGTTGGAGGCCTTGGGCCTGATGTTGCCTCCCTGCCCACACCTGTTTCATGACAGATTTGTATTATGATTCAACCAACAATGATCTCAGCCTAAGACAGATAGGGATCCCAGTGTGTTTTGCCTTTGGGATCATTCCGACTTTAGGGGTGTAGACTCTTAAGCCCTTCATAGGTGTGCATGGGCAAAAGGAGCTATATGTTCTTCACTCGCGGCATCCAGGCTGCAGTTGATTTTTTTTCTAGCTTGGTTGCCCAAAACTTGGGCTGCCAATCTTTGAATTTCCTCCTGCACTTCCAGTTCTCTATCTTTTCATGTTCACTTTGTTAGTAGGCTCCATGTTAGACAAACCCTCTTGGTCCTTAGCTACTACTTACAATTCTCCCATCAAATCTCATCAGCTGGATCTTCTCAGCCATTCCTGACTGGGAATCTTGCAAGTGGACTTCCACGTCCCCTTATTTGACCCCAAAAGCTTTTTAAGCATAAATACCTTCCATAAAGAGGAGGCTGCACTTTGCAATTGTCCAGGGCTTCTCAGGCTAATTTCATGGCAGGCTTTAAGGCAGGGTGGAGAACCACTGGCTTGTGGGCCATAAACAGTGTGCAAAGCCTTTTCTGAATCGCCCACAAGACTCCTATTGTTTTAGGCCCCTAGTTGAAGTGGAAACAAGCAAACAAGCCGTTTGCTTTACATCAGCTTAATTCCAAACTCTGATGGGCAAGAAGTTGTCATAACTGAATAGCTGTCTCTGCTGCCAACATTCACTGGCAACATGAGGGCAACATCCATGTGTAACCCTCACTCCCTGCTGCTTTTGACGTAATTGCAGAGAACTTTTAAAAATGCAGAATTTCTGTACATAGCTTAGGGATCAAGCCCATCTTTGGGACTCCCTCCAGATCTTATTCCTCCAGTTTCATGGTCAGGGTGTCCACATATGAGACACTCATTCCCTATCATTCCCTATACCCTATTTCCAGGATATAGTTTGAAGGTGCATAAATGATGCAGTAACCTTATGTTATCAAACCTAAGCAGGTTTGGCTTAGATAATAGACTGCTGAGTGACCCTCTCTGGATAACTCTGTGTTCCATGGAAGAAAGACAGTACTGTATATAAATGTAATAAAATCGTTAGGGGAAAAGTGGTTATTTGTAAGAAAGGCCCAAATCTTGTGAATACTTTTATATCTCTTATTTGAATTAGGTGGGCTTTCTGAGGTTTGTACACATATGTAGAAATGGGCATAAATAAATAAATGAGACTGTTGCGAGTATAGTGGAGTCCTGAACTCTAGTTTTTTAATAAGATACTGATGTGCCAATTCTGTCATAAATCCAGAGCAGCAATTTCAAAGTATTTGTTTACCTTATACTCTGCAGTCTATATTTGCATAATTATTAAGTGGGAAGCATTAAACAGAAAATCACTGCTCTGTTTGAGATCTAAACTGAACTTGTATTTAAATTTATTTGTATTATAATTGAGAGTGTCATGGGGCTTTCATAGCTCTGTGCGGATGTTTTGTGCTGCCTTTGCAATAGTAACTTGAGCCTGCTAGATAAAATGATTTGCTTAAGATAAATGTTGCATTCTTCCTAAACCAAGACAAAGGGCTACTTGAGTTTGACATGTAACTGAAAATGTTGCAATGCTACAAAGAATTTCCTGATTAATATTTTTAGCACCACAAAACTGCAGTGTGGTATTTACTGTTAAAATACTGCATACCTGACTTTGCAAATGTATTTAGTTCAGTGACATTTCAGGTGACAGATCAGGCCCGTGCGCAACTCTTTTAGAGGTATTTTTGAATTCTAAACCTATCATTTGTTTCTTCACAGAAAAACATGGGGTTCCCCAGTGATCTCCTATCTAGCTATTGGTCATGCACAGATAATTTATTTTTCCAAGCCATGACTGTGATGACTTGCATTTGGTGGGACTTTCCTAAAGTGACAGATAATCTAGTTTCCCTAAAGAGCCTACACTTTGTATTTCTCTGGACAGGGGTATAATACTGTCAATGAATTGTTGAGAGTAGGGCAAATGGGTCGTAGGTAAGAGATTTTTGGGGTGTTTTTTTACCTTGTCACATTCCCCACCCCACCCCCACCCCAGAAAAGGTAAATCTGGATCGAATGGGAGGAAAACATGGGCTGGCATTTTGATGCTGGTAATGTTTTGTTGATGCTTCCAAAAACTTGCATGTATGAGCAGCAGCACCATCCTACATCCTAAGCACCAGTCCAGTCCCCTTAATATCCCCCACCCCCTCACAAGGTTTCGTGCATGAGATTAGGTCTCTCTAACAGAATCCTCAGAATCCTCATAGAACTACAATTCCAAGAATACTTTGGAGAAAGCCATGACCCTTAAAACTGGTATAGACATGTAGTATAGTTGGGTGGGTCCTTTGTGTTCCCTTTCTAGCTCAGAGCATCTGTAACCAGGTCAGGGGTAGAAGACAGGTATGCTTTACCTACCTCATCCTACAAACTCTGGAAAGGTTCAAAATTCACTCTGGAGAGTGAAGTACAGGAGTATTATTTGAAACAGAAGGAACGCAGCCCTGAGTCAGAAATGTCATCTTCAGAACATCTTCTGGTACCCCTCTCCCAATATGAACCTACTGGGCCTTCAGATCTTTATCTGAGACCCTTTTCCAGGTTCTTCCTCTGAGGTAGGCTAGGAGGTGGGTGACAATAAAGGGGGCCTTTTTTTTTTTCTTGCTGTGACTGCCCAGTGACGTCTGCCTGGTGTCTTTGGGGCCAAGTCAAGACTTGTCTTTTTTCCCAGGCCTTTAATAGGCTGAGTTGATTCTGTTTTATTGCCAGTGTGCTGCCAAAGCTTCCTATGGCTATTGGCAAGGGTTGCATATTGTATTAAAGAGTGCTTAGGTTTTATATGATTTTTTTCTTCTTCTTTCTCTTCATTGTATAATGTATTTACATCTATGCTTTAAATGCTGAAGATGTTTCAGGTAACTGGCAACTAATAAGCTTTTACTATTACATAAAAAAGGGCCATTTTATTGGTTTATTTGCATCTCTTTAGAAAGAGAGTACTGAGTAACAATGCAATTTTATGCATGCTTAATCATGAGTAAACCCCACTGAGTTCAATGGGACTTACTCCTAGGTAAGTGGGTATAAGAATATAGCCTTAAGCATTATTCCTATCCCTTTGTCCAAAGGAGGGTGAATCCTGTTTGGACTCAGAAGACTTCGTTTGTGATTTTGATTGGTTTTACTACCAGTATTAATTAGTCTGGGAATGTTTTATAGTAATTTTCAATAAGAATATGCAGAATAAAGACAGAAAGTTGAAATTGCTGGTGAGACAGAGAAGCTAGACTATATTTGTAATTAATCAATGGTTCCCATCAGGAAATTGCTGAAGGGTGGTATTGAGTTTTACTCAAAGCAGACACACTGAAATTAATGGACTTAAACTTAGTCATATTAATTTATTTCAGTGGTTCTACTCTGAATAAAACTTAGCTGAATAATACCCAATTGCTTTGCTCCGTTTTAATTCGGTGTCACAAACCACTACAGCCCCAGCTGCCCATCATTATTTTGATTTACTTTTTCCATGAATCTGGTAATTCAGCAGGCAGAGACAGAGTGAAGCTAGACCTCTTCACAATTAACAAAACTTATCTTATTATAAGATTGAAGACTTAACTTTCAGTGATGGGCAATTCGCCCTCATACTGAGTTCAGTGTATACAAAGGGCATCAGGAGGGATGTGGAAGAGGAACAAACAAGAACAAATCAGAGTTCCTCAAGAAAAGTTGAGGAAGTGTTCGCTGCCATCAACAACCACATATACATAGACACACACAAATTGTAGGTGTGCTTTCCATAGGGAAGTTTGCCTACCATTTCCTTACTTGATGACTTCTGTCAAATTTGTATGCATGCATGGTGACATGAGGGGCAGAGCTCATGTGCAGGCGCACATATGCACATACATGCCTGCACATCAAAAGGTGCTGAGGCAGAAGATTTAAAAGTTACAAAGCTCAGCTCAGCTACTAGTTTTGCTTTGCACATTTGCTGAATTTGGCCATAAGTTATACTATCGCTGTTGTTTTCTGGCGCTCTCCCAGATTTGTCCTGCTAAAAAGGCCTTTAGAGGTTTCAGCGTGTAGCACTTCCAACAAGCAGCTGGTGTAAATTTGTAAGAATATGTCCTAGTTCTGCTCCCAAAATTAGATTGTATCTCTGTAACCTTTTCACTCCCAAGCAGGCCTGAGCTCACTTGACAAGCATTTTTTAACTAACATCAATTCCTCATTGCAGCATTCAGATTACACTACCAAGGGAGTTGAGGATAAAGTCAAGCTTGGTCTTGCTGGCTGTGGCTGATGGGAGTTGTAGTCTAAAACATCTAGAGGGCACAAGATAGGCGAAGCAGTAGCTGAAGCGCTGGTTTAGGATTGGTGAGATCCAAGCACAAATCCCATTCAGCCTAGGTGACCCAGGCCAGTCAATAACTCTCTTTTGGCATTCTAGTGACTGGGTGGAGGAGCAGCTCATGCACTAAACCTGCACGCAGAAAAATGAGATTGACCCATTTGCAATACAAGACTCCCATCCAAACACCTATAAAATTGATAAGGTACCTTTAGTCCAATTCATTTCTGATGCAGGAAATGGTAAGTCAGTGATGAAAGAAAGGAAGTTTATTTATTTATTTTTTGCAGGGACACCACTATTATTTTATGACACTGGGAATTCATTGTTGTTCTGCAGTCACTCAGATCTCTTTTCAGTGTTCACACCCCAAATTTCTGCTAGGAATAAAAGGGAACTGCCTTAGTCCATATGGCTCATTGTTGTCATAATGGCTGGCAGCAGATTTGCAGGTGGGGAACTGAGCCTGGACTCCTTCGCATGCAGACGCAGCCCCGTCAAGGAATACTAATTAGGAAGAGGCATCTTTGTCTAGACACAGAGCACTCTGTGAATCTTCTCAGGCCAGCACATAACTGGGATTGAGGCGATGGCCCAGAATGGGTGGCAATCCTAACCACTCACAAGTAAACACCATTGAATGGGGCTTACTCCCAAGTAAGTGGGCTTAGGACTGCATCCTTAACTCGGGAAGGGGGGGGGGAGTGTGACGTGGCTTGCAAACCGATCCTATGCGTGCTTACTCAGAAGTAACTCCGTCACCCAATGCATGCAGGCAGCTGGGTAATTTTAAGACGCTGGCCTTAATGGTCTCGCCGGAGCTCACATGGCAATGAGTTATTTGCCCACTTCAGAGTTGGCGATGCTGCGCTTGGGGCCTTTCCGCTCATCCTGCGGAGCGAGGGGCCCCGGACGGACCTCTGACCCCCTGGCGGTCCCAGTGCTTCCCCGCACACTGATGTCCTAATTCCCTACCGAGCGCGCTGAGCACCGCACCCTGGACGCGCCCGCGGCTCCTCCGCTCGCCTGCCACGCGCTACCCCGAGCTGTAGCGCCGCGCTTTCGCCGGCCAGCTGTCCGTAGCGCTTTAAGAGAAGACGCGATGCTTCTAACCCCGCCCCTAACCTCGGCGGCCGCCTCCTCCAGGTCGCGTCCTAATTGGCTGACCAGGGTATGAATATGTATACCTCCGAGCTGTGTGAATGAGCCGCTGTCCCCTCCCTCGACGCTGCACAGAGTGGCTCAGTGTGCGCGCGGGTCGCTCAGCAGCTGCAGCAGCCGCCGTCCCGAGCAGAGCCCTTCTCGCGTCCCGGGAGCCGGCGCTGCCCTGCCGACGCCGAGCCAGAGGCAGCTCCTTGTCCCTTTGGCGCCACGGTCTCCCTTCCTCCCTCCCGGCCCGCGCCGTCTACGCGCTCCCTCCCTCCCTCGCCTCAGCGCCCCGTGTGCGCCTCCGTGCCAGCCCCGTCGCCTCAGCTCGGCTCTGCCCGCCCGTCCTTCGGCGCCCGCCGGGGAAATGCGGGGCCTGTCCGGCTGGGTGGTGCTGCTGGCGCTCGGCAGCTGGCTCCGGCTGCGGGCGAAGGGCGCCGTGCCCCTGGCTGACTTCTACCCCTTCGGGCCGGCGCAGGGGGACACGGCCACCCCGCAGCAGGACGACGGCGGCTCGGGGCTCCGGCCCATCGCCGTGAAGTTCCCCTTCTTCGGCGCGGCTCACATGGCGCTCTACGTGAGTAGTCTGCCCGAGAGAGACACCCCCTTCCCCCCCTCAGCCCCGAGGTTGCCTACCGCGGAGTAGTTACCCCGGAATGCTCTGTGCCTGAGGGCCCCTCAGAAATACCTTACCCAGCATACTTGGTCCTCGAAATGAAAGGGAGACTGGAGCGGGGAGGGAAACCCTACCGGGCTCACGGCGTGAGAGGCTTTTCTCCACCGACCGGGATGCTCTGCGTTGAGGTTTGCAATGCCACGCCAGGCGTGCTTTCGCTGAAGCAGGTCCCACGGCAGTTGGGTGAATCTCTCTCCCTCCCTCCCTGGGAATAAGTGCTCCGGGCTGCAGCCGGAGACCCTAAAGCAGGCTTGGCGCTTCAGGTGTTGTTGGGACTCCTGGCCGTAGGCTAGGAGTTGAAGCAGCAGCGCAAGGATGTCTGGAGGAGTGCCTCAGGTTAGCCAGCTCTGCTTTAAAGCTTATAGCATCTGAACTGGGCCAAAGGCAAGCGGGGATCTTTCACTGGCTTTCTCATTCCTAGGGATGAGTGTGGTGCAAAAAGCCCTGCCTTGTTCTGCAGCCAGGTAAAGGTGGTGGGGTATTTTGAAAAACTTGGTTTCTTAGACTATGTTCACATGGATTCTGTTCGATACAGATATTCAGTAGCCTATGTCAGGGATGAGGGACCACACATCTCGCCACCCCTGACCATTGCCCAAGCTGTCTGGGGCTGGTGGGAGCTTGAGTCGCAACAAGATATGTTCCCCATATCTACTTTCTGGAGCTCCTGGGGGACCAGTACAGATGAACCACAAGTGGCATGGTAGCTACTTTAAATCTGATTTCTGCAAACTATTGATAAGAAACATCTGCCACGTAAAGAACTGGGGTTTTTGCACACCTGTTTGAATGTGTTTGCTGCCTTTCTGCAGATATGTTCTCAAAATAGCCCATCAAAACATATATAAATAGGCTAAGTAATAGTGCACTGGTGGGTTTCCCAAAGTCCATCCATTTTTCTTCAGCACTTTGACTTTCACATGACAATCTTGGCTATGGGATTATATAGTAAATGACATGTAACAGGATAGCATGGTGGGGCTGAAATCCCAGTGAGAGGAGGCACCTCAAAACCACCAAAGAAGCAAAAGTGGAGGGTGGAGGTGGGGTAGGAGCCTCAAGATAGTGTCTTGAGATAGGATGCACCAGTGGTCTGTTTTAGATACATGTTTTTAATGTGTCTTATTTTGGTGTGCTGCCTTGACAATGTATTCTTGTTTATATCATTGTATATTGCATTGTTGTAACCTGCCCATGGTGAAGGATGAGTGATAAATTTTGTAATAATAAATAATAATAAATAAACGAGCATCGACTGATAATACCAGAAAAATACATGATAGGTACATCCAGACATGGCTTGATAATGTAAAGGAGTAGTTTACGATAGTTTTTTTTAACTCCTCCTTGAGTAAATCCAGATTAAATAAGGGGGTGGGGGATGGACAGATATTTTTATGCCTGTGATGCCATGTGGATGCTGCAGAAAATTGCAAGCATGAAGTGCCTTCAGCCCACACTCAGCACCCATCTGGAAGCACCTAATGACACTGCCCTTGAGGAAAACACTGAACCAAAGGCATTCTGACCAATCTGCACATAATTGGTTGCAACTTGCAAGCACCAACTTCGGACCTGCTCCTTTGCACTAAAGGGCTGTTGTCCAGCCAGCTGAGTGTGCTAGCCAGCAAGAGTAAGGTTACCAGACGTCCCTGTTTCCTGGGTGCAATCCCTGCATTTACAAATCAGTCCCCTGACAAAATCCATCTATTTAGTAGGAAGTTGAAAAATGTCCCCGGATTCATTGAAAAAATATCTGGTAACCTTAAGCAAGAGGAACCAAAGAGTTAAACTACTGCTAGCCACAAATAACTGTCATGATTCCAGAAAACTGCATGGTGGATTTAGAAACAAAATCTCAAAAGACAATTGCTTGCCATCTGTCTTCCGGGCCTTTCAGTCCTGTTACCATGTTTTTAAACTCTTCCCTCCACTGCAATCATGATCATTACAACAACAAAAAAATTCTTCCCATCTCCAAAAGCAGATTTTCAAGATTCTAATGACAGCAAATATACCACTAACTGCCTTGGCAACCGCATAGTCCGCAAGCCAGATGTTTGTACAACCAAAACCAAATTTCGTTAGCCAAGATAGTTAGATAATATAACTTTGCACTTAGGTTGGCTTTAAAGTTTGGTTTGTTTTCCAGCTGCTCTTTCCGTGTGCCTATATGACTTGGCAAGCGTTGGAGGTGGGATAGCCAAGCAGACTATTGGTTAGGCAAGGCTGTTGGGGTTGGATATAACACCAAGCCAAGGTTTGTAAGCCAGCAACAAACCATGGACTTCATCCTGTGGTTTTCCAGGAAACAAACCAAGGTTAGTCTCTGGAGCTGGGTCTACACCATGGTTAAGCTAAACAAACCATGGCTTAGCATTATGTGCAAAACAGGCCTGTGAGTAAAATCTCTAAAATCTGTTCTGATGATGGTTGGAAGAAAAACGTGCTGTGGTATATGGCTTGTGATCTAGTCTAGCCTGGTGGTAGTAAAAAAATAGCACCATTTACATGTTCAAAGCACTTCACATGAGCCTCACAACAACCTTCGTAAGGTTCAACAGTATTATTATCTCCATAATGCAGGTGGAGGGATGAGGGTGAAAGAGACTGATGCACCACATTATCAGTTCATTGCAAAGTGAGGCTTCAACCAAGGTCTCTCTGATTCATCTTTGTCTCTCGAGCTATATGCTCCAGCAAAAACATGTACCCAAGCCTCAATGGATTGGACCCTAAAGTTTGACAATCTGATCAAAAGTTTGTTAATCTAACCTAGTGCCTTCCAGAAGTTTTACACTACATCTCCCAGCCAGCACAGCCAGGTTGGGAAAGACAAAGTTAACTTTGGAAGGTCAAAGGAGGACAATTTCCTGCCCCATCTCCCCTCCCATGCTCATTGTTCAGGAGCCGCCCCCTGCCCCCCTGGAAAGGCTTTTCAAGGATCATAAGGGAAAGAATGGCACATGAAATTTCCTTGTCTTATGATTCAAGCCAATAACTGTAACATCCATTGATTCACAGTATTTAGACTGATGGTTTGTGCTGTGCAAATAGATCCTTGTTTTATACAACATGACTGGCATCTTTAAATCTAGCTGCCTTTTGCTTGGTTCCTTTTCTTTCTTTTTTAGGTCACTTCAAATTATTCCAAAGTCATATGGATTTACTTGGGGACAGTCAACAGTTTTAATTTAATTTAAGGCATCAAAGCTGTAACAGGATGTTGCAAATTGGCATGTCTTTGCTATATTTGGCAATTACACTCTGCCGCCAAGGGGTTATAATGGCCTAAAGATTCTGGGTTCAAGGAAAATCCTTGAATGGCTTGGCCTCTTCCACTGCCTAATTCTATTGGCTGATTTGACTTTGTTAGCTCTCTGAATATGATTTGTAATGCAGTGTTGCACCTTTGGGTTGTCACTGCCAGTACACGAATATGAGTTTGGCTGCATGAAACTCACCACAAGGACATTCCTGAAGAGTAGGTGTAAAAACTAGGTGACTGTAAAACCTTTTCCTTGCCTGCCATGATAGGAGACAGGAAATTGCTTACAATGATGACCAAGCAAAATCTAATTTCCTGGACACATTAATAGATGTTGACATTACCTCAGGAGAGTCTGTTACTGCAGCAACACAATCCAGTAGCCTTAGAAGATGTCTCTTTCTCTGCCTGTGAATAATTCACATGGAGGAGAGTCTTGTGGTTGAGCTTTCATTTAGTCTTGGTGCTATAAGCAAAGAGGGTGCTTCCATGATTGATAATTACTTCAATGTTTGTTTCAATTTCATGCACTGTCGTGACATAGGACAAACAAATGGCCCTCTTCTGTTCCATGCACAAACACCAGGAAATGGTTACCAATGCAGTATGTGTGCAGGGTGCAATCATTGACTTACTTGGAGGTCCATATTTGCTTACGTTCATCCTGTGTGAAGCTGTAGGTAACAGAGTCCTAAAATG
Organism: Podarcis melisellensis; assembly: GCF_964234715.1. NCBI lineage: Eukaryota > Metazoa > Chordata > Lepidosauria > Squamata > Lacertidae > Podarcis > Podarcis melisellensis. Next base: position 35,442,241 of record NC_138537.1, read on the forward strand.
AGAAAGCTGTACTGGCTTGGGTTTAGCTAGTCCGTTGTCTGGCATTTACTTTATCTGCTTATGAGGATACTTTTTGGAAAACATCTTTTACTAGCATGCATTCTTCACTGATCATCCTTTCCTGTGCCTTGTGCCCAAGCACTGTTTGTTAGAATATGGCAACACTTTGGTGCTGTGAGGAATACACGCCCTATACAATAACGCTCTTGGAAATGGATGGTTAGTATACTTGTGCATGGCTGGGGTCAAATAATTAATCAAGACTCTTAACCACTAGCACATGCTCTTGTCCCTGACTTTGCACTACATTTTAAAAATGCAACAAAGGGTCAGAGGCGCACCAAAGCACTCTCCTTCAAACTGGCTTTCTGGGCCTACTTTCCTGGTGGAATCTAACTGCCTTGCAGATGCAGGAGCAAGCCAGTGTAGCCATTGTCCCCCTGGAGCTCAGAGCTAGCCAGAGGCAGTGGAGGCATGCTGGTGTTCAAACCACCCAGTAGATGCTAAGGCAAACTTCCAACTATGGGCTCATCCAGACTACCTTTCGTGCTGTATTTCTAGGCACAGGACTGCACTTTAAAGTGCTATGTCCAACCCCTGCCCCCCCTTTTCTCTCTGATACTTTCCCTGTGAAAACCTGCTCTTTACCACTGAATCAGAGCACATGACAATCTCTAGAAAACCCAAATTGCTGTTTATTCTGATTCAGTGTTTAAGAGTGGGTTTTTGCAGAGAAAGCACAGAGGCGAAAAAAGAAAAGAAAACCATTCAGGCACGGCACTTTGAAGCTCAGACCTCTGCCTAGAAAGCATGGGGTAAAAGGTAAGCTGAGTCCTATATTTGGGCCCAAGGCAGATTTAGGGCAGCGTGATTGGTTTCGCTGCATGGGATGCAACCTTGGTATCCACATTATGTCTAGGAAAGATAATGGTATAAAATGCTGGAAAAAGTGCTGGCAATCAGTATAGACCAGGGGTCAGCAACCTAAGGCCCATGGGCCAGAAGCAGCCCACAGAGGTTGTTTGACCGGCCCATGAGCCACCCCCAAACTGAGCTGCTTGCTCGCACGCTGCACTAAACCAGCACGGTGCAGGGACTCGCTTTTGTGGTGCCGAAAACCGCGGGTGCGCACAATCTAGCCCACGGAGTGATCTCCACGGGACTGATCCGGCCCAGGCAAGATAAACCTTGCTGACTCCTGGTATAGACAATAAGGTAGTTAGACCAATGGTTTCACTCTGTAGTGTAGAGGATAGCTTCCTATTCCTACCCACTCCATGGAAAGTTTATAACCTAGACTACAGCTTGTGGTTAGTGATGGGGAGGGGAGAGAGAGAGAGATTAGCCAGAAGCCTGCATTTGGACAATATGGTAAGTGAAACCTTGGCTTAGCTCAACATGGTGTGGGTGTTTAAAAAAAGACCAGGAAGGCACAAAATATCTGATCCCCTCTCCAGGAGCCTGCATGATCCCAGTAAGTTATCATTTGGCTTATTGTGACATGTGAACCAGGGCAGCCTCTCTGTGTGATTAAATCTGGCTGCGTGCTAATGTCACTGAAGGCAAACAGAGTAGGGGCAGTGGTTCCTGGACAGGTGAAAATGACAAAGAGCTTTGCAGCATCTTTAAAGGATAACAGACTTACTGTAGCATAAGCTTTTGTGGACGCTCATCCCACTTAATCAAATGCATGAACTGTTAAGTCTTTGATTGACAGATACGTATACACCTGCCAGCTGAAGATAACAGTTCATGTGCCTAATTAGGAGTGCTGTGAGTCCAGGAAAGCTTGCACTACAATAAATCTTAAAGTGCAAAGAGATGCTTTGCTGTGTTTGCTGAGGCAGACTAAGATGCCTGCCCCTTTGGAAGTTGTGATCCTGAACACTCTTGCACTCTTTTCACACTCCTGAATATGCTTGTGGAAAGCAGTACTTCTGGTTGAGCTCTGTAGAGTTTGGAAAGAGAGCACTGCTAACCCCTTTGAACTGATATGTTCAAATTAGTAAGGAGTTATCCAGGGCAACCATGATAACTTTATAGGGGGGGTCTACAGGGAGAGAGCAGGACATAATTTCCTGTCAGTGATGGTTTATTTTGCTTGACCCACTTGCAGGAGTCCCGAAAGGGCTCCAAGGAGGGGGGCTAGATGAAGAACAGGAAGCAAAGCAATTCACTCCTAACCCCACCCAGTGTCTCAGTCCAGATAAAACCATGCAGTGGAATAAGCAGAATAGAATGGTCGCATTTTTAAAATACACTTTTATATTTTTATTTTTTAAAAATACTTAAATGCCAATGGAAAACCAGCACATTCATAAAATGTGTTTCCTTGTTCTGTTAGTTCCTGGATTTATCTGGCTTCTTTCTTTTACCGTGGGGGAGTATTCAATAATTGTACCACCCATATATCCACAGTCTGAGGTGGCACATTCCAATCTAAAACCTCTACATATTATTATTCCCATCAAACATAGGTAAGTGCCAGTCCTTTCTGTATCAAGAACAGTGCCATCCATGTACAGAAGGAAGGTATTAGCTAGGGGAACCCAAAGTTTTACAGACGTACAAACAATATTTAGAAATAAAGCCCTAAAACAGAGGAGGAGAACTACAAAACAGACCTAGTGCAGACTGAGCATGCTCTACAGCCATAGACCCCTCACATACACGGTTGTAGTGAAGATAAACTGGAGGTGGGGCATGTGTTGTTCTTTAATCTGATTGGACAACAAATGTGACAGCAGATGCAATTACTAAATAACATATATCCCATTCTCAGTTGCTGGAGACAGGTACAGGGACCACAGCACAGTTCTGGCTGTTTGGGTGGTAAGTGAGGGGACACTCTTTCTGCTTCCAAAGGATTAGTCCTCATTGTTTGTTGAAGGTTCTACACATGAAGCAGAAACGTATCTCACCAAAGTCAAGAATGGGCAAATGATTAAACAAACAAAAGCTCATTTTGCTCTTCTGCCAGTTTGTACACTTAATCTTGGAAACAGTGCCTTACAAACAACGGTGATTGCATTAAACAATGAATGTGGGAGAGAAAAGGTCAAGCCAGGACAGTGCAAACTACTTGCAGAAGAAAGTAGAAGGCGTAAGCGGATGCTAGTTGCAGGATTTCCATAGAAATGTCTTTGGCTTCCCACAACATCACAAGAAAGATCCAATGATGAAAAGCCTGTATGCGGATAGAACATTGGATAGTTCATTATATCAGGGGTGGGCAATTTATAAGTTACAAAGGGCTACACTGGAAGTACATAATTAGCAAGGGCTGTGTTTAATTTGCACATTTGAATATAATTAATGAGCAACTCGGCATTGGTAAGACCTCATCCGGAATATGGTGTTCAGTTCCTGGGCTCTAATGCCTTGAAAAGAATTGACAACTGCAGAAGTATTTGGAGAAGACCAATGTTGATGAGGAAAAGACCAATGAAGGGAGTGTGTTTCTGTAGAAATGGAGGTTGGATGGAATGTATGGGTGAGTTGTATGAGGTTGTTGGTTTTTGAAATTTTCAATGTGTCACAATAAGAGGCATAGTTTCTTGAAAGGACAAGAGACACAATGATTTTATACAAAGACAGATTGTGGTTCAACATTATGAAGGTTTTGAAATGGCCTTTCTTGTTGATCTCAGGAAGAAGCAGGCCAGGCATCTGGTAGGGATGCTTCATATTATCCCTTTGTCACATTTGTGTCCCACACTTTCCCTTTTAAAGCCCAAGGAGTCGCACATGAGGTTCCTGTTTTTATTGCTGTAGCAGCTCTCTAAGATAGGTTGGGTTAGGACACTATGACTTCACCAACACCACCCAGTAAATTTCATGGCTGGGTGGGATTCGAGCCTGTGTTCTGCACATTGAACCCCTGCCCTGTAGTTCTTATGCAACACTGGTTCTTGCAGGGACAGAGGCTGAGCTAAAAGAACTACCAGTATTATTCTGTTCTTGCTCACAGTTGGGGTTAGTTCTCATATGCAGCAGATGTGGTGGTAAACATGTTTCTAGATTGTACCACTTTAGACTGTAGGGTTTATGTGATATGAATGCTTCCCCATTTAAACCAGTGGTGGCTAGTCCAATGCTGAGGGCTTGATGCTGCCCTCCACACAGTTTTTTTCTGCCTCCCACCCCCAAGACCCTACTGAATTTGGCAGTGGCAGCTATAATAATAAAAGTACACTCCACACTGGGGTGGACAGAGAAGTTTTAAACTCCAGCACCCTGTTGGCATGTAAATCACCCCCTCCCCAGTCATCAGTTTGATTGTTTCATGAGCAGTGAGGGGTTCTAACCCCCTTCAGTTCATGTAAGGTTAGGCCACATCCATTGTTAACATGCAACCCCTGAAGGCTTAGCAAAGAGTGAATGCAGCCTTTAGCCACACACCCCTGGTTAAACAATACAAAAGGCTGAGCTACATACAGAAGATGAATAATAGAATCATAGAATTGTGGATCTGGAAGGAGAAAGCCAGACTAGAACCATACACTCTTGACATCTAGCTTTCTAGGAAATATGTTTTTCCCACTTTGCCTTTACCTTCTATGAGGAGCTAGTGTGGAGGGTGCTGGAATCAAGCAGGAACCACAGGCAGATTCTGTTCCCTCCCCACTCCACTCATGAAAATGTTCCAATGGCCATTGTTAACTTTTTGGTTTCTACTGAGATTAGCATGTGTGTGTTTTTTTCTTAGCCTGCTGTGTATCTTAAAGGTCAGTAAAACATACTGTAGTTGGTTTGACTTGTTTATAAGATGCAGTTGGATAGAAATGTTAAAAACATTACTAGCTATTTAAACGAGAGGAGAAGCCAAGGGTTTATTGATCCATGAAAGCATTTGCTTTTACTAAGAAGTGAAGCCAGTCAGTCTTTATTTTATTTTATTTTATTTTAGTATATGGGCAGTTCTTCAGAAGAAACTTTGCTACTTTGAAGCAGCAAAATATCATATATATTAAAACCAATCTGATGCTTCTGATTAATGGGGAAGAGGAAAAGTGGGACATTCTGGGATGGCTTCTGTAAATCCAGGACTGTCCCTGGAAAATAGGAGGGTCAGCAATAATTCTAATTTTAAGATATTGCACGCAAGAATCATATTATGTTGAAATAATGCTTGTGTTCTAAGCAGAACTGCTCCATGCTTATACTCACTGCTGTGACTGTCACTGCCCTTTCCCCACCTTAGGCAATCACCACAATCACCAACTTAGTTTGTGCTACTGTGAGCCAATAGTAGCTGTACCTCATGGTATTTATTCTTCCTGTGTGCATCCCATTCTAAAGATCTACCCAAATCCTTGCTCTTTATGTTTTTCTTCAGCCAGCACCCCTTTGTCACGTCCAGGTTCACTAACTGTTTATGCAACAATATCTGTGTTGTACTAGCTGGCTGTTGCCACTCTATACAATATGTCTGGGAGCTGCTTTGAACTTCCATTTGTAGTTGTTTTACTGGCAATCTTTCATCTTCTTTTACATTTGGCTTCTGGGAGCATCAAAGTCTTTTGTAATGTTTTGGTTCATATCCTGCCAGTGACAATCAATTATTCCCATGTTTGCTGTCATTCATATTCTGTCATAAGGTTCCCAAGCGATATGTACTTGCAGCTCTTTGTGAATAATTGTAGACCACAAACATGACGACTGTGTACTGAATGTACAGAAAGTCTGCTCTGCAAAATTTGAACTTCCAGTAAATATTATTGTTGACCTAAAATAGTGGATTTGGGAGGCACTTCCCAAAAGCTTGCCACATGTATTAATCTTGCAGCAAAGAAGTGGGAGCATTTTTGCAGCCAAAACCTTACAGCAGTTCTCCGTTCTGAGTGGCAAGCCCATTGCTGTGGGTTTTGATATTTACACCAGCAAACTTATAAGTGGATTGCATGCATATGTCTTTAAATATCTGTGTTCATGCATTTGTTCATGCATGTGTTTGCCCTAAGTGGGCAAACAGTTTCTCTTCAATTTTGAGGCAGGGTTTATGTTTAAAAATGATTTGGCATGCCAAATGAAAACTCTGCTCTAACATGCTCTCTAGTTTTAAAACAGATACAATACAGTGATGATGTTGCATAAATTTTTGAGATGCTGCAAGATTTAAGGGGTATGTGTTCAGGGACAGGGGACATCCATGCTGGAAATGAGTTTTTCCCCAGTCTTATTTTCTAAAATGGAAGGTTCTGATGTCCAATCCCATCTGGAAGCTGAGCCTCTAAACCATCTCTGGGGAACCTGTGGTCCTCCAGATGGTGTTGGCTCCAATTCCCTTCATCCTTGACCATTGACTGATGGCTGGGGTTGATGAAAGTTGGAGTCCAAAATCATCTGGAGGGCTACAGATTTCCCATCTCTGCTGGTAATACTAATAGTATAAGGATTCAAGACAAAAAGTCACATACTTGCACCCAAACCTCATGCGATGTTGGAGATCAGAGGTTGTGGGATACACAGTATTAAATGAATAAATACACCCCCCAATATTAAGCTGTTCCCTGTGGTGCCTGTGACTTCTCTTACTTGTAAAAGTTACAGTTTTGTATATTCGTCCTTATAATGCCAGCAGGAACCTACAAGCAAATAAAACCTTTCTGCCTTGTTATAGTAGGACTAATAACACTAAGGTAGGTTGATGAACTTTTTCTTAAAATACAGTACGGCTTTAGAAACCAAACTCAAATCACATTTGTTTGACATGCAGATCTCAAAATTCAGCCTTGACCTGCAGGGAGCAGCTGTTTTTGCTCTACGCTCTCCATTTAAAAAAAAAAAAAATTGGTTGCTTAAGGAAGAATTTTACATGCACATAATGGTACGAGGTGAAAAGAGAACTCCCCCCCCCCCACACACATTCCTGGTTTTGGCAGAATCTATACTTGAAAATTCCTTAATCTAAAAATGCTCAAACGTATCCACGCACCCCTCACTTCTCTCATCTTTGCTTCACCAGTTTAATTCTTCCCTTTGTTACCCTAATGTGTTGGGGTGTAGTTTTGTAGCTTGTAATAGTATTATGTAATAATTTTATAATCCGCCTGAGATCCTGCCCAGCATATGGTTTTGGAGAAGAGTTGTGTACTATTTTCCTTTCCATTGCTTATTGTTAGCGAGGGTTGGGTGTTTTGGTTTTTTTAATCAGTAAAATCACACAGCCCTCCTGCATACGTCGCCCCCACCCAGACCACACTGGCTGAGCTCCAATCTCTACAGAATGGCTGTAAAATGCTCCTATCCTTTGTAACCGAGCCAGACTTTTAGTGGGTTGCCTTTGGCAGTGCTGTAAAAGGCAACACCAAGTGCAAGGCAAAGATGAGTCAGGCTGAGAAAGTCTCCACTAGATAGATTTTCTTGGTGCAGTAAAAGCTTTCTTCCTCATGGAACATGAAAAGGGCTAACAGGGAGGCTAGAATCTCAATCACCACCCCTCCTCCTCAAATCCTATCCGAAAATGTGTGTGTCCATCCTCTGCCTTGCCTCCCAGGTCACACAGCTGGTCCCTGTCACTGATAAGGACTTGTTCCTGGCACTGGAAATGCTAGCAGTTGTCCTCTTTCACACAAGGAGGTAATTGAACAAATCCTTTAGCAACATCACACATGCACACTTGGCACTCCAGTCTGCCTCTCTTCTGCCCTCTTCCAATATGGAATGTGGAAGGGGGCTCCTTTTCAACATGGTGCTTGCAAGTGGCGGAGTGAATGAGCATATGTTTTAAATCCAAATCCTCCCCAGTTCTGAGCGATTTTATCACCGCCATGGGCAAAATATTTAAAAATCAACTCCTTTCTTGGTTGTTGCTCTGAAACTTTCATTATGAGAAGGGGACATTGACAGCAATAGCATTTATGCATTGCCTGCGAAAGGTCCCAGGTGCAGTTCTTGGTATCACCTGGTAAAAAGGATTGTTACCAGCTGATAGGAAATATCTTTGTCAGGGATCCTGCAGAGCTGTTGCCGGCCAGAGTAGACTGCACCAGCTTAGATGTGCAAATTGTCTGGCTTAATATAAGTTGGCTTCCTATTTTCGGAATCTTCCAACCCTATGTTGGCTCATTGATCTTGTCAGGCCCAGTTTCCGTCTCCCACACTCTCCAACATTCCAGCAAGATCGTTTTTTGTCTTCTACTGCCATTTTCCAGCGCCTGCCCATGACCAGGACTATACATGGTGTGTGTGTGTGTGTGTGTGTGTGTGATTCTAAAGATTAAGTGCAGCCAGTGGTAATGGTTGCAAAGCTCAAGCAGTTTTTAGCTCTATTTCTAGGCTCCTCTTGTGAGGAATCTGAATAGGTTTCCATTTTGTGCAGCAGAGAGCGGGGGGGGTGGGGTGGACTTTAAATATATGTATAAGATTTCCAGGTCCGTGGCAAATGCCATGTGCAACATTTGTCTTTTAGAAAATGAAAAACCAAAAATGTGGTAACTGCTGCTGGGTAGCTAGTAATACTGCATATCATTTTGCACAGTGTGTTTGACATTTTATTAATTCCAACAAAAACTAGAAAAAAACACACAAAATTTGGGATTTCTTTTGCTACCACTGGGACAATAAAGGCATTAGTGACCGTGAATTTCCATAGTGTCTGAGAGGACTCTCTCTTGGCATGCCTATCTCTAGTGCTGTGGGACAAAGCTCAAAAGAAAGAGAAATCTGCACAGGTAGGTGGAGCAGGGTACACGCAACTTAGAGTATTTGAGAAGCTAAGCTTGGATAATAAGTCTTATGTCTCTAGCCTCTAGCTACTTATATCTTTAAGAATTTTATCCTGAATATTGGATTAACAGCAAAGCAGCAGATTGTAGAAATATGAGGCGCCAACTACTGCAGCAATTCCTTTCGTGGCAGGAGATGAATGTACTTCTCCCGTTTTCACAGGTATTAACAGCAAAAGGTTTAAGCTTCAGTTTCCATTCGTGCATGATTTCAGAGCTGACCCCTACAGCCTGCATTTCATATGTTCTCCATAGCAATGTTTTATTTGGCAGTGACCACATGGGGAGGACTCGAGGGAACCAGAATGCACTAAAACGAAATAGCTTGATGCATGGGTCCTTTGGGAAGAGATGGGTGTAACTTTAAAGGAGGTTTTCCCTCATTAGCATACTGAACTCTGGTTTCTGCTGCTGGCTGTGGTGGAAAAGACTATGTGAACGGCCTACGTCTTGGCTAAGGCTCTCTTTCCTCACAAACTTCAGAGGTGAATGTGCGGGGAATCTTGCACAGCTTTTTCTAGTGGGCCGAATTGACACCATTGCAGTAGTGCTCTGTGCTGAAGAGGGAGTCCTGAGATTTTATCTGAAGATATGGTTAAGTCACTTCCCTCAAAAGCTTGCTGCTTATATTCCATGCTATGATAAGGTGATTTGAAGTGTAAGATTTAAAGGGACCTTTCCTGGGGTGTGTCCACACACACACACCCTAAATAAATATGCTTTGTTGACATAAACGTACCTGTTTTACAAGGAAGGAGAGTGCTTCAAGAAGCCCTGACAATCAGCTGGGATCAGTTCCACTATGGGAATCCCTATAGTGCAGCTGAGGGGGCAGAAGGAGGCTACCTGGACTCAAAGCACTTTAAATCCAAGCCACTTTCTGTGGAAAGAAAGAAAAAAATACTGCATTTTAAAACAGCATATATTTCTTTCCCTTTCCAGAGGAAGCAGTTTGTATTCAGTGCACTGGAGAAAGCACTTTGAATACATCTTATTTCTCTGCAGAGAGGAAAATGATCCATTTTTTAGAAGCATTTCCCCCTCTGCTTGAAGGACCAATCAGCTGGTTGGCACTGAAAGATCTCCAAAGGAGGCTAACTTAACTGCTGCTCAACACTTCCAGTACCTTTCTTTGGAGATGTGTTTTCATCGCCAAATACATCCACCTGTCAGCCTCCAGGGGGCAGGAGAAATAAGGCCTGCCTGGTGGATTCACTTCCCTAGCCCTTTTTAAGATGCTCAGCTGGTGAAATTAAAGCCTAGTTTATAAACTTGGCTTAACTGTACATGTGAACCAGGTTACTTTTCTATTGCTGGGGTTGAAGTAAGATTCAGCTTCCAGTCCAATGAGCTTCTATACGGTGAATGGCATTGGAGAGCAGCATTTTGTCAGCCTTGGTCAACAAAATGTATTGGGTCAGCTATGGTTCTGGGGGCTTTGGGTGGGACTTCTGGCCTATTTGGGATTAGCACCCACCAAACACATTGATCTGTATGAGTTCTTGGAAGCATAAGAATATCTACAGCTCAAAGTTGTCAGTCCTTGGTTTCATGTTGGATTTGCAGTAACACTGCAGTCCTATACAGTGGTACCTCTGGTTATGAACTTAATTCATTCCAGAGGTCCATTCTTAACCTGAGGTACCACTTTAGCTAATGGGTCTCCTGCTGTCACCGTACTGCTGGCACGCGATTTCTGTTCTCATCCTGAGGTAAAGTTCTTAACCCGAGGTACTACTTCCAGGTTAGCGGAGTCTGTAACCCGAGGTGTTTGTAACCCGAGGTGTTTGTAACTCCAGGGATTACACATTTACCTAGGTGCAGCAGACTCACTTCTGTGTAGACATGCATGTGGTTGTGCTCTACGAGACAAATTGCAAAGAAGTAACTGTGTTAAGGCATGCAACAAAAAATAAAAGGGCCTGTGACACTTTAACAAAATTGTGGCTGATGCATCTGGCAAAAGTGTCTTACAGTATTACAGGCTTATTGCTGTAATACATTTGTTAGTTTTTAAGGTGCCATAGTCCGAACATTCCAAAGCACCACTTGCTTTTTGTTTGTTGTTTTCCACTAAAGGAAAATCAGTACAACCTTATGGTGGGAGCGGGGAGGTCTTTCGAGTTTTCAAATGGATCCTCTGCTGCCAATTGTTTGAGCTATTGAAGAACTGTGTTTTTGAGCTTTCTTAAATGTCAGCCACTAGAGAAGGGCACCACATGTTTCCGAGCATGTTAAGCTGATGTTTACTTTTTGTTACCCCTGTCCTCCCCCACCCCACAACTCCCTCGTGAGTGTTAATAAGCTGCAGGGTTCACCCAGAAGATTGTGCTGTTCTTTGCACCACTGTATGAAGCTTGGGAATGTTCTATTTTTATCTTTAAAGACATTGGCCAGGATGTGACAAAAGCTCATCTGGAATAAGTAAAGATTTTTTTTCTTCTTCCAATTGTGGGGCTGTGACTTTTCCAGATAAAGAGAAAACTTCTAACTGTAAATGGGAGAGGCCCATTGCTCTGTAAGAACACCAACTGCCCTTTTTGCTAAAGTGGATTATGTTTCTTGCATGAGATACATGGGTGGTGTCCAGATTGGCACATATGTTTGTGGGTGCGTTACTTTTTGGATTTCTTCTTTGGGGGTTAGGTATTATTTGGCTTGGGAGCTTTCTTTCCCCCCTTCGTGATGTTTCTGGGTTTAATTTAGATTTTCTCCTAATTGTTTTGCTTTCATGTGTTGTGTTTATCATTTTCCTGCTCGGTTTCTTTTTTAGATTCCGAAAACAGTTTCTGCATGCGTGCATCATCCATGACATATGTCATCAGCAGGTGGCTCTGACAAATGGCAACAATTAGAAATGGGGCGCTCTCTGGGAAAGCTTGTGAACCCCCTTCCTGGTGTGGCTTCCTGCAGTATCTGCAAAGTGTGGGTCTTGTGATTCATATACCTCTACTCTGTACATACATGGAGCGCATCTGCATTTAATTTAGGAATGTGCATTTTCAAACAGAATCTAGATGCAATGGCTTTCCAAAAATAGTTATTTATAATTTGGAAGCCACATCTTAAAGACTTTGTTCAGCCAACTCTCCTAAAATATAAATGACAAGAGCATCTTCAGAGGAGTCCCACTCTAGAGCTTGCCTTGAATGGCTAGTGAGGAATGTTATCCCCTAAAGAAGGGTATACACCAGACTAGTTTGGAACAAACAAGAGGGAGTTCTTTATAATGCCATAGATGCATGTACAGTCTCTCACCATGTGAAATGGAAGCTGTTGGGCTACATGGGATAATAGTTGGATTGAGTAAATATGCAGTGTATGCCCCTAGGTGATCCTAGGCTATCTCCAACTTCAGCTGAGTGTGCTTAAGCTACATTCCTAAGCACATTTGTGTGGAAGTACATGCTGGTGCTGTGGGTTAACCACAGAGCCTAGGACTTGATGATCAGAAGGTTGGCGGTTCGAATCCCCGCAATGGGGTGAACTCCCATTGCTCGGTCCCTGCTCCTGCCAACCTAGCAGTTCAAAAGCACGTCAAAATGCAAGTAGATAAATAGGTACCGCTCCGGCGGGAAGGTAAACGGCATTTCCATGGTTCCATGGTTCACGGCATTCTGGTTCACCAGAAGCAGCTTAGTCATGCTGGCCACATGACCCGGAAGCTGTACCCCGGCTCCCTCAGCCAATAAAGCGAGATGAGTGCTGCAACCCCAGAGTTGGTCACGACTGGACCTAATGATCAGGGGTCCCTTTACCTTTACATGCTGCTAGAGCTTATTTCCAGTGAAGTGCACTTAGGACTGAAGTTTTAGTTTGCCATTTAAAACTGTGAAGGATGAAGAGAGACATCAGAAGGTGCCTATCTGGAGACGCTGCAGATTCAGTCAGGGATATTTTGCATGCAAACCAGATGCTCTATAACAGAGTTGCATCCTTTCCCCTTTGAACTTATATCCTTCCATATTTTGACTTGGTATCACTTAAGTTCCCCTGTATATGCATATAGAACTGATTTCCGCCCATGACTACGGGCAAGAAATGAATGAGCCATCTTGTGAATGCATGAGCCTTTCCTGAACCCCAGCTTTGCAGCAATGGGAAATAAAACTACTCCCTGCATTATCTGTTGTAGTCAGAGGACAAGGCTTGGTAGAACATTCTACTAACTCAAGACGTGCAAAGCATTTTCAAATGACAAACTAAAAACTCAAGCCTCCTTTTAAAGTAAACGCCACTGAAATCAGCAGCACTTACTTCCATGTAAATGTGCTGAGGCTCTCAGTGGCTGTTTGCTGTGACATCCTCGTTTTGTTTTGTTTTCTGTGGACATGCTCCTGGCATCTAAATAACCTGGATTGCTTTGAAAAATCCCAACTAGCTTTAGGCAGCTCTTTCTGAAAATCTTGGCCTCTGCTTCATCCCATATTGCTTTAATAATAGGAAGAATGTTCCCATGTGGACATTAAAAGGTTACTAAGAATTTATGAAACAGTAATCTTATTCCCCTTAGTCATGGCAATAACTCAACATGTGTTTACACAGAAGGGTTTGCCTCATACAGAATGCTGACCTGAGGGGTTGCTATACCAAATTCTTCAGCAATATGCTCCGGTAAGCTCTAGCCCTAGCATCAAGAACATGTAGAGGTTAGAGGGGTTTTTTTGTTTTTCATTCTCCCTGCAACCCAGCTGGGAAACAAAGCAACAGTGAACTGCAATGTGTGAAAAAATTCTTGGGCTTACAACCTTTTTTCAGGAAAAGTGTATGTTGATCAGTTTGAATAGGAATGTCAAAAAGGGTCACAAGCAGTGTGAATTTGTTAACTTTTGAGGTGGTTTTGCAATCCTTCTCTTACAGAGGTTTTTGAGCCATGTAGAACAAAACCTCTGTTGCTTGCTGGTGAGATTATTCAACACTTATTTTAACCATCTGGATGCAGGGCCCGTATTAATATTTGGCAGCTATGATTTTCAGTTAGCAAATCTAGAGGTTCTCTGGGCTAGTCATATCCACACTACGTTTAAAGAACTCTTAAACCACTTTAAGAATCCCAGAGAATTCTGGGAACTGTAGAATTCTGGGTAGTATAAGTCTGTGAGGTCAGCACTCTTGATAAACTTCAGTTCCCACGATTCTTTGGAGGAAGCCATGGCAGTTAAAGTGATATAAGAGTGCTTTAGATGTAATATGTGGATGTGACACAAGGGGCCATGTGTGTAGGCTGCCCTAGGTGTGCATGCTTTCTGTACATTACTTAGGCTGTGTACAAAGTTCAGCCTTTGAAGTGCTATTGTTTCAGGATTCCTAGAAGCAGTTTTGTAGGCATCACTGCAAGTGTCCATACCTGTATGCCATGCAGCCCACTTGAGGAGTTGTTAAATCATTGTCATCTGTACACACAGATGGCATGTCCTCTTCCACTAGTGTGCATTGGTATCATTGCTCCCTTCCCTATCAATGCCAACCTCACTCCAAATCAATCAATCAATCAATAAATTCAATCCTTCGAGTTTATTGATATACCAAAATGCTGGTAGCAGAAAAGGGATAGGTTTTGAAAACTAGGAAACATGTTTTAACCCGCATCAGCAGTCTAAGCATTAGGTTATATGATCTGACTTACTTACTATAATTTATTAACTTTGATTTATTAACTTTAACTTTTCTTAGCAGAAGCTTTTTGTGATAAGATTGCTCTCAAAGCTCTTAAACGTCATCTTATGTAGAACTTCATTGGGACTTATTTGCATGAAAAAATGTTTGATAAGCTGCCATACTCTCAGATGCATCCATAATTGAAACTGCCTTATTTTCCTTGCAAGAATTGGAGATACATACCTGGTACAAGTGGTAATCCTTTTTGAGTAGAGAAACAGGCCGTGTTAGGGCGTTGTAGGGTCATTTAAACAGACTATTGATACATGAAATAATAAGGGCTAAAAACCTCTTGTTTTCCTTGTAAATGAATCTCCTTTCAGCTACATTCCTGCCCATTGTTCACCCTCCACCACCAACCATGAATTCTATTCCTCTACTATAAAAACTGAAAAAAAACAAAAGCTCGTTGTCTTTCAGTGCCTTACATGATTTTGTTCCAATTATAAATTTGACAGGGCCAGTCTGATGAACTACTCCCAATGGGATTCCATTTTTGTTTTGAGTCATAAGATGTACAGTGGTACCTCGGGTTACAGATGCTTCAGGTTACAGACGCTTCAGGTTACAGACTCCGCTAACCTGGAAGTAGTACCTCGGGTTAAGAACTTTACTTCAGGATGAGAACAGAAATTGCATGGCGGCTGCGCAGCGGCAGTGGGAGGCCCCATTAGCTAAAGTGGTACCTCAGGTTAAGAACAGTTTCAGGTTAAGAACGGACCTCCAGAACAAATTAAGTTCTTAACCAGAGGTACCACTGTAGTCTTAAAATCTGTCCAATTGATGCTCATAAATTGTGCCAGAAGTGATATTGGCGCTTCCATCTTTTGCCTATGACAGTTCCATTTCTTTGAGCCAAAATGGTTCCTTCCTTAAAATCTCTCATGACCTCAATGACTTCTAAGAAGAATGCACTTGTATGTTTTCTCATGACTTCAGAGCTCCCTCTGTGTTTCTCTGCCATCCAGACTGCAGGTAAGCCCTACTTGGGTGCTCAGACTACTTGTGTGTAAGGAAACATGCAAGGGGAAATTCACTGCCAAGTCCCATTCCCTCTCAGTCAGTTTTGATCCTTCCATAAGCTTGAGGGGGACACTGCTCTATTGTACTTAATGCTGAGCTCTCCAAGCAATTTAGAAGCCCTGAATTTTCAGGGTTCTGAATCATGTGGTGAGTCTCTACAAGTAGAGCTGACTCCATACTTCAGACCTTCACCCTCAAATTCATTGTGGATGGTAAACTCAATGAAGGTGTTGTAGGCTTACCCAGCACACATCCCTTCTTCTCCTTTTGTGCTTCCTTACCTGTGTTTCACAACTGAAATAATACACATGGTTGTTTAAGCCCCAACCTTGTCATAAGGCCATCAAATCCAGGGTCTAAAATTACCTACCTATGATGTCCAGAGCATTGTCTTCGAGAGAGGCATCCTCCCTTTTCTCTCGCATAGGTGGGAATGCCTCTTCTAAGAAGATGGCTGCTATTGCTGAGCTTAAGCAGCCATGCATTCCTCCAGTCAACAGAGGGCAGGGTTAATACTAACAGATAGGGAAGATGCCGTTCCTAAGCTCAGCAGCTGCCTCCTCTGTGTTTTTTCTCTCCTCCTGCAAAAAGCCATGAAACTATCTCTCACGATTGTAGGCTTAGAATCCAAAGCCATCCATGTGCACATGAAGTAACTGTTAAGTAAAGAACCTTTTTTTTCTTTACCTATGGGACTCTGTGCATTTTTTTATCCTATTATGCAATGCTAGTGATGTGTGAATGAGACAGACGATGGGTGGTGAGTTAGCTCCTGCTTCCAAACTATTTTTACTCTACTCACACACACACACACACACACACACACACAATAAGTCAACAACTTTTATTTTTTTGAAACATATTAGCAATAACACATGTGTTCCCCTAACAAAACTAATGATTCTTGATTCAGAATGATTATTTTTCACTCATATGCATATCTAATTGATGAACTGACTAAAACTCCTATTATTAATTGACCAAGTGTCAGATCCAGGCTTAGCCGTGCTTAAAACATGGCACATTGATTTCAATGGGTCGACTCTAATGATGGCTAAGTTTGCATCTAGTGCTAGGGTTTTATAATTGGGTGGTCGCCCCAAGAGGAAAGTAATGTTGATTGTTTGGAGCTGGCCCTTACTGAGACAGCTTCTGGTAGCCAACCAATGCTCTTCAAGGTGCTCCTCTTCCAAAGCAGAGCACATGCAGGTTTCATGTTGCCTGTGTTAATCTGCTTTTAATCTGTTTTACATCTGCAGAGGGACTGGACTCTACATTCACTTTGCTGTGCTCTGCTGTACAATGATGCTGTGATTCGCAGGCTCTGCTTAGATTCCAAGCCCATGACTGGCCACTCACGCATATACACAAAGCATTATTTGAATTCAGAGTTTGCTCACCAGAGTGAAACAGCCTCCTCTCCTCACCTCCCCGCCTCCCAATGTCACACCTGCATCTCAGACCACATTCCATCCACAAACAAGGCTTTAGCTTCTTTCCCCAGCAGAATTTTCCTGCTCCTTTCTGTACAGGCCAGAGTTCAGAAGGTTTGTGGTTTCTTCTCATTCCAGAGAAGTGAGTGATCCTTGTGTGCACATGGAACACGAAGGAGTCACCAAGCCAGAGGGGGCTTCCTGGGGGTGGGGGGCAAAGGACTAACTTGGGCTTGGGTTTCTCTTGTGAAATGCTCCTTTCGGTGGTAAGCAAGGCACCGCTTGCAAAAAAACAAAAAATGTTGGCATGCCGCACATGGGGGCTCATTATTACTAATTCCCTGCCTGCTTTGGAAAATGCTACGGTAAAGAGAAAGCTGTCGACAAATGCTTTGCAGCATAGCCTCGCCAAACTCAATGGAACTTGTGGTTTAACTTAGGAACCCTCTAGTTTCTAGTCTTAGAATTGTCCTTGCCAACTTTGGAGTCAAAACTCTGCTGCTTGACCAGAGAGGTACACACTACAGAAACCATAATATGCTTAATTTACTAGATGATTAATCAAAACAACAATGTGCAATATACTAATAAAAGCAAATCTGAATCAGCAGCAAGATGGATGCCTTAGGTGACACAATTTGAAAGGGACAATAAGGATATCGTCTCCAAAGCTGCTGTGGGACCAGTTTTGCACAGAGGAGCCCGCATCAAGAATGCAGTGGCTGCAGTTAAAGCTTAATACCTTGCATGGAGGCATCTGCAAAGCAGCTCGCCCCTAGAGCAGGGGTGGGGAAGCTGTGGCCTTCCAGATATTGCTGGCCTGCAGCTCCTATCATCCCTGGCCATTGACCATGCCAGCTTGAGCTGATGGAAGTTGGAGCCCAGTATCCGTAGGGATGCAGCTTACTTCACATGATACAACCAGAGTCATTCAGTAGTGAGGGAAGGAGCAAGAGACCTTTTTCAATCTGGTTCTTCAAAAAAATGCCCCTCCAACCCAATTGGGACATAACCCAAATTGGTCAACTGTGATCTGGCTGTGGGCCCAGAAAAATGAATGTGATAATCACCCTTCTTGAACTGCAGCAGTTCAGAATGAAGGCAAGAGATTGCATGATCAAATGCTCCCTGCCCCATTGAAATTTTAGCAGGCTGAGGAATATGATTCCATTCCAGGTAGTTTTTTAAGCATTCAAATATGTAGTCAACACTAGCGTATTGAACTGTAAAGTCAAATGAGGGCTGTGCTGGATTACTTCTCTGAATGTGTAGATTGATCCTGGTTCTTCCTTTTTCATGTGGAAAATTCTATTTATTACTACCCTGCCTCCTGTATCTGTTGCGTCAGTCACAAATGTTGCAGGCTCAGGATATGATATTAATCAACAAAGGTGTATAAATGGAGTGAAACAGTCCAGCGTAGTAAGGAAGGAGGGATGACATCCTGCCCGCAAGGGTTTTGATTTTAAGAGAGGGAGTGGTGTCTCTCCTGCTCCAGCAGAGCTGCTCGTGTATATATACCCCGGTGTCTTTACCTTGACCAAAGAGGCAATAAATAACCTCCTCCATCTCCTAGTCCCTTCAGAATAAACCCTTTTGCCTCTTTAACATGAGGAAGTGAATAGTAAGTCCTGCTGCCTTGTGAGGTGAGTGACCCAAACGAACTGCACCCTGTTTGTTCAAATCACTGTGGCTGCCGCAGTTTTCTCAGCTGTTCCTCCTTCGTTCCTCCTTCCTTTGGCCCATCTCCGGCAGGAGAACAGGGCATGACTTGTTCTGCCTCCTTTCTCAGATCCCTTGGCCATGGCTCTCAAGCCCTCATGTGCAGCAAGCAAGTGGCAGGAGTGGAGAGAGTGGGAAGGGGGGGGGGTGTTTGAAAGGAGAGGCAGTTCCCTGGATTATTTTTTTGGCACACAGTTTTTCATCTACAAGCTAAAAGGGTGGTGTGCCTGCATTTTAAAGGCTAGGAGGGGGAACACGTACTTAGAAAAAGAAAACTTTCTAAAGTGTGAGGCTTGTCTTATGGGGCAGATCCTTCCTGAATTTTTCTGCCGTCTCTGCATCCTTTTTTTAAAATCATCAGTGGAAGGCATGCAAGAGAACAAACAACCTTCAGGCATAGCAATGTTTCTACCCTCTGCACAAAGTCAGGGCCCACAAGTTCAATTTAATTCAAATCCCCTGATTGTTTATCCTTTTTCCTTTTTCACCATGCCTCACTTTTTTCTCCTGTCTAGGTCAACAACAATGGAATCATTTCCTTTTTGAAAGAAGTGTCTCAGTTTACACCAGTGGCTTTCCCCATCTCCAACGACCGGCGTGTGGTTGCTGCTTTCTGGGCGGACGTAGATAACCGGCGTGCAGGCCAAGTGCATTACCGGGAAACTAAGGACCAAGCCATTTTGATGAGGGCCACTAAGGACATCCGGCAATATTTCCCAGAATTCCCACAGTTCTCTGCCCAATGGGTATTCGTGGCCACTTGGTACCAGGTCACCTTTTTTGGAGGAAACTCGCTTTCTCCAGTAAGTGGTGAATGATGTTGGCGTTGGGTATTGGATAAGGGGGTTATTTTCCATAGTGGATATTGGGATAACCAATGTGGTTGAATTACAACTCACATAATCATTGGCCATGCTGTCTGGCACTTACGGGAGCTGTAACCCAACAACTTCCGGAGGGTACTATGTCAGCTATCCTTGATGTATATTCTATTTCATGTTTTACAGTTGCAGACTACAATGTGTAATGAGCAGCTGAAGCAGTTAAACTTTTGTTTATTTCAAACATTTACATTCCACCTTTCCACTATGTAAGCCTTCATGGCAGATAAAAAAACATTGTGGGGTAGGGATTTGTTACACAATCCATTAACAAAAAGAATCACTTTTAAAAACTAAAACTATAAAATTAAAAAATCATAATAGCGGGCACAAGAGCCCAAACAGAAAGCATGTTGGAAAGTGGCAAAACGGGTTAACTATTAAAAACCTGGAATGCCCTTGCTGAAAATTCAGGCTCAGACCTTCTACCTCTTCCTGAGGTTGAATTCTGTAGAAGGCAGGTCCTATGGCCTGAGAAGGGATTAAGAACCATTGTGGCTGACTTTCCAGATAAACAGTCTGGCTCAGATTACTAATTCTGCAGTTTATTGTCGCATTTTCATTGCGGCTTTTGCGGTGCTGTTCTTTTTTCTTTCAGGTTAACACCTTCCAAATAGTCCTCATCACCGACGGCATGCTGTCCTTCACTATCTTCAACTATGAGTCCATCACCTGGACCACCGGAATGCATGCCAGCAGTGGAGGAGACTCAGCAGGCCTGGGAGGCATTGCGGCCCAGGTAGACTCCATGGTCACACCTTGCAAGCAAGTCTTCTTTCTAATACATGGCGTGCATTTTTCCAGACAGTAGTTTTGAAATAGCAAGGCAATATTTCCTCAGCCCCAATTTCTCTCTCTTACTCTCTCTTCAAAGCCATATCGGGGCCCTTGTGATAGAGCAACCACAGCTCTTTACATTGGCCAATGCCACATGGTTCCTTCCCATCACAACCTTAAAGAGCCACCCAGCAGAGGGGTGCAGCAAGTACAGCCTCCCTTTGGTATTCCTGCCCCCCCCCCAAATTCTGGTGTGCTGTTTTCTTTCTTTTAACCAGTGGCTGTTCAGATGTGTGAATTTACCACTAATTGATCTATGCTTGGCTGGCTGCCGGCTCTCATCTGAGCGTCTCCGGTAGGCAGGAAATTGCAGGTGTAAAGGAAATGGACCCATTTTCAATCCCAGAAATTCAGAAGTGCAGGCTTTTTATGACTGTAAACAGAGCAGTAACCACATGCTTTGGAATACTGTACAGTGCTTCAGGAACACCCTGCCCCAGTCCAGCCAAAGCAGGAGAGAGAGAGGAAGTTGAAAAGTTTTTCACCAGGCTTGTGACCAAGTTTGCAAAAACGTGCTGCTGTAACTCGCAAGGCGATAGTGCGCCTCGGCACGAGCACCTCACGGCTCAGCATGGCAAAGGCTTCTGCTTGGCTAGAGCTAGCAAATCTGTTCTCGTTTCACGGAAAGGAGCGAGAGTGTCCAAGATTCTCTTGGATTCACCCTGTGCAGATGAATGAGGATGAAAATAGGCTCAGCGTTCTGTGTGCGTTCCAGCAAGTGAGTCATGGATGTGTGGGGATTGCTGAGGCTTTATGGTGCCAAGAGCCATTTGGGAGAAGGGTTGCAATAAGTAGATCATCCAATCCCTCTCCCTGTCACCTTCCCCCCCCCCTTTTAATGCTGACAGTTCCTCATGTGTCATAGCCAAGATCTTTAATCATAGCTGACATGCAAAACAGTTACAGGATGCCTTCGAGGATCCTTGACTGCTCAGATGTTCTGAAAGCAACTGAAATCGAGGCTCCATTGTGATGGGTGCCCTGGAGAAAGAATGCTTGCCTCAAAAGAGCCTTGCAAATAAGTTGGTCGCCCACAAAAATGTGCACTAACTGCCAGCGAACATTAGTCATTTATGGCCTGAGAAGAAAGAGCGAGCCAGCTTCTGTAAACTTTCCTCGCA
Organism: Podarcis melisellensis; assembly: GCF_964234715.1. Taxonomy (NCBI): domain Eukaryota; kingdom Metazoa; phylum Chordata; class Lepidosauria; order Squamata; family Lacertidae; genus Podarcis; species Podarcis melisellensis. The sequence continues at coordinate 35,463,645 of NC_138537.1, forward strand.
TGGTGGCCACAGATAAATTATCTTCATCACAGGTGACCAAGCAAATGATTGTTTATATGGCTGCTCAAATAAATTGCATATATTTATTACATTCGTGTCCCAACTTCTTTTTATTTCCTGTGGAAATAAAGGTGGTATACCTAGGGGAAAGGAAATGAAGTCAGGAGGTTAAAGAGAACCTCCGAAAAGATATTTTCCTTTTTCTTTCTCTTTGTTTTTCTTCACTTCTTTCTCTTTCTTTGCTTCCCTTTACTTTTATTTCACTTTTTTATGTTGGATATTCTATATCTTTAATTCTGCTTGATGGAAAATAATTGTCGAAGTTGAAATTATAAAACCAATAAAAAAAATATTTACATACATAGAGTTCTCCCATTCAGGCACTGATCAGACACAAGCCTGCATGTTTGCTGCATCATGGGCCTTCAGACCATAGCCCTAGATCTTGCATGATAGGGAATGAATGGGAAAAGACATCCAAGTCCTGGAAGGAATTATTTTCCAGGAAGGCAAAGTGGGGCCATTTAGCAAACTGCTGCCCCCCCCCATCAGGGACTGGAAGAGTTGTTGTGCTGGGGGCTGCACTGCCTCTGATCCAAAGCAGGAAAATTTCAGGTGGGAAGTGGCTGTAGCAGTAACCAATATGCAGAGGAATGCTTCCCTTCCTTGTGTTCTTGCAGTCCATTCTTCTGCAGGGCACTGGGGGGGAAGAGAGAAGTCCCTTGCCTATCCCCACAGCTGCCCTGCTTTCCCCAGCGAGAGGTTTCACTCTCTGCCCTTGTCTCCCTAGGCAGGTTTCAATGCCGGTGATGGAAAGCGGTATTTTAACATCCCCGGATCCCGCACTGATGACATTGTCGACGTGGAGATGACGACAAATGTGGGTATCCCCGGGCGCTGGGTGTTCAGAATCGATGATGCCCAGGTGCAAGTGGGGGGCTGCAACAACACAAGTAAGAGGACAGCAGTTAGGTTTATTTAACCAAACCAATTCTTCCATCCCTTTTCTCTGTCCCTGTGAAAATCCCAGCGCTTATGAAAGAAAGGCAGCCGCTATGCAGCTGGGGTAGTTTGGGTGTGGCAAGTGGAAGCCCTGTTTTCCTCTGTGCATAAATATGGCCAGAAGGTCATAGGAAGCACTGGTGGAGGAGCCATTTCAAGCTGCAATTTGGGAGGATATGACTGTATTGCTGCATGAAACCAAGAGCGTATCTCTGGCTGCTGGAGAGCTATGATGTCTTTTGCCACTGCCGGCTCAAGTTTTAGAATGAGGCAAGGGGAGAACCTGGAGATAAATGAATGTAGGATTATGTGTAAAATGGGCCTCCAGGCTTAGAACTGCAAGCTTTAAATAGTAGATGCCCTCTGAATGGTTGTTCAGTCGTGGGAGTTGATTGGTCATAGAGTAAATAAGTGCAATCCTAGACATGTCTACTCAGAAGTAATTCAGTTGGGCGTACTCCCAGCTAAGTGTGTGTAGGATTGCAGCCCTGGTTTAATTGGGGTGGGCCAATTGGGGTGGGACTGTGAGTTAAGGTCATGCATGTTTGGTTTTCAGCTACTTTGGTGTTACCATAATATGCGATGAAAAGCAAAATATTAAAGATGGCCTTGCCTTTTAACAGTAACTGGAACTTCAAATGTATCTCCCAACTTACTTTGTTTCATGCACTTCTTCATTGCCAGAGTACTTTATAGCTGTTTCGCCTGTGCATGTGTGTGTGGTGTTGCTGTTTTGCATATCTGCTATTTAATATTGTAAGAATGGGAAAATTCTTAATAAAAAATTGCAAGAGAAAGTACACTTTTAAGAATCTAAGGGATTGTGTGCATCAGAGTTTACTGTGTGTTTGTAACTGATTGCGTTCTCATTTAATTTGTGTAGTCCACATGATGTTACCTTCCAACAGTACCAGTCGTGATGCTTTCCCCCTGCAAATCTAAATTTACCCATTAGGGGGATAATCTGTTAAATTGGGGAAAATCAGGCTCCAAACTGCTCCACATGGGGTTGCAGCAATGTGTGTGTGTGTGTGTTTGGGTGGGTGAATCAATCATCATTGCCAGTCCCCTTACCACCCCCACTACTGTATTTTCTGGCATCATTTGTCAGTATTTCTGGCACACTCTGGATGGGGGTGATGATGATGATGATGATGATGATGATTAGGATCCTTCAGATATGCATAAAGCTAGAAAACTGCACAAGCAAATTTACAATTGCTTGACCGGTTTAATTTGAATGAGGAAAAAGTGGATTACTTTACCTTTAATGCTCAAATGTGGAGAGGCTTTAACATGCATAAAATACCACATTTCAGCTCTGTGATCAGTTAGTGTAATCCTAGTAGAGATGTCTCTGCCACCATTTGCTTCTTTGGACTGCAGAAGGAAGATGCTCCTAGGTTCTACTAGAAATGTTGCCATTTGCAAATTTGTTCCATAGGGCTCGTAAAATACCTCTCTACAAATTGGTGAGGAGCCTAAATACAATATGTATTACAAGTATACTGTAATAGTCTTCCTCAAACTGGCTATTGGTGTATGCAATGTGAGAGTAACAGTAGTGCCCAGTTTCTTGTCAGAACAATTCCCCAACATTGGCACATATTTCCAAACAAAAACATATACCCAGACTTTACCAGATCTATGGCTACTTAGGCTCACATGAGTTCTCTTCTGACTCTGAGACCAAGACTTGACTAATCTGCCTATATTAAGGCTATGCACCTCTCTACAGCTCTCTGGGGCTATATTTCACCCCCTGAGATTTCCCCATCTTGGGAAATCAAGTGGTTTGCTGTCTGACTGTTTCCCAAACCATTTTGCCTTTGCTTACCATTGGTTCTTGAAGATCTAAGCTTATTTTTAAGCATGCATGCGCGCGCACACACACACAAACTTTAATTTTTTGGTCAAAGTGTTATAGAATGTTGCTGGCATTTACCCAGCTCTTGATTCTTGGTTTTGTCACCAAAATATTGTAACTTTCCTAAAGGCAAATAGCATGTCTTTGCAGAATGCATGTTATGGGGTGTGCGCAGTGGGACACAGAGCTGGTCTAAACTGTTGCATGTTTGAACGCTGTTCAGAATTTCTAAGCAGAAAGGAATACTGGTACAGTCATTAACATTTTCTCTTTGTGAACTACTAATAGTTTGCCTATAAAGAAGGATTAATTTGACATTTGATGGTCAAAATGATAATGTAAGACGTTTAGAGAGCAAACAAAAGTCTTGACATGAACAGCAGATAGCAACACACACACACAAAACAAACAAATGGAAACAAATTTAATATACAGTGTTCAAAATATTTTGAGATCGTACTATAACTTCCTACAAAAATTCAATCCAGTTTAAATGTGGATGTGCTAATTTGAATTGGAATATGGCACTTCCACCTATGAGCCCAGTGTGTTAATTTAATTACAGAGCAAACAGGGGCCGAAGGCCGCAGGGACAATGGAAGCTGGATCAGTTCAATGTTATTGTTGATGCAACACATTCTAGTAGTTCTCTAGCTATGCTATCATTTGTTGAACACTGGGTTTGCTTCTTTGTGCAGCATCGGTGTGCCTGACACTCCGCCCTTGTCTGAATGGAGGGAAGTGTATTGAGGACTGCATCACAGGGAACCCCTCCTACACTTGTTCTTGTCTGGCTGGCTTCACTGGAAAGCGATGCCATATTGGTGAGTCTTGCTCATACTTTTCTCGCAGTCTTCTATTGAGGGGCTTCAGTGAGCTTAAGAAGAACCTTGCCAGATCAGACCAAAGACCCATCTAATCCAGTATTCTGTTTTCACAGTGACCAAGTAGATGCTTATGAGAAACCCATATGGAGGACATGGTCCTCAGCTGTGGAATCCAGAGATGTACTGCCTCTGATATTGGGGATAAATAGCCATCACGACTATAACCCACTGATAGCCTTACCTTACATGAACTTGTCTTTTTGAAACAATCCAAGTTGGCCATCGCCAGACCTTGTGGTAGCTAATTCCACAGCATTCATCTATCCTGAATTTCTTCAGCTTCATTGGCTGATGGGTTCCAGCATTATGATAGATGGAGAAAATTTCAGCATGTATATTTTTATATACCTCTGTCATGTGCCCTCTCTTTTTGTCTTTTTTATAAACTAAAAAGCCCCAAATGTAGTAACCTTTCTTCATATGAGTTTTGCTCCAATCCCTTTAATCATTTTGGCTTCCCTTTTCTTAGGGGCTGCCCATCCTGTTTCACCACTTGCGGTGAAATGGGAAGGTTCTGCCCCCCCACCCCTGCTGCTCCCCCCCCCATCCCTTTCGGTGAGATTTTCCAGTGAGTGTGGACTGGGTAGAATTCTGCAGGCCAGGTAGAGATGCCTGGAAAGCTTCCTTTGGTCTCTGAGGTTCCCCACTACTGGTATAAAGCTTCTTCGTTTGCTAATATTTTAATTCATGTTTCTCTTGTTGGCTTATTACTGCCCACCTGCAGCTGCTCCATTCCTTGCTCTAGCTGTCCCATTCTTGAAGAACTGAATGCCCATGAGAACTGACCTATGTTTGTCTTTGGCATATTGTCATTACTAAATTAGCCAGTTACTTCTCTCTTGAAGTGTCAGGGTGAACGAGGAACACATTAAAGCTTTCATTTAATGAAGTCTGGGGACACTTCTAGAAAACCTCTTTGTTGAGTTCTCTGCTTGATTTGTTTGCAAGAAGATTAGATGATGTTGGCTAGTTAATAAGCATTTGTTCTGATTTGTTTTCAGGGAGGTTAGATGACATGTCAAAGAAAGTATTATCTCACACTTTGCAGTGCATTTTTCTGTCACTTTCCACGTGACAAAAGGTTTAAGTTTTGGGAAAGTGGGCTTTTTGCACAAGACCTCCAAATAAAATATAATTTTACCACCTGAATTTGTCGGTATGAGATTGTATGTCATCCAAAAATAGCAATAGTCTGGAAGTGCCCCTGGTGACTGCTGCCATAATTAATGCTAATAGCTACCGCAGTGTTAGAAAGTTAAACCTGTTGACCTTAGGGAAGTTGTTTCTAGCCTCTCAACTCCTATAATCCTCCACATTCAGGCTGTCGCCAGAGAAAAGGGTATATAACCCAAAGCATCTTAGCATAATCAAAAACATATAAAGGAAGGGTTTGTTTTCTGTCTTTGCATGCAATCCACACTTCTGGGAATGATGTATCCATAGTAGACATGCCTGGTTAATTACAGATGGTAATGCATGTGAAGTGTTTCGATTGAATGTATGAGAGCACACCCTACTTTTTCACTTCCTTCCCATTACCTTCCAGATGTGGATGAGTGTGCTTCCAGCCCATGTCAGAACAAAGCCTCCTGCATCGATGGCATTAACAGCTTCAGTTGCTGGTGTCCACCAGGATTTAAAGGAGCCACGTGTGAAGTTGGTGAGAAACATTGTGTAATTGCAAAAGGACAGGGAAATCAGATAACAGCTTACAGGCAGGTCTAGGTGGACAAAGTGTTTATAAAGGCATTCCAGTACCAGTACCCAGTACTTTTTTCTAGAAAAATAGGTGCCAGTGCTCACCACGAAGTTGTTACAGTAAGTGCCACACTTTTAAACAACAACAAAAAGAGGTGCCAGTACTGCATGCCCTTGAGTGCCCCCTGAAGAAGAAGAAAGCACTGCCAGTACCTCTTTATTTCAGTTCTAGTCTGGGGATGGGGCAGAAGTTAGGGATGGCCTGCTCAAACTATGGTACTTTGTGGAACAAATTGGGATAGAAAGCAGTTAGCAGTTGTAGTGTGGGAACTGTATGCAGGAAAGTTGTCTTTCTAATTCTCTGCTGAAACATTCTGAATCGGAAAATGTTAGACTGTACAAATCATAAGATGGTGTATGTTTAGGTGTTGCCCCCTCCCTTTAATCCTAGTGCCAGCATCCTTCCAAGTACTAGAGGGTGGCTAGTGTGCAGTCACAATAGTTTTTTAATCAGGTCTGGGGATGGGAGACCTTGGTGCAAAAGGTACAGGTGCCTTTCTGCAACACATATATACACAATCATTCCCCAGAAGAACAGAACATATGTTCCCACAGCCTGCATAGGATAGAAATATACTATGGCTGGAGAAAAGCGAAGAGGTAAATGTGATTAGGTTTTGTACATGCAAGTTCGTGTGTGTGTGTGTGTGTGTGTGTGTGTGCCTCCATGTCTCCCACACAGCTCTACCTGTGGCTGAATTAACCATGCAGCATACCTGAACCACTGCCCAGACAACACCTCTAAACAGAATGCCTTGTTCAGGGGCTCCTGTCTGGCTTGCCCTTTCCCAAACCAGAGCATTCCTTGGAGGCAAATCAAGTCAAGCGATTGATTCATTTGCCTGTTGATTGTTAAGAAAGTAACCATGCAATGCCCTTCACGGTGTGCTATTCACTTGGCAAGGAGGTAGGGAAAGGTGGACATAAATTTGGCATGTAAATGGCCACTAAAAGGAGTCTTTGTGGCTGCTGCAGGCATCACCATCCTCCCCAATATTATGAGAACACTCCAAATTTATCTGGTTTCAGAAGTTCAGTTGCATTTTTCCAACCTTGTAAGAGCCATTGACTGCAAACTATAAGGTGTACAACAGATTCATAGAAGGCGGTTGTTACCACAAATTGGCTTTTTGCAGCATCATTTTTTTCTTGCACAGAGTCTGAAGAGAGCTGTAATTGAATCATATGCCTAAGGAAGGCACTTGAGCTTTGGGAGACCATAACTTCCTATATTCTGCCATTTCCCAGACCCCACATAGCTTCTCACTACCTATGGTGTTACAGCCAAGAAATACTACTAATTCTGAAAGCAGGAGAAGCATGTCTGGGAAAGGGACAAACTAAGTCCCTTGTCTGAAGCACCCATGCAGCAGCCTTGGGAGGAAGTCACACCACACATGCTTGTTTGTATCAATGGAATGGGCAAATCTTTTGTGAACTAATTTAAGCTCCATTTCTTGTTCTAAAACACTACAGAGGAGTCTCCATGTGAAGCCAAAGAGTGCCAGAATGGCGGGGAATGCCAAGTGGCCAACAGAACAGCTGTGTGCCTTTGCCAGCCAGGTTTTACAGGAGAAGATTGTGAGACAGGTGAGCTAACAATGAATACATTTAGGCCACCAGTCAAGGAGACAAAAAGAGGTATTTGGAAGCTGTTCCAAGGTAAGTCAAGGGGATTCTACTATCAGAGGCTGGGCCGCAAAGAGCCTATGTACACACGTCCACAGTCCAGCAGCAAGCATGTCTTTTTCTGCATACACATGGGATTCTTTGCTCTCTTCCATTGAGTGGGCTTATGATACCATGGGGAAGCTTCACAACAGTGATTCCCAACTCTGTTTCTACCTCCATTCTCATGAATGACAACCCTTAAATCATCCATATGCAGAGACCTATATTTGTTTTAAACATGGCTAGGCCTTCAGTTGTGGTCAGGTGTTGATCTTTTTGTTGTTGTTTCTCCTTCGCAGAAATAAACGAATGCGATTCCAACCCATGCCTGAACGGTGGGCGATGTATGGACCTAGTGGACAATTACACCTGTGTGTGTGTGGCGCCATTCACAGGACAGCGTTGTGAAACAGGTGCCCTGATTTCATAACTGCGTGGTGGCACCCTCCTTCTCCTCCCCACATAGCCAGATTCCTCTCAGTGGCGGACTCTTTGCTCTGAGCCTCTCTTTCTTTACTCTGTCAGACTCTCTCCTTAGGCCCAGCCCTGTACTTATTGTTGTGTATAGTTATTCAGCTGCGTTGGGCTGTACTGAGGCTCCCTACTCTTCTCCGCTCTAGATCCTTCAGCCTGTGAGGGCAGAAACTGCAGGAACCGACAGACGTGCAACTATATTCGCCCAGGGCGCTACATCTGCACATGCTCTCCAGGCTACTATGGGAACAACTGTCAATATGGTGAGCAGGATGACCCCACATCACCTCAGAGAGATTGTCTAAATCAGGGATGGCAAACCTGTGGCTCTTCAGTTATTATTGGGCCACAACTCTCATCATTCCTGACTGTTCCCATAAGGCCGAGGCTGATGGGAAATGGAATCTAATAATATAGGGGAAACTGTTTCGCTATCCCTGCTAAAGTAGATTCATTGAAAAAATCTGTTCACCCTCATTTTCGTAATTGTGCACCCTTTGATTTAGGGTTTTGTTTTATGAAATTATTCAGCTACTTTGGATCAGATCTACTCAAATTAATCAAGTCATGTATTTATCTAAGGTTCTTTTGCAGGCTTCCACTACTGAAAATTCCAAAACACTGTAGCAACTATGCAGTTAGGATGCTTTTCCTGATATCCAACCAAAGTCCTTTGGGCTGCAGTTTGCACCCTGTTATCTTCTCCACTGTAGACATGGAGAACAACTGAACCCCATCCTCCTTCAGAGTAATAATTCATGTGTTTGAAGAACACCTAGCCCTTTTTCTTTGTGCAATTATTAACCGGGCATGTCCCCTCTTTCCCCATGTTGTTGATCTCTCACAAATATTTTGTAGGTGGGCCCAGAATGCCCAGTGCCTGCATGTCCAATCCATGTCAGAACGAAGGCACTTGCCTTGAAAGCAGCCAAGGATATGTGTGTGAGTGTGCGGAAGGATACACAGGCACCGACTGCGAAGATAGTAAGTGTACCCCAGTCTGTATACAAACTACGCATTCTCTTTGCAGGGAGGGGTGCTTTACCCAAAGCAGCTATGTTGCAGTCTAGCATGAAAGGTCATATGGACAGGGGAGCCATTATATTGAGAATTGGGTTTTCGGTTTATAAACACAACGGTAGCAGAAAAGCAAATTAAAATAATATAATATCAAAACAGGGGTGGGAGGGTGGAAGTGGTGCTGGTCAGTGTTCATAGCTTTTCTCACTTTCAGTTTACAGGGGTGTGAGAAAATGGCTTTACATTCAGCTAGGGATGGAGTTCAGTTTAGGCTTCCCAATGGAGGCAAGTTATTAAGAAACAGGCATGCATGGAAGAGATAAGTGTTCCCCACCATAATAAGTATGTCTGATTCAGACTCTGGCTTCTCACTGTTGCTTTGGGTAAAATGAAACCCCACCACCAAAAAAAAACCCCAAAAAACACCTCTTAGGGGAAATATGGAGAATTATGTGTGGTTGGGCACTAAAATATATACATGACCACTTGCATGTAGTGATGATGGCACACACATCCCAGCACAAGTTGCCAGTAGGGGAAGGACATGTTAACCAGTGCTAGAAACTCTCAATGTAACGCCAATATAATGACTTAACCTGAACTTCACACACACAATTTTCAAGAGCAACCTGTGATCTTGGCAAGTTCCCAGAGCCAACAAGTGCTCCAAAAGATGGCAGTCCTTTGGTTTCCATTAGGTCAAAATGGGTTGTTTACATCAGCCCCTAACTGTGGGACCACATTCAACAAAGTCAGAGGTTCTTCTACCTTTCTTTTTTATACACTTGTGTGGAGCAAGCTCTTCTTCTGATGATTCAGGTCCTATAACAGCCCTTTCCCAGTCTATATAGACTTCCATCACGCCGTTGCAATTGCTAATGCATCGCAACGTGGCCAGGTGGTACTTCATTTAATGGAGAGTCTCCTGTGCTAAATTTATTACACACTCTGCAGTATTGTGGGAGCTGCAATTTTCTCCATCCTATCACTACGTCTTCCTGTTCCCCACCCCACTTGCCCCTATAAGTCTTTTTTGCAATCTTCCATTTGGAGGCAGTGACCCCATGCAAGGAAACACTGGCTCATGTCATTCTCCAGAAGGAGAGGGGAAATGGGTTGAGTGTGAGGTACGTCTCTTACAAGAAGCAATGAGGCTCATTAGAGTCACTGAACAGAGCACAGATAGGACCACAAGGGAGCCTTTGAAAGGTGGAGCTTGATGACTCCAGTGGGGAGCAGCAGCAGCTGGTTTGTAATTTGCAGTCTCTTGGGTGTTAATTAAGGTAAATATCTGAGGTCATGAGAAAGGGAGTAAAGGTTCTGTCACCACAACACTTGTAGCCAAACCTAATCCAGTTCCCTCCCCACAGCAGCCTGAACAACACTCTGTTGGTTACTGGTGGGGGTTGTGAAGGCCTCAGTAGCTTGAGCTTTTGCTGGCACAGATGAGCCTCATTAGTCCCCCCCCCCCGCCCCCTTGGCTTTTTGCAGAGCTCTCAGAGGACTGCGAGTGTCGGAACGGGGGGAAGTGTCTGGATGGAAACGTCACCATATGCCAGTGCCCTCCAGGATATTTTGGTCTTCTCTGTGAATTTGGTAGGAATGTTGTTAATAGCTACTGATAGGCTATTCTGTCCACCTTCTGAATACTGGTTTCTGTAGCTCAGTAAAGCTCTCCACCAATGAGCTCTTGCTTTGGAGATAGATGAACATTTTTCAGACAGCTTAAGGCAGGTTGAAAATTAGGTTGTTGCTTGTGTATACACTCATCCCACTTTTACTTATGGCAGGGACATAGTCCATATGCTGTTGGACTCCATCTTTGATTAGCCCAGCTACTATGACCAGTGGTCAGGGGTGATGAGAGTTGTAGTCCAGTGAGACATGGTGGCACTGTGGTCTAAACCACTGAGCCTCTTGGGCTTGCCGATCAGAAGGTTGGCAGTTCGAAACACTGTGACAGAGTGAGCTCCCATTGCTCTGTCCCAGCTTCTGCCAACCTAGCAGTTCAAAAGCATGCCAGTGCAAGTAGATAAATAGGTACCGCTACGGCATTTCCATGTGCTCTGGCTTCCGTCACAGTGTTCCATTGCACGAGTAGTGGTTTAGTCATGTTGGCCACATGACTGGAAACCTGTCTGTGGACAAACACCAGCTCCATTGGCCTTAAAGCGAGACGAGCGCCGCAACCCCATAGTCACCTTTGACTGGACTTAACCATCCAGGGGTCCTTTACCTTTTTTTTTTAAGTCCAGCAACATCTGGAGGGGGGCTGGTTTTCCCACTCCTGGCTTGTGGTAAGTGGGTTTTGCAAAACCTGTTGGATCAGAGACAGCGGTGGGACAAAAAAATACAACCCACCATGTATACCACAGGAACTGATATTTCTCTCAAACCACTTCAACACTCTTAAATAATATTGTCCATGTCTAGCCTTTGTTTCTGCCTAAGACAGGAAAAGGCGACTCCTGTAGTGCTTTCGTTATGGAAATCCAGCTCTTTTTCAGTTACCAAGTCATCAAGATGACTCTGAAGATTCCCACTGACAAGGATAACTGTCTTGATTTTGAGTGTATCACTGTTACATCAGTCATGCTCAGTTTCAATCTCCCATCTAGAGATATAAAAGCTAAATAATAATAATAATAATAATAATAATTTATTATTTAGACCCCGCCCATCTGGCTGAGTTTCCCCAGCCACTCTGGGCAGCCCCCAATCAAGTGTTAAAAACAATACAGCATTAAATATTAAAAACTTCCCTAAACAGGAAATATTTTTCAAGCCAGCCATGTTTCCACAGGTTACACCCCAGTGCCCCCCCCATAAAAAAAAGAAATCTAATGCAGAGACAGTGGATAACATTGCATGACCCTCTCTGCTCTTCTGATCATCACCTGAAAAGCATAGAGGACTCAGTTTTCTTCTTCCTTGGAGTACTGGGTTGGGCACAGAGAAGTAAACCTCTTTGCCCAGCTCAGCACTGCAATGGTGAGTAAAATATACATGCACACTGCAAGGATCAGCTGAGGAGTGGAGGCGGGGCTCTTTGCATGTTTGTGTGAGAATGTGGGATGTCTATACCCACTTTTGGGCCACAGTCACTATAGGCATGTGGCCCCCAGGGGGGTTGCAATGGGGCAGTGTAAAAAAGTTAGCCTCCCCAGTGTAGAATCCTCTCAGAGTTAAAAGCAATTTAGAAACATGACATAAAATCTATTTTAAGGGAAAGTGCCTTCAGATCCATGTATCTGCTGGTTTTACTTGTGTGTTTCTTAATGCAGTCGTCACCCCAAAATGTTTCTTTAACTGTTGGGGTATTTTTAAATAAAGCTCGCCTGCATGGTACTGAGCTGCATGACAGGGAACTGCTGTGTGTTTGTTTCCTCCCCGCCACTGCAGAAGTGACCGCAACACCTTGCAATATGAACACCCAGTGCCCAGATGGAGGCTACTGTATGGAGTACGGTGGCAATTACCTTTGTGTGTGCCATACGGATTACGGCACAAACCACAGTAAGTAGGATAGGGAGTCTGGGCACATCAAAATGGGCTTTGAATCTGAGGATCAAGGTGGTGGGAGAATGCCCAGTATTGCATACGAGAGAAACTAATCCAGAACCCACTCTGAGTTGTGAATACTAGGTAGGGTCCATACCCTGCAACATAAATGAAGCAGTTTCTTTGAATGCAATAAAGACTTGGAAAGGTGCAATGCAGTTGATAGAACGTTAATTCTGAATGCCGTGGTGAAGCTGCATGTCAGAACCCCTTCTGAGCAATTCATATCTTCTTCTGTTACCTCCTGCTCTTCACATGCAAATCAGATCCAGGTTGAAGTCCCTGAGCAAATCGTTCCTTCCCTGGTAAATGAGATAAGAGATGATCTTCAGGACTGCTAAGTTTCCCTTCCATGCCTTCTGCAATTCTTATAATAATCAGCCCCACCCTTCTCATGCTAGTTGTGCTTTTAAAAGCCTGCAGCACATTTAACATCAAGTTTAGTTTGCAGTGGCGTAGCGTGGGTTGTCAGCACCCGGGGCAAGGCAAGTAATTTGCGCCCCCTAACCTGTGGATTTGCGCCCCCTAACCCTAACCCCCAGATGTTGCGCCCGGTGCGGCCGGGCCCCCCTGCACCCCCCATGCTACACCACTGTTAGTTTGTATCCTGAAAAGTGCTGTAAGCATGCTTTTTTTTTATTACAGAGATTGTGTAGCTGGTTTGCAGGCACTAGGAAGATCCCCATAAATAAATATCCTAAGAAACAAGGAGTTGTGGGCTAGAGGACCCCTGGGCTTATTAATTCAAAGATGTGTGTCCTTTTTTCCATGTCATTTAATTGAGCTCCTTTCCGTGGGGCAGGTGGGGTTTTTATTTAGCATCAGCCCATGTGAGGCCATGTCTGCTTTTGCAGCTGAGCCACCCTCTCCTTGTGACTCGGATCCTTGTCTGAATGGCGGATCATGTGAAGCTCAAGATGACTCCTACACCTGTGAATGTACCCGAGGCTTCGTCGGCAGGCACTGTGAGAAAGGTATTTGCCAACCCTGAATGGAAGAACAGAAGCTGCCTTTCCAAATCCTACTTTGATGCTATATATAGGACACACTATCATTTTTTTCCCTAGTGCAGGGTGATGGAATTGACTGCAGGTAATGTTCTTCCCCTCCTTTTCTCTCCTGTGGCTGGTCCAGGGCATGGTTCTCTCTCAGGTCAAAAAGACATTGTGAGAAGCCAAGACAAACAAAAAACAAAAAAAATTTCAGGTTTTACTAAAATGTATTCTTCTACACAATAACAGCAATGCAGTAAAACAGGGTTTCCCAAACCTGGGTCTCCAGCTGTTTTTAGACTACAATTCCCACCATCCCTGACCCCCATTCGTGCTAGCTAAGGATGATGGGAGTTGTAGTCCAAAAACACCTGGAGATGCAAGTTTGGGAAACCTTGCAGTAAAACAATTCTGAACGCAGTTAAAAAATAGAAATGGATATAGCTTAATAGCCTGGTGCCAACAAATTAGCACTTCCAGTTGCCAAACATTCAGAAAAAAACAGCTTCTAAACACCAAAATTATATTCAGCATACATTGTAAGGCAGAAAAAATGACATAGCAACCTACCGCAAATAAACACCACTTTCAGTTGCTGTTAGTCTGTTCCAGTTGAGCAACACTTTTAGTTGACATAACTGTGAGACTGAGCAACGGTGATGTGCAAAACTTAAGCTCATGCAGACATCGGGACTCCTGCTTTGGAAGCAAATTCAATAAAAATTAATGACGCTTTATGTGGAAGTACTTTTATTTTGTCTGCCGTGGATCTGTTGCCAGTCCTATTTCACTGGATTGGTCAGGGAAGGTGTCAGGGACACAGTTTAACCTGGCAAAAGGGCTAGAGGCCCATTGAGTGGAACTCCTCCTTCCACCTGTCTTTTAAAGGGGCTTGTAACAAGTACGGATGCTTTTTTCCCCTTCCCAGCAAAGCCAAAGCTGTGCAGTTCTGGGCCCTGCCGCAATGGAGGGACGTGTAAAGAATCAGATGGAGAATACCACTGCACCTGTCCTTACCGCTTCACGGGGAAGCACTGTGAGATAGGTATCTCCACTGCATGCACTGCTGCAATTTTAGCCGAGGGGATGGGGACGTAAAGGGACTTCTTGGGAGGTGTTAGGGAAATGTTTGCTATGAAAACTGGACCTTCTCTTTTCACAGGCAAGCCTGACCCCTGTGCCTCAGGGCCTTGTCATAATGGGGGGACCTGTTTCCACTATATCGGCAAGTACAAATGTGACTGCCTCCCAGGATATTCCGGGCGACACTGCGAGATAGGTATTAGTGTATTATTTATTTCATTTATGAATCACTTCCCATGAGGCATTTGCAATGTTGAAATATATATTTGTGAAACAGTTATACACACACACACACACACACACACACACACACATTTTAAAGCAACCGTAGCAGCACATCCCACATGGATGTTAACTGGGTTCAAGATCTCCATTTTGGAGGTTTGTTGAAAGAGGAACACCAAAAAACAATTGAGAAGGGGAGAGTTCCAAGTGTAGTTATGGGATTGGAGGCGTCTTTCACATGTGAGCAGCACATGTGAAAGAAAAGGCATGCCCTTCGGGCACTGACTAAGCCAGAGGCCTATTGACATTAGGCAGCAGGTATGGTTTCTCTCCCCAGAGGGTAAAGCCATCAGACGGGGTCTCCTTTTGGCAACCTAAGGGAGTTAAGAACATAAGAAGAGCCTGCTGGATTAGGCCGATCAGCTTCTTCATCTCACAGTAGCCAACCAGATGCCTATAGGAAGCACACAGGCCGTACCTGAGCACAACTCATAATGGCTAGTAGCCATCCAGTCCAACACTGTTGTTTTCTTTATTTACTTCATAAAACTTACACGCCGCTTGGTTGTGAAACCTCAGAGTGGTTTACAAAAGATATAATGGCAAAGTCAATAAAAGTTCAGAACCCTACTTTCAAAACATACAAAAGTTAAAATATTAAAACAGATTAAAAGTACCTCAACTTTCTAAGCATCTGGGTTGACTGAACAAGAATGTTTTATGCAGGTGCTGGAAGAGTACAGTGAAGGAGCCTGCTTGATCTCAATAAGCTGGGGTCAGGATGTTGAATCTCCAAGGAGTTAGAATTTGCTGAAATCCCTATTTAGAAACACTCAACTAAATGAATGAATGAATGAATGAATGAATGCATTGTTTATATTGCAGATTTGAGCAAAGTGTTGAAGATTTGATTGCTTTCCATTGTAGAGGTAAAAAGTAAGCTAGATGCCAGGCATGCTATGAAATTAGGAGCTGGATTTATCCTGAACAGCAGTCAAAAGTACTGATCAGTGGTCTAGGTTGAACCATAGGTGGATGCTCAGAACATAGCTGCTTGGGTGGAATAAGGTTGTGATAATTATGTGCCTTGCAGCTAAGTCACTGAACTTCTAAAAATTAATCATAAGCACAGTGGAATGGGCAGTTTCCATTGATTCTACAGTTCTTTAGGAGAGGAGGTTTAATCTTCTCCTTCCCTTCTGTGATCCCAATAGCAATCCCCTCTCCCTATGCTGCCTTTAGTGATTGGGGGTTGACAACTTCCATTGGCACCAAAAGGAGCTTCCACCCTCCATTGGTACCAATAGAAGTTTCCCCACTCCATTACTAACTGGAGCATGGGAGGTTATTTTCACTGGAATAGCTGCTGGTGAGGGAAGAATTAAATCTCCCCTCATATACTGCATTCCTGGAGGAAATCCAAGGGGCCTACATTTGTGAATAAATTCAAAATTCCAACATTGATGCAAGCCGAGCAGTTAGTGTAACACACAGTTAAGTCTCTGGTGTTGGTGGTGTAAAATATCCTGCAGTGTGACTGCATTACTAGGGTTAGAAATCATTTGTGTTACTGTCACATGTTGTTTCATTTTTTAAAGGTGCTTTTGTAAGCTCTGTTTGGAATACTAAATGGAACAATTTTGTATTGGTGGGCTGGGCTCTGCTTTCACAGCTCCTTCTCCTTGCCTCCTGCATCCATGTGAAAATGGAGCCACTTGTCAGGATCTTGGCAACAGCTATTTGTGCACATGCCCAGCTGGCTACACAGGAAGGCACTGCCAATCAGGTAAACACTTAGAAAGGTAAGGCCCCATAGTCAGCTGTGATAGGTCATCTGTCCTAGTACAATGGGCCATGCCAACATTTTCAATTCTTTTAAAAAGCAAAACCATTCAGCTAATGTTCTGGACTGCTTCCGGAGGTTTTTGGAAGTTCTGTCTGAAAATTTCAGCTTCTGTGAAATTTGTGTAAGGCAGGTTGGAACTTGCAGCTCAGATCCATGCTAATTATTTGCAGCACCACAAACTGCATTCGGGAGCTAAGAGCAGTGTCTCTTGGAACAAATGATGCTAACCACTGAAGGCTTGCCCTGGCGACATTAATTTTAGAGGCTGGCATTGCAGTTTTTGCTTCTCTGATGAAGGCAGGCCACAGCATGAGAACTTTTCTAACGTAACTCAGCAAGTCACTCATACAAAAGGGAATGTCCTTTTAGGTTCTGTGTGAGGAACTAGGCCTTCACTATCCCCAGTGCTCTCATCAGGGCAGAGCCCTTATTTACATCAGTGTTAATTGTGCAGCTCATAGACTATATAACAAATGCATTGCTCTATAACCTTTCTTCTTCCACCCCTCCCCCACTCTTTCTTTTCCTTATAGAGGTAGATTGTGGTACCCCCAAGGAGGTGAAGCATGCCCAGGTGGCATTTAACTCCACTAAGCTGGGCTCTCTGGCAGAATACCAGTGTGATCTGGGTTATGTTCTTAGTCCCCAGAATAACCCCAGGGTATGCAGAACACAAGGCGTCTGGAGTGACCCTCCAGAGTGCAACGGTAACTTGATTTTGTGTTTGAATGAGTGAGTGAGTGAGTGAGTGAGTGATCAGGTCCTTCTCAACTTCAAGCAACAGTTTCTGGTGACTTTAATATTTCATCAGAACTATAGTACTGTAGGGATGCGGGTGGCGCTGTGGGTTAAACCACAGAGCCTAGGACTTGCTGATCAGAAGGTGAGCTCCTGTTGCTCGGTCCCTGCTTCTGCCAACCTAGCAGTTCGAAAGCACGTCAAAGTGCAAGTAGATAAATAGGTACTGCTCTGACGGGAAGGTAAATAGCATTTCCGTGTGCTGCTCTGGTTCACCAGAAGCGGCTTAGTCATGCTGGCCACATGACCCAGAAGCTGTATGCCGGCTCCCTCGGCCAGTAAAGCGAGATGAGCACCGCAACCCCAGAGTCGGCCACGACTGGACCTAATGGTCAGGGGTCCCTTTACCTTTTATAGTACTGTACTGTACTCTTCAGTGTCTGATACCTGCCTATTGTTCTTGTGAGAAGACAAAGTGGAACCAGACCAGTGCCAGTTTTGGTTCCTGTGATTATTCTGGAGTTCTAGCATTCTTGTGTATCTTGGAAGTCTGGGACATGTAGTTGATAAAAGGAGAGAGGAAATCCTCTTGGGGAAACCATAGCACTTTTCAAGCTTAAGGAAACAATGATGCAGATAAGCCATTATAAAAGAACAATAGGTGCAAGCTGGGCAATGCTGACATAGCCCATACTGTGAAAGGGAAGCAACCCCTCTTGACCAGCAGCTAACGGGCAGCATGTTGCCCCTGACTAGTGGTGCTTACTGTGTGACTAGATTTGTGTTTGCACCTCTGGTTCCTGTTATCCCCGGTTCCCATGCTGCAGTGGGAGGGGTTGTTTCTAACATGTACCTTTCCTAATGTGTAGGCTGCTCCAATCCACATGTCCTGGTACATAAGGGTGGGATGGGTGTGTCAGTGTCTCTTTCAGGGCTTTTATGGTCTTCCATTACAGCTAGATGGTCATCTCTCCCCTCTCTGTTACAGAAATTGATGAATGCAGATCTCAGCCGTGTCTGAACGGAGGCTTATGTAAAGATCGAATTGCCACTTTCCTGTGCTTGTGCAAAACTGGCTATACAGGACACCACTGTGAGTTGGGTAAGAGAATGTGCAAGTATGTGTGCCAGAAAGTTGCATGACATTGTTGCCCATAGCACCACACTGGTGGTATGTCAGGGCGTACCACCAGTGTTACCATAAGCCCCATTAAGAAAGCCCTGGCCCATGAGGGACTTAACATCGAGCCATTTCTGAACCGGGATTATTTCCTAGGAGACTTGCTGTGGCCCAGAGATTCAGCAGCAAAGTTGCAGCTGGAACATCTGAGGACTGGTGGGGAGGCTTCTAATGCTTTTGCTCTCCCAGCACTTCCTGCATCTGCCACTGGCACTAGATCCTGTGAGAGTCACAAGCAGCAGCAGCAGCAGCTTAAGAAACCCAGTGAGGGACTAACATCTGGTTGCTTCAACAATCCATCCCAGGCCAGGAGCTCCAGCTGCAGAGTGGCATTTGTCAAAACATTGGAGAATTGGGGCATATGTGTGTGCATCGTTGTACTGTTGTGTGTTCAATGTTTTTAAATAAGAACTTTGGTTAGGGAGGCCGGGTATGCATACACCTAAAATAAAAATGTATAATTCTTTTTAGAGTACTCTGGTTTTCAGAGTAATGTAGCTCTTGGTTTTATTTATTTCCTCTGGGCGGTTAACAAAAATATAATAGGAGACCAAATCTAACACAGAATAAAATCAGCAACAGAGAGTGGCATCCAGCAGAACAAATAGAAAAAAGCAGTCAAATAAATATTTATGACTGAAAATTTTGAATTCAGAAAGGACCAGGAAGATTTTAGCAAGAGACCTGCCTTTCTGTATTAAGGTTCACCCACCTGCAGAATGGGAATGCTAAAAGACAAGAAGAGTTTTGCTTCATCAGGCTTAAAGTCCATCTAGTCCAGCATCCTCTTCCCACAGTGGCTATCCAGCTGTTTATGGGAATCCCGCAAGGAGAACCTGAGTGCAACGGCACTGTTCCCACCTCTGAATCCTAGCAACAGGCATGCAGAGGTATAATGCCTCTGACAGTGGAGGTAAATTCTTTATTGAGATGGTCTTGGTATAGCAGCTATAGTATAAAGAGGCATTATCAACAGCAAGCTTCCCCTTCCTCCTGACAGCAGTGAAGAGATTTAGCTGTGCAGTTCCAGGTGGGAGGCCCACTTTGGGCTAGGGATGAGAGAATGAGGAGATGGGAGAAAAGGACAAAAGCAGAAGTGATACTGATAGATAGATGATAGATAGATAGATAGATAGATAGATAGATAGATAGATAGATAGATAGATAGATGATAGATAGATAGATAGATAGATATAGATAGATAGATGATAGATAGATGATAGATAGATAGATAGATAGATGATAGATAGATAGATAGATAGATAGATAGATGATAGATAGATAGATAGATAGATAGATAGATAGATAGATAGATAGATAGATAGATAGATAGATGATAGATAGAGATAGATAGATAGATGATAGATAGATAGATAGATAGATAGATAGATAGATAGATAGATGATAGATGATATAGATAGATGATGATAGATGATAGATAGATAGATGATAGATAGATAGATAGATGATAGATAGATAGATAGATAGATAGATAGATGATAGATAGATAGATAGATAGATAGATAGATAGATAGATAGATAGATAGATAGATGATAGATAGAGATAGATAGATAGATAGATAGATAGATAGATAGATAGATAGATAGATAGATAGATAGATAGATAGATAGATAGATAGATAGATAGATATAGATGATAGATAGATAGATAGATAGATAGATAGATAGATAGATAGATAGATAGATAGATGATAGATGAGAGAGAGAGAGAGAGAGAGAGAGAGAGAGAGAGAGAGAGAGAGAGAGAGAGTCCAAAGGAAAATGAATAACCTTTACTGGATGAATATTTGGTGAAGGCCAGTGGATGAAGTCTGATCCTGCCCAGATGTCAGTGTCAGTTTTATGCAGAGATCTGTCATTATAAATTAATGGAAAGGGTTCCTGGAACCCCAAGGCCATTTGAACTAGAACACTGAGACTTAATAGCTTTCTGAACTTTTTCACAGCCTGTGTTAGTTATTTCTGCCGCCGCCAGATTTATACTGTTTTATTATCTCTGCTTTTACTATCTACCTTTTGATATTTAATCATTTATGTATTTTCCCATTGCTACTTGTTTTGATGTTTCTTACGGTTTTTACACGTAGCCTAAAACACTTCAGTAAACCGGGCGGCAGGTTTGAAGTAAAATTTAAAACCCCATGCATTTGTGAGATGCAGTTTTTGTTGCACTGCATAAGGAGAGTTATATTTCTCAGTATTAATTTGCCAGAACTGGCTGTGCACCACCTCCTAAGTTAACCCACCAGTAGTACTTCTTCTGTCTTGCCTGGATTGAGATTGTGTGTATTGGCTGCCATCCAGCCAATTACAGTTGTGTGAGTAATGTGAATGAATGGGTGTGCATCATAGTATATAAGGGAGTGGATGCAGGGGATGCTGATGAAGAGTTGATGGTAGTCCACTTGGGTTGCTGGCTTGTTGAGGTAGCTGTGATAAGTGTTGTGGTGGCCCAGTTGAATGCATAGAGGCCTTGGTCATGATGGTGAGCACCAGGAAACTAAGGCTACTTAAAGTTTAGCAGGACTGCAGTTCAGATAAACTGTGCCAATTAGGCTTCTACTCTGTGTGCTCTCTACATCTGAGCGCTTTTAAAGCTGTGTACACACTATATAGTGTGCTGGACTATGCTGGATTTCGTCATCAATGCTGGCCCTTGTGGAAAGATAACTGCCTAGGTAGGAGAAGTGATTGACATTTTTCAACGTTACACCATCAAGTTGGATTTGTGGCACTGCAGAGGGGTTATTTTGTACTTGTTGGTGCAGCACTTTGGTTTTTTGGATGTTGAGTGATAGGCCAAGCTTTACATAAGGTTCTGCAAAGATACTGAGGATGGTTTGGAGGTCATCCTCTGAGTGTGCGCACACTATGTTGTCACCAGCATACTGAAGCTCTATGACGGAAGTTACGGTAACCTTACTCTTTGCTTTCAGCCTGCTCAGATTGAAGAGCTTTCCATCTGTTCAATCTATGATTTCTACTCCGGTGGGGTGTTTCCCTTTGACAAAGTGTAGGATCATGGCAATGAAAAGAATGAATAGTGCTGGGGCAATAACACAACCCTGTTTAACACCAGATCCCACTGTGAATGCTTCACTTTGAGAGCCATTGTTATCTGCGATTGTTGCTGTCATATTATCATGGAGGAGCTGATTTTTTTGATGAGCTTGTGAAGTTGTTGTGTAAGTTCAATTCCGCCCAAATTGAAGATTTTGGCAGGTATCCCATCAGGTCCACTGGTTTTGTTGTTTTCCATTTGGTTAATAATCTCCTATCTTCCAATAAACTGGAAAGAGATAACATAAAACAAAACAATGCTTTTTAAAAAGCCACATTGACTGATTGTGGGGAAAATAACAATGTCATTGAAATACCCAAGTCATCTTCTTGAGATGTGGTATAGAAAAGCCCATCTTGCTAGAAACCATGCCTTAAAATATGGGGGGGGGGATAAACTTTATTATGTAACAATATTTCAATTGTGTTGCTTAATATCGCCTTGTTTCTCTGTGGAACGACTTTGTGACTGGGAGGAGAAATTGGCAAAAGCAAGCTTTGGATGATCAGTGATCTCTTTCATGAGAGTGTTTTCTTTAAACTTGCTGAACTGAGTAACAGGGGAAGACTGCATAACTTCCCATTATATTCATATTTTCAGATAGGAAAAATTCTGTTTTCAGGTATGAGAAATGAAGACACAAAACCAAGCCCAAGCCCTTAACACAGTTGACATAGAAAGCCCTGCCTTCTGACAGGAATGGAAGGAATGGCATGGGACACACCTACTTGCTTATTAAAGAATGGAGCAATGCAGGCTTGAAGAAATGCCATTGTCTATTAATGAGGGGGAGGGGTGCAATATAAAAACAGCCAGTTGGTTCACTAACCAATATTTTATAATGTAGTAGTTATTAATTTTCTTTATTCATATAATACATTCCTATCAATTCTAAAGTACTTTTAAACTTGCATAATGCTTCATTTACAAACTCTTATTTGTGCTTGCAAACAGGATGTGAGATGTGAGGTTTATTATTCTCTATAGCCTTTGGAAATCCCCTTCCTAAGGTCAATTATTAGTGCTAATGTGCTCTTAAAGATGACTGTTCATTTCTTAGGACGCAGTGTTAGCAGTTCTGGGTGTCCCTTTCTCTTTTTCCATCCCCACCTAAAAGCTGCTTTATGCAGAGCTGCTAACTTGGTAGGGTTTCTTCCCATCAACAATAAAATAGCCTCTTACCCTGGTGTCGGGGACCTTTTGGTGAATCCTGTGTGCTGTTACCAGGCAAGATTATATCTGTTAATGATGTGATGATTTTAAAGCATCAATTGGTGAAGTACCGTATTTTTCCGTGTATAAGACGCCCCCATGTATAAGATGCCACTTATTTTGGGGGACTCCAAATTAAGAAAACACCCCGCAGCACTACCCGTGTATAAGACGAGCCCCAATTTTAAACCTACTTTTTTGGTTTTTTTAAAAACACACCTAGTCTTATACACAGAAAAACACAGTAATTGCTGCATAAATGTTTGACATCAAACCTCCCTGCAACCCCATTGTTCTTTGCAAAAATAAATATTAATTAATGTACTGTAAACAACACTTACACCATCATATAGCTATAGCTGGCAAGAGTTAAAATTATCTTGCTTCTCCCCTCCTCCTGCCCCACTATTTTTGCAGAATTAAAACTGTTTTGCCACAACAGAGTTTAAGATGAGGAAGAAAAACACAAAGTTCTTCACTTTCTACCCCATTACTGCTGGTTTTCTACCTTTGATAGTGTTGTTGTGCTGATGAAGTCACTGTACTGCTCCCCCTCTCCCTTCTGCATTCTCTACAGAGATTGACGAATGCCTGTCTGATCCATGCAAGAATGGTGGGACCTGCACAGATCGACCAGGATCCTTTGCCTGTCATTGTCCTGAGGGTTTCATTGGAACTCAGTGTGAAA
The DNA here is from genome assembly GCF_964234715.1 of Podarcis melisellensis. Classification (NCBI taxonomy): domain Eukaryota; kingdom Metazoa; phylum Chordata; class Lepidosauria; order Squamata; family Lacertidae; genus Podarcis; species Podarcis melisellensis. The sequence continues at coordinate 35,486,931 of NC_138537.1, forward strand.
CTGGTAAATAGTCTGTTGACCCTTCTTGGAACTTCTGTCACTACTTCCTACTAGCAATTCAAGATCACTGGAATCTCCCAAATATCCTTAAGCTGCTCCATCTGTTCCGCTGGTACTAACATATCCCACTTTCTTTTAGCATAAATTTCTTAATATTGGTAACAGTTCAGGTTCAAAGGCAAAGCTTTGAAAGAGGTTATTCTTGGAAAACCTGAGTTATTTTCTTTAACCAATTCAGCTGCCATAGGCTGTGTGAGCCTCACACAGTAGTCATACGAAAGTTAGCATTATTCTAACCCATAGAAAATGCTATTTAAAGACCTTTCTAACTCAGAAGGTTTCAGACGGCATGGTATCATGCACTAGCTGGCTAATACACATTATCAACTTTAAAAAATAGCAAGGTTGTTCTTTTCCTCAATTTGGATCAAAGCTGGCTTCTGGGGAAAATATCCAAATGCTGCATTTCATGATAGAATAGATACAGGATAGATAGGGACGTGGGTGGCGCTGTGGGTTAAACCACAGAGCCTAGGGCTTGCCGAGCAGAAGGTTGGCAGTTCGAATCCCCGCGACGGGGTGAGCTCCCGTTGCTCGGTCCCAGCTCCTACCAACCTAGCAGTTTGAAAGCACGTCAAAGTGCAAGTAGATAGGTACCGCTCCAGCAGGAAGGTAAACGGTGTTTCCATGCACTGCTCTGGTTCGCCAGAAGCGGCTTAGTCATGCTGGCCACATGACCCAGAAGCTGTAAGCCGGCTCCCTTGGCCAGTAAAGTGAGATGAGCACCGCAACCCCAGAGTCGGTCATGACTGGACCTAATGGTCAGGGGTTCCTTTACCTTTACTTAGATATAGATTGTGGCTAATGTTGTAGATAGGTGTACGCAGCCAAGGTCTCCCCATGGAAGCAACTCATCTGTAGTGAATGGCTATGGTCTAATAAGAGGTATGCAAAATCTTGAACAGGAAATTCTGTAACTCAGAAGTAAATGGTTTGGTGCTGCATGTAAGCAGCAATTAGACAGGCTTAAGGAAACATGCCACCATCTATCTTGAATTTCTGCTGATTTCTTATTTACCGGGGAGATTAATATACCGTGCAGATGGATGGCCCCAGGGAGGGTTTTCACGTGGAGCTAATGCACTGTACCACAGCAGGCATCTTTGCAAGGGATTCTCCACCAGATGCAGAGTCATCCTCTTAATTCCATGTGACACCTCCTACAGATATCTGAGTGAGTGTATTTATGCCCTCCAGAAGTGGATGCCTGTGAATCAAACCCTTGTCGGAACGGAGGAGATTGCGAAAATTACAGTGGCTCCTACCTGTGTGTCTGCCCAGAGGGCTTCTTTGGCTACCATTGTGAAATAGGTAAGCTGATATAGAATGGGAGCACACGTAGTACATGCAAAGGTTCTTAGTAGCCTTTTAGGAAAGGTAGATGTGGGGGGGGGACAGTATTTAGTCTGATTCTCTCCTGACATATTTTCCTAAGGGAGCCTGCACTGTCTTGAAGAACCACTGTTCTGAACTGTTCGTTTTGCACTTCTTCCCCAGCTAGTGACCCCTGTTTCTCCAACCCCTGTGGGAGCAGAGGCTACTGCCTGCCCAGTAACGGATCTCACATCTGTACCTGCAAAGTGGGCTATACTGGCAACAACTGTGAGAAAGGTAAAAAAGCCATTTCCATAGTTGTCTGAAATAGAGTCATTGCTAACCATGCTGATCCCAGAAAATGGTAGACATATAGCAGGCAATAAAATCCTTTTAAAATAGGTTGGGGTTTTTTATTGAGTTTTTCAAAATGAATAACATCACTTTTTATATTTTACAAATAACAGTAGTAAACTACAAAAGAAAAGGAAGAAAAACACAACATTCAAACCAACATTGTACTTTACAAAACGCAAAGCAAACCTATTCAGAAGGTGATTAAAATCAGCATCAGCTTAAAAGAACTAAAACACATGCAACTTCTATACAGTGGTGCCCCGCAAGACGAATGCCTCGCAAGACGGAAAACCCGCAAGACGAAAGGGTTTTCTGTTTGCGAGTTGCTTCGCAAGACGAATTTCCCTATGGGCTTGCTTCGCAAGAAGGAAGCCCATAGGGAAATTTCCGGGGACCTCTTTTAAATGCTGGCGGTGGGGAGCAAAGCCTTTCCCCCCCCTCCGGCCTTCAGAAGAGGTCCAGGAAGGCCGGCGGGGGCCGAAAGGCTTTGCTCCCCACCGCCAGCATTTTAAAAGCCGTCTGGGATAGCAGGGAAACGCTTCCTGCTATCCCGGACGGCTTTTGAAGGCAGGCAGGGGGGAGCAAAGACTTTTGCCCCCCGCCGGCCTTCAGAAGAGGTCCTGGACCTCTTCTGAAGGCCGGCGGGGGGCAAAAGTCTTTGCTCCCCCCCGCCTGCCTTCCCGGGGGCTTTAAAATCGCCCTGGGACAGCAAAGAAGTCCGCTGTCCCGGGGCGATTTTAAAATGCTGGCGGGTGGCAGCGCTGCCGCCCGCCAGCATTTTAAAAAACCCTGGGACAGCGGAGAAGTCCTCTGCTGTTCCAGGGTTTTTTAAAATGCTGGGGGTGGGAAGAAAAGCCCTTGTCCCCCCCCCCAGCCTTCAGAAGAGGTCGGGGGACAGACTGTCCCCGGACCTGGTCTGAAGGCAGTTTTCATAGGAACGCATTGATTGATTTTCAATGCATTCCTATGGGAAACCGTGCTTCGCAAGACGAAAAACTCGCAAGACGAAAAAACTTGCGGAACGAATTAATTTCGTCTTGCGAGCCACCACTGTATGTCTAAACATGCAACTTCTATTTTTTCTAAACAAAAAATGTTTTCATCAGGTACCAAAAAGGAAAGAATAAAGTGAAGGTGCCTGCCAGATGTCAATTGTCAGGGATTTCTAAAGTGTAGTAGGTGATGCCACATGAAAAGACCAATTTCTTACAAATGCAGAACAAGTATTACATGGCACCTTAACACAGCCAGTTTCACAGATCAAATCAGCTGAATGGGCATTTATGGTGTAAGGCAATCCCAGAAGTAAACCGGTCCCAAGCTGTGAAGGGCTTCATATATGTTTGTTGAAAGTTGGGTTACTTTGGTGATTCTTGTCCAGTTGAACTGAACTGAAACCAGAAGAGAATATCATTCAAGGATCCAGTGCTAGATCTTAAGAGTCAAATGAGTAAACTAATGGGAGCCAAGGGCCCACAGAACCTTGCTGTAGCATTACTACCCAGTATGAATGCTCATCAAGAACTTGTTCCTACTGGGGCAAAGTAGATGAGCACATTCCCATCTGTTGTGCTCATAATGCACCATGTGATGTGGATTCTCTTTGCAGATCTGCATACTCGGTATCCCCTCAAAAAAGTTATGAAAGTTAATGCAGTTCAGAATTCCATATTTGAAACACAGCATGTTTAACGCTAGCATTCTGCCAGTCTTGCCTTAATATATTAAGTTTATATTAATCATAAACTATGGATTCCCCAACCTTGGGTCCCCAGGTATTATTGGACTTCAGTTCCCATCATTCTTGATCACGCTGGGTGGGAATGATGGGGGTTGGAATCCAACAGCAACTGGAGACCCAAGATTGGGGAAGGCTGCCTTACCTGCTCCTCTTGTATGAAAAATACGATAATGAGATGAGGGAGGGCAATAATTCTGTTTGTTAACATGTATTATGCTTCCTTTTCTTTCATTTGCATTGACACCCTGAAGAGCTGCTGCCACCAACGTCATTAAAGGTGGAAAAGGTGGAGGAGACAGGGCTGACAATCTCTTGGCGCCCTCCCATGGACCCGGCTGCCAAGCAAATGATTGATGGCTACGCCGTGACGTACGTATCCTTCGACGGCTCTTACCGCTGGACTGATTATGTGGACCGAAGCCGTGCTGCCCACCATTTGCGGGCACTAGCCTCCGGCAAAGCCTACAATATTTCTGTCTTTTCAGTCAAACGCAAATCGAACAACAAGAATGATATCAGCAGGCCCGTCATGCTCGTCACTCGTACTAGTGAGTAGCTCATTCAGCGGGATAGAGTGGTGGGTGCAGAAATGCCTGGCTCCAGCAGTGAGGCAACTGTGTTTGCAGGTCTCTTTCAGACCCATAGAGGCACACAGCACGTTTCCCAAGCGATACGAAACAACAGAGCACAATGTCTTTTGTTTATAAGAGGAGTTTCTTCCCTACCAATCCGGTGTCATTGCTGTCACACAACAAATTAAGTTTATATATTCAAAACACAAAAACATTGGCCTGCACCCATGAATTTCCACTCCTCCACCCCCGGTACTTGTTCTCCTGCAGTGGCATCTATAGAAGTAAAAGTTGCTGTTAAAAAGAAATATGTAGTGGAAGTTGCATCTCCGAAACGAAACAATTGCCACACGCCACACAACTGTCACTCGAGAAACATTTGTAGAAGAACATCTTGTTTCGCAGTGTCTACTAATCCTTTAAGTATAATGATGTAATAGAGTCCAGAAGAGGCTAAATTGCTTGGATTTTGCTTTAGGTGCATAGCAAATATTGTAAAAGGAAGAAGGAGAAAAAAATGAAGGGGGAAATGCAATATCCATTCCCATTAACATGAAGAATCCAAAATCCATTAAAAAGTTAAGAATGATGCATCAGACTTATTTAAACATATGCATTTATATAAGCCATTGAAGTTGGTGTCCAAATGAGATTGCCGATTATAAGATATGTTCATATGTCAAAATGGACGTAAGATCTTCAGACCACTAATAGATGGTGGGTATTTGGGTTTTTCTAGTGGTGTTTGAAATGCCTCCAGCAAGGTGTTAAAGTGCTTGTTCCCTGATAGCATTCTATGCCTAGCTTTCTTCGCTAAGCCACCAGTAGTGGTCTCTGAACTATATGTAATAGCTGGCTTTTTTATTTATCTTTTTTTAAGCATAGAATTTCTAAGAAAAGGAATAAAAAATATAGTGGAATCACAACAGTGGATAATTCCACTGTATAGTGATGCTCGTTTGGAATGTATGTTTGCTCAAAGTAGAGTCCTGGCGGGCAAGGGAAATTCCATCTAATCAGAGAGTATGATTGAATTTCTTTTTTTGGTAGGGAAAACAGATGCCAACAAAATGACAAATGATCTTGGGGAAGATCTGCTTGCACTCTCTCCCCCCCCCCCCCGACTTTCAATTTTACTGAATGCTCCCCCCCCCCCACCAACGCCTCTCTGGACTTTAACAAAACATGCAAGGAGCATTCAGTAAAATTGAAAGACAGCATATTGAAACCTGATGAAAGAAGAGGATTTTATGCTCTTATAACCTGCAACAAGATAATGATTAAAAGCAAACGGAGAGGTGAAGCAGAAATTTTATATTAGGTAATGAGGCTGCCCTGAGAGATGTCGCAAACAATAGACTTTTTTTCCTAGAGGAGGGAAAATATCTCTGCCTCAAGGGCATGAACTGATAAAGCCAGAAAGAAACCACCCTGAGGGTAGATTTATTGCATAACTGTTATTATTTTACTCTGAAATTCTTAGTGATGCTCACTGTTTCGAAAGAACCAGATAGACCATTGCGCCAATCTCTTCTTCTATTGTGCTGTACATATTTCTTGTCAACCAGCTGAAGTTGGAGGCCTTTAATACAGAGCACACATTATGCTTAAAACCAGGCTTCCTCAACCTCGGCCCACCAGATGTTTTTGGCCTACAACTCCCATGATCCCTAGCTAGCAGGACCAGTGGTCAGGGATGATGGGAATTGTAGTCTCAAAACATCAGGAGGGCCGAGGTTGAGGAAGCCTGCTTAAAACCTCCTTGCTATAACTATTGTGTATATCCCATGAAGTGTTGAGGGAGCTGAGAGTCTCCCATCATTCACCATCAGAGACTTTTGCTGCTTTGTAATCCTTTAAGAATTATATAGAAAGGGCTTCACTGGTAGTTGTCCATCATCAGTTTAGCCTGTAACAATCCATTACTTTAGGCATTTCCATATGCAAGTGTGGTTTCTCCCCCATGTCAGTTATGCCACTTTGTCAACCTTAATGGGATGGGGATTGTACTGTTTCACATGACGGAACTAGCAGGATTGGTTGAGTGATACTGACTGAACAATCCTGGTGCACAGATAATTTATAGGAAACAATGCTGCAGATTTGCCATATGCATTCCTCTGTAGCCTTCTAACTCCTTCTATAGCTTGTGGGATATTTGCATGCATATGATGTGTCTTACTCCCATACTAGTTAGCACCCTTTGCTTTTAACTACTTTCCTACTCACTTCTGCTTTAGTCCTACAGCATTAAGTTGGCCACACAGGAAGCTGCCCATCTGGACGGAGCCTTAGTTCACAGATTTATACCATCGAGCTTTTTTTTTAATGCTCTTGGGCAATCAGCTGGTAACACCACATCGGCAGATCTCAGTTTGACAAATCACTTAGCGTATTCACAGGAACATCTTGCTGTTACCAGTCAAGAACAAGCCAAACGCTGTACATAGTTCATACATAGCAAGCCCTTCATCTCCCTCACCACTATGAGGTTATATGGAGCCTGTAAATAGAAGAAAACATGCTTTGAATAAGTATGGTGGCAATGTCTGCTGAGAGCCTACCTTGATGTCTGGGGCATTCTGTGGTTTCTATAAATTGTAGGTTTATCCTGGCTATGCTAATCCTCTGTGTGATTTGGCATTAAAGCTCTTTTAGGTAGGGGTTAGCTGTATTGGACTCTGCTGCATGGGAAGCATAACTCACTCTTCCTAGGTATTGCCATCCATGTGGGCTAAGGAGCTCAAGGTGGCATGCCTGGTTCTCCTCCATTTTATACTCACAGCAACCTGGAGAAACTATGACTGGTCCAACATCAACTCTATGGTTCTATCACCTAGTGAGCTTTATGTCTGAGTGGGGATTTGAACCATGGTCTCCCAGGCCCTACCCTTAACACTAACCACTACGCAACACCAACTTTACTAAGTGACTGTGCCATATGGTGTCTTATGGGTGACCCTTGAATGCAAAGAAGGGTCCCATGAGGTTGCAAAATGTCATGTCCTATACTCCCAGTAAGGGAGGGAGCCCTCTGCTGTAGAAGTCCTGCCAGAAAGCCCAGACTGACCCTTTTCTTCTGTAGGAAACTACTGAGATGAGAAGGAGGCCTCCAGCGGGGCAGGGCTCACCCATGAGGATCAAGTGAGTGTGTCACTGTCAAGTGGGGTGAGTCGTAACCGCCTCCTGCGTTTCCCCTCTCTCATCCTGCCAGGACCTCACCCAGTGGAGGGATTTGAAATTGCCAATGTGACTGCTACAACCATTACTGTGCAATGGGCTCTCCACAGGCTCAAGTACGCTACGGTCAGCAAGGTGCGTGTGTCCATACGGCAGCCGGATGATGTGGAGGATCGTGCTGTGGAGTTAAACAATACAGTGACAAAATACACATTCTGGTGAGCAAGAAGCAAGAGACTTCCTGGGGGTGGATGGTGAATGAAAGTAGGTCAGGTGGTGGCTTGTTACTTAGCCAGTCAGTGGTGCTGGGAGGCAATGAAGAACATAAAAAGACCCTGCTGGATTCAGCCATTGGCCTATCTAGCCCAGCATCCTGTTCTCACAGTGGCCAACCAGATGCCTGTGGGAAACCCACAAGCAGGACTCAGTACAAGAGCACTCTCCCTTCCCTTGGTTTCCATTGTGGTCCTGAGCTATTTAAGGCTTTCTAGGTCAAAACCAGCACTTTGAATTGGGCCCGGAAACTAATCGGCAGCCCATGCAATCAAGCCAGAATTGGTGTTATAATGCTCAAACAGTCTTCCCAGCTGAGCAACCTGGCTGCTGAATGTTGTACCAGCTGAAGTTTCCAAACCATCTTCAGAAGCTGCCCCATGTATAATGTGTTGTAGTAATCTAACCTAGAGGTTACCAGAGCATAGACAACAGAATTTAGGCTATCCCTGTCCAGATCGGGGTGCAGCTGTGCTACCAAGCTGGTGGAGGGCACTCCGCACCACCAAGGCTACCTGATCCGCAAGCGACAGCAATGAATCCAGAAGTACCCCCAAGTTATATACCTGTCCCTTCAGAGGGTATGTAGCTACGTCAAGAACATGCCACTTCCCATCCATTTGGTCTAGGGAAATGCCCACTAACAGTGCCTCAGTCTTATCTGAATCAAGGCAAGACCACAGTCCAGCACATCCACATATACAGGTGTAAGAAGTAGAGTTTTGTTTGACAATATACTTCAAAGCATCAGGTGACCCTACTCAACAATTTCATGTAGATTTTAAGCAGCATGGGGGATAAAATTGAACCCTGAGGAACCCTCCAAGGGGCTGAAGAGCACTCCCCAAATATCATCCTCTGGAAATGATAATCAAAGTAGAACCAGAACCACTGCAAAGTAGTGCCACCAACTCAGGCAGCTGCTCCAGAAGGTTACCATGGTTGATGGTATGGAAAGCAACTGAGAGGTCAAGGAGAAATTAACAGGGACATTGTCTCTCTCTTGCCAGAGATAATAATCAAAAAGGGTGACCAAGTAGTTTCTTTGCCAAAACCCTGATTGAACTGGATCTAGAAAATCAGTTTCCTCCCAAAGTGCCTGGATCAGGTCTGTGACCACCTGCTCAATAACCTTAACCAAGAAAGGGAGAGTGGCAACTGGTCAGTAATGACTTAAGATTTTACTATGGCCGCCTTCAAGCAGGCAGGGACCACCCCCTTTTGCAAGGAGGCATTAATCACCTCTCTGGCCCAGGCAGCTGCTACTTTTTTATCAGCCAACACATTCAACACATTCAACACATTCAACACAACAAGACTAGACTGTACTCTGGGCACCTCTTGAGATTTATCTGTTCTAACAGCGGAGTCAATTGATTTTATCCTCAAAATGCTTTGCAAACAAGTCACAGTGAGCTACTGTCGGTTCTGCTACTTCCTTTGGGCCAGACTGTACTATCTGGAAAAGCTCTGCCAGATGGCATAGTGAGGATGCAGTGGAGGCAGCAGTAGATAACTTCTTTGCTGCCTTCACTACTGCTGTTAGGCTAGATGATGAGCCCTCACCAGTGTTTTCTTCCACTTGCGTTCAAGCCATCTCCCAGCTTGTTTCATTGCCCTGAGCTCCGAGGTATAACTTGAGACTCTTCAATTAGAAAGAATTTGAGGCTCAGATGGGACGGAAAGGAATTTGGAATTGACATTGCTTTCAGGTATTTGCCTCATGCATTCAACAGCTCTCTGTGTGCAGTAGATATTTGTTCACATTTCTATCTGAGTGGGTAGTTTATGCAAGTCTCTGACTCAGCAGCAGTCAATAAGCTTGTTCTTTGTTCCCAAATCATAGCATCTGACTGAGACTTACCCAGCGTATCTAATCTTCCAACAGGGACCTTCAGCCAGGGCAGAAGTATCTTATTCACATGTGGACCTTGAGTGGCCTCAGTGCAGAAGACCATCCCACTGAGAGCTTTGCTACTGCACCCGTCTACGTGTGGACACGTGAGTTTGAGAGAAAATTCCCCGACTTGCTTCTTGCCTCCCCACCTTATTGCCCACTAACCAACTTTTTAAAAGCACATTTTCCCCTGTAGTGAATCGTACTTGGCCTGAGCATTAGGTTCAGAGTTGGAGCTCAAAATGCTTAAGGGTACAAGAGTCAGGTACAAGAGTCCTATTTAACAACAAACTCCTATGAGGCTATGTACCATACTACTTTTCATTAATATATGTTCAGAATAACTGAAAAGCTCTTTTCCATGTGTGTATATGTCCATTTTATATTTAATGTTGCACAACTGCAACTATCAACTTTTTTTGCTAGATTTTTGAAGCGCTTTAAGGAGGTACCTGCTAAATTTGGAAACTTCTTTTTGCAAGTGCAATTAGCAGTCCTATGGTACAGGGTTGTTGTTTTTCTGCAGAGCTGTTACAGGCATCCTTTGGATAGTGCCTATGACAGTCCTTCCTTTGTCCCCATGTCTCTGAACAGTTTCTCTTTCTTCTCTGGGAACGCAATGCCTGTTTCCTGGTAGAATCCCAATGGCCAAATAACAACTGAGCCACCCAGAGGCTTGCAGCAGCCTAAGAGGGCACCTTTGTTTAACCATTTGAGAAAGCATGGTGGAAAGAGAACAGTTTTGCCTCCAAGGGCTCCCTGCCCCTTGTTTCAACTGCCCAGTGGATGAGAAGAATAAAGGGCAATTGAAAGGAATTCCACAAGGATCTTCCTCCTTCTCCCTGAACAGGACCTCTTCCTCCTAGAAACCTCACAGCATCCAGAGTCACAGCCACCTCTGTTCAGATGGTCTGGGAGCAGCCCCTGGTTGGCACAGTGGAAGGTTACATCATCAATGTCACCACCAGTCAAAGTGTGAAGAGCCGCTACGTGCCCAATGGGAAGCTATCTTCCTACACAGTGCGTGACCTGAACCCAGGTCAAAGATATCGCCTATCAGTGATGGCTGTTCAAAACACAGATCAAGGACAAGTAACTAGCGAGCCTGCCCACCTGTACATTACGGCCTGTAAGTCCAGCCTCCCATTCCCCATGTTCATAGCTTCCTGCAAGCCTTTTGCTTCTTTTGTAATATGACATTATGTGGGCCCTAGCCTCTTAGGATGTCAGCATGTATATTCAACATATCGAGAGAGAGAGAGAGAGAGAGAGAGAGAGAGAGAGAGAGAGAGAGAGAGAGAGAGAGATCCATCTACAGTCATACCTTGGGATGAATACGCTTCAGCTTAAATATTTTCAGGTTGTGCTCCGCAGCGACCCGGAAGTAACAGAGTGCATTACTTGCGGGTTTTGCCGCATGCGCAGACGCACAAAATGACGTCACACGCATGCGCGAAAGTGGCGAAATGCGCAGACACACAGTCGCGTCTTACGTTCGCTTCAGGATGCAAACGGGCTCCAGAACGGATGCCGTTCACATCCAGAGGTACCACTGTACAGCAAAAGATAGTGTTGACCCATAGTGATTCTCTGTGATGAGGAATTTTCTAAGCGAGAGCAGAGAATACCCATTTTACATGCTGCTGCCCTGGGGATATATGAATGAGCAAGAAACAAGTAATTACAAAATTAGAAAGGTCCTCTTTAACACCCCCCTTGCTTTTGCTCATTTAGAATTTAATATCCTTGCAGATACTAAGAGAGCAAGTAAATTGTTGTTTTTCAACAACAGAATCAGCCAAGGAAGAGGGCTGAATCCAATTAGAATTGTGACCTTCGGAGGACTTAACCCATTCCCACAGTACTGTGCTGTCTGCTATTTTGTTGGTGTGGGAGCAGGGTCATTGAGAAATAAAACTACCACCACCACCGCACCAAAGCCTAATCATATCTACACACCCACTGCTGTAAATATTTTTAAGGGAGTAGGAGATCCAGCTGGAGAGGGGTCTCCAAGGCAGATCTTATTATGTGGGCAGGTTCAAGTGTAAAGAGGCAGTCCCTGAGGTACTTGAGTCCTAAGCCATTTAGGGCTTTATAGGTCAATAGGTAAAGGTAAAGGGACCCCTGACCATTAGGTCCAGTCGTGGCCGACTCTGGGGTTGCGGTGCTCATCTCGCTTTACTGGCTGAGGGAGCCAGAGTACAGCTTCCGGGTCATGTGGCCAGCATGACTAAGCCGTTTCTGGCGAACCAGAGCAGCGCACAGAAACGCCGTTTCCCTTTCCTCCGGAGCGGTACCTATTTATCTACTTGCACTTTGACATGCTTTCAAACTGCTAGGTTGGCAGGAGCAAGGACCGAGCAGCGGGAGATAATCCCGTTGTGGGGATTCGAACCACCGACCTTCTGATCGGCAAGTCCTAGGCTCTGTGGTTTAACCCACAGCGCCACCCACATCCCTTATAGGTTAATAGACGTACCCTAAATTGTACCTGGAGAAGGAGTTGGTGTAGTTGTATTAAAGCTGGCATGATTTGCTCAGTCCCAGTAAAACATAACCTTCTCTGGTCTGCAGTGCAGAAGGATGGCACCCCAGAAAGGCGCTGGAGCCAAACAGGGCATCCCCGTGTGCTGAGAAACCGGGTCCCCCCGGCATTCCTGCCAGAACTGCGTCTGCTTGCTGATCACAATGCCCCTGAGGAACCCTCACAAGCACCTAGGTAAAGAATGGGGCTCAGTTGCCATGCAAAAACGAAACAGATTACACATTGTGACTCATGAGGTGCTGAAATCGGAGTATGTCAGTTCAGCTGACATTATATCACAAATGGGAATGTCCAAGTGTTTTTCTTTTTAAAGGTTTACAGAGCTAGTGGATGGCAGAGGGAGGATCACCACTAAATTCAGCAACTTGCCCAGTAGATCTGTCACTGTGAGAACACGTAAGTGCCCTTCATCCTCCCTACTTGTATTCTTTGTCTCCTAGTGGTGCACTAATCCTCAGGCTAAGGTATTGTTGGCTTCCTTTTCTAGAACCTGAGGCTCCCATGAAAGTGGAAGAAAATGGGGAGGAATCAAAGAAACAGGTCAGCCAGGCACTGCACCTATCAGAACCTGAGAACAGCAAGAGGGAAAGTAAGTTTAAAGAGATAACAAGCATCTCTGGAATAATCCAGAAGTCAAAGATGGTACAAGGCCACACAAATAAAATGCACACATAAAAGATAAGTCTGCTAAAAATGAAAATACACTTAAAAGCCTGGGATAGCATCTTTGTCTGGCACCAAAAGAATAACAATGTTTGCAACAGGGGAATTCCACAAATGGGTTGCCATCCACCTTCCATTGGAGAAACACCTCAAGGAACAGGCAGTTTAGGGGAGAAATATATTTGTTGTGATAATAATTAGGATTACTCTCTTGTTCTAAAGAAATAGTAATTGCTGGATGAGCCCAGCTAGAGATAGAACTTCTCTCCTTTTTATTATTTGTCATATACTCTCACTGCTACTTAAACCACCAGTCAGTCTAGTCTAGTGTTCTTTGATAGGACCTCGCTGATGTGAATTGAACAGTAGACCATGATCTAACTACTACTCAGTCCAAATATATATATATTGTCTAGAACATTTTTGTAGGCATAACACTAAGGAGGTTAAAGGAGGATATCTTGCTGCTGTATGTGTAATCCTGAACGATATGCACAGGGATTGAGTATTGGTCTCTGTATATACCCTGATGGGATGTCATGTGGACCATTAACTACACTAACAAATCGAACAAAAACGGGCCATGTCTGATCAGTAGTGACATTCACAGGGATATAGAAAGGAACAGCAAGATAAAATTATGCATAGCCTGTTAAATAGTAATAAGCTTCTGTTTTAATAGAGACACATGTAAGGATGTGCACATGTATTTGTCATTAACAATAAAGTGCACTTCTTGAATACTGTTTTTTTCTGCAAGAAAATTGTCTCTTAGGTGACAAGTTATCTCGGGGACACTTCACAGACAATCCTAAGTTTTAGCTGGAGCAAGGGGAAAATCTTTCCAGTAACTAAGAACTAGGGATTGCTCCTTATGATGTGTACGTTACATTGCACTTTTCACCTCTAGCAAACAGGTTTTGTATTGTTTTAAAAAAACACAATAGAAGTGTGTGTGCACGCAAATGACTTTTTACTTTCTCAAACACTTTTTTTACTCCTGCTTTTTTCCAACTAGCATGTGGGCAAACTAGTCATATACAAGGTTGTTCTTTGGCTTGGTGGACTAACTCATGATCCCAGCTTGGGCACTTGCATGGTTGACTACACTAAATTATTGCAGTTGACAATTCCCACCCTCACCTAAAGATTTGACATAATAATGAACCATCCGAGGAGTTTCCCAGCCCCTGCAGGATCCCATGGCTTACTCCTGTACACAGGACCAACATACTTGCAAGTAACTGTGAAGAAAGCTAAGCAACTTGCCTTTGATTCACCTACTCTCAAATCTGAATGCTAGCTCCCATTTTCCTTTCTAACATAAGTAAGACATAGTACTCTGCCTGTTGCCTGGAAGTACTATTGATGCATGCTTTAACTGTTGAGTGCAAATTCCAGGATATATTCCTTTATGCAGCCATAATTTTTCCCTTGGCTTTTTTGCTGGCCCATGTAGGACCAGCATGGATAGCTGGCTTGGGTGAATATCTGATGTTTCCTCCCTTTATGGTCTTGATTTATGGGCTACTACTAAAATGAGGCTGCATTTTTAAGCTGTATTTTAAGCCGTATTTTAATTGTTTGTTGTTGTTGTTCTCTATTATGTTTTATTGTAATTTATATTTGTAATTTATTTATTGTAATTTATATTATATTTGGTGTTAGCCGCCCTGAGCCTGGCCCTGGCTGGGGAGGACAGGGTATAAATATTATTGTTGTTGTTGTTGTTGTTGTTGTTGTTGTTGTTGTTGTTGTTGTTGTTATCCCTTTCATCACCAATCACCAGGTGGCAAGCAGAACTGTTCCATAAACTTCTGCCAAAATGGAGGGACCTGTGTTGCTGGCCCAGAGTCTTATCACTGCGATTGCAATCCTGGATTCAAGGGCAGACAATGTGAACTAGGTGAGTTAAGAACAACACAGGCTTCTCTGGACTCTCCTAACGGTATGATACTATGGGTGCTTCCAGATGTGGATGATTTTAAATTGTTTAGTCAATCTTGACCTTCCTCCTAAAGGAGCCCAGGGCATCAAACGGTGAAGTGAAAAAACAAGTGATAAAATAATACAATTAAAAATAGAAAAGTTAAAATTTTAAAAACAACTAAAAACACGTGAATATTAGTAGCACCCAGTTGTTCCTGCTCTACTGCAAGTAGAAGAGCAACTCTGATTCCAGACTTTACACTCTGCAGCCAAGTGGGCAACCCCAATTTTCCCAGTGTGTATGCCATACAAAGGCACTGTGGGTTGGTGGTTCCTGTATCTGGGAGACCGGCCAGTTGCCTATTCTGGATGGAGTTCCCTCAGAAAGAAGAGTTTTGGGGTGCTTCTGGGTCCATCTTTGTCTGGACGCTCTGGTTGCCTCAGTGGCTAGGCATGCCTTTTACCAGCTACAGCTGTTTGTGGACAGGGTTAGTCTGGCCACAGTAATTCATGCAATGGTAACATTAAGGCTTAGTTATCACAATGCACTACCTTGGGCCTGTTCTGGAGGCTCTAGCTAGTGCAAAACGCTGCACCCAGGCAAGAAAACACTTCATGCAGTGCGTAGTCAAACTACAGAGCTTGCTCCCCCAGGAGGCAGTGATGGCCACCAACTTGGATGGCTGTAAAAGAGAACTAGACAAATTCATGGAGGAGAGGGCTCTCAGTGGCTACTAGGCAGGAGTGTCAGCTTGGCCCCCCATGTCGTGGGTGCGATGTGTGATGGTTCAGAATTTATCTGGTTAAATTCCCCTGGTGTGTGTCACCTGCTGACGTCAGCTTACAGAAGCTGGGCGGAGATAGAAGCTGGGCGGGACAATCCCTGTATTGTTCAGTTCCCCTGTGATCCTGAGGGGAGAAAGACGTACTCTCTGTGTATCTGAGAGAGAGTAATGGCGGCCAAAAGTGACGGACTTTGATGCTGTAATGTTTTAATAAAGAGCTGTAAATAGACACACCTGTCTATGTGTGCTTGCCTGGAAACTAGGCTGCTTTACACGCTGTGCTTCTACTCTGCTACAAGCCGTGACTGAGAAGAGACAGCAGGAGTTATTGCGCAGCTTCGGAGGAAGCGTGCCGGACCGCTGTAAATGATTGATTGGGATCGTAAAGCTGTCTGAGATCGCGGCCCTATCGATCAGGGGGCAAGATCGATATCTCCACAGGTTATGGAAGGTCAGCCAACGCTCGTAAAGCAGTCGGTGTGAGCCTCAGGAATGTTTTTGAAGTCAGCGGTCTGCGGCTGAGGAGCAGAACGGGAGCTGACTGGGTGCCGGAGAGCAAGAATGATTAATTGCCTGCTTCCGAGAGACAGTGAGAGCTCCTGATACACAGAGAGCTGGAGCTAAAAAGCAGCTAAAAGCTGGGAGCTGAGACGCAGCTGATAACGTTTCTCCACGGAAGGGAGAGCCAAGCAGCTGGTACGGAGTAAGTACAGCTTGGGGCCCCTTGGGAGAACGGGAGAAGATGGCTGAAAGCCAGAATATACCGCTGGAAAAGCTCACTCTAAAGAGTTGGGCAACGTGGTCCAGACAAATAAGGGGATGGTTCTTGGTCGAAGGGCTCTGGGAAGCAAGCCAATGGGAGCCAAAATCACCCCTTAGCCGGCCAGCAGCTGGAGCAGGTGAAGCAAGCTGTGGGGCTGTGTTGGCTGAAGATAGCCAGAGGCTGCATCAAGAGCTAGAGATGCTCAAAGCATGCGTCGATGCATCACTGAGGCCTCATTTGGAGGGCGTAACGACAGCGTGGGCTGCCTGGAATTTGCTGAAGGGCTTGTGTGAGGCATCAGCGAAAGGCCAGAGCCCAGGAGAGGCT
This sequence comes from Podarcis melisellensis, assembly GCF_964234715.1. Taxonomy (NCBI): domain Eukaryota; kingdom Metazoa; phylum Chordata; class Lepidosauria; order Squamata; family Lacertidae; genus Podarcis; species Podarcis melisellensis. Next base: position 35,503,340 of record NC_138537.1, read on the forward strand.
GAAGGGTGCCCAGAAAGCCCAATGGGGGCTGAGACAGTGTTGGGGAGCTGTTGCAATGCTTCTACACGTCTGTGTGATGGACTGAGTCCTGGAGAGGCTGGACTGGCAGGCCCTGTTCCCGATGTCTTGGCCTCTAGGAGTGCTAGTGAGCAGATCGGGGGGGCGAAGAGTTCCAAAGGCAAGTTTAAAGAGCTTTCGCTTTGTGCTGAAGCAGAGAGGAGCTTCAGGGGGGGCCAAGCTGGTGGAAGGCGCCGTTCCAGAAGGAGGAAGGCCAGGCCAGCTGGGAGGAGCCCCGGGCAGTGTTTTTCCACTGGAGTTCAACGTCGGCGTGGCAGTTGCCCCCACCGGAGCAGAGAGCCGATGCAGGATGTTTGCAAAGACTTTTCCCATGGGAATCAGGCAGGTTTCCATGGCAACAGGCCTGGGAAGACAGGCAGGCGTGGAGCTGAGCCAGGTGGTTGTGGTAAACAACAGGAAGAGTCTTATCAAGTTTCTGCGAGTATGGCAGTGTTTGAAGACGGCCGAGTGAGAAATTCCGAAATGGCCTTTGTAATAGACTCTGCAGCTAACCGCAACATGGTTCCAGAGACCCCTGCAGTCGAGAGGTGGAATTGCACGGCAGTTCCGAAGGGACAGACTATTAAGTTCGCGAATGGACAGAAAACTAGAGTTCTCAAATGTACTAATGCCTATCTTTCTGTTTTACAGGAGACGGTGGATTTTTGTATTGTTCCGGAGGTTCATCACTGTTTGTTATCTGTGCCTTATTTGTTAAGTAAGGGGTTCAAGGTTTGTTTTGAAAATGATGTCTGCACAATCTCCAGAGAGGGGAGGTTACTGGCCAAAGTGCAGAAGGGACAGAATGACCTTTTCATTCTTAAAACGTCTCTTGGGGGTGAGGGGAAGGTTGAGAAAGCACAAGCGTTGCGTGCTACAGTTCCCAACCAGCGTGCTACAATTCCCGCTCATCATGTTACATGTGCATGCGTATGGCATCAGAGAGCGATTCACAATCCTTTAGAGGATTTGCAGGCGTTACCCGAGGTTGTTACAGGTTGTAAGATTAGAAATTGTCAAAGTGCCATTAATTGTGACACTTGCAAGCAAGCAAAGGTGAGAGGGTGCAGTTACCCAAAGGTGGAACGTGTAGCCACTAAACCTTTTGAGTTGGTACACATAGATTTGTCCAGTCCTGTCAAGGCACAGAGTCTAGGGGGGGCCAGGTTTCTGCTAACTTTTCTGGATGATTTCTCGCAGAATTCCTGGGCTCACGGTCTCAAATCCAGGGAGGATGCAGCACAGCTGATCAAGAGCTGGATTGAGGGGGTGGAACTAAGGTTCTCCACCAGGGTTCAAGCGATCATCAGTGACAGAAATGCTAAGTACACTGGTTCTGCGTTGCAGAAGTTCTTGCAGAAGAGAGGGATACGCCACACAGTTACTTCACCCCAGCAAGGGGGGGTGGCAGAGCTGAGGAGTGGAGCTCTGGTTAAGGCTGCACAGGTGATGCTGGAAGAAGCCAGGTTACCTCCTGAGTTTTGGCTGGAGGCTACTAGGGCTGTGTCATTCACCTGGAATCGTGTCTACAACTCACTGGTAGGCGACACACCGTTCTCTTTGTTAAATGGCCGCAAACCCCAGGTTCACTTTCTGCGGACTTTTGGGACTCCTGCGCTTGTCGCTTTGCCTAAGGCTTTGCAAGGGCCAGATGGAGCCAAAGTCCAGAAAATGATCTTCTGTGGGTATGAGCCAGAAGCCCGTGCATGGCGGTTTGCTTACCCGTCAGGTGATCAGAGTAAGGTGCTGATCAGTAAGCATGCTGAGTTCTTAGAGGAGGGTGTAAAGTCAAAGACTCCTGTCAGGCGTGATGTTCTCTCAGATTGTCTCTCTGACCCAGAAGACAGTTCTGATGAGGCGGAAGAAGAGGCTGAGGCTGCTGATGACGACCAGGTCACTGACCGGGGTCAGGAGCAAGATAGGGCATCTTCACAGGCTGTTAAGAGACTGCCCAAAAGTGAGCCTAGTTCTCCTGTGAGTGTAATGGAGAGGATTCGAAGACGCTTTAAGTCAGAGGGTGAATTCCATGATGCAGAGGACACACCTGCTGATCAAAGTGAGTCAGAGGGAACACCTGAGTTTGTGCCTAGGAGGTCCAGTCGCACAACTAAGGGTATCCCACCAGAGAGGTATCAGGCCACAGGTGCGTGGGTAAGTTTCGCACAGTGCGATTCTGAGAGTTGTGAGGTGGTTCCACAAATGCCAAACAGATTTGCCAAGGGAGGGCACAAGGCATTGGGGAAGGGATCGATCTCACAAGGTGTTACTGAAGATGTTGCACAGGTATCACGCAGGGACACAAGGGGGGGTGTGATGGTTCAGAATTTATCTGGTTAAATTCCCCTGGTGTGTGTCACCTGCTGACGTCAGCTTACAGAAGCTGGGCGGAGATAGAAGCTGGGCGGGACAATCCCTGTATTGTTCAGTTCCCCTGTGATCCTGAGGGGAGAAAGACGTACTCTCTGTGTATCTGAGAGAGAGTAATGGCGGCCAAAAGTGACGGACTTTGATGCTGTAATGTTTTAATAAAGAGCTGTAAATAGACACACCTGTCTATGTGTGCTTGCCTGGAAACTAGGCTGCTTTACACGCTGTGCTTCTACTCTGCTACAAGCCGTGACTGAGAAGAGACAGCAGGAGTTATTGCGCAGCTTCGGAGGAAGCGTGCCGGACCGCTGTAAATGATTGATTGGGATCGTAAAGCTGTCTGAGATCGCGGCCCTATCGATCAGGGGGCAAGATCGATATCTCCACATGCAGCATGAATGGCCCTGGCACCAAAATCTATGAGTGCCCAGCCCCTTCATGGGGAATTTTGTGGGTGCTCAGGCACCCAGGGAGTTAGCACCTATGCTACTAGGCATGATGGCTATGCTGTACCTCCACAGCTAGAGGCAGCAATGCTTCTGAATACCAGTTGCTGGAAACCAAAGGATGGGAGAGTACTCTTATGCTCCCTGGTTTCTAGTTGGCTATTCTTATACTCTTTATGTTGATGAGGAGAGACCACTGCAAGCAGATCACTTCAGTGCTCAAAAGGTTGGGCTGTCTGTCCATAGGATACTGGGAACAGGTTCGAGGTTCGTTATTAATTTACAAGGCCCTTAGCAACTTGAGTGTCCGGTTAACTCAGGGACTGTCTGATCCCTTAGATTCCTGCTTGATCACTGAGGTTCAGTGTGGTGTAGTGGTTAAGAGCGGTAGTCTCGTAATCTGGGGAACCGGGTTCGCGTCTCCGCTCCTCCACATGCAGCTGCTGGGTGACCTTGGGCCAGTCACACTTTGAAGTCTCTCAGCCCCACTCACCTCACAGAGTTTTTGTTGTGGGGGAGGAAGAGAAAGGAGAACGTTAGCCGCTTTGAGACTCCTTAAAGGGAGTGAAAGGCGGGATATCAAATCCAAACTCCTCCTCCTCCTCCTCTTCTTCTTCTTCTTCTTCTTCTTCTTTGAAGGGGTTGCTGTTAGTGGTCTCCTGCGGCTCAGATGCATAGCTTGTATCTATAAGGAGCCATGTGTTCAGGATGGAGGGCCCAGTTTTATGGAGCTCCCTTCCAGTTTAGCTGAGAGAGGCCTCTTCCCTGTTGAACTTCTGGCGCTTACTGAAGACATCAAGATTTCTTTGGTTATGGGAATAGAGTGCTCTCTTCTTCCAAACTGTTGGTTTAATGGGTCTGCTTATCTCCCTTCACTCACCAGCACTTGGGACAGGAATGAATTTAGAAGGCATTGGTTCTAAGTCAACCTGCCTTTGAATAATAGGAACATTTAACAATGCTTAGAAATTGGTCTTGAAATATCTCTCTCTGCTTATTATAGTCCTCCCTCCTTCCCTAACCATGCCAATTTCTCTCTTCAGCCTGCAAGAAGGTGCCTCAGTCTTGTACTCGGCTTTACTCAGAAACCAAATCCTTTCCAGTCTGGGAAGGAGGTGTCTGTCATTATCTGTAAGTACTGTCTCACAGAACATTAATTCAGAGATCAAATTAGCTCTCAGTCCCATTTTGATAGATGATAGGGCCTTGTACTCTCCATTTTTGTTGTCCTGCTATTAATCCCCATACACAGGAATATAATTTAAAAGTACATGAACCTCTGAAAATACAAAGAATTCTGTGAATTAAATATTCCCTGTTCTATCAAAAAAATGGTTCCTAGGATCCTAGAGAGGAGGCAGGAATAAACGCAGACAGTAAGCCAACTGAAGTTTGTAGTGCAGACATACACAAATGGTTGCAGAATGTGATTGCTGTGCAGCTTCTAAGATGTGATAGATCATGAATGATGCAAATGGTGAGCAACTCAGGGAATGGTGAGGAACTCATAATTTGGCTGCTGGTGGTTTTGGAGGGGCAGGCACTTGGGGGAAGACAGGAACTTGAGGATATACAAATGTCCATTTAGTGCTGGAGGTTTCTGTCAAAGTAGGAATGTTGGTGGAAATTATGGAGGTCCAAGCTATGTGAGAGGTTCACAACCAACATACTATTCAACTGTAGCCAGACTTTCCATCATTCCTACTCTTAACTTGCATTTGCTGTTGTGGTAGATACAAGAGGATCTACAAAGTGCACCAAGATGTCTGCTACAAGGAGAGCTGTGAGAGCACTGTTTCAAATAAGGCACACAGCAGGTAAAGGAATGTTGGTGGCTTTGTGGGAAGTCATAGCTGTGGGGAAAACCCTTGGAATGCAATATCCAACTCCTGATTTCTGACATTACTGATGGTTTAGGTTAGCAGCAACCATCTAATCTTGATGTTAACTTATGGGTTGTTTAGACCACTGGAGTGTTTAAACTTGTGATCATTTACTCAGTCAATATTATTGCTACTTTAATTCTGCTGCCATTGCCCAACATGCTGCTGGAGCAAAGTAGCATTTAGAACAAGCAGAGTATGTTTGAATGTTTTATAGATTTAACGTTCTCTTGTTTGTTTCAGAAAACAAAGTAACAGACACTGAAGCCATATAGTAAGTATCTTTGCAGGAAAATATAGGGAATGACGGCACCATAAACCTCTGTGCTGGATAAACCACAGAACAGGGTTGAGGAATCTGTGGCTCTTCAGTAGTTGGCTACAACTCCCATCCCTGATGGGAGCTGAAGTCTTAACAATAGCTGAGGCCCATAGCTTCACCAGCCCTGCTAGAGTTAGGGGTCTTGTAAGGAACAAGTTATCTAGAAGCTCGCTGGGTGGGGCATATCCTTTATCCTGCTACTTGCAGCAAATTCCTTTTGAAAAGTTTCCACAGCTGAGGATGTTGTGGGTGTTCTCTAACTGCATCATAATGGTGAACAAATGCTTTATTTATTTAGATTGATTTGTTTATTTAAAGTATTCCAAGAGGCTCTCAAAGTAGCTTATGAAAGATTTGCACATATAATAAAAATATAACTTGGTGACAGGTATCTTCAGGCAACATTCCGCCCCCCCCCACCCCCATCATTCTTTATTTTTCCTTGGTGTCACCAGGCCACAGGCCTACTGAGGTGAGGAGGGCTGAGCAACTGGATCTTGCTCCATCTATGGTGGAGCAGTCTCTTTGCTGGCAGAAAACTTCAAAATATTGATGGGTAGGTAGCTTGCTACTAAAGGAAAAGTGGCAGTGATTATTGACTACCACAGAAGATTTCATGAAAGGTATAAGGGAGACAAAGAAAACAGCACCCTGATCTTTTATTCCAAGCAGATGCTGGGCGTCTTTAGTACCAGAAGGCTCAGACATGACAAAGTGACAATCTCAGAAAATTTCAGAGAACACCTCAAGAGTGTTTATACATATCTGACACTTAGGCCTGACCTTTCTACATTACAAAGATAATTGTCAACCAGTTTTCTGCCTACTTCCCTACACATGCTGAGGAATGAAATGTCAGAAGCAGCCTTTAGCATTCTTTGATTCTGCTCATTGAAAGCAGCATTTCTTTCAAAGCTCTTTCAGTGTGACTGTGTCTCTCTACCCTCCCTAAAAAAATTCATTAATGGATCCCAAAGCTGTACCAACAGAATTCCTCACCAGGATTCTCCTTGCTGTGGGAATATCAAGGATCTGCTCACCAGTGGAACTTTGACATTTTACTAAAGAGTTCAGTGTAAATATGAATAACGAGTAAATCTGCTTGTTAACTTAACACAAGTGAAATAAACGTTTTAGCAATGAAATGGAGGAAGAAAATAATCTTTGTACCTGTGTTTTATGCATGCGCACATAATCTAAATGCTAGCTGTTGTGTTTTATTTTTTCCTTTGTAGGTTCCAGAACACTCAACATTTCTTCTAACTGGATTGGAAAAAAGGAGAGACCCTCCAGCAAGATCTATGGACTTTTCTTCCTTTGCCTTGTTCAGGAGGTGTTCACCAAATAGCCATATCCCTCTCTCTTTGGCAGGATTATAAGGGTCCGCTTACCTTTCTTCATAGCACCTGAATTTATACAAGATGAGTGACATGTTAGAAAAGTCTCTCTCAGGATTGAAGTCTATTATGGGCCACTTGCCGCAAGGGCAGAGCCTAAAGTTTCACCAGTGATGGAGATACTGGTTATATAATCTGTGGCCACTGGACTACCTTAAAAGAAAAGCAAGCCCTGAAACAAATGTTCTGGATTATTACCAAAAGGAGAACCTCCCTGGCATAAAATTTGATGTTCAAAGCTAATCACAAGTCTAAAATACTCCCATTTGCAAACAGTGTGTCTTTTAAAAAAACACTAGGTTCTTTTCCTTTGTTTTTCCCTTTGCAAGATTAGTTAATGAAAAGCAACAAATCTGACAGCCAGCTACTGCTGTGCCTTTTTATTGCTAACAAATTACTAGCATTTCAAAAGTTATTCTAGAGCAGGGGGGAAAGGGCTGCAGAAGCTAGAAGTCTATATCCATTTTCAACAACAGATCAAACAGGCTTTTAGTTATTCAGCCTGTGGACATGCTATTCCGTAAAGTGATTAGAAAATGCCATGCCTTAATAATTAAAAAAGTTGAAAACCCTTCTAACCACTCTATGAAGGGTAAATAGATTGCTTTCCTATTTAAGTCAGGATTGTGATCCCAATGGAGGAAAAATAGCAGAGCATGTCCTCCTTCTTCCCAGATGTTCACTTGCTACAACTCCCAAGAATGGCCAGCTACTCAAGGAGCCTTAATATTTCCTAGATTTGCGAGTTTGTATGACTAAATATAAAATTGTGTTTAATATACATACACTGTATATTTTATAAATTAATACAGCCAGAGGTTCAATTACAGTTTACCTATTATTATTCCCATAAGTGCTGGTAGCTCTCTAGCAGCCCATTCGGCAATTGCAAAAAAGAAAAAAAAAGGGGGGGAGCAGCCTTGTTCCCTAGAAAGCTAATCCTGGCAGCCTTAAAGAGTTGTATATATAGTTTCTTCAGCAAAAGATAGCACCAACCATACCCAGCAGGAAAAGGCCCTTCCCACAGATATCACAAAAGGATAGCCTCTAGGAGAAGGGCTCACTGGAACCAATAAACATTTAGGTTTATTCCAATTATTTACGTAAGTTTTGCAGCAGTATTAGCTAAAGGATCCCCCTCCCCACAGAAACTGCATTTTTCACTACAAGCCTTCTCAAAAGGCATGGGCTGTAAGAGAAAATCATATACTTAATATGACTAATACAAGATCTCCAAACTCTCCCCATTGCAAATTGTAGCATTTCGGTTGGATGTTCTGTAATTTGCTGTTTTATGAAAAGAAATAGAAATCTGGATTTCTCATTCAGGGAAGGTTTCTTCAGGAGAACTTTTAAGAAGGCCTAGCTTGTATAGATTGGCAAGAGTAGACACAACACCAAAGGACCACAGATTGCATTGTCGGAGTAGTGTTAAAACTACGTTTTAAGCTTTTCTAGCATTTTAAGCACTGATTTGTCTGAGCAGCCAATCATGTACTGCCACAATGAACCTAGGCATTGAGAAAATATGCATTTTCATGTTTCATTAGCAAGTAGAGAATTTATCATGCCCTCTGTTTCTGATGTTCAGGTTGTGAGCAGCTTATGTAGCCAAAACAGCACCAGGCTTTGGGGGGGGGGACTTAATGGTTTGCAAAAGTACAAAAATAAAATCATATGGGGGGGATGACTAAAAATGGACAGAACCCCAAAACAGCCATGAGGCCACACAATGCTGATGGGAGGGGAGAATTGGAATGAAGAGGTGGAATACTGAACAGATGCACTCCACCTGCTACAAGCACTAAAATCCCAACTGCTTCAGTTTAATTGGCTTGAGGGTACATGGAGGCAATCTCACTGTTAAAAATACAGCTTCCAAGGTGCAAAAAAAGGGGGTGGGGGAGGAAAGGGGTAGTAATCCCGTCAGCTAAATAACACATTTTTCCAGGCCCAGTAAATTGACAAAAATAGTGAGAGGTCCTCAAAGCCAGTTTCTTGTCTGCCACACAGCAACACTGGTTTTCCCCCCAGGCACAGTCTAAAGTAGAACAGTCTGTATCAAGTCAGTATTTTATAGCCAGATTGAGGCATATATAATGCAGCAATAAACTAAAAAAGATTTTATTCTGTCAAAGTTATTTTGTTTTGCATTTTAGATTAAAATACAATTTATTTAAAAGCTAGTCTGCTTCTTTAAGAATTCGTGAGGATGCCAGTTGGCTACCAAAATCCTGTTCCTTTACCAACAATTTTAGCAGTTGTCAGCCACCAACCATCAGCAAAACCTGTTTGCTATCCTGAGCATGAAATTTCTGCTTACAAACTGCACCTAGGCCCACATTTCCTCTCCCATAAATCGTTATCTATGCTTTGCTTCACAAAACCCATTACACCTACTTCTCTGTTCTGAGAACAACATCTGACTTTTTATTTTACAGCCTGCATTTCATCTTCCTTGACAATCCATCCCTAGCATTGCCTATTTCAAGTCCCTCAAAGAAAAACAAAATTGTTGCCATTCTTAAAAAGAAGTGCATTCTTATCCTCTAGAGGTGGGTAACCTGTGGCTCTTCACATGTTCTTAGACTTCCATAATCCATGACCTTGTTGGCTGGGGAGTTGGGAGAGACCCTGATGTAGAGGAATTCCTCAGTCCAACTTGAGAACTCCCACCTCAAGCTTACCCCACGATTCTCAGTGGTTCTAAAGGAAAAAGCCAAAGTAATAACAGGAGATCACAAACATTTTGGGTTCCATTGCTTTTACACAGCTGCTGAGTAGACTTTACCCTTATTGACCACCACCTCTCATATTTACACAACTGATGCATTTTCATTCCCCAATGTTCAAGCCAATTCTAGACTTGAACAGATTATACCAGTACCAAACTTTAGAGATTTTTAAATTTTATATACTTAGTCTGAATCAGACCCTTTGCCATCACTCTCTGAATCTGAGAGATCGTTTTTCTCTGCCGCTTCTTCCTCTTTCCGCCTCCGTTCTTCTTCACGGGCCAGCAATTTCTTAAATGTATTATACTCTTCCAATGAGGAACAGGCCATTTTTTCTATAAAGTCACTTTCAGAAGCTCTGATTATGCTTTTCAGTTTGGGGTTGACAACCTGGGTCTGTCCTTTCTTGTCAGGAGTTTGAAAGAGTCCCAACCGCTCCAAGAAAATAACCCGGTTTTTTATCTCAGCCAGTGATGCTTGGAACAAACCAGAATTCACGATTTCTCTGTGTTTAACCCCCATCCTGAAATAAGCAAACTGAGAAAAAGAAGAAGGAATCAAACCTTGAATAAGATATTATCAATATTCGATGCTAGACTGTGAACCAAGGGCTGGAAAGGGTTTATTATTTGGCTAAACGTGTTTCGGGATCTTTTCCTTTGCTTCTCTACTGTGCCTCTTTTCCTGCCTTTATAGTCAAATCAAGGAGGTTACTAGTTCACTAACACCAGTGCCATTGGATTTCATGATGTTTCCCCCCTAAAACTGGAAAAACATCTGAAGTCCTTAAGAAGCAGCTGTGGCAACAAAGGTTGAGACAAGAGTAGCCATCCAGAGAAATTCCATACAAAACTAAGAGTGAGATACCGCACAGCATGGATGGGCGTGCGTCTGCAAAATGGTTTCTTCTCTTCTTCCCCTTGCAGCCCAGCAACCCCTCCCAGATCTTGAGTGGGTCGAACAGATCCCAGGGTGCATGGGAGCTGATGGAGGAGGGGGAAACCTGAAATGTCATTGCACAAGCAGGCTTATGTTGTGCAAGCAAACGACCGTCACTTGATGTGACCCAAAGATATGAAGTCACAGCCTTTAATGCAATAAATTCAAAAGCATGTCCATTAGATAGCAGAGGAAAGTCAAATGTTACATTTCTCAGGGCCCACGTGAGAGATTCTAGAAACAAATCGATGGAATGGGAGGCACAAAAGCAAAGTTTATTCTAGCTTCCATTACCAATATCAGTACTTGGAAGAGGGGAAAGAAAAGATCCTATTTTTAAAGCACATTCTAAAAAATGAGTTATATGGAAACTCCCTGCTAAAACGTATCTTTGGTCTTTGCAAGATCTGTGAGTGGGATCTACTGCGACTGGAGGCCTACCAGCTAATCCACTCTGGGAATGTGCACTAACACTATATATTTGATATATAGAAACTGTCTATTATGAATTTCTGAAAATATAATGCAGCATACATTACCTGGAATTTGTATTCCACATCACCTAGCTCCTCCAGCAAAATATTTGGGCATGTTTGCAGAATTTTTGATATCTGCTGCACAGAGAAAAGGCATTTTTCTTTGAGGAGATTCTCTACGACCTCAATTCTCTTTTGTGGCAAGGTAAAAATTCTTGGGAAATGAACTGCCATGTGGTTAAGGCCCACTGTTAAAATAAAGAGGGAAAAGACATAAACAATCATACCCTAGGCTTACTTTTTTGGTTTGCTCCTCAGTACTCCCTGTGTACCTACTATACATACAGCCACCCAGTCCTTCAGGCTAAAAATGTTTCCTGAGTATATGTCCGGCTCATTATTTATTGTGCAGAACTTTGTGTATTTGCATGTGTATGTACTGCAACTGCACAATGCAGGAATAAAGGAAACACTGAGGAGCGAATGAAAAAGGAAATGAAACAATGATTAACAATACAGAAGGAATTCTTTAGACGGAGAAATACAACTTTTTCATATAAAACAAATTTGGAGAGCTAGAAGAAAGCTTGAAAGGAAAAATTATGCTTTTACATCCTTTTCTAACCCAAGTTTTATCATGCAAGCACTTTTAAAATCTGCAATTCAGTTTCAAACTTTCCCTTTTCTGTTGTATTTGTAGCATCTGGGAGCACCTGGAGATGCAGATTTGACCTTTACATTCCACCTACAATTGTGGGCCAAACTTTCACAGCTGGATCTAATCTTCTTTAAAAGACTATCTAAATCTGTGGTGTGTAAAGTGATCGATGAACATATATTTCTATCAACATAATGGAGCCATGGTTCCTATCACTGCATGTGCAACTTAATTTGCACCCTTTCCTAGAGATCAGATTTTCTGTCATTTATTCCATATAATGCCCACTAGAAGAGTTAAAGATAATGCTCACAGGCTCCAAACAGGGTTACAAAAATCCAGTATGGCCCACAGCACACAATTCAGTACAGATGTTCCACTGATTGCATAGCACAAAGCATTACCTTCCTTGAACGCCAGCCTCCTCAGCAGATCTGCACGGTCCTTTATATGCTTTGATGACATTCCCAGCAATTCAGGGCTCTTCTGTAAGACATTTAGTGTGGCGTCTGTGCTTAAACCCAGAAGAAGGAGCTCTGAAACGACAGCCAACCTGAGCTGAGGAGGTGCATATGGCTGCAAGCTGAACAAGTGTGTTATCTGAGCAGGGCTTAGCCCCATGGCCAAGAATGGATCTGCCACCTTCCCCAGCTTCAGGAGATCTGAATCAGCTGGTCTCTCTGGCTCTACTTGGGAAGTAGCAAGAGTCTCTAGAAACTTCTGAGAGGCTTCATTGGTGTCTGTTTTACAGCTTCCACGGGACACATTTGCTTCACTTTGTCCAGAAGAACTGGTGCCAGTCAATCTGCAGCCCAGGTGTTGAAGAGAGCATAGAAAGTCAAGTGGTGATGCCTTCAGATAAGACAACTGGATAGAGCGACAGGCAAAGGGGACAAATTTGTGCTTCTGCAAGACCTAAAGGAACAGACAACAAATTTTAATATATTATAAATTACAGTCATACCTCGGGTTAAAGTTGCTTCAGGTTGAGCATTTTTGGGTTTCACTCTACTGTGACCCGGAAGTAATGGAACACGTTACTTCCGGTTTTCAGTGCTCGCTTCTGCGCAGACGCTCAAAATGATGTCACGCATGCGCAGAAGCGGCGAATCGCGACCCGCGCACACGCAGGTTGCATTCACTTCAGGATCAGAATGCAAATGGGGCTCCGGAACGGATACCGTTCGCATCCAGAGGTACCACTGTATTGTGTTGTTCAGAAAACTTTAGGCATCAGAACTAGGGGACCAAAGCATCCTTGCAAAAATGAAACTACACAGTCATTCTAACAAGTTTTTCAAGCCATCAGACTAGTAGTATGAGTCCATGGTGGTCATTTACTCTGTCAGTGTTTGCATTACAGTGATGCCCACAAGCACCATGAAGACAAATAATAATCTTTATTTATAATCATAAAAGGGGTCATGGATTACTATATACAAAACTCAATCCGGTCTGGTATAAGTAACAAATACAATGAATCTTACACTGCTGATCCATCTCAGATCATTTGTTAGCCAACACTTGCAAAGCACCAGTTTCAAAGCAGCTCTCACCATCCTGTAAAGTAGTATGCTCTCAGAATCACAATGCGGACTAAATGTATTTTAACCCATTTACAACAATGGTGTCTGAAGATGGTTTTAAAAGGTAGTTTCCAACACCTCCAATTCATGCTTAAAGGTAAAGGGACCCCTGACCATTAGGTCCAATCGCGGATGACTCTGGGGTTGCGGCGCTCATCTCGCTTTATTGGCCGAGGGAGCCGGCATGCAGCTTCCGGATCATGTGGCCAGCATGACTAAGCCACTTCTGGCGAACCAGAACAGCGCACAGAAACGCCGTTTACCTTCCTGCCGGAGCGGTACCTATTTATCTACTTGCACTTTGACGTGCTTTCGAACTGCTAGGTTGGCAGGAGCAGGGACCGAGCAACGGGAGCTCACCCAGACGGGGATTCGAACTGCCAAACTTCTGATCGGCAAGTCGTAGGCTCTGTGGTTTAACCAATTCATGCTTACAGACTGGCAATTCTAAACTATATTAACTACTGTATTGTTAAAAACATGGCCATTTCCCCCAAATTAAGAAAATACAGTACTATGGACGTATATACCTGGGAGTAAGTCATATTTTACTTGGTGGAACTTACTTCTGACCAATTAAGTTTAGGATAGCCATTCACATACGAAACACTAAGCAAACCTTAGGAGGATATAACAGTGAAAACTAATCTATTACTTATCCATTTAAATGCTTGTATGTCCCATCTTTTTTCACCAAGTTTACTTGGAAGCTTAAGCATCAAATTTCAAACAACACAAACAAACCAAAACACACAACCAGAAAAGGAAAGGCGGAATCTCTAAGTTGCCATTAATTGACTAGATGCCCTTTCAGGCAAACTGCCATCTTGCTGCCATCCTACCCCCACAGGCAACATGGGGATACCAATACCAACTTACTATACACCCTTGTTGCAATGATTCAGTGATTAAAGTGCTGTTATTTACTTCAGGGGTGGGAAACCATTGTTTCCCCAGACGTTGCTGGACTACAATTCCTATCATATTTGCTGCATATTTTGGGATCTCTGCTTGGGTTCTCTCACCAAACAGTACTTGCCCCAAACCTGGATCTTTGCATCCAAGAAATTATTCTTTTATATATATATATATATATATATATATATATATATATATATATATATATATATATATTCCTCCTTACTTGCCAACCAACATTTAGCTGTTCTTATTTTATCTGTAAGCCACCTTGAGTCTCTGTCGGGGGAAAGGCGGTATACAAGAAACAAATGTATAATAAAATAATAATTCTAAAGAGGCGGCCGGAAAGGGAAGTGGGCAAAGTGCCACGGACTCTAATGAGAGCCGTGCCAGAAAAGCCTCTGCAAGGGCAGGAACGAGCCAGGCTGCAGGCACAAGAACACGCGTGTATCTCGCGTGTCGGCATGCTACCACGAACGGAAGGTTCAACGCGCAGAGGTAACGCTTGGGCTCCACTCCGTCCAGGCTGCCTCCCACCGTGAAGCTGGGAGTCTCTCGCACATCCGCCACGGGGCGGCGAAGCAGCTTGGGTTTCCCGTGAGGGCGCGTCGCCTCGGGGCCAGAGCTCCACCGCCAGGCCCTGCCGCCAAGCCTCCTCCCTACCTGCGCGCAGAAGCGCCCCAGCTGCGCGCCCCTCATCCTGCGAAGTTTCCTCTCCGGCGCGAGGCTCTCAGAGGAGGAAGGTGTTCGGGCAAACGCCTCCCCCCTCGGAAACGGAAGCTGAAGGGAGAGTTCCGCCGCGCGGTTGAGGGCTGGGGAACCTCTTCCCGTGCAGGAGAAAGCTAGTTTCAAGGGCAATTGAGTTTAGGAAGTAATCTCTGCTATTCTCCCGTAAAGAGTCGCTTCAGATGACATTTTTAAAGTCATACCCTTAAGATTTGAGTGCTCCGGGTGGGAAATCTAATGCACACACCTGTCTCACTCAAAATAATGCAGCTACACACGTCCAGTAGATGGGTTTGATCCCGGCCCTTGTTTACCAAAACCGTGTTCGCTTGGAGGCAAACGAGGGATTATTCACACCCCACTATGAAGATATATATACATTGCTGGATTTACCTGTAAGCTAAACAAGCTGTAGCTTAGGGCCCCACTCTTGGGGGTCCCAAAAAAATTAAAAGGAAAAAGCAACTGGATGTACATTTCCAAAATATAAGATAAAAAATAAAATAAAACCTACATACAGCAACAGTGTTTTGTGTTGTGTAGGCTCCTATGATGTAAGTAACGGGCCCCATCTGCTAGCCTGCTCCCTAAAATATCACTGGTCTGCTCATTTCTATATATAGGGCACCAACATTCTGCATGGACTGGTTGCATGGCAACATGTGCAAATGGCTTTAGATACCTATTAGGTCCATAAATTACCATATGGCATATATTCAAGACAAAAAACAGCTACAATTTGTTGTTGACAAGGGACAGCTGGACATATAAAGGGTCCCATTACCTTCAGTAGCTTAAGGCCTCATCAAACCTAAATCCGAACAGAAATAAAAGCTGAGGACAGTAGAGGAGACCTCATAAGATGATTAGCTGAAGCAGGGTTTTGAATTAAGGTTTCCAAATTACTACTGGGGGTTTTATGTGCTGGAGGGCCGCCACCCCACCCGTGAAACCGACACCAACTTTGAGGTAGAAAACATGATACTTTTCACAAGAAAACCATGAACAACGCTATTGTCTAAGCAGGTCTGGTGAAGTCCCAAATAGGGATTTATAATTGGAAACCCTGATGGAGCCCGCCACCATCATACACCATGTAATGAATGGAACTTCTTACCGGCCCCAGTGGAGGGGCATATCCTCCAACTAGCTGTCTTCCTCTACTCAAGGAGGGAAGCTGGAGAAACAACTGATGTTACAAACATATTGAAATTGTGTACAAAAATAAGATGAGAAAATAACTCTTAAAGGGTAATCTAACAGGCAAAGCCATTCAGTAAATTGGGATGGGCAGAAGGTAGATCATCTGGTAGCTCTCTGGATTATATTAAGTGGTTCAGAAAGGACGTATGGCAAATCTAGTACTCAGAACAAATTCCTGGGTTCAGAATTCTTAATGTATACCTTTAACATTTGGCTCAGGTTGGTAGATTTAAATTCTAATGAAAAACATAAGTCTGAAATCTGTCCACTCCTAATTTAAAACTGCTTGCGTACTACATATAAAACAAAGCCTTTGCCTACCACTCCTAGAGTTTACCATAAACATTGAGTCAACCACCCATCTCCTACTACCCGCCTGAGAAAAACCCCACCCCACCCTCCCGCTATATACAAGGGTCTGGTGACTTCTATTTCATGTATCTGAAGAAGTGTGCATGCACACGAAAGCTTATACCAAGAACAAACTTAGTTGGTCTCTAAGGTGCTACTGAACAAATTTTATATATATATATATATATATATATATATGCTTTCGTAGATTTTCACGGGTACAGGAATGCAGGTTTTGGTGTCCTCGGGTGTCTTCCCGTGTAAAAGTTGGGGTGTCTAGGCGACGTTTCGACGAGGTCTCACTCGTCATCTTCAGGCTGGTGCTTTCGGCTTCTTGTTACTGGAACAGAGCAGGATCTCAGTGTTTGAGTTCCTATAAATACTGTTGAGGGGGTGTGGTGTATAGCCTCCAATGTTCTGGGCAGAGAGGAAGTTCCCAGGCTAGTGTGCCTTTTCTTCTTTTGTTCCTTAATTACTTGAGGGATATCTTGAGTGATTTCTTGAGTGATATCCTGAGTACCACTTAGGTGGGTCATTAGGTGTGGATTAGTTGCTAAAGTCTTTGTGTCTTGACCTCTTGAACTTTGTGAAGAGTTTTTCTGAGAAGATGGCTGTACTGCACTTAGTTGTGCTCTGGCTTGGCTTCGTGTATAGGGGCGAGCTGTGGTTTTGTGGCCTGTGTCAGCCAGATCTGTGTAATGACCCACCTAAGTGGTACTCAGGATATCACTCAAGAAATCACTCAAGATATCCCTCAAGTAATTAAGGAACAAAAGAAGAAAAGGCACACTAGCCTGGGAACTTCCTCTCTGCCCAGAACATTGGAGGCTATACACCACACCCCCTCAACAGTATTTATAGGAACTCAAACACTGAGATCCTGCTCTGTTCCAGTAACAAGAAGCCGAAAGCACCAGCCTGAAGATGACGAGTGAGACCTCGTCGAAACGTCGCCTAGACACCCCAACTTTTACACGGGAAGACACCCGAGGACACCAAAACCTGCATATATATATATATATATATATATATGCTTTCGTAGATTTTCACGGGTACAGGAATGCAGGTTTTGGTGTCCTCGGGTGTCTTCCCGTGTAACAGTTGGAAACCTTCCAGCTGACAAGAACCTACGAGAAACTAGAAGTCCGAAGAGCCACCATCTTATGTGATCTCTTGTTCCTACGCAACTGCCGAGACAACAACTTAATTCCCACATGCTTCCAACTTAAATTCCATTCTAAAACCCCAGCTACCGAAAGGATCCTGAAACGAACTGAACTATCCCTAATCAGAAACGAACTACACAAGAAAAGATACCTACTAAACCAAACCAACAAAGATCTGCTCACTCTTCACCTCAAACTCTGTAACAAAATCCACCCTGCACTCTGGGACAAATGCAAACAACTAGCCGTCTGGAGAGCTGAAACGGAGACCTCACATAAGACAGACACACACACCAACAAACTCCACAAACTAGAGAAACGCCAGAAGCCCAGCCACCCTCCACAACAACCCATGAAACAAACAGTACATAACATATCAGACAGGATCCTCACCACAACTGAAACCAAAGTACTCTCCAAAGGTTTCAACTTTGCAGTCGCCCCGAGACGCATCCCCACGGAAAACATCATATGCGGAGTCGAAGCTAGCCTAACCAAAATCAACCCAGATGAAGCCAATAAAATCAGACTTGAAGTCACCAACATCCTCTGCTCCAGCAAACCACCCAGAAGCAATTTACACAAAGAAGAACAGAAAGCACTCACCAACCTGAGGAAAGACAACAACATAATCATTCTCCCAGCAGACAAAGGTAATGCCACTGTGGTGATGAACACATCGGACTACCAAGCAAAACTATCAAATCTACTCCAAGATCCTACCTACCAACCTATAAAAAACAGATCCCACCACCTATCTGGAAAAAACCACCAAATCCAAAATAAAAGCCTCTCCTATCAGTGAAGAAATCCAGCTAAGAATCATCCCCAGAGAAAAATCATCCAGATGCCCCAAACTCTACGGCCTCCCCAAGATACACAAAGAAGGAACACCACTCAGACCAATAGTCAGCTCCATAGGCTCACCTCTACAAAATCTCGCTAAATTTCTCGCCAAGCAACTTCAGCCCTATGCAGAATCCATCTCTTCACACGTTCCAAACTCCTTCCAGTTCATAGAAACAAT
The DNA here is from genome assembly GCF_964234715.1 of Podarcis melisellensis. Lineage (NCBI taxonomy): Eukaryota > Metazoa > Chordata > Lepidosauria > Squamata > Lacertidae > Podarcis > Podarcis melisellensis. Next base: position 35,521,600 of record NC_138537.1, read on the forward strand.
AAAGAAGCAAAACCTACATCCTAATGACCTACTTGTGAGCTTCGATGTTGTATCTCTCTTCACACAAGTGCCCATTAATGAAGCCTTGACAGCCATTCAAAACAAATACAATCCCCCCGAATACATCTTGGACCTGACCAACCACTGCCTAACCAACACGTACTTCATCCACAATAGACAAAGATACAAACAGATAGAAGGAGCACCTATGGGATCACCCCTCTCACCGGTCATCGCAAACCTGTACATGGAACACTTTGAAACCAATGCTTTAGACAAGTCAGAACACAAACCCAAACTTTGGCTCAGATATGTTGACGACACCTTTGTAATTTGGCCACACGGGAAGGAAAAACTGGATAGCTTCCTCACACATCTCAACAGCCTACACCCCAAAATACAATTCACTATGGAAATAGAAGCCAACAACCAACTTCCCTTCCTTGACGTCCTAATCTACAAAAAAACCTGATGGCTCCCTAGGACACACTATCTACCGGAAAAAAAACACACACCAACCGCTACTTACATGCACAATCACACCACCACCCTGCACAAATAAACTCCGTAGCCAAGACTCTCATCTCCAGAACCAAACGCCTGGCTGACAAAGACCACTTGACAACTGAGTTACAGAATCTCTCAAATGTGTTAATTGCCAATGGATACCAGCAAAACAGGGTTACGAAGCTAATCCAAAAAGAAACACCCCCCAAAAACCAAGACACAGAAGAAAACAATGGCATGGCCCTCCTTCCTTATATCAAGGGCACTACAGATAAAATTAGCAAAATCCTCCATAAACACAATATCAAAACAGCCTTTTGCACCAACCAAAAAATAGCCAATATCCTCAGAAACCCCAAGGATAAAATCCAGTTGGAAAACCAAGGGGTCTATGAAATACCCTGCAAAGTCTGCCCAGCCACGTACATTGGACAAACAAACAGACGAATAAATGCACGTATCGCAGAACACAAGAATGCCGTCAAAAAAGAAGAAAAAACTTCCTCTCTTTTCCAACACATGAAAGAAACAGGACACGAAATTAATTTTGCAGATTCCAAATTGCTCTTTAACATGGAACATCACCACAAGAGAATAATCATGGAAGCCATCGAGATAGAGAAACACCCTCACAACATGAACAAGCGTGACGACACATCCCGCTTGCCAGACATCTGGAAATTAGCCCTCCCCACAAAAACTGACACCAGATCCAGAGGCACACAGAACGCCATCACCAATCAACCACACCAGACCCAAACCCAGACCCTCTCCACAGATAAATTACAGACACCATCCAGTAGCCAAACCATGGTGGCACCTCCGGATGCTGCACCCCCCTGCAATCCCTACACAGATCTGGCTGACACAGGCCACAAAACCACAGCTCGCCCCTATACACGAAGCCAAGCCAGAGCACAACTAAGTGCAGTACAACCATCTTCTCAGAAAAACTCTTCACAAAGTTCAAGAGGTCAAGACACAAAGACTTTAGCAACTAATCCACACCTAATGACCCACCTAAGTGGTACTCAGGATATCACTCAAGAAATCACTCAAGATATCCCTCAAGTAATTAAGGAACAAAAGAAGAAAAGGCACACTAGCCTGGGAACTTCCTCTCTGCCCAGAACATTGGAGGCTATACACCACACCCCCTCAACAGTATTTATAGGAACTCAAACACTGAGATCCTGCTCTGTTCCAGTAACAAGAAGCCGAAAGCACCAGCCTGAAGATGACGAGTGAGACCTCGTCGAAACGTCGCCTAGACACCCCAACTGTTACACGGGAAGACACCCGAGGACACCAAAACCTGCATTCCTGTACCCGTGAAAATCTACGAAAGCATATATATATATATATATATATATATATATATATATATATATATATATATATAAAAACTGCGTCAGACCAACATGGCTACCTACCTGACTCTCCTAGAGGTATTGCCTTTCTGACACCACCTCTTTTGTTCATTCTCGTAGAGAAAACTTTCCTAACATTCCTTGATGCAGCCTTCCTGACCCTGCTTTTGTTCATGTACCCCTGAAAGTGACATTTATTATGGTCATGAACCTCACTTGGTGTCCTGGTCCAGTCACTCAGTCTAATGCAACTCAACATTACTGCAAGGATTGGTGGAGAGAAGAGCTACATATTCCATCTCTTGTTCTTTGAAAGGGGGAATAAAAATACAGAAGTTTATTCTGTTCCTGTTGGAGAGGAACATTAGATCGTAATGGCAAGTGTGCAGAGCAAAAAGGGTTGCAATAGAAAAGGGAACAAAACTGGGCCACTGCTGTTGATAACAAGAGCCTTTAGTAAATGCATACAAAGCGATTCAGCACAGTTAAGATGTAAAATCATAGCCCTCAACAAAATACATTCTAAAAAGTTACGTTTTAAAATACAGCCTAAGTTAAAAGTCATGACACATGACTTGCTAGACCATTTAGCTTAAAGGTATCACAGCAGGTTAGAATTGTTTTGCTTCAATTCCTCCTCTCTTTAACCATGCTGTAATGTAGGGCAATTCATAAGCAGTTTGTACAGTAAACACTCCAATAACAAGTACCAAGATGCTTATGTAACTTTTAGGGGCAGACTATATTAGACTATTGTCTTAGAGGTACCTACCCAGCATCATGCCTGTTTGTGTTAAACAGGCACACAATGAGCGCTAACATGACTAGGTATTTTCTTCTCTTCTGAATAAACTGATAGCTTCCTTCAAGATAAAGGAAATGAAGGCTAGCATTGGCCTAGCATTTAGTTACCTCTAAATTACAGTTCAATAAAGGTGAAAGTAGTAGGGACTATTCTGTACATAATAATTTGCAGATAGTTATATTATTGAAGTGCCTACCTTCTAGGTGCATCAGAGCCAAATACAACTTTACCAACTCTTTTCAGAGTGCTCACCTGTCAGGTCATCCAGAAATGGAGCTGGTACAGAAAAGTAATCTAGAACACAGTTCACTTGAAAAATACGAACTCTTCCCAAAAGATTTCAAAACAGATCTATAAAATGTAGGTTGACATTTTGTTCTTAGAATATATAAAAACAGCTAATGCTTCCATGAAAATTATAATGTTGCCAATTACCTGCAGAATCCATATATATTTTTAAAAAGACTACTGAATATGAACTACCTAATGCCTGATTCTTTGAGCAGAATCGGTGTCCTTCTATGTCAACCAGCCAGAAATATCTGACTAGAGCTTTTTCTGGACAAAGGAAAGGATTTCAGTTTCAAATCCAATAACTGAATAAAGCTGTAGAAAAACTTTCTTTTCTCTGGTGAGCAAAAAAAATTGACCTCCCATTGATGTCTACCAGATACAAAATGTCACCATTTATATGTGAACCTCAGAAACAGGGTCAATCCAAGAAGCCAAGACATGGAGTGTTGTATGCTCCAATTGATACGTTTTTTGCCTTTGAATCGTAGATCTGCTCCAAATTGTAAGGAGGAAAATAGAAGCTCTTCAGAAACCCTTCCCTAGACAAGCCTTACTCAGTTGTCAGTTTGGCCAATACAAGGCTAAAATTCATAGTATCAGTCATCTCAAACAAAATGACACCACTTGTGGCTTCCCTTTCAAACATGCCTGGAGTATAGGACATCTACATCTAAGTGCCTAAAATCAAATACCAGTCCTATCCGTTCCTATCAGTTCATCACTCAATGCAGCTTTTGTAGTAAAGGTTCTGTTGGGATGAGTAATTACAACAAACAATATTAATGGCAAATGGGCCAGCTCACATGAATATACCCACTATGTAGGGTGGGGCAAGTGGGATTGTGGTTGCCTGACTATTTCCCTCCACCATGAGCACCTGCTGTCTCTTCTCCAGGGCTGCCAGATGTTCAAATATAGGTGTTGCTTGTATAATGCCTGCACCCACAAAATCCAGTGTATAGGTTTGAATCACATGGTTGCTTCCTAGATTCTATGTAGCATATTTGTCACGCCATTTGAGTCTATGAGCACTAGATCTTTTTGTGAATAGGCATTGTGAGAAGCCGGTACCCACATATACATTTCTAAGAAGCCTACAGGTGTGGCAGAGGAGTTCACAGTGAACAAAGTGAGCTACTGCTCTGACTCTGGTATTCCATATCACGTTGGCAGTATGTTTGTCAGAATTCCACATCCCCGGGGCATTTTTGTAAGGACTGGCAGGTGAGTGAGGAAATATTCTTCAAGCAAGTACAGAGGTAGATGGCCCTTGAGCTGCAGAGGTTGATGGCTCTTGCCCTGAGGCAGCAGTGGCTCCTGTCAGCTGGGAATCCATCAGCTCATAATTACTGGTGTCATCACTAAGGCTCTGCTCACTCTCCAGACTTGGGACTGCCCAGATACTACCATGGCTGCAGCCAGAGGAATTCATTTTGAAATGGTTGTTTTCTGAGGAGTAAAAAAATAAAATAAAATAAAAGCTATAAATGTATTGACTATTAATAAACACTAAGCCACAAATATTGTTCAACAGCCATTACATACTATTACTGAATTGCTCAGGTCGGCTGGCACTCTGCACATGCCCTAGAACTACTTTACTAAGCTTTGCAAGTGAATGTGCAATAAGTATGGGACTTGCAAACACAACAGGTGGAAGCAGACATTGGTTTATGCAAGCTATCCTCCCTAACCATCTTTTTGGCATATTCTTTTGATAAAACAAAAAGTGGGACAGTCATTTCCACTTATTCCTCCAAGTGCAATAGCCACTGTGGCATGCAATAATCTCCAAATTAAAGATCACCAGTACTGTACCTCCATATGTACAAGTGTAACTTGTGAGTTCACATACACATGCAAATAGGGACATGGGCAGGCCTGGTAACAATATTCCGTGAACAATGAAATCCTTACATGCCTAGGTGTAAATCCCACTGAACTCAAAGGAGCTATGTAGAAATATATAGGACTGCAATATAAAACTCTAATGCTGACTATGGTTGTCTAGGAGGAGTAAACCAACTTAACACAATAAAGTGTACATGCCAGCAGGCATACACTGATTTGAACTGCACAGCAGCCACACAGATCCATTTCAAATTATCAAGTCTAGTCATTCCTTTACAGAATTCATCGTAGACCTTTCTTGTTTGGAAATTAAATAAAAGTTTTGAAGATAGCTTTTCGAACCTTGTCTCCTACCTGGCTTGGCAGAGGCATATACTCCCTCCCATGAGTAGTTAGCAAGGTTCAGGGGTTGTGTCACCCAAGGATCCTCCACTACCACTTCTAGAGTTGTACGATCCTCTGGAAAAGGCTGCAAGAGCCCAGTCAGCAGATTCATCAGGTCTGAGGACAACAAGGAGATGAAATAATATCAGCAGCTTTTATGCTGGTTTTCAGCTTGCCTGTCAATTGTACTTAGATTAAGCACAGCCAATGCAAGTTTGATAATCTGAGCATAATCTTTAGCATCCATCCCCATAATTTAGAAATGTTGTACATATTCCTCCCACAGCTTCTTCCTCCTTCCTTCCTTCCTTCCTTCCTTCCTTCCTTCCTTCCTTCCTTCCTTCTGTCTTGCAGGATAACCTTTGCTTGGCTATGAAAATGACTGAAATGGAGCCAAGGTTGCCAAATACACACCTTAGACGGTGCAAAACAGACCAATACAAGTAGACAGGTGACTTTCTAGTTCAAAAGCTAGGACTTATGAACTATTCCATGAAATACGCCCCCCAAAAAAGTGGTTTTTAAGCACTGACATTCATTATTTAATAGACAAGACACATGAGAACAACCCAATAACTATTGAATCCCACCAACTTCCTGGCATGTCTGAGGGTGGACTGGCACATTACATGCATATGTGCATAAAAAACCCACATGGCTGCTTTTCCCGCCTCAGGATGGGAATCTGGAACTGAGAAGGGATGAGAGGCAGGAGAAAGGATGAACACCTTCTCTTCTACACAAGAAACTAGCAATACAGAAGTTTGGGTTAACTTTTACGACACATGGATAGCCGCTACAGCCAGGAAATGGTTATATTGTATATATATATATAATTAATGCCCAAGAACAATTAGGTTGGTGTTCATGTCACACCAATCATCATAGATTGAAGTATATGGGCACAATGGGCCAATAGTAATCACCTCTGACAATGCCCCATGATGATGCCTAAAGTCACAAACTAACCTGCAGCCTTGTATTTCCAAGCTCACTGGAGTCTTGACTGGAGATGGAGGGAGGCATGAAAGTGATCTACTTCCCTACCCTCTCCAGAGCATCCAAACAGAGCAAGGGGATATTTCCATAGTCCCATTCCCACTAACTGAAAACCCCATGTAACTTTTGGGGGGCATGTCAAATTAAATGCACACAGAAACCAAATATAGTTGACTTGCCCAAATTCCATTCCCCTTCCTTTCAGTCAGTAACTCTTTTAATAATTAGTGAAATACACACCATCCGACACTTTGTAAGGAGGTCTTAGTACAGCATCCATAGTTTCTTCCAGCTCACAAAAAGGATTTTCTCCAAAGACTATGGTATAAAGAGTTATACCAAGTGACCACATCTCCAGTTCTGGTCCCAAGTACCTATAGAAGAATGCATAGTTGGAGTCAATAATGTTCACACACACACATACAAAACTCAAGCAAATGGGGAATTTACTTAAAAGAAAATGCAATTAACTATCATGATATCCAGGCAGCAAAATAAACTGAAAATGATTCCTTACCAACAGCCAATATATTTCCCCTCCCTCCCTCCTACCCACAGCAGATATGGTTGAAGAAATGGTGGTTGTGGGTGGGTCTGTGATTGGTCAGGGATCATAGCTGTCAACCTTCCCTTTTTTTGCGGGACATTCCCTTATTCCAGTGCCGTTTCCTGCTGCTATCCCAGAATGTTAGATATCCCGTAGACTGTCCCCGGGACAGGTGAGGCTGCTGATCCCTTATTTTCAAATCTGAACGTTGACAGCTATGTCAGGGATTACTAATTCAGCAATAAAGAGCATGGAAGATAAAAACCACTCTGTTTTTCTCTACTTTATTCTTAAGTTTGTTTTACAGGTCCTACCCCCAACCAAATCAAGCTACTGTTGGGCAAGATCCATAGGTTTTCTTTCAAACTCATACATACGGATTTCCTGAGAGCACTTCTGGTGAGCAGTACTCAATTGTCCCACAAAACGTATAGAACAACTTGTTAGGTTCCAGGTAAGCAGCTGAGCCAAAGTCTATGAGCTTGATAGTGAAATCTTCAGCAATTATAATGTTCTCATCCTTGATATCTCTGTGAAGGATGTTCTTACAGTGCAAATAGTTCACTGCAGACACCAGCTAATGAACACACAGAAAAGACCAGAGATCAAAATAGGTATCATTGCCAATAATATTTACTAAATGTAGAAATATTATTTTGGCTTTCCCCCCTGAAAGGTTTAGCTATTTAAAAGAGGATATACATAATCATTTGATAGATTTGTTTTCCTCTTTTTTATAGTAACTGGTTATAATATTTATCAGTTTTTTAATCCCATCCTTCCTTCAAGGAGGTCAGAGTGGCTTACATCATTCCCCCATTTTATCCTTACAACAATCTTTTGATAATGTGATGACCTATATCAAAGAGAACAAGATGCATTTCTAAGTCTCTCTGAAATAAAATTTCCAATAGCATGAGGGGTTGTTGTTGTTGTTGTTTAAGTAAACAGCAGCTGCAGAAGTCCCCATTCTAACTGAGATTGTGACACAGGAAGTCTTTAGCCCCTACCGTGAGCTCAGTTCAAATCCCTCAACCACCATAACTATGTTCTTCTAGACAGCTTTCCGTACAATCAACTAACAAGTTGCAGATCCAGTTCATTCATGTTCTTTCTACAGATTTCACTTCAACCAACTCTTACCTGTCTGAATATGTAACTTGCCAAAGGCTCATCCAAATTAGGTTGGTTATCAATGAATGTGAAGAGATCCAGGCCTGACCCATGTCTCTCCATCACCAGCTGGAAGAACTGCTGGTTCTCAAATACATCTAGAACCTGGTGATAAAGAGTACTGCTTCAACTTCACACACTTTACACCCGCTCCCATCCCTCCTTGAATAGGAAATGATCTATTAAGTGCAGGCTTATGTCAAGCTTACATTATAGAACAATTAAAGTATATTCCACTGATCCAAAGACTAATAAGATCATGCAAATCAGGAATAAGCAATGGAAGTTTAGGAGGATTTCAACTTCCAAGGTTTTCTATGGAAACATTAACTAGATTCCTTGTACAGGATAACTACTTAAGCCACATGGGCGTTACTGTATGGACACCTGCCCACATGGTATCTATTAAAAGCCACATTTGTTAAATAGCTGTCTTCTAATTACATTTTCATCTTCTAACACCAAACAAAATGAATCTGTGCCACAACATCCAAACATGCAAGGAATTCACTACAGTGGTACCTGTGGTTATGAACTTAATTCATTCCGGAGGTCCGTTCTTAACCTGAAACCATTCTTAACCTGAGGTACCACTTTAGCTAATGGGCCTTCCTGCTGCTGTCACGCCGCTGCCACACGATTTCTGTTCTCATCCTGGGGCAAAGTTCTTAACCCAAGGTACTACTTCCAGGTTAGCGGAGTCTAACCCGAAGTGTTTGTAACCCAAGGTGTTTGTAACCCAAGGTGCCACTGTATATGAATTTAGATATGCATTTGCATATTGGATGAACAGTACCTTAATAATATTAGGGTGCTGCAGCTTTCTCAGAATTGTAATCTCCTGAGTAACTCTCCCCAGCTCAGGATCGTCTACCCAGCAGTAGTCCAATACCTTCCCTTTCCAAATGAACTTCACTACAGCCTGGGAACAAAGCAAAGCAAATGAGGTAAAGTTGGGGAGTAAACTACTTTAAATAAATAAAACCTTTAATTGATATTAACATCTAATCAGTGAATCTTAAAAGACTGTACATTTTCAGAACAATTCTTATTGGATTGGGGGGTGGCATAGTGGAGCTGTCATCTCTTGAAAAGCCTTGCCAGTTCACAGTAGCCAGCAATATACCAATGCAAAATTACCTAAGACTAATTTTCAGTTTATACAGTTATATAGATTCTCTAAGAGAAAGTGACCCAAAATATGAGTTTCCAAGTGTCTACTTATAGCCTGTACTGATAGGGTCACATGCATATCACTTTGGAAGTAATTCCATAACCACAAACCACTTTATTGTGGTCCATAGACCCACAATACACGGTACAATAGTAATATCAACAGTAAGGTGTAAAATTGGGCTTGCTAGCCAGCAAAGAAGGTGAATTCCATAACCACTGGGGCCATCAACAAGAAAGCTGTCTCTTCTGCCCACCAACATGATTCATCTTGCCTGTGAGCAAGCCCTCCGGCAAAGTTCTTAGCATATAACGTTTGTACATGTAAAAAGGTGGTCTTTGTGGTGTTTTAACTAATGCACAGATGTGCTCACACACATTCATTACTAGCAAGGAGAGAAAACACCAACTGAAAATTGCAGCAAAGGCTAGTTCCACTGACCCTTCTGAAATGCTGTTTATATTGAACCTGTGAGAAGCCACATCTACACAGAGCTTTAACAAATGTTAACAATTTATCTAGAGCAGTGTTTCCCAACCTTGGGTCTCCAGCTGCTGTTGGACTACAATTCCCATCATCCCTGACCATTGGTCTTGCTAGCAAGGGATGATGGGAGTTGTTGTCCAAAAACAGCTGGAGACCCAAGGTTGGGAAACACTGATCTAGAGCATAAACTCTTTAACACAGTGAACAAGACCTGAAGAAGAGCCCATCTAGTCTAGCATTCTCTTCTCATGGTAGCCAACAAAATGCTTTAGGTTGGTGCCACAAGCAGGGCATGAGCACAATACTCAAATCACTGGGGGTGAAGGAATCACTGGCAGAAAACAGTGTCAAGCAACTCACTTTGATTGGAAAATAAAACAGTACTATGTACGCTCATATCTGAACTCTGAAATCTAGATATGTGAAGGATTTTGGAAACTACTAATAAGCACTTCATTCCAAAAATCAGAAGGATTATCAATGAATAGTTCTGTTAACATTTGATAAGTAGTTTTGCTCTTTCACCTCTTTGCAATCCTTTTTGCACCTGGCTGTCCAAACAAATCCAAACGCTCCTCTGCCAATGAGTGTAAGTGTGTCATATTTCTTCCCATAGTCTCCCTCGCAAGCTCTCAGTCTTTCTAATTCTTCAGCTCTTCGTGAATTCTCAAACACAGGGGTCGCTTTGATCAACTGCAGCAGAAAACACAGACAGATGCTACAAAATCAGAGAACTGACTAACATTTGTCTAATCTAAAAAAATAATGAAATACCCAGTACCCTTTGTACAATCCTAGCAAACATGCCAGTGACCAGTCCCAGCAAACTGGCAATTCCAGCAATCATCACTAATTGCTAATGCATCATGGTCAAACCTGTCAGTCAGGCTTCCCATACCTTTTTATTGTTAGGAAGACTGCTCCAGAATAACCAGCAAATAGCTAGAAGGTGCCTGAGTGTTCTGAATGGGCTAGGGGGCATTTCTTCTCCTCCCCTAGCTAAGGATAATACAATATACCGGTAGGTCGTGGTGTATCTATAAAGCAGGGGTCAAGAATGCTTTCTACTCCACAGGTCAGATCCTTATTAGGATCAGTCTCATGGGTCAAATTTGACAGGTGGGTTCCCCAATGGTCAGCCACAAGCAATTATGATATCACATGACTGGCAGGTTGGCAACCCTACCATCCTCTCAAAATCCCTTGTGCAACTATTAGAATCATTTTTTATATTTGATTGCGGATGTTTTTTTCTGTCAGAAGCAGTCACTAGGCCACTGTATTTTCCAGTCAAAAGTTCCATCTACCTGCCGAAATGTTTTTGGGCAGCAGATTTAGGAATTGGCATTGCATCCCATTTCTTGGGATGCATCCAAACTAGTATTCTCATCATATTTCATTTCATTTTTAACCTTCATTAACCCAGCAATAAATCTTGGCACTCTTTTTTTTTAAACAAACCAAACTAAAGCAAAATGAAGCTGACTACTCCGTTTTCTAAATAAAACTGAATTTGTGAAATTACACCTGGCACCCATGCATGCTTCTGAAAATACAATGCAGTTTGCAAAAGGCCAACCTGACAATGGCGGGGAGAAGGCAGGTTTACACAGTACTGGGAGTGGACTATCTGGGGATTTTGAACTAAGTCAAGTTAGTTTCTGCCAGAAGCAATTGACTTGTGATACTAAGGGTAGATGAAATTCAACATCAAACCAAGGCAATTGTTCCACCAGTGCAAGCATTTCTGCTTGCCAGACTGAGCTATCTCTTCTCTCCTCCCCCTGTACAGTGTTCTGAGGGTTCTCCAGGTTCTCCTGACCCCCCAAGCTGACAAGGGAAGGGTCTTGCTGTGCTGGCTCCCACTAGTACAATTCTTTAGTTGAATGTGACCTAGAGTGTGTTGCACATCATATAGCTGGTTGTTTGTGTAAAAAGAAACAAACATACCAACCAGCCAAGTTAGCAGGTTTGCCTACTATTTTTATTTCATTCCCAAAAGTCAGGGGCAGGGCTTAAAACAGACAGAAGATCCAATATACTTACTTCTGCCAAGCTAAGTGCAGAGACGTCACTTAGGTTTGGGGAGGAACTGGCCAAACTGGAAAGTAAGAACTGCGTTTTTGCTGCTGCTTGTTTCCGACTCTGAAAGTGGTCTCTCATAACCCAAATGCAGAAGAGGGCAGCAGGGTCATGCAGTTCCACACGTTTCACTTCAAAGAGTATAGCTGCAAAAATAGAAAGCTCATCAAGAAGGCACTCTAATACCCTAAATAAATGGTGATACATATATTTATTTAAACCCTTACCCTGATAGCGAGAATCTGAAATTCACAAATGTTTTTTCACTGGATTGGCTTTTGAAAATATAAAGCGTGTAAATTCTTAAACATGAGCAAAAAGGGCTTAATTAAGAGCCAAGTAAATAAATAAATAGTAGAAGATGGAGTTTCATCACTGAATCTTTTCCAGCAGAAAAATACTCAGTCCTTTTTAAGAAGCAGGTTGATCAACATCATAAGCACATAAGATCATTCTAAAGCAACCCATGTAGGAACACCAGAGCTTTGGCCTTCAGACAGCCTGCTGTTCACTTTATAGGACTGACAAGCACTCCGACAGCTGACCAGCCCATTTGCAGTGTAAAAAGTTAACCATAAAGCTGCTTGATGAAAATTAAGGAAGAGTTGACAAGCTCTGCCTAAATATTTTGGCACACCAGAAGTTCTCTCTCCTAATTTCACTGCCAATCAAGTACAGATTGAATTCAAAATGTTAGTAAAATCAAATTAATGTTTTCCTCTGCTACTGTGTTTTTGCATTCCGATCGTGGATGACCAATGCATTAAACCACAGCTTGTCTCTTATTCTTGATTCAACAGGTTTGTTTTATCATTCCTTGCCCGCTTCGCTCACACTGAACACCAGCTTCATGTAACCTTTCCATGCACACTTATGCCCAATTAAATATACTAATGCAAGAAGCAAAAATGTCTACTTTGAACTTACCGAGTCGAGAACCATCTCTGTGGTAGCAGTTACCCGAATAGTTGCCTTCTAGGATCTCGTTGTTCAAAGTAATTGCTGAGGACTGTACAGCTTCTTGTTTCACAGGAGTTGATGTTAACTGTGCCATGCTCTGCTGCATTAACGGCATGAGATCTTCCTGGGACTGTACATCACTGTGCAGTGAACCTCCTTCTAAATGTTTCCCCATTCTCTCTGCAACACTTTTGTCCTCTGAAGCACAGCATGTAGAGAGGTCAAGGTCCACATACCCTGAATGCTTGCTAGAGAGTAAGCCCTTCCGATGGCCTATTGGAGAACCGTCGCACAGTAGGGGGTCTATCTGACCACTTACAGAAGTATTAATTTTCTGGTCCATGGGCCGCTCAAGATCTTCCTCACTTAACAATGGAAGCTTTATTGGTCTAGAGGCAGCAGAGAAGTCTGAATTCACCTCTCCGCTAATCCTCAATGTCAGGTCTGTCAAACCACAGCAAACAGAATCAACCTCATCACTTGGCTTTTTACCACCCACAATCTCCACTGCAGAGACATCACAAGGTATTGATGATCCTGCTGGAACGGGAAGGCTGCTGCTCCTTTCATCAGGTAACAAGGCTGATGAATCCTTTGCTGAATTTTCTAGTTCAGTATTTTCAAACCTCAAGCTCTTTCTACTACTTCTCAGATTTACTGTTGGCAGGTCATCTATCATCCCGTGAGTGTGTTTGGAACACGGGACTTGCTTGCTACACATGGGCTCGTCCAGTGTGGGAGTCCCACAGGACACCTGCACAGCATCACAAGTCACACTTGTCCCAAGCCCTAAATCCTCTTCTAAGAAGCATGTCACAGAAGTCTGATCACCCATGAAAAAATTCTCTCTTTCTGAAGACGTAGTGGCATAATGGCACTTCATGATTTCATGTGGTGAACCAGAACTGTGTATCTCCAAAGGGTCATCTTCTTCTTTATGAACTAGATCAGATGCGCACCTGGCAAGATTCTTCTCTCTCAGTTTAGTTCTACCTTCCAACATGAATGGTTCAGAATGAAATCGTTTCGGAGAATGTATTTTGTACTGCTGGCAGTCGTTTAGTTTTGCAGCCTCTGTCTCAGGGCAGCCTCCATCCTGTGAACTCTCAGAAGGCAGCGCTTCATTATGGACCAACACATAGTCCCTGCTGTGTAAAAAAACAAGTTACTAGTTGGGTCATAATGGATGAGGGAGCATCTTCCCCATTACGTTACATTCCTTGCCCTTCCCTATCCCATGGTGTAAGATCAGGAGATCCCACTGGAGCTGTCCAGTTCTGAACATCAGTGGCAGCTGGATACCCAATATCCTTTGGTAACTGGAAAAACTTGCCACATGCAAGTAAAACCTACCCATTCACTGGTGTGACTGACTCTGGAAGAGATGATACAACAGAAGGCAGGCCACTCCCACTGTCCAGCTGGGCATGGAACTCTACTCCACCGCTGCTCATTGTAGCGGCAGATTGGCACGTCATTATTTCATGTGAACCAGAATCACGCATATCCAATGGCCCATCTTCTTCCTCAGATGCACACCGGACAAGGTTTCTGCCTCGCGCTTTAGTGCTACCTTTCAACACACACTGTTCTGAATGAAACCGTTTGGGAGAACATACTTCGTACCGCTGACAGTTAGCAGGTTTTATAGTCTCAGTGCAGCCTCCATCACATCGACTCCCAGAAGGCAGCACGTCCTCATGGGCCAGCACATCGCTGGAAGTTGTATAGCCCCTGCTGTGAAAGAAGACAAGCTGCTGGTTAGGTTATGTTGAACGAGAGCAGAATCTTCACCACTCCCTGATAAAACATCAGAGCCAGCTGCGTTTGTAGTGCACTTTTGTGACTGTCAAAACCTACCAATTCGGTGCTGCAGCTGCCTCCCGGGAGGATAGCAGAACAGAACACAAACTACTCCCACTCTTTGGCTGAGTTTCCTTCCTGGTACAGAGTTCTGCTCCATCACTCCTTGCTAAATCCTGTTGCTCTTGCAGCAAAGCCACATCTCCAGCAAGAAGTGGGCGAGTGCCTGGAACAAAGAAAGAAAACTGTGGTAGGTTGCAAGTTTTCAGCAAGGCATGCACTGGAAGATTCTATGGGCCATTCAACATGTTAAACGTTTTTAATGGCTAAATGGCTCCCCACAATGTCTTTTCTGCTGGATATGAAAGGTTAAATGAGATGTAAGTGCTTAAAATGTTAAAAATTTAGCAAGTATGTCTTGTAACATTTACATACTGACATTTTAACACCTCAGGCAATCCTTCTGTAATGGCACCCAGAATGTGGAATTATTTCCCTAGAGAGTCAGCTGTCCCTTACAATTAGTTACTTTTAGGTGTCAACTCAAGACATACTTGTTTTCTCAGGCCTAAAATACTGGTTGAGAGGAATTGGCTGTTGGACTGTTTTGCAATCTGGAATTTGGCTTATGTTGTTGTTTTATTTATATATATATATAATATAATATAATATAATATAATATAATATAATATAATATAATATAATATAATATAATATAATAATAGTACCTCTCACAGTTAGCTAAAATTATGTTCTTGAAGTCTCGAGCAGGCCATTCTAAGGCTAAAAGAGCAGTTGTTTACGGGAGGGACCGGAACGCTGCTTATTTACTGTGGACTGCCCTTCCAGGGGGCATGCATCAGCCAGCCAGACAACAAAGGTTAACACCCTATTTCCTTGAATTGCTGTGTAGCAATTCTCTAGTGAGGAACAGTTTCTAGTATCAAGATCCATGAGACATATAAATTAAACCATGTTTCAGGTAACTCTGTGGTACAACCATTTCAAGTTGTTATCCTTTTATTTTTGCAGATGGATATGTCCGAAAGAAGTGAGAACAAAAAAAATTCTATCAAAAGAGAAAGTGTGAATATGACATTCCATTCATTATAATGTCAGACCCACTCCACAGCCTATTAAAAATAAAAAAGCATAGCTTTTTGTTGCATTTCCCACCTCCGTAAATTTACCTTCACTTCCTTCCACCATACCACAGCCATCTACCTCGGTTACTTTGAAGCCCCCAGAGGAGCTCACATTTTCTGAGTCCACATCGTAACTTTCTCTAGATTGTGGGAGTTGCAAAGAGGAATCATCAACTCTATCCATGTACTTATAAAAACCAGGAATCAAGAATGTGATGTTCTGAAATACAAAATAAATGTGATGAAATCCCTCTTTTACCCCTCACTGCATACTGAGAAATACCAGAATAATATGTGACTGAATAAAAATATCATACGAGTAATCTTTGTCCAATATGCACTTTAAAAGCCATTGTTGTACAATGTAGTTTGCTTCTGAAACTTTGAAAGTGAGTTCCCCCCTTGCTTTGGCAGATCTTAGCTAATTTCTGACAACTTAGTTACAATGCACCACTCTATATTATGCCACTGTCGAATGGCATCCCTCCACCCAACTAAACCTCAGCAATCAGCAGTGGACTGGATATACTTCCCAAGTGGTAGCATTCCCATGACTTCACCAGGATCTTGCTCTAGAGGAAAACAAAAGCAACAACAAAACAATACCTTCCCTAGCAGCTCCTTTTTCTCATAACCAAAGAGCATTAGAGAAAACGTATTGTTGATTCCATAAATTGTACCATCCGCTTGAACAGTGATTAGTCCACTGATGGTGGTGAACACCCAGACGGAAGCACGGAAAGAACAATCTACAGGGGAGGTGATGCTGGTCTCATCTTCTAAAATTTCAGCATCAGGTACTGGTGCAGGCTTATCTGCTACAGGGATGGTGTCTTCAACAGGTAAGTTAACTTCCAGTTTCAGGCTGAGAGGAAATGTTGTCCCCTCTCTTGCTCGGCCAACAGATCTCTGAATTTTGATATTCTGGGGAGAGGAAAAGAAGACTTGTAACATAATGCAAATTTAAGCAAATTAAAAGCTCAGTGACAGTGGCCAGGAAATCAGTCACATGAATTTTGGCTGAAGGCCTTAAATGACTATCACAGAGTTATGCACAAGAATCAATCCATGCAGAAAACTTTAAATCTTGTGTAGTGGGGACTAACAGATGGACAACAAAGTGGATCTTGTGAACCTTTACAATTACAGAAAGGCCTATATTTCAAGGCTGGAACTCTAAAAACACACCATCTATTACTCAGCAGTTTGAAGATCTAACTGCTCCCTCTGTATATTTGCATGTGTATCTTATAATCAACAATCTCATGTAACTATTTGGACATGGCTTATATTTATACATTTAGAATACGTTTTATGAATTGTTGTTTTTTATGCATTCTTATTGTTAATAAGAACAGACCCCCCCTTCCCCTTTTCCTTCTATATGCAATAAAGAAGAAAAAAGAAACAAATTACCCAAATAACATTTAAAAGAACAGCTAAGTACCGTATTTTTCGCTCTATAGGATGCACTTTTTCCCCTTCAAAAATGAAGGGGAAATGTGTGTGCGTCCTATGGAGCAAAGACACCATAGCCCCGCGACCCTCTCCTGGCTGCAGAGGTGACGCACAGCTATGGCAGCAGTCTCTTTAGCCGCGCGCCACCTCTCCAGCCGGGAGAGCGCACGTGGGGCTAAAGAAGCACCCCACAACCCTCTCCCAGCTGGAGAGGTGATGCGCAACTATGGCAGGAGCCTCTTTAGCCACGCGCCACCTCTCCAGCTGGGAGAGGTGACACACGGCTATGGCAGGAGCCCCTTTAGCAGCGCACCACCTCTCCAGCAGGGAGAGCGTGCGCGGGGCTAAAGAAGCCATAGAAGCTTTCCACTGCTCCCCGACCTGCTCTTTGAGGCTAGTGGTGGGCTTCCCCCCGCCAGCCCCAAAGAGCAGGTCGAAAGGAACCTGAAGCCTGGAGAGCGAGAGGGGTCGGTGCACACCGACCCCACTCGCTCCCCAGGCTTCCAAGGTAGCCAGCTGCCTGAAGGCGACTGAACGCACCTTAAACGGCACCTTGTTTCAGAGGGGGAAAACGAGGGGGGAAATTCTCCCCCTCTCTGCGCAGCGCCTCCTGCCACTTCGCTGAAGGGGCGCTGCGCAGAGAGGGGGAGAATTTTTTTTCCTTGTTCTCCCCCCTCTAAAACAAGGCGCGTCCTATTGTCCAGTGCGTCCTATGGTGGGAAAAATACGGTATAATTTACATCACGGTACCTTTGGTATTTTCTTGCCGGGTGTAGGAATTTGAACAGATGGAATCATGTCTGTTATGTACTGACCAACTACTTCTTCTGATGAGGCATAACCATAGAGATGAGCAAAAAGGAGGTCACAGGAAGTAATCTCTCCCTTAAAATGAGAGTTACAAGAATTAGGGTCATGAGGATACTGCATTCTAAAATATTAGTTCTTGACAGTAATTAAGGTAAAATGGCCAAAATATATGCAAAGAGGGTAAAACTATTCAGCACCACTAATTCAGCAGACTTGGTCTCAATGAAATGCCACTTTAAGATGGATGATGAACTTCCTCGTGGTTGTTTCTTTTTATCCCCTGAAATCTAGCTAATTTAGATGCATTTGTTTTATTTACAATATTTTTAGGATGATTTTCTGTCCTACAAAAGCCTCCAATAAGAAACAATAATTATTAAATCACATTTTTTTAAAAAAATACAATCATTTACTTTCTTGAGTGCCTTGCAAAGCCAAGCAATCCCTTCACATCAACAAAAGTTCCTTACCTATCTCAAATTACAGCAGCAAGGTTAAATCATTTCTTTAAACAATTCCAATCCCCAGTTTGTTGTTTTTAGGGAGCCTCCAGTCTCGTGGGCCTAATGAGACACGGTCCTAATTTGACCCACAAGGGCATTTTCCCCAAACCATGCCCATCTGTTATATATCTGTTATATATTCCATTATACAGGAATGGAAATCTCAGCTTTAAGCCTATTCCAAATTGTTCCTTGAGCAACTAGATTCACTGGCAGTCCCTATCAGCTGATCAGCCTGCCTGCAAACCCCACTGAAAACAGCTTCACTAGGGAGTTCTTCATCACAAATCCTCTAGTATAGAGGACCTCCAAAAGGGACTCACAATAACCACCGATCACCTGATTAGTGGTGCAGAGAGCCTCATTGAAGTTTTCTGTTTGCAGGCGTAGTTTGATTTCAAACCATAACTGCAAAGAGACATTCCACCACCACCACCACCAGTCTGCAGAAGAAATGCCCATCTGTGTGCATAAACTGAATCCAAATCACACCTGCAAATGGACTTCAAAGTGACCTCTCTGAAGTTGGTACCTGATGCCATAATGACTTAAGATGATAAGAAGGCAGGCAACACTGTCCACCTGTCAAAGGTTAGCCCAAGGGAGGTGGGGAAAGGGAGGATCCTGCACACCAGCCAGATCTAGTTTACCAACCCATTTTAAGCAAAATGTTGTTCAAAGGAAATGGGTCATATGAAAATCACTAGCACAAAACAACTGATGAGCATTTAATATATATATATATAATGACAAAAATTGGCTGGTAAATTGCTTTGTGTGTGATGAAAACCAAAATTGTTTCAATAACTCCTAGTACCCCATAACTGTAATTGATAGCTAGTTGAAAGACATTGCTGCAATTTAAGCTAACTGGATACTCACTCTGCTTGTGAAGAAAACAGAGGCAGAAAGTCTTTCCACAGGCTCTAAAACCACCACACAGTACTGACTGCAATGGGTTTTCATTCTTCTCATCCATACAGAAACTGGGATCTTTTCATTGCTATGGGAAATAACATCTACCTATTGATAAAAGACAGTGTTAAATTTCTAATCTGTAGTGCTTAAAATTTGATCAGCCATGTGACAAACTTTCAGTGACTGACTTTCAATGCAAACCTTTTGTGTTTTTATTTGTGGAATTTTGCAAATATAATAGCTTTACTATATGGGATGTGCAAGTGTGTAAGCAGATATGCATACAGTACATTACTTCTGAAGTAACAACTTTTAGGTGTTTAAAAACCGAACAAATTTTAAAGTACCACTTCATTAAATATGAGCAAGAGCAGCTTTATATTTACATGTTGGCTTCCTATAGGCCCTTCTGTGGCTATTAATACCTATATGAGTAGTAGTAAAAATTCAGAAATTGTAGCATATACATTGCTGCTATGATAAATATTCTGTTCTCACGTACCACAGTTCCAGGAACTACTGCTTCATATTCAGCATCATCATGCTCTTCCTTCAGTGCTTCCATAATATCCCAATTGGATTTTGAAATCATCTGAGATAATTTCTGGCCAATCACCTCCTGAGTACTGTAACCAAGAAGCTTGCAGGCTTTGTCATTTGCAACTAGAATCTAAAACAGAGGAACAAGAAAAGCAAACTCAGCTTTTCTTCTTCTGTTAAAAGTAGAGTTTGATGCTATTTCAATGGGGAATGAGCTCTTAAATTTACATTGATAATCCAAGTTACTGTACTTTGTACAGAAGCATTCTTATACATGCTTACTCAAAAGGCAGAGGGGAGCAACTGTAACTTTCTCCAGATCATGCCCAAAATATATGACCAGGACAAATGTCTGCTAATCACTGTTTCACAATTTACCCTCTAAAAGAGATACTGTTTTCTTTCCAGTTTTATCTGCGTACTGCTCAAATAAATGTATTGTATAAATATCCCATTAACAGTGCACCATAGCCTTGTTTGCTAACATGCCTTCAGTAAGTGATTCAAGCTAAAATACCAACAAGTCAGACAACTAGCAAACTACAATATTATGGGTTCTCGGATATAGGCAGCAATCTCCAGTTAAAAGAACAATTACTTAATTGGCCCTTAACAATAAAAGTGGCATACCAAAAACAGTTATTACCAAACCACATCCAGCCCCATTTTGGTCTACAGTTTTAGAGACATAGCCAGCTGCAGCTGCTCTTAGTGAAAGGGGCTGTTTGCAACTCCAACCATACACAACAATGTAGCAGCAAAGCGAAAAATTATCCATATAGATCCCATTACATTTTCAAGATAAGACATGGAGTAGACACTCTTTTCCAATATTAAAAAAGAGCAAAAGCAGCCCGACACTATTCTTTAGCTATCAGCCAGCTTCCTTTCACCCCAACTTGGCTACTCATTTAACAAACTAGTTAGCAAATTCAAAATTGATTCAGTAATCTGCCTTGCCTCTGTCCCATGCTTCAGCTGAGCTGTCCGATTTTTTTTTTTAGTTAATTTGTACAGCACAACAAGGATGTTCATTCATTTGGATGCTAATCTGGTGCAGTATCATTAATATTTTTAAAGTTTCAAAAAGCTATGATCAGCTTTTTAAAAGAAGAAAAACTGTTCCAGAAAGAAATTTGTGACATTACAGGGATCAAACAACCTGCCTTCTGAATGGCTGACATCTGATTTAACAGGAAGAAAGATATTAAACCCTCACCATAAAGTCAGTGCTCAAGAATAAACTATAAACCTGTACAAACTGTAGGCAGTGCAATTCCCCAGTTCAAGTTACGTACATCGCTACATGCATCCGCATACTACCATTCCTCTAACCACTTAGTTGTGCAGCGGCAGCTTAGTCACCAAACTTTATTACACTGGGCCAAGACTCCTCACTACACCGGTACAAAGTGAAGATAAGCACTCTTGTACAAGTCAATGAAGAAAATACTGAACTAGGTGGACCAGTGCTTTGACTCTGTGTAAGGCAGCTTCTGTGCTCACATATTTGGGGTCTCGTCATGAATCAGACTGATATCAAAGGTTGCAAGCATTGTTAATGATTTTTATACGGTTATTTTACCATAGTTTTCTACATACCACTAAAGAGAATATTTGTATACTAACAAATGTACATGTGAGTCTTTAGGAAGTGGGGGGGTAGTTTTCTGCATCTGAAAAGTATGATTATCTTATATTAGTGCTGCACTATTAAATTACAAATATCTTTAGTTTGTTTGATTTTTCCCCCCCTCACACACTCTGCCTGACCCAATCCAAAACCACTCGTTATGATGCAAATGAATTACTGCAATATATGTATAGTACAACTACAACAGGCTTTCCTACCCAGGGGTCCTCTACATACACATTCACAGTGTGCAATTGTGTGTAAGGTAACACTTTACAAAAGCTAATTATTACCTCAGTTGTTCTGACATCCACAGTGAAAACAGCTTTGTTTGGGTTGCGCACAGCAGTTGCCAGAGCCTGGATGGATTCTTCCAAAGTCAGAGCATTTAAGAGAGAACATGAAGAGGTACTGCATATCGAGCAAGAAAGGGAATTGTTTTCCAAATGAGACCAAGTGTTGTGCAACTTACTAGCACAGATGTTCTGGGCAGCTAACGAAGATAGGCAAAAGGAACTCCATCCATTTTCTGAGAAGAAAGGGGGGGGGAATTCCACAAGTATCTGTCATTAAAATATATTATTAAAAGATTTCAAGACAACCACGTATCAACTGTTAAAAAGAAACATAGTTACAGGCAATAATTTGTTTTTTAAAAGTTACAGGGAAGAACTAAGCATGAGAAAAGATTAGAAAGGCAATTGTGTTTTAATGAATTAACCTAAAGAGACAAATGACTCATTCTCTGAATACTGTCTCAGAAAGCACAGGGCACCTGTACCGGATATCAACCATTATATGACAAGATCCCATCAGTGGGAAGGAAAGGATCAATAATGGCAAAATGCCAAGCATCTAGTCAGCAAGGCTCAGCATATTACAAAAAATCATGGCATGCCTACAAAAACATTCACAATTCAAAGACAATTATGATCTGTTTCTGTCCAATTTTCCAATAAACTCCTCTTTCGTTTCTATCCCATTCCCTTAGTGTTCCTTTCTCAAAGCTCTTTTTGAGAAACACAAGCATGTCCGCATGATTAAAGAGTTGAAAATTACCCCTCTGTCTTTGACTAACAAGTACATTTCATACATCTCCACCTGCCAAGTAATCACCTGACAAAGATGTTTTCTTCTTGCAGAGCCTGGAAAGCCCACTCTTCCTTTTCTTGTTTATCCAGGGAAATGACTTGCTTAGTTCTTCACAGACACCAGGATGGGACAAGGCTATTGTAGAACCCACAAGGGCCTCTTTGGATGGTGACATGGTCATGCACGGACTAGAGCACTTCCGCCTAAAAAATCCAGCCTCTGTGAGGGAAACAGAAGTTGCACATTAATATCTCAGGCTGTACATAGCATTCAGTTTGACTGAACAATATTCTGATATGTTGGTAAAGAGGCAGCAGGGCAAAAACAGGTATTGTGGGGCATGGGGAAGTTGGACAGCAAAGAGATGGCCAGTGAACATAAGACAACTCAGCAGGAGAAGGATGACCTGAAGCACTGAAACAGGGGATAGAACTAGACAGAAGCCAGCAGAAACAGATGCCATTAAAATGCTTAACAGCAATTACAGTTGGAAAACAAAACCTGCATTTAGGCAAACAGCAGCCAGGATAAAAGCTACTGGGTTTGCCACCCAAATTGGCAATTTATTTCCCTAGTGGAGAGCCTACCAAGAATGAGCTGGTGGGCAATGGTCGAGGCTGCTATTAGCAGTGGAGAAAAGTGGTTGAAATCACAGCTATATTCTGACAGCAAATAACCCCCATCACATGATGGGAAAGGGGCACCCAAACCAACCCACATTGTTTGGGAATGTAGTCATTGACTGATAACAATCGGGTGTTTCCAGAGTCTACTATATGGAAGCAGGGGAGAACTAAGTTTACCCAAACAAGAAGGAAGCGCCCTCTGCGCATGTTCAGAGGTACCCTTTATATTTAAGCCTATATGTACCGGAGCTGGTCCCTGGGGCTGAAGACGTGCTCCGGGGCTGAACCGAAGCACCTTCCTTCCCGCTCATCCCAACTTCTCTTCACTCCTGCCCGACTTCAGACGCAACCGCCTTCCTGCCCGCCCGCGGGTTTCCAGGGGTCGACCTGAGTAGGCCGAGAGCAGAGTCTAGAGCCAATGAGACGCTGCAGAAGTAGCGACGGACAGCTGGGCAATCCAACCAATTTCGAGGCGGGGGGCGGAGCCAGCCCCCGCGCTCGGAGACAAAGAAGTAGAAAATCCCGCGCTAAACGGTTGCTAGGGACGCGCCAGAAACGTTTTATAGAGCCATGGGGACGGGAGAGAAAGAAGCCCAACTCCGTCGCTTCCCAGTCGTCAGGCGGGGAGGGAAAGGGAAACATGACGACTTTCTCTTGCCCAGCGAAGAACTTTCTCAGCATGAATTTCTTCCACTGCCTTATACACGTTTCAATATATCTGCATGTTTATAGTCCTCACGCACCTTGTGGTCCTTTAAACACAGCATATTCCAAATTCTGAGTCTCTGCATTCCCTCGTCGTTAAACAGGCACTGGATGTGTTTTCGGGTCAAGCCAATGAGCCCCTTTCTTCCGTGCTATACGCAGCTTTGACTACCCGTCGCCTGTTCCCGCCCCGCCGCCCGTTTTTATTGCCGTTTCATCTTCCGCCCGAAAGTTATTTCCCCGCCTTTTGGTCTTCCTTTCTGTATCCTTGAGGCCAAAAGCCAGCCACCCGCCACCACGCTCACTTATCCTGCGTTCTCCTTCTTGCCCCCGCCTTAGTATTTACCTCCTGCTCAACTCCTCAACTCCAAAGCTAACAAGCAAATTCTGGGCTTGAAAAAGCTTCAGGAGGCACCTGTTTGGTTCCGCTTTACTCAGACCGATTAAACTGGGGCTGCGTATACACCTGAAGCAATTTTAAAACACGTTTCCCTCGCCTCCCCACCAAGAACCCCGGGGACTGTGATTTGCCCCTCATGCTACAATTCCCAACAGCCTTAGCAAACTACGGTTCGCAGGATTCTGCTGTGCTCTGAACATTTCCCTAGGAAATTCATTTCTGTTTTGGGGACCATTCTGTGGGGGGGGGGGAATAGGCCTATAGAGATGCAGAAGCAAGGAGTTTCCCCTGGGGCATCTAAGTTCTCAAATCCTGGCAGCAGGCCAACCACAGTAGTCAAACTGCTGGCAAGCCAGCTGGTCTTCCAACATACCCACTGCTGCTGATTATCAGAGCTGGCAAAGCCCTGTGCAGTTTGATTTCAAACTGTGCAGGCAAAGGAAAGCAGAGGGCAGAAGACTATGACACCAGATGATTGACAGGTGGGCGACCTTGCCTACCTTTCAGGTGGCCCATGGGGGTGAAGAAGAAGAAGAAGAAGAAGAAGAAGAAGAAGAAGAAGAAGAAGAAGAAGAGGAGGAGTTTGGATTTGATATCCCACCTTTCACTCCCTTTAAGGAGTCTCAAAGCGGCTAACATTCTCCTTTCCCTTCCTCCCCCACAACAAACACTCTGTGAGGTGAGTGGGGCTGAGAGACTTCAAGGAAGTGTGACTGGCCCAAGGTCACCCAGCAGCTGCATGTGGAGGAGCGGAGACGCGAACTCGGTTCCCCAGATTACGAGACTACCGTTCTTAACCACTACACCACACTCGCTCTCAGAAGGAGGTAAAGATCCAGCCCACTGAACAATCCAGTTTCCCACCCCAGTGTTGAGTCCAGACAGTAAGATGGGGTGGGTGTGTTAATTGGCTCTATGGTGCATATCAGGGCACCATTTTATCATCAATGCTTTTAAACATCTATATGAAGCTGCTGGGAACAATCATTAGGAGCTTTGGGCAGGATGTCATCATTATGCTGGTGCTGACTACACTCAGCTCTTCTCCATTACATCTTAATCAGATGAGGTTGTGCGAGTCCTGGACCAGTGCCTGGATGCAGTGATGGGCTGGATGAAGGCCAATATACTGAGTCCCAAGAATAGCTTCCTAAAAGAAGCAGTGGTGAGATTTCTTTTATTATTATTATTATTAAAAAAAACAAACCTCCCTGAATCCCATGGTATTTTCAACCAGTCTCCAATCTTCCATTCTTTGGCAAGGTGTCAGGGCTTCCTGGATGAAATGGATTATCTGGATCAATTTCAATCTGGCTTTAAGTCTGGCTATAGAACAGAGACTGCTTTGGTCACCTTGGTGGGTGATCTATGCCAGGAACTGGACAGTGGGAATATGTGCCTGTTGGTGAGCTACAGCTCTCCCAGCTCGTAAATCACCACGGCCGGATTCCACTCCACCACACTGCCCAGCCACGGAGACTCTCCAGGTCCTCCTCGTCCACCGGCATTCTGGCACAGCTACTCCTTCGCTCATTCACAGCAAACACTCTGGCACCGTACAGCCAGACCTCCTCAACACTCTGCTCAACCTCGCAGCAAAAAAACATTCTGGGCGCATGACCTGTCATGGAATTCTACTCATAGTGATCCAGAGCAGAACTCCAGTGTATAGTGAGCAGAGCAAAAACTTAAACACATTGCAGGATTCCCAAAAAATAGACCAGAGACAATTAATATTTCATCCAACAGAGCTTTACTGCTACTGAAGACAAATGAGCATAATGGTCACAAATCCAATACATTTAGGATTGCCACTATCCATAAAAAATCCAGTTGCAGTAGACTTAACTTAAACTTAAAATAACTTATAATAAGACTAAAGCTTAACAATATACTGAACACCACACCAGAAGAGAGATAGAAAGATAAAGTGAAACCCTCGCCTATTTCTGGCTTATTATAGTCAGCATGACCTTGACTGAAAGAGATAACAGACCAAGTTTAAGCCAGCTGTACTCAGCTTCTCTGAAGGAATAACGCAAACATCATGAATCTTCTGCTTGTTTCTTTCACACAGAAAAGCTTCCAGAACCCTCTTGAATTAATCAGAACAGGAAATATCTCTACACATCAGATCAATACTTTTTGTACTAAAAAATGCAGACTGACACTGTTGGGCCTCTCAGCAGATCTTGGGGTGGGATTTGGGGGCACTATTTTACAATGGCTCCACTCCTTGGAGGGGCAAATTCAGGTGGTGATATTGAATCCCAATTTGGGATATAAATACACTAGATAATAATAATCTGTTTTGCTGTGTTTTTAGATTTTGATTGATTTTTTTTTTAATGTAAGATGCCTTGGGTCACTCTGCGAGAAAAGTATCTAACAGATATAAGAAATATTTAAACAACTCTGGCTCATTACAAAAGAAAGCTCCACATAACAAGCCATTAATTAATGGAATTCACTGCCACAAATGCTATGAACTTGGATGGCTTATAAAAGAGATGAGACAAACTAACAGAGAATTAGTCTCTCAACATGGTCATTTGGGCATTATATCTAACAGAATCTCCATATACAGAGCCAGTGTACCACTGAATACCAGTTGCTGGAACGGGGCCAACAGCAAGGGTTACTGGATTGTTTGGTTACTGTTGTAAACCACCTTCACAGATAGTGGCTGGGAAACCCAGCCAGATGGGCGGGGTATAAATAATGTATTATTATTATTATTATTATTAATAATAATAAATATTAAAACAAATGAATTGTAAAAAATACAGAACAGTAACACTAATATACGTCTTGCTGTGGGTTTCCTGAAAGCAGCATGTTGGTCTCTTTCAGGGCCTTCCCAATACCTTTTGAGGCCTGTGGCAAGACATGCCACCTACACTTCCCTGCCCCCACCCCAATAGGGTGGACGGAGCATCCCAATATGGGTTGCCTCAGGTCACCTCATTGGTGCTCCAGCCATGCTGGAGCAGCAAGCTAGCTTAGTTGCTGCAGGGCGGACCACATGGCACACCTTTCTGGCCACTTTCCACCCTTCCGAATTTGCTGTGTGAGGCAGCTGCTACACTCTGCCTCATGGTAGAGCCGACCCTGGTCTACACATATTCCTTTGATCCAGCAGGGGTCTACTTGTGTATGCATATCCATAGTTACAGTATATGCATTTGATATATTTGGCAAACTTCTGGCGGGGAGAGTAAACAGCACAACATTGCAATGAAAGCTGAAGAAAAACAGATGAGCCCATAGACCGCACACTAAGATCAGCCACCAAAACCCAGTTATCCAACACAGGAAGTGCAAGCACCTCCTCCCAAGATCTCCGGGGATGGGCGAACGGCAGGGAAAATGTAGTTTAGCCCTTTCCCTTCAGCCACCCTTATTTCCCCCATTCCCCACACCCCCAAAATTCTTATTTTTTTTTGTTATCCGAATTGCTGGCATGGAGACAGCCAGCCTTCACATCCCAATCCAGGGGCGACCATGACAGCGCGTCCCTACAGCTGACCGACAAGCACTGCGGGGGACGTCCGCTGCCCATCCAACCCCCCTGAGATTGTTCCACCCGTATTTCCTTGGCTTGCCGCCGAGTCTCCTAAAGGAGAACTACATTTCCCAGAAGGCCGCGGGTCCAGGCGCAGGCGCAAGAACCCCCCTGGGAGCCGCTGCGGCGAAGCCGGCCCTGTGATTGGATGCAGGCGGTTCCGATCGAGCTGCCCATTGGCTGTCCCGAGCGCTGTGCCCGATGCCGGAAGGGGGAGGGGGTGGAAAGCGTTATGGCGACGACGGTAGCTGAGACGGAGAGCGGGGAGGGCGCGCAAGAGATGATGGAGGGTGAGAGGCCGGGCCGTAGCGCGCGGGGTCCGAATCTGGGTTGGGGCGGGCGAGGTTGGCTTCGGCCGTTGCGGGGAGGCTGCGGTTCAGGAGCCGTTGGGCGTCGGCGTTTCGCGGGAGGTGGGCGCTGTGGAGGAGGCTCACCGTGTGTTGGCGGGGAACCTACTTATGGGTGCAGGGGGGGCATTGGGAGGAAGCATGGTGGAATAATGGTATTGGGCAGGGGAAACGGGGGGTGTATGCAAAGCAGAGGCGGGGGGGGGACTGTAAGAACCTCCCCGAATCTATATCCATATCCAGTGCATGTTCTGCATGCAGCTTGTTGGGTCTCTCTCCCCCACCCCCAATTCCCCCCCCCCCAAAAAAACACTTGGGTGTCTGACTTCTGTTACGCTGTTTGCGTGACCTACAAAATATATCCCTCCTGACACTGCTAATATAATTTTAAATGGGTGACATCTTTTCGAAGAAGAGGTATCTGATAACCCTCCCGCCAGATTAAGCGCTACCACTAAGTGGTCACTGGAATCCTTGGTGTCCGCAGTTTAAACTGACACACAGACGGATCTTTGATATTCTTTAGGACCCCATTAGTTGCTTCACATGCTGCCTCTTGCCTCCCCTTCAGTGCTTTACTTTACCTTGGAAAATAGTGCATTGAGGTGTTCTGTATGGTAATGTAGGAATTGAAATTTTAATATGTATGACTCTCTTGTACTGTGAACAATAATGTGTTACTGCTTTTTGTGGGGACAGGAAAATTATTTAGGAGAACTCTGTTCTTGGACCTTTGAGGAGGAATTGCTGGTTTTGTTAGTATTTAAGAACGATGGGTTATGAATTATGAAAAAATATTACTCTGGGGCTTTTAATCCCAAAGGCCAGTAACCATATTAAGGCATTAGACCAGGAAAACAAAACACAATGGGTGCTCCATCAGTAGTGCAAAAGAGCACTGCTTTGGCCATCTCTATGTGTGTTGTGTTGAAGAACAGTAGGAATAGTCATCCTAGCGTCTTAGTACTTTCCCCAGTCATTACTAATTCTATTCTGCAGAGAGCAAAAAATATTAAGAGCTGAAATTTATTCACATGCACTGTTTCAGTAATCCTTACAGCAACTCTATATGTTAGGTGAATATTATGCCTGTATTACAGGTGCAAAATTAAGACTGACAGAGTGATGTGCCAAAAAATAGGGAAAAGAGTAAGTTTATGATGCAAGCTAATCTGAAATTTGAATCAAAAACATCCTAGGGCAGGCTCTACTCTAGGGGTGGCAAAGTTCACGCTTGTTCGATCTGTTGTTTTTTACTAGAACCCCAAAATCTGCTGACAAGAAGCAAGTGCAAATGATGTACAGTTATAATTAAAGGGTGTCTCTGAACACATTCTGAACCTAAGGATTTGTTTTCAGTACTGTACCAGAACTGAACTGAGCTCACAGTTATTTAACACAAAAGTTCACTTCTGGTTAGCTTTCTTCATTTTAGCAGCCCAATATTTTATTTTATTTGGGGCAGGGTTTTTTGTTGTTGTTTCTCTTATTTAACAATTGGAACTTAGAAACTCTATCTGAATTACTGCTAATCATCCTGAGATCTACTAGTAGATACAGATATGCCTTTTGCCCATACCTGCTGTACCAGTTCCCTCCTGTAATCAAATCTATGATATAGATTAAGCACAGAAATTTTAAAAATGAGTCATCTTGGTCCCTAAGCAGGTAATTTTAAAGTAAGCTCCATGTAGGCTTGATATACTTAGGTTACTTTGTCAGATTCTGTACAGCTACTTTTTTCTTTAACATCTGTTTAGACTTTGTGATGTTGGATACATATGGCAAACTAGATGTGTATGCAGTGATCACACATGGCGATCTGTGTGTGGTTGGTCCTCTTTTTCTCACATACATAGTATGTGCAGGAAATTCATAACATCTGAAGCAGTCCTGAAGTCTGTGGTGGTGTCTTGGAAAGATTTCTATGCCATGTGTTACATGAAGTAATTATAATCTATACCTGCAGACTAGGTGGAGAAAAATGTACAAAAATCTTGGCAGGGTGCTCTTTCCTTCTCACTGAGTTGCCATAGAACAGTCCTTGGGCATCTGGTAATAAGGTTTCTTCAAGGAAGCTTTGAGAAGAGGAATCCTTGTTTGGGCTAATGTAGTAATTTATAAAAACAAAGATCATGTAAGCTAAACACACATGATAGTTCTATGCTCCCCACTTGGATCCATAGAGAACAATTACAAGTCATGTCTTACTTTTAGCTGGAAACTGCGTGAATATGGCAGTTAGCTAGTAGCTTGTGATAGCATTGAGCATTCCAACTAGCGATGTTGTTCTTTGAATCCTATTTTAAGGCTATAGACATCTCTGCATAATACCTGTGGGTGAGTCCTGTTACACTCAAGTCTTGTGGCAACTTAAAGCCTAACCAATTTTATTGTGACATAAATTGCTTTTTGGACAAGACTACTTTAATCACTGAAAGCTTATATGCCATAATGAAATATTAGTCTATTGCAGCAAAATCAACAAAGAATCATGGCTATTTCTCTGGAAAGAGATGAACTTAGTTGGGCATACTTGTGAGTAACCATGCATAGGAGCAGGCTGCCCTTCTCTTATGTTGCAAATATAGAAATTCCAATAGCAGGAGTGGAGAGGTTACCTGTGCCTCTCCAGATGTTGTTGGACTACAACTCCCATCATCCCTAACCATTGGTCATGCTGGCTGGGTCTGATGGGAGTTGGAGTCTATCATCTGCAAGATGGTCACAGGTTCCCCACACCTGCTTTAATACTATTAGTAGCTTATATGTGTGTCATTGTTTGCTTCCTTCCAGAAATAAAACTTAATTACAGAGTGTTTCTTTTACACAGTTGACAGGAGGATTGAGTCTGAAGAGTCGGGAGATGATGAAGGGAAGAAGCAAACGGTTTGCATAGTAACAGACCTCAGTCAGCAGAGTTTGAGGGATGAACAGAATGGCGAGAATTCAACAGGTAAACTGTTATTCAAGAAAGAGAGATCATATGCTGGTATACACTTGAAGACATATCATAACCCATCACTTTAAAGCTTTAGGAGATGAGTTAAAGCAGGAGTAGCTGAACAAGCATTCCCATCATCCCTGACTACTGGCCATGTTGACTGGGACATATAGGAGCTTGAGTCCACCGACATACAGAGGGCCATAGGTTAACCACCTATGTTTTGGACCGCATTGTTACTCATTTTCTGATAGTGTGCTGCTGCTGTTCTTTGATACACTAAAAACTTAATGCACTTTGATATAAATTAAGATCTTCTGGGCTGTTGTAGAATATAGCTGTTCAGTCCCTATGAGCAAGATTTTTTATTTTTGTTTCTGTCTTTTTCACCCCATATAGCATCCACATTGGCCTCTTTGTAATGAGAAGTGGTTGGTTGGTTAGTTCCTTGCCTAGCAGAAGGGTGTACATGGTTCAAAAGAGCTGAACACAAGAAGATTCACAATTGTTGAAAGTGAAGTTTGAGCTTATGACCTCTAATGGGTCTGCTCAGTAATTTTCCCCCTCAAAGTCTTACAGGAATACATGTTTGAGCATGCCATCTTTTAGAAGCAAACAGTGGTGTTTGGGCATGCCTGTGTCCAATGAACAGCAATTAAGTCTCCTCTAATGTTTTTAATGTGATTTAAAATTAAATTAAATTGAAACGCAAAACAAAAGATGTTTATGGTTGATACTTTAAGCTCAGTACCTTTTCTTGTATTTAGGCTACTGTAACGTTTTCATTGTGAAATCTAATATTGGCCATCAATCAGTTTTGTTGAAATTCTTACTTTGCAGAAAAATTGTTTGTATTTGGCTTGATTTGAGAGCTCCTACTTTAATGATGGGTTAGAGTTCAAACTATTGGAGAAACTGTCTTGGCTGTTTCACTCATCCAAGCTGTTCTTGTTCTAATCCAACCTCTTCCTTCTGATTCAGTGCAGCACCCATAATATGTTTTAGAACTTTCTGCTGGCATTCTGTTTTGACTTGGAAATCCAAAAATAAGCTAATCAGGTATAATAATATGCTCCTTTTTCAGCGAAGTTTAATTTGGGGCTTTTGCAGGCAAAGTCAGACTGGAACATTTATTAAAAGTCCTCTGTCATTCAAGGCAGAGATGGACAGCTTCCCTGCTTGCTTCAACTTGCTACATTTGGATAACCTGCAGAGTCATATAAGGACAAACGAAACTAGAACATGCTGGAAATTAAACCCACTGTGGTCTGTCTGAATCCAGAGCATAAGCATGGGTAAAAATACCTATTTGTTGCATACACTTTTTCTTAATCTGCTACTGAATGGAAAACAGAATGTTTCTTAATCATCCCATTTATAAAATGTCATACACCTTCTTGCCAATCCTAATAGCATTTTTCTTAGTTATAGCACACACACATATCCACAAAGAAAATGTGGATCTTTTTGTATGTATGCACACCTTTCAGTATAGAGGCATATTCCTGCAGTGGCCTCAAGTCATACCAAATTATAGTTACCCTCCTTGAAGGGGTTATAAAGCTGGATTGTGTTAGGTAACACTACATAAGGAGCCCATGTATGCTAAAGAGATATCCAACATTTGGGGTGGAATTGAACATCACACTATTACAAATGTTCTGTCTGCATAAGAATATCAGCTTACCAGGTGGAACGATCCCCGTTCACTGTTCTGGGGTTTCCCAGCACCCTCAAGAGCCAATTTTGGGATGGGGGGAGCCCCAATGTGTGATCCCTTAGTTCAGTGATGGCCAAACTTGGCCCTCTAGCTGTTTTGGGGCTACAGTTCCCATCATCCCTGACCACTGGTCCTGTTAGCTAGGGCTGATGGGAGTTGTAGTCCCAAAACAGCTGGAGGGCCAACTTTGGCATTCACAGCCTTAGTTGAATCCTGCCTATTGTTTCCAACCTATTGCATAAGAAACATCTGTTGTTCCTGGAATCTATTTCAGATGGCATATGTTATGTGGAGTTGAGAAACAGGAGAGCGAGAGTTTTGTATTTAGAATATCATGCTAATAATATGGCAGATGCACCAATTAATATCTGAGGTGGAATGATTATGTTTAGCTGGTGATAATGTGAGGTTTAGCTGCTGATAACATTGCAGTGTTTAGTTGGTGAGCTATCACGATGTTGAAAACCAGATTTCACCTAGCTCTTACACAAATTGTGATTCGCGATATATTGCCACCTCAAATATTATGAAACAATTATCACGATGTGAACATACCAGTTTTGGACAATATTTCACCCAGTCCTATCATGCATTTTGAAAATTCTGTGAACAATCTGGGCATAATGGCAGCATTTGTCTGGCTGTGAGTCTGGCAGGAACTTCCTGAACAAACTGCTTTGCCACAATGGGTGCAACTGGGAGTAACTGAGATGATTGGAACAAGCTCTAGTATTGTGTTCCTAATGCTGAGATAGCCTACTGTTACACAAATGACTAGTTTTGTATTAATTGCCAAGACCACTGTTGGGTTTTTTCTAATCCTGGCCTGGGGCGGGTTCATAATCTGGCATGCAAGTTTGGCACGGCAGCCTGCTTCTTTCAGCCCAGTTTGTTTTGGGCTGAGGACTTGCAGCCTGTATTTCATCTCCTGCACATGTGCAGTTTTGGCATTCTGACAATTTTGAGCTCCTTTATTGTACTTTGCCTACGTCCCTGTGGTGCGCTCAGAGGGAATTTGCTTTCAGCCTCAACCACATGGTGGCAAAAATGTCAGCTGACTTCCCAACAGATTGTGACAACCGCTTTGATCATGAATATTTGCTAAATTAATAATAGGCGAGGTGGGCAGGTGGTTGCTTTGTATGTGTTTCAGTATTAACTGAATGATGACATTTTCACAGCAAAGTGTCTCTTCTGCTGGCTTGTAGTGTTGGAGCTGCACACTGCTCATCCCTAAAATGCAAGAATTCTTGCTTTACTGGATTTCAGAACATTGGTGGCTTAGGCAACTATTATTATATCGGATTGCTATCCGTATTTGTCCATGAATGAAATATACTGAGATGAATTCAGTGCTATTATGATCATTCTGTCAGCACAAGCATTTCTACTTGACGGTGTGAACATGCCCCTCTCTTTCCCCTACACACTGCTTTTGGGGTTCTCCCAACCTTACACACACACACACACACACACACACACACACACACACACCAGAGTAGTTTTTTTGGAGGGGGTAGGTAAGCAGGATTTGTCATGCTGGCTCCCGCTAGCACAACTATTTAGTTATATCCAGTTCATATCAGCCATCCAGTGCTTATCAGGTGGTGGGAGTGTGTGTGGAATTCGGGGGCATAAAAGTCGACTGTAGCAGAGTAAATAGGCAAGAGCATCCAGTTGTTTTCCCCGCACCTTTCTTTCCATTGGCCCTTCTTGCTTCCTGTAGCTGATGATTTGAGAGCGGAAGCTTGCAGAAAAGGATTTGGAGGAGAGAGGGTGGCTTTGCACATAAGAGAGCAGGTGTGGGGCACCTTTGGCCGAACTACAACTCCCTTCAGCCCCAATGGGGCCAATGGGATGGTGGAAGTTGCAGTTCAGCAAAATCTGGGGAGCTAAAGATTCCCCTCGCCTGAGTTAGAGCAAGGGGTAACTGGCAGAGTTGTTTATGAGATCAGGAGACCAGCTCAAGAGGGGAGGGGAGCGAACGGTTCGGTGGGTGTCACAAATCCTGTGTGCTGGAATAAATGGCTTCTGTAGCCTTCCTGAGTCATTATTTGTTCACAAGTTTGTCATTGTCTGAGGGGGAGATTGCCATGAGCCGGTTAGTCCTGTCCCTTCCATTGCATTCCTGCTTGCTTCTCCTGCCACATGTTGGGAAAGGAACATCTATAGTAGGAAGCTCCTTTTACTTGTGCAGGTTCTGTGCACAACTAAGAACCTTGACATTTCAAGGTTGTAAATTGCTTGGGGAGCCTGCACAAGTACAGTTAGCTTCCCACTGTCAATGTTTGCCCTTCCATGCTTGGAAGGTGGTGAAACTGGGGGTGTGACAGAGGAGATTGGAGCCCCTGCACTCTTCTCCCAAAGCAAAAACAGGCCGCAAAACCAATAAATGCATTGCTGACAAACTTTGTTTTGAAATAAAGAGAAAGAAACTTCAGTTGCTTGGCTGCTACATTTTGGAAACGTCCTTCATTGGGAACACGTTTTATATAACAATTTCCATCAAGTACTTGAATCACAATACTGGCTTCTGTTTACTATAGTGGCTGGTGAACTTGATGGAAATTGCTATACACCTGGAGTTCCTTTTTTCCTGCTTGTTCCTGCTCATTGTGTTGAGGCTTGAATGCCTGAAGAGGGCTTATGTTGCTGAACATTACGTGAAGGAGAAAATCCACCCACCTGCCAAATGGAAAGCTTGCATGAATTATTCAGCACAAATCTCTGAAGTCCACCTCCACTCATGCATACAGAGTGAGAATTGCATTTAGGAATGAGGTTGGGTTTTGAAGGGGGTGGGAATCAAAGCAGCAAAACAGTTTCTTCAAACAGCTGGTAATACCAGGTTCCCAGTGTACTCTAATGAAAAAAGTGAGACCTAATAATATAGCTTGCAAATGTATCTGGCTGACTTTAGTCATGAAGAATGTGGCTGTAGTTCTTCAGGTGACTAGACCAAGAAATTGGTGTTCTGCCACCAGATAATCCTTGTGATTTTTGTTTCTTCCATTCCAAAAACTGTGCCATGTTACCCAAAGGGAGCAGGCTGCAAAGATGGCCGATGACTAATCTAACATTTCTGGTAACAGTTATATAGTTTGTACAGTTAGCCACTTTGCCGGCTATGACTTTCCTCCTTTAGCCACTGAAGCACAACTTCTGTTAGTGCAATGTTGTAAATGTACTTTTTTTTTTAAAGGGTTCATCAGTATTGCTTCCTTCAGTGTATATCACACTTCTTATTGGCAACGTGACCACCGGGTTAGGAGGCCTAATCCACTCTGAATACGTTAGGTGTTCCCTCTCTCTTTTGAAGGCATTCTTTCTTCTATGAGAGAGCTGACATTGCAAGCTTGAGTTCAGTTGATGAGCAGCATGGGGTTTAAGCAGAGTGCATTTGTTCTATTGCAGCTGAAGCCGAGACGCCGGTGGATATGGAGACGATTAGCCTGGATCCGGAAGCAGAGGTAATATAGATTTAATTTCCATTGTAGCAATACATGGGAAGGGCCCACCGAGGAAGAATTCTGAAGCCTGTGTGATCAAGAATTTCTTTTCAAGAGTTAACAGATTTCCCCCCTTTAAAATGTATATTATGTTTCTGTGCTGAGATCTAGCGCAATGGTGGACAGGTATTTGGTATGAGAAGAGCTGGATCACAACAGCAGAGAAATTGGGGAAGAGAGCTTCAAAGGCAACAAGATACTTTGCTGATGGAAAGTTGATACAAAAAGGGGTAGAGGCATCTGCCATTCTCCTTTTTGTCTTTGAAGATCTGCACTGTCAAGCTGTTTTCAGATTCGTTGGTATGGTGGAAAACTTTTGATTAGACAGCATGTCAAAGGGGCTCCACTTTCCCTATAGAAGACTAAAAAAAGGAATTAGCTGCCTGCTCTGTGTGTCTCATTCCCCAAAATGCAAAAGCAAGTGGCACACATGGTGTATTTATAAGCATATAGTTGAAAAGCATGTAACTAACACTTTCCCCACAGGATTTTCATTTCATTCAATCCTGAATGCCTTGGTTGTGATACGTTTCAGTTCTCGAACACCGGAAACCTGTTTCAGAAGCCGAATGGGCTTCCGGAATGGATTTTGTTTGAGAACTGAGGAACCACTGTACTATGGTAGTAATGTAACCAGAAGGAAGAATCGGGTGGCTTTGTGTGTTGACAGACATACATTTGTTTACATATTTACATAAATGTACATGTGCTTTTTAAAAAGGGGAGGGGGCAGCCAACTTGCTTGGCTGATGCATGGGGAGGGATTTAGCCTGACATCTGAACTAGCATTGATATCACCGTGTACATTTGACTTTTCATGGCAAAGTTGAGGAGCTGGGCAATGTCCCACAGAAGAAAAATAGGGCCAAATCCTTGTGTTTCTGATTGCTGAAAAAGATGTAATATATTCAGCACAGAGCCCCTTCTTTTAGGAAAGAGATGTGAGTCCTGCACAGCAATTGTGCTGATTTGTTTCTCTCTAAGCAGAAGGCCCTTGGGCTTTGAGGGTTTCCATCTAGTTAACAAAGGCCAGCTTTTCTGCACACTGATGGTATCACCCACCCTTGCAACCCGCATGCTATAGGCCTACAATCTACCTTCATGCTACTTTAGAAGTAATGCTGAAATAAACCTTTGTGTGAATACTAAGACGGCTTGTGGCTTTTTATTGCCTTTCAGGATGTTGATCTGAATCACTTCCGAATTGGCAAGATTGAAGGGTTTGAGGTGCTCAAGAAAGTGAAGGTGAGACTCTTAAGGAGCACTCTCTAGTTGAGCTGATACGGCTCTGCCATGGTTGTGTAACTGAGAGTATGCGTGGCAGCCAAAGTACTTTGCTATATTTCTCTAGCTAGAGGGATGCAGCATAATGGAATAAAGGCTGCATTTGAGAAGAGTGACGCAGAGGGCACCCAGAAGTACACTAGTAGCATTCCACTGTGGGTCAAATTACATATGAAGAAGAAGAAGAGGAGTTTGGATTTGATATCCCCTTTATCACTGCCCTAAGGAGTCTCAAAGCGGCTAACATTCTCCTTTCCCTTCCTCCCCCACAACAAACACTCTGTGAGGTGAGTGGGGCTGAGAGACTTCAAAGAAGTCTCTAGTCCAAGGTCACTCAGCAGCTGCATGTGGAGGAGGACCATGACTGGATCTCCCAAACTCTTTAAAAAGCAAATTTGAAATCAGCCGCTGAGTGAATTAACAGTGAGCGAATGAGCAGTGCTTGGGTGCAAGAATGTTCATTCCTTCACCATACCCTAAGCATTTCCTCCAATTCAAATTCTCATGCGCACACAGAGCTACTAATAGTTTCACCATGAGAAAAGGTAGACACAATACAGATACTAATATCCACTTCAAGGGCAATTTTAAGCTGGAAAGTGGCATGAGTGCAAGCCTCATTGACCTGAGCACAGTTGTTTTTAGGCTTTATAAAGGACATTGGAAGATCCAGTAATTTGTACCACTTAGTTTGATTCACTATCTCCTTAGCTGGGCTGTGCAGTGGTATGCTATAGATGAAATTTCATTTTCGCCTGGCCCAAAGACTGCCAGGATTGGCAACAACGTGTGTCCCCCCCCTCCCGCCGCCCCAGTGAAAATGCACAGTAACCCTTTTTGGCCACTGCAGCAGTCTTCATCTGGTGGGGAATGGGTGGAGATATTAAGAATTGGTGGAGGAGCAGGAGAAGAACAAATAATTTGAGTGAGGGCAGCATCCACCTGCAGAGAACTTATTTTCAAAGCTGTTTCATACACCGTATTAAGTGCATCTGTTGGGAGTGAGACTTGTGTGTTATTGTTTTTACATCCTTTGTTTATCTTCTCTCTACACATCAGACTCTTTGTCTCCGTCAGAACTTGATTAAGTGCATTGAGAATCTGGAACAGTTGCAAAGTCTCAGAGAACTGGATCTCTATGACAATCAGATTCGAAAGATTGAGAACTTGGAGGCCCTGACAGAACTTGAGTGAGTACCTAGGCTATATAGGGCTTTAAAGGCTTTAAAGGTAATTGCCAGCACTTTGAATTGTCTTGGAAATGGACTGGAATCCAGGAAAGTTATTTCAATATTAGTGAGAGATGTTCCCATGTTTGTCTCCCTCTCTCAGAATAGCTATCCTCATTGTAACATGCTTCTTTTCCTGGATCATAGATCTTATTGTAGCTTGCATGGCTATGTAAGACAATGGCTTCATGCAGACACCATTCCATTGTTAATTCAGACATTGTGCCTAACTATACTTAGTACAAAACATGGTTTTTGGTTGCGTGGCCAAATTTGTTGTTCATATAAAGAGAGACTACAAGCTATCATCCCACCTGCAGAAGCTTCTTTCAGCCAGTATATACAAAGCTCTTTGATTTCCTCAATCTGTTGCTGGACTGCAATCCCCATCATGCCATTCTGCTTGCGGAGGTGATGGTCGTTGGAGTCCAACAACATATGGAGGGCCACAGATTCCCGCCCTCCTTGGTGTAAAGAGTGAAGTTACAGATTTAGACTGGGGGAAATCCAAGTTCAAACCTCCAGTGAGCCATGAAGCTTGGACCAGTCCCATGCTCTATCATCATACCCCACTTCTGAGTCATTGTGAAAGTAAAATAGGTACCAGCTACATATATAGCACTATGAGCTCTTTGGAGCAAGATTGGGATGCTATGCCTTAGAAGATATCTACATTTTAAAGTATTTTCCTTTGTTTCCTGTTTAGGGTCCTGGATATTTCGTTTAACATTCTACGGCACATCGAGGGGCTGGACCAGCTCACTCAGTTAAAGAAACTCTTTCTTGTGAACAATAAAATCAGCAAAATTGAGAACCTAAGCAACTTACATCAATTACAGATGTTAGAGCTGGGATCTAATCGAATCAGGGTAGGTATTTGATGGTGGTCTGTAAGGATCCGTCATTGGTATAGCTGAGAAATCAACCATATCAGACAGGAGTGGGGAGAAGTAAAAACTTTCAGGTTGCAAATGTGCTGCTGCTGACTGCAACAGTGACTTCCAGAGGGAGACTTAAGAAGCATGGAAGAAGTGTCCATTTGGCCTCCAAATGCTTTCCTTGGCTACCTCCCTGATTTCTGTTAAAAAGGGTGTTGCTCCGCCTTCTGAGAACAACTCAAGAAAAACATTTTAAAATGCAAGAGGGAAACTCATTACAGTGTTGATTGTGGTTGGCACATGGTGCTTTCAAGCAGCACACAGAAAGACAACTTCAGGTTGTTACATAAGGGGACCCAAACTTTGAAAAGTACTGCAGGAACAAAGGCTTGTAACTGTATACTACTGACAGCATAGATTTGAAGGTGGAAGAAAGCCAAACTGTAGACTTGGCAAGATCAGATAGTACATTAAGAAACTATGATTTTAGGAAACAACCCCCCTCCAAAAAAAAAAAAGATAATGAAAGTAGGGTAAACAGCTGATAAGCAACAAGAAGTTGAGTGGAACTAGTTATGTGAAAGCGGCAACTCAAGCTAGAAGATGAAATGAAATTTTGAGACACAGATAAGCAGAATATTCTCTGTTCCAGTACATAATCAAACATCAGTGAAATAATATGACTAATAACTATTTATATTGAATAGTCAGCATTCTCTCTTCCAATCACTTGTTTTGAAAAATACTTTTAAACATAAGATACTTTTTATTTCTTTTATTGACAATGCTGACCCTGTCTCCACCCCTGAATATTCTGGCAGGTGGAATTATCTCATTGTTCCAGCTTCACATGGATTCCCCAGGTGCTTAATAATTAAGAAGGTACATCCTGCTAATGGGATTCTGTAGGCCACTTGTTCTGAGTGAGCCGCCCTAAAGATTCTGCCTTCTTAAGGAATTTCTTCTCAGAGCTTCTTTGGGAGTCCAAATGACAAAGAACTCAAACTTGAAACTGAAAGTTGCTGTTCTGCAGCATTTCCACACAGCTTAACTATGGATACTGTGTTAGTTCAGCTTGCTTGACCAGTGCAAAGTTGAAGTCATCAGTCATACAGCATGAGACTTCTGATCTGAATCATCTCATGAGCCACCTTCAGCATACAAGTTTGTGATAAAGGAGTGGGTGGGGTGATGTTGGGTAATTGACTGTGCTACAGTCTTACTAAGTAGTGAATGTGTTGCAAGAGGTTTGCTTGCTAGAATCCAGGATTGTAATGTTTACTGCGGTCAATTTGCAGGCAATTCAGAATATTGATACGTTGACTAATCTGGACAGCCTGTTTCTGGGAAAGAACAAAATCACCAAGCTTCAGAACCTGGATGCATTGACAAACTTAACAGTGCTTAGTATACAGGTATCAGCCCTGGACTTCTCATTCCATTTATTTATTTATTCATTTATCATGTCTGCTTTTCTCCTTCATATGAACTTTGCAGCAGTTTAGACCTTTCAAAACTAGAATGACAAAAGGACCAGTAATCTCTATGAATGAAGGGAGGCAATTATAGTTATAGTTCAGATTGTGGAAGGAAGGAACTGTCAACCAGTTCTCTCAGCTTATCATTTTCCAGTCTTAAAATGAGTTCTCTACATTTCTTCAGCAATTTGCAATTGAAAAAAATGAAAATTCTTCAGCATCTTAGTGTGAATTTATTCTAATAAACACATTTGTGTATACAGTTTTGATTAATGTACAGATTTTTACAAGCAATTTCTCCTGATGCATTTTTGGTATGATATTGTCACTAATAGTTTCATTTTTATGCGTGCTTTCCTCTTAAGTAATGTCCATGTGCCAAGGTGTACATATGATATAGTGCAGCTGCACAATGACTCCAAGACTTGTATAAAATGTGCCGTGCAAATAGAGAGACATGTAATTTTTTTACCTGAAAAGTCTGGTTCTGTCATGTTAATCCATTTTTTATCACCACCCTAGAGCAATCGGTTGACCAAGATCGAAGGGCTGCAGAGTTTGGGGAACTTGAGGGAGCTGTACCTTAGCCATAATGGCATAGAAGTCATTGAAGGGCTGGAAAACAATGTGAGTTGCATATTTATTGTTATTTATTTGGCACCATCCTTGTACATGCCATTTTACAAATAATGAGCAGTCA
This sequence comes from Podarcis melisellensis, assembly GCF_964234715.1. Classification (NCBI taxonomy): domain Eukaryota; kingdom Metazoa; phylum Chordata; class Lepidosauria; order Squamata; family Lacertidae; genus Podarcis; species Podarcis melisellensis. The sequence goes on from NC_138537.1 coordinate 35,563,519, forward strand.
AGTTTCTACCCCAAGAGGCTTATAAACTAGACACAGACGCAAGGGAGGCAACAGAGGAAGGGGACAGAAATGGGGGGGATATGGAAAGATCACACATTTATTTTAGTTACACATGTATAGGCTTAATTTCAGTAGAGCATTGGGACTAGATAGTTGTTCTAATGACTTCATGGAACGGGTGAGTTTTGAGGAAGGAAGGAGTTGCATCCTAGAGACCTCCTGGAATGGCAGCTGAAGGATACTGGCCAGCAATGAGGAGAGCACAGAGTTGTGTGTGTGTTTGTGTTTGTGTAAGCAGAGTCTTTTGAGGGAGCAGGAAACCTTTGGATTACTGAAGGTGATTGGAGATAGATGACTATAAGCCACAGGCAGGGATATGTCTGGATAGAAGTGTGTGGAGATAAAGGAGGAAGGCCATGGAGGGATTTAAAGGTAAGGGAAAGAAGCTTGTGTGGTGAAGAGGAAGCTAGTGTGAGGATTTAGGAAAGGGTGTTAATGTGGTCAGTTACAAGAGAGGTAAATAATTTTGGCAACAGTACTGGATAGAAGTAGGGAAACCAATGTGAGGAAGCAGAAGACCAGCAAGGATGATGCGTAATGTGAACGTGAGCTTCTGCCAAAGGCGAACAAACAAAGGGTTGTATTTTTTGTGCTGTGGGAAAAGGAGAAGAATAGAGTATTTAGCCACGCTCGGTTATATAAAGCAATATTGAGGGAATTCCAGCACACTAGTAGTATTTTGGGAAGCGGCTTGTGCTTTTCTCTTGAGGCGTTATATTTATCAAAAAAAAAATTGAGTTTATGTCCAAAATTGGCCTGCTAGTTCTGGCCAGTTCAGTAATTTTTTCCAATCCTGATGTTTAGATGCCAAAGGTCAAGTAGGGTTATACCTTAGGGAGAGCAGTTGACTCTGCAGTATGTATGGTTGATGAACTTTGGCTATTTTGCTACATGGCATGTCCCTTTATGCCTATTAATGTTTTGTCCAAGGATGCACAGTTTGCAAGAAGACAATAATGAAAATAGAGACTAAAGTTTTCTTTATGCTTGTTTCAGAATAAATTGACAATGCTGGACATTGCGGCCAACAGGATCAAAAAGATTGAAAATATTACCCATCTAACAGAGCTCCAAGAATTTTGGGTAAGTCTATGAGAGGGAGACCAAGAAGTGCTCAAGGACCAGCAGCATAGCCACGATGGCTATGTTTGGTCTCCACTGTCAGAGACAGTGTTTGTCTGGGAATCATAGGTGGGCAGAGTACTGTTGTGCTCATGTCCTGCTTGCAAGCTTCCCATAGGTATCTGGTTGGTTACTCTCTAAACAGGAAGAGCTGGACTAGGTGGGACATTGGCCTGAATCAGAAGGCTGTTCTTAAGTTTTTAGAATGGTGGTTTAAGACCCTGATAACCTGATCTAGTACTGTCGCTGATGGTGTGAGAGAGTTTCCAACTCTCTAAAGTTCTGCAGTGACAGAACTTTAATTCCAGGCTGTCCTGCCAAGCGGTCAGAAATTGGGGATCCAGAAAGGCACCTTTAATACAGCGCTCAAATAAAATTATTGTACTGTATTTTGGGGAGAGCGGATGTCATTCCCATACACTGAATTTGCATGTGTGTGAGAGCAACAGCATGGGAAGCTGGGCTCGAATAATTAAGTCTACCACGTGCTTCTCAATCCAGTCAAAGGAGGAACAAGCATGCATCCTCCTGTCCCCACCCTTGCCACTTGTTGGGCCTTAGGACTGCTCCTTAGCTTATACCAGTCATGTGGGAGCTGCAGCAGCAAGGATTCCTTTTGTGCCATTTGACTTAATAGGAAAAGCCCTGGCCCATCTAGGGCCACGACCGTGAGATTAAGAGTCTATTCTTTACCGACTCTCAAAAATTGCTGGCACTTTTCTTTTGTGTGTGTTTTACCCAGATGAACGATAACCTCATTGAGTGCTGGAGCGACTTGGATGAGCTGAAAGGAGCCAAGAACTTGGAAACAGTCTACCTGGAGCGAAACCCACTGCAAAAAGATCCCCAGTACCGACGCAAAATCATGCTGGCCCTTCCATCTGTCCGGCAGATTGATGCCACCTTTGTCCGGTTCTGAACCCTCTCCAGTCCCTTACCTCCTTCCTTCCTTCCTTCCTTCCTTCCTTCCTTCCTTCCTTCCTTCCTTCCTTCCTTCCTTCCTTCCTTCCTTCCTTCCTCCCTCCCTCCCTCCCTCCCTCCCTCCCTCCCTCCCTCCCTCCCTCCCTCCCATTCAGAGTGTCACAGATGGGATTTTCATCCACACTTCATCCTCTGTCTTCAACCCTCTGACACTTAAAGAGCAAACGGCTAACCAAGAGCACTGATAACAGACCTTGCGTATAATGCACACACTTGTTGTTTTTTGATTATTATAATTATTATTATTATTAAATCTTAAATGTGTGAGATTTCCTGGTTGTGACAGTGTCTGTTCCTACTGGGCAGTCTAGTAGCATTTCAGAGATGTACTCTGAAACCTGAGCATTTTCTGTCTGTAAAGTGTTGGGCGCTTCTGTTCTTGCAAAATTGTGTGGTGACCCATTGGTCCCCTAAGCTCTTTCCCTGTCACTGACACCTAGTAGTAATAGCCCCTGAAACAACTGTTCAGAGCTGAATAGCATCAGCGTTGTTTTACATATTGAAATAAGCCCCGGAAATGGGGACAGGGAAAGGATGCTCACACTGCGGAATGCAATCTGTAATTCTGTTCCCTTTCCTAAACTGAGGAGGCAGGACCATCTTGGATAGCCTGTCTAATGAGCATAGTAGCAAGAAGTTGCAAGCCAGCCTCTATTGTGTAGTTTAGCAGCTTCTTCCAGTCTACACTTTGATCTGCATTCCATAATGTAACAGCTGGGTGTTGTACCTGTCAATATTTGCACTGGAAATGATAGGTCACATCCTGGTTCTTCTCATTGTGCAAGCATGCCTGTATTCCATATGCTTCTATTTGCCATTCTAGCCCTCTCATCCGCAGGCGTGCATTCTAATGGGATGCAGTTTAGCAGCATGACGTTTCCATTTGTTTACATGTACTTGAACTACTTGGATTAGATGACCCTCGGGGTCCCTTCCAAATCTATGATTCTATGAATACATTGCATTCCTCCTGCTGATTTATAAAGGCAGACTCCTTTATAGTGGCAAAACGAGCTGCACCACTTGTGTGTGAAATTCATATGGTGTTAATTTGTTGGGAATGAGGGAAGAATTAGCAATTCTATTGATGATCAAACTGTGACTATTATTGCCAACTAGTTGTTTTATTTATTACAATTAGTTATATTTCTCATGCACCTTTCAAGATCTAAATCCTACCAAGGCAGCTTACAAGTAATATTCAAGTGCATACCTCAAAAACACAATAAACAATACTAATATATTAAAATACATCAGAATCCTTCCAGAGCAAATCTAGGGGTGGGGTGTTCTCCTGTCTCCCGTTCCTAGAAGCCTTCCTACAGGAGAGTTGATGGTAGATTATCCTGGTGGGAAAAGGGGGCAAGAGAGTAGGGAAAGGGGTCAGGGTGAGATGGTGCACAGTTTTATATCTCTTATTGTGAAGTTATCTTTCAGCAACTCTTGAGAGAGCCCTCGGCAAATAGTCAGAATATATTGGTTTGAAATCGTCTTTGCAGAACAATTTTCTCCAAAAAACTGAGGGCATTACATTGTAACAATATGGCTGAACAGTGAATTGAACCTGGGTCTTCTTGGTCGACCTAGTGCAACGCTGTATTCAACTTATCCCATGGCTCTCCTGCAGAGAGTGCCGAACTTTTCTTCAGGAAAGCAATTCCGGTCAAGCTGAGCAGAGTAATGTGTGGTGCTGTACTGGCCTTGAGTAAAGAGATTTCACTCCTGAGAACTTGGCACCACAGACATTGCAATCTTTATTGATCATCTACCTAAGAGTTTTCTCTGCATGTTGAAGTGATTTCTAAATTGACCTCTCTGTTGTACCCCTGCAGCAGTATGCACTAGTCACAAGAAGGAATCAGAAAGCTGAAGAAAAGCCAATGGAACAGCTGGCATCTAGAGGAAAGAACTGGGAGGGGGGAGCAGTGTTAATGTTAATACCTTTCAAGTTTATCTTGGAAATAAAATGTTAGTTCAGTTGAGGACACAAACCACAGGGAAATGGAACCTATAGAAATGTAGAGTTTAAGGTAGACGTGAAAAAAGTTGATGCTCCACTATGTGTATGACTTGCGCCTAAATGTTACCCATCTTGATTGATCCCCGGGTACCTGTAGGTGTGAGGAATGCATATCCTGTAAAATTAAGTACTCTGGTTTTCCTGGTCCTTTCCTTGCCTGTGTTTTCCCCAGTTGCCTGAAGGTTTTCCTGTTGTCTGAAGACTGAACTTAGAAGTTAGTTAGGTTTGTTGGTTTCAGAGCTGCTGAATGCCAAGCTTTCCATCACTCTCCAATTATGATCTCATAGGCGACGGCTTCAGAACTCTCACGTCAGCAGCAGCAGGTGAGGTTTTAACAACTCTCCGTAGGACAGATTGTTGTCTAGGCCCTCCCCAACCTGGAACCCTTCAAATGCTTTGGATTACGGCTGCCCTCCACCACAGCTAATGGAGGAAAAGGCTATCAATGGTTACTAGTCATGAGGAATGTGTCCTACCTCTCCTATTGGAGACGGTTTGCCTCTGAATACTATTTGCTGGAAAATGACTCCAGAAGAGAGGCCTATTTTGCCTATGTCCAGCTTGGGGACTTCCCATAGGTAACTGATTAGTCACTGTAGGGAACAGGATGCTGGACTAGAGGCCTTTATTTGCATCCAGTAGGGCTCTTATTAGGAAACAGGAGGCATCCAGTAGAGTGAAGGAGCAGTAGTCCCTCCTCCCTTTTTTTCTTCCCACCTCCCCTTCCTTCCCATTGATCAGACAAAGACTCACTTGACATGCTAAAACCTGACAAAATGTGGCTGCTTACATTTATGCTCGGTTCTACAGATCCACACCCTCTTACCAAACAAAGGCAAGGTCCGGTAAAATTATTAAACAGGAACGGTCTTGGGAACCTGCCTGCAAGTTTCAGATTCCTCCACCTTATGCATACACCCAGGAATCTCTTGGAGTGGATGGTGAACGGCAACAGAGTGGAAAAGTAGAGCAGTGGCATTTTACTGACTTCAAAACTCAAGGGAAGGAAGACCAGGAGGAGGAGGAGAATAACAGTACGTTTAGCATCCTTTGTATTTCCTTGGAATCTCACGGGATACGTGCAATGGAGCCACTATCTGATAGCAACTCAGCAGAAGGAGGGAGAGTATGGACACAGTAACTTCATCAACATTACCAGGTATTTTACAAGCAAACCTTTCTGCATATAAACTGGAAAGCAATGCAAAGTAGTGTTTGGGCATCAGGGGTGTTTGGGAATTTTGAACTTTGATTGTCATACCATGACCAGATTCAAAGTCCCTCCCACCTTGCATTCACCCCAGCTGAACTGGGAAACTCAGCTCCAGTCAAGCCTAAGTCTGTCTCCTGCCTAGATTCCTTGTTTTTTATGTCTGTTTTTTTGCCATGATAGAATTTGACACCATCCACAGTCTGAAACAACTGGAGTGCAGCAGGTAGCTTCATTACAATAGCTGCATCTGTCTAATGAAGTGTTGGTTCAACACCATCCACTAAAACAGGTAGCCAGTGTGAGCTCTCCAGGTATCATTGGACTACGGCTCCCATCATTGTGCCATTGTAATGGGCTGGTGGGTGTTGTCGTCCTACAACATCTCCAGGGCACCACGTTGGCTACCCCTGCACTAAAACCCCAAGCAAGCAAGCAATGCCACAAACTGCAGAGTAAAACTTCAAACTCACTAACCTAATCTGCTTGGGATGGAGGAAGAAATCCTTCCAGAAACTCAAATCACAGGTCAGCCCAACCCAACTTTGAACTTGTGGCCACCACTGAAAGAAACTGCTAGGGTGCAAGTCCCCCTGATGTGTTAGCTGTGAAACAGAAGGGCTTTTATGTATTGCAGTGGTAGGATGTTGCTTTATTTATTTCTCAGGTCCCTTTGGCATTGGGCTGAGCATATTTCCTGGTGGCGGGAGATGGGAGGGAGAAAGACTTGCAGCAGGACATCTTCTCACACGTTTCTCTGGATTTCATCTTTGAGTCTGATCTGTACTAGCACTAGTTCTCCAGGGTTTCAGACGAGGGTATTTCCCAGCCCTAACTGGAGATGCTGGGATGGAACCTGGGAAAGTTCTGCATAGAAAGCACGTATTCTACCACTCAGCCTTTCCCCCACTTGCACTAGTGGACATCTACATCAGAGAGATGCATTCCATCACTAGTTCCAATGCAGTACAACCCTGCGTTTGTCTAATGGGATGTAAGTGTTATTGCGTTCAATAGGACTTAACCCCCAGGTAACTGTGTATGGTAGATGTGACTAACCTGTAGCCCTCCATATGTTGGTGGATGACAACTCCTAACATCCCTGGCCCTGGCATTGCTGGTTGGAGCCAATGGAGTACCAAAGCATCAGGAGCTCAGAGAACCACAGGTGAGCAGGATTGCAGTCCTGCTCCAGAGAAGTAAGAAGAAATATCTACTTTATTAATTTATATGGGATATTTCTAAACCTACCCGGACCCTGAGATCATCTTCTGGGGCCCTCCTTCATGTGCCGCCTCCTTGAGAGGTCCAGAGGGTGGCAACATGAGAACAGGTCTTCTCTGCAGTGGCTCCCCATCTGTGCAATGCTCTCCCCAGGGAAGTTTGCCGGGTGTCTTCATTATACACCTTTAGGCACCAGGCAAAAATGTTCCTTTTTAACCAGGCCTTTGGTTGACCTGATCAACATCCCATACCCATTTAAAATGTGGCTCTTTTTGGGGGGGGGGAGGGTTATTATTGGGTTATTGCTTTTAATTTTATTTTTTATACTGTGATCTTTTTATGTGAACTGCCCTGAGACCTCCAGATATAGGGCGGTATATAAATTCAAATAATAATAATAATTAAACAAACAAAAAAAACCTGTTAAACGTTACCAAATACCATCCTGTTGTACAACTGCAATAAATAAAACCGTTAAAAACAAATTTCCAAAGAGAAATTGGATACTGTCCCCAAGACAATCTTCAGTTATTTATATTCAAATGGTTTGCATCGGTTGTGAAAAAGAGCTGGACATTGGTGCAGGATTCCATAATTAGGAAGCCTAGTGTAGAATTTGAAGTCCATTTAGGAAGTTTTTTCCAAATGGTTGAAAGGCATTAATTAGTTCAGGTTTGCTATCAATTCACCATGCAGTGAATGCAGCTTTTTTTTTCTTGGAAGCTAACATTTTGTTTCTAATTTCACCCTCCAGTCAACACACAAACTGAAGTAATAGAGCCAATAACCACAACTAGCCTCTTGTCCTTTTCCTGAATCCTTTCTGGTCAGACAGGTTTATACTGCTCATTTACCATAGTTACACAACCCCAGCTGAGCTGCCAGCTGGCAAATTCAGGAAGCTGTCAATTAAGGGTGAAGTTTGCTTTCACTTCCTATGTTTCTAATTCGGACCCTTGATTTGAATTTCAAAGCCAAGGTGTAAAAGAGCTCAAACACAAAATCTGCATGTCTGTTGTTGTTTTGAAAAGATATATTCAACATTTTAGTTATGTAAAATAGTCTGGCATGGTTTTGCTGCTGCGTATCACTCACTATATTGGATATGCACTAGGGCAGTTCAAGAAGAGAGTTTTACAGCCGTTGTCCTGGCCCTCCCTGCCGAATAAAGAACTCAAGCTCCCAGTTCAGTTTCTGCCAATGCATAAATCAGATCGGTGCAGAGGTAAAGCACAGATTAATTACAAGGTGCAGCACAAGCTAAGCCATTGATCCAACAAGCCACATGCCCCCCTGCACCTTGCTTTTTGAAGGGCAGGGCGAGCACAGCATTTAGTGCAGCAAGCAATGGGAATCTCTGGAGTGAGCAAACAAGCGGGCGCTCCTCCCTTTACACCTCAACTACTCCCTTGCCTATCCTCTCTCAGCTAGACCCTCCCCTCATAGCTTTGCCAAACCCCTCTGTGAAGCGGCTCTCCCCCTCCACTAAAGAGCTCACCTGAGCCCAAACTGCTTGCTCACTTGCCTACCACTCTGTTATCATGCTAGAGTGGGCATGGACACCTACTGGTGGTCACGCAATTTGCAGCATGACAATAGCCTTTTTAATATGTCTAGGAACATTTCTTAACCCGAAACCGTTCTTAACCTGAGGTGCGCTTTCGCTAATGGGACCACCCACTGCCAGCACGCGATTTCCATTCTCATCCTGGGGCAAAGTTTGCAACCCAGAGCAACTACTTCTGGGTTAACAGTGTTTGTAACCCCAAGTGTTTGTAACCCGAGGTACGACTATTCTAAAATTATAAATAAGACGTTTGTAATCTCAGCAGAGGCATCCTGTGAGGGCTTCTGTGGTTAAAAGGCGGCCGTTCCCTTTTTTATTTCTCCCCTCCCCCCCCACCACAACTAAGTCCCTCATGACAATGTCTGAGGAGAAAATTGTAGAGAGCAAAGGGAGTTCTAGGACCAGCCATAGCTTGGATATACAGACATAGTTCCTCTCATCTAATCCCATTTGATCTTCTATGCTCTCACGAGTTTAGAATTCCAGGATATTGGGCAGTATATGCAAACTAACAAACAAATAACCACTTGGAAGAGCTATCCCCATGTGCATGTTCATAACTCTGGCCTTTACTGGCTGGAGGAACAAGAGAGGCTACCTTAAGGGGTTTGGCTAGCTAGAGAGCCTTTCTCAGCCTCCTTCCTTAAGTCAACTTTTCTTAGGTTCCAAGTCTAAGCGTTTAAAAGTTGTGGCTCAAATTAGAACACGAGTGTCAGTGAGTGCATATAAGAGTTAAAATTCCTTGTAGGAAAAGCCCTTCAAAACTGCCTTTGGGCCTGCTCCCCAACATTTGAAAGTCAAATCCATAGGTATTTCCATTGTTTGCCTAGCGAAAGGAAATGTCCGTTCTGCTGCTTAGCAGGCTGCTTCAGTACATCTGGTGTGGTGTTGACTATTCTGGCAGTGAACTACACTGAGCCATTTCCTTCTTTCTGGCTACTCAGGTTGCATTCCTAAAAGGTGGAAGCTTTAAGCAAGTGAGCGGGTGTCTGTGGCTACTCTGACAACACTGGCTATTTTCAGACGTGACTTGAAGGAGCTACGTCTGCCTGCTTTTCTTGCAGTGCAGTCCTCCAACTGGACTTTTGGCCACGTGTGCTTACCATACTCTTCCTTCCCCTTTCCCATATGACTTTACCAGGATGTTCTGCTGCCTTTGTAAGCAGCTGGACTGGTTAGACAGGGAGCAGATTGCCAGCAGTAGTGGTTGCATTCAAGCTGTCTTCCTGAGGAGAAGGGGTGGGAAATTTTCTCCTTGCAGCACACATGCTTGGACTCTTCTGTGCTTTCCTGCACACTAAGTTGTTGGCTCAATTCCTCCTAGACGGCTTGATGGTGGCATGAAAAATAAAGATGCAGCGGAGAAAGACCAAAGAGGATGACACTCTGATCACAGATGAGCAGGATCTCCAGGAGGCCGGTTATGGGAGCTTAAAGACCACAGAGGACTACATATATGAATTCATCACCTTGGGCCCCGAGAAAGTCTCAAAGCAGACCACATATGAAAGCTTTGCTGATAACTATGGGCAGAATATAGAGGATGCCAAGGGTGGGAGGCAGCCCTTGAGTTACCCTGAGGTCCCACGGGTAAGAAAAAATTACTTGTCTTTTTTAGGGTTGAGGAAGAACTGACTGCTTAGGTACATATTTTCTAGGCAGGGGTGGGAAAACTCTAATGGCCTTCAGGACTCTATGTGCCAATCTCCACCCAAACCCCCTATTCCCAGGACTCAGGACTCACCCCTCACCAGCCCTGCCTTGAGTGTTTTTGCCTCACCATAAAGTTGTCCTTGGACTCAGATAATGTCTCTTATCCTTTGTACAGTAGACTACATTCCAGTCACACAAGAATTAGAAGTTCCTCCTACACACGCACCCCTTCCTATCTTCCAGGGCCGGTGAGAAGCGTGGCCCAGAAAGGAAGAGAGACTTAGGGAAAGTTCAAAGGGCCAGACGGAAAGGCTCTGAACACCACCTGCTTTAAAGTTAGAGGCACATCTTCTACAGCAGGGATTCTCAAACCATTTTCCTCTGGGCCACACTTTCAGAATAAAAATTTGCTCACACCACATTTTTAAAGTGATAAGATACACTGGAAAACAAAAAGAAACAACTTGCAGTGCTTTTAAAGATCCATATCCTGCAAATAAAAATAATAATATTTCGATCCTATCCTATCCTATAGGATATGTTTAAATATTTCTTTGATTGCCTCTGAATCTTCCTGCTGCACTTGCCACCCTCTCCTGCCACACCAGTGTGGTGCACAACACTCTTTGAGAACCACTGTTCTAGACAGTATTGTTACAAAAGCCCGGCGCCTGCCTCCTCCCTCTGCCAAGCAGTGGCCAGAGCGCATGGGGTCACAGGCACACATACAGGGTCTGTGTCCCTTCAGAGAACAGAAGGCACAGTGGAGGCTGCCATGCTTTAAGAAATAGGGTTTATTTGTCTATTAATACCTTCCATCTGCATGGAGGGCGTCCAGATCTTACAGCATGGCCCAGAGCATGGGCAGGCAAACTAGGGGCCGGATCCGGCCCAATCACCTTCTAAATCTGGCCCACAGACGGTCTGGGAATCAGCGTCTTTTTACATGAGTAGAATGTGTCCTTTTATTTAAAATGCATCTCTGGGTTATTTGTGGGGCCTGCCTGGTGTTTTTACATGAGTAGAATATGTGCTTTTATTTAAAATGCATCTCTGGGTTATTTGTGGGGCATAGGAATTCGCTCATTCCCCCCCCCCAAAATATATATATATATATAGTCCGGCCCCCCACAAGGTCTGAGGGACAGTGGACTGGCCCCCTGCTGAAAACGTTTGCTGGCCCCTGGCCCAGAGCATTGCAGGCAGGCCTTCCTTCACCCTCACCAAGATGGACCTCCCCTTTCTTCCTCTTCCTTTTTCCCAGAAGCCACTTGCCCTCCCCCAGAACAGTTACCCTGGCAACCTTCCAACTCTCCAGTCTCTTGTCACACCTGGGACAAGGAGTTGTTGACCCTCAATTGCTCTCTGTTGTAATGCTAACAGCTCTGCTCTTCCCTCAGCCAGCCAGACTGGTTTGCATAAGGCTGTCCAGGAATCCCCCTGCAGTTTCTTATTCTCCCTTCATATCACAAAGAACCCCAAATCCTAGCATTTATTAATTTCTAGGGTTTAGAGGAGTCCCCCCTATTTCTATAATAGTATAATTCTATAGAGCCCTATTGTGGAGGAGGTGAGCAGGGATGGGGCGGAAGGTGTTTTTGCCCTCACACTTGAACTGTTGGGAGAAGAAAGGTACAGTGGTACCTCTGGTTAAGAACTTAATTCGTTCTGGAGGTCCATTCATAACCTGAAACTGTTCTTAACCTGAGGTACCACTTCAGCTAATGGGGCCTCCCACTGCTGCTGCACGATTTCTGTTCTCATCCTGAAGCAAAATTCTTAACCCGAGGTACCACTGTATTGAGGCGGAACAACCCAGCCCTCCACCAGCCAGCATTGTGATATCAGACCTGACATGAGAAACCTCTGTTCTCTAGCAACAAGACCTAGATTGATTTACACCCCACTTTATGTGAGTGGGATTCCACTCATGCCAAGGGACTTCCTCTTCTCCCCCTTGAAACCCCTTGTGTCTCACAAAGGGCTGCTCTAGTAACAGTTCCCGAACCCTCACGAGCAGATTTTGAGGGGCACTGGGGTGGGGGAAGGACAAAAAAATGAATTTCTGCCAAGCAAGTAGAAATCTGTTCTGCTCATGCACACAGCTTTGAATACAACTCATGGTTACTGTATATGACTGGTATATTATTCAAACTAGCTTGTCCTTGTTGAGGAAGGAAGGGGAATAGGCAGATTTGGATGTAGTAGTACAAGGTGGTAAAACTGGGCATGAGAGAAGCTAAATGGTAGTTGGGTCAGCCCTACTGTGCAACAAAGTGAAGCTGGTGGCTTTAGGAAGTGGAGTTTAGGGGAAGAGATGAAGGTACGGTAGTATTTGGTGTCTCATGGAGGGAGACTTTTTCAAGTGCTAGCAGGTGATTTGGTGCTCTGTTTCAGATGCAACAATGGCTTGAGCCAACATTGATAGGTTGTTTCATCCCTCTTCTAACTCTGCAAAGTGAGACGTTCAGCTACAGGAACTTCTTTGAGGTTATGGTAATAGTTGTGGAGGGCTGAGGAGAGCCATTGATTGTATTAGCACGTAAATGATAAGCCATGAACCTTGCATGCATCCTAATTGTTTCCACTTCATGTGAGTGGGCAAACAATCTATAATAGCTTAAGGTTGTGTCCCAATCCAGGATTGTGGTTTGTTTCTTCTAGGCAAGCCAGGATTCATAAGCCAGCAGCAAACCTTGGCTGACAGCAAGGCTAACCATCTTGGTTTGTTAGAGAGAACAAGCCGTGATTCCAGGATTTTCCTTTCCAGATGATTTACCCACTTGCATGAAGGGTATAGTGAAACAGATTAGGAGAGATCAGGCTGTGTGCATCAGTGTGCAGCCCATGCAAAGCGCAGTATATTAAGCCAATGTTCTTGCTTTGGCATTATGGGCAAACACTGCCATACTGAGAGATTCAGCACTCAAGACTGGAGCAGCAAATTCCTGCTTCTTGTATTTTGGTGATGATTTGGACTGACCAAAAATGATGGCACCATTCTAATCTCAATTCAACAGCTAGTACTGCTGGACTGAGAAATATGACCCTATCTACTTTTTCATTCATTACTAACGTTTTGTTTACAGAGGAATAAACAAGCGCCATTAAGCCATGCTGTAAAGAGCACTGCGAACCTCTTCAGTGATGAGACAGCCAGGATAGGTAAGAGAACACAGTTCATCACTAAATGCACAAGCTGGGTAAAGATTTCTGAGATCAGCAGGACTTCCCTTTTGAAAGGATATCATAGAATCATAGAATTGCAGAGTTGGAAAGACCTGAGGGTCATTTAGTCCAATCCCCTGCAATGCAGGAAGCTGAACATGTAGTTCCCCATCCAATTTGAAACCATACCCGAACCTACTTAGCTTTACCAATGTGCTAGCAGATTTATTGCTGCACCACTAGGAGGTGGTCATTCTTGAAGCAATGCTGCCTCAGTTCCTTTCCATTGCTCTGAGAACTCAGCAACTCTCTTATAGACACGTTTTACAAGTTTTATTCTTTTTGCAGATTTTAACTTGTTACAAAACCAAAAAAAATAAAACCTGAATAACATACTTAGTTATTCAGGTTTTATTTTTTTGGTTTTGTAACAAGTGCATATAAAACCCCCAAAAGTTCAGGAACACAGTGACTGGAAAATTGATTTGTGCATGAGTTCCTACTCCTAACTGCTGAAGTATTACTTTTCTCAACATAGTCAAAGTTAACCCCCCCCCCAATTTTCTCTTTTCTGTTCTGTTCTTAGATAGAACCATATATGATATTGAAAGGCTGAATTTGTTTTGAATGTTTTGTAATGTCGATCCTTCTTTTTCTTTTAAAAATCAGTTAAAAACAAAACAGAAATGTGATTTTCCTGTGCATTTGCGTGCTCTAATTGGACAGCAGGAAAAGGTGATAGGTAGTGCAGCAAGAGTGAGTCCCTAGTCTGTTCCTACCTTTCCTGTAGCACCCCGCTGTCATCTAGGATTCCCCTATGTCCACTCCATGCTGTTCCCCATACTTAGGATGTGACAGATGTTTAGGGTGACTAATTGCCTTCCTACTTGGCTTACTGCTGATGTTATATTTGTATTGTCTGTGTGTGTGTGCTTTGTCTCAGACTTTATTCTGGTATGGGAATCAGATTACCAGAATTTGGAAGGACAAGGTGATGTGGCTGAGAAATCAAATCGAAGGCAGAAGAGATCGCTTGAAATACATAGTGTGTGGCGAGAGAATTTTCTGAAGAAACTCCAGAAGAAAGGGATTAGAATGGAAAAGGTAACCGGACTCTTCTGTTCTAGTATTTTGTGGGTTTTGTTTTGGTTAAGTGCTGGGTGTAGCGGAGTGGGGGATGGAAGAGACTTCTTCTTTTAGCTTTTCTTGATTGTTACTGATGTATCTGCCCTCCTCTTATTTAACCCTTTTAAAGTTCCACTGCTCAAAATTGTACCTGAAGAGTGGAGGGCAAAACAAACTCAACTGTAAGCTCAGCTCCAGTTCCCCTCATCAACAGAGCCCTACTGGTCAAAACTGTGGCTGTGTTTGATTACTCACAAGGTTAAAAATTAAAGCATAACAATACGGGTGGGTCAATCTACATCCTTTCTGTAAATAGAAGTCCCAATACCAACATTTTGTGTATTTATTTTATGGAATTATTTACACCCTGCCTTATTTGTAGTCCAAAACAACTGGTAGGCACCAGATTGGTGAAGACTACACTAATGCAATGACATGGTTCCAGACATTTTTTTTCCTACTGCATCACTGGTTTATGAATGTGTCCAGTACTGTGGATATGACTATACCTTTATGGCAACCTGTGGGTCCCTGGATGTTTTGGGACTACAACTCCCATCACCCCTAGCTAGCAAGGCCAGAGCTCAGGGATGATGGGAGTTGTAGTCCAACAATATCTGGGGACTCACAGGTTGAGAACCGCTTCTTTATGGGATCAAAGCTAGTAAACTCACTTTTGGGAAAGGAAAAGTTGAGATTAATTTCAGCATAGTATAGCTGTATGAAAGTAATGGAAACAGCTGCCCTATGATGCAGAGGGCTACATACATTTGTCCTCAGCTGTAGAAGATTGTTTGAGTGCCTCATTAAAAAAATACTTGTCTTGCAAAGAAACTCCATGTAGCTGACTGACCCTAATGCTTCCCATCTCCTTTTTCCTTTCTAGCACATTGCCCAGAATGCAAGGAAGCTGGTGCACTTTATATTGCTGAGCGCTCCTTGGAGTGTGCTCTGTTATTATGCTGAAGACCTCAGGCTGAGGGTTCCCTTGCAGGTGAGAATGTTATGCAGCTTAAATGCCAGTGGGTCAAACTTTGTTCTCTGCTTAGGTTGTAAGTTTCAAGGTGGCAATGCTTCTGAAAACCAGTTGCTGGAAACCACAGGAGGGGAGAGTGTTCTTGTGCTTGAGTTCCCACAGGCATCTGGTTGGTCACTGTGCAAACAATATGCTGGACTAGCTAAGCCAGGTCCCTGCAGTGCTTGTCAGAAGCCCAGTCCTGTTCTCAGCATGACAGTGTAAGTCCAGCAACTCTCTTAGCCAATCTCTTGCAGAAGCTGGCTTGACTTGTTTTTTAGGTCTTGCTGAATCCGTTAATCAAACCCCACATTTACTAATACCAGAAATTATGGGGAGAACCTGGCAACCAATAATTTTAGGAGAAAGTTTCCACCTGCAAACCCATAACAATGCAAACAGCAAATGGGGCAGTAAGATTGTTGTTCCTGGACTGTGTCTTATCAGACTGCAGGTGGAGGCGGGGGGTTGCATATTTAAATGCTACCCCATTAAAAAGGTTTTCTACATAACATTCTATGTTGGAAACAAGAGTAGGCAAGAATCTGATTGTGGAATCTAGTTTCTATGTACAGGCTTTTGTTTTTATTAGGCAAAAGGTTGTGTCATTTGGTCCTCCACCAAAAACCCATGGGTCCCCTCTTCCCTGAAACTGGGCTTGAAAGAAGCATTCTGTTGTAGCCAATAGAATAGTGTTACAAAAGCTAGGTGCCTGCCCCTCTCTGCTGAGTGGTGGCTAGAGCCCAAGGGGTCCCAGGCACACACACAGGGTCTATGTCCCTTTGGAGGATAGAAGACACGGCGGAGACTGTTCTGGCTTTAAGAAATATGGTTTAATCACCTATTTCCACCTTAAGTCTGCACTGATCTTATGGTATGGTGCTTTCCTGAAGCAGTTGTGCAAGCAGTTTTGCCAGCATCCCCTTCCAGCTTTTCTTCCTCCTCCTTCTTCCCGGAAATCTCTTGCCCTCCCCCAGAGCAGTTACCCTGGCAAGCTCCCAAATTCCCAGTCTCTAGTCACACCTGGGGTGGGGGGGGGGAGGAGTTCCCTTGTATTGTTAATGGCCCTCTACGAACCGTTGCTCAGTCCCTGCTCCTGCCAACCTAGCAGTTCAAAAGCACGTCAAAGTGCAAGTAGATAAATAGGTAGCACTCCGGCAGGAAGGTAAATGGCATTTCTGTGCACTGCTCTGGTTTCGCCAGAAGCGGCTTAGTCATGCTGGCCACATGACCCAGAAAAACTGTCTGCGAACAAATGTCGGCTCCCTCGGCTAGTAAAGCGAGATGAGTGCCTCAACCCCAGAGTTGTTCACGACTGGACTTAACTGTCAGGGGTCCTTTACCTTTTACGAAAAGCTTGGCCTATCGCTCAACATCCAAAAAACCAAAGTGCTGCACCAACAAGTACAAAACAACCCCTCTGCAGCGCCACAAATCCAACTCAATGGCATAACGTTGGAAAATGTTGATCACTTCTCCTACCTGAGCAGTTATCTTTCCACAAGGGCCAATGTTGATGCCAAAATCCAGCATCGCCTGAGCTCTGTGAGTGTGGCTTTCTCCCAGTTGAAGTGCAGAGTGTTTGAGGACCGGGACATTCACAGGGAAACCAAAATGCTTGTTTGCAAAACTATCATACCACCAACTTTACTGTATGCTTGTGAAACATGGACCACTTAAAAACGCCATCTCCAACTCCTTGAAAGTTTCTATCAATGGTGTCTCTGAAAATTTTTACACATCACTTGGGAAGACAGGCAAACTAATACCAGTATACTGGAAGAAGCAAAGATCACCACTGTTGAAGCGATGATTCTTCAACATAAACTTCATTGGACTTGTCATGTTGTGTTGATGCCTGATTATCGTCTTCCAAAGCAACTACTCTATTCCGAACTTAAAAATGGGAAGTGTAATATTGATGGTCAACAAAACAGTTTAAAGACTGTCTCAAGGAAAATCTTAAAAAATGTATTATAAACACCAACAATTGGGAAACACTTGCCTGCTAGTGCTCCAATTGGAGAACAGCCTTTACCAAAGGTGTCATGGGGTTTGAAGACACTCGAACTCAGGACGCAAAGGAGAAACACGCAAATGCACACCGTGATCAACTCCTGCCCAGAAACCAATGTCCCCACTGTGGAAGGATGTGTGGATCCAGAATTGGCCTCCACAGTCACTTACAGACTCATTGTTTAAACCGTGTTTATGGAAGACAATCTTACTCGGCTACGAGTGATCGCCAAAGAAGAAGAGATTGTTCTTTTGATAGCCATAGCTCGCCAGGTTGGTTTGCATAAACAGCCCAGGAATTCCCTGTCTGGTACATATCCCCATTAATCAAAATCCTAGTACGGTATTTATTCATTCTTAGGATTTAGTGGGGACCCCCCCCCCTAGATCCATAGCAATAGATTCTGTGTGTGTGTGTGGTACCCACAAATGGGCCCAAAAATGTTGCCAACCCCTGCTTTAACAGAACCTCAGGTTCTTTCACCTTCTGCTTGGTCTTGCCTGTGTTATTTCTCTTTCCTCCCTGTCTGTTAAGAGTGTCCCCCTCCCTGCACCTGCTTAGCATATACAGTAGAGTTATCTGTTGTTTTATCCCTCAGGTTGTGCCCAATATTCAGGCTGTAGCTAACTGGTCTCACAGGTTGCTGGTGAAGCTGGGCATCCCCAATATGCTCTATGATGAGGTTCCTAACTTTCCCTTGGATTACTACACCTGTCATTTCAAGGCAAATAAATTACCCTGGTAAGAATTTGGAATTAATTATTCTTTGACCCACCCTCTTCCCAAATTAGAGCAGACATTCAGCTATATATAAATGTCACTATTTTGGTTTTATTTGCTGTTTTTGATTTTCCGCTATCTGCTGCTTTCATGTAGCACCTTCTCGTTGCTTTTATTGATGTTGGGAGATGGCTTTTGGAAAGCTCCCTCAGGAGCTCTTCATGTGGAAAAACAGGGCAAAATTTTAAGAAATACATCTTACTACTGGCTTTAAGGTTGCAATTCTATATCCACATAACAAGGGGTAAGCCCCATGAAACTCGGATGGACTTCTTAGTCGACATGGTTAAGACTGCAGTTTGTGGATAGAAAAAAGTCACAATACCAGTCATATTTGGGAGTCAAGTGTACCTTAGTAAACCCATGTGAACAAGATACCTCATGGATGTTATTAGGCATGACCCCACTTGCAAGTTTAAAAATATCATGCCTTTATTGAGACCTTCCCTTTTCCAATAAGACAATATAGTTACGCAGAAGTTTTGTTTTTCATGTATTACAAATACTTACCTTTTAGGATACATCTCCTTCCGAGTCTGCTTACAGTAAACCTTAAACTAAACTTTAATCTTAAAAACCACAATGAACAATATAAATATATTAAGAAGTAATCAGGATCCCTCTAACAAGGCAGTTGGTGATAGAATGGCCTAGTGGGGTGGGGGAGGGGAGACCAAGTGAAACGGGCCTTGATGCCATCTTTTTCAATATCGCATCCTTCTCTCTCTAAAATGTTCTGCACATTGATGCTTGTTTTATATTCTATTATACATCACCTAGAGACTTGTTGCATGAGGCGGCTGATAAAAAAGTAACTGGGGTCAGTAGTGCCTCACAAACTATATGTGAGGATCTGAGGGCTTATGTACACTTTCCTTTCCTCTGCTCTTTCCAGGCCAGGTATCCTCTGAGATTTAAAGCTCTGTGGCCGAAATCCTTTTTTTCTGCTCTGGAGCTTTCTTTGCAAAAAGCTGATCTTTAAAGCTCAATTGGAGCAAACATCAATCCACAGAAAACCCAAATTGACGTTTGCTCCAATTCAACTATAAAGAGCGGGTTTTGTGGAGAAAACTTGGGGCAACACAATGCACCCCCGCACGCTCTGACACGGAGCATTAAAGCATGGACCTCTGCCTGGAAAGAGCATGGCAAAAGCTAAGTGTGAATAAGCCCTAATTGTCTCAGAAGTTTTTTAAACACACACATTATATTTTACCAATAACTTCTCCTTTTCTCGGGTTGCATACACATTGCATATACATTTAAATCACATTCAAAGTACATTTCTCCCCTCAAATAATTATGAGCACTGTAGTTTACCCTTCAGAGACTTACAATTTCCAGTAAGCTTTAACAAACAACCATTTTCTTGAGAGAGAAAATATGCTGTGAATGCGCTCTAAAGTTTCAGTGTGTATGCAGCCTTGGTGTTAGAAGTGGTAGGCTCTGGGATATCTGAGGCTGCCTCTCTTGACATTCCTGGTGATCTGCATATGTGTCTAGTCTTTTTTGATCAGAGATCTATAGTCTAGACCATGCAGTATTCTTCATATTTGTTAAGGATTAAAAACTATTACAGTGGTACCTTGCTTTTCGAACATAATCCGTTTGAGTTCTGAAACGTTCGAAAACAGAAAACTCAATAGCCGACAGCTGGGCCTCAGGATTTTGCACTCAGCAGAAGCCGCGTGGCATGTTCGACTTCTGAGGCATGTTCGAAAACCGAAGCATTTACTCTCGGGTTTACGGCATTCGAAAACCAAAATGTTCATCAATGGAGACGTTTGAAAATTGATGTATTACTTTATTTGGGATTAAAAGCAATTATTCTCTCCTGCTTTGAATTTTCAGTAAGTTGTTGTTGCTGTTAATATTAATCATTTCTCTCCAAGGTTTCTTGGGAGTGAACATCACGATACCTTCTTCAACACCACACAGCGACACAGAATAGTAAGTCCCAAGTCCACATGGTGAAATGAATGCAAGCCTGGTGAAGTATGCAATGGGAACTGGAACTTTTGACTGCAGCTTCAGCACTCTTGATGGGTTTTGATATCCACCCAGTATGGTTACTGACTGGGCACAGAATCAAACATACAAACATTTCACTTTTTCCCCTCATCCTGGCCTTTATTCTCTCTCTCCTTATTCAGTTTTTATCTGCTATTTTCTTCTTTGGTTGTGACTTTTTCTCCCTTCATCTACAACGCCTGGCCTGTTTTGCCATTTCATTGGTCTCAAGATTCCCTTTCCTACTTCTTAACTGAGTGTAGCAGGTAGATTTATCTGTGATGACATTATGTTAAAAAAGGTAAAGAAAGAAAAACCAAGTACAGTACTGTCATCCAAATTAAAGTATAGCCAGACTCCTGATAATGAGAGAAGGAAATGTAAAGTGAGAAGTAGAATATGAACAGTTAATCAGAATGATGGTGGAGAGGTACTATTGCAGATTTACTTTTTTAAAAAATATGGATGATGGCTGCTAACTGTAGAAGTCAAAATAACCTCTTTGTGCTTCCCTTCAGCTATATGAGATCCTGGCCACCACGTCATATGGCAACCCAAAGGCAGGGCAGGTTGGAATAGAAAGGCTGCTGAATGAGGAGGTCTTCACAGCTGCATTCCCATTGCATGATGTAAGTTGGCAAGTGCTCTTCCTATTCCACTTTCACATGGGTTAGTTAGCCCATAGTGACACTGAAATAGAAAACAGGGAGATTTGAAAACATGAGCAGGCTGGCAGTGGCCTCAGGCGAAGGTCTTTCCATCATCACCTGCTACCTGACCCTTTCAAAAGTGTGGTGAACCTTTGGCCCTCCAGTTGTTGCTGAACTACAAATCCCGCCTGCTCTGTCTATTGGCCATGCTTACTAGGGCTTGGCGCTGTAGGTTAAACCACAGAGCCTAGGAATTTGCTGATCAGAAGGTTGGCGGTTCGAATCCCTGCGACGGGGTGATCTCCCATTGCTCGGTCCCTGCTCCTGCCAACCTAGCAGTTCAAAGGCACATCAAAAAGTGCAAGTAGATAAATAGGTACCACTCTGGAGGGAAGGTAAACAGCATTTCCGAGCACTGCTCTGGTTTGCCAGAAGCGGCTTAGTCATGCTGGCCACATGACCTGGAAGCTGTACGCCAGCTCCCTCGGCCAATAAAGCAAGATGAGCGCCGCAACCCCAGAGTCGGCCATGAATGGACCTAATGGTCAGGGGTCCCTTTACCTTTACTAGGGCTGATGGGAGTTATAGTTCAGCAACAACTGGAGCACCAAAGGTTTCCCTCACCTGCTTTAACTGGAGATGCCAGGATGCCTTCTGCATGGTAATGACCCTGCCACTGATTTTGTGGAAATGTATGTCTCCAAGGACATCACAAAACTGTTCACTCTCATGTATACAATCTTCCTGAAACAGCAGAATACAGGACGTGCTAATTATGTATATAGGAAACAGGATCCTATGTAAAGTCTAGAGTGGGAGTTGTATACAATGAGCTCCACTTTAGAGTGCACTTCCTTGCTGCAGACTGCTGTTTATATTGGCTAAACAGTTGTGCCTACATATTACCATAGATGGCAAAGAATCAAATGATCTCTTTTAAATCTTCAGCTAGGTCTTTTAAGTAGGCATTTTGCTCCTTTACAATACTGTAGTAATTTCACAAACAGAACTTCATTAAACCCAAGGGGAGGCTTCTTCAGGTATCTGCAATGGCACAGGAAAAGTGAAACTAAAGTAATTATTTTGGCCCTAGACAAATGTTACGGAACATCACCAAATGCAAACAAATAGATATGCTGGATTCTTTCCTTGTAGCCTAAAAACACCAGCCTTATTTGGCTTGCATTTGCCTTTGATCTGTCTGCATTTGGAATGGAATAAAGATTTGCAGGACTTGCTGAGCTTTCAAAATCTGAGTTCTGACCTACTTTGGGATCTAAACAGCTATTTGCTTTATTTTAAAAATAAGTAAATTTGATGTAGCAGAGTTTGAGAACCCTGGCTTTAAAGCTCATGAATTATTTTGACTGTGCTGCAGATAGTTGGGGGGGAGAAATTCAGTTCAGTTAGCATCACAATGCGAGCTTACCCAGTTTGTTCTTTCCAAAGCAATACATGAACCAAAACGCAGCCTTCCTTCAGAATTTGCAATTGATGTGGAAAAATGGGAAACTGGACTTAAGCTTGGAAAGATGAAAAACTGAGTGAAACCAAATTTGACAGATTCCTTCATCCCTAGCTGAGTGTAGAGCATCTGACAGGGTTTTGGCAAGCAGAACCCACCCCTTTCAGTTATCATCTAAATATCTCCTTGATTGTTCGGAAGACAAACAATATACTTACAGTTTTGGATTTTGTTCATGCAATTCTGTGAAAGAGTAAATAGGTTTAATACTGGGCACCCCGTTTTTTCTGTTACAAATGAGGAAGCATTGTTTTTTTGTTTTTGTTTTTAAATACATATTAAAATTATGACCTATTCATGAAGGCTGCAATTGATTATTCTATTTTTAAAAGATACGTTATTCAACTCTTAACAGGGAATTTCTGCAAGTTAATATAAAACACAGCACATTTTAAACAAATCTGTACTTGATATGGGTACTTTCCCTCTTCTGCCAAAAGGGTCCCTACAAGATTCCCCAGAAGGAGATTCCCCATATTCAGCTAAATCAGAGGCAGATTCTTTTCCACTACTGGGCCCAGTGGAGTAAGTGGAATAAGTACCAGCCATTGGATCACATCCGCAGGTACTTTGGGGAGAAGATTGCTCTCTACTTTGCCTGGCTTGGTGAGTAAAAGGCCGCTTATGTCCATTTCCCTAGCATCTTGTTCTAGTGCCAAACTGAGCCCAGCGTGGTTATTCTGAAATGGATTTCCCCTCCTATTTGCTCCATAGGCCATAGCTGTCAACCTTTCCCTTTTTTAAAGGGAAATTCCCTTATTCCGAATAGGATTCCTTGCAAGAAAAGGGAAAAGGGACAACTATGTCCATAGACATGGGCATGTCAGTCAGTATAAACTGTTAGCCTGTTCTCCAACATGCGCATTTTAGTAAGCCAGGTAACTGGTAATGGAGAACTGGGGGCATTTCAGCATTAAAGACTTTAACTGGTTTTGTAGTCATTCCCTGGAACTAAAGGAATTATGGTTCACTGGAGGAAGAGATCTGGAACCTCTGACAACAATATAGTTGTCAACTATTCTATGGGAAAAGGCATGACTGGGTAGTATAAAACCAATATAAGTCTGTAGTGTAGAATAGTGTTTTAAAATCGTGATTCATTTTGCTGTATGCGACTAAGAAAGTTTGCCCATGGAGGAAATAGATCAGTGCTTTTCTTGCAGTCAGAATGCACCCATTCACATCCCTAGTCCTAGCACTTTGCTATGCTTGGAAATATAAGGCTTTTTTGTAAGATGGGTCCTTTCCACAAAATGAATTAAATTGGTTCTGGAAAGCAAGTTGGTGATGGGTAACATTTAGACATAGGTAGTGAGGGCTCCCCTTCTGCAGTTCTAATATGCTTTTACCTCTCTTCATTTAGGTTTCTACACTGGGTGGCTTTTGCCAGCAGCTGTAGTGGGGACACTAGTCTTCATAATAGGCATATTTATGATGCTTAATGACATCCCTACGTAAGTTCTAATTTATTCTCTTCTTTCTCACTTTTCTGCTTGTAAAACCATTGACAAGCCATTTGGCTTTGTAACCCCCGGCTTTTTCACAGATCTGGAGCAGAATGTGGCAGAGATTTCTGCTCATTAGAAATAAGTTCCTTGGGGATATCAATAGAATGTGAATGGTGGCTTTGCCTATGCAGCTAGTGTTAAGTAGTACCTAATGTGGCCATACCTATCCTTGCAAGAATGGGAAAGGCAGCCTTAGGAACAGCAAGAGCCAAAGGCCTGAAAAACAAAGTGTTTTTTGAAGAGAAGCTATGAGTCAGTAATTTTAATGTGGTAGGTTAATTGCTTTTTTCCTACCCTTTTATTTTTGCTCCCATCTGCACAACAGGAAGGAGATCTGTACCAGTGAGGGGAAATACAACATGTGCCCACTCTGCAAAGTCTGCCCCTATTGGAACCTCTCCACCATTTGCCCAATGTTTCAGGTACAGTTTGTGGCTCTGGGACAGCACTGATTCAAGCATAACGGTGAAGCATTTGTCAACACTTCATTAAAGTCATGAGTTAGATTAGGAGTACGTTGTGTGTTCTCAGATAAAGGGTTACACAGAAAAGTACATTGGATTTACTGTGATATGCTGATCTTCTACACTTCCATGTGGTTTAGATAGCCTCCTCCACACTTACTTTGCCTTGAGCCTATGTACTTGCCCACAGACTCAAGGCAAGACATCAGCTATGTGCTATCAGCTTCCATGTAAAAAATAATTTGATCCAGCCTCTGTTGATCTTTCACATTGCGTAACACGACTTTTTGAACTCAGGGCTTGCTTTTAGTGCATAATGCAACTAGCTCCGCCTTTATCTTTTGGGGCCAAACTACATGCAACGTCAGCATGTCTTAAAATGTAGGTTTGCCTTTAAATGCATGTAAAGTGGGTGACTGAGATTTAAAGGGACTTGTGGGCAGGGAAGGTTTAGCAGGAACCGTGTTTGTCCCCCTTTGCTTCTTTAAACCACACCCCTGCTCCTTTGTGATTTGGGTAGAACTGCATTTTAAAAACTGGGCTATCTGTAGTTTGCCCTTGATACAAATTCAACTCTGTCCCAGTCTAAGAGTGTTTTGGCACATGCTTAAGTGCAGCTCCTTCCCTTTTCCCCCTATTCTTTTCAGGCTGGTCGCCTCTTTGATCATGGTGGGACTGTCTTCTTCAGTATCTTCATGTCTTTATGGGCAGTCACATTTCTTGAATACTGGAAGCGGCTGAATGCTACCTTGACATACCGCTGGGACTGTTCAGACTTCGAAGATATCGAGGTACTAGTCTTGGGGGGGGGCTCTAATACCACAAAAGCCCAACGGTGACACGGAGCCCACTTCAGGTTTCCTTTGTTGTAGGAACGTCCACGGCCCCAATTCACTGCTACGGCACCCATGACAACCACAAATCCAATCACTGGAGCGGAGGAGCCCTATTTCCCCACACGGAGCCGTTTCAAAAGAATCATGGCTGGATCAATGGTCATCATCATGATGGTGAGGGAGCTGCTGTTTGAGGGTGGAGGCGTCAAATAGGATGCAATCCTCTTGAGTAGGGATAGGGGAGCAATTTGATACAGTTCACATTTAGTGGTGAATCTATCTAATCTGCACTTTCAAAAACAGCATGAGAACTGAAACACAGGCATCATTTGAAATTCGTACTTATCTGAATTTTGCAATACAGCTCTCCAACCAATGTTTACAAAAATGCATACATTAGGTAAAAGATGTGTTCAGTTGAATATATTAGTGAACATAACATAAAAATGCATTATATTAAATCTGCTTAAGTCCAAGTCTGCTGTGGCTGTGGGAGAAGCCAGAGCCTCATGGATGTTAATGCCCACTATCATAGGCTCAGGTTGTATATATGTGTAAATAAACCATATATCATAAAGACATTACAGTCTCTACTGTGCCTCATTTCTAAAAGGAAACACATACCCTGGGTAAGTGCACCTGGTACCCCTTGAATCTCACACCACTCAGGGAGATTGAGATGGCATGTAGCAATATGTTATTTCTGCCCTCACGTCCTCTCTCTTGGTTACCACTACTACTTCTTGCTTTTTGTTTGGATCAAAAGCCAAGGAAAAAGCCACTCAGAAGGGAGGAAATCGCGGTTTCTATGTCTGTTGTGGCTTCTATGGTCATTATTGATGACTGACTCCTCACTGACACTCTTCTGCCTCACTAAGGGCAGTTCCACACAACACATTTAAAGCAGACGATTCCCACCAAAGAATCCTGGGAATTCACTGAGTGACTTTAGGCGAGTTGCCATGTCTTGCAACCTAACCTACTTCACAAGGTGGTTGTGATAAAAAGTTGATTCTATGGAGGAAAGACATGATGTAAATGTAAACTGATAAAAAGAAATAAAAATCAGATAAAACCACATGTCACCTTGAGCTCATTGGAGGCAGGAAGGATGGATATAAATGTAAGTAAATAAGTAAAAAAAAAGTCCTCCCCAAGTCAGATCCATTTACAATAATAAGACAGCAAACTCATATTATTAGTACTCATTCAGCCTGGTTCTGTCTTCAGATTGCTGTGGTGGTGATGTTCCTGATTTCGATAATCCTTTACCGGGCCATCATTGCCGTAGTTGTAGCCAAGTCTGGGAAATACCTTCTTGTAGCTTCGGTAAGACACTTCCATGACTCTCTACCACTCTAGCTTAGGTGTGCTATTTGCATTTGGACTTCACATTCTCTCCTGTTTCCCCCTCTTAGGCTTCTCGTATTGCTAGCCTCACTGGCTCAGTGGTGAACCTCCTCTTCATCCTCATCCTATCAAAAATTTACACTTCATTGGCACTTTTTCTTACCAAGTGGGGTAAGTAGGCTGTATCTGGAAACACCGAAGCAGGTTCTCAACCTGAAGGTGCAGCTTCTTGAACCAAAACATTAACCCGGGGCTTGAATTTGTGGGAGAGGGACAGGGGCAGGTAAATAGAAGATCTTTATTGAAATCCACAAGCCTTACTTCCTAACTCACCCTAATATTAACTAAATTGTGCCTTGCCATAATCTTCTAAAAGCACCAGCTAAAGTGGGTGGCACTAAACGTTTTTATGGTGGTGCATAGAATCTCGAATCCCCAAAAGAGGATTTTTTTACTATCTTCTTAGTGCTTGGTTTAGATCTTAGCTGTGAATTTTGGATGACATTTTGGAATATTGTCTTGCTCTGACCTTTATAGTTGTTTAAAAGTCTGCCTCTTATTTTTCCTGCACATTCTTCCTGTTTAAATTTTGGGATCTTGATTGCATGACCATCTCCCTCATTAGTAGGCAACCCTCTACAGACATCTGCACTCAGTTCACAGGCATCCAGAGAAGGGTTTGAGTGAGTCTGGGGGCACAGCCTCACTCTCCTTCCATACAGTACCACTACATATAAAATAAAGGCGTGAATATGGCTTAAATCAGAAATTACAAGAGTTGTTTTTTGTCCATCTCAGCCACAGTATTTAATTAAACTAGAAGGTACTTGCAACCCACAATGTGCATTAGAATTCTGTGACACTGAGATGGTTGGGGGTGGAGTTTGAGTCTCCTTTGTTCACTTAAAGAACTAAGGATGCTTCTGTTGTGATTTACCACTGAGAGGACTTGGAAGTTCCCACCATTCTCGTGGTACTCTATTATGTTTTTTCTTCCATAGAGATGCATCGTACACAGACCATGTTTGAAGATGCGTTCACCTTCAAGGTGTTTGTCTTTGAGTTCATCAATTTCTACTCCTCTCCCATCTACATTGCGTTCTTTAAGGGCAGGTAAGCTGTTTTGGAGATGGGCAGCTTCTCTAAAATGGATGCCATTTTCCTTTGTGGCCTAGGCATACTTGAAAGACTCATCTGCACCATTGAAATATGCCCCTACTACACGCTCAAATTTGTATCCTCCTTCCACATAATTCTGTTTCCATAACATGATATCCCATCTGCATTCAATTTAGAGAACAGGACTACTTTCGTTAGTGTGGGAAGGATACAGACATACTATTGCCTTCATACTATTGTAGGCAACAACAATAAAAAGCTCTGCAATGTTTTTCAGCACTGGGTCTCCAGGTGTGTTTAGAAAAATCATTAAACTGCCTAACCAAATCTATACATATATATTTTTCTATGGTGTAGATGTTGGGCTGAAACTCCCATCATCCCCAGTCAGCTTAGTCAATGGCCAGGCATGTTGGGAGTTGTAGTCCAGACATATCTGGGGACCCAAGGTTGAAGAGCAGTAGTCTAGGCCACACAGAAAGAGAGTGGAACTCAAGAAGGTGAGGACTTCTAGCCGTTCTTTTGAAGTTGTGGTCTTGCTCCACCACTCTTACCCTCATCCAAGTTAAATTCAGTAGCAAAGTGATGCTTCTTCTGATCCAGCCAAGTCTCAGATGTAGCAAAACTCAAAATTCAGCAGGAATTCTAGCTGCAAGTAGTTGCTATTGATAGCCATTGAGGAAAAAGTGAGGCCCTGTTGCCATCTACTGCCCAGAAGTAGTTATAATTTATAATGCGAATCCTCAGCGGTGAGTATTAAAAAGTCAGACTGGTGTAGGTGAACACAAGACTGAATGTGCCAGCTATGTTAGTTTGTGATGTTTGCAATGACCTGGGGATCCTGAATCCAGGCATAGCTGGAAGGTTATGGTGGAAAGACTGATTTCTTCAGGTCAAACTAAATATTATGCATAAATAGTAAAACTCTACAGACCTTAAAAGAAGAAAAAGAAGCCATTAGGAGGTAGTGGTTTGAAGTAGAGAAGTCCTGGAGGAGATCTTGACCTGTAAGTAAATGTTGCATATAAATGTGTGTAATAAAATCAATTGGACCATCTTTAGGACACATCTAAAAACCTGGCTACCTGTGAGGGTGTGAACAGGCAGGGGAAAGGTTAAGCACCTCTCAAGGCTTCTCTGCTTCAAATTGTCCCTGGCCAAACTGACATTTTCTAAAAAAGAAAAGGGGAAAAAAGAAAAAAGATGAGGCCCTTCTGGTTGTTCTGCAACCTGCAGAGATCTTTTTGTGCATTTTCAGTAGGGAGGCTTTCTTATTGAATTAAGGCAGGCACCAGCACTAATGGCATTTTGGTGTCTGCTAAAAATCATTTGTTCTTTTAAACCTTTGTTGGACATTGATATTTCGACCCAATGTTTGCTGCCATGTTATTTATTCTGTAAATAAGTTTTAATGTTGTTTTGCACACCACCTTGTGATTGTTGTATGAAAGACAGTTTAGAAATCATTAAAATAAAAATCAGCAAGGGACCGTTGCAGATTCTTATGTACATGCTTGGAGAGAGAGTGGGGAATTCCTGCCCCCCTTTCCCTGTAATGTGCTTGGACCACCTGAAGTTAGTGCTTTTCAGGATTATTGCTGTACAGTGGAACCTCGTGTTACGTACCGTCCTCCTTGCAAACCCTGCGGGTTACGAGCTCTGCTAACCCGGAAGTAGATGCTCCTGGTTGCAAACTTTGCCCTGGGATGCGAGTGGAAGTCATGTGCCAGCAGCGTGGCAGCAGCAGGAGGCACCATTAGCGAAAGTGCGCCTTGGGTTATGAACAGTTTCAGTTTAAGAGCGGCCCTCCGGAATGAATTAAGTTTGTAACCGGAGGTACCATTGTACTCCTCTTTTCTATGAGTCTGAGGGTTGTGTTGGCTGAGCCATTTGAGGCAGCAAATTGTAGGAAGGCGCCTTGCGATTGGTTACAGTAGATGGCATTCTGGTCTCTTTATGCGCAGAGTAGGGTGTTTATGCCTCGTGTAAAGAAAGACCTTGCAGCTGACTGTCTTGGCCTTTTATTTTTATACTTTCTTCACCTTCAGGTTTGTAGGCTATCCAGGACGCTATTCCACATTGCTGGGTATCCGCAATGAAGATGTAAGTATCTAAAAAGAGAGCAGTGCAGGACATGGACTCTAGAAATAACAGCTGATTAGGGGTTGTTCTAGAGTGGCTGGCACCATTAGCAGCCTGTAAGGTACGTTTAAGACTGGAGTTAAACTCTGTATAATAAATGCAGCAATAAAATAAAGAAGGCACCCTCTTTGCCAAGGAAACAGGGTCAGCCATTCCAAAGGCAGAGGCCAGATAAAGAGGGCATCAGGCTCAATGCTGGGAGTGGATGTTTCTCTAAAAACCAAAATAATCCCTCTTCTAGCTCCATCTATCCAATGTCAAGTGCTTTTAGCCAGATTATTATTATTATTTATTGAATTTATATCCCACCCTTTATCCTTAAAGAGCACAGGGCAGCAAACAGATATACCATTTAAAAACAAAACAAAGCAGAAACAGATTTAGACGTTCTGAAAGCGATTACATTAAAGGACATACAATTAAAAAGACTCATTCATTCTTTCCTTCCCCGATGTTTTAATGTGGTGGAAATCTTTTAAGTAGGCATGATGTGCTCTGAGACCCCAGTGTTTGGTGTAGAGATTCCCAGGGGAGTAGAGAATTGAGGTTTCCTTTTCACCAGCAGCAAATGAAGTAGCTAACCTGTCTCTAGACTGTTTCTCTACAGATGAGGGATCACATGACTAAATGCTTCTCCATATAATTGTTTCTCTGCTGCATCATCCTTCTAAAGCCTCTCTCTGTTTTCTCCAGTGTGGTCCAGGTGGCTGCCTCATTGAACTTGCCCAAGAGCTGCTTGTCATCATGGTGGGAAAGCAAATAATTAATAATGTGCAGGAGCTCCTCATCCCGTGAGTCTTTGTGATCTTGTGCTTTGCTGCAATGGACTATCCAGACGTGGCCAGACCTGTAGAGAATCAACAAGATGAACAGACATATCATTCCCCAAAATATATAGATTTTCACTAATGTATTAATTTTTGTGCACATTTCCCCCTAACATAATATACATTTTTGTAAAGGTTTGGTTGGAGAACTGCATCATAAAATCTGGATAAGTGCAAATTTTGAAGGAAGGCTATATTTCCGTTCTCATGTTGTTTCAGGAAGTGCTAATTTGATATGCTGCTTTAAATGCAAACTGAATAATCTTTTCTCCTCCATCCCTACCTCAAGATGTTGTGGCACTACACCTCTGTCAGCCCTAGCCAACATGGTCCAGTGGTCAGGGAGGACAGTAGTTGTACTTAAACAGCTTCTGAAAGATGCAACGTTAGTTACTCCTACTCTATAGATTCAATTCTGGGGCTAGATCAAAACTCTGTCTAGGCCTAGATGCAGACATGTAGCTACTAATTGATCGTCTCTTGTTGAACAATAAGAGGGCAAAACCTGAGCATGTTAACTGTGTCTTCTTGCTCTCCACAGGAAGTTGAAATCATGGTGGCAGAAGCGGAAGTCTCACTCTAAAAGGAATGAGGGCCAGGAAAGCTCCACGAAGCAGCTCTGGGAGAGTGATTACGAACTGCTGCCCTATGAAGGGCTCTTTAACGAATACCTGGAAATGGGTACGAATCATTTGGGAAGGAAGGAGATGAGCAACTGAGGACAGTTTCCTGACAGTTGAGGGCTTAGTCTGTGTAAGTGCGTGAGGCACACTGAGTCCTGTATCTCGCTTTGACTATACCATGTTCTCAGGTCAACCGTTCTGGTTCAAGAGCACTTGTGCTTGTTCCACTCACCCACCAGCTGGTAGCCCTAGAGGAGTGACAATTAGAATACATGGGGTCAAAAGCTTTACTCAGGTCAAAAGAGTGCGTGCATAACCTCCTAAGAAAAGGAACAACTTAGCAAATGCTATCCAAAGTTCCTGTGGACAGAATTCTTGTATGGGCTCACCTACATTATCTCCTGCGTGGGATTTCTTTGTGCTTGCCTTCCCTTATAATGTCTTCTTTCTTTCCTCTTCAGTCCTGCAGTTTGGCTTCATTACCATCTTTGTGGCCGCCTGCCCCTTGGCACCTCTCTTTGCCTTGCTCAACAACTGGGTGGAAATTCGCTTGGATGCTCACAAATTTGTTTGTGAATACAGGCGGCCGGTTGCTGAGCGGGCCCAAGGCATGGGCATCTGGTTCCCTATCCTGGAAGTCATCACACACCTGGCAGTCGTTAGCAATGTGAGTAGCGCTGGGTCAAGGTTCTCTGCGTGCAGCAATACTGAGCTGACTTAACGGTCTGACTTAATAGAAGGCAGCTTCCTGGGTTGCTATGACTTTGCGGAAACTTGATACACATGTTGTGTAAAGAAGTTGGAGTAAGACAGAAAAGGGGGTGGATGTGTTCCATTTAACACCTGGAAACGAAATGGTTCTTTAGACAGAGACCATTATTGTGCCCATCTTCTTCCAGGCCTTTCTGATTGCCTTCACCTCTGACTTCCTCCCTCGACTATATTACCAGTACACTCATGCCAGCGACCTACAAGGCTACATTGACTTCACCCTGGCCTATGCCCCAAAATCTTTTGTCCTGGAGCACAATGTCACATGCAGGTAGGATCTCCCACTTTTCTGTCTCAGCTGTCTTCCTCATGGGGGACACTGGACAGGTCCATTGCTTCAAAAATTAAACAGAGGGCATGTTCTTGAAAAATAGCTTGCCTATTTTGGGACAAAGTGTTTTCTCAGAAAATCAGATAGTGCAGGATTTTTTTAAAAAATTGGAGGGGAGAATCATGGACCACGGCACATGGAATAACATACCACATACTGTCATAAACATCTGGTATGGCAACCATCCCTTGTGGGAAAACTGGTATAATATTCACCAAGAAACCAAATACAGTGAGATGTGTTTACTCAGACGTACGTCTCTATATGTTCTGTGGGAAACATAGGAAGTTACTTTATATCAGGGGTCACCAACCCTTTTGAACTAGTGGGCATATTTCAAATTTTGACAAAATGGTGGGGCCATCAATTTCAAAATGGCTGCCATGGGGGGGGGAGCATAACACAAAATGGCTACCATGGTGAGTATGGTATAGGACGCAGAGGCAAGTACCCCAATACAGTGGTACCTCGGGTTAAGAACTTAATTCGTTCTGGAGGTCCATTCTTAACCTGAAACTGTTCTCAACCTGAGACACCACTTTAGCTAATGGGGCCTCCCACTGCCACCGCGCCGCCAGAGCACGATTTCTGTTCTCATCCTGAAGCAAAGTTCTTAACCCGAGGTACTATTTCTGGGTTAGCGGAGCCTGTAACCTGAAGCATATGTAACCTGAAGCGTCTGTAACCCGAGGTACCACTGTACAAGGAAAAATATACAAGGTAGCCACACCACTCTACAGAAATTGCTTAGAGGGCACCCACACATTTTGTCTTATAACTTTCTTCCTAGGAGGACTAGGTGCTGTGTTGGTGACCCCTGCCTTATGCAGAGTCCGACCATTGGCTTCAATATTGTTCACAGTGACTTGGCAGCAGTAGTCCAGGGTTTCAGGGGACATTCCCAGTCCTACTTAGAGATGCCAGAGACTGAACCTAGGTATTTCTGCATGCAGTGCATATGCTCTGCTTCTGAGCTATGTTCCTTCCCACCAGGCTTGTTCCCAGAAAACATGCATAGGAATTGCAGCCCTGAAAATAAGCATCTTTTGGCTCCCCCCCTTGCTATAACCAAGTGGACAGACAACTTAATATTAATATTTAGAATGACAACCAGGATCTGAATGCAGAAAATCTACTCAGGTCTCTCTTAGTTTAACTAAAGGGAATTTAGTGGTGGCTTACAGGAAGGCATGGAGAGAAGCAAGACATTTAGTTTGTTTCCTGCAAATGTATGGTTGCTATGCTGACTACTTCAGGGCTACTCAGCATACCTCTTTAACTTACAGCTCTATCTCCTCAGGTACAGAGCATATCGAGAACAAAGTGGCAGGTATTCACTAGCTTATTGGAATCTACTGGCAATCCGCCTTGGCTTCATAATTGTATTTGAGGTTTGTTTCCCTCCAAGTGTCCCCAAAATGCTGCTCTACAAACAAGAGGTCCCATTCACATCTACCCACCTATTACAGCACTTACCATATTTGGGCAGTCCTGTTTGGATTACATCACATGGTGGTGGAAGGAAAGGGGTTGGGGGAGATGAAATGGTTACTGGAATATGCCCCTGACCCAAAACATAACTTTTTGCACTGGCTGACTTGTTGTTTGCAGTCCTAATGTCATTATTTGTTTATAAAGACCCAGTGTCCTACAGTAAGGTAAAGGTAAAGGGACCCCTGACCATTAGGTCCAGTCACAGACGACTCTGGGGTTGCGGCGCTCATCTCGCTTTATTGGCTGAGGGAGCCGGCGTACAGCTTCTAGGTCATGTGGCCAGCATGACTAAGCCGCCTCTGATGAACCAGAGCAGCGCACGGAAACACCATTTACCTTCCTGCCGGAGCGGTACCTATTTATCTACTTGCACTTTGACTTGCTTTCAAACTGCTAGGTTGGCAGGAGCAGGGACTGAGCAACGGGAGCTCACCCTATTGCAGGGATTCGAACCGCCAACCTTCTGATCGGCAAGTCCTAGGCTCTGTGGTTTAACCCACAGCACCACCCGCGTCCCTAGTGTCCTACAGTACAAGATGTCATATGTTGACTGGAGCCTCGGAGACAAGGTTCAAATCCCACTCAGCCATGAAACTCACTGGGTGATCTTGGGTCAGCCCCTGTCTCTTCACCTAACCTCTCTCATACTATTGTTATGAATATAAAATGGGGAGGGAATAGAGTCATGTACTACACCTTGAGTTCCTTGGAGGAAAGGTAGGATATAAATGTAATAAATAAATAATCCTCTCATTCTGAATTCATTTCAGACATTGGCACGTAGGCAACTCTGTTGTTAGTGTGTAGGACCTTAAAAAAAAAGGAGCCAACTGTGGTTGCAAAGAGGCTATTTAGCTGCCTTAAGTCCCAGTCTGGGGAAAAAAGGCAGGTGATGATGATGATTTCAGGAACCGGTGCTGAGATGGCTTTGATGGAGCTGCCGTTTCTGCAGAATTTAGCAGCTACTGCAGATCTGGTCCAGGCAAGATGTTAAATCGCTCCAACTGGATGAGGTCATTGCTACATCCTGGTCAAGAGTCTACTGACAGTGCCACCAGGATGTGCCTTGTTCTGTAAATAATCTACAAATGCACCTTCTTGGTGCTTGTGGAAGTCCTCTATCCCAGCTTATTCAAAGGGAAATGGAATTTGTATAGTAGAGCAATCTGTATCCCATGGATAGCTTGCTCTGTGCTGATCTGTACGTAGTACAAC
Source organism: Podarcis melisellensis (assembly GCF_964234715.1). Lineage (NCBI taxonomy): Eukaryota > Metazoa > Chordata > Lepidosauria > Squamata > Lacertidae > Podarcis > Podarcis melisellensis. The sequence continues at coordinate 35,598,326 of NC_138537.1, forward strand.
ACTAACTACTTTTCTATTGAGTTTTGGTGTAATAAAGGTGTCACATTTTAAGACCACTGTAGTAAAGCTACATGTGCACTAGTCCTGCTTTCTGGGACACAGGAGATCCCTTATCATCTTTGATAAAGCACCCCTTAATTGGTGAGATAGGCTCCAGTCATATTTTCACTGCAATTCCATTTAACTGGCAGGGTGGAGGGAGGAGAGAACACATACACTGGAGTCAGACATGCAGCAGGATTCCCCATCCATCTAGTTCTGAACAGCTGGGCCAGATTGCTGCTGCATGGTCCTGACTTGCTTGCTCCCACTCTGGCAAATTGGGTCATTGACTATCTGCAGCTTTCTTGCCTCCTTTTCCCAGCACGTGGTCTTCTTTATTGCACGTCTGATTGATATGATGGTGCCCGACATCCCAGAAGTGGTGGAGATCAAAGTGAAGCGAGAGCAGTATCTAGCTAAAGAGGCTCTGGCTGAGAACAAGGTAATCGTTTATTTTTAAATATTATTTTGAATCGGTACTTGGATTTTCTCTTCCAAAGACCATCTAAAGTGCTTAATGCCATAAACCTTAACCAAAACTGAGTCACACTGTTCCTGTGGTGAATCCCCTTCTTTGTCTCCTGGAAGAGGTTTCCTTTTACAGGACTAGGTAAAGCAGCAAGGTTCACTTGCTGTCAGAAATATAGGATGTCAATTTCCCTCCCTTTCTCAGTAAGCAGCCTTGCAGCTTATGAGGGTAAATATAACCTTTGTTTCCTGTCTGGCACATGAGTATACGTCCATTGGTCTTTGTCAGGGAATCTTAAGTCTCTGTGCCCACACTGTGAACCATGATGGGGGAACAAAAGTGCTCAAACACAAGAGTAGCACCTCTACCCTACCTACATTCCTCCCCAAATAACCTATTTTTACCTTGATACTGTATTATAGAGTTGTATCTGGTGAACTTGTCCTTCTGCTTGCACAACAGAATTGCCCTACTCCATTCCTTGCGTGTTTGGGAGTTCCCCCAACCCTCCAAAGCAGATTTGTTGGCGGGGCAAGTAAGTTCTGTTGCACAAGCAGAAGTCCTTGCACTAATTGGACAAGTTCATTAGGTACAAACCCACAGTAACAGTGTTTCCCAAACATAGGTTTCCATCTGTTTTTGAACTACAATTTCCATCATCCCTGGCCACTGGTCCTGCTAGCTAGGGATGGTGGGGGTTATAGTCCAACAACAGCTGGGGACCCAAGTTTGGAAGACTGTGTTAAAATAATAGCATAGTAATTTTCTTGTATTAGATAACTAGTGACACCGGTCTATCTGTTGTGGGGGGTGTACCTTATTTTTGGAAGCTGGTATCAAGAACTGGAAATTTCAGCTGCTGATTGTGTTAAGTTCCAGCCTGTATGTCAACACCAATCTTTCTGACACATGCCTTTTAGGGGAAGGTCTTATATTTTTCCTAGTATGTGTCATTTGACAAAGCAAAGTAAGATTCTGGAGGTTGGCTCACCCTTTGATCACACATACGGCTCCTCTGCTATCATTCAAAGCATATTGTGCCAACAATCTATGGACAACTCCATAGAATTTTTCTAATAACAAGCCAAGTTTCAACTCTCTTGGTCTCAGGTGTGTTGACTTCAAGGTATTAGGAATTTTGGGCTTACTTTTTTGAAGCAACTTTACTGCTGGCGTGTTACGGTTGAGTGAGCTCTTTGCTTAAACTGCATGCTCCAATTACTTTACCGTATCTCAAGGATGGCAATATTGAGGTTTGGGTAATAAGCAAATTGAAATGTAAGCTGTGTAGAACTGACACAGCTATGTATCTTTAGGTGGTATAGCAGCTGTCAGTGCACTGGCATCGCTTACCTGGCTTCCCATCACAGAAGTCACTGTAGGGCCAATCTGTCATTCCACCTACAATGTGTTGACCTCACCATCATTGTCTTGCCTGTTAGTTATCACCAGCCGTTGGGAAGCCAGGTAAACAATGCTTCTCTACCCTGTTGACTGTTGATTTCTCTTGTGACAGGCCCTCACCGAAGTGATAGATGTGAGAAATCCAACCCCTCTGGCAGAGAAAGCACCATAGTAGGCTCACGATGCTGAAAGACATTCTGGTTTTGATCCAGGCCAAGTTGCCAAGCTTCTGGAAGAGCAAGGGGTGGGGAGGTGAGCAGCCTAGAAGAATTTGACAAAAAGTGACACTTCTCTGCACAAGTGCTGTACTGTAGAAGAAGACTTGGAGCTTTTAAAGGCTTCAGGAATTTGATCGATCCAGCTGCTGCTTTAAGGACTTTGAGAAGTGTTAACTTGGCAAAGGACAAGATATACATGGACAATGGATTAATCTAACCAACCCATCCATCAGCTCTGCAATCATTTGCCTAACTGAACAGCTTTGTCCTCACGCCCAAGAAGTGATTTCTACTGATATTTATAGAGTTATAGTCTAGCAGTGAGCACAGAGGAGTCCTACATTCCTGTTTACAAAGAGGGAGGGCTGCTTTTTAACTTGTGAAGAAGTACTGCTTAGCGACAAGGAATCTTCCAAAGAGGGAAGAAGCTGCATCACTTGAATGGCTTATAAGAGTGAGAGCTGCTCTGATGAGCTAAGGGCAGATTATTGGAGAGTAGCTGTGCACTTTTGCTTAGTATGCAGTGGCCAGCTTAACAGAAGATTACTGCTTGAGAAGGCAACCATTTGAGAGCTTGTACTGAGCTTCACAAGCTGCCTGCTCCCCTCTTCCTCTCACACAAGCAATACAAGACTGAGCATTTTCTGCACATCAGTTTGAATCTGCTTTAGCTGGAAGCTGCAATGTGGCATATGCCAAATACTAGTGATTGCAATCATGATTAAACAGTACCCCTGCTGACAGCAAATGGACAGAATCTGTCCAACATTCAGTATGAACAGCTAAAAAGTGCAAGTTCTTTTACAATTGTTTGGAATTAATTGTGAAAGGTTAAGAGTTAGCAGCTGTTCAGTATTTCATTAGGAAGGCTGGTAGAAATTTTGAATTAGTGACTTCTTAAAAACCCACACTAAAGTATACAGAAAATAAAGACAACCACTCAAAAGCTGTTTCAGGTTTTATTTTATTTTTTTAGAATTTATAAAATTCCAGTGTCATCCATACTCATGAGCCTTTATACATGTTTTGCATATAATCTCCAAATTCCAAAGTTAAGGCCAAGGGATCATTGCCATGGAAACATAATATGGAAGACATTAAGAGGACATGGAGCACACCTCCGCAGAGCATCTGCTGCAGACTACATGGGACAGAGGGGGTAGAGTACTCTCAACAGTTTGAACAAATGGCTGGGTTGGGGGCCATGCTCAATGGCAGTTGAAGCCTAAAAACACATGTGCAAGTGATGTGACTGACATTCAGACACCAGGTATACTACTGGCAATACATTAAAACACTACTACCCTGTTTGTCTCCTGCTCAGATAGTAAGAGGGCTTGTCCTGCCCCAAGTGGAATTAGCATAGAGAAACAAATCTCTCCTCCCTTCAGCTAGGTTTACTGAAAGAAAGAGGCTTTCCTTCCTGTTGGGCTAGCGGTCAAGAAAGACAAGAGCCTTGCAGACCTTTTCCCAGTATGTATTAACGGGGGCATAAGCAATCCTGGGGTTCGGTTCTTAGCTAATGGCTCAGAAAAGCTCTTTGGAGGGGAAGGGAGGCAGTAGGCAGAGAGCAGAGTTGGCACCAGACCAGCCCTGGCACCAGCACCTTCGGCAGAAAAGATATATATATATATACCATGTAATGGCTGGAAGAGCAGCTTTAATACAAGCAGCCTTGTATCTGTTTATGGCAGCAGCTAGAATGCAGAAACTACTGTTGTATGAGGGACATGACAAAAGGACAAAAACATTTGCTGCCAGACTACAGAAAGGCCTTTGTTGAATGTAGGTATTCTCTCCTCCCCTCCAAGAGAGGCTTGATTTAAGACTGAACTGCAATCCAGCTTCTTCAATTTAAGTGAGAGCCACTCCTTACCTGCCTCCCTCCCCAAGGCCTAACTTTTTGTCACAAGACTACAGGCCAAATTATGTGACGTGGTTAAGACCATCTTAGTAGGAGGGGATGTTTGATGGCATGTAGCCAGGCTGAAGCCACACACAGATCCCTCTGCTCACAGAGGAACAACAGTCATGATAACAGGAAGCAAGAGGGGCTTGACTGAAGAAGCAGGCCACTGTCATTCCGGCTTGAGGTAGAAAGAAGGCAATAGTAAAAAGCAAAAAAGACACACTCTGAACCCTGGTATTTAAATGCCATCACTATCAAGCCTGGGGAGGGAAAAAGAGTAATGTACCCTCTAACACCACACTAATAGCTCACCACCTTCTGTGACATGCTACCATGGCACTTTTGGTTGAACCAAGTTTTGTTAGACCCAATAATACTGTCAGTTTTCTGGTTCCACTCAGCCATACTACTGCTGGGAAGGGAGAACAAAAAAGAGTGTACGTGTCCAAACACTGGTGATGAGCCGCGATTCAATACTCACACCAACAAGGGGAGAATTTTGGTACACTCAGCGATGCAGACTAACACAGCAAGGGTTATGCCCCTCTTAGCACTTCCTGGGGCCGTATCTCCAGGCTGAACCTCCACCTATCCATTCTGGCCGATTTCCTCTCCCATAGCAGTATTAGATGGGTGCGTTTTTTGTTTGGCAGTTGAAAGGGAAAAGTTGATTGCACTCTACAAAGGTAAGGCCTTGGAGAAACAGGGCAGGAGGGGAAAAGAGCAAATATTTTGGCTTTGTAGAAAGTTGAGGAAATGCATTTCCTGAGGTTGAGAGACAGGAAGTAGATTCCTAGCTGCAGTGAGGAGATCTCCTAATGGAGCCTAGAGTGCTTTTTGCAAGGTGTACCTGGGAGGTTTGGTTACTACACCATGGCCAACATGAGATTGAGTGAAAAGTTGAAAGGCAAAAAAAAATAATGTATGTGTTTTAGGTTGGAATCTACGTGGAAAGTTTCTTCCAGGGCAAGGAGAAAGGAAAGAGTCAAACTGAAGCATAGTGAGGCCTAAGCGCAGGGACAACAGAGAACCTCAAAAGGGGTAGCACTCTAGTTTCATTAAGAGACCCCCATGGGCAATCTGCACTGGATCCAGCCACTAGATCAGAATTCAGAAAGGAAACCTTGTGGCAGGTGGCTGGACAAGATTGCTGCTTCCACGCTATTACCGCTTAGGACCCCAAGGTAGAGTTTTGGGGGCCACCTGAGCTCCAAAACTTGGGAAATCTTCAGAACTGGTCATGTCAGGGGCCTGTAAGGAAACAAAAGCCAAAACCATAACTAGTACAAGTGCTATTGCTGCATTAAACAACATCACTGACTGTACAGGAAGAGGAACTTAACTTCTCTACAGATCACTACCAGCCCCGAAAATGCACCAAGAATGATAAGCTTTGAAGGTAGTGTCTCATCCACTGCTACTACAGACAGCTTGAGGGAAGATTTTTCCAACAATAGTAAAGCAGCCTCTTCCAAGATGAGCCTTTAAAAAAAACCAGCTGCACACTCAAGAATGAGGGCAGAGCAATACAAACCTCCCTTCAAATGGGGTGGGTGGAGGGTTTGGACTGGAGAGAGGGAACTCTCCAGGCTAAAGCTGGCTTGGTCTCACTGCCATCATGTGACAGCATCAGGCCCAACTGCCCTGCACCCCTTTTTCTGTGGCAGCTACCCTGCCTGCAGGGAATGAGGATATAGAATAGAGTTCTACAGTAGTATGATGCAGAAGCAGGATGGTGGAGGTTGCAATAATCCACACCAGTGTTCATAACCCATTGGCAATTTACAGTTTTTTTATGAGTGGCGCTGGGAGGAGTAATTGGCTAGGTTAAGATGTATCTGGCCTAGCGTCTCAGGTTGTAGTGCAAAAATTCCTGGCAGCTAGGGGGAAACAGACACTGTTGGAGGGCAGGTATTGGGAAGAGAGGGAAAAGGATAATAAAAACAAAGGATGACAGAAGAGAGGGGCATACGTATTGCGCTTTTCAGGGGTCAGGTGTGTATCGACTTCCATAGTCCATTTTGCACCTGTGTGCTGGCCCCCTAACCGGATACAAACATTATGACAACAAAAGTGGTGCCAGAGTCTCTCGCACCACTCCATTTCCCCTTTCCCCTCCTTTTTTCACTCTACACACTAATAAGAGGATTGACTCTTAACATCATAATGAGGACTCATCTCTCCAGCCGAAGTCCTGGCCATCCTTTCAGTACAAAAGGTAACTATCGAGGAAGCAGCACCTACCTTCTCGGTGTTTCCTGGTGTCCAGGGGGCATCTCTCACGACAAATCCCTTTGATGCAGCCTTAGCTTCCCCATGAGCAGGTGGTTTCATGTAGACTTGCATTGCCTCATTGTCCACCACATCTGCCAGCTGCAACACCATACAAACAAGTGTGGTCCAAGTTAGAGATGTTTATCGCAACACAAATTCATGTGTATTTCCCCACACACACACACACTGCAAAAGGAGCAGTATTTTCTTGATATCACCCATATGTGGTGTATACATAAGATGCAAGCTGAGAAGTTTGGAAGGTCCACATACTGGTGTCTCTCAAGTACTAAAAACTACATGGATTTAAGAACTCTGACACTCACATATTCCTCCTCCAGGTTCAGGATATGATCAATGGCTTCCTCCACATTCTCAGGGAGTCCAGTCACAGTCACACAATTTGGATCAGCAGCTCCACTCTGGGGGAAGCGGATGTCCACCTGGAATGACAAAGATTTCAGATCAGCTAACAAATTAAGAGAAAATAGGTCTTTAATTGTCTCATTTCCCTGCATGCCATACACCAAAAGGCTAGAGAAAGCAGAGTGATGAAGACAATACCAGAATATTGAGCGGCCTGGCTTAATTTGTTTAGGTCCCCATATAATAGCGATGGGAGAATCAGTAGTCTTCAAGACGGTGTTGAACTACAACTCCCATCACACCCAGCCTGCATGGGACAATCAGGGATGATGGGAGTTGTAGGTCATCAAGATGGGCAGCGGGATAAAGTGGCACACAGGCTCCCTATCCCTGGCATATAAATCAAGTTGTAGTCATCTTTTCACAGTTGTACAGATTTTGTTTTCTGTGCAGTGACTGAGTGGAAGCCCTGTCTTGTGCAATTCAGTTGAATCATCAACATTTTTTCCTGACATGCTCTTAAAGGTGTTTGAACACCATCTACAGTTACTCCTAAAAGCAAGAGTGCATGTCTGTGCAGCCACTAAGTTATTTTCTCACTACAGTTGTACATTGGAAGTCGAACGGAATCTTTTCCGGAAGTCCGTTCGACTTCCAAAATGTTCAGAAAGCAAAGTGTGGAACTCCTGCAGCCAATCAGAAGCCACGGAAGCTCCATCGGACGTTCTGCTTCCAAAAATAGTTCACAAACCGGAACACTCATGTTTGGGTTTGCGGTGTTCAGGAGCCAAAACGTCTGAGTACCAAGGCATTCAACACCAAGGCTCGTGCTCATAATCTCACTGCACAACCAACCAAGTGCCAGGGTTCTTGAATGCATTCATTACACTCAGCAAAAATAAACACCTCTGTTGTCACAGATGACAACATATGTCTATCAGATACCATGTGCCCTTTACATACCTTGAACTCATCCATGATCTTGCGGATGGCTTTTCCCCGCGCTCCAATAATGCGGGCATGAACACGATGGTCCAGAGTGATGTCCTCAGATACCATCTGCTCCAATTCACCAACAATCTTCATGATGGCATCTCGGGCAGATTCAGTATTCTTCTCATAACCAGTGATGGTGATCTGATCCTGGGACTGAGGCGGAAGTTTGAAGAGTTAGTCCCAGGCCCTTAAAGACAGCAGCACATAGCACAGGCCTCTGTGGCACGCAAAGGCCAATAGCCTGACAAGGCTGCCAAAGAGGCCATGAGGGAAATTGAGCAGACGGTGCTCATTGGAGCTCTGCTCAAAGGAAAGCCCCCTCCATTCTGTGGATGTGGGTAAACAGCCTCCGCCATACCAGCCGCTCTCGCAGAGTTCCTCACCTGAGATTCATCATCCTTATCTGGAAACTGTATAGTGACATCATGCTCTGTGCGGATTTGAGTGATCACAGCCCCTTTCCTGCCAATGATTTTAGGGTGGTATCTGGGCTCCACAGCAACAGTCAGCTTAAAATTTCGCAAAGCCTAGAACGATCAAGAGGGATGTTTTTAAGGAGCTGCACAGCTGCTGCCTCTAATTAGGTGAATTATTTGTATCCAACTTTGGTAAATGTCAGATTTAGCTACATAACAAAGGAGTCCTCATACAATAGTAAAAAATATGTTTAACTCCCATCACCTAGAGCTGATAATGCCTTAATATCAAGCCCTTGCTCACATGGTTTTAATTTTTAGAAAACGTATTGGAACATTGGACCTGAATCACACAAAACTTGCACCTTGCATTGTAAACACTGGTCTTCATAAGAAGTATTATCTTACAAGCCCACAGAGCATCCCTGCCTCCTGTTGTCTCTCCCATATTGGGAGAATACTTTTGCCTTAGCCTTCCACTCTCTTCTAGGTGGCAGCGATGTTATATAAACCTCTTAGATTTAAATCTTAAAAGGTAAAGGTAAAGGTACCCCTGACCGTTATGTCCAGTCGCGAATGACTCTGGGGTTGTGCACTCATCTCGCTTTATTGGCCAAGGGAGCCGGCGTACAGCTTCTGGGTCATGTGGCCAGCATGACTAAGCCGCTTCTGGCGAACCAAAGCAGCGCACAGAAACGCCGTTTACCTTCCCGCTGGAGCAGTACCTATTTATCTACTTGCACTTTTTGATGTGCTTTTGAACTGTTAGGTTGGCAGGAGCAGGGACCGAGTAACAGGAGCTCACCCCATTGCAGTGATTCAAACCGCCAACCTTCCGATCAGCAAGTCCTAGGGCTCTGTGGTTTAGACCACAGCGCTACCCACGACCCATAGACTTAAATCTTTTTACTCCTAATTCTCACGCTCCAAATTATTAAAGCCCTTGGCTCATTTTTCCTCCTTTGTTTTGCTTTATACCATCTCTTCATGCCCACACCAAGCTTTTCCTTGCAACCAGACTCAAAATTTCATGATTCAGAAATGTTGTTTTGGTACATGGTCTGGGACTTCAATCTAAGCTTCAACTGCAAGTTCTGCCAATTGAGGCAGTGCTAAGACAGCAACAGTGACTGCATGGCAGGAATACATACTAACCCAGAACTACAGAGAGCCACACTCCTCACCTTCCAATATTAGGCATTAAAGCATTGTCTGCATTAACTCATCCTGCTTAAGGCTGCTGACAAGATCCCACAGTCTCTTCCCACAGCACCACTCTTAAATAAAGCAGGACTAAAATATAGATCTTTTAATTGTTTTTAATATGACAAGGCAGCTGGGAGAGACTGACAAATCACAATGGTTCCGGCACAACACATACCCGATCCTCTTGCTCAGCTTGCAGCTCCTTCACCCTCTCAAGAAGTCTGGCCTTGGCACGGTCCAGGTTAGCAGCAAGCCCACTGATAGAGATGATGTCAGACTGAAGCTCTGGGGCAGGGACTTGGATGTTCACCTACAAAAAATTCCAGGCAGCTATCATTATGCCAGGAGTGGGCAGTTGTTGTATAGGAGCATCTTTGCAGCCACCCATAACCTTCACAATCAATATTTCTTCAAAGAACTGGAATTCTCAAGTACTTAAAATTGCAACACCCCCCCCAAAAAAAACCCACTCTTAATGTATCATTGCTGGGTTTATACAGGCTACTTTAGTTTCTTATAGCACAAAAAAACACTACAATGAACAACAGGAAATATGTTATTGTACATCTCAGGTGCATGTTGCAAACACATGGAGGAAAAATTGTGCTTGACCTCTTCAGTGGTCTTAAGACTGTTTCAACATTAGGATAATCAGTAAGAGTGGTATTCATATTTTGGCCTATCTGTTCTCCAAAGCCCCAAAATGGAAGGAGTCAACAGAGAGCCTGCTCACCTCAAACTCGTCCATCATTTTCCTGATTCCAACGCCCTTCTGACCAATGATGAAACGATGAAGGTCAAAAGGAACTTCTACTTCAATGGTAACTGGAACCAGTGCCTGAAGAGGAAAGGCTGAAATTACACCAGCTGCAGAACTTATAAGCAAAAGAATCACTTTGTCAACAAGTACTTGTCCAGAACCCACCAAACAAACTCTTATCCCAGCAACACATGAAGCTGTCAAACCAAAGCCATAGAGTAAAATAATATTCAAGATATTGAGTGTGGGTGCTGCATAAAATGTCCCACAGATAATCACCTCAAGAGGTCAATTATTTTACCTTTTCCACTCAGGCCAACATCCTGCTTCTTCAGTGGAAATTATTTAATAGTCCCTGCAGCCATGTACAATTAAAAGATCCTTATGATCAAAATATGGCTGGGCCATTTTACAGCACCTAGTAAGCAAAGCTGTATTTTTTCAGGGCATAGCAGCCAACAAATAATCTTACCTGCAGGGCTTCTTTTGCTGCCTCACACTTCTCTCGACGACCAGAGATTATGATAGTATCACATTTCTTTGGGGAGCCAGGATCTGTTTCTTTGTTCTCCTTCCCTTCTCCACCCTCTTTGCCATTCTCCTGGGCTGGCGACTCTGCAGTGGGAGCTATGATCACAGAGGTGAGAAGAGTGACTACATTTTCAACTGGTTAGCCTGAAGTTGCCGGCTTGTTATCTCCAGGGCACCCAGGGGTATGGATTGTTCTCACTGTAAAATTCCTGGCCTAGGCAGATCATAGAAAAGCCATGTCTGAAGTGCCACTTATCATTATCCTCTGTTAAAAATGCAAGAGCCAACTTCCACACCAAGTTTCTTTGGTTTCCCAGTAGTGATGTCTGGCTGGCTGGCATCTTGGATGTGGCCTACTGCTCATAAATGAACTACAAAGAATTACCCACATAAATTGTCAGTTCTCAATGTGTGGTGGGATAGCCTTATTTGGAGAGGCACAGAATCATTAAGAGTTTGCCATGTTTTCCCTTCTACCTTGGCTTTTGGAAGACGATTAACCAACTCTGAAAGTATGCTGCCCTTAAGACAAGTCTGTAGTAAATGGAGGCCACATTCAGCCGACTCCCAAGGCAACACATCTGGGTTTAAGGAAATTGCGTTGCTTAAAAAAAACAACAACCCTATGAAAAATACCCATTTCACTTCTAAAGCACGATTACAGATTTTCACAGCTCTGAAAGCATCTCAGAAGATATGAGGCACTTTTGTGTTGCTCCCCACCCCCGCAGGTGCCTGCTTTTACTGGCAGGCTTGTAAGATCTCGTACCCACGTTCTCCTCCCGGTCTGGGAATTTGATCTGAACACCATGGTCGCGGGTGATCTGCTGGATCCTGGAACCTTTGGGGCCCATTATAGAGCGGTGATACTTCTGAAGAATGGTGCATTCTATTGTCACCTGGGCTTCCTAGGGGGAGGAGAAAAGAATTTATTCCTATTTTTATCCCACTTTCCAGATAATGATTGCCTCCCAAAGTAACTCACATCAATTTTAAACTCTACGGGATGAGATGATCCCTCACTTCCTGTGTGTGCTGTTTTAGGGTGTGACCTGACCCCACCAGAGCCAATCTCAGGGGGCCCAGCCCTATGGGCAAAAGGACACCCTCCTGCTGATGAGGTGAATCCTGCTCAATATTTTCAGAAGATTCGTGCGTTATACCATTTTTATTACTGTGATTTTTATCAACTTCTCACAGTGTCCTTCTGCGGCGTGCCTTCCAATACTGCCAAATGTTCCTTTTAGAATGTCTCTGTTTTCCTTGACAATCTCATCTCTGTCCTTAGGACAGCAAAGTTCTATGGGGTTTTTGGTTATGTATTCAATCTGCCAGGATCAGATTGCATGCTGTACTGCATTTATGAATTGTTTGTTTGTTGACTATAATGTGTGCAATAATGGAAGAAAAGTATGACTGCTAGGAAATACATGCCAGGGTTATAAGAAATTAAATCACAAAGAACAGGTTCCTGCACGTCACGGTCAGACTGTTCCAGCAAACCCTTTCTTTACTTTGGCTGCAATTAGAAGGCTATAATTAGTAATTAAGAATTCTTGCCTAAAGCTTAGAATCTAAAGAGGCTAGTTTCTCAGGTGTTATGAGTGTTTATGATACACCCAGTTTTTGTTTTTTTTAATAAATGCTAGACCAAAACAGAAACAAAAACACCTAGACTAGAAAAAAGTGACCATGGGGAAGAGAGGCTCCTCTAACATGGACACTCACCAAGTCATCAATGATCTCCAAGATGCGCTTCTTTGCCGCTTCCACACAGTCCTTTGCTCCTTTAAGGGTGACCTTGTCACTCTGTGTGCCGGGGCGTGGAAAGCTGACCATCACACCCCCATACTCCTCTGCAATGGTCCGTAGCACCTGCCCTTTCCGGATGACAAAGTGCCGGTGATGCTTAGGGTCCACCGTCATGGAATCTTCAATCACATTGTCCTAAAACACACAAGGCATCGTCATTGCCTGAAAATTCTCCAGGGCAATTATCTCCCTTAAGTCCATATGTCAACATCAAAAGGTTATGAAAAGATCCTTTTCCTCACCAGGTTCTTGATGAGCACTTCCAGCTCCTTCTGGGCCTCTTTGACAGCTTCCTCTGTTCCCATGATAGTAATCAGCTCCTGATCTTTGTCCTCCGAGGTGGGGAAGATAATCCGGGCACCAGTATTATCACGCACCTTGCGGATGTTACCGCCTCCTTTGCCAATCAGGAACTTGTGGTACTCCGGTTTGGCACGCAAGTCCACAGTATAACTCTTTGTTTGCTAAACAGCAGGAATAAACAAAAATAAACACATCAGGATTTGGAGGTATTTCTTTACATTCTTGTTGCCATTTCTACTGGAGAAAACTAATATGACAGTCCTACTGAAAAATCTGTGGAGGTTAACGGCTTTGAGATCCAGATGCTCGGAATAAATCAGGTTAAAAGCCCTTTTCAAGGCATGAAAGGTAGGAGTTAAGCAATGTTCATACACAGAAGCAGAACTCTGTTGGCAGGTTTCAGAGTTGCACTATTAGCTTGCACAGATGGTCGGTCTCTGCACTGCTCTGGGGTTTTTCATGACACCCCCAGAGCCAAATTCAGTTGGGGGGGGACATGGGTGGGAAGCACCTTTGCACAGGGTTTCTGCTGACGTGGTTTGTTAGGTGAATCCTGCCCTGTATACTTAAACAAACAAACACTGCAGTCCAGCAAAAGTCAAATTATCTGTACAAATCATGCTAAATTGAATAAGTTTGCATATAGCTACTTTGCTTGTCACAGGAAATATTCCAATGGCTCTATAAGCAATCCCCTCTATGCATGTGCAGCGGGTGCTCACGTTAGAGAGGATCATGCCCTAAATATATGTACAATGAATACTTTTTCTAAAGTTAGATGATAAAACCTGGGAAGCTGTTTGATGTAGAGTTAGACCATTAGTCTACCTAGCTCCGTATCATTTACTGTGTGTGGCAGTGGCTCTCCAAGGTTTCAGAAACAAGCCCTTTCTTGCCCTATCTGGGAGATGCCAGGAACTGACGCCGGAACCTTTTGCATGCAAAGAAAGTACTCTGTCCCATCATTTCAGCGCTCTTCCACCACACCCTCAAAGGGCGGTACAGAGGAGAGTAGAACCAGAGAAGACTTCTGTTCAAATCTCTGCTTAATCCCTGACACTCACTGTGACCTTGGACAAGACACTTTCTCTCAACTCTTAACCACCCCTGAGAGTTGCTACGAGGGCTACCTTCAACTGCACCGAAGAACGAACTGAGAGCTGCATATGTAGTAAAAGACAAATGAAATGCTTCGTCTGCTAGAAACCAGGAAAGTATGCCAAAGAAAGTGCTTTGAGATTCTGCATTGGCTCTGAATTTGCCTCTAGTGGAGAGACCAGCCTCAGGGCTGCAGACAAATGGAGTGAGACATTATAGCTAGACAGAGGAGCTCAACAGCAGCTTGCTGTTAAGTAACCTGACAGGGCCAAACGCCCTGCCATTAAATGCAGCGTAGGCAGATTCCACCTGTTCTGCAGATTTAGGACATGCTGTTTTCAAAGCAGCACCTAAGAACTTGCACGTAAAGGGTGTTTATTTAGTTAGTAAACAGAGAGAGTCAGTTCTGAGTAGCTCAGGATGAAGCCTGGGCCTGTAAAGTTCCAGGAAGTTGCTCTGAAGGCTCCAAGAGAAGCCAAAATTCCAGACAAGCTGCATATTCTTTCGTACCCAGCTGAGTCTCCAACAGAAGGAAGGAGCAGCTCAAGTTGCCCCCCCCCTTTCAAGTATAAATATAGTCAGCTGCAATTATTAAAGCAATGATCCCCTGCTCCAAACACTAGACAAAGCGAGCGAGGGAGAACTTTTTCATAGCACAGTGACGTACAATAAATTCTCAATCACCTTTAGCAACCCTGTTGGATTAACTATTAGCAAGAAGGGAATAAATTTCGGGAGCAGCCATATTTTAGTGGCAGAGTAAATGTACTGCATGTCTGATCTTTGAGTCCATAGTTAAATTGCCTTTAGGTAGCAGGTCCAGGCAAGATCTATGCCTGAGACCCTGGAGCACTAATTCTAGTTAGAAGAGACCAGGAGTTCTCAAACTTTCTATCCCCAGGGATCACTTGAGAGAGCTGAAAATTTCTAAGGCCCATCAGTCAAAATATGATGGTATGGGGCACAGCCAGCGACAAAATGGAAGCAGAGTTTGGCATAATAGGCTAGCAACTGCCAACTTTATTTCCTATTAGTAGTTAATCCCCCACTGGGAATATGTAAATTTTTGCCGCAGTGATTTCCTTGTGACCACAAATCCAGAGCTTATCCATAGGAACTGTGCCGGCAGCACCTATTTTTCCACATCCACGGTTCCTACCTTCTCTTCTGCCAGTTGTAGGAGCTGTTTCTTGGCCTTTTCAACGTCCTGGGCAGGGCCCCTGATGGTGACTGTATCGCTGCCGGAGCCTTCTATGGGGAAGTGGATGTGAACCCCACCACATTCCTCCATGATGGAGCGGATGAAACGACCTTTGGCACCAATGAGCGAGTTGTGCAGCTTGGAAGGAATGGAGACCTCCACCTCTGCAATGTTAGCCTGGGGCAACAGCAAGGGGGCAGGGAGAGGCACGGACAGAAAAGAAGAGGTATTTAGGCTTTCCCCCCTCTTCCCTCATGCAGAGAAATTGTAGGAAGGCACAAAGAACTCCCTCTCCCCAACTATGTGCTCAGGAAGTCCTCCCCACCCTCATTATTTCTTATTCAAAACTAAGACTGGCAGAGGGAATCTGGGACTCATGCCAGGAACCAGCTGGATGTGTCAGCAAATGACAGTCACTGACTGCATCAGGCAGCACTACCCCCACAGAAGCACGCCTATGTGCTTCAACACGGAGTTCTAGGGGAGTGTCCTCCTCACAGCAAAAGGAATAGCTGTTATTCAGAGATACCTTCATATTAAACCTCAGATCAGATGGATGTAAGTTGAAAAATCCTGCCCTTTCGTCTCTTTTTTACAGAGGTCCTCAATTCATTGCATATTAAATGCACACAGAACAACCTGTTTAGGTTTCTCTTTTCTCAGCTGCTGGTGAAAGTGGCAGAAGGAAAGTGGAGAGAAGAACTGAAGCATCAACAGCACATTGCTTAAAACATACCTCTGCTGCTTTCAAACAAATACCTAAAGAGCTAGCCACAAAATATGGCTGGCTGCTCAATTTCTGCATGCCAGCGATGAGAGGGCAGATATGACATGGCAATTCTTTTTGCCTGAGAGGGTTCTATTTAAAGGTAAAAGATTTCTGATCCAGTAGCAGGGGGAAAGCAGGCAAGAGGACAACCTGAAAATGCAGGGATGTGAAAGCTACAGTCCTCCAAATGTCATTAGACTGTAATCATCCCTCATCACCTTTGGTTATGCTGGTTGGGACCAATGGGACTTGTAATCAAACAGCAGCATCAGAGGGCTATAGGTCCCCCATCCTTGTGCCAAAACAATGTGTTTCAGATATACTTTGAGATCTTCAGCATGGAGGGGTTTCTGGCTCTATGTTCATTCTACATGTTTACTGTAGAAGATGTACTATATAAACATATTTATTTTATGGTCAGTCAACAAGGGTTTCCATAGTATATAGTGTTCAGTGGGTTGTTGTTTTTAGTTGTAGCACACACCGTACTACATGGGGAGGGGAATCCCTTGAGGAAAAGCTTCCAAAGAATCTAAACTGCTGTGATTCAAGGACTTAAGTGCAACTCTAAATCAGTAACTGACAGAAACCTCCCACAAAGCCACCACCACAAAATCTCTCTTGCAAATAAACAGTGTGATTATTTCTCAGAACTGCTACCTCTTCAAATTTGACTTCTGGAATTTACTTCATAATCCCTTTCCACTTGAGGGTTACTGTAATACAAGCCCAAACATCTTCCCAGCATTGTGACCTTTTGATTATGTGGCTTTTATCAGGAACAGTTGAGGGGCAACCAAGATCTTTTGATTTCTGGATGGCAGTTCACCTGGAATATTTGGTGAGTGATGTCCAATAAAGCCAAAAGGAAAACTAACACACATGCCCCCAAGAAAACCAAGACGTTGCCCAAGAAAGTTGTGGTTTCTCTAAGGAAACTGAATCAATCTGCATGCAACTATTTTTTTTTACTGGAATTGGTAATAGCTGTTATGCTGAAAGGGCTGTTTGTCTTACCAACTCTTTTTGGATGGAGAGAATCCGATTGCGAGCAGCTTCACAGTTGGCTCTTTTCCCTGTAATGATAATTGTCTCCGAATTGCTGTTCTCTGCTGGGAGATCAATCTTGGTGCTGCATTCTTCACGGATCTACAGCAAAGACAAAAAAAAAAGTTAAAGGAACAGACATGGCTGCCTCCTGGACCAAATATCTAACAGGAGGTATCAGAAATACTGAGAAGAGAAGTAACAAACTACAAGGATAACAAGGAAGAATCAAGGAAGTCTCACCTTTTTGATATTTGCACCTCCTTTCCCAATGATGTTCTTGTGGAATTGTTTGAAGATGGGAACTGAAATGGAGTAGCTGTTTTCAACCTTACAAGAAAGGAAGCATGGATGAATGAATGGAATAAAGAACAGACACAAAGTTGTATGAGCAAATGTGACTTTGCCTATGTTTTACTCATTTCTCTGGTGAAGTCTTCCTTTGCCCACGTGGTTTGAAAGCATTGCCAATCCTCTGACTCACAGTGCCAGCAAACCCCACTTTTGGCAGGGAGCTATGTCTTTTCCTGACTCACACTCCATGTCCTAAATTACACCAGCTGAAGCACAGGTAAGTGTGGCTTGCAGGAAATGGCCTCATGAGCCAAAGGAATAACCCTGCTGGATCTCATTGAGGAGTATATACCTCTGGTTCCCCATGCTTGATTTAGTAGAATGCTTAGCACTAACAAAGCCCCTGCATTTGCAAACCAAACCAAAAGCAGAGGCAGAGATGATCACCTACCAGATCTGCCACCATCTTCTGCATGTACTTTGTGCATTTTTCCACCTCATTCTTGGGTCCTCTAAGTTGGACAATGTCACTCTTGTGTGAGGGATCTGGGAAGTTGATAATAACCTACAAGAAATAGTTAATCCAAGATAATGTTAAACAGGTTGCTGAGTCCCAGGAGGTTATTTCCCTACTGTGGAATTCAAAACTCAGAGTTTTCCTCTGTGCTCCAAGACATGGCCCTATACTAGTTATTGCTATATGATATCATCTTGCTATAGGTGAATTAGCACAATGTAATATGAGTGAGAAGTAGATAAAAGAGAAGGAACAGTAAAATAAAAACCCCACTCTGCTGCAATAGTTGGCTAACACCCACAGCCACCCTTTTTTGTATGTTTCTAAAACAGCACCTCCAAACATTATTTCTTAAGAGGCACAGAAATTAAGGAAGGAAGGAAGGAAGGAAGGAAGGAAGGAAGGAAGGAAGGAAGGAAGGAAGGACCGGGATAGGAGGCTGCTTTACTTTGGACGACTTCAGGTGAGACCCAGTATGCTTTGAACCAAAGACAGAGCTTTGATTTTCTAAATTATATTATTGATTTCATTTCTATACCGCTTTATATTTTAAAGAAAAAAAATCTCAAAGCGGTTTACAGCACATTAAAACATCAATTAAAATAATCCAGAATAAAACATTACTGGAGAAAGTCAAACGTAAAGTTTTGGCTATCTCCTTCCCGCTATGTAAGCTGAAAGAGACAGTGTTGTCTTGACTTCAATGAAAGGCTGTTTTACATTTATGAGGAGAGGGATGTGTCAGAAAAGCATGAAAGAAGGAGCCTCCTATGAACAGTTGAAACTATTTTGAGGGAGAAAAAAAACACAGACAGGATGTACCAAATAGGCAATGATTCTGCCAACCTGATGCCTTTTTAAATTTTAAATAAAGAAATATTGGGGCCAAGTGAATGTTCTAGGACATTAGAGTTGCTGCGGAGTGTGAATAGGAAGCCACTAGGGGCCCCATTTAAGAGCACTATGCAACCCCGAATTGCATGGGGGTTCCATTCCTGGTCACCGCATGCATCAGCAGGACGTGCGCAAGACTGCCTCGCCCCACACCTTTTAGGCACTGAAAATGGTGCAAGTGTCAGCGGTCACATGCATGCTGATCACGTGCAAGCGGGGAGATGCCTGTAATCGAGTCAATATAAAAATACATTTTAATCTGTCTCTCTGTCGTGTGTGTGTTTCAAAGACTTTTGTTACCTCTGGAAATTTATCCCGGGTATCCCGAATCCGTTCACCCTTCTGCCCAATGATAGTTCTATGGAATTTCTGGTCAATGATCAGGTCCTTTGTGCGTTCATTTTCCTGGGGAGGAAAAATGGGGCGGGAATCTCCATGATTAAAAGTCCCCATGTTTGAAACACATGCTGTATTTCATTCACACTTGCACAACAGGCAGATCTACCAACCAGTCAAGCTGCAAAGTTTGACAAACCCACAAACGTCACCACAATGACGCACCACCCAGGTAGAGAGATAAAACAGAATCGCTTCCCTGGTGTGTGGGAAAGTTTGGCAGGAAGCCTCGCTAGTAGTTAACACTTCTCTCCTGGACACAGTCCAGTTCTCCATGGCTCACCATACGCGATGCAAGTTCCAGCAGCTCTCTCTTGGCCTCTTGAACTCCCTGAGGGTCTCCTTCAATTCTGATGAGGTTGCTCTTCTCATTGTCTGGAGGGATCCGCACAGACACTTTGTACTGATCCTTAATCCTGTTGACTGCAAATCAAAAAGATTCTGCTAAGAACACTCGTCCACTGCATATGCTCTGCAATCAAGGCTTCAGAGTTTCAGAACAAGAGGCTTTCTCCTTTAAGGATTACTTGCGCTGTAGGAGACACTGACCTATTCACAGAGGACAAACTAGTAGAGGGGGGAGCGGGATTTCAATGCTTAGTCAACACGATGTTTTAAGAAAGAGACACATATCTTCCCATATGAACTGTGTTCATTAGAATAATTAGGAATTGAGTGGGATGAGGCATGCAGAGGTTATTTCCCCAAGATCCCCCCCCCCATTTTCTGTTATCTATTCTAACCAGAAACAAACTAAGGAAGTTTCTCAAGAAGGACCTCCCCATTTTTGCAGAGAGCACATTATTAGTTCTCCAGAACACCTCAGTCCTAGAGACCCGGAAGTACAGCTAGAGACCCAGAGAGATGAGATTGTAGATTATCTCTAACAGGGACAACAGCAACGCATATTACACACACAGGGAGACACTGAACAAGCGTTTAACTCACTGTTGGCTCCACTCTTTCCAATGAGATGTCTGTGGAATTTATGGTCAATATTGATTTCAGTATAATCCATCCGGTTAATCTGCAAAGAGCACACCACAGTTAGCCAGAATCTGGAGCAAACACATACCCCTCTAGCCGAGGAACAAAGAACAGAAACAGGACAGCAACATCAGCCATGACACAATAGATAACTAGCCACTATTAGATCCAGATGTTCTGTTGAGGAAAGTAGCTCAAGCCTGAGCAAAGAGCACACAGCTTGGGGACACTCAGCAGTTTCACCATCACTTGACCCAGATTATGTTTCTAACACAGCTCTTTGTTCCCTTTATGGCCATTCCATTGAAAAAAATCAACAGCCTCCTTTTGTCTCCAGAACTGCAGTCCTAAGCACACATACCAGATGTCAACTCCACTGAACTCAGTGCACTTGCTTTGCTATGGAATATAAGTTGCATATTTAATCTAAGTAGGAGGACACAATATGAGGCTTGATGGTTTTTCGTGATGGCTTGCATCTGTACCTTCCATTTTGAAAAGATGGCCACACAAAGTCAAACTAGGGCTTCTTAACTCACCAGATCCTTGACCATGTTCTCAATTTGTTCTTGAGCCATGTTGACATCTTCAGTGGGTCCCTCCAGAGTGATTCTATCTTCTCCTTCAGTGAATTCTATGTGAACCTTCCAGTAAGGGAGAAAATTCAGCATCAGCATGAAACTACTGAAGAGGGATCCATGTAATGGCAGGGGAATGAATGTGGCAATGTGGCTTTTGCCTGCAAGCGAAGATGCTGCAAGAAACCCCTTGAACTTGTGTTTTCTAAAGATGGGAAGGAGGGGTAGGATCTAGGGAACTACTTCATGGTTAAAACCATGTGCTGAAGCCTTATTCTAGCCAACTGAAGCTTTGGGTGAGAGACAGTTGCCTAGTAGAACAAAGCTTTCTTTGAGGTGGCGCTCCATTGGTGGAATTTCCTCCCCAGCCTCACTCAACAAGCATCTACTTGACTAAACCTTAGGCATGAGCTACCCTCTTTTTACAGATGGTATCACATACTAACAGCTGGTCAGAGCCATTATAGCCAGAAAGACCTAGTAGGTGCCAATCTTTTATTGTGGTATAATGAAGTGTGGGATATAGCCTTTTTAGAAAAGCTTACATACAAATTAGGAGTTGGAAGAGGACAAAGCAAAACAATTTTTTGTGATATGGGATGTATGGCTTTATTTCTTATGTCCATGATGATTCACACAGCTTAAATCTGCACATAATAAAATAATATGGTTGATTCAGTAAAATATACTTCGACTAAACCGTGCTCCACTTTTTCCAGTATGTATATCAATATTTAATTTCAATGTATCTTGCTCTAATCGTCTTTTTAGAAACTGTATGGAAGGCCTTCATCAGTACACTTCTGTTTCTCTGTATTTTATAACTTTCTGGGTTTTTTATATTCTTATTCTGTATAATTTTAAAAGCTGCTCTTTAGTGAATGTTCAGAACAAGGTGCTTCAACACTGTATTTTCCCATCAAATATTTAATTAATAGGTTATTTACAGGAAACAACTTAGGCATTAGTTGAAAATTATATGCAAATCTTTAGCAGCACTACATTTTTTCACTGGCTGTGTTTAGCTGCTATTTGGCCCTATTTGTGGTGAATTTGTGTGTGTGTGTGTGTGTGTGTGTGTGTGTGTGTATTCAAGTGTCTCTGAAAAGCTAATCCTATCTAAAATGGGAGATGGTGACAAGTGGAATCGGCTTTCTCATTTTCTGTCTTGCTGCCAACTTAATTTCTCCCAATTTCACAAGTGTAGAAGTTACTTGGAATCTCAGGCTCATGTTTCAGAATGCCCCGAAAGTGTGGTAAAAAGCCACAAGGGCTTTCAAGGTTTCAATTTCTCTATTCCTTCTAGGAAGACCAAGATGAGACTCTTTGCAGACTTTGTCCCTCAGACTACAAGTCTGCCTTTCAACACCAATAGGTGAGAATTCACTTTCTAGGTGCTCATACCTTTGGCATTTGCTGGGTGATTTTGGCCAGGTTTTGCCCTTTCTTGCCAATGATGAAACGGTGAAGCCAAGAGGGGGCGGAAACAGAGGAGACTGTGAAACTGTTGGCCTAAAAAAGGACAGTATTGTTATGAAGAAATTTAAAATTCAATTAGCAATATGCATTAACTCAAACCACTCAGATGCTGGATCACTCTAGTTCCCATCGCAATCCAGTATCCTTAGCTGAAGGATCTTGTCTGGTACCAGACAAGAAGTTGCAGCGTTCAGCAAAACACAACAGCTTAAGAATATTATTGTATTATAACAGCTATCTATTAGCACTTTTATGCAGCATTTGTGAAAGTTTATTATCACATAACAATTGCCCAAGGCCCAACTGTGGGCCTCACCCGAATACCATGAAGCCCACACTGCACCTGAATTCAAAGCTCACCCCCACCCCGCCCAGCGAATTAGCCCTAGGAATAGCTAAGTGGCACTCCAATAGGAGCTCTCCTCACCTGTTCCCAGCACTAAACAACTTAGTGTAGCAGGGGGTAAGCACATGACAGAACCTCCCCATCCCTGCACAGAGAAAGGGTGAAGGCTGTCTGTCTGTGTCTGGGGTAGGGGTGTGGAATCTGTGTCCAGTTAATGCCCGCTGCCACCACCCGCTTCACTCACATGCAGCAAAAAATGTTGTCCCCATTGTTGACTGTAACTGAACACACTATCTGCATGTATTCTGAGCCATGCTGCATTCCAGCAATTTAGCAATCCTAACAAATGTACTGACTACCAGAAAGGCCTAGCTGCGTGGCAACCTGGTTACCTTGGCATAGACTTCAGTCAGTGCCTGCCCAAGCTTTTCAGGTTCGCCACGCAGTATCACAGTCTCTGAGCTGCTGTCTGTGGGTGGTATCTCGACTGAGACTCCAGTTTTCTCCAAGATCTCCTGCAGGGAGTTCCCTTTGGGACCGATGACGTACTTATGCTGGGACTTCTTCACCTCCACAGCAATGGTGGTAGTCTTCTTCTTCTGTAGGGAGAAAGAAGCTAGGGCATCAGTTATAAGGACTAGGGAAAAACAAAGGGGGTGCGTTGGGGAAGTCACCAGGAAATCTCTAGGATTAGAAATGGGGCAGACCAGAAAAGGAAACTTGTCTGTGTGTGCTCTAAAAGGAAGGGCTGGATTTTCAAACAAACAAACCATGAAATATGCTAAGAACACAAGCCATCTTCTTTGTCTTTTTATATAGGAAAGACACAGAACAACCACATCTGTGAGCAGTTCAGTCCGCCATAAAGGCTTCCTGTGGTTTTGCTTCAGCTACGACTTTAAATACAGCTACATAATCTTGATTAGCTAATCAAGCCATCAGTGAATCTGTGTTTGTGCATAAGTTCCAGTGAGCAAGTCTCATGATTCTGTAGGTAGTGTGCTCTCCTGGTGTGCATCTGTCGCAAGCTGCAAAGAATGAGAACACTATACGTCTGTCCCAATTCACATTTGTGGAGGTGAAGGGAAAACTAGACAGGGAAGAGCACCCCACAAATCAGAGGAAAAAGACAGCTCAGGGCTGGTCTGTGCAATGTGGCACTGCTCAGAGACCACGAAGAATCTTACCTTCTCCTCGTAGATCTTCTTAACACAAGCAACTGCTTGGGCCAGCTGCTCCTTTTCTCCAGTGAAGACTATCTCCGTTCTGTTGACGCTGGGAGGTGGGATGTTTATGCGTGTCCCTGTCTCCTGCATGATCTCACCGACCAGCTTGTTGAAAGGGCCAGCAATGAAAGGATGATATACCTTCTCCACCTCCAACCTTTCAACTGCACGCTTATCCTGGGAAATAAAGCAATATGTGCACGTTCTATTGTTTTTCCTACACAGCAAAGCCTAATATTGCAAGGAAAGAAGTGTCCCAAGCAGATGTTACCAAAGGATGTCAAGCCTACAGGAATTTCACTGAAATTCCTATACTCCTTAGTGTGAAGCTCTTGAGACTGATGTTCACATGCCTCCAACTTTTCCTGAAACATTATTCCTCCCTTCCCCAAAAGTGGCACCTTGGATAACCTGACCGGGCTGCAGACATACGGCTTCTTAAAAGCAGAGCCTGGATTAGAAGTGCTGTGGAGTGTGGGATAAAGGAAGGACATTGAAGGCAGAGGGAACTCAAAACAAGAGTCCAGAAGAACAAGGAAAAGAGTGGGGTGCAGGAAGACTATAATATGACACAGTTCACCGAGATTGCTGCATCAGTGTTTATTCTCAACATACCACGTAATCCCCAAATATATGGAGAATGGAACAGGGGACTTGGTTTTGTTTTGGACAGTCTGTGGACAGCATTGCATATGCAGTAGTTGAAATTGCAGATGCAAGGCAACTGAAATAACCAAAAAGCCTAGGAGGTAAAGGATAATCTCCATATTCCAGAGAACCCAACTCAAGAGTAACCTGTTTCCCAGAAACCCTCCAATTGTCTAACCAGCCTCATGCCTTAGGGCCTCTCTACATATTGATGACTGTTGTGGGAAACATGGGTATGTTATATGTGCGTTTCCTGGAGTTGTCATCAAAAGGTGGCGCCACCTAGAGTTTAACCCACAACTATTTGGATGCAGGTTGCTTCTCAGCATGGTTGGACCTGCACATTCCATATACATGGCAGGTACTAGAGAGCAGCATATAGAGTCTTGGGCTGCAACCTGAATCCAATCCACCCTTAAAGCTTTGGGGAGCCACCATTGCACCCGCTGCCTGGCTACTCACTCTAGCTGTGGGGTGGGAGGCAAGATGCTCAGGCAGTCTTGCTCAGGTCTCACAGCTGATCTGGCCTACCATCAATGCTTGTATGCCCCTTTGCAGATAGCATCCCCACCAGTTCAAAGCCTCAGAACAAGGTGCTCCAAGGGCAGAGAGGGTGTGGGACTGAGCCACATCTGTTTGGTCTTACAGGCATCACCAGACAGCATCTGTCCCAATCCAGACCTGATCACTGTGCTGATGAAAGAGACATTTGGATTGCTCTGCCCAATCCTACATAGCTTCGTATACAAAACATCTTGTTGCTCTGTTTATCCAGAAGTCCAAATGATGTTAATGGAGCTTATTTTTCAGATGTGCATGTTTAGGGCCATATATTTTAACCGCCTGGAAAAGCAAAACAGCAGTACCTGTAATGTCTTATTTGCTCAATAAAGTTGCTTATAAAACTACCCAATCTGGGAGTTGTTCTGGTTATTGTAAATGCTCTGCAGAGGCCAAGAGTAAGACAGCTTGTCTTAAAAGTACTCCCCTCCGAAAAGGCATAACAATAGCAATGTTCCTCAGAAGCAGTAAGGGTGGGAATGCTGCTTACCTGCTCAGCAGAGATCAGCAGGATCTCATGCCGCGCCTTCTCAATCCCTTCCTTGGTGCCGGTGATCTTGATCTGGTTGCTGGGGTCATCCGGGCGGGGGATCTGGATCTTAGTGGCAGTTTTGAGCTCAAGGTCCTGCAACTTCTCTCCACTTTTGCCAATGACAAAGCGATGATGCTCCTTGGGAATGGGCACCGTTGCTGAAGCCTACAACAGACATCAAGATGCGGGATGAAGCTCCAGGCCAGTTCCATGACACGGATGTGTCTCTGTCACCTTAAGGCAGGGATGAGAAAACCTGTAGCCCTCGGCCTAATTTCATGCAGAAGTGAGGGGAGAGGAGGAGAAGGAAGTTGAAATGGATGGTGCAATGGAAGGAGGGGGAATAAACCCTCGGCAACTGAGGGATAGAGACTTCTGTCAAGAGCTATATGCTTCTCTCCCGGCAGACTGCTGTGTGGGGGAGTGTGTCTGCCCACCACTAGCACCTGACAACTTATCCCCAAGAGAAAATGGCTGTATGTGTACACACACACACACTTCTCCATTCCGGCCCTAAAGGTTGGGTTGACCAATCCAACAGAGCTGTTTTGCCCTGAGTGCCATAATGGAGGACAGAATTTCAGCAGTGCAATTTCTCCCACCATATGCAGGCAGCGGCGGCAGGGGACTGTGCATGTCCAAGTTCACCACTGTATACAACTATCAGAGATAGGAGGTGTTTATCCAGCAGAATCAACTAATAAAGATATTTGCATGAACTGTACTACTTGAGGTTTCAGGTAGAAAAGCTCTCTGTCTACTGGCATCAGGCAGGCACGTTTGCTGAGCTCTTTTTAGTGCCTGCTTAAATCATTTTTTCTTTAGGCAAGCCTATCCAGACACATAGATGCTGAAAAATTACAATCTTTTACTTATTAATTATTGATCATTCCAATATTTCTGGTAAACCACTTAGAGGTACCTACATTTGTTTTTTTTAAAAAAAATATGTTTGACTGCTTCCCCAAATTAAGAAAAATAAAAGTCCCTGCCAAGTTCTCCCAGGCACACATTCTGTCCACTCAGCTTTATTAAGACTCAACCTAGCCTTCTCCCTCCCTAACATAGCATTTCATTCAGTAAAGTTATGTGGGTAGGCGAATGCCGTGCAGACTCCCATCTTCATTTAAATTTCTCAGTCTTCACTGGAACAAAAGACTCCCAGCTGCAGTGTGAACTGGAAACACTTCAGAACCAGCTCAACCACTCAGGCTAGCCTGACTGTATGATCTCTAGACTCCAATGTTATCACAGATGAAGCATAATTATGTTGAACATACCCCTCAAGCTATTTCCTGTGTCCTTTCTGAACCTATTAAATTTTAGATAGAACGGGATATTAATATTTCCCTTGGTGGAGGGCATAATGCCCAAGTAAGAGTTTTCCATTGCCAGAGGGGCTTATGGGATAAATCAGGATGCTCTAAAGCCCTGACCAAGTGTCACTCGAAAACTTAAGTCATGCTGTCACAAATACAGAGAGTTAGTTCAAGGTTCTCATTTATCCAAACACAGAAGTTCTCAACTGCAAGCTAAATTCTGGTGGTTGGCAGACAGGCTACAGAAGAGTTGAGAATATATGTACTTGCCCATGCACCCACTTTCTCTTTCCTGGTGATGGAGACAGAGCTCTGCCCATGATTTTCATAGCAGGATTTCAGACCAGGCAGGCAAAAAATAGGTCACTTAATGTCACTGTGATATCAAGTGAGTCACCATGCCAACCTGTCAAAATTTGGCCCACAGTGTGTATGGAGATAAGGGTCTGGCCTCAGCCAGCCAGTTCTAGGTCCCTACCCGTTTTAGACAGTTACCAATTCACAAGACAATCCATCGTTTTATACTATAACTGCTATGTTTACTCAGCTACCTTTGAGGGACTTCATACACCTACCAAAACCTTTTGACAGATGTCCTCATGATCACCCCATCTACATATTTACTGACATCCCACCTTTTCCTAAACACAATCCATTCTAATAGAATTCTTTGGGCCATCAAGTCCAAGCCTCTGCCTTGGTACATAATTAGCCAACAGCTTAGGGTCAATGGGCATTAGCCACCTTTAGGGATGCAACACCCACCACAAAACGACGTAGGGGACTCAGTCCACTTTCTCTCTCTTGCCAAGGGAGTAAGAGGGTTGGATGCTGCTCTGCCCATCACACATGCCTTGCCTCTCTTAAGATAGCTGTAACATCTCTCCTCTAATGTTGCCAAGTGCTTTACCACAGAAAGCAGTGGGGAAGAGATCCCAATTTCAATGTATTTCCCCACCCCCTCCTCAGGGAGCACTGAGCTTTTGGAAGAAAAAACTTTGAGGAGTACACAGTGCTACTGTTCACCATAAAAACTGATCCCATTGTACCTCGTTAACACCCATGAATGCACCATCTATAACCACCACCAGGTTCTGGCTTCTGGAGAGATTACTTGCCTAACATTGGCTGCTAGAAAAGTATGTGGGGAGCCATGGTTAATTAAACTGCAATTAGCTTTTGAAGCTCCAGTGACCTTCCATGCACTTAAGATGCACTGCAAAAGTGAGCCGCCCTACTAAAATCTATGTTTGGTTTTATGAGCACCCACGCCTTGTGGAAGGTCACACAGTGGGAAGAGGAGAGAACCAAGTTGCTCACCTGTGTCTGAAGCTGAGCTACGATCTTCTTTCGAGCCTTCATCACTGCTTCTAGCTTGCCAGAGACCATGATCGAGAGTCCCTGATCCTTTGCGAGAGACAGCTCCAGGTGAGCTCCCGTCTTCTGCATGATGTCCAAGCAGATTTTGGCCTGCTCCCCTTCCCCAAACTGGTTCATGTCCTTGTATTTCCTCTCTTCCAGCGGCACATGGAACACCTGCTCAGGTAAAAGGAAGTTTTGTTCAACTTAGAACAATGGTAAATTTACTCCCCTTTTGCAGATGAGCAGAGACACTTCTGCTGTAACAAGACACTTAAGCACTCAACTGATAAATACATACTGGGCACAACCCTCCATGATGTGATTAAGTGAACCCTTAGATTTTAACACAAAAAGATACTTAACTTTTAGAGTGGAGGCTACTTTCGGAGGTCAGCTACCCTGACCACCCCTTTAGTTTAGCACAGGATTAATGTAGCATTCAGGGCTCTGATGTCACTAACTGAGTAAGGTCAATATCTGGGAATGCCTCAGACTACACCGACAGAATTCTCCAAAAACTGATTGATCAAGCAAATGCCGTCCTGCTCCAAATAGTCTTTAAGCTAGCTCTGGTCACTTAGTTATCTTTATTGCAACACTTTCTCGCCTGCAACAACATGCTGGAGGGTTACTGAAAAGCATTTGTCTTCAAAGCTTACAGTAGAAAACCAAGTGTTGGGTAAAAGAGGAGGGAAATCCTCTTTTGTACTGACCTGAGTGATGACAGAAGCCTTGATTGGTCGGATTTTGCTCCAAGCACCAGCAGGTTCCTGGGCTGGTTCCAAACATGCTGCTTTCTCAGGGAGAGGAGGGAAGGCATCCTTGTAAGTTGGAGGGTCATTTTCTTCTTCAGCATTTAAAGCTGCAACTAGAGTTGAGCAAGCAAAGAAACAATGAAGGATTTCATACACAAATAGTGCTCACCCTGCTGATTTCCAAACACGCTCGAGTTCAGCGGCAGAAAACAAAGGCCAAAACTTCTAAAAGAAATGATTGAAACCACCAAACAAAATTAAGCAGCTTTCTCTTTGGTAAACCACCAGTGGTTGTTTCTGTCTATCAAGCGATTAGGAAACCTTTATCTTTTGTGGAAATCAGAGTTCATCTTGACATTTAACACACATGCCCTGGACCCTCACCACCCTTTTTCTTACTGCAGCCAATGGAATTATGGGATGCAGGTTTGGCATGAAGAACAAGTGGATGATCAGTTCAGTCACCTCTAGTGTCAGAATGACCCCGGCCTGAGAGTTAATTCCAAACTACTTATTGACACTGGCTGTTGTGTAGCCGACCTCTTAACAACTTGCTGAATTGGCAAATTATTTTCTTATTGAGAAAGGGAGGACCAGCAGCTAACTGATCTTCCTCTGCTTCTTTTGTTAATGTTTTACTTGGGAGGTAGGACATATTTTGCTTGCAGGCTGACCCATTGGTGCTGCTTGACTTCAAGGAGCCCTTGGCCATCTATAAAATTCATTTCGGCAATTTTCACATGGCTTCATGCATCGACTTGGGAGTCCCTTGACAAACTAAACTGACCTGGTACCTGATCACGCTTATTAAACCCCATTCATTATTCAATTTACACCTGCCTATCACTTACACTACCTTGTGACAAAATAGTTAGATACTATTTTCTTGATAAGAGCAGCTAACAGGATTGTATGGAAGAATGATTAAACACGGTAAAGTTAAGCAGTGTTGGCTGCTGCCCATATACTGTAACTTGCTCAACACAGCACTATGAAGGACAGAGAAGAACAAATATTTAATCGTTTTGGTGGTTGTGATAAGGCTTCCAATATAGAAAAATAGGATTAAGAAAGTCCAAAAGATCGTTTAGCTCACCCCCTTCTCCTGATTAACCTAGCATTAACCCATGCGATGAAGTGTATATAAATACACCACATGGAGACAGGGTGCACATTAAGGAACAGCTTGACAGAATGAAAAGAACTAGGAGAAAGAACCTGCAGGTCGGACAACACATACAGTGGTACCTCGGGTTAAGTACTTAATTCGTTCTGGAGGTCCGTTCTTAACCTGAAACTGTTCTTGACCTGAAGCACCACTTTAGCTAATGGGGCCTCCTGCTGCTGCCGCACCGCCAGAGCACAGTTTCTGTTCTCATCCTGAAGCAAAGTTCTTAACCCGAGGTACTATTTCTGGGTTAGCGGAGTCTGTAACCTGAAGTGTATGTAACCCGAGGAACCACTGTATTCTGAGCCTCTCTTACCCTTGTATTTTGTTGTTAGCCCTTTACCACACGAGTATCAAACTTACTGTCTCATTCAAGCAACAAAGACCCCAGGACTGCATTCTACTTGGCCAACTCTATGGTAGCTTGGCCAACCCTCCATCACCAAAAGGAGTATGGTCAAGGAATAAGTGGGCGAGGCCACACACACAGTATCTACACAAACACACACGCCTTGTAAAAGGTTTTAATGCTTTCACACCCCAGCTGAACCCTCTGGGAAGGTTCTCCCACTATAATTAGACTAGAAAAGGCCTTATTAGAAGGCTCCCCCAGCCTAAATATGGTGCAAGGGGCATTTCTGGAGGTATGTTAACTTTTCCCTTCACAGCTGTAACCCCCATCCCCTTCTGTGCCATAATTAGGCTTGAAAAAAGCTTTCTAAAGGAGAGAGGGGAAGTAGGAAAAATAGCAGATGATGAGGGCTGGGTAGGGAGGCCTCAAGGGCCACATCCAGCCCTCAGGCTAGTGGCTCCCCAGCAAACTGAGATGTTTGCTGGGGTCCCCAGCAAACTGAGATGTGTTAGAAACTGAGATATGAAAGCTAGGAGCTAAATGGCACCTTAAAGCTAGGTTCTGGGCGCAACAACAGAATTTCTAGGCACTCTTTTCTTATAACAAGAATACAAAGCTGAAAATGAATGAACCGTAGCTAAAATATTATGTTCATTTTTCACATGATCTAGTCCTTCCCCTGCCCACCCCCCTAATATTCTGAAGAGGGTCTCTTATCCAGTCTTCAGAGAGTAGCTGGAAGTGAGGAAACAGAAAAAGGTCCTCCTTTCCTTCCACTCTGCAGTTTTATCCTGAAATCTATGGTGCAGTACTGCGCCCAAAGCTCAGAAAATGGGTGCTTTAAAGAAATCCCCGGTCACAAAATGTGCCTAGAACAATGGGAGTTTTGAACACTGCCAGCAAAGTAATATTTGAGTATGTAGTAGAAGCTGAATATGCCACTTTCATGCAGAAGTTATCAAAAAGGGATTTTCCAGTAGCCTTGCCTTGCAGTCTTACCTTTCACTTGCTGCTGAGCAAGGCCGCTGCGATGTTCAGCAAAGCTCTCCTGGGTCAAAACTGCCACGGAGCTCATGGTCGATTTCCCACCCACGCACAATCCGGGTATGCCACTGGTAGCGCAAAAGGGGAAACATCGTAATAATTACTAGCAGGATGCATTTAAATAGGGAGGGGAAGTAGAAGTGGCGTGACTGGCTACTTGCCTGGCACAAGCTGAAACTGTCCCTAGCTGAGTACCTCTTCCTAGCCCCAACTATTTCTCCTAGGGCTGTAAGCAGTGCCTTTCTTCCCAGCCAGCCTGGAAAAACACTGATCCATTGCTTTCGCTGCTGCATGGTATTACTTCCAGTTATTCCTTTGAGGCTGGGAAAGGTTGCTGCAAAAGCACTTCTCCTTCTGGAAGCAACAGTAACATGCCCACCGCCTCCTCAAGCAGCCTTAAACGTCAGTGACAGTAAGTTGCACTAAAATGAGGAGCTGTTGGTTGCATTTTTAACATTACAAAATATAAAATGAAAAGATGTTATCTTGGGAAATTGTTGACTAAATCAGTCTGCCTTTGCTGCATCTGCCACAAATGCAGCATGTATTTTTACATGTTGTAAGGCAGAGAAGCGAACATTGGCCTTATATGCTCCCCCCTAATACACAGAACCTTCAATATGACCAGAACCTAAATCAGGGCTTTAGGTGCATCTACATTACTTCACATGCAGGGTTTAGTTCCTTTGCCAGTCTGATAGCAACAGCCAATTCTAGATACGTTAGAATAAATAGAACAACCTGATTTCTTTGAAAGAGCAATCTAGCCAATAATCACTTTGCGATTGTCAGAAAGTAAAGAATACCTGGAGGTGGGGACATATAACCCCAACCATCTTGGTTAATTGGGCACGTACAAAACTCTCTAGCACTATTCTGAATGCAGTTATACAAAGTTAGCCTTCAACTGTCCCAGAGAACAAGTTAATTGTGTGCCATGTTAAAGGTACTTACTTTTTAGCCCTGCTGCCTCTTAATTATAAGAATTAGGAAACAATTTGTGAGAAAGGGAACATAATCTCTTTTCACTTTATCTACACAATTGTAAACCTCTTTTCTGTCCCCCTTAATTATCTTGTTTCGGAGCTAATCTAGGTATTTTAAGCATTTACACAGAATTTCTCCCCTTAATTGTTTTATCCTTTTTTCTACTTTTAACTTGGGTATTATTGTTAGGAGGAGGTGGGAATATTCAATGTAAGGGTTTAGCAAGAAACACTATTTTTTCCCTTTCCTTCTTACTGGAACACTAAAAACAATAATTCTTAAAAGCAGCAGCTGAAGTTCATTCCGCATTGGGCACGGACCATATTCAACTGTGTGGGCTATAGTTTCCTTTTAAAATACCAGCTTTAAGTGCAAGCATGCATGTGCGCAAGCACACCTTGAAGAACCATTCTTTGTTACAGGTAATTGCAGGAGTATTTCAGTTAAGTCATGTGAAATCTATGAATAATTAATGGGCACTACTAAAAACAAAGGGGGTAGTGAACTCAATAGCTTTGCTAGTGCAACAGGATTTCCCCCTCTCGTCCCCCTGCAACACCCCCAAACTGCTCACAAGGGTAGGGGGAGACCGCCAGAACAGATTGCATGGGTAAAAGCCAAAATATTTATACTATCTGAGGAGAAACCATATTGCATGGAGGGGGTGGGGAGAGGTGGAGAACGTTCCATTGAGCAAAGAGAATTCCTTTCACGGGTTGAATTTTCTTAGCGCTACACTGAATACAACTCCTAGCGTTCAATAGGACCATGGGCCAGAAGTCTGACATACAAACTTAACCACATAGATCTGTAAACTTACCAGCTAAATGGTCAGTAGCCAGAAAGTCCGTCCTGTGAGCTGCCTGTTTGTCAGCCTGCCAGCTTCTGCTTTGGGGAAAGAAAGAAACAGTAGTTACTCTGCTCTAAGAGTGCTAAAATTCCTTGAAATCACAATACAGTTTCATGAGTTTGGAAACCACTCAGGTAAACCTGAATCAGGATCCGAAGTGTAAATTATTATTTTTCAATAATGAATTTGCAACCTGCCTTGCATCAAATGTACTTCCCCACAAAAAGCAAAATACAGAACAGACAAGTAAACAATTTAAAATCAACACACAAAAGGAGGAAACGTCACTGTTCATATCCACATTTCAGCACATTCTTAACCCACTCATCCACATATAATCTGAATGCTGAACATAATGAATCTATACAATCAAAAGTTATACCGGCAACACTTAGTATTTTATTTCTAGAAAAATAAAAAATTGTACTAGCATTTGGGTGCAACAGTACAGCAAAGTGTTCTGCGTCATCCAAATAATCTCATCAATTTCAAACAATAATTTAAGATTTCCTATGGACTTAACTGCCTGTCCATTCTCCAGCACAAAACTACCCAACGTAATTTTAGGCTAAGAAACAGTAAATGAATAGCAGATGTAAGATATGAATTTGAAGTTTCATGGCTGTAAAAGCATCTGCAACTGGGTGACACACAGAGAAACTAACAGATTAAAAACCTGCCAAGAAAACGGACATCAGTCAGAAGATAGGATAACAAGAGTTTTATTAAATCAGCTCCTGGCAACTCTAAGCTCTGATATGTGCATGTGCGCGCACACACATACCAATGCCCAACTTGTGCACATGTGTATGTGGCTGGCATTTTGAAAACTCTACATGAGGCAAGAGCTCCAAATTTGACCAGAGATCTTTGTTTGAAAACAGACAAGTTACCAACATATTTCCAACATCCCAACAGGAGTTCAGTGGGAGTTAGATGTCTAACTACAAATACCTGTGCTACTGGGTAAAACTGATCAAACCAGCTTAGAAAAACAGCAGCAGCAGCAGAGACAGTCAGCATTTATGGGTAGGGCCATAATCTACTTTGAACATTTCTTGGAACAAGTGCAATCCCAGCAAAGTCAGCTTGAACGAGGCTGGAGCATCTTTGTATTTCCTCGCTTTTAAAACTAAATTTGAAATGCACAGCTGTAATCACCTAAGAAGCATGTGATCGCTGCTCCAGAAGGAAAATGAAGGACAAGGATAGGAACCTAAAACTGTAATTGTTGGGAAATGACCCAGAAGGAAGAGAGCTGAAAATTTAATACAAATACATATATTTTAGCAGGGCTAACATGCTTGCCACTCAGAAAGCTTACAGCATTAACACAGGGCACTAACATCAGGAATTTGGTGGCTCTATGACACAGATCTAGGCCTGGTATTGGTAAATAAAAGTGGATAGATTTTAAATGGTAATCAAGAATGTATATACTGAATCATGACAACTGACTTACTGTGAACAAAACTGGGGTACAACACAGTGTTACTTGCACCAGGGTCAAGCTGGGATAGACTAGAAGAGCATGTGCTCTGCATGAGCCAACACTGAATATTCATGTCACTATTCAAGGCCTGTCACTGCTTTAGACAAGGTGGCTTAACAGAAAACCAGTGTGGCATCTGCACTATTGTGGGACAGAAAGTACATCTGCCGGCACATGTGGCCACAGCTCAGACTGCAAAAACAAATAATCTGTCCTACAACCCTTAACGGAAGAAGATTGTCAAGGAGTTCATGTTAACTATGCTTCCCATCTATTTTATCAAACTCTTTAGAGCTTCATGGAGCCATAGAATTGTAATGTACACCAAGGGTCATCAAGTCCAACCCCTTGAAATGCAGGAATTGTAGCTAAGGAATCCCTGGCAGATGGCCGGCCAGCCAACCTCTGTTTTAGGTTAGGCTGACAGAAGACGGCAACCACCCCAAGGTTGCACCCGGTGAGCATCACAGCCAGGCAGGGATTGGAACCCTGGTCTCCTATACTGGCTCTCAAGAAAAAGGTACTAGGAGGACTCCAGGGTTAATCATGACTGACAGGCTCAGCAAGCTGCAAAACAGGAACCGTGGTACAGTGCTCTCCTTACTTTTACTGTCACTAGCATACAGAGGTCTGACTATGTATGTTCTCCCCTTGGTCTGGCCCTATTCTCAAGGCAGTCGTTCTCCTGGCTCTGCCACCTTTTCTGGCCCCCAACACCCTATGCTCAGAACTTCCTGCTAGCTGGGTATGGGTTTAGTGGCTTAACTTTGTTCCAGGAAGGCTGAGCTCAAGTTGAGACCGTTTGGGTGCTGTAACTTGATTTAGTGCCTGCCTGACAGGAATGTAACCTCGTGGCACAGCTGCTGGTTTCATCATGCCCCCAGAAGCTGCACAGATTTGAATGGCAGAGGCTTGAGAAAATGTTACTTATGAAAACAATGAAATGGAATAAAACCATGTTCAAAGCATGCTCAAAGAGGCTTACAACATTGGGGGGGGGGGGAGAAAATCATTGGTTTTCAAGCAGTGTGCCTTGGCACCCTGAGGTGACTTGAGGAATGGTCTGAAACGTTGCTGTATGCTATGGAGATTAGACCAAGGCACTGCTTTAGCAGAATATAATAAAATAATATTGGGCAAGGTGAAGAATGGCAAGGGAAGGCAACAGACGGATGGGAGGGGAAATAGCTGCAAATCACTTGGCAATGCCAGAATTTTGTAACAGCTGGGGGTAATTCTGATGTCAGTTCTTGCTTCCCATTAATAATAATAATAATAATAATAATAATAATAATAATAATAATAATAATTTATTTATACCCTGCCCGTTTATTTATTCCCCAGCCACTCTGGGCAGCTTCCAACAAAGTATTAAAATACAGTAGTCTATTAAACATTAAAAGCTTCCCTAAAGAGGGCTGCCTTCAGATGTCTTCTAAAAGTCTGGTAGTTGTTGTTCTCTTTGACATCTGGTGGGAGGGGGTTCCACAGGGCGGGTGCCACTACCGAGAAGCCCCTCTGCCTGGTTCCCTGTAACGTGGCTGTAACAGTGAGAAAACCGCCAGAAGGTGGAGACGCTCCTTCAGGTATATGTACAAGATGCATGGGGGAACTGAGATAAAGAATAAAAGACTCATGTATGTTAGACTAATGCCTGACCATTCCAGTCATCTTTACCCATTTTCTTGTTTCCTCCATGTCTACGTAAGACAGAAGTACAGAAAGTTATTTTAAAACAAAGACAAGAAACCTACGATAGGACACTGCTAAGTCTGTCTCAAGCATCTTATGAGGAAAGCAATGAAAGTAAGAAATTACGATACAATCTGGCTTTGGAGGGCAAGTCATCACCTATTTCATGTGTGATCTTTAAGAAAGAGAGTATGGCGCTCTTGGAATAAGAGGGCAACTTGGCTACACGGGTTGTAACTGTCGAAGAATAATATCATTAATGGCTATTAGCCATGATAGCTAAGCTCTGCCTGCACATTCAGAGGCAGCAGTGCTTCTTCTGAACACCAGTTGCTGGAAAACATAGGGGTGGGGAGTGTGCTCTTGGGCTTGAATCCTGTTTGCCAGTTTCCTGTAGCCATCTGGTTGGTCACTGTGAGAACAGGATGTTGGACTACATAGACCACTGGCCTGATTCCACAGGATCTTCCTAGATCATTATTAATGGCTGGCCGGTTTATTCAAATCCTGGGGCCACAATGAAAATACAATGCAAACTCATGTGTGTATTCTAATTATACTACTAATAAATCTGCATTAACATAATGGATGTTAAGCCACAATTAGTGAAAATATTGCTATCTTCAGTTATGTTATGCCCTGTGGCACACTGCCAAACGCAGATGGCTGTTGTTTAAGATTAGGATCACTTCATCGATCAACTGCTTATCAACGTTTAACAAAGAAAACATTTTATCTCAAAAGTATGCAAGCACTGCCAAAAAAAGAAGCAAAAAGGCAAAGTGCTGCAGCATGGATTAATTTAAAGCAAGGTGAAATGAAAGTTCTTTTTCAATTATTCATCCAAAATAATGTCTCTCACTGTGAAATTCACGTTTCCTGGCTCCTATAAAAACAATGAAAGGCATTTGTTTAACACTGAGCAGAGCCCAGGAGCATAATTCAAAACACTTTTGTATATGTGCAACAAGCACTGTAGAATTACAGCTGCATATACATGCACAAATAATAATTTACTTTTAGTCTAAGAATACAATCCTGAAAAGCCAATAATTAAATATAAAATTTTGATAGATACAAAAGGAAGAGGTGCTTTGCTCTGCCAGACTTGCAATTGTACGAGGCATCTTGTTTGTGTTGTTTAAAGGAATGGACTGTATTGGATAATGCAGATATTTTAGACTTGGAAGGCCAAGACTTAAACTTCATCAGGCAGGTATGTCTTCGGTATGAACCACATTCTCAGGAAGACTTTGTACAGAGTCTGGGAGAAATATAAAAATCTGCTAGGAAAAAAAACACCCCACATTGAAGCAATTACAATTAAGAGAGTTAATATGGATAGACAATGGGCGACTTACAGGGAATTGTTGGACTTTGCAGGGGGCGAACCCAGACTGAAACCTATGGAGAACTTAAGAAGCCAAGTAACAGATTGGGTACAATACCACCAAATATATGGTATGTTTAAGGTAGACCCAAAAAATGTTTTTTTGGACCAAAGCTCACAATTTGAAAAAGAACTTTTACAAAGTAAGGATAAACTTCTGTCTAAAATGTATATTTTTTTATCAGAATGGGAAACAATAAACAAGCCAGAAGAGTTTATGAATGCAACAACAGTGGCCCGTGTTCTGTTAGCCCAAAAATGGAAAGTGAGCGAAGTCCCTTGTACAGAGGACTGGACACTTATGATGTTAGAATATGCAGAACTTGCAAGAAGAAGGTATATTTAAAGAAGAGTGGGAAATATTTAATATATGGAAAATAATTGTACACAGCTGATCCATTTTATTTGCTTAGTAAAATGAAGATAAATGAAGCACACTGCAAAGTTCAAATAGTTGGAAGACTTAAAACAGGAGTACAAATATCAACCATAGAGGCTTCCATGCATAAACCAAGTGACAAACAGTTCAGCATATCCTACCTCCTTGCTAGTCTGTGGTTGCAGAAAACACATGACTTGTGACTCACTCCTCCCCAACAATTTTTATACATATACAGTGGTACCTTGGGTTACAGACGCTTCAGGTTACAGACTGTGCTAACCCAGAAATAGTACCTTGGGTTAAGAACTTTGCTTCAGGTTGAGAACAGAAATTGCACGGTGGTGGCAGCGGGAGGCCCAATTAGCTTAAGAACAGTTTCAGATTAAGAATGGACCTCCAGAACGAATTAAGTTCTTAACCCGAGGTACCAATGTAAAAGCAGCCTTTGGTTCAATATAATTGATAGGGGATCATAATACCATTTAAGCCATTACAAGAAAAAACTTTTAACATTATTCAAATTTACTTTAAAAACAGCAGTGTCCTTTTAATATATCTTTTTTTAAAGGGGAGGGAGTAAATTCTTTGACTGTGTGACATCTGTTAGTCATACTCAGAGCAGATATATTGAAATTAAGTTATTTAAGTCACTTAAGTCCATCCATTTCAAGCAATCTACTCTGAGTTTGACTAATGTTGGATATAACCTTATGTATTTTATCCTGTCCCCTGAGACAGGTACATTTCCAATACTGGAGATCAAATAACTCTTCACTTCGAAATTCTCAGGTGGCATAGCAAAATAAGTAAATAATAGATAGTATTACTTAACTGAGACAGCCATCTAGCGCTACTTTTGCAACATTATCATGTTACTTTTTCAGTATGTGCCTCACCTGTTTATTTATTCATTTATAGAAGGACACCCTGCTCCTATACAACAAGTCTTTGCTCCCACAATTTCTTTGCAACCCAAAGGCCTGGATACTGCCAGTGCTAGCCACTAGAAATGGTTACAAACAGCAAAATAAATAAATCCTAACATTTCATACCCATGCATTTGTTATTTCTAATCCTGTTTATACACACCCTACTCTCTAACTTCTCTTTGCAATTAAAAGTCAAACTTTTAAAATTTTGTAATAAAAAAAATAAATTAAACATGCCCCATTTATAATAAAGAACTGCAAGGATCCCCCCCACCCAAAGTCTTGTACTATTTCACGGAGAGAGAGAGAGCTACCAAAACATATGGGAGGAGGATTTTTAAAATCAGCCAGCTGAAAGAGAAATGCTTCACGAATCAAAAGCTGAGATGTCAGCAGGTGGAGAGGCAGACTCCTAAGGTTACAGAGACCTAACAAGCAACAGTACCAAGCTCACGTATTTTCCATTTTAGCCAAAGAACTAGACTACAGGAATAATTATCCACTTTGCTCAAAGAATGGTCAGCAGGAAGAATTAAGAGTACGCTTGCAGAAAGAAAGTTAGGTTATCCAGTGGTGAATCCACCATAAAATTCTCCTGTATAAGTCCCAAAGAAATGAACAGGCAGCAGCGCTCTTGCATTTCAATGGGTTTATGCTGGGCAACATATTGGTGGATTGCATCCCTTGTCTCATTTGCAGCAAAAAGGAAGATTTGTGTATGACCTTCCCTCCTCTGACACAAACAGGAGGAGACTCCCAGAGGCAAAGGAAACTGGTGATGGATATGGGGATAAGGATGGATATCAAACCAGAGAGATGAAAGGTGAAAGAGGACAGTGAATTTGGAGCATTCATCACTGGCAGCAAGTTGAAGAGCAAGACTACAGCAGAACAAAGGGAAGCATAAAAGAATTCAGCTCTGGGTAGCAAACTGCAAATGCTTCATAAAGGAAACTGAAAAAAGTAGATCTGCACACATGTTTGGACCAATGTTATTGGGGGAGGGGAAAATAACGAATAAGCCACATAATTATTATTTTTTTTAAAAAAACACATATTGAGCAAGCAGCAAACTCCTGTTAATTCCGTGGAAATGGTTTCTGTGCAAAACACAAAGTATGCATGCACCCTACATGTCTAGCTATAATTTAATTTTCAACAAGATCGGCGTTTTCAGACAGCAACAGCAAATCATGTGGCAATTTAATCTATTTTAATTTAAATGGTTAGCATTTTGTTAATAGAAGCCATTATATATAATTAAATGCAGAACAAAAAGGGCTGAAACACTACACTTCGAAGTCCTGTTGATTACAGCAAGGTCAAACAGAACAAACATTCCAAATCACCAACTATTTGTTCTCCACAAACTGAAAAGACCCGAGCATGCTTAACACATTTCTCTGGTCATTCCTCGAATGTATCAAAGTTTAAGCTTTTTAAAGAGGAAGCAGCAGTGAAAAGAGCCAGAGGTTTTAAAAGCCTTATGTGATCAAACTTGGACTTGTCTTTGGATTAAGTGTTATGGAGTTGTGCTGTGGTAGTTAGAGTGTTGGACTATGACCTGGGAGACCAGGGTTTGAATTTCCACTAAGCCATGAAGCTCACTGGGTGACCTTGGGCCATTCACCATCCCTTAGCCTAACCTACCCCACAAGGTTGTTGTGAGAATGAAATGGGGAGAAGAACCATGTACACCACCTTGAGCTCCTTAGAAGGAAAAAGGTGGCATAGATATGTAATAAACAAACAAACCTTCACTTTTAAGTCATATAGATATAGAGATAGATAGATGATAGATGATAGATAGATAGATAGAGATAGAGATAGATAAAAAAGCAAGTAGAGCCAGAAATCATGTCTGCCCCCTTGTGCAAGAACACAGGTATGGCCGTTCCATCTATTAGGTTTCCAATGTTTATTTATTATAGTAAAGAAAGGATTCATAGCTAGGCAAGACAACACCAGTGCTTCAACTGCAAAGTACATGATCTTGCAGAAAAAAGCATCTACCTCCATCCTAAAAAGCAACAGCTCCGTTTTTTGTCGATCACCATCTCCTGTAAAGGCGTACCTTGGTTAGCGAACTTAATCCGTTCCAGGAGTCAGTTCGACTCCCAAAACCATTCGCAAACCAAGGCACAGCTTCCGACTGGCTGCAGGAGTTTCCTGCACTCAAGTGGAAGCCATATCGGAAGTTCAGCTTTCGAAAAACGTTCGCAAACTGGAACACTTACTTCCAGGTTTGCAGCGTTCGGGAGCCAATTTGTCTAGCAACTAAGCCGTTCAATAACCAAGGTATGACTGTATACTGCATCCTTACTTCCCCCAAACCTAGTATTCCCAATACACCACCCCATGACTTTATATGCACGCCTGCTAATAAAAAAATGACAACATAGCTAGATCCGAACTCAATATCCATCTCATCAAAGGGCTAATAGTGCTTATGGATGCTCAGGATTGGGCTGCAGGCTTTTTGCCATGTTAATGAAATAGCTGCCCTGTCTACTTTTTCCAAGGTTTGGCTTGCTAACTATTCTGCCCTCATGGGATTAACCAGGGCTCCATGTCACATAAGTTTCCACAGCCCAAAGTTATAGGTCCTAAGACTTTCAGTTTCCTGTCATGAAACCCTATCACCAAACTCAGCCCTCCAGATGTTTTGGGACTACAACTCCCATCATCCCTAGCTAACAGGACCAGTGGTCAGGGATGATGGGAGTTGTAGTCCGAAAACATCTGGAGGGCCGAGTTTGGGGGATGCCTGCTCTGTCACAAAATGAAAAAGCTTATCAGGGTCTACGAGGGTAAAAAGGCTAAGTTATGCGAAACAATGGTGATTAGTAAGAAATAACTGGTCATTTTAGTAACCAATCCCTCATGAAGTAGTATGGTTGGCAGTTTGGACCAGTTCCCATGCAGGGTGGGAGGGCCGATCTTAAAAAAACCACACACCAAATAAACAGTGAATGTCTATTTGTCTTCTCAGAAGGAAATCTACTTTAGTACAGCTTACCCCAAGGTACAGTGGTGCCCCGCAAGACGAACGCCTCGCAAGACGAAAAACCCGCTAGACGAAAGGGTTTTCCGTTTTGGAGGCGCTTCGCAAAACGAATTCCCCTATGGGGTTGCTTTGCAAGACGAAAAAAATCTTGCATCCCCCCGCGGGTTTTTTTCGCTTTTTTCGCCCTTTTCTTAAGCCGCTAAGCCGCTTATCAGCTGTTCCACTGATAAGCCGCTTAACAGCTGATCGCTGGAAGCCGCTTGACAGCTGTAGCGCTAATCCGCTAAGCTGTCAATGGGCTTGCTTCGCAAGACGAAAAAACCGCTATACGAAGAGCCTCACGGAACGGATTAATTTCGTCTTGCGAGGCACCACTGTAAATGTGAATTCTTTCACAATGCAGTTGGGTTACAGTTCTAATGACAAAGAAAATGCTTCATGCAACTTATTCATTCATTCACAAAAACTAGGAGATAACATGCAGGACACAATGAAAAACCGAGTTTGTTCTGTTAAGGGCCAATCATATTCAATGACCCATCTACAAGTAATTATTAATGGAAATAAGGAGGTTATTTTTATTGCAACATATGTTTACAACATAAACATTAATATGGAATGAACAGTCACATTGGAATGAATGGTAGGAGCAAGGAATTTTGTTTTGTGGTATAAAAAAATGTAAAAACTGTAACAGCCTGTTTTTATTTTATGTACTAACCTGAAGGGAGAGAGAGTATTTCTTAAGACTCTGGTTAACATCCCCGCCCCAAGAAAGCCCATTTTAAAATTAATACATTTTTACACCTGAAAGAGTGTATGCCTATCTCCCAAGCCGCCTGTTATTTAGAGGGAGAAAACCTTCAGAAGGGTCCTGCAGCGTATCAGTGTCAGCACAGAGCCAAGTGTAATTTTCACAAATGCCACCTCAGCACTGCCTGTACCAGAGACCATTCACAGCTTGGGAGGGGGAGGGGAAAGGATAATCTTAAAGGGCTAGCAACCCTCTGAGAAAAAGAATTGAAAAGCATCCTTGTATGCTAAAGAGTGCTACAGAAATGAGCAAGGATAGCAATCCCCATTTGTCTGCTGCAGCTAGAAGCTTAAAACCTCGGCAAGGCCAAGTTCTATACTGGCTTGCCTGGGTTTTGTTATTTGTTGACTGGCTCATAAAAGTTGTCTGTCAGCACCAGCAAGGCCCTGACAGGATGCCATCTCCTGATCTGCAGTAGCCTGCCGGATTAGCCAACAGTTTTTGACCCGGGGTTTCGTTCTAAACCACACGCCACGGACACAGAGGTACTCCGCTCCACAGCCGACATAATTTGTGATATAAGCCATACTAAACCTGGGCTGAGCAAGAATAGCAAAATCACACTTGTAAAACCATAATTTAACACAGGAGGTAACTGTAAAGATACAGCAGCTAGGCCAAACAAAAGCAACACCACACAGACCCACATTTGTGGCAAACAGATTAGCCACACATTTCTAGTGGAATACAGCATTAAGTTTGGCACCAGTTAATTCTACAGCAGAAAAATGATCTTCCATTTAATCCGTTTAGTAAAAGTTACCCAGAATATAGAATTCTGAATAACATCACCCATAGAAAGAGTTTAAAACAGAGAAAGATACACTTTTTCATTTATGATAATGAGCAGCTGTTTAGGTTTTTTAAATAACTCCTTCAGACAGAAATAAATTCACTGTGAGCATTTACTATGCATGCGTACCCCTAAATTCGAAGACATCTACAGAAGAATGATCCCACTGATTGGATTTAAAGTAGCTGGCTTTGTTAAAAGAAGAGTTAGGTGTGTATAAAATAGATTCAAAACAATTGCTAATCTATATCTATTTGGAACTTACACTTTCAAAATTAGTTTGGCTTGAAAAATTTATG
Source organism: Podarcis melisellensis (assembly GCF_964234715.1). NCBI lineage: Eukaryota > Metazoa > Chordata > Lepidosauria > Squamata > Lacertidae > Podarcis > Podarcis melisellensis. The sequence goes on from NC_138537.1 coordinate 35,642,240, forward strand.
AGATTTAGATAGGAAGGCTTTGAATAACTCTAAATATATTGAAATAATGAGTAACAAGCATTTTTATAAGGCACATGGCATGAAACAAAAGACTCAATATTCTCTACCATAAATCCTTAGGATATCTCCAGCAGACGCTAAATCTCAGACATATCCCACTGGTTCAATATGGTTTTTGGAAAACCCTAGCATTAGTTCCATAATTAAAAAGCAGTGGGGTAGGAGAACATGCATACAAAAAACAGGAGGCCAAACTAGACAAGTTCCCATCCCCAGATCAAATCCATGGTGGCTGAGACTCACCAATTCTGCAAAAGCCTAAATATCCCTTCAACGGTGTGATTAGTCTGTTGACATCAAAGCATTTCCAAGTCTCGGACAGCCACAAACACATGCCAGACTGTGCAAGATCAGGGTCAAGACGTCTTCCCAGCATCCAACTCTTTCATGGTGACACTAACGCTTTATTACCACATACACACACCCTTGCTAGACAACACCCAGCCCGAGAACTTCAAAAGCACAGCAAGGCTTCTTCTTCTATATGGCAGACTTCAACGCCACCTTTGCACATGAACCAATTTTGAGTGATTAAGACCTGCTCTGTGAGTCAACCGCCCTCATTCCCATGCAACTGCAGAGTAGAATACAGCTTCTGAAACCTCCCCCCCCGCTCCTGTTTCCTTGGGCCTTGCTTTTATTCATGGCCATTACTTCACTGTTTCTTACATGTGCTAAGAAACAAGGTAATTGTAATTAAAGCCTGCCCTACCCTCCCAGGCCTACCTACCAACCCAGGGAACCAGTCTCACTGGGAAGGCACCAGTGTACTGAAAGACAACCAAAGAACTGCAGGCAAAGCCAACCTCAAAGTTACTGGTGCGGTGAACACAGAAAGGGAGAGAGGAGAAGAGTGAGGTTTTCATGAATTCTACAGGCATGTGTGTTATGAGTGATTCAAAATTCCTGGCTCCAGTTGAGCAACTTGCAATAATCTCTGGAAAGGTGCCCATATAAACCTAAGATCAGCAAGCAGCCTACATAAAGTTACAGTTTGTCCTTTACAGGGCAGTTTTGTTTCTTGTGGGGTCTGGAGTTTGCCAATAGGTGCAGAAGCTCACACAAGGAGGGCAAGGCGGCAGATGGTGCCCCAGTTACCTGTAGCCTCACAAGCCAAGCCCAGGAGGCCCCAACAACGCAGACCCTGACAAGCTGCTGCAAAGTCACTGTGGTCCTGTTCACTGCTGAGTACAGCAAAAGCACCACTACTTTCTACCCACCTGCTCCCACCTAAGACTCAGGGGGAAGGGGGCACAGAACAGTTGCTGCTTGCATTCCCCCCCCCCCCTCATAAAAACAGGTGAATGAGTGGTGGATGCAAGGAACAGCTGCCATGTTCTCTAATCACTCATTGTTTCTCTCACTCAGTGAAGGGGCCCTTGCCACTCATTTGCCCTCTTTCACAACAAACTGCTGTAGAGAGGGTTTCACCTGCTGGGTCCAATCCCCACAACTATGGTGCCCAAAGAGAAAGCACAGGTGCAAGCTGCTCACTCAATGAGCGGCCACCTCATCCTCTTGTTTGCTCACCTATGCTTTCTGCTCCAGAGAAGCGGACACGGAGCAATGGATCCAAACTACAAGAAAGAAGATTCCACCTAAACATTAGGAAGAACTTCCTGACAGTAAGAGCTGTTCGACAGTGGAATTTGCTGCCAAGGAGTGTGGTGGAGTCTCCTTCTTTGGAGGTCCTTAAGCAGAGGCTTGACAACCATATGTCAGGAGTGCTCTGATGGTGTTTCCTGCTTGGCATGGGGTTGGACTCGATGGCCCTTGTGGTCTCTTCCAACTCTATGATTCTATGCTCTGAGTGGCGCAATGGTGGTGGATGCCTAGTGATCTGGCCTTTTCAGTCAAGCCAGTGAGGAACACACCAGGTGAGGTGCTGCTGTTGCTTGAGGGTAGCCAAGCATCTCCAAGCACAGAATCACCCAAAAATGCTGGGAAAGGGTCTGTGGGGAGAGGGTGCTACTGTGTGTAAGGCGCTGGGAGCAACTTCAAGCAGGCATCGTGCCTGCCACAGGGCAGTGCCACACGCATTGCGGCCAACCTGTCAAGTGGAAGCGTTGAAACCTGGCCCAGTAAGGAGGACTGAGCTCCCTGCAGTGCGAAATGAGGTGGCTCCTTCTTCCACCGCCACCAACTGGCCCCTGGCAAGCCTATGCTTACCCTCTGAGGGCCACAATGGTCGGGACTGGGCGAGAGGATATCTCAGTTGGTAGAGCATGAGACTCCCAATCTCAGGGTTGTGGGTTCAAGCCCCACATTGGGCAAAGGATTCCTGCATTGCAGGGTATTGGACTAGATGAGCCTTGTGGTCATTTCCAATTCAATGAAGACAGGAACGACCAAGAAGCAGCTCCCAGACCTTCTCTCTCTCTCCCTGACCAGTGCCAGAGGACCTACTCCTTCCAGCCATGCTGCCCACAGTGTGTGTGTGTGTGTGCACACATGTGCAATCTTATGCCCGCTTGCTCACTTTCTTGCTTCATTCATGTAGTAGACAGGGATGCACTTGAGAGGAAAGAGGTTGTCGCCCCCCCCCGTCAAAAAAATATCAATACTGTAGGCAGAAGGAACCTCCATAACCTGCAACCAGCCCTCAGGGGGGAGAATAGTCTAGCAGGCTGTAGGGCCGCGTCCCGCTTTTGCCCTCTGCAATGTCCACATCAGCCACAGGATTAGGAATGTTGCCTGGGGCCCTCCTGCAAAATGGAGCGGGGTGTGTGGAGAGGATAGAGTACAAAGCCTCTCGTTTCGCCCCCCTCCCTTTCCCGGCTTTTTCTTCTGGCTCGTTTAAGGTCAGGAGCCTAGGACGCGCCGGCCAGGAGAGGGAGGAGTGGGCTTTTTCTTCTTTTTCCTGCCGCTGCTGCTCCTCCGCCCCCGTCGCTCCTCGGAGGAGCAGGAAGAACCTGGCCAGGAAAGTTGGTGCAAAGTTTTGCGGCTGAGTTGGGAGGGGGAGGAGATCCGGCTGCCGCGCGCCTGTGACACGTAGCCCGATCGGTTCCCCCGCCCCTCCTCCTGCTCCTCGCCTCCCTGCCGAGGGGACGGAGCCCCGGCGCGAGCGTGCGCCCCGCTCGGGCCACCCTCCGTCTTCCAGGGGGAGGAATGCGGAGAGAGGGGCAGCTCCGCAGGGGAGGACGCGGGAGGACAGCCCGTGCCGGCGCCTCCTCTCTGCCTCCACGTCGGCAAGCAGCTCGCTCGCTCTCTCCTCCTCCTCCCAACCCTTTCTTTCTCTCCGCTGCCCCTGCTCCGCACCCCCGCCCCGCATTCCCGCGGCTGCCGCCGCCTTCCCGTCTGCTCTCCCGCCACCCCCGGCCCGCGCGCCCGCCCTCCTGCCCCGTACGTGGCACTCACTCCGGCCCGTGCCTGCTTAGCTCGCTCTGCTGGAGAAGCCCCGAAGCGCTCCCGGGAAGGCGGCGAGGCACCTTCCCGTCTGCTATATGGGGGAGAGGCTGCCAATCCCAGGCTCACACGTCAGACGAGCCGGGCCCCTTCCCTTTCCCTTCCTGGGAAGGCCCGGCCCAGCTGCCAGCGACTGGGGAGGCGCGGAGAGGCGCTGGGTCAAGCGACGCAGCCGCTCCCGCCCGAGCTGCAAGTCCCCCAACTAGCCCCGCCGCCAAGGGAGGCGAATTCTCCCATTTTGACTGAAGGGAAGGGGGGCGAAAGCCGAAAAGGAACTCTTCCACCTCCTCCATAGCAAAACGTGGCGACCATGTGCACGTTTACTCAGAAACAAAACCTTGGGCATGTATTCCGAGGAAACGTGTAAAAAGTTCGTGCTGCGTGCCTGCAATCCTAAACTCGCAGACTACCACGGAATAAGCCCCCATAAACTCTTCAGAGTCAGAGTGAATATGCTCAAGAAATATAGGGAACCAGGCAGAGAGCCTTCTAGGTAGTGGCACCCACTTTGTGGAACACACTCCCACCAGATGTCAAAGAGAATAGCAACTACCAGACTTTTAGAAGACATCTGAAGGCAGCCCTGTTTAGGGAAGCTTTTAATGTTTAATGGAGTATTGTATTTTAATATTTTGTTGGGAGCCGCCCAGAGCGGCTGGGGAAACCCAGCCAGATGGGCAGGGTATAAATAACAATTATTATTATTATTATTATTATTATTATTATTATTATTATTATTTACAAATATTCAGTTTTAATTGTGGACCTCGGACGTTCAAATCAAAATACTTTGCCTATAATTTCAACATAGGCACAGGAGGCAGAAACCGCCCACACCATACGTTCCAACACATTTAAAGAACAAGGCTTACCTCAAATAATTCTGGGAGTTGTAGTTTAAGGGGGCAGGAAAAACTCTAGGGGTTAGATACCTGTATGAGAATGCCTTGTCACCATAACCTAGTGATTCTTGTTACAGATAGGTAGCCGTGTTGGTCTGCCATAGTCAAAGCAAAAAAAAAAAAAGTGTGCATGCACACGAAAGCTCATACCAAGAACTAACTTAGTTGGTCTTTAAGGTGCTACTGGAAGGAATTTTTTTTGCTTTGACTAGTGATTCTTGTACACAGCACATAGGTCACATTTCATAGGTGGTTTCCTTACAAGTGGAGTTGGATAAAATAGTGCTCTTGGGGAAAAAGTAGGGGAGTGTATGGAACAGCAGTACAGTACTCCATATTGCACCAACCACTCGAGTAGGAAGTAAACAGTTGTACTTAATTTTCAACCATCAACTTTCTTCTGCCAGTAATTAAATAAACAACAGTAATCTAAGAGCCACATCACACAATACAATAATCACCTAAATCTACCCTTGACTTTTAGAACCATTATTTCTATCTTCAGAAGATGGACAACAATTACCGGTATTTACCCTCTCTTCTGATGTTTAAAGTATCTGAGAACTGTTAGCATATCTGTTCCCACTACATCATCTTTTAAGTTGTTAAACCCTCAAATGTTATTCAGCATTTCTTCATCTAAATATGCTTCCTAGAACAGTTATCGTTTGTGTAGCTCTCATAAGATTTTCTTTAAATTCAAAATTGACAACATTCTACTTGTACTGGGATACACAGAACTGAAAACAACTTCAGATGTGGTTTTACAAGCACCAGGCAGAGCAGTAGTACAGTACTATTGCTCTGGGTCAACAAGACATGATGTTCCTGTTGATACAGACTAAAACAGGTTTGGTCTTATGTGGCATTACATCATATTGCAGACCTGTCTTTCGTTGTTCATCCACTACTTTATGATTCCTACATTTTTATCTGAAATGCTGCTAGTTGGCCATCTCCTTATACTTGTGCATCTGATTATTACCGTATTTCTTACATGTAATACTTCATATAGTAGTAACTATCTGTCTCCTTTTCTCAGTCCCTTCAGTATCATCTGATCCTGGAACACTGCCAGGACATGGTTTGATCTCTCTTTATAGTCTGATATTGATCCACATGTTGCAAACCTTGCACTCACTAGCTAAACAAATAGGTGCCCAATTCTCTCTATGTAATACGGAGTCTGTTGCCTGATTCACATTACCTAGTATTACCGAAATATATTATTCTTGAATATTTATTGCAAATTGTCAGCAAGGAGAGTGCTTAACAATGGGCCTGACTTAGCTTGGAATGGCATGGGTGTAAATAAATCCATGAAAGAGCAAAGTGGCTGCAAACTGCTTTTTAGGAGCCCACACATTTGAATGGTCCCAGTAAGCCATAGTTTGGCTTACCGTATCATGTGAATGAGGCCAGTATCAACCTGTCTTTTAACCTAGACAACATACCGGTACCTTGAGGTTTCTTGAATAATGTAATGAAAGACCAAGGCTGTCATTTTAAGCATGTTTAAGGAATAAATCCTATTAATTACACATGCTTAAAATAAAACCTGTCTCTTCTGCATCAGTTTGTACTCTCCCATTGTCTCCCAAGACAGACAGATGCCAACATCAAAAGAATCATATTACACGTCAAAAGACACAGTCCAAATGCATATCAGCTGCATTTTTATTTGTTCAGAAAATGTGATGTTATGACAAAAAATCAGAAAGAACAAAGCTGTGTTTAGACTAGTAAAACAGTCAAATATCACTGTTGAGCAGCAACTTTTTATTGTGGCCAGTCTTCCCTATTCACTCAGGTTCACAGCTTTGAGTCAGGAAGAAAGGAATGGTTAGGAATTAAGTAATATAAAGACAACCACTTACACAAGACCAACTCCTGTGCAACCACATATATGCATGGTGCCGGGAAATCAATAAACAAATGGATTCAAGCCTGGAAATGGCGGGGGAGAGCTGGAGAGTCCTCGTGGCTTTTGAGGACACCCTTCCCAGAGCCCAAAGATAATGTCAGTGAGGTGACGGGTGGCACAGGTGGGCTTAGTTTAGGCTGCTCAGCCTCCCCACCTAACAGCTGACGTGGGGTAGTGCAACAGCAGCCAACGCTTTTCCACACATCCTCTAACCTCCAGCCAGCCCCAGAGCTTCAATTCTAGATCTGGATATTTTTGGATCCAGTATTTTTGATCTGGATTGGAGAAAGAGTGGCAGAGAGGGTGTTTAAAGGGTGTTCCCCAATTACGCAGTTTTCACCTATGTGCACGGGGTCCCAGAAAGTAACGCCCACATGTGTAAGGGGGGAGCCTGTATTGCCTTTCATAGAGCTTGGTTCACAGTACATAATTTAATTCCCCAAACTGCACATGTCCCCTTTCTCTTCCATATGCTAAAGCAAAATCCTCAAGTATAGAAAAATCCTCTAATATCAAATATAGTTAAATGCAATCAAAATAAGTTGTGCTTAGAACATTGCCATATCTCCTTCAAGAAGTACAGTGGAACCTTGGTTCCTGAATGGCTTAGTTGCTGAACAAATCAGCTTCCGAACGCCGCAATCCCAGAAGTAAGTGTTCCTGTTTTCAAACGTTTTTCAGAAGCCGAACATCCAATGCAGCTTCTGCTTGAGTGCAGGAAGTTCCTGCAGCTAATCGGAAGCTGCGCCTTGGTTTTTGAATGGTTTCAGGAGTCGAACAGACTGCCGGAACGGATTAAGTTTGAGAACTAAGGTACCACTGTACTCTTTCGTTGCTAGACTACCACCATCCAGCTAGTTCTAAGCTCCTCGGAACCTGGTGTGAATTCTTTTAACTTATTCACATAGTACAATCATCTTCAACTAGAAAAGTGTTTCACAACTCTTCCTGTCCAGCCTCAACGGCCGAGGTCACTATATCTATGAATGTCAAAACATGCGAGAAGGAAGGGAAGTGCAGCATTCTAACGCTAGACAATGTTGCATCTCCATATTCACTTCAAAAAAATAATAGTAGTAGTATTAGTAATCATCATGAGTATAGTGTTTTCAAGCGTTTAAAGTGCTTAGCACGTGTTATTCCTCTCTCGCCTTTTAAAGTTTGCAATTATGAGAGAAAGTGTGGGCTGGGTGCGCAACCATACCACTAGGGTCTTAAACGCATGCTGGTCCACACTGAAAACAGAACACTCTTGAGACCCATGTTGTCACACTGAGGGGCTCTTCCATGCTACTTCACAGGAACTGCCTTCTCCATCTTGGCTTTTAACAATTTTAACATTAAAAGCCAAGGCAGAATATAACTTCCTTTCCAGGTAACTGCCCCTACAACAGCAATCCATAAACTTTCGTGAGAATCAAATACTCTCTTGAACCTCTCCAGGCATTTCTCAGCCAGATCTCCATTTCACCATGTTTCCTTGCAATGTTTTCCCTAAACGTGTTGCAACATTCTACAGAATAAACCACACAATCGATCACATGTACTGCTAATAGATGGTCTGCAGCAAGATTAAATCCATCACAGTATAACAAGCTACTAGATCTCATTCTGTTGTCTGTGCAAAAAAACACCCTGACATTTAAGCAGATATTTTACATCCTTCAAAATATACGGTTGCAATACGAGATGTGACCTAACATGCCACTAACTCCATGCTGGAGATAAAATATATTCTGGAAGGGTTCCATTGCATCCCATTGTTTTCTGCTCCTAATGTAGGAATTTCTGGTTGTGCTAACATGTCACAGCATGACTTCAACAGGATTTAAAGTTTCCAAATGGGGGAGGACAGCTTGTCATAACTTGCACCTCCCCCACACATCAAGATCAGACATCCTGTAGGAGGATAAAGAAGAAATTTCAGGGGAGGCAAAAGGTCTGTCTTGACCTGCTTACCCTCCCATTGGATAAAACAAAACAAAAAATCCTTCCAGTAGCACCTTAAAGACCAACTAAGTTAGTTCTTGGTATGAGCTTTCGTGTGCATGCACACTTCTTCAGATACAGTGTGCATGCACACGAAAGCTCATACCAAGAACTAACTTAGTTGGTCTTTAAGGTGCTACTGGAAGGATTTTTTTTTGTTTTGACTATGGCAGACCAAAACGGCTACCTATCTGTAACTCCCATTGGATAAAACAGCTTCGGTAAGACTGATTTGCCATTGTTCGCTCACGTTTTCTCCTCCTAGGAAAAGTTGTTTATAGTATGCCCTCACCATTCTCAGATTATTAGGATGACACAAGTCTCAAGCAAGGGAGCTTACAAGAGGCACAACAACTTTGTAGTAGGTAGGGGGGAAAGAGAAAACAGGTCTGCATTGTGGATTCACAAAAAGCAAAATTTTGCAATGAGTAGTTTCACTTAGGCCCTTTAAAAATCAGTATTTATTTCTTAAAGGCCAATCTAAAGAACGTAAAAACAATTCTATGAAGTGTGCCAAATAGAAATCAATTTCTGTTACTAATTTTGGAAGAACAGGATTATCCCAGTTATCCAAGAAGGATGTTTAACCCAATCCAACTGTTCCCAGAAACAAAAATGGCCAGAAAGCATTCATCACATATCCTAATACATGATGTCTTCAATCAAAGAGTGATGGGATGGTTTACTATTCAGGAGGCCATTACCCCTACGAAGGTTAATCATAACACATCAAGCCTCTTGTCTGTAACATCATGTTCAGCTGACTATAGCATTCTTCAGATTGAAAATGGCTATTAAAGTTCTCAGAGAACTGGTTGTCTGTATCGGGGTCCCCAACCTTGTGACACATGGGGGCCATATTCGAGATTCCAATGCCTAAAGAGGGTGGCAGCTTGAATCAAAATGGGACTCAACATTATTAGTTTGCTAATCAAGGTCAAAAGTAAAAAGCCAGAGGTCAACAAAGAAATGTTAACCTGAACTCAATCCATTTTGAAACAATCTAAGTATTATAGAATCTATGTCCTCATATAGCTACACATGCTTACCTGGTCATTTCTGTGGTTGTTTTCTGTTAGCCAAGGCACTGATGTCCAGGTTAAAGTCTGTGACAGACACTCTTAAAATGCCACGTAAATGTCCATTTATAAGTTTTGACCCACACTTGGATTTGACAATTTTAATCTTTGAAAAAAAATATCTATGTGGTGCCAATATATCAGATAGGCCAGAATAAAAACTATTTAATTTGTATATGTCACTGGGATTATCATTGGCTTGCAAATCAACGAATTTCATCTGAAAATAATTCACTTGCCTCTTCCGGTGCCACTTCAAATGGATTCGGAAACATTCCTATATACAGAGGCCGCTATGGTGCTACTTGGAGGCCAGAAGAAACAATGAAGCTGGTGTATATTTGCAGGGGAAGCACAGGACAGTGGCAGTAGATGGTGTCCCACGGGACAATGAGAAACAGTGTAGGGCTGAAGGAAAAAGCCAGGAGAGTAACAGAAGCAGCCAAGTAGCTTGGGAGCTGCCCTGAAAGTGTTTGGGGGCCACCTGCAGCTCAGGAGCCACAGGCTAGGGACCCCTGGTCTACATATAAGACCAGGGGTCTTATATTTATCTATTCTTGCAAAACTTGTTTCTGGTAATCTCAAAGGGCATCCATATGAACAATGTAATGGTATGATTAATTTATTCATTCAAGGAATTTGTGACCATAAAGATGGCTAAGAGTTTGTACAGTGGTGCCTCGCAAGACGAAATTAATTCGTTCCGCAAGTTTTTTCGTCTTGCAGGTTTTTCGTCTTGCGAAGCACGGTTTCCCATAGGAATGCATTGAAAATCAATCAATGCGTTCCTATGGAAACCGCCTTCAGACCAGGTCCGGGGACAGTCTGTCCCCCGACCTCTTCTGAAGGCTGGGGGGGGGGACAAGGGCTTTTCTTCCCACCCCCAGCATTTTAAAAAACCCCGGGACAGCAGAGGACTTTGCTCCCCCCCGCCTGCCTTCCCGGGGGCTTTAAAATCGCCCCGGGACAGCGGAAGTCTCCGCTGTCCTGGGGTTTTTTAAAATGCTGGCGGGCGGCAGCGAAGGGGGGCTCCGCTGTCCCGGGGCGATTTTAAAGCCCCCGGGAAGGCAGGCGGGGGGGAGCAAAGACTTTTGCCCCCCGCCAGCCTTCAGAAGAGGTCCAGGATCTCTTCTGAAGGCCGGCGGGGGGCGAAAGTCTTTGCTCCCCCCGCCTGCCTTCAAAAGCTGTCCGGGATTGCGGGAAGCGCTTCCCTGCTATCCCGGACCGCTTTTAAAATGCTGGCGGTGGGGAGCAAAGCCTTTCGGCCCCCGCCGGCCTTCCTGGACCTCTCTTCTGAAGGCCGGAGGGGGGGGGGAAGGCTTTGCTCCCCACCGCCAGCATTTAAAAGAGGTCCCCATAGGGAAATTCGTCTTGCGAAGCAACTCGCAAATGGAAAACCCTTTCGTCTTGCGGGTTTTCCATCTTGAGAGGCATTCGTCTTGTGGGGCACCACTGTAATTACATTTGAAGATATAATGCTGCATGATAATACCATCAGTGACTAAAGCTGTCTTATCCAGTTTCCCCCAACCTGGTGCCCTCCAAATGTTTTGCAGTATAACTCCCATCATCCCTGGCCATTGGTGATACTGGCAGGAACAATGTTTAGGTCTAACAATCTTTGGAGGGCACCAGACTGGGGAAGGCTGGCCTAGCCCATGCAGCAAGATAGGCTTAATACCTGAGGGTTCAGGCTTGCGTAACTCCACTTGCCAACTCACTGCAGGCCCTCTGGCATACAGGACACTCAGCACAAGATTTCCACCTGACAGTTTTCACTTGTGCGGCAGTCTGGACAAAAATAACAGGGATTTCTTCTGAGGAGATATTCCGGCCATATACGTTCTCCATATGCCAGTGCAAATGAAATAAGTTCTCACTTTTCTCTTGGGTGAAAGTCTGAAGCCTTGGGAGAAGGGAGCGATTGGCCAGACATGACAGCTGGTTCATTATCCAAGTCAACATTTGTAGACCTCTGCCACATCTGATGGTTAAAGGTAAAGGTAAAGGGAGCCCTGACCATTAGGTCCAGTTGTGACCAACTCTTGGGTTGCAGTGCTCATCTCGCTTTATTGGCCGACGGAGCCGGCGTTTGTCTGCAGACAGCTTCCGGGTCATGTGGCCAGCATGACTAAGTCACTTCTGGCAAACCAGAGCAGCGCACGGAAACACCGTTTACCTTCCCCACAGAGCGGTACCTATTTATCTACTTGCACTTTGATGTGCTTTCAAACTGCTAGGTTGGCAGGAGCAGGGACCGAGCAACGGGAGCTCACCCCGTCACGGGGATTCGAACCGCCAACCTTCTGATCAGCAAGTCCTAGGCTCTGTGGTTTAACCCACAGCGCCACCCGCGTCCCCACGTTTGATGGTTATTTCACCATAAAGCTGCAATTCAATACAAATTTATCTACAATTTAGATCTATTAGTTACTTGTGCTCAGTATTATTTAACTGCTCAATATGAACTGTGTAAATGTGTTGTTTCAAGCGATATGAAAACTTTCATACACTGTACATACACCTTTCACCCACAATATTCATTGGTAGCTGGAAGTTAAATATCTGTACACCAAACTTTACCAATAGGTATCTCAAGGGATGAGAAGTAGAGACATCACCTTGCCATCAAAGGTTCCTATAGTTAAAGCTATGGTTTTCCCAGTAGTGATGTATGGAAGTGAGAGCTGGACCATAAAGAAGGCTGATCGCCGAAGAATTGATGCTTTTGAATTATGGTGCTGGAGGAGACTCTTGAGAGTCCCATGGACTGCAAGAAGATCAAACCTCTCCATACTGAAGGAAATCAACCCTGAGTGCTCACTGGAAGGACAGATTGTGAAGCTGAGGCTCCAGTACTTTGGCCACCTCATGAGAAGAGAAGACTCCATGGAGAAGACCCTGATGTTGGGAAAGATGGAGGGCACAAGGAGAAGGGGGCGACAGAGGACGAGATGGTTGGATAGTGTTTTCGAGGCTACCAGCATGAGTTTGACCAAACTGCAGGAGGCAGTAGAGGACAGAGGTGCCTGGCGTTCTCTGGTCCATGGGGTCACGAAGAGTCGGACACGACTAAACGACTAAACAACAACAACAACAAATCTCAAGGGAAAGGAAATTTTCCAAATAGGGAAGGTAAGAACTGCTTCTGTTGTTAAACTGATTTACCACATTCAGAGGGTCATACTTCATATTTTGTCCATGCACACAAGTCCTTCACACCTTCCTTTATTATGGCTTCAGCAATCAAGCGAGGGAGTCTCTAACCATGGTTTATCATTTCAACAAAGTCAGGAAATTCTGGCTTTTAACTTCAGTAACTATGAGTTACTAGCCTGGCTTGCTCAAAAGCTGGTAATCACAGTTCCCTGGTACAGATGAAATGGGAAACCAAGATTAATCAGTGAGACTTCCTAGTTTGATTACTCATACCACAAAGGGAGGAGTGAAGTTGCTGTGTACATTAAAAAGGCTTGTACATATCTCGGCTTATTAAACAGAGATAAAATCATCCCAACTAGACAGTTATGTAAGCAATCTTAATATTAAGAGTAGTTCCTTCATTTGAAATGTTTATGGATGTGTGTTTAAATTATCTGCATTGCTTAAGAGAAGTGAAAAGCTACAAGGGACAAAAAAAGCATTTTTTTAAAAATGGCTGTCTCAGCATTCTTCAAAAAGTTATAAGGCAATAGTTGAATTCATGCTATCTGACCAGGAAGAATACTGAATTATTCAAAAAACCATAATTCACCATGTAGACCATGGGTAGGCAAACTAAGGCCCAGGGGCCGAATCCAGCCCAATCACCTTCTAAACCTGGCCGTCTGGGGATCAGTGTGTTTTTACATGAGTAGAATGTGTCCTTTTATTTAAAATGCATCTCTGGGTTATTTGTGAGGCCTGCCTGGTGTTTTTACATGAGTAGAATGTATGCTTTTATTTAAAATGCATCCTTGGGTTATTTGTGGGGCACAGGAATTCGTTGATTTCCCCCCAAAAAATATAGTCTGGCCCCCCACAAGGTCTGAGGGACAGTGGACTGGTCCCCTGCTGAAAAAGTTTGCTGACCCCTGATGTAGACCATACTAGATACAAGTTTTTTAAAAAATAAAATACTGTTAAATATGCATGCTGTATTTTGAGTATGTGAAGAGCCCATTTCCTTGCATTTTTAAAATCTACATTCTGTTGGTATTTGAGACAATAAGTGACAGAGACTAGGAACAGGATAGGAACTGGTAGTAAGAGAGAAGTAGAAGCAAATGCTGTTACACATTTAGGCTTCATTGAGGAAGAATGCAAGTAGGGGATATGACTGCAGACCAAACTTTAGCAGTGTATGTCGGAAATGAAATTCTAAATAGTTATTCAGAAGAAAGCTGTCATTCAGACAGTAGACCTTACTTCTACGTAAAAACACACAGGATTGTGTTGCATGTCCCATCATGCAAAACAAGAATTGCTTTAAAGTAAATTTGCAGGGGATTAGCAACTGAATCTGCATTTTCTGTTACTCACTAACCTGATTTGAAGAGTTCCATTTCAAGCTCTTCAAATTTTGCTGAGATCACACCAACTCAAATTCTGCAAATGGTTATCTTGCAGTTCATACCAGTTCCTAATCATTTATTAGTAAGTTAAATAATTCTTGTCTAATTACAGAGCTTTGGAAGTTTCTACCTTTGTTGCAAAAATATCCTGCTTATTTCTACTCCTCTGCATCTATTCTTTTATTCATTAGCAAGCTACCAATTCATAACATGCAAAGCCAGGACTACTAATAAGACTGGTAATGTTGTCTTGCTGCAGTGCATTCTAATGCATGGCTACTCTAAAGTAAGTCCTGCAGAGTTCAATGAGACTTATTTTCAGATACGTATAACTAAAAAAATCTTAAATAAATGTTATAAAAAGATATAATAAAATCTGTAAAGTGGCAAATGGGGAAGCTATTGTAGCCTGGGCCAACATCAAATTAAAAAAAACAGCTGGCCTTTGTAATTTAAGCACAGCACAAAACCGAGGTGAAGGGCTTTTCAAAGCCAGAGATGTGTCAGCCTGGCAGAAAATAGTATGAACAAGTGCTAAATTCTCCATTGTATGGGTCTCAGTAGTCCATGAACATAACAGGGTCACCAGGTGCAAAGGAGAGCAGGGCTTCTGTACATTACCAGTACCATTTGCTAGGTGATTGGCATGTAGCGATGAGGAAAGACCCCATCCCTTTTGTGAGAATTGTATCTGGCTATCCTATAGTAGGGAACATTTTACACACATGATTTTGCTTCTGTGGGAGTGGAAAATGCGGGCTCGAGATCACTTATAGTTTTCACGGCTTGCAATGAATTACTGGGTTAAGAGACAAGCGCAAGGTTCATATTTCGGAACCTAATACGAAGTAATGCAAAGGAACCCCCACAGCTGGTCACCTCTAGACTATCCCCCTACGACCTCTCATTCCCGCACTCTCTATGGTACTGGGCAAGTGACACCACGTGCCCTCCAGCAGCCAATTGAAATTGAAGACACCATAGAGTTACTAATGAGGGTTAATATCGGAGCTCCCGCGCGTTGCAGGCCCTGTTCCGGTAATGTGATCTCGCCATAGCCACAAAACCTTCATGAAAAGAAAGGTCAAACTAGCAAATTGCTCCGTGTAGACCTTTACCGCTCCACGCTTTACGTTCTGGCTGGCCTGCGGGAGGCATACGTTCTTACCTCGCATGGGCTCGCAGCACAGCTATGCCGAATACGAAGGACCAGCCGCCATCTTGGTAAAGGAAAGGGATTGTGCGTGACCCGCCAAGATAAAGGGGGAAACTCCTCCCCCCATCCTTGCCCTCGGGTATCACTATAGCAACTGGGGGAGGCGGGGCTGAGCGAGCCAGTATTGGCTGAGTCGCGCACGCGCCTTTGTTACTACCCACCCCCCATGCTTTTGTCGCGTGCGAAGGCTGGGCCGCGGGGCGGGGGCGCTTTTCGCGAAGAGGCTTGTCTTTGCCTCACGCTGCGGATGGAGACGGGTTAAGGACACAGGCCGCGGGAGGGGGGTGGGAAGGCGCCAGCGCGCATGCGCCGCGGAACTCCGTGAAGCGGTTGGGCGGGTTCGAAGATTTGCGGCGGCGGTTTAGCAAGCGAGGACGGGGCGCGGCTGCCAGGTGAGGCGTTGCCCGTGAGGAGGTTCTCTCTGGGGCTGGGCAACCGCGGGGGGATGGTGGCCACGGGCTCTTTCCCTCGGCGCGCGCCCGTGTGCGTTCGTGTGGCCCGCTGGGAGCCTCTGCCTGTCTCTCTGTGAGGCGAGGGGGGAAACCTCGCTTTTCAGGCGAGAAAGACCCCGCCCCCCCCCCGCCGCCCGCCATCCCTTGCTCTGGTTTCAGCCCCTCCGCTGCCTCCCGGGCGGCATTTTCGCCACGGATGGGAGCAGGGAAGAGCGGGCTGGAAGGAAATGGGGAAAGGGGTGTGTGGGGAGGAAGGGGGTTGCGACTGACGCCGTATCTCCGCCGCCAAAAAGGCAGATGGGTCAGCAAGTTTATCCACGAAAACGCATCGGGGAAGGGGGCTCTCAAAAACACTTGCGACCACTGTATTGTATGTAGGCTGTGTGTGTGTTTGTGGAGACTAGATGACCATTGGGTGCTCCTTCCCACGCTACTATGGGTCAAGCACGGGATGGCGAGGGAGGAAAATCGCTCATGAAATTGGGAAGGGTTCATTACTCCTCCAAAAGAGACGGGGGCGGGCGGGGGGCGGCTTGCCCTCGAAAGTGGAGGATTTCAAAAATGCCATTGCGGAGAAGAGCAGCACAGCTGTGCTCGCTCTGTGTAGCGACAGATTTCCGGTTGGAGATGTGTCGTGTGTGCTGAAAGAGCAGGAGTGACGTGCTGGGTGGGCCTTCTAGGGGGCAGTTTGCAGAGGATGTGCGATTCTCGCTTACGGAGTGGGAGTCTTGATTACGCTCTCCCGACTCCTGCATCTATCTGGATAACTTCCTCAGCGCTTATACTTCAAAGTTGAGTTACGAGCGAAATGAAAATTCTCCCCCAACAATAGCTCTCTACTTGTGCATGTATTGAGCTATAGGGGCAAAACCTTTGTAGGTTGAGGACATGCTGGGTGGAAAGCTCTCAGGGGGCCCACATTCCAGTCGTGGGCGGGTTCAGCTCCATACATAATTCTGATGTCCACAGAGAGCTATTTCCTATTGAAACAGGCATATGCAGTATTTAATTATTAGGAATTCCACTCGGATTTCAAACTCTTATTCTGCAGGATATTATGGATGTTGGTGCTTAAGTCACAACTTCAAAATGTGTTCCCAGAATTACACTCAAGCATGTAGATATGACATTATTAAAATACTTTTCCCATTTGAACATTTTCTTTTATTATAAAAGATGTCCGTTTGGCTGTTAATAATTTACCCATTCATATATGTTTGGTATTTATGTTACTTCCAGCATTTATCATATCATGACCTAGTGGTTACTATCTAGTCAATTCTTGAAAGATGATATTTTGTGGAGGTTAAAAAAGAGAACGCACTACCTTCTCAGTTAAGGTTTTTATTTTACTCCAGTACTGTTTTAGTACAGGGTCATGTACTAACCATGTGGTTGACATCTCTTCAGTTTTTGCCATTTTACCAAAATCTCTTTCACTTGCTCCTTTTCACAGAAATTTAATAAGATTTTATCAATTGTAAACAATTTTCTGTGGGGTTTTTTTTTTCCAAATTTTGTATAATCTCTCAAATGCCTGCTTTTAAATATCTCAGATTAAAACTGATCTCTCTCCCCCCCAGATTCTTCACCTCCATAAACATGTCCAAGGTAAGATGTGCCTTTTCTCATAACTATTTTGATGGTTTGTTCTTTGCAGGCAATAAACACTTATTTGATACTGGTGTGCTAAATTAACTAATGAAGGAATATAATCACGTTGCTTTTATACTCTCTAAAAATTCTCAATGTTAATCCATGTTAAGTGATGGATTGGATGGATTTTTTAAAACTACTTCTACCTCTATGGAAATAAAAGTCATGTTTTCTCCCGCAGTCTTTTTACCATGTCACTTAGTACTATTTCTATTATTTTAAAATTATTATTTCCAATACTTATATGTCACTTTTCACCATAAATTGTCTCAAATCAAGTTACAGAACAATAAATAAAGCAGTGGATAAGTCAAATAATATGCTGCTTAAAAGTATAGAAACCACAGGTAAACAGAAAATAGGCCTAATAAAATTTACTTTAAAGCCTTTATCAAGCACCTGAATTTCAACAGGTCTGATCTTAGCCAACTTGTCTGATCTTAGCCAAGGTGAAGTTGCACAGAGCTGATTGCACAGCTCCTGGTGGACATGAGCTGCGCATCTGAGTCATGTGGGGGTCAACAAACAAAGCATCCCCCAAAGATCTCTGTGAGCAAACTGAGGTGTAAAGAATCAGGCACTCCTTAAGGTATCTTAGACCAAAAATCTGTGTATATTTGTACAATAACCTTTAACTTGGCCTGGTAACATCAGCAGTCAATGCAGGATTTTAAGCACTCAGGTTATGTGCTGACAGTAGTCTTTCCCCACCAAAAGTCTAGCTGCATAACTTTACACCTGGAGCTTCCAGACTAAGCACAAAGGTAGCACCACGTAGACTGCATTTGCAGTAATCAAGTCTTGAAGTTACCAATGCATGAATCGTCATGGCCAGGCTATCCCTATCCAATAATGACCATAGTTTGCATATCATCTGTAGCTGGTAAAATGCTCTCCTAGGCATTGAGACTGCCTAAGCCTCAAGTGAGAGATGGATTCAGGAGCATCCACAAACTACAAACCTGTTCTTTCAGTCTGAGTGCAGCCACAGCCAGAGGAAGCAATTGGCCATTTTCCCAGACAGGGGAACCACTCACTCACAGTGACTCCTATTTCCGGGGTTCAGACTAAAGTTTATGTTCAGCCTTTCCTAACTCAGATGTTATGGAGAAATAGAGCTACATGTCACCAGTGTACTGATTATGCTTTGCCCCATAACTTGTAATAGCTGCTACTAATAGCAGCATATTGACAACAAGATTGTGCCCTGCGGTACACAATAGCACAAGGATCATGGGACTGAGACGCAACCTCCCAGTGTTATTCTCTGGGCACAGCCCTACAGGTAGGAATAGAACCACTAAAAAGTGCCCCTAAAACTATCCAACAGAACTAGTCCTGGAAGATACTGTAGCCAACAGTATAAAAAACTGCTGAGAGCCCTAGAAGCAGGAACAGATGCACTCCCTCTGTCCTGTGTCTGGGCCAAACACTCCTCCTTACTTTTTGGTTGAAAATCCTGGCTATGTCAGGGTTGGGAATCAGAGGCGTACCTAGGGGCTAGCAAAACCCACCCCTTGTCGGGAACGCAGAAATCGGATATTGGATTATGGAGTGCATGACGTATATATGTGTGTGACAATGTGACGCTGCTGTCATGGTGAGATCAAATGCAGGAAAAGCTTCCTGTCCTCTGCAGTAAAGTGATATTTCCGGGTGGGGGAGGGGACGTGCCAACACAGCTCCTTACCAAGGGTGCAAGGGACCCTAGGTACACCTGTGTTGGGAATTCTGTCTTAAAACAAGCCAGAGTTTGTTAATGGCAAAGAGGGGCAAGGGAAAGGATTTCAGTCCTGATACTTCTGTTGTAATAAATTGTGGTGCAAGAAGCCTGGAATGGTTTTTTTGAGCCAGGCCAGACTCCACAATTGGAATTAAGAGGAAAGAACTATCAAAGGAGGTGTAGAGAGTAGAGTAGGTAGCTTTTCCATGAACAATTTTTCCACCTCAAAATAGTAGAATGTAATAGTATTTAATCTTAATTTTACATTCTTTTCTTTTCAGCAACAGCCTGCTGAAAAGTTTACAAATCCAGAAACTCCTGGTTATGTTGGATTTGCAAACCTTCCAAACCAGGTTCATCGGAAGTCTGTGAAAAAAGGCTTTGAGTTCACCCTTATGGTGGTTGGTAAGATCACTTTTTATTTTAATAAAGTCGAATTTAGTAATTATTCATAATTTTGTTCTTGAAGGTCCTGTATAGACATTATATCTGAAGTAATCATTATTCACAAGAACTAGCAGGTATAAATCTGAACCTATTAAAGAATCTTTAACTCAGTTATAGAATAGTGTGCCTGCTTCCATTGCTGAAATCTTTTTTAAGGTTCTCTGATAGCAGGATTCGGAAATGCCTTTTGGGAAGTCACTTCCAATCAGAGTACAGTACTTGCTTGCTTATTATTGCCTCTCATTATTAAAAGGCAGTTTTGTATGCGAAAAATCTGAAAAAATAAACTTTAAAGACTTATTTCAAGATTCTTATAATACATGGGCTTCAAAAGCTGTAGCAGCAGAAACTAGTAACATGTTCAGGACCTGCTCCCTAAAATGTAGTGGACTTCAGGAACTCTTCTGGGCGTGTTGCGGCCAGATTTCAAAGATGCTGCAAAATGGCCTAAGTGTTGCTGCTCCATAAAACAATTTTTCTGTCTATATCCTCTGTGAGCAGTTACCATCGTTATGACAGGTAATCCTACACATGTGAGCTCAGAAGTCAGTCCCATTCTTTTCAGTGTACCATCATACATTAATGATGTTCCAGTAATCTGGAGGTAATATTTTCTCTAAACCTGTTGATTATTATTTTTTAAAATTACTGTACAATCATTTTGCTACCAAACTTGCATAAATCAAGCATTTAAGTAAAA
This sequence comes from Podarcis melisellensis, assembly GCF_964234715.1. Classification (NCBI taxonomy): domain Eukaryota; kingdom Metazoa; phylum Chordata; class Lepidosauria; order Squamata; family Lacertidae; genus Podarcis; species Podarcis melisellensis. Next base: position 35,662,346 of record NC_138537.1, read on the forward strand.
TTAGGGAATCAGGAAAGTTGATCATTCAACTTCTGGGTAACCCATTCAATGCTCTAGCATATGAAAGAATAAATGGTTAATGTGGGATTTCAGATAAAATTGTCCAAACGCTTGTAAAGATTATTATAGTGATGCTAACCTGCAGTGCAAATTAGATCCATGCCACCATCTGAAATAATGCTGCCTTCCATTCCAAGACCTTCCTTAGTTAATTATTTATTTATTTAAAAGATTTATAGCCTGCCCCTCTTTGATACTGTTAACAGGGCAGGATAACAAAATAACATTACACAAAAAATTGCACACATTTTTTGCCATATGCAAATTAGTAATCTCTTTTGCAGGTGGTTTGGAGTTCCCAAAAATAAGTCTGGGAACACACACAAGTACTAAGATGTCTGATAGGCAGAATGTCAAGATGTGAAGCTTTCCCCATAACTGGGTTTCTCCCAGAAAGAGCTTGTTTCTACATGCAGGGAACACTGAAAATAATTGTCACAATACTAACTTATTTAGAAGGCGTGCTTTGTAAGCCTGAAGAATATTAACTGTTCATTGTCTGTTGCCAAGTTTGAAATAGGTAACGATGTACAAAAGTGAAAGGTCCAACCTTCTGCTGATTCATTAATATGTAATACTTTCTTACGGTTTTATTTTCATATTGATTCATAGGTGAATCTGGCTTGGGAAAATCTACTCTAATAAACAGCCTGTTCTTAACAGATCTCTATCCAGAAAGAATAATCCCAGGAGCAGCTGGTAAACATGAAATTTTGGTGTCTTCTGTTTTTGAATCTTATTAAACACTTAATTTGTGTAAGCCAGGATTGAAAAGTGGGGGGACTTCCAGTCATGGGTGCTTAATGCAGTTTTGTACCAGTTAAGTGCCTTGTTCCTTACTCCATGTGGTCACAAAAATACACAAAGCTTTTTGCAGACACCTGAGCAGTTGAAAACCATTTCATGAAAGCCACTTGGCTGGTTTGAACATAATACAGTATTAAACTGTAGTTTAGCATGAATGAGACAAGGCATGTCCTGGGCTCATGTCCTCTTCCTTCCCTCCCTCTCTGGTGCAGCATCAAGGAGCTTAGTATTGTTATTTCAGTGTAGTTTGAATTCAGCACAGTTTAGGGTTGAGGCATAACACTAAATTGAATTTTATCTAAAACAACCCAATCCCTTCTCAACCACTCTCAAGGGGATAGGGCATGAATCCAATGCTCACTGTGACTCATCCTCATAACCTTATGGTTAAGCTGGACATGTGAATAGGACCACTGTTTCTGACACAATAGTCCTAGATGAAGGCTCTTACTTTTTTATAGTAAATCATTTATAATTGTTTCCTTTCATCTTTCCCCTTTTTGATCTTTAAAAAATACTGATAAAGTTCAAAAGTCAGAATGCAATGCAGTATTCCTGGTGAGGGAGTTGTTCCCCATATCCTAACTCTTTTAGCCTTGATGGTAGGCGTTGTTTATTTTGCCCTTCCTTTGTATCTTGTAGTTTGAGTCTCTTGCTTTTGACACTTGCATGTACAGTGGTGCCCCGCAAGACGAATGCCTCGCAAGACGAAAAACCCGCAAGACGAAAGGGTTTTTCGGGTTTTGCGACGCTTCGCTAGACGATTTTCCCTATGGGCTTGCATCGCAAGACGAAAGCCCATAGGGAAATCTCGGGGACCTTTGTTTAAATGCTGGCGGTGGGGAGCAAAGCCTTTTTCCCCCCTCCGGACTTCAGAAGAGGTCCAGGAAGGCCGGCGGGGGCGAAAGGCTTTGCTCCCCACCGCCAGCATTTTAAAAGCGGTCCGGGATAGCAGGGAAGCGCTTCCCGCTATCCCGGACGGCTTTTGAAGGCAGGCAGGGGGGGCAAAGACTTTTGCCCCCCCGCCCGCCTTGGGAAGAGGTCCTGGACCTCTTCCCAAGGCGGGCGGGGGGCTTTTGCCCCGCCTGCCTGCCTAACCGGGGGCTTTTAAATCGCCCCGGGACTGTCCGGGGCGATTTAAAAGCCCCCGGACGGCTTTTGAAGCCTCCCCCCGCCGCCCGGCATCGGGGCATCGTCCCGATGCAGGGCGGCCGGGCAGGAACGCCTCCCCCCGCCGCCCGGCTTCGGGGCATCGTACCGATGCCGGGCGACGGGGCGAGAAAGCCTCCCCCCGCCGCCCGGCATCGGAACCATGTCCCGATGCCGGGCGACGGGGCGGGAAAGCCTCCCCCCGCCGCCTGGCATCGGAACCATGTCCCGATGCCGGGCGACGGGGCGGGAAAGCCTCCCCTCGCCGCCCGGCTTCGGGGCATCGTCCCGATGCCGGGCGACGGGGCGAGAAAGCCTCCCCCCGCTGCCTGGCATCGGAACCATGTCCCGATGCCGGGCGACGGGGCGGGAAAGCCTCCCCTCGCCGCCCGGCTTCGGGGCATCATCCCGATGCTGGGCAACGGGGCGAGAAAGCCTCCCCCCGCCGCCCGGCATCGGAACCATGTCCCGATGCCGGGCGACGGGGCGGGAAAGCCTCCCCCCGCCGCCCGGCATCGGAACCATGTCCCGATGCCGGGCGACGGGGCGGGAAAGCCTCCCCCTGCCGCCCGGCATCGGAACCATGTCCCGATGCCGGGCGACGGGGCGGGAAAGCCTCCCCCCGCCGCCCGGCATCGGAACGATGTCCCGAAGCCGGGCGGCCGGGCAGGAAAGCCTCCCCCCGCCGCCCGGCTTAGGGGCATCGTCCCGATGCCGGGAAGTGGGGCAGGAACGCCTCCCCCCGCCGCCCGGCTTCGGGGCATCGTCCCGATGCCGGGCGGTGGGGCAGGAACGCCTCCCCCAGCCGCCCGGCTTCGGGGCATCGTCCCGATGCCGGGCGGTGGGGCAGGAACGCCTCCCCCAGCCGCCCGGCTTCGGGGCATCGTCCCGATGCCGGGCGGTGGGGCAGGAACGCCTCCCCCAGCCGCCCGGCTTCGGGGCATCGTCCCGATGCCGGGCGGTGGGGCAGGAACGCCTCCCCCAGCCGCCCGGCTTCGGGGCATCGTTCCGATGCCGGGCGGTGGGGCAGGAACGCCTCCCCCCACCGCCCGGCATCGGAACGATGTCCCGAAGCCGGGCGGCCGGGCGAGAAAGCCTCCCCCCGCCGCCCGGCATCGGAACGATGTCCCGAAGCCGAGCGGCGGGGCGAGAAAGCCTCCCCCCGCCGCCCGGCTTCGGAACGATGTCCCGAAGCCGAGCGGCGGGGCGAGAAAGCCTTTGTCCCCCCTGCCTGCCTTCCCAGGGGCTTTTAAATCGCCCCGGACAGCGGAGAAGTCCTCCGCTGTCCCGGGTGATTTTAAAATGCCGCCCGCCAGAAGAGGTCGGGGGAAGGCGTTTTCCATAGGAACGCATTAATTGATTTTCAATGCATTCCTATGGAAAACCGTGCATCGCAAGACGAAAAACTCGCAAGACGAAGAGACTTGCGGAACGAATTAATTTCGTCTTGCGAGGCACCACTGTATTTGCGCATCAGAAAACCTTTTTGGGCTCATAGCAAATTGTGATCAAGGCCATATGGATTGATCTATTTTAGGGTGGGGGAGCAGATGTCTTTCCTTTTGTACCAGAAGGCCTTGAAGACTTTAAACTTTTTAATTCTACAATATAACCAATACAGTGGAACCTCGTGTTACGTACCACCCTCCTTGCAAACGCTGTGGGTTATGAGCTCTGCTAACCCGGAAGTAGATGCCTCTTGTTGTGAACTTTGCCCTGGGATAAGAGCAGAATTTGCATGGCGGCAGCAGGAGGCGCCATTAGTGAAAGCACGCCTCATGGTATGAGCAGTTTTGGTTTACAAATGGACCTCCGGAACAGATTAAGTTCGTAACCGGAGGTACCACTGTGGTTAAAAATACAGATTATTTTGCTGTTTGTGGCTCAGCTGTAGTTTAGCTAGATACTTAGTTACTGTTAATTATTGATCTTGCTTCAAAGGCTTTTGATCTTGCCTTCAGCCACCCTGAGATCAATTTTGTTTCCTTTCCAGAGAAAATTGAAAGGACTGTGCAGATTGAAGCTTCAACAGTTGAAATTGAGGAAAGGGGTGTAAAGCTCCGTCTAACTGTGGTAGATACACCAGGATACGGTGATGCCATCAATTGTCGAGATTGGTATGTTATATACTTGACCATAGGTCAAAAATGTGTACTCAAAGATGTTCAGTTCTTGAATTCATTAATTGGCTTGTTGGAAACTTTATTTCCTTCGATATATTTTGAATGAATTGTCACTTGCTGAACTATTATTCCTTTATGTATTGGTTAGTGTATTTAGCATGGGTTTCCCCCTCCAACCACTTTGTGATCAAATCTGGAAAATGCAGTATATAAATCTACTGACTGATTATATGTAATAGGTCTGTTTGGGGCAGGCACTGAAAAACTTAATTGTGATCAGGACCTCCATTTTCTTCCACTCCACCAAGTCCTCTTTCAAAACCTGATTTCATTCTGTAAGTAATGTCTTGCAGCCTCATAGTGCAGCATGCTGTGTTGAAACAGCTTCTACTTCTGTTCTTTAGCATCTGTTGGCTGGAAATACTGTGTTTTTGTTTGTGCTCATTGCCAATTCCACAGTTCAGTGTGCATCTCTTCATCATTTCCTAACTTTCTTGGACCTCTGTCATATAAGCATAGGATTGCATTTAAGGGTGTTTCTCAGCTGATGGTAAATCTTCCCTTCGTGCAACAGAGCAGGAATCAATTGTCAGTGCTCCCCTGTCCCCCCCCCAAAAAAATATCCTCAGGAGGATACGTCAGCCTTTCTCAACCTTACCATCAACTGAGCAATACATTTGGAGTCTTATATTTGGTGGATATACATATTTTGTTTATATGTATACACATGCATGTACATGTGTACTTTTTTGGAGTGGCTTTAAAGTACTATTAAGAGTTTCATTCCTTTTTGATACTTCTCTTTCTAAATAATTGCTTGATTTGACATAAGCAACTATTGCCCAGAATTGCAGAAAAGGGATGTTTACATAAGCGTGATATTTTATTTAAGTTTCAGGACCATTATATCCTATATTGATGAGCAGTTTGAGCGTTACCTTCATGATGAGAGTGGTTTGAACAGACGGCATATTGTAGACAATAGAGTTCACTGCTGCTTCTATTTCATTTCACCATTTGGTCATGGGTATGTATAGCAGTACTTGTAGATTTGTAGTAAAAAAATATTTTATGCAGTGGCCTAATCTGTATGCATAATATTAGGCTTTTTAATTTTTAAAAAACTATGTAAATAACTGAAAATTCTAACGTTATTATTTTTAGACTTAAGCCCTTGGATGTTGAGTTCATGAAAGCCATACACAACAAGGTGAATATTGTGCCTGTAATTGCAAAAGCCGATACTCTTACTCTGAAGGAGCGAGAAAGACTGAAGAAAAGAGTAAGTTTTGGCAAACTTTTCAGTTGTAGTTTTTCGTGTCATGTTGAATCTTACTCCAAGGAAAGCTTTACATTTCAGTAGCTGTTTGGATGTCATGGAGGGATGCGGGGGGGGGGGGGCTATTGCACCTCTGCCCAGCTTTAGCAAGTACAGTCTATGGACTGCCCCAAGTCTGTAGGGTTCAAGGAGGCTACAGTCTGGTGTATGAAATTACAAAACAATGGTAGAATAAGTCAAGCATGCAAAGTCAAAGACATGACAGGGTCAGGCATGAGTAATCAGTTGAAGTCCAAAACATCATCCAGGGTCAGCATCAGGAGGAAGCAGGAGTCAGCAGCCAAGGAGATCTAGTTTAGGCAAGATAATTCAGGGAGCTAGAGTTCTGTGCTGCTCCAGCAGCTAGGAAGCTCAAAGTAAGGGTTGTTACAGGCCAGCTGCTGGTCTTTAAGGGTATCCTTACTCCCAACTTGGGGTTTTACTTCCAAGTTACAAGGTGTCTTAGGGCTCTCAGAAACACACTTCATTGTGGGTCTGTGGCCTGGACTTGAATCTTTAGACACTTGAGCTCTTGAGGACAAAGATGGTTCAACCTCTCCCTCAGACTCTTCTAATGGCTCATCTGCTGGTTGAAATGACAAGAACGCAAAGGGCATCTCTGCGGGATCGCCTGGAGATGGCTCTGGGGAGGCTGTTGGGATCTCTAAGGCTAGAGACAGTCTTTGGTCAATGGGAGATCTAGTGTGTTCTCGAGGGAGTCATAGGGCCTTCTGGCGGTTCCCTCACTGCGAGAAGTGAGGTTACAAGGAACCAGGCAGAGGGCCTTCTTGGTAATGGCTCCCACCCTGTGGAATGCCCTCCTGTCAGATGTCAAGGCAGTAAACAACTATCCGACTTTTAGAAGACATCTGAAGGCAGCCCTGTTTTGAGAAGTTTTTAATGTTTGAAGTTTTGGTATAAATAAATTATTCTTATTCTTATTCTTATTAATTGTTGCACTCCAAGTCAGGGCTTGGCATAACAGCCTGCAGCCTTTGAGCTTGGCCTATATGTCTTTGGTTTTTGTTTAATTTTGTTCTGTTTTTTGTTTATGCTCAGATTCTAGATGAAATTGAAGAACATAGTATCAAGATATATCACTTGCCTGATGCTGAATCAGATGAGGATGAGGACTTTAAAGAACAGACCAGGCTTCTGAAGGTAAAGCCTGTATCAGTGGTGGAGAAACAGTGATGCATTGAATGGATCAGATGCTGTATGTCCTCCTCTTTATAGACTGTTCCCATTTGTCCTCAAGTTGTAAATGAATCACCTTCAGATAAGATTTGTCCTCTATTGCAGTTCAGCTACACAACTTATGCTCCTAAGCTCCCATGTCTAATAAAGTAATTGACCACTTCATTTGAATGATTGAGATGGTGGTTATTGCTATGGAACTACTTGCATACAAAAGTATCATATGGTTGTAACATACTTGTTTTATCCTGTTTAATTTCAGACCAGCATTCCATTTTGTGTAGTGGGATCCAATCAGCTGATTGAGGCCAAAGGCAAAAAGGTTAGAGGTCGCCTCTATCCTTGGGGAGTTGTTGAAGTGGAGAACCCAGAGCATAATGACTTCTTAAAGCTAAGAACCATGCTAATGTAAGCACGTTACTTTACTTCATTACTTTATCCGTTGTTACTTCATCTTCCCCACATAAACATTCAACGAGAACTTTTAAGGAGGCTTAGTATCTCTCCCTGATTAGTAACAGGATTAAAATAATTTCACGGGGCAGAAGTTTTCAGAATCATCACTCTCTTTAAATGCTATACCACATGGCAAATCTAGAAATAATCTTGCCAGAAATTTTGCTGTTAGATTTGACTTTTGGCTTGGGCCTTGCAGAAGTTAGCTAATCTTGACAAACAATATAAAAGTTGAAACTCCCTATACTGCAGTGTCAAACAGCCATATAGGGAATGTGCTTTTAAAAGCATTAGCTGAATTTACATAAATTTGCTTGGTTTGGTTTGCCCTATCCTTTCTCCTGACTGTTTAGAAATTGGACCACAAAAGAAAATGAGTTGAATATGTGTTCATAGGTTAACTGCATGGTTTATGGAAATGATATTGATGTTGTTGTCTTTAGCATGGTTATTTTGTCCAGAATTAATATTCATCAGTCAGATTTCTATAACTTTACATTGCATTACTTCTTCTAAAGTTAGTTTTTAAATGTGTAGTTTTCTGAGAAGGACTGGACAGGGCTGAGGGTATGACAATTCCCAAGATTCTTTGGGTGAGGCCATGTACTTTATAGTGTGGGTGTGATATTAGCTTTGCTAATTTGCATAAACTATGTTCAGAACTGTGTGTGAAAAGCTAGCCTTGGTGATCCATGGGTAAGACCTCTGCATCTTGTACAGGTCTGTTGTCCAGGATGATTTCCCCCTACAGAACGTAAAAGCACAGTCCTCAGACTCTCCCAGCTTTTCCTACTCCCCAACCTTTTCCTCACACTGCATATTTTTGCCAGAATTCCTTCACATCCATTCTAGCTCTTGGTCACAAACTATATATAGCATTGTGCTTCTTTGCTTTTCTAGCACTCACATGCAGGATCTCCAGGAAGTTACTCAAGACCTTCACTATGAAAATTTCCGTTCTGAAAGACTTAAAAAAGGTGGCAGGTTGGTACCTCTTCTTTGTTTCTGCAGTTCCATTGAATTGCATTGATGTGTGGTGGTGATACTTTTCTTTCAAAAAGATCTAATAAAAAGCTATTTCTCTGCCTAATTGTTCCTCTTCCTTCCCTGTAAATAGGAAGGTTGAAGATGAAGAAGTTAACAAAGACCAAATCTTGCTGGAAAAGGAAGCTGAAGTAAGGATTTTATTTTTACTTAAAATACATCTAATACCTCACAATTGATGTTTTTCTTTTATTTCCGTGTTCTCTTGAGGGGACAAATGCAGTCACACTTCCATTGAAGCCCAGATATATATTACCCATGCAAGACCTATCTGGTTCTCTGCCCCAGACATATCTTGCCAGAGGGTTGGGGAATGCTCTATCAGAAGAGAAGGTTAACTGGTGCCTCAGAGTTCAGTAAATCTTGTACTTTGTCCAGTGCTTACTGTTCAATACATTTCATTTAGTGGTGAAACAAGCACAAAGAATAAATTTTAACTATGGTTTGTTGTAGGGGGGAAAAAGTTCAGTTGAAGAAACTAGCTTATTTCAACTAACTACTGCTAAAATTAACTTCAGTTAAGGGTTCAAATGCCATGCTCAGCTGTAGTTAATATGAAGCATAAAAAGAATCTTCCAATCTCCCCTTGGCCAAGCCAGAAGTGAAGTAGGAGGAGAATTAGTCTGGAGTTCACTGCAGCTCATTCTCATTATTCTAAACCATGGGCTAGTGTTCTGTTTGAGCATAGCTTTTCTGTCTAGCAGTTTTCATTTTAGAATGTCCATGGCTGAACTCTGCAAGTTTCCCATCTTGCTCTTTTAATGCTAAATTATTTTATTTGTGCACTCTGTACAGACACACATTAGAAATTGTGATTCCAAAAAACATAAATGAAACCTTCATTATTGCAGCTTTAATAGAAATTGCAGCTGCAAGCTTTCATTTGTACGTTTCAAATTAACTAAGGCTGTGGTCCTATGTACATTTAATTGTGATTAAATAGCACTGAGTTCAATGGATTTTAATCATTTGGCTACCTGTTAAGTGCTTGCTTTTTATTTTTTGAGACTACTTTGCGACTATGAGTACCATAGTCTTTTGTAATGAGGAAGGAAGAAGAAAGCAATTTGTTATACTCATTTTTGCAAAACAACAACAACACCTGCAGAAGAGCCATATTTTCAGAATAAAAACACGGTAAAGATTGTATCATTTTCTTCTAGCTCCGTCGGATGCAAGAGATGATTGCAAGAATGCAAGCACAGATGCAGATGCAGAGGCATGGTGGAGAAGGAGACAGTGATGGCATCCATGGGCACAAAGTTTAAATTATTTGGTAAGAAACATTTTAATAGAAAAGCCATTATCTGTAAAATACTGCTATGCAGGAAAAAATACTGCTATGCAGGAAAAGCAGGGTTGTGTGTCTTAAATACACATTTTGACTTCTGGATCAGTCTTTGTGTAGTACTTTCTACATGCTTGTGTTAGTTTGCGTAAGTGCATATGGCTATCCCTGCTCTAGACAAAGCCTATGTAGTGCCCTCCATATGTTCTTGAACTGCAGTTCCCATAATTCCTGGTCATCGGCCATGCTGACTGAAGCTGGTGATGGTTACAGTTCAGCAGCACCTGGATAGCCCCCATGGGCTGCAGTGTCAGAAATGTGGTAGTTCTAAGTTAGCCTTGTAAATTTTGCAGGGCTGCACATGCCACTACCCATTGTGCCCTACATGGAATCGGGCCTTTAAGACCAGGAAGAGAGAAAACATGGAGGCACCTTAGTACTGTGCCCTCGTTTCCTCAGCTTGGAAACGTTGTAAGAGCTGTGGAGGGGGCAGAAGCTTTTTCAGTCCCGGGGGCCTCATTCCTTTGCAGGGAACCTCCTGGGGGTTGTATTCTAGTAGTAGGGAGAGACAGAGGTAATAGAGAAGTTCGGCAATAGAAGTGACTCTCTTACCTTTGAACATGGGAATGTTCTACATTTAATAGAAGTGAAGAAAGACTTTGGCTTTGAGGCAATAGAGATATGTTGTGCTGAATATGTAGTAATGGAACAACCCATGTTACTTTAATAATAATAATAATAAATTAATTTATTATTTATACCCCGCCCATCTGGCTAGGTTTCCCCAGCCACTCTGGGCGGCTTCCAACACAATATTAAAATACAGTAATGCATCAAACGTTAAAAGCTTCCCTAAACGGGGAACAACACAGGGAGAAGGAGATTTAAACCCCTGTACTATAGACTAAATGGGGGCAATTTATTTTTCTACCTCCACTTAAGACATACAACTTCGTGCATTTACTTCATGCACCTACAACTGGAGGGTGAAATAAGGAAGAAGAATCAAATAGTTAAACAAGGGAATTGTGGGGTGGGGGTGGGGGAGAGATAGGACAAAAGCTAAAATAGGGTTGATAGCCACAGTTTTAGTCTTATTAAAAAATTGGTTCACTCAGGCAGGAATAGTGAAAATGGTGGAAGAAACCTGCCTGACAGGAATTTACATGGTAAAAGAGTTTACATGTACTATAGCTTACAACTTTTTAGTGGAGAACTACAGTGGTGTCACTTTGATGGCATAAAGCACAGATATAACATACATGCCACTCTTACTTTTTATAAGCAATACTTGTATCAAGAGTCTTACTTTGAGCATTGCTGCTCTATAGATTCATGGCTGAGAAGCTATTTCAAAATTCGTATTTGCACTACAGCTCCATTTCAAAATGTAAAGGTAAATTAAATAACAGTTGTGCCTTCCAATATTTTCATTTTGGCAGATACCTTCATGAATTGGAGCCATTTGAGACTTGTGACACAGTGACGTATTTTGTGAGGAGAGATGCTTATCCTGCTGTGACTTGGGAGGTCCATTCACATTCAATGTGCAACTGTATTGTCATTTCTGTAATGCCTCATTTGAAAACAACTTAAGACATAGTCAATATTTTAATGTTATGGTGTAATGTGATAGGTTTTTTTTAACTTTGGTTACTACTCTTTTACTGAGCTGATTTTACTACACTGGCTACAAAGATATATATACTTCCTAGCTAATATTTTTCATCTGAATATGGATTACTACCACTATTTTGGGTTTGTTTTTTGCACTGAAGGAATCAACTGATCATGATAACAATCTTGAGGTCCAAAGTCCGCATATGAGCTTTGAATTTCCTCCACAGCCTTCCCTGATACCCTAGTGTGGCTAATGTGCATACAGTTTTAAGACTACTTTAAACCACCATCCCCACAAGTATCATATGGTTTTTAATGCTCACATGAAAGATCAGTGCTGGGAGCTTTTGCTGGAGAAGACTGTGACTAAAGCCTTGAGTGAACTTTTGGTCCTTGGGATGCAGTTCTTTGCATGTAGCTGATCCAGTAACAATGTACGTGACAAAATGGAATTCTTCAGTGCCATTTTTTCTTATATTTAGTAGCATATAGAACTCTGTGCCTGTATCACTCCTGCACTGCCCTACCTTTCTAAGGTTTGTAGTCATTTTTTCAAGTAGCTACCGCACATGAACCTTTTGTGTTTTTATCTAAGAAAAACCAATATAGTTTTTAAAGGCATTGTGCAGTTTAGAAAGCAAATCTTATAATATTTCAGGGACTTTGTCTTTAAAAAGGTCAAATATTTTTAAAAGTAGCATGATAGACCAGTCTTGGGCACATACTCTGTAAGTGAAGGAACAGTCAGGATGCTGGTAGCCTCTTTATCTGCAGCCCCAAAATGTCCATGCATGGGCATTTGCACTGTGCTTGAAAACAAACACATCTTTTTAGTCTTCTTCTTAAGGAACAACAGGAACTCTGGGGTGAATCTGTAGGTTGTGTGCTGACATCCTGCTCTTGGTTGCTTTCACACCCCTATTCTGATAATCTGATATGTTTCATGTCCTTATTCTGTAATTTGACAGAGTGTTAAGGAGAACAGGAAATCTGTTGTTCTTGCATGGGTTTGCAAATAATGACAGATCAAGCTGAAGATGTACATACAGAGTAAGCCTAAAAGCTTGCTGGTCCCAGCAAGTAGCAATAATTTTGATTATTAAAAGTAAAGCAGGGAAATACCCCATGTGAACTTGGTGGCTTATTTTGACAATTCTGCAGAAATGGATATTTGCAGTTAAAAAAATGAAGTGATCCTGCTTAATCATTAAATTGCATTTCCCCTTTATCCTAGAGGTAAGGTAAGAAAACAGATGCTTGTTCTTGAAGCAAGGCTTCATTTACTTGGTTTTTGGTAACGGTAATAAGATCTTACTCTCAGCTTAGTTTTTATTGCCATAAGTGAAGGAACATTCAAATTGAAAAATGTATGCAGAGGAGGTGCAAAAACAACAACAAAAAACAGCCTGTTTTTGGCTCTATTTGACATACCGCTCAATTCAGCCATTGCTATTGCAGCATATATTGTTACTAAACAGTACACCCAGTGCCAAAAGGCTGAATGTGAATATCGTCATGTAATTCTGACACTATATCTAATGATTATATATAATTTCCCTTTAACGCTTATGTTACCATGTTATCTAAACTGTTACTTAAAACTCCACATAAACAAGTTAAAATCCCAGATCATAATAATAGGATTTGTTACAAATATAATTTGTAAGAAAGGTAAGAGAAATGTAGAAGCCTAGGGCTAAACCCAGAGCAGCCCTACATGCAAGGGGCTGTGTGACAGAGGACTCCACATAGAGGTGAAGACATTTTTGCTGATTTCTCCCCTTCCTGCAGCCTTCCATGCCTCCCTCTATGTTTTGGAGCCCCTCCCACCAACTCTTCAGAGTAGATGTTCAGATTGTAGATAGGAGGAGGTGAAGGGGGAATTGGTACAAATTGCCACCCCCAACCCTTCCTTTTCCCCTGGAATTTGTTAGTGCCATTCAGAGGTCTGGGTCTAACCCAGAATGTACATATCCTAAGTAGAATCAACAAAACCTGTTTTAAAATATTCTAGGAAACTGTTTTTACTAAAATGTGATCATAATGAAACAAAGTTTAGTTTAGTATCTCTTTTTATCCTCCTTTCCTCTTCCAAAGTAGCAACTAAAATCTCTTTGTGTCCCATAGAGCATGGTTGTATTATATATGCTTACATAAATATTATTGGGGTTAAATTGTTCTACTTATTTTGAACACACTTCAAGGGACTTTATTTTGCCAAGAACATGTTCACACAATATCCATGTTTTATATAAGAGGTTACTACAATAATTAACCATACAGCACTGAGATGGTAATTTTTCAGTATTAGAAAAGTTGTGAAAATGTAGTGTGTGCCAAATAACTAGTATAAATCTAACATTTTATTATAAATACCTTTGTTTTCATTAAATAATCTATGAAATTCTTCCATATGTTCATCTGCATGTGTTTGTTGGTTGCTTTGATTAGAACCTCATTACATATTAAGGTTTTACCTGTGGGATTGTATTTTGAAATGTCTTGGCTTTTTATGATCACTTGTAACCGTCCAAACTGCTAAATTTTAGTTACTAAATAGTTACAAAAAATCTTGTTTGTTTTTTTTTAATTAAAAGTTGAGTATCTTTAGAGATGTGACTGTTTTGAAGCAAGCTTAAAAAAATTCAGTCTGCAGAACTTCAGAACCCATTTCTTCAAGAAAAGTAACAAACATAGTTACAATTTTACAAGTATATTGTTACACTTTTTATTGATTTTTCTAAAATATTTGGATATTCCAAGGGCTAATTTTTATATGACAATATTAACATATAATTTTCCTGTACACTTTAACACTAGCCAAGACTATTAATAAAAATAATAAATCATAATGGGTGTGTCTGCTTAATTCATTGGATAAGTTAAGAATGAACAAATGCTTGTATGAAACATGTAAAATTGTTTTGCTGCTTAAGATAAAGCTTCTCTAAATAGCTCTGTGAGAGTGTGAAATAAAATAACTTGTGTTCAGTACTTAAAAGCATTTGTCTGAATAGAGAGATGTAAAAAGTGGAGTCCCTCTCAAGGACTGGTATTGGGACCTGTCCTTTTAACTAGTTCATAAAGGATCTAGAGTTAGGGGTGAGCCGTTCCAGATTTGCTGGTGATACTAAACTGTTCAGGGTTGTTAAAAAGATTGTGAAGAGCTCCAAAAGGACTTGCTTAAACTGAGTGAATGGGTGTTAAAATGGCAAATGGAATTAAATGTAAACAAGGGTAAAGGCAAAATGTAAACAAAGGGTAAAGGCAAAAGGTTCATCAAAATCAACAAGGGGATAAAGCAGCTCCCCATTAGAAAAGGTTGCAGCAATTGAGACTGTTTAGTTTAGAAAAGTTTATAGGGTTATGCATGGCATGGAGAAAGTGGCTAGAGAAAGTTTCTTCCTCTTATGACATCCAGTGAAGCTGAATGTTGGAAGATTCAGAACAGATAAAAGAAAGTACTTCATGCAGCTCATGGTTGAACTGTGGAGCACACTCACAAGAAGCAGTAATGATCACCAGCTTGAAAGGCTTTAAAAGAGAATTGGGACAAATTCATGGAGTGTCAGGCCATCAGTGGCTACTAGTGACAATGGCTATGCTTTGCCTCCCCAGTCATGCAGTGATGCTTCTGAATACCAATTGCTGGAAATCACAGGAGGGGAAAGTGCGCTTAAGGGTTTGCCGCAGTTAGAACTGGACTAGATGGGCCTTTGGACTGATCCAGCAGACTCTTGGGTTCACAAGAGAAGTTGAGAAGACACAGTTGATACATCTGAAGTTTAGAGACACAGTTCTATTTTAAATGTTTGCATTCGGTGAAATGCCAGCTTGCTAGATTCCAAGGTCCATTTATGTTCAGAATGGTGTGATCAGTACTTGCAAGGATGCCAACAGGAATTTGGGGGCCAACTATACCGTAAGTTGACTGGGCCCTCTGCTGCAGTATATTATGTTGTATTTGTATGCTTTTTTTGCAAGTGGTGGTAGAAGGCCCAAATCTGGCTACACAGTAAGGTGTCTGACAAGCAGAATGTATTATTTTTATCTGTAAGCTGCCATGAGTCCCTGTCAGAAGCTCCAGCTTCACCCATGGGCTTAAAATACTGAAAGGCAGGAAACAAAGATGCAATCAACAGCAGCAGAAAATAGAATTGTGACATCAGGATATTGACATCAAATTTGGATAAGGATCTGGTCCACCGGCCAAATCAGATTCCCCATCCTGCCTTTACTGCAGTCAAGACCTCTCACTCTCTCGTTTTAACAGTAAATAAAGATGGTAGATTTCACTGGAGGTATCGAGGACAAACTTAAAATGGAAATTAATGGGAGCCTTTCTCAATTACCTTGCCTGGACCTGGGGATCTGCCTAAGCAGGCAGCCCATTAAAGGGTGCATGTTTTGTGATGCTTGAGACTTAAAGGAACACAAATGAAAAACAAGTTTTTCAGAGCGTTTAAACTGTAGCTGATATGACCAATATTTCTGATCCTGCAGCTGGTTCATTGTTCAGTGTTCCTTTATATCTTCCTGCTTCAAAGATCTGTTCTTGTTCAAGCACCCTGACCAAAATTTATGAGGATTTATAATTTTTAGTATCTCATCTGAAAAGTGTTTAGTTTCTAATTTAATATTTTTTAATTATCAAAAGTTGGGGGGAAATTGGCAAAGCTGTGAATTTCAGTGAACTCCGATTGTACAGAATCTCATGACTAAATTAAAAACTATAGAAAATAATTATAGGGCAATCCTGTATCTGCTTCCTGAAAAGTACGCCCCAGTATATGTCGTGGGGCGTAATCCCAAATAAGATACACTAAACTGCAGCCTGAATAAATTAAATATATGATATATAAGAAACAAAGGGTTTTTGCAAAAAAAATCAAAATTGATTTGTGAACTTTAGTTCAGCAATTACATTATCACATACACGTTTATTACTTCTTCATAGATTGTTATATCAAACAGCAGAGAACGCTGAGCATTGCAGAAATGTTGATATCTAAAATAAACCACAGTAATAGCTCTGCAATTACCAACCATATATTGAATCAACAAAAGGGGTGAAAGTCTGCATTGTTTTTAAACCTGGATTATTAGAGCAGAATCTTAAACCTCACAGTTAAATGTTGGTAATCCTACCTACATTTTGTAGTATTGAATTTTCTTTCCATGACCCTTATACCAAATGAGCGAAAAGAGAATGTTTAGAGAGACTCCTTGCTTAAACATGTTTCTCTTTAGTCGATTAAAAGTTTGTTTAGTTTAATCTAGCTACAGATGAGGTAACCTTTTAAAAATTTACCAGCCTTTAAGTAATGGAAAAACTCGCTCCAGGCTTTTCTTTAGAGCTTGAACAATAGTCACAGGGGGAAGCAATTTAGCAGTGGAATCTTTTTTTCCTGTCGTTGGATAAATAATTGCTTATGGCTCATTGGTAGCTTGTACTTTGAACAATGGATACAAATATTTCAGATTCAGCTGGAGGATCTGCCTTCCTCTCCAATCTGGTGTTATATATATATATATATATATATATATATATATATATATATATATATGCAGGTTTTGGTGTCCTCGGGTGTCTTCCCGTGTAAAAGTTGGGGTGTCTAGGCGACGTTTCGACGAGGTCTCACTCGTCATCTTCAGGCTGGTGCTTTCGGCTTCTTGTTACTGGAACAGAGCAGGATCTCAGTGTTTGAGTTCCTATAAATACTGTTGAGGGGGTGTGGTGTATAGCCTCCAATGTTCTGGGCAGAGAGGAAGTTCCCAGGCTAGTGTGCTAGGAACTTCCTCTCTGCCCAGAACATTGGAGGCTATACACCACACCCCCTCAACAGTATTTATAGGAACTCAAACACTGAGATCCTGCTCTGTTCCAGTAACAAGAAGCCGAAAGCACCAGCCTGAAGATGACGAGTGAGACCTCGTCGAAACGTCGCCTAGACACCCCAACTTTTACACCGGAAGACACCCGAGGACACCAAAACCTGCATTCTTGTACCCGTGAAAATCTACGAAAGCATATATATATATATATATATATTTGTTTAGCAGTACTAACTGCATTCAAGGTCACGTAAGCTTATGCTATCTGTTCTTAGTATTATTCTCACAACAGGATTCTCCTTCCCATACATTCTAAAACAACTCACACAATTTTGTGCCAATTTAATATATTTGAACTTGGAGCCAGTGTGCTGCGTGCAGATAAGAATGTAAGCAGGACAAAATGAAGGCAAAAGGCAAGTGTTTTGAGATAAAACAATAAGAAAAAACAACAACTTGCATTGTATTTACTGCTTCAAGTTTGGGAGCCCAAGTAAAGTGATGAAGCAAATATTTGAATATATATAGCTAGAATGCAACAATTTGATTTAAAATTAGAAGTTTTCACTTTGGATTTGTTCTCCCACAGCATGGTGCAAGTTCTGAATATGAACAGTGGATAAGAGTTGAAGCAGCAGCAGCAGCACAACCGGACCCTTTCTTCTGCCCCGGTTGAAACAAAACACATCTGTCCCATATTGAGCTCTACAGCCACAGCCAGCACTGTAGCTCTCCAACTTCACCCCCACAAAGGCGCACTCCTCCATTATCTCCTGAGACAGACAGATGCCAACTAATATAATTTACACTGGTGCCAGAACTCAAATTTAGCTGCACACCTGTACAGTATGTAGGACTTGGGAGTAAACTTCATTGAGTAGAGTGGGACTGAGTAAATGTGAAATACTGTTTGATTCCTCTGGTATCATGCAATCAGGAATCCTTCCCACAAGAGGGCGATACATCATCACATTTTAAAAAGATTTGGTTTGCAACGTCCCCCATTCACATGAGCAACATACCACACTTTGTTGGATGAGCATCGCAGGGACCTCACCTGTTCTCCAAAAAATCTCAAAGATTATAGACAGAGGCTCTGAAGTTGCACCCACAAGCTCCTTTAATACCCCTGGGTGCAATTCAACAGGCCCTAGAGATGTGAATTCATTTAAAGTAGCTAGGTGTTCCTTTACCACCTCTTTTCCTATCTTGGCTGCAGCTTCCTCTTTGCATCATTTATTCTGTTATTACAAAGTAATTTTCTCAGTTTTCTTCACGCAGAGAACCTACTGCATACTTGCTTGTTCCTCCTCTTGCTCCTAACATAGTTGAACCTCTTGCAAGCCTAAGCTCATTGTGAGCTTTGGCTTACTTGATCTTCACCCTTCAACTGTTAGCTACTTGTTTATACTCTTCCTCAGTGATTTCCTCTTTCTTACATTTCTTATACATGCCATTCTTAAATCTCAGCTCTTTAGATGCACCCCACTTTTATTTATTGTTGAAATTGTCTACATTTGTGCCTTCAATATTTCATCTTTAAGAAACTACCAACCATCTTGGACTTCCTTCTCTTTTATTATTTCTGACCATGGGACCTCACCCAGTAGTTCCTTAAGCTTTTTGAAATCAACCTTCTTGAAGTCCAGAGTGCATGTCTGACTACACTCAGTTTTCCTTTGCTTGTGTATCATGAAACACAAGAGGACACAACCACTTCCTCCCAAGGTTCCCAGTACTTCCACTTCATCAGTTCCTCCCTTTTGGTGAGGACCAGGTTCAAGATATATGATCCCCTTGTTGTTTCTTCCACCTTCTGGGAAATGAAATTGTCAGAGATCTGCAGCTGAAGGGCAATATACTACTACTACTACTACTACTACTACTACTAATAATAATAATAATAATAATAATAGAATCTGTTGGCCCTTACATTATTAGCAGAGTTTGAGTTCCAGCAGATATCAGGGTAGTTGAAATCTCCCATGACTACAATATTTATCCTTTTTGAATGTTTGAAAGAGGACAAGATGGTTGGACAGTGTTCTTGAAGCTACCAGCATGAGTTTGACCAAACTGTGGGAGGCAGTGGAAGACAGGAGTGCCTGACGTGCTCTGGTCCATGGGGTCACAAAGAGTCGGACATGACTAAACTGCTAAACAACAGCAACATAATTGAAGTCTTCAGTCTAGCTTGGAGGTCTATCTATAGCAGACACCCACAGTAAGGTCACCGCTGTTTTCCTCTCCTAAAAGTTTTACCCATTTACTATCAATTTGCCTTCCATGCTTCAGGTCTTGGATCTCTTCACAATATACACATCCTTTACATATAATGCTGCTGCTGCTCCCTTTCTGTTTGGTCTATTCCTTTTGAACAAGAGTTGTTTATACATTATTTGCTAGCTTTGTTTTGATCACTTGAGTGGGTCTTTCTGCCTTGTTTTCTTTGCTTCATATTCTGTAAGCTTATTCTTTAGGAAGTAACAAGGCGTTTGAACTTCAAAATTGATGAAAGAGAAGTTGCAGAGCGTATGTATGCGTTTCAACATATATCTGTGCTTAGTGCAGTATATTTGCAGAATGACGTTTTTCTTATAAGAGCTAGCTAAAACAATAAACCTGTTTTATCACCAGTAAGTATAATTAAAATCAGTTAGTTTGCAATAATAGTTATTTTATCAACAATATAACTAAATATGATCACAGTAGTTAAAGGGTTCAAAAGAAAATAATTATGTGCTGCTATAAAAGACATATACTTTTTGAGGCACTGAATAAAAGCAGGTAGGGCTTGTTGGTATCTACACAATACAATTCGAAATAACTTCTTACATGGGCCCTGTTGCTAACTTGCACAGTAAAGGCTTAGAGGACAAGCTATATTTACAGTTAACTATAATATAATGTATGTATATGATATAGGGGGTGTTTCTATCTCTTACATCTTTAAAAATTAAATTTGTTCCTTCATTTCTTGTAGTCTTCCCAAACCCCTTCCCTTTAGTGCTAGCTTCTTATTTATGCATTTGCTTAATTTTCTCACTGATGCTTTCAACTGGTCCCATCCTACTCTTTACAAGCTTGTGTAAAAATAGCCTTATTTTAGCCTTTGCTTTGGTCTAGTATGAAATAAGTTGCAAGGGATGTAATGGATTTGAGAGTCATTGTGACAAGTGTGGGGAACCTTTTTGGGGGGGCTGGCCAGCCTGTCTCCCTTTCTCTAGCCTCCCTATACAGTGGTACCTCGGGTTAAGTACTTAATTCGTTCCAGAGGTCCGTTCTTAACCTGAAACTGTTCTTAACCTGGAGCACCACTTTAGCTAATGGGGCCTCCTGCTGCCGCCATACCACCGGAGCAGTTTCTGTTCTCATCCTGAAGCAAAGTTCTTAACCCGAGGTACTATTTCTGGGTTAGCGGAGTCTGTAACCTGAAGCGTATGTAACCTGAAGCGTATGTAACCCGAGGTACCACTGTACTTCCCCATGGTCCATCACCATGTAATAGACACAGCTCTTCTCATTGTGGGAAAGTTGCTGGCCACCACTGCTGTCAGGGGCTTGGAACAGCTTCCAACAGTGGTACCCACCCAGCCCATTCTCTGTTGCTAGCCCTTCCCTTGAGAAAGACTAGTGGGGGAGATATTTGGTGTTCATGGTAGAAGGTGACATCAATGGTGGCACCCAAGAGACAGAAAGGATAGAACCTTTTTAAATGGAAGATGTGCCTGATTCAGAGACGAAATCAGCTAGCAAGGACTGTGTGGATGAGGAATGGGCAAGAAATAGATTTCAATGTTTGTTTTTATTAAAAGGCCAATGTGGGGGTGAGATATAGAAATATCCGAGGAGCAAGGCTGCAGCCTGTGAGCTTCCCATCCCTGCTCCAAAGAATGGGAACTTGTTTTTAGAATAGACATATTTCTTGTTTTTTAAAAAACCAGTGGCTGCTGGTGCCCTGCAAAAATTTTAGTTTTTCAAGCTTCAGTAATTTGACCTGCCCAGCTCTGCTTGTGCAAACTTCTCCCTGACTAATGGAACAACAAGTTTACAGAGGTTTCTACAAATTTTCCATTCATTTATTTGCAAGCTTGTCTGAAATGGGGTAGGCTTAAGCTAGTAAGACTGGCTGTGCCACTAGGGTGTGTAGGAGTTGGTTCGTGCTACCTATCACTGATAGCCTTTTCCTCTATGAATTTGTCTAAAGCCATCAAAGTGGGTTGCCATGATTACATCTTGCAGTAGATAATTCCACTGTTGTTGTTTTTTAAGAAAATACACTGTGCGCAAAAATCCTTCCTCTTGTCTGTCCTGAATCTCCCATTATTCAGCTTCATTAAATGATCCCAGGTTCTAATATTTCTCTTTATTTATATTTCTCTCTCAGGTCAAAGCAAACTGAAAAAGGACAGAAGACATTCCAACATCAAGCTGAGAGTACAGGCATCAAGCCTCTGCCTCACACAAGGAAGAGTGGCACTTCTTGATATGCAAATTATTCAAATGCTGGCAAGGCATTGCCCTATGGCACCTTGAGAACTACAGAGAACCACTGCAGGCACTGATGCTTCTTGTATACAGAGTGAACACTTGCCACTTTAGTCAATTGCACCTTTGCCACTGAAGGCTGTTGTGGTTAGTAGCACAGTTGTGTGGGTGCCATAGGTCCTCAGTTCATTCTCTGTGCCCTGTATCAAAGAGTCCTCAAGTCATAGACAGACTGAGCAAATTCGGCCATAAATCTTTCCCTCTCATGCTAGACAGACAGACAGACAGAGACACACAAGGGTGTTGCTTTAAATACCACCACACCCTTCCTCAGTGTGGACCATGTGGTGGTGGACCACGTGGTATGCAAAATTTAGACTTTTGTTCTTGGCCATTCATCAAGAACATAGAGCTGCTGTGATGGGGAGAGGAAGCTTTCACCACAAGTAGGACATCTGCACATGGGTCCTTAGAAAATGCTAAATTGGACATTTTGAGTGCAAGTAACATAAACCTCAGTAATTTTTGATTATACTCTTTTAAGTTCAGAAAACTACATTGGTTCATGTGGGCAGAAGGCCAAAGGGCAGTCTCTCTCAAACAGCACAAATGACAGGGTGTTAGCACTTCTAAGGAATTCTGCTTCTCTCAAATGTTCATGTTCCTCCCTCACTTTCTAATGGTTGCTGTTGTCTTTCCACCCACTAATACAATTTAGATCCTAAACTTCAGTTTTAAAGGGAACGATACTAAACTCATGATACAAACTGAAGTAAAATTAAACTTGGCCCACTACATTGTTGACCCACCAAGCTGAATACAGCTCATTAAATTTATGTACTGTGACCCACCAGGGGCCTGAAAAAGTATGCTACTGCTAAAACAGGGGACATTATCAAACCTGGCAGGCCACAGTACATATCAAATAGGCTGCATTTGGCTAGGTGTGTCCCAAGCTATGCAGGCCTGCCCTAGACAGTGACCTTGACACTTAAGAAGGTTTACTACATTAGCTACTGTATCAGTCAGGAAATGCAGACACAAAGCCAGGCAAGAGAGTCTCATTTATTTGATGTGGGAGGTGGGAGCAAGCACTTAAATTGATACTAGAATTATAATTCATTCTGGGCAAGGAAAATAATTAAAAACAAATGTCACCTTAGTGTTTTAATCACCTTGGTGTTTTAACATTCATTAGCAATGACACTGGGAGCTAAGGTGAGATTGTCTTACTCAGCAATTGGACAGAACAGAGCTTGCATGTTTTCCCTTACTCTATTGTAAGTTAAAGGTTTAGATAGTTTAGGGTTGTTGTTTTTTTAAAAAAATGGAAGCTGTAATGATATATGGGTGAGTCTGGATTATCCCATCTGATGCAACCACCAAACTCCTATGATCCTTGAACAAAAACGAATCACCGGATCTGGATGGAATCCACCTGAGCATTCTAAAAAGACTTCTAACAAATCTTCTAACAATCTTCTAACAAAATCTGTAACTCGCCCCAAAGCTTGGCATCCATGACAGAGAACTGAAAGCAGTCTATGTGGCACCAGTGTTTAAAACAGGTTGGTTCTATAAAGTTACAGGCCCATTAGGTTAACATTTGTTAAAGATAAAATTATTGATCATACTTAATAGTAAGACTTGCTGTAGAATCAACATGGCATGGCTTCTACAAAGCTCTGCCTCACTATCCTTTTAGAGCTCTTTGAGAGTCTTCACAAGGATGTGGATAGGGGAAATTTGGTAAAAATTATATACTTGGACTCTCAAAAGGCTTTGACTAGAACTCTTGTCAAAAATTCATAATTCAAAAGGACTCCCTGTAATCGCTGAACAGCTGATCAGTAATTTCAGCAAGCCTTTTTGCAGTCCATCTGCAGATGCAGTTTGGATTCAAACCGTACCTGTAAATGGGCAAAGAAAGGCTCACTGACAGTGGATATAGTAGTAATGGTTCTATATAGATAGCTATAAGCAATCTCCTCTCAGTTTAGATACTACGTGTTATAAATACAAGTTGTATGAGAACAATAGCATTAGAGGGCTATTCATGTCCTGCTTGTGCACTACCTGTAGGCATCTTGTTGGCCAGTGTGGGAAACAGGATGCTGTACTAGACAGGTCTTTTGATTTGATTCAGCAGTCCTTTTATGTTGTGTGTCAAAACTGGCAGAAGACAAAACCCCTAAACAAAGCCATCTATTGTTTTAGAAGTTGTTCACTGTCTTTTTGGCACCCTAACCCACTGATACCAGTATAGTGCATTCCAGATGCTGTGGACTATCACTTCCACTGGCCTCGTCTCCCACAGCCAAGTCAGGGAAGATAGATGTTATAGACTAAAATATATGGAGGACACCTGCCCTAAACATCTGATAGACGCCTCTAAAAGTTAACATCATGCATTGGTTTATATAAGCTTTACTAGCTAATTAACAATTAAAATAAGATACATTTGTAAGAATAATTTGAATTGCAAACTTATTTGGTCTGGACTTATTATTACATAATACATGTGAAAGATGGCAATCTTGACATCATATCTGAAGTGTGTTGATAGAACCTGATTGTTTCCATTTGTATATGTATATGTAAATATGGGTCACCAAGTTTTTTCTCTGATTTAAAAAAGAGCCCAGCTTTTAATAGAATTTTGTATATTAAGTGTTTGGATAAAATGCTCATCATTGTACCTCTTCAGAAAAGGAACAAAAATAGTACAATACACACTTGTTTCATTAGATCTGGGATTTCTGTCCCTTCTTCCCCAACACACATTGAGCAACACACTTCAAAACATGATAATAACTCTTTAGCACTATCAGGAACATATAGAGCAAGCTTTAAACAAATATATCAAGCCACCACCCTTGAAAAGTACATATTGCGTATGCAAAAGGATTATGGAAACATGTTGTCAGAGACACTTAGGGGAAAGGGATAGTCATTCACAACAGGAAGAATGTTCCACATTATTTTGAATGATAAGTATTATTTTCCCTAGCTTATCAGTTAGGTATGGGTTGATGCATTACCTAGGATCAAACTACAAAGCTAGGCTCCTGTAAACCCACTTGTTCCACAAACTCCTCCTCTTAATCTTCCTCTACAACTAAATTGAAGGGCTGATCCAAGCTGTCATTTGTCCCATGTCAAACACGTTTTTAATATGAAATAATTGTGAAGAAAGGTCCTTGCATTTTCCATTTACAGGAGCATTATACCCCCCTGTAAATACTGAGAAAGAAAACTGGGTATAAGGATCATCATACCCTGCTTGATCTAATCAAGGAAGGCAATTATTTCCGATGACGTTCACGATTTTAATTTAAAGCGGTTTTTGAATTCCTCCCGCAAGTTGCGTGTAAAACTCTACTGACGCTACATAAAAACTGCCAATGCTTTTCAACTTCTCTTCGGCTTTGAGTGCGCAGTTGTGAAAGACAAAAGCGCAACTTCACATACGTTTGCCGTCTCAAGTTTTTGAACGTATGGGTGGGCCATGCATTACAGCAAACACGTTTGAGACTTCCCGAGTTTTATTTTTGTTTTCTTTTGCATCAGCTGCGAAGAGAGGCGTCGTGTCTGATTTTTTTTTTTAGTTTAGTTTTGTTTTACTCCACACCTCATTCTCCCCACCCCACCCCCCACATCCTCAAGAGCTTCAGGCATCTGGGGAGTGGCTGCCGTGACTTTCCCTTACACGTAAAGAAGCTTGGCAGGAAAATCTCGTCGCTTTCACCGGTTCAACCCGATCCAGCTTCGCACTGACGAGCGAGGTGTGGTTGCGGAGACAGAAATGGCAGTTGGGCCGGAGAAGGGCTCCCGTGGGGTCGAGCGCGGAGGCGGTTATGGGGCAGCCTCTGACCGAGCCAGTCAGGAGAGAGGTCCTTCGCTTGGCCCCATTACTCCTCAGTGCCCTTATTATGGTGGCGCCTGTGGCAGTTTAATAGCCTCCGGTAAAAGCTGTTAACTCCGCCGCCGCGCCTCGCTCGCTTTTCTTCCTTCGAGCCACCCGTAGCCGGGAGTGAAGAGCCCCGCCCAGTAAGCAGGTCCCGCCCACCGCCGAGGCTGCTGACTCGGGGCTCGCGGAAGAGGGCCGTTGGAGCCCTGCCTGAGGAACTCCGCGGCAGCCAATGAGAGAGGCGCTTCTGGCGCGAGGGGGTGGCGGCGATGGCGCCGGCCTCCTGAGGGGTGGATGGGGAGGGCGGAGGGAAGCCGAGGAGGCGCGCGAGAGCGGGGAAGTGGGCGCGCAGCTGAGGCGGCTGCGTCTCGCGGTGCGGTCGTCGACTGAGATGTCGGTCTGAGGTGAGAGCGGGGCTGCGGGGAAGGGAGGAGAAGAAGCGAGCGAGGGAAGGGCGCATTCCTCGCCCGGGAGCCGTCGAAGTCGAGGCTGGGCGCCTCCTACCCTCTCTTCGGAGTTGCTTAGAGTGGGGGGGGGCGCTACCTCAGCAGCCCCCTTTTCCCGCTTCGGTTTGCCGCCGCCAGCCTCTCTCGGCGGCTTCGTGGCCCGAGGGGACTCGGAAGCTGCGGGGTAGGGGGAGGTCAGTCCGTCGGGGGCGGGAGGGGCGTGAATTCAGCGGCAGAAAACACGACCTTTGCCCGGGAGAGAAACACGGCCGCGTCCCTCATCCCCCGCGGGGCGCGGCAGGGCAAGGACGAGCAGCGCAGAGTCCCTTTCCGAGAGGCGTTGAAGGAACGGTTTTCGGTGGCTGCTGTCCGGTTGCCTCGCCCGACTCAAACCTGGTGTGTTACAAGTGGGCTGTGTAATTCTGAGATATGCAGGAGGGCATCCTTAAGTGTGTTGCAGTTCTGCATGCTTTTAGAACTTCTTGTTGCCTTCCCGTCCCAGTTTGAGCTCTGTTCCTAAATATGAGACGCGGCTCTTCCCCCCGATCGCGTTTTTTTTAACACCACCTGGCGCATGCTGCTCTCATTATGGTTGATTTGGTGCAAATAACGTCAGTTTTTCCAAGACGTTGGTTTCAAAGGGTATACTTGAGGGTTCCTCCCCCCTCCACTTCTAGAAGGCTTGTAGAGTACTTACTTACACACTACTTTCAAAGGACGGTAATTAGGTGGCCATATGCTCACATAGTTGTTTCTAATTATTTATGCAACCCAGCCTTTGATAGCGTTTAGCTCTAATGAGGAGCCTACGTGCCTTATGCTTTGGAGTTTTGCAAAAAAAATAATGCTCGCAGACCCCACCCTACAGACTTGGTACAAGCTTCCCCATGAAACCTCCTGGTACCTTACTGTGTGTGCCATTATTTATACTCCAGCTGTGGCCAGTGTGCAGACACACAATGATAAATACTTACGTGTGCAATCATTATACTAACTAGATTCTCTACATGTGAATTTCAGAGTTACCGTAAGTCAGCTATATGGAGATGTCTTCCTGAAAATCTGCTGTATGTGAAACTTCCTGAAAGGATTGTTCAGGCTGCAGCTTCTCTGGCATCTAGTTTCATAGTGTGAAAATGGAATTAAAAGGAAAATATTACAAAAATAAATATCTAATAGTATAAGATGATAGGTGTACTGATCCAGTTCCTGTTTTGCTGCATTGATCTTCTGTTTGGATCAATTCTCTGTATGGCTTGTAAGTGTCTCAAAATGGCCTGATACAGTGGTACCTCAGGTTACATATGCTTCAGGTTACATATACTTCAGGTTACAGACTCCGCTAACCCACAAATAGCACCTTGGGTTAATAACTTTGCTTCAGGATGAGAACAGAAATCATACTCCAGCGGCGTGGCAGCTGCAGGAGGCCCCATTAGCTAAAGTGGTGCTTCAGGTTAAGAACAGTTTCAGGTTAAGTACGGACCTCCGGAACGAATTAAATACTTAACCCGAGGTACCACTGTACTTGGAAATCCCCTTTCTGCCAAGTTATTTTAGTCTAGTAAATTATATCTCTTGTAGACATTTAGTTATATTGTAGTAGACTTCATGCAGTTGATCCAAGGCCACCTCTGCCCCATTTCAGAGCCTATTGCCAGCTACTGCCAGCAGGAACACTGCCAGCTGTAGAACTACACCCACAGAGCTTTCAGCAGGTGCGCCAGAAGCCTCTGTGGAGGAGGTTTCTCGCCGACTAGTGAAGCCCTTTGCTGGTAGGAAGGCATCTCTGAAGTTCTAACCCCCTCAAGGTTATGGATTGGGGAGTTAGTGTTGTTCCATCCATTGAGTGGGTTTGGTTTGATTTTTAACTGGAGTCTTTTATCATTTGTATAATTGGGACTTCAGTTAGGTAGTACTGCTGTGGTAAAGCTTATGTATGTCCAAATTTGCATTTGCAGCTGTATCAGCGACACACATGGATTTTTCTTGTAAGCTTGGGAGAATAGTAGATTCTGTATACAGTATTTGTTACAGTATCCTTTGATAACTTTTTGTGTTTGATAATGTTTTGCAACAATTGTGTTTCCCCCCCTGAATGGAGGATATGAGGATTAATATTCATCCTAACCCATTCTGGGCTTTCTATTGTTGATAAAGAATGCATTTTCATTTACAATTGCTGTCTTGCCACATATTTCTGATACAATGCCTGAAAAGCTATCTTTCATCTAGGGTACTCCTCTTGTGCTGCTGCTTATCCCCAAGTCTCATGCAAGGCAGGCACAAAAAGGTTTATGTCAGTTATTGCTGAGGTTTGGGCAGCAACAGTTAACACTTAGCTTTTCTGAGGATGGAAATTTACAAGCATACCATGCTATTTATATCTAACAGTTTATTTTAGCTAAAGTACTTTGATTCTATTCTAGCTATTGATTTGGAATGTTGTATTAGCCTGTTCTTTCTTAGGAGGTTTAGGGCAGGTAGTAGTTAAATACACATACTAAAAATACGTTTGTTTGAAAAAGAGACACTAAAGCTCACCCATCACAACTCCATTTGCAATCCCCTTGTCCAAATAAATAAATGTGTCTGTTGTTTCCAGAAGATAGACCTGGACTTAATGGATTACATCCAAAGAAGCCTGCCTGATTGTGCAATAGGATTTTCTTACTTCACACACAACCTGTAGACCCCTGCCCCCACCTGCTCTAGAGTGTTCCCAGAAGATATACCTGGACTTAATGGGTAGTCCCCAGTTCAGCCCCAAAATCTGCTCTAGGGGGTTTTATTAACTGGAACAGATTTGGGGGGCTCTTGGGAGACTTCAGGGGGGAAGAGAAGAGGAAGTCCTGTTGCATAAGTGGAAGTCTGCTTGCGCAGTGTTGGATGTCTCTCAGTAAAGCTCTGGAAGAAGGGAACTAATAAAGGCAAGGAAATGCTTTTGTTGGTTTGTTTAACATAATTTATATGATGCTTGAGTGTAAAAAAAATCCTTTAAGTGGTTTACAAAAATAAGTTACTGAAAGTGCCTTTCTACTCATGCACCAAGAAATAGCTCACAGTTGAACACAGAAATTATGACTGGACAAACCTCAATGTTTGAATCAACCTAGTGTATATTACTGCTTGCTTCAGAACTCACACTGCATTAATTGGTTACAATATGCTCACTGTTCTATTGTTTCAGTTATACTGAATGGACAACTAAAACTGGCATTCCTCACTTGCCTGTTGCAAGCTACTGGTCTTCTAAATTAAGCAGAATTAGAGATTTTGTCTGTGAAGTAGCAAACTTGCAACAGTTGAGAGAGCTTATATTTGGCTTTCAGTTCTGGAAAGCTATACCCAGAGCAATCTTTGCAAATGTTATGGGTTTCTGATATTGATTGGCTTAAGCTTGGAAGGTGGGAGTTTCATTGGGAGGGAGGTTTGGAAGTACTCATAATCTGCCATATTCATAAGTTGTTGGCTAATTGTTTAGATGGCATAATTAACTTGTTATGCTACTATCTGGCATAAGCTAACACAAAATGCAGTATGCTGTAATGAATATGTTTCATGCTTTGACAGTTCCATATATTTATTCGAGTTGCTATGCAGCCTCACTACTAAAAATGGAAGGTTTTATCTGTTTTAGATTTTTTTGTTTCTGTCTTTCCCTCTTTAGTACGTACCCACTTGCTGCATCATTCTTGCACCCATATTAATCCTGGATTATGGGCAGGTTGAATCTCCCTGATTCCTCACTTTGCCCCTACTTCAATCCAGGGGTGGTTTAGGAAGGTTCCACTTTCAAATCCATCAAAGCCCACTTAACTTGTTTGTGTTTTGCCCCAAGATGAAGTAGTGAGAGGGATGACATAACTCTGAGGCTCTTGCCAACTTCAAATCCTCAACAAGTAATTAGTAAAGCAACATATTCTAGTATCCTTACTTCAAAGATTGAATTTCAGTCTATTTTACAACTTTCTTTGAAAATGGATTTGGTGTTTGAGCCCCAAATACAGAGTGATGTCCTGAATGTGTGCACCAATTCTCATCTGGATGTTTTAATCTTCAGGGGAGATTATTGTGTTGTGTCTTCCTTGAGCTGGATTTGGAATTCACAATTCTATCCTGAATATGTGTACCAACTTAATTTTTGTATCTCGGTGTTCAGAGGAGTTGTTACGTTACTCACTCATGCATGCTGAACAGGAGGAATTGCCCCCAAAATCTTGTTGTGGGTAGTGAGTGCACAGAGCTGTAGAGCAACTTGCAGCAGCTAGTTATATTTTTGCACAAATTCATGGTGTACTGACTTTAAAAGTTATTAAAATAAATTATTTGTATTTTTCTCTCTTAGTTCATTGGATTGTTGCTTGATGGTGGAAAATGGGCGAGATAGAAGGCACTTACAGAGTGCTGCAGACTCCAGGTTCTCGTTTGGGAGTCCAGAAAAATTCTGGAGTGAGCACCCTGGAACCAGGACAGAACCTCTCCTCTGCTATAGCCTCAACACCTGCTAAAACACATGAGAGGTCTCTACAAATAAGGATAAAGCATTTGGACAACACTGTGGAGATACTTGATATTGAGGTAAAACTTTCAGTATAGCTTTGGATTTTTGTCTGTATGCAACATGGAAAAGGGATTCATTTGAGAAAAGGAGTGAATCATAGAAAATGCACTTAATGTGGTTAAAAGGTCTTTAGCTATTATGTTGAGGCATATAGGAACAACATGTAATGTTACAAATATAAGAATCTCAAGATCAAAACAAACACATGGTTTAATTAATTTATTTTCTCACTAAAACCCCATTACATGTGGGAGTTAAAACAATGTTAAACCACCATGGTAAAAATGTATTTACCTCCCCATATAGTCTGTATGTAGCCATGTAAGCAGGTGTCCTGTTTTTTTTGGAGGACTGGTTTATTGTCAGTGCCCCTGTTCTTAAATGGGGTGGAGGGATGATATGAAGCAAATGGGGGAAGTGAAGTGTTTTTTCCATTTTTCTGTGTTTGACTAATGATAAGGAGTGCCCCCAGCCAAAATGTTTAAATATTGTGAAACCTGGAGGAAGAAATATATAGATTAACAGGATAGTCTTGAGGATACCACCAATGTGCACCTTGGCTAGGGCCAAATTGGCTTTTTCTGTTCCCACCTCCCCACCCCACCCCAATCATGCCTGTGCTCATATTGATAGAAAACAAGAATTTTGAAGCACCTGTTTAGGAGTGTTCTAAATTATTCTTTTCTGTAGTTTCACTTGGAGGAGAGAGGCAAAACTAGATTATCATTCTAGATCATCATTAAGCAATTAGTGGGGGAAATGCTTTATGCCATTTACCCCTGGTACTTTTAGGCAATGTATTTCTTCATAAATGTAGGATACGTTTTCATTACAAATGGTTGTACAATTCCTTTAGTCATAAATGCTTCAAAACATTGCTAGGTGAAATTTTCTTGCATAATTCAGATATGAAGTTCTTGCTTAAAGTTTCTGAAAGAAAATCTAATGTAGCTTGATATATAGTTTTATTACCAAAGAAGTACAGATTTTATCTTGAATGTGTGTCTCTTATAATCATATTTTCCCACAATTGGAGCTTCCCAAATGTGTCATTTGGTGTAGGCTGTTTGAATTGGCTATCATACTAAATAATGTTTCCACTTCTTGATACAGACTAGTTGCCCACACTTTCAGATGCACTGTAATAGAGTGAGTACTTTATTTTGTGTTCTGTAACTATGTTTTGTGTGAATTCTCCTCCTGCACTAACTGATGCTGTGACCATCACTGACCCTGATTAAAAGAAAACCAAGTATGTTCCTTTGAGTATTTCAGTGTAATCCACCTTCATACAACTAGGGGAGAGGATTTTCTAGAAGGGATTTTCCAGAGGTGACTTAAGTATCCTGTGACTGCTTAACAAAATATATTAACATGCCATCAGGGTGCAGTTAGTTAATGCACATAGCCAGTTGCAGAGCACATCTTCCAGTTGCACAAAGAGAGTGGAAAAATAATTCTTAAATTCTTTTGAAAGCTATTGAGTATTAGAATATTCTCTTTAGCTATTTTTAAAATAATTGTCTGATACTTTTTCTTTAGATTTCTTAAATTACTGTTTGGTATTTGAGTCATTTTAAGTTTTCCCGGCTTGTTGCAATAAGTTATCTATGTAAGGTCTGAATCCCACAAGTGAAAATGGCCTGCTTTCAAACTTTCATTAAGTTGGGGTTAGACAAGTCAGAGTCTATTATTTTATCATGTGTGGTTTATGTGCCACTTCAACAGGCATGGTATAAAAATGGGCACACTTTGCTCTTGTTGTCTTAAATCAGTATTTTTATGTCTTGATTTACTTAAAATCAAATCTGTATATGGTTGACCATGACTCACTACATTCTGAGGTCTAAAATAAAGAACTGTTTTTGGAACTCAGAAAGTTTATTGAGCTATACAGGAAGTAATCTGGAAGTTTTTATACGAGGCTGTGATTTCCTGTGGTTATACAGGAAAAAACAGCTGCTAACTAAAGGGAAATATAAAAGCATAAATACACAAACAAAACTGCAGTTAGGCTAAAGAAGGTTTGTTGATTTGAAGGACTGATGGAAAGAAAAAGATGTTAAAATAATTTCATCAGCTGACGACTTGTAAACACATTGTAGGAGTTTGTGCTATGAAGTTACTTTTGACAATATGTGCATACAGCATGTAGCAGTTTTTAGGACAGCATCTGGCAAATGCCCAGTATTCCATACTGCTCCCAAAGAAGGAAATAGACTTAACTCAAAAGGTTGTTGTTTTTCCCCCCTGGCAGAGACAATCTTTTCCTTATTCTGATTTTTCTTTTGGTCATTCTTTCATAATGCATTTGTTTTATTTTGTGAAGCTGTATGCTATGAAAGTGTTAACCACTTTAAATGTGCAAAATGGGGGAGGATGAACTCTTTCAAATCCCTTTAAATACTGTGCTACAAGAATCAAAAAGATGTTAGGATAGTCAGTGCCTTGTTGGTTGAGTAGGAAAAAAATAGACAAAATTCCAGAAAGAATCATTGCCAGATGTTTGTCATGACTCTGAATACTCTAAATATGGCCAGTTAACTGCCTTGAGCTTATTTTTATCTGTCCTTACAAGAGACCTATAATTCATGGCTGTGGATATTACAGGTTCTTCTTAAAAAAACAATTTTCAATTTCCATTCTCCCTGTTATTTGGACTGCTATATTGTTAAGCCTGTTATTTTGTTAATGGCTTGACTTTCTTTTGAAATCGTTTTTGAGAACAACTGTTTTACCTCCCATGAACTACAAGCCAGTAGCAAGAATTGGGCTTCAGCTAGCACTTGGTTTAGTTGTGTTAAATTGTGCTTCCTTGACAAAAGAACTCATTTGTTCCTGGTAATGGCATTTCCTTATAACTGATTTTTCAGTGGAACATATTTGAGTTGCTTGGGGGTAACTAAAATTGTTATCTAGCACAGAGACATAGTGCCCTAATTGGCAACTACATTGGCCAGTAGCTTGTCTGCTCTTTGGCCTGCTTCTCATGTCATGTTAAGCCAGTATTAAACCCTGGTTTATTTAAACAATGGTTTATTGAACAAACTAGGCTCAAGTTAAATGATGATCTGCAGTCAGTCAAACTAGCTGTAATTTGTTTCAGCATATTCTGTTCTTCTATTCCACTTCTTGTCCTCAGCTGTCTCAACCTGACATCCACTAAACCTTTGTGGTGCCCAACTGCTGACATTGCCTCATTGCCTCATTTCCCTTTCCATTGGCTGGCTGTGTCAAAACAGTTACCCTTCCCCTTTGTTCCTCCAAGAAATATCCATACTTTGCACCTTTAACACATTCCATTTTTCTCTGCAATTGCACTTTTATTTTTTGTTCCATAACTGGCATGCAGTACCATGAAGTCATGCTTTGAGTTTAGTAAGCATTACTTGCTTTGGCACTATTACATCTCATTCTCTCCCCTTTCCTTCTGCTGCTGGAGGGTTTCTTTTTTCTTTTTTCCTGGAAAGACTGCTTTTACTAATTCACATTTAAGTACTTTCATTTTTTAGTTGTAATAAATGTCTAGATCTCATAAGAACATAGTTGAGATCATGAAGGATCAACATCAGAAATGTTTATTGGGACTATTTGACAAATTAAGGAATGCAGTACAATATTAGATCATCACTCCCTGAACTTCAGAGCATGGGAAGTCACCCAAAGATATATAATTTGGCATGATTGTTCAGCTTTTTTGATTGTATGATAATTTGGAATGTTTTAATGTGGTTTTTATTGGATTGCTAAAATGGAAAATTTAATCATTTTTTAAAAAGAACATAGTTGAAATCAGTGCTTTTTTCTGGGGGATGCATACCCCTAAACATTTTGTGAATCTAAGTTTGGCTTCATTGAGGAACAGTATTTCAATATTAGTAGGAAAATGAGAGTATCCCTAAACAGTTTTTTTTTAAAAGAAAAAAAGCACTGGTTGAGATTAACAGTTTCTGTACTCAGTTGACATTGACACTATCTCAGAAAAGATGCTGCTGTTACTGCCCCTTAAGAACCTGCTGGCAGTAGAGACCTTGGTGGTGTTTTGTGGACTACATTGTGCCAGCCTTTGTCACTTCCTAGTCTGTAACACAGTAGTTCCTTGTTCTAATTATTTGCATTTACCCAGAATTTACACATAGTCCTTGGAAGTGTCATGGAGATGGTCAGATTATGAGGAGAAAGGGGAGGGATTCAGGGAGTTCAAGCTGGATAACCCTGGGGAGGGTCCTGGCAGGATAGGAGAGGTGAACCCCCAAAAGTGTCTGAGCCCAAGCAGAGGCCGGTAATCAAGGAGAGCTGCATCCAGGGGAGAGACCAAGTGGTCTGGCAGAGGAGCTTTACGCTCCTGTGACACCAGGACCTCTAGTCAGATCCCTCTTGCTGTGGAGTCAGCCCCGGCACTGTCTCCTTCAAGGGAGGAGGCAACTGATGCTGAGCCAGGAATTGATGCTGAGCCAGCACCCAACCCTACTTCCATCCCCACTGGTGAGGCACTCTTGTTGACAAACTTTGTAAGCCCAACCTATTGAAGAAGTGCCTGTTTGCTTGCCCCATCCCAGGACTTGGCTGGTCATCATGCTAAGTACTATACCCTCACTGTCCTTCAACAGGAAGATGCAGGGTATGTGTCTTGGTTTACACTTAGCCGTTTTTCTATACCTTTTATGCATCTGTTGTACCTTCTAACCCGCACCTTGCCTTTTTACCATTCTGATTTATTGATTAAATAGCTCATCAGAAACTGAACTAAGAGTTCAAGTTATTCATCAAACAGTGAAGGTCAGGACAAGAATCTTCTTTGTTTTTCTGAAAATAAGAATACATTGCTATACAATGTAAAATTGCACAAGAAAATGTTTCTTAAACTTTATTACCTTGTTTTGCTTCTCAAAATGTTAAGCCTAGCATGTACTGCTTTTCCTCACCAGCTATTTCTGTCCCTGCACTTTTGCAACTCCTGTTTCCATGCCATGTCATCACTGCTCTAAGATAATTCTTACCTTGCATAAGTCATGGACTTGCCATCCCATTTCCTTTAGCAGTCCTAGTGAGAACACCTTGGGGAAAGTCTATGCACATAGGTTTAGCATGAAAATATGCAAAATACTGGTAGTTTCAACACACTCCACCTTCTTGGAGTTCTGTACTTCCCAATTTGTTACGTACGGGTGTAATTTTTGTAGTTGTTTCATTGTCTGCCTGGTAATGAATTATAGCACTGCTAAAATAGTAATTCCACATTACTGAAAGTTATGAAGAGCTATATGAGTTTGTCATAGCACTAAAATAAATTCACAACATCTGTGCTATATTAAGGATTATATAAATAATCCTCAAAAGTTGCAGGATTATATTTGTCCTTGCTTTCTATTATTTTTATCCTGCTGTTTAGCTTAATAGCATCACTGTGACTTATAACCGAATAAAACAACATCAAAATGTCACAGCATCATAAAAATGGGATCAATGATGTTGGGACCTACCAGTTTGGTCTGTGAACAGCAGATATGAGCAGGGCTACAATTTGAAGCTGATAATTTCACTTTAATGAGTTTACTGTGAGAAGGGAATAGAAGAATAAGCTATTGCTCTTTAAAATGAAATGTTTAACTTAATAGCTGCTGTTGGAACTGCTGAGTGGAAACATCATCTTATATCCATCTGTCATGTAGCTGACTTGTTTGATTACTTGAATTCCTGAGTAAACTGGTGTATCCAGGTAGCTCATATGTATTTGTATGTATGTATTTTTTTCTCATGAGATTTTAATGGGTCTGCAGCATGTTCCTGGATTACATGTAAATGTGTGAGTGACACTGTCTTCAGATTTTGAAGTTTATCAGAAAAGCTTGAAGAAACTGGGGCAGCAAAGCACTTAGCATTATGTCTTGTGTGCTGGTCCCGTTTTAAAGATTTTCTGAGAGTTTCTAGCATAGCTTGCAAAGCCAAGATGGATTGTTTAAATAAGGCTGCTGATGTATTCCAATCTTGTGGACATGTTTACCTGCTATTAACATGGTATCAAACTACAATGTTTTGTGGGCAGTGACCTCTTCAGTCTTCTGTGTGAAAAGCCAGGAATAGCCAGATCAAGATTTTATATCATTGTATCTACTGTAGTGTGTTGTGATTTTGATGGCAGAAGCTGAAATCCAGAGAAGTACTTTGGGTTTACCCAGGGGTCTCTGCATGTCCAGTGGAATTCCTGACTCCCCCCCCTTTATACAACTGAACGTAAGTCATATCATTACTCTCTAATAGTGACCCTAAAGTGACCTCTAATAGTGCTTGTAGAGCTAACACAACCTGGAATTATTTATTTCTTCAAATGCCAGTGGAAATAATTTTTGTGATTGTATGAATAAGGCTTATTCTGTATCACAAACTGCTTATCAAACTCCCTTCAGTTTCAGAGGAGATTTTGTAGGGGGGATGCTGTTGAGAAAACATGTCTCTTGGTCATGCAAAACTAGTCATATAGTTTTCTGGGCTTAGGTGACTGGAAACAGTGTTCCTTGTACTTGTCACAATTATTCTTCAGTCATATTGATGTCCTCAGTTTGTCAGGAAGAATACTAAAATAATTATTCAAATATTTAAAAGAGCAAATGAAGATTGTTTTTGACTGAACTCTGTGCAGAAAGTCCAGCTTGTGTATAGTCATGCTTCTTAACTTGGAGAAGGAAAGTGTGTTCATGTCCTTACAGTTTTGCTATACTTCTGACTTAATCTTGCTTGTTATGTTTCATTGAAGACATTTAATTTCTAAAAATAAAGGACAACCACTAATTCAATTACATTTTGCTTCAGTTTTTTAATGACTAAAAGGGGATTGTATCTGACTAAAATCATATGAGTAGAGCTGCTTTAATCATCTTAATATGAGAGTCAGATACAAATCAGAGCTTTTAGAGGGTCACAGAACTTCCTAATTATTGGTGCATCATGAAATGCATTTACCTACTACATTTATATTGTTTCGTTTGTTATTGTGTTATATATTTTTGTATTTTTATACTGTGATCCTCAGATGAAGGTTGGTATATAAATTCAATAAATAAATAATATACCACTTTTCTGCAAGTGCACTCAAAATAGTATGTAATTCAAAATAGTGGCATACAATCTTATAGATAGGAAAGAAAAAGAAATGAGTGAAAGAGGGGAAATGTTCATGTACCAATCTTGCATAGTGTTACATACTTGTTTTAATGGCCAGGTGGAATGGCTAGTGAGTGAGATTGAGAACATTCATTACCTTCCTGCCCAGAACAATAAATACAGTGATTTGGTCTGACTGTAAAATAAGAACATAATAAGAGCCTGCTGGATCAGGCCAGTGGCCCATTTTGTCCAGTACCCTGTTCTCTCGCTGGCTGATCAGATGCCTGTTGGAAAACCTCAAACAGGACCCGAGAACAAGAGCACTCTCCCTTCCTGTGATTTCCAGCAACTAGTATTCAGAATCATGACTGTGTCTGACTGTGGAAGCAGAGCATAGCCATCTTAGCTAGGAGCCACTGAATTCCATGGTTTAACTGTGGTATGTAAAGAAGTACTTTCTGTCCTGAATCCTCCCTCTCCAAGAGAGGGAGAAATTTTCTTTTCCATCCACTTTCTCCATGTATACACTTCTATCACATCATCTCTTACTTGCCTTTTCTCTAAATTAAAAAGCCCCAATGATGCAACCTTTCCTCTTAGGTTGTTGCTTCATCTCCTTTATAATCTCTCCATCCCATGTAATCTGGGGAATAGCTGCTGATGGAGACTGTTCTGGGAGAGTTTTGAGTGTGTGTGTGTGTGTTTTCTAGCATTCAGAATTTATTTGGCATCAAAATCCCAACCCTATAATGAAATTGATTGTTGGAAGAGTCATGAAATGTCAAGGCTAACTTCTCTCTAACACTACTGTAAGATCTTAGGAAGGCACTCTACAATCCAGCTTTTGTTTAAAAGTACTTAATAGAAACTCCTGCTATGTTCTAGTGTGATTGAAATTGGTAGAAACCTTCTACTTCCATTTTAGTAAAATTTGCTTACAATGATAGTGTATAAATGAAAATGTATTTTGAAATATACCACCTATATACTAGATGGAAATGGCATAATTAATATAAAGGTAAAGGGACCCCTGATTAGGTCCAGTTGTGACCGACTCTGGGGTTGCGGCGCTCATCTCGCTTTACTGGCCGAGGAGCCAGCGTACAACTTCCGGGTCATGTGGCCAGCATGACTAAGCTGCTTCTGGCGAATCAGAGCAGCGCATGGAAACGCCGTTTACCTTCCCGCTGGAGCGGTACCTATTTATCTACTTGCAATTTTGAGGTGCTTTCGAACTGCTAGGTTGGCAGGAGCTGGGACAGAGCAAGGTTCGTAGAGGGCCATTAACAATACAAGGGAACTCCTCCCCCACTGCCTCAGGTTGGAGGTTGCCCGGGCAACTGCTCTGGGGGAGGGCAAGAGATTTCTGGGAGCTCACCTCATCGTGGGGATTCGAACCGCCAACCTTCCGATCGGCAAGTCTTAGGCTCTGTGGTTTAACCCACAGCACCACCCGTGTCCCTTTTATAATTAATATACAGTTAATTAAAAAGGCAAGTGATGGAAGATAACCTGTTCAAGATGTTCAAAGTTTGGATTGAATGTAATCAGCTAGTTCATACTGAATTCTTATTCGCAAGCCCTACATTGCATTCCTCTAGTATTAGAGCGATAACAGATAACAGTTGTTGATATATTTGGGTCAGTGCTTAAGAATGCAAACCGTGCTTGGAATGCATTTGGAAAAGTCTTAAAGATCTTCATATGTTTAGTACTAGATACCGGTTAATGTACACGAGCATGTTGTCATTACACATGTGTCCGTTATTCTGTATGATTTAACAGTTAAGCCCTTGCCATTACTTCAGAAGGCACTCCATTATGGATATATTGCTTTCCTGTTGCCTGAATTCCATCCACCTCCTTATTCTGACTAATGAGTGAATTGCTGTGTGAATTTGACTAGAGTAGAATGTTAAAAATAATGTAGCTTCTGAAGACTCTTCAGATTGAATTTAAAAGACAGGAGGCTGTGTGTGGGAAGCTGAAAAGAGACCCCAGAATTAAGAGAGTTAGGAGAAAGGTGCCTGCTAGCTGTGAAAAAAGTCAAGATCTGATTTAAGAATGAATTGAGTCAGGAATAGTTTTCAATAAATAAAGGCAACGACATCATGGAGGAGAAGCCAAGGAGAAACAAGCTATTGCGAGAATTAAGATAGGGCCTACATACAGTGCTTTTTTCTGGGGGGACACAGGAGTACGCATACCCATAAACATTTTGTGAATCTAAGTTTGGCCTCATTGAGGGGCAATATTTAAATATGAGTAGGAAAATGAGAGTACCCCTGAACATTTTTTTAGAATAAAAGCACTTCCTACATATAAGGGCATATAGGGTCTACGGACTGGAAGAAATTCGGCTGTTAGCAGCTTTGGAGCCTGTATGTTTGTGTTCTAGGCCCAAGGAAGTAACACAGCCAGGGAGGCTGCGTTTGAATTCATAAAGATTTGAATTAATTAATTTTCACCAGCTATATCTTAAAGATAAAGCATATCTTTAACAACTGTAGGTTGATTATATGTTATCTGAAAGATGGAAACTGCTCTCATGAGGGTGTACCATGAGAGTGTATAGTAAAAATGAAATGCACAGGTGGATAAAGGGGAAAAAAACCTGCCCTAACAAACCTTCTATTCTAATGATTTTGGAGAGCTTGAAATTTAAAAGCACATCTTGTTTCTTCTTTCTTAGTTGAAAGTATAATTTATGGAATGTTAAGGGTGGTACTATCATAATGTTGTAACCATACAATTGTGGCACTGTATGAATAAACCTTGGCAACATAGGTTTCGGATATTACTATTGAAATATTTATGACCTAATAAATGTTTTGGAATTTTGCATTGTCAAGACTGCATAGTACAGAATGTACAGTACAGAATTTTGCTTTGTGTAGCTTGAATGCAAGTAGATGTGACATTAAACCAGGAGTAACAAATCCATGGCTATGTGTATGGCCCCCAAACTTATTTGACGCTTCTCAAGACCCCCCAAATTCATTTGTTTAATTTTATATTTCTTTATGGACTGCTCCTGTGGGTCCCCCCACTGTAATGTCATGGTGTTAATTGTGGTTTTTGGGGTGCTTTTGCCCTAAAGTCATTGTCAGCAGAAGCAAGGCTGCAGGCCTATCACTATTTTATTCAGCAGTGCTTCTGCAGGGTTCAAAAACCTTCATTTGAAGTTCTTCATGTTTGTTTTTAATTTGGTTGCTTCCGATTATAGTTGGAAAATAGTGCATCTCTTTGGAGCAGTGTACAACAGCTGAGACATCTCTCGCGAAGCTAAAGCAGCAGAATTCAAAACACAGTACGGTAGTTATAAATAACTTCAGCTACTTAAAATACATATATATATACACACACACTTTACATATATTTCATAAGCATGCCGTCATGCTATAGTTTGACTGGCCTCGGACAGGTGGTACTACAAGCTACAGTGATGAGCTGTTGGGCCATTGAGTGAGTGGTCGAGGAAAGGAGAAGGTATCCAGAGGATATATATGCAGGTCCAGGTGGTCCAGGTCCCGCTGATGTGAGGAGGGAAGTAGTGGATTGAGATGTAGGCAGGTGATTAGGGTAGTGGCCCAGGTGAAGCAAGGAGGAGGGATCCAGATGATGTGGTAGTTAGCTGGTTCAGACAAGCCATGGAGGTATGGAGAGGTCTGAGCTAGTGGAAAGGGGGGGTGGAGGCTGGCAGGGTTGTTGAGTAAAGATCCTAGGGTGTTTGTATGAATGCTCAGATCCTTGTGTGTATGTGTGTGTGTGTGTGTGTGTGTGTACACATGCACAACACACATACACTGTCACACATGTATGCATATACCTATATATGTCTAGGTAGAGATAAGCATTTGGCATTTTTAGTAACAGCACATATACCACAGTTCTATAGAACATGTTGTGTCAGTCACTTCTCTCCTAGCTTAGGCTTATGAAATCTATTTAAAATATATATTCTGCAGCAGGGGTGGAGAAACTTTGTTGGTTGGTGAGCTAGGTATCTTTGGCTGATGGGTGGGGCCACCCATCTGTAAATCGTCTGATGTCATGATGATATCCAGTGACTGATAGGTGGGTGGGCATGCATGTGGGTGGGACAAAATAGCACCCAGTAGGATTGAATCCTCTGCTCAACAGCTGATGAGCAAATGATTCAAAACTGCTGGTTGCAAGGGGTATGTTTTGCCCCCAGCAGGATTGAATTGCACTCCCAGTCCATCAGCTGACATCACTCGTTAATGCCAGCTGATTGACAGGTGGGTGTAGGTTGGGGAAAATGGACTTGCCAAATGGGACCCCTTGTGGGCCAGAGTTCCCCACCCTTGTTCTACTGTAAAAAGTGGTCTGTAGAGGCAGCTTCGAACAATATCATAACACTTTAAAAATAAAATTGAATGGTTGTTATATTTGAAGACAATTTCCCCCCTCTAAACACTGGAGATACTTCAAATAGTCCAAAAAGCTGTCAGTATACATTTGCACATTTTATATTGGAGAGTTGCACATTTTTTCAGTTGACTATTAAAGGATGTGTCTTGCTCATTATGAAACTATTGATCAAATCACGAAGGCAAGAGCTAGGAAAAATTACTGAAAATTTTGTTGTGCATTAATTGTTGATACATGGTTTGTCTAGGAGTCTGGAGAGATGAAGGAAAGTATGGATTACCATGCTGGGGCAGGTGAAGGTTAAAGTTCTTGCCTCCTCTCTTGCCAAAATATACTGTCTTCTGCCCAGGCACTTATACTCCACCTCCCCAGCTATTGGGGACCAGTTGCTCAGTTTTCACCCCCACCCCTTTACTCTATTATTGTGACCACAGGCTATTGCCACATGATCAGAGAAAAGATAGTCACACTGGTGATCAAATATCTGGTGATCTTGGGGTGCTGTTCTGGACTGTTTCACAGGAGTCTGACCAGGTGCTGTTCCTGGGTTTTTAGGTATCTCAGGCATTTTGTTATTGTGGTGTTGAAATGCCA
Source organism: Podarcis melisellensis (assembly GCF_964234715.1). Taxonomy (NCBI): domain Eukaryota; kingdom Metazoa; phylum Chordata; class Lepidosauria; order Squamata; family Lacertidae; genus Podarcis; species Podarcis melisellensis. Next base: position 35,704,744 of record NC_138537.1, read on the forward strand.
GGCTTTCTTCCAAACATATTGTTCTTGTTAGCAGAATGTTCTCTTCAAAGCTAAAGATTCATTCCTCACTCACACGACTTACAATCTTTTCATTTTCTATTTAGAGTAATAAAGACTGATATACATGAAGCAAAAGATGCAATATTGTAGAAATTTAAAAGCGGTTTTTTAATAAATAATGGTTACTAAGAGTTGGGATAGACATCATGGTGCCCATCAGTTGATGTTGCAGTTATGTTGGCTGCAGGAGTTGCCGGAAGGTGTACAAGGGACTCCACTTTGGTTTGATTAGGGTTTACTCCTTAGTGGAGGAAATTGCAGGTTTTAGCATCAGATCAGCCACAGGTTGTAGTGACATCCAAAGCCAGACAAACTGTGGGCAATCGTAAAAATGGTTTTCTGAACCAAGCAAACTTCAAACAATAATTTCTGAAGATGCTTTGTTTCGCTAACTATAGTTAAGATTAACCATGGTTTAACATTTGTACAACATGTTAAACTGGTTAAGTGAAAACTGAAGCAAAATGATCTGATGATTTTGTGGCTATGCTGGAAGAGTAGAGTATGGGGATTATGGAATCCTGAGATTTTGACCAGCTCACACAGGTAAACCATAGCTTAGTGTTGTGCTCAAGCAAGGTCATTACGTGTGCTAGAGCAGGGACGTCCAACTCCCAATAGACTGCGATCTACTCACAGTATAAAAAACTGGCAGTGAGCTACCCATTGTCGTTTGATGGATCAATGTTGTTGAGCTTTTTTTTTAGGGAGCAAATGAATGAATGGAACTGAATAAGCATTGTGATATACACAGAACATAATAAAAAGTTGATTATATAAAACACACAGCTGAGGGTCCTGAATCCGCAGTCAAATAGTGGACCTTAATATGATGGTCCAATTTTTTTGCTAGGAAGGAAAAGTTGCTGAGCTTTTTTTGGAAAGGCAAAGTTGTTCAGCTTTTCTTAGGAAGCCAGAGTGGTTGAGCTTTTTAAAATTCTTTTATTTTTTTTTATTTTGGGGGAAGGAGATCCCTGAGGGACCAGAGATCTACCAGGAACACCCCGCGATCTACCGGTAGATTGCGATCTACCTGTTGGACATGCCTGTGCTAGAGGATCATGGAATCAGTTTTAATCAAGTGAAGGCTTTAAAGTGTTTTGTATTGGATTTAATGAGTTTCTAATATATTATTGAGCGATTATCTCACTCACCCCTGAAAAAGTATCCATTTTTAAGAGAGAAAGTTACAAAAATATTCCCAGGTTCCTTAGTTTAACTGAGCTGTACACGTTTTTCACTCCAGTTAACAGCTATTGAAATTTTGAAAGAAACCGCTTCTCTATAGCACTCAGAAACATCTCCACAAGGGAGCACAGTCTTTGACTGACTTTTAGCTTGTTTCAAAACGAAGCATTGAATTCAATGAGGCATTGGATTGAAGGTGGATGATAGGACCAAGGTCTTAAAATATTGACTTAAGAGAGATCTTTCTTCTGTATATAGTCAGAATCTAGTATATATTTTCTCCAAGATGATCTAAAACCTTTAAAATAGCCTGAGGTGAGAAACCTCTTCTTGTTATAGGTTCCCCTGGAACTGGATAATGAGTGATATCCATACTCATTTACTCTGACTTTGACTAATTGGATATTGCCCAGTCTTTTTGATATGTATGATATGTTTGATATGTGTTCACGTAATGTTTCTCAGCTTGCCTTTAAGACTTTACAGAACAGTGTATCTATTAATAGGCTGTGTATTTTTATATGGCATGAAAATTTTAACAGTTGTGGTTCATTTTTTTGAATGCAGGCCACATGGAAGTGGCAGAGAAAGAAGAATTCTAATGCATTGTGTTGATATATGTGCAGAAGTAGCATTAAATTGGCATGAACTATTTTTATCTTTTTGTTTCCAGGTTAAGCCTTGAAACCAGCTTTAGCCATTACTTTTCAAGTAAACTCAACTTTACATTTTCACTTTATTTTATTTTTTCTAGTCAAAATGTTATGGCCAGAAACTGCTGACAGAAGTATTTCATCGGTTGAATTTGGTTGAATCGGACTACTTTGGAATTGAATTCCAGAACATGCAGTCATATTGGGTATGTAATATATTTTTATCTGAATATAAACACCTTTAAATAGATGTGTTTTCAGCTTTGTTTTTAAAGGAAGACATTTGGTAGTTCTACTCTGGTTAAATTTGCACAAAAATTCCTTTAATGTAGGAGGAAGAGGATTATATTACAGGTAAGCAAAGCTGCACCATAGTGATGCAGCTGCAGTTGTTTCAGATAATAACCCTACACAGTTGTGTTGAATGCTCTTTTTTGGTCCTTCCATTTTAAAATCAAGCACTACCTACTTTGTTTATTATGGAGCTCTCTTAATTTGAGTGTTTAGTTCCTTTTCAATGAATTTTATTAGTTTTTGCTATGATTCAAAAAGAACGGTGTTTCAAGAAAAGACACCAAACCACTTGATTAGCATTTTTAGAGTTGAAATGGAGTGCTGTATAAATTGGAATCTCATTTCTACTGTGTAGCGTTTGTACTGTATCTTTTGACATAGAATCAAGATGTTGTGCTACAAGGGATAAAAGTAAAATGTAGATCAAACAAAACTGTTTAGAAAGTCCATGACTGGGATCAAGTAATATAACCTTGAGCAATGAAACAGGCCTGACAATACCTATGACATAAATGGCATAAGGCTTGATGTGAAGTCAACTAAACACGTGGTGGAGTGCACCATTGCACATGTTGTGTGTTGGTGAAGTTGTATGGACTACAGTGGCTATCCCAATCCATATACTGCCATAACTGGGGAAAGGCACTGCTAGCCACAGAATTCACTTGGACCTCTAATGACAAAGGTTTATCTAAACTACATACCTGATTGTTCAGAGGGAGTGCAGTATCTTCAGGATGTAAGAACCTACCCACAGAGCCTCTTTCTTACCAGGTTTCAAACTCAGTTTGTTGGCCCTTATCCAGTCCACAACTGCATTCAGGCATAGATCCAGGACTTGCACAGCCTTTCCAGATCCAGATGTTAAGGTGTAGTAGCTATAGATGTTAAATAGCACTGGGGACCAAATTGTGCCTTGCAGAATTACATAACACAAGTGCAGGAGGCCATAGAACATTGATGTCCCACTGTTACTCTCTGAACTCACCCACATAGGTAGGAACAGTGCTACTGTAATACATTGCCTCCTATACTGATCCTGAACAGTTGATGTAGGAAGATATGGTCAGTGGGGTTAAACCCACTGAGAGATCAAGTAATCGTAACAGCGTTGCATTTTCGCCGTCCCTCTTCTGAGGGTGACAAAGACTTGATTCAATCATGAAACCAGGCCTGAACCCAGATTGAATTGAATCTAGACATTCAGTGTACTCAAACGACACTTGCCTGATGTACTTCATTTGATGGCAGAATTTGCATATTTAGATGTAGATTTCTATCTAGACCTTTTGCAAAAAAAAACCTTTATCTTTGACGTTATTTTTGAAGTTTGCATGAATAAATGCATTCATATACTTGAAAGGAATTTCAAGTCATTCATTCTAATCTTTGCCCTCTAGCTGTATTATCTTGGGCAGATTTCATTCAGTCTCCTCACTGAAACCTCCAGAAAGAGTTGCCATAAGTTTCATGGGCAAGGGACTCTGTTGCACAAGCATTAGTGTAAATGAATTTTCCTGTCATCCTTCTGAAAGGTGCTCTGCCATAACTAGAACTCAGTGCTTTTCCTTCATTTGCTTCAGGAAACTTCTTTCTTTCTGCTACCTTTTCCACTATATTTTTCACTATCTATGTATAGACATTTTGAGGTTTATTCCTTTAGCTAAAACATTTGTTTAACTGAAATGGGGGTGTAGGGAAGTATTGGTTTACAGGTGCTAGAATTATTTTAGCTGTGTGGTTTTATTTACTGCTGCAGTGTTTGCTTAATTATTTACCTAAGCCCTTTTTTCCTTGTTCAGATTTGGCTTGAGCCTATGAAACCTATAATTAAACAAATACGAAGTAAGTATATATACTATTTCTATTAGTGTTTCTTTCTAGAATTCTAGCAACTTTTTGGTGCTATTCTTAACATGACCACATTTGGAAGATTAAGGCAGGATATCTATGAGCTGTGTGTACCCACATGCAGCCCCTTTGCTGCCTCTTTGTGCAAGCGTGAAACCATCCAGGAAGCCAGAGTTAACTGTAGCTTCCTGTTAAGTCTGAACTGAGAACTATGGTTCATGTCTCCCAATAAGCCAGGGTTTTGTAGCATGCTTTTAACTGTGGTAAGGTGCATGCAGCTCATGCCTATGCTACTTTATTAAGCCAGAATATGATTGCCTGACTTTCCACATCCTGGTACCCTACAGAAGTTTTGGGCTACAGCTCTCATCATTACCAGCTATCATGGTCAATGGTGAAGATGATAGGAATATTCGTCCAAGACATATGAAGGACACTATGTTGGGGAAGACCGTTCTAGAGATTTGAAGCAAATGAAGATAATCTGTTTTGCATGACACACAGGTTCACTTAATCAATGGAATTGGAGAACATTCATATGGAAAACACAAAAAAATGAAGTTTTTTTAAAGCAGATTTACAAAATTACATTCCCACTGGCTCATTCAGCAATTCAAATGCTTTGTTTTTAGAAGGTTTTGTTAATTAATTTCATCCTGCCTTTCTGTTTCAATAAAAAAATGACTTGTATCAAAAATAAAAATACAACAAAAGTAAACAAAACATTTTAAAATGCTTTAATTAACAGAGAATTCACCTGTTCCACAGATCAACATTTGTTTTCTGGCTGCAACTTCCTTAGAATTTGGATCACCTTAGGAGCTTCATGAGATCCTATTCCAGTTTTTTATTATGCCAACTTCCCACATTCATTCAGCCCATTTTACTGTTCTTTGGTGTTCTTGTATTATTTTGGCGCCCAGTTTCGAAATAATTCCTTTAATCCCTTTCCTTCCACCATTTAGTAGTTTTCAACAGCTACCTACCACTGGCACTTTAGCTAATATAGGTTCCTCTCCTGTATTTCAGATCACTTGCTTAGGGTGTATATTACAACCATGTTTCAGAATTATGTTGGTATACTTCAGAGGTACTGTATTTAAGTTGAAATGTTCATGATCCATTCAATAAATACCTAATTCCTATTACCTCATGTTTGAGAGTTGGCAATTGGTATTCAGATTCAGTGTTTCAACTATAAAGGTAAAAGTTAATAGAATGCATTGGTTTTATTTTAGGACCAAAGAATGCATTGCTTCGTCTAGCAGTAAAGTTCTTCCCTCCTGACCCTGGTCAGCTGCAAGAGGAGTACACCAGGTAAACAATGTGGCACTATTAATTCCACAAAAATTTACAAAAGTTTTACCTGATCTAATCAAGTGGCAGTGATGCTTCTTCAGCTGTGTACAGCTGTGTACAGCCAAGGATGTGTTCAAAATGTCCATGTTTAAAAATTGTCTCAAGAGATAAAGAACTTGTTTGGCTGCTTGGTGCAGTGGTTTCAGGCTGTTACCCTGACCTGTGCATATTTACATCGGAGTAAAGCCCATTAAACACAACAGGACTACTTCTGAATAAACATTTATAAGATTACACTGGTATGGTAGTTTACAAATACTGGGACTGGTTCTTCAGGGTAGTAAGTCATATTTCTGTTAGTTGCCTTTGGATGTTATGAATTTCAGGATTGTTTATCTGATATTTCTCGTTCTGTTCCCAACTTGCTGTGCCATTTGATTGTGTTCTCTTGTGTCCATGCTTTGAGTTGAAAGTACATATGAATGGTGTCTCCTGTGTTCTTAATGAGTCTCATTGAAGTCTTCCTCTTGCAGATCTACTCAACTCTAGCCCTTACATACCTGTTTTTCTGCCGAATTGTGCCATTTGTGTTTCCTATATTGTCTACTTCAGCCCACCTACATACCTTTCCATCAGTGATTCTGTGCTTGTCAGTTTTTCTATTCAGTTGTGATTTTTGAGTTTCTGCTAAAACTACTTGCTGCCGTTTTCTGTTGTTTGCACTCCTCCTTTCCTAAATGACTGCCGTTGATGGCTGCAGGGTATACTGGATATGTTGCTATATTTGAAAAAGTATCTATTTCATAGTTTCTCCTAAGTCATAGGAAATGGGTGAGGATGCATGTTCTATCATGCTCTGTGGAGGATTGTACCTGAAGAAATAATAGCATTACAAAATTATTAAAATAGACTTTGAAAAACTTAAAAATGTTGCTTAACTAGAAAGCTTTTTTTGGGGGGGGGTTTCTTCAGGACATGAGTCAGTCACAGGGAAGCTAGTAGGTAGAGAGGGTTGTGACAGTAGCAAGAGCTATAGCTGAACCTCACATTTGAACAAGCCTTAGCCACATTTGATACAAAGCCTGCCAGTCTTAGAGGTAGTGCAGTTGTATGTTGCTTGGTGACAGCATATATCTTGGCTAGCAACAGCTGGTGATCTTATGTGGTAGTAGTAAATGGCTGTCATTAAGCAGGTTGGAGGTATGAGGGGGGAGGAGACAATGCTATATTACTACTCTTAGTTATCACACAGACATTGCCTTCAATGTCAGCATTTTTCATTTCCTGCTGCTAAACAACTAGTAAAATGGACAAAATATGATACTATTGATTTCCCCCCCTTTAGGTATCTATTTGCATTGCAAATCAAGAGAGATCTAGCTGAGGAACGCCTTACCTGCAACGACAATACAGCAGCACTCCTCATCTCTCACCTTCTGCAGTGTTAGTATCTAATGTCACTTATTATATTGTGCACACAGATGCAAAGAATCCATTCAGCTTCTCTACAGTTTCCTTCATCAGTAATTATTTTGCTTCTTTGTCATCCAGCAGTTACAACAGCTTCCCTGGTTAGTTTCCTGCTTCTGTTATAGTTGCTTCCAGAAGCCATTTTTGATTAACATAATTGATTTTCACTTGTGTTGCTCATTAAATGCAAGCATCTACTTGGACTTTCTTGGGCTCTTTTGAATCTGATATAAATAACATTTACAAAGAGGGGGGAAACATAGGAGGCATACATTCTGTTTCAATATCTGTTATCATGCTTTCAGTAAGTCTTCATACATTCTGAATAATGTTCCCCTTTTCTGTCTTATCAGCTTGCTTTTAGAAGTTTAGTTTTTTAAAAACGTTAAATGTGCCTATGTTGAATCTCCTTGGGAACTTAACTACTCACACATATGTTGATTCTGATAGCACAGGAACACTGAATTTTCCCTTTTCTCAACACCCCTCCCCTCATGAAACAGATCCGTCTATTAGGTCTTACCAAAGTCCATTTTGTGAATCTGGTGGGTGCCAGTCATCAGGGTGATCATTTGAAAACTTTATAAAGGGGTACCAAATCTCGTCATTTGTATCCCATATATACTATTGAGAACCAATGGCTATTGTAAGATGAAGGATCCATTTCAAGGATCCATTTGCTAACTTTAGGGAACATTTGCAATAGTGAAGTAATATTTTCTTTCAAATATATTTTTCTCTTCTATCACAGCTGAGTTAGGAGATTTTGATGAATCTGGGGACCGAGAGCATCTTAAAAACAACCGGTACTTTCCAAACCAAGAAAGACTGCAAGGAAAAATACTTGAATTTCACAAGAAGCACATGTAAGTGTAAATGAATGTTTAATTTCTGGTATTCAACATAGCACTATTTGTTGCTGTTATTGATAACAAAATAAGATTGTCTATATATCTCATTAACCATAAGTTATTTCGCCTATACCTTCGTAGTAATGCTAGAAGGAGAATTTAGTTGTGCTGGCTAGGTGACCTGTTGGTCCTAAAAGCAAGAAAATTTGTCTGTGGCATGAAATTTGACTCTTATAATTTACTTGCAGAGTGGTATAATATGCCCAAATTTGAGAAGAATCCATTGACAAATGTCAGGACTACAAATCTTTAAAAATGTTGCTTTTAGAGGTTCCACATTTCTGACCATGTTCATGCTCAGTGCAAACAAACATCTTAAATTCTTTTGATTGCTTAGACAGTGACAAAATCAAGGAAAAGACAGAAGTCTTCGTCTCACTTTTCTTTTGAAAACCTTGTTTCTAAGTTCTATTTTTAAAAAGTAATGTAAATGCGAGGTTGTCCAATACATACTCCATGGGGCTTTTGAGTACAGAAACAGAAAGGGGAAGTGCTAGCAAATCAGTACAGTATATGCTTGATTGGCAGGTAGACTTTCCAGGGTGGAGTCTTATCCCAAAGGTGAAATATATCTCACTCCACTGAATAGGTTTGCAACAGAAGTTGTAAGTTAAGACTATAAACTGGGCAGCTTTCCCTCAAAGTAGGAGTTTGGTGTTGGTCCATTGATTTTCAGTGGGTCTACTCAGAGAATGACTTAGATGGATAGAATCGTTGCATTTATTTGATACTCTTCCTTATTGTACAGTATAGTCTATTAGATGTGTGACTCTGAAACTGACCACATAATAATTTAATCTGCTCTTTTATTACAATGGTATTTGAAGCATTCTTGAATAGAAATGAAATTTAAGAAGAACCAATTTCATAGGGTTTAAGCATAATGTTTTCCTCAATGTTTTCTCCTTTAATAGGCTATCATTTTGAATCAAGATGGTGGAATAAACCTTTCAAAATAGCACTGATTTTAAACACATATTTCAAAACTGCACTGATTTTTTTTGTTTCTTAGATTTCCCAAACAATGGGTATGAGGCTGCTACATAATGGTCATTGAAAACAAACCCTAATCCAATTATCAGTGCAATTTAATGTATTTTGTTCTCTGTGCTTAACATAAAATATATTTTATTGTGGACACAGCACAGCAAAATTCTCTGTGTAAACAGGAGGCTTCCAACTTCATGTTCCTCTTACAGTGCTAATGCAAAGGTTGAGCAATCAGCAGGTGTGTGGCGTTCTCTGTGTGTTGATTCTTTCCTACAAACTGGATATTAAATCCCCCACAAGGCTAGGCTTCAAAACCATAAATGAGTCCTAACTAAGGGGGAAATAACCCAGTGAGACAGCATTTGCAACATATAATTAGTGTACATGTGAGGGGTTAACTACCCCTCCATTCTACCAATTCTCTGAAAGTGTTCTCTACTCCATCACTATTTCGCCTGCCATTGGCAAGTATATGATTGGAACTATGTTTTTCAATCTTGCTTGGGCCTTATAAATGCCAATGTAGCAATTATACTTTGTTCACTTATGCAGTTTACAAATTAATGTAAGGTTATCCAAGTTAAAAGCAGCAGAACTGACCAATTAACACTGCCTAATGGCCTTTTCAAAGTACTGTACAGTATCTTACCACATTTATGTCAGTTTGACCCTAATTTATTGGTGAGTATTGCAATAACGTTGAAATATTTATTGTCCATGCAAGGTCAGAACTTTTTTTTATAAAAAAAACAAAAAATCCTAGAAACAACTGCAGGAATATATGTATTGTTGAGAAAATTCTGTAAATTGGCTGTTCACTGGTTGTAGGATGGCTAAGCGGATTGATCTGCTTAGCAGATAACAAAATTAGACCAGATTGTTTTCAGGCCAGTCTGTGAGGCTTAGTCGACTGAAAACATCTGAAGATAATTACTCACTGTGCTTTACCCTTGTAAACATTTGCTTGCATACGGTAAATCACTTGGCATAATTACTGGTTTTTCTCACTTCGGAAATAAAGTATCTTCTGTAGGTGGAAGAGGTTATTTAAGAACGTTGATCAGTTTTTTTAGGCAAACATTTATTCAGGGAATTCTTCTGGTCACTAGAATAGCATAGAAATGTTGACCATTTTAATCTGTAATAAATATCTCTATAATCTGTGTGCATGAGCCTGTGGCTTACATGCCCCCTTCTCCACTTTTGTGTGATGGAGGAGATACAGGGAGTAGAAGGCAACAAGCAATCTGTAACAGCCGTGACTGTTGATCCCCAAATAGGCAGAGGAACCACAGCTTGGGAGGACTGTTTACATTTTCAGGACTGCTACTACCCAAGGTGTTAGTGAATTGACCTAGCATGTTGCCGAGGGTCCTAACACCACTTGCACACAACTGTGGCACATCCACACAATACATTTAAAACACAATCAGTGCACATTTAAAGCATATCATGTCCCCCAAAGAATCCTGGGAATCAAAGTTTGTTAAAGGTGCTGGGAATTGTAGCTATGTGAGGGGGAAACTACAGTTCCCAGGATTCTTTCGATGAAATCATGCACTTTGAATGTGTGTTAGATATTCTTTAAATTCGTAATGGGGATCTTCCCTTGCACTAGGATAATACAATCATTCTCATTCAGAAGGCAGACAAGCGCAATTGTTAAGGATTGACACCTATCAACTGCAGATAATGGGTGGGTGTGAGAACCACCAGGAGCCAGTTGTCTATATACAAAAACATAGTCAACTGATGCTATTGTAGTGCATCTGTCTTGAATGTTGCAAAGCTGTTTGGTCCAATTGAGCTTGCCTGCTTAATGACTTGCTCTCATGTTTTCAAACAAAGAGAGAGTAGATGTTGGCATATCTTTTACAAAATTATGGAATACGTAGCATTTTGCATTTAAAATTATGAAATACAGGGCATATTAAGGATACACTTGTTTTAAAGAATAATTAAATGTCTCTGAGTTTGATTATGACTTCAACTAGATTGCCATGTGTTCTTCCATTTGTAACATATTTTTATGCTAGTTGGTTTTTCTCTTTTGGCACAGTAAACCTGAATAACTCTGAAGCTTAGTGACTGCTTACTAATATGGATATGATCTCATTAAACTTGTTGAACTATGTTGGAGTCTTTTTTCCTGTTTCATAGCTTTGGATAGTGTTATAACTAATTAATAATATTTTCAATTTTGGTAACACAGGGGCCAAACTCCAGCTGAATCAGATTTCCAGGTGCTTGAAATAGCTCGGAAGTTGGAGATGTATGGCATGAGATTTCACCTGGCATCTGACCGTGAGGGAACGAAAATTAATTTGGCTGTATCAAACATGGGTGTACTGGTATTCCAGGTAGGAATACAGATTTAACGTGAGAAACTTTGTAGTTATGCAGACAGAAGACTTTAAACTCAGAGGATAGACTCATATGCCTGCTTTAGAGCATGTAGCAATTGATTCTGAATGAATGGCTACCACATCCTTGCTACAACAGTCTTTACAGTCCCAATAGATAATGTGATGTTTGCAGATGCCTTTGTGGCAGCAGCGCTCTTCATCAAACCCAGATGGGATTAGTAGGGCACCATTGCAGCAGCAGCTTCTTTGAGACTAATGGGGGCTTTTGTAATACTGCCTTCATTACGCTGGCATGGGCTGATGGGAGTTGTAGTCCAAATGTAGTAGTAGTTGTAATAAATCTGTTACCACCTTTCACCAGCAGGTCCTAGGGTGGGTTACAGCAATTTAACTTTCAGAATTAAAAACAGTTAGAACAGGTTGCAATCACAGGAATAGTGTGGATCCTGAAAAGACATATCTCAAATGTCAAATGCCAGAGTAGCAAGGTCAGGGAGGGCTGCTTTCAGGACTAGAGGTTATTTTAACAGTCTTGTTGTTTTAAATTATCAGTTATCTGATCCAGACGATATGATTTAGATAGAAAAAAGGTTTGACAGTATAAGTCTATAACTTATGTTCTGTTTAAATCCTGTGTATAATATACCTCAGTTATTTTATATTGAATTGAACACAGGGTAATACAAAAATCAATACTTTCAACTGGTCCAAAGTCCGAAAAATAAGCTTCAAAAGAAAGCGATTCCTTATCAAGCTTCATCCAGAAGTTCATGTAAGTACTTCCATTATAATGTCACTTCTACAGTTTCAAGCATGACTTAAATATGAAATGACGTTCATACAGTATTCAGTACTGTTAATGCCTGAAAACAAGGTTCATAGGTAATAGCACTATGATAAAAGCATGTTAGTAAAACCCGTATTTCATTAAAGTCTGAATTCTGACTTGTCTTTCAAAGGAGCCCATGTGGGCATCTGAGGGGGGGGGGGAGTTTAAAAGGGGTCTTCACACTTGTAAAAGTTGGGAACCACTGCTCTACAGCATGTTCTCGAGACCTACATTGAACCATGATATTAAAAAATATGCCCCTGGACCCTAGAATATGTATTTTGTCTATTTTTGGGAAAGATGATGAGGATCTTATATGTAAACAATTGTATAATTTGTAGCCACTTGATTAGTTATTACACAGGAAAGATGCTTCATGATATACCCTAGATAACTGGTTCAAGAAAGTTAACGTTCATTGCCATCTCAGAAAAAAGTGATGGGATATTTAAGCCATTGAGAGTGATGTTGATCCTTCTGATTTCACCTCTGGAGGTTATTTATGGAGGGAGGTTATTGGGTTGTTCTTGTTTTTATTTTGATTATGTATTCTGTGTTTTTATATTGTGACATTATCCTGTGAACTGCCCTGAGACCTGTGGGTATAGGAATTACTATTATTATTATTGACATCCCAGTCACATGGGTTGCAAATCCCTCTGAAATAAGATTTTATTGGGTGGCTTCTATAGACAGGCAAGACCTTTTTCTTTATTCCCGTTTCCTTCATTGTACAATGTAAGTTGTGTTTTTCTACCCCATTTACAATTTTATAATCGAATCCATTATATTCACTCCTGATTTTTTCTTTTTCTTTTGACTTTATTATCAAAAGCTCCTTGTCTTGAATATATATTATTTGTTGTTATTTTTTGTTTTTCTCTTCACTTCTGTCATCTGTTTTTGTTGAATAAAGTTTTATTAAATATTTTCTCATTGTAACCTTAAATGAGTAGAGGTAGCGTGATAAGGTCCCGTTGTGTTTCATTTCTAGGGTCCATATCAAGACACTCTGGAGTTTCTTTTGGGAAGCAGAGATGAGTGCAAGAACTTCTGGAAAATATGTGTTGAATATCACACTTTCTTCAGGCTGTTTGATCAGCCAAAACCAAAGTCAAAAGCAGTCTTTTTCAGCAGAGGGTCATCTTTCAGATACAGGTATGATATAACCCAGTTCATTTTGATCCAAGAAAATGGAACCAAGAAAAACTTTGGAAGTAATTCCTTTTAAATTAAAGATTTAGGATCTTTATTTCTTGAGTACAAGAAGCCCAGAATTTTATGTATTTTTCCTGGAGATTTTTTTGTAACATTCACATTTATTTCTTCACAGTGGGCGTACACAGAAACAATTGGTGGATTATGTTAAAGAAAGTGGGTTGAAAAAAATCCCATATGAAAGGTAACAAGCTCTTTTATATAAGCAAAGAGTCTTTAATGTTCTTATTTTGTAACTTCCTTAGTCTAGTCTACAATAATAAAAGGCCTTTTTCCCTAGAGATTGTAAACCGTTAAAGTATTATTTGACATTTTTATATTTCAAATTTAATTAATTAAAATGCTTAGATACTTGACACTGGGAATTATGTTGAGTAGGAAGGAGCTGAAATTGACAAACCATTTAACATGTTTCAAATTCAGAAAAGTGATTTGATTGAATGGCGTGAAAATATGTTGGCTTAAACTTCACTTTCCTTCACATAGTGCCAACTGGAGACATGTAGTCTTTTTTTGTTCCAATGTTGTAAACCATCTTGCATTTGCTCTTTGTTATACTTACCGGATGGTATCCAGAGCTTCCCTTCTGCTGACAAAAAGCATCCGTCAGCAGAACAGGGAGGGAGATGATTTCTGGTCATTCTTCTTCCATGCTGCAGCCCCCTGCACACCCCAAAATTGGCTATTGAGAGTTTGGAGAGGTGTACCAGATCTTGAGCATCTGGACCACATGAATAAACATTTAAAGCATTTTTTTGAATGTTAAAAATGTGTCCTATCCTGGATTTGTATTTTAGATATTTGTGTTGAAACTTACAGAATATGGAAATACATTTTTGCAGCTTTCCTCTTTCTCTAGTTAAAGTTATAACTTGCAGTCATTGTGTCTAACAGATACAATTATCCACGAATGACAAAATTCTGAGGCTCATTGATTTATTACTATTAATCTTTATCACACCTAGCAGCCTTATGAAGCAAGTTATGCTTCAGGAATAGCTTCTTACTGAAGGCCCCCTGTTTGCTTTCTGTATATAGCTAATGAAGTGATCGGGGTATCACAGCATATTCTTTCTTTACAGGAGGCATAGTAAAACTAGAATGTCTGCTCACACCTTGCATGCTGATACACCCAAACAGGTTAGTCTTGATATTAACCTGTTTTGAATTATCAGAAAGATTATGAAACTCAGCCTTTTCATTCTAAAGCATGAATGACGTCTGCATTTAAAATTATATATATATTTTCAATCATTGCTCTGTTCAGCCTTGTACAATTCTGGTAGTAATGTTAAATATGTGCGTACTGTTGAATCAACTTCGGAGTTTTTCAGCTTGTACAGGAAAACAATTTTTCCTAAGTGTTTGCCCAGGGAATTTTTAGCTTTTTTCTTTTGAATGGCAGAGCTCCATGCCATATCGCAAACTGCATATAAAGCCTACTTGCAAAGGAAATTTGCTGCATGGAATATATATGGGTGGGTGGGGGGTGCTGTTCTAAAATTATTAATCCTATTTTGGACTCATGGAACAGTGCAGTTCTTTGGATCCAAATCAATATTTGGTCCTAAATAAATCATATATCTTTATCAGCCAGGAGCTGTAGTTAATTGTCGATATGATTTACCAGTGTATAGAAAATAAATCTCCTTACTGTTGCAATAACAAAAACTTTTCTATAGATGCCATTTCAGAGTGTCAAGATTTCATGCATAATTACTGTTACAGTTAACACAGTCATATAATGAATCAACTTTCTCTGGTCCCAAATCCAGAATTCTAATCCAACATAATGCTCTCATGTAGACCTTAAGAGGAAGAGTTATCTGTAAGAATCCCAGGGCCAGTTTTCTCCATTCATCTACTCAGAACATTATATCTGGAAAACATCATTAGTCATACTATGAAGAGTTCATTCATCCTCAATTTCATATAATAAAGATACATCACCTCACAATAATTCCCTCTGCCATTTTATAAAGACCAAACAGGGCCACTTCTACATAAAAGAATAAAGGAATGAATGCAAAACAGACATGAAAAATCTGGAGAAACCAGTGAGTGATCAATACAATCTGCCTATGCCTAATAGTCACATACTGCATGTATCCTTCCACCATATCTGAAGAAATAGACTTTCAAAGCTCAAGACTTAATGAAATGGTTACCTTTAAAAAGTTGGCACAATATGCTTTTTTCTAAAATTAATACAAATTATGGATGACTGAACACTTGAGCCAGATTTTAAATGCCATAGATAGAGCAGAGGGCACCAATTCAGCCACCTTTGTCATGTGGTAGTGTCTCTCACACTGAAAGCTGGCAAGGATGAGTCCCACAGTCTTCACAGTCAAATCATCTCGGTAAAATTCATGAACTTATAAACATGTTTATCTGTCAATTCAAGTGGACATGGTTAGATGTATCCTAAAACAGATTGTCTAATAGCTTCTTCTCTTGTTTTTCTCCTCAGAGTGCCTCATTTACAGATGGATTAAGAACCTCTGGGCCTAATGCATGTACATATGCCTCCTTTCATTCGGATAATGCGTTAGCCACAAACATTGCCAGCTTGCCCACTTTCACTGAGAGCAAGCCTTTATTTTTGGAGCCCAGAATATCCCATACAAGGAGCTTGGCCGCAGAAGCAAATAGTGGGACATCAGAAGAAACTGGGAAGAAAGTGATACAGCAGCCTGGATCACCAGTACTCCAGTCATTCCAAGGTGTTGGGCTTTGTAAAGTTGCAGAAAACTGCACCCCCACTAGTACTGATGTTGAGAGTAGCTGTGGTTTAGGTGTAGCAGTAGAAGGTAGGATTACTTGTAAAAATGACAATTATGTGGATGACTTTACCACAGGTATGGCCATTGCTGCTAAACAGCATCTGCCTCAAGGTAGGGGTGCCTCACTTGTAAAACTGGTTAGCTCCCAGCTTCAGGTTTCAGAAGAGTTCATTGATGATGATCCAGCAGAAATGTCCTTTTTTGCTGGAGGTTCTGAAGCATTTTCCTATTTGTATGATGGTTTAGATTTGCAGGAGTCAGATCTAACTAATTGTCTCTCAGAGTCACCTGCTTTAACTAAAGAAATTCTGCAAAGAAATATGATGTCTTCTCAGTCAAGTCCTGATAGGTGCTCCATAGAAGCAGTAGATATGAACATGGATCATGAGTTTGAATTTGAAGTAGAGAGTGATTTTAATGGGAATGAACAGCCTTCAGATACCTCTGAATTATTTGAAGTTAAAGCTCAGGCAAGCAGAATGCAAAGTCTTTTAAGTCCTTCTGAAACTAGTTCATTAATTAACAACCGTTCTGAAAGTAGTTCTCTCAACAATTTGACATTAAATGGTATGCCATTTTTGCACACTTATAGCTCTGCTAATCACTCTGAAGCTAGTTCAATGGTGAATTTTCCAGCATATTCAGTTCGCTCTGAGTCAAGTTCAGCTTTTCAGTTCACTGACATTATTGACCAGTTGGAACAGCTGAGCTATCCACCTACCACTACAGAAGACTCTAGTAGCACTGATGACTCATGGGATTCTGAAACTGCAGCCCCATTAGACATAAACCTCTTTTTCAACAACCCCTTTGCTGAGGCTACTAGAGAGAATTTCACTCTTGATTTTCAGAATAATCTTAAGAATCTCACCCAGGAAGATAAAACAGAAGACACACACACAAGCCATTAATATTTTGTAATTTTATGCTTTCAGGAATCTGGTTTTGAAAGAGAAAAGATAATGTAGATTGTTTCTGACCTGGTTCATTCTACTGATTGGATTTCAAATTCATGTCCTTTTTAAAAATCCTTATCCCAATTTTTCTCAAGCCATCATAAATTAGTTGCTACTTTGAAGTGTAGATGTCAGTGGTGCAGACTCGCCATTATGATTTTTCTGATGTATTGTACTATGCATTTTTTATCACCCAGCAATTGTTTAAACCATCTGTGGTGAAGGTCACTGCATCACTGAATTTTGAACTTAGGTACACTTTGCAAATAACAGACCCTCTACAAAGCATCGCTGCTGATGAGCAGTAAATGTCTTGAAAGGCCATTGGCATATTTTGTGCTTCCTTGTTGGTGCCTTGTTAGAATTTTAACACATTACTCTGCAGAAACAAGCCTATAACAGGGATAGGGAACCTGTGGTTCTCCAGGGATAGGGAACCTGTGGTCCTCCATATGCAGTTGGACTACAAATCACATCATGCATGGCTATTGGCCTTGGGAGCATCTGGAGGACCACAGGTTCCCCACCCCTGCTGTAACTTAACTGAATCAATATGAAAGGTTTGCTTGAGCTTTTATTTGAAGATGGTACTACTTCAAGGAAATGATCTTATTATTGTTAGACTATGAATATACAAGTGGTATTGAAAGACTATATTATGGCGGTAAGAGAGTTGGCAAACCTGGTTCTCTCAGGTCTCCTGATAGACATTGAAGAATGTATTTAAGTTGCAAAGCAGGAAAGCAAACCTTGTACAGGAAATAAACTAAAATACTGTTAGGGCTGTGTCTGAAAGGATTATATCTTGAGTTAATTAAATAGGCTTGTGTATCTTTCCATTATAATTTCCTAATTATGCCTGTGTGAAAGGGAAGATTGTGCAATATATGAACTTCACCAGATTTTCTGTGGTGGTGGTGAGGAACCAGGCACATCTGGTTTGTATACTCTGTGATAATTGTGCTTTCACTGTGGATTTCCTATCATACTTTAAAAAAACCACTTTCATAATCCTCCTGACCAAATTCTTATTAGACTGATTTTATCAGTGTGCAGCTCAGCATAATGGAGCGATTGCCTTCGGGCTGCCAATTAGTTTGCTTTTTGTTCTGAGTCTTTCCACATACAAGATTCACTTTCACTAGTAGTTTATCATACCTGTAGTGATATGCTCCATGTGCCTGAAATGGTTAAATCATCAAGAATTTATACTAGTTGCGGTAGTAGCACATTAAATAATACATATAGTAAACCCGCAACTTAACCCAGGGGTTACGTTCCAAGGATCACGCCTGAAGCCAAATCACATAAAGGCAAAACACACTGGGTTCAAACACAGGTGGGATTGCCAAAGTCTTTTCCCCAGGACATCCCTTCCATTTTTAAAAAAAGTGTTGTTGTTGTTGTTGTTTTGGCCAAACACATAAAGCTGGATGTGCACAAGTTGCTGGCTTACTGTACCATGGAATGCAATCTTTAGATGTCAGATTTTTAAAAAATCAGACATCTCTGCCCCTCTAGGTTTTCAGAGAAGTACCAGGACTCTGTAGGGCCAGATTGTGCTTCATGTGGGTATGTGGAGAATATTTGCAACTTGGGTTTTCATATTCTATATTTAACTTGGATTTTAAGTATTGCTTTGCTTATTCTAAAGCTATGTCGGTGATGCCATAAAGTTATATTACTAGATTAAAGGGTTTTTTTCCACTTTTGCCAACCATAATTCAGAAAGGACTTTGCTTAAGTAAGATTTTAAAGTTAAGAATACATGCACCTTTGCTGATACAGGCTAGGAGTTCTAAAATTAGATATTGGTTGTGATCAATGACTGGTGGTACATACTGAGATTCTACAAATAACTTCGGTTAGTAAATGGTAAAGTAAAGGGACCCCTGACCATTAGGTCCAGTCGTGACCGACTCTGGGGTTGTGGCGCTCATCTCGCTTTATTGGCCGACGGAGCCGGCGTACAGCTTCCAGGTCGTGTGGTGAGGTAATTGTATTTCTTCTCAGAAACAACATATCTATGGCAATCCACTTCTGAACTCTTGGCACAGTACAGCAAATTTCCTGTTAAAGCTTCCTATTACAGTTCAGTTACTAAAATCAAACAACCTTTTCCTTTCCATTTGGAGCATTGCACAACACCCATATTTTATTCAAAACTATCATAATTAAATACAAGATTGGTCAAATGCAGGTGCATTTTCTAGATGTGCCTGTTAACTTCCCCAGAGGCTTTTCTAGTATCTGTTGTTCTTAAATATGTCGTATGTTTTGAAATTAAGTAAAATATTCAGGATTTGTTTGGATTCCATGCCCGTCTGTTTTGTAAGTACTTGTAGGGTACTTCCCTATGAACATCTAACATTTTTATTTAAATAGTATTTTTTAACAACATCATAGTTTTTCTGTTTTACACACATTAAATTGCCTTCATTCCCAATATGAGATTGTTCCTGAACTCTCAAACTTTTTAGGTAAGTCTGAACTTGTTATTTATTCTTAGTGAAATATAGTTAAAAATAAATTTCACAATACCATACTCAGCTTCTGTTTATCTCCAAGCTGTGAAGTTATGGACTGGCAAGGTTATGTTGATTGAAGTTGGGACTGATATGCATAGCAGAAAAGAAATGTGTTGAATCAGCTGGTTAGTTTCCAGTAGTGTGGTGGTTGTTTTTTTAAAGAATTCAGAATGTGGACAATGGAGGGCTGATCTAAAAGTTGTAAGGAACCAGAGATTTGCTCTGCCTCTTGATTGCAGACCTCATGGAAGACCTTGGGCTTGTGTGTAGAAAGATTTCCTTTTTTATTATACTCCATGGGGAGATCTCTTGCACTTTCTTAGTTCTCATAGTGTATTCTACTTTCTTCTGAGAAACCTGTCATCGTTCAAGTCTGTTTTGTTCAGTATTAAACCATCTGTGCTACAGAAGATGAACATTTTTGTTCACCCTAGTCATATCTTGTGATATCGTTAATTTTGCTAGTTTTATTATTATTTTTACTGTTTTGCTCATTTCCCACTTCTCTTAGTACAAACCTGGTTGTTGGTAGAAAAACTTATCTAGAATTCCAGTTTTTAAAATAAATGTGCATGTGTGTTGCAGATTATAGCAAGTAGCAGCTGATTGCTTCGGGGTGAACAGGCAGGTGGGGAGAAAATTCACAAAGTGAATGTTCCTCTGACATTAAGATACATTAGGGAAAATCAAAAATCTGTACATAATAGGTAGCTTTTTTAATAGTTGCAGAAACATCCATGCAAGTGAGTTTGCTCCATTGTACACTGATAAAGTATTTGACTGCACTTTATGGTACATGGGTATGTAGTTTTAAATATTCGGATTTTAATCAGATATACTCAAAGCATTCTTAACTGACATTATTATAGGTTTATAATCATTCTGTATTTAAACATATTTATTTTGACCCAATTAAAAATAAAGGATGAGTTGATTGATGGAATATGCATTGACAAACACGTATACAGTTAAGCTTTGGCAGAACTGTCCACACATACCGTATTTTTCGCCCTATAGGACGCACCTAGTATTTTGGGGGGGATCAAGGGAAAAAAATTTATTCCCCCCCCCCCCAGGTTTGCGCAGCCATCCCCAAGCTAGAAGAGGGAGACGGAGCGCTCCGTCTCCCTCTTCTGCCTTCAGGGACAGCTTCTCTAGCCTCCGTGGGGCAGCGACTTGCCCCGCTGTCCCCTGAGTTTGTGGGGCTGGCTGGGGGGGAGAGAAGCAAGCTTGCTTCTCCCTCCCCCCCGCCAGCCTCCAGATCAGGTTGGGGAATAGCGGGGGGGGCAGCGCTCCACCTCCCCGCTATCCCCCGAGCTTGTGGAGTTGGCGGGGAGGAGAAGCAAGCTTGCTTCTCCCCCCCCCCGCCAGCCTCCAGACCAGGTCTAGGAATAGCGGGGGGCGGCGGCGCTGCGCCTCCCCGCTGTCCCCCGAGCTTTTGGGCTGCAGGCTGCTGCCCGCAAGCCTTGCGAGCCCGCGGGACCTCCCGCCGGGCTTGCAACACTTGTGGGTAGCTTCCTGAAAGCCTGCATTCACCCCATAGGATGCACACACATTTCCCCTTCATTTTTGGAGGGGGAAAAGTGCATCCTATAGGGCGAAAAATACGGTAATTTATAACGTTGTATCCATTGTAGAATTGAGTATATAATTTGCTATTAAAGCCATTTCTTTTTCTAATAATTATTTACCACTTAACTTGAGTAGTGACATGCTTATTTTGCAATCTGGTTCACTTTTAAATTCAGTTTACTAACCTTAAAAGACTATTGAATTTCCTATCAGATTATATTCTTATGGATGGTGTGTGTGTTATGCCTTTAGAAGAGCATTAATTAAAAACCTGTTGGTAATTCATTCCCATTATTGTCATTTTGCCGAGTCTTAAGCGTTCAGGTATTACATCCAATAGTTAGGCTTTCATTGCAAATGTCTCAGTACTGATTCTCACAGTGGTCACTTACCTTTAATATTCAACTCCCCAACCAATTAATGCAGTATATATACTTGTATGCACATGCTGAATAAATTAATATTGTGAGTTTTTTGCAGCTCTTCACGCTTAACTTCAGCTTCAGCTAAATATTTTACTCCTTGTTGGTGAAATTTTAGGGGGTTCATCCACTTAATGAAGAATTTGATTTTCAATGGTTCATCAGTACTTAAAATTGGTATGAGTGAGATCATAAGAAACAGTTTGGCATATTTAGGGCCAAGTCATAGCTTTAGTATGTGGAGCACATAAAAAATACAGACTCTCTGTATTGGCAACTGACTGCAAAGGTTCAGAACATACTGGACATACATATAGTAAAGCTTTATGCTTCAAATGATTTGTGCCTTAGTATGATGTGTTTCTTAGTACAATTGATACATATTCAGGAAAAAAATACATTTATTGGACTGGAAATTCTTACTACAACTTTTTGATCATGATCATTTTTATACTCCAGATGTTTGTTTTATACTTTTTGTTTTCTGTTGAAATTATTGATGATATATACACAAATTTGTACTAATTTGAAATTGTTTATGCAATAAAATGAGGAAGTCTTTGATATGAATGATAAATTTGCTTTTACCTTTCATTAACGGTTTCGTTTTTTAAAAAAGGCTTACTATTTTATTTTGTAAGGCTGCCTTACTTTAGAAGTGTAGTAGCTCTTTATAATGCAACGATTTATTCTGGAATACAACAGCGAATTTATCTTGAACCATTTTTACTCTGTTCTTTCTTTAAAACAAGCTGGCCATGATCATAAGTTGTTGTTTTAGTCTTACATATTCTATGAAAATCTATAGTATAAATTATATACACAAACACAAGTAAAAATCTACTTAGCTTGTTTCAGGCAGCTTAGTCCGTGAAGCTCACCAGCATTTAACTTACGGGTTAGGCCACGAAATATCTAAGTAGCCCATGCAGATTAAGTATTCTACATATCCAAATATTTTATGGTCTCTCTTGTTTAAAGCTGCTCTTTCATTATCCATACTTGATTAGCATTTTTGTTTGACAGTATTGCTTTAATTTGCACAGTGAACTACATACAGCTGGAACCCTTACATACAAGAAACCACCTGGGATTTGGGATCAAAAATCCTCAAAACTTGCTATAAAAAAAGTATTTCTTCAACAATTTTGACATTTTCATATCTTTCTTATTTCTTTGTTTTACAACGCAGGCTGTAACACTTTTGTACTATTCTATAGACAGAAAGTTCCTACAACATACATTCAGGTGCCCTGTGTGCCGCTATTTAGTACTTGATATTCAAGCACTGTTGGCACTTGGTTGTGAGCTCTGCACATTCCCAGTTGGCTGAAATTTTGACACCAGTATTAACATTTTCCTCTTTCCTAGCAATATTGATATCTACAAATAGTCAGTCAATTTTTCCTCTGTGCTGGTGTCACTGAGGGCAGATAATTCATAATACGGGTAATGGCTACTTGTAGGGGTTGGGGCACCTGTTTCCTCCAGAAATTGTTGGAGTTAGAGCTCCCATCATGGTCAGTGACCGAGGTTGGAAATTTTATTCCCACAACATCCGGAGGGCCACAAGTTCCCCACCACTGGCTATTCGGAGGCACTGGCCCTCAGTTTGAATTAGCATTGCTTTCCATCAGTGATTCCCAAGCCAAATATAGCTACCAGTTTTGTAGTTAAAGAGGAGCATTTTTCTGACAGTTCAAATTTAAGTAAAATGCATCCTGATGTAGGAAACAGTATATTGACACAGTGGTAGAACTTCTTATTTAAATAGTGCTTACTATACTACCTGGAAATATGATTCCTCAGAAGGTTAATTCTTAGGAGTAAATCTGATGCACTGGATGCAACTGTACTGTAATGACAATCGTATTATCAAGGACCCTTTTTATTTTCAGACACAGAATGTAAAAGAGGTTCATCATATTTGGGGAAAGGAAATGCACCCTACCTTCTCATTATAATATTGTTCCATTTTAAAATGCTATTTGGGAGTGTTAATAACCTCTTGGAGAGTATCTGTGTGCTTTTGGTATTGTGCTATGGAACCATACAGAGAATTGTGTTCTGTAAATATGAATGCACAGAACCAGTTCTTTAACTACCATTGCAGGTAAGTAAAATATGCATCTTAGAACACATGGCATGGGTAAAAATACTATTTCAGTATACTAGTGTGCAAACACTTCATGAGCATATACTGCTTAGGGGTGAGAGCAGAAGATGTTACAATTCCTCTTTTTTCTTTTTTGCTAAAGACAGCAAGATCTGGGGGTTTCCTTACTTGCTATCTGTGTGGCACTTGCAGATATGCTGTTTACTTTTGTCTCTGTGCAACCATGAATTCCTTCTTTTGTACTTGTCTATACCTGTAGCAGTCATAGAAAAGGAAGACATGAGGCAAAGAATGAATTGCTTTTCTTTAAAGGCCTCGGCCTCTTATAGGAAGGGGCTACGCCATCAAGGTTTATTTACAGCTTGAAGTAGCAAATTCTGTTCTTACAATAGGGTCATGGAGAGGAGGAATAATGGCAATGAGTCTTTTTCAATGGGGTATTCGGTTTTAGAGGGGTTATAGAATTCTATTTTGATTACTCATGTCAAAAGGTTAATCAGCTTGTAGAAAATAGATTTCTGTTCAAAATAGTGCAAATAACATGTCCTAAAAATCAGACTCTTTGGATATTCAGGAGTCATTTTTTCATATCTGCAATTTTGGGTTGTTGTTTTTTAATGGTATTAAACCGTGTGTGGGATTGGAATGCTAGCCTGTTGTATTTTTTGAGAAGCTGTCACATTTCTTTTTGAAAGAAGATATTGTATATATACAATAGGCAGCTACCCAACCCTCAGTTTTCAGAGACAAGTAGACTGGGTGCATCATTTATGGAGCCATAGTGTAAGCACATTGGGGACTTGCTTGGTTTTCCGAAGTCGTTTTGAATAAATCACAAATCTACTTTTGCTAAGTTGTGCACTCTTTGAAGGTTCTAGCCTTCATTCATTCACATAAGTAGGATCAGGTCTGAAACTACTGTATTGTGAAATTATATCCATAGTGTCTGCTGCCATTTTATCGCATGCATACTAATATCAGCTAAGTGTATAGCGTCTTTTTAAAAACAAAGCCTGGCTTACTGTAACTTGTAATGTGTTTATACAACTTGTCAGTGTATCAGTGCCCAACAGAAAGGCTGATGTCTACAAACCTTTTGTAGAAGTCATACTTTTAATATACATAAATAAGAGTTTGAGGAGTTTAACATCCGATTGCTGTAGAATGAGGGGTGGGGGTGGAAGTACAAATGGATTTTTATGCATTATTGTGACCTGTACTAATGTATGTATTAATAAATGTAGAATGTAAGTTGTCTGCGGTAGTACTGAAACTCACCTGCTTTCAAGAAAATCAGTTTACTTAGCAGTAGTTTGACTTCTAATTTTTCAAATTAGGAAATGCTTGTTGGATGTAGATTTTCAAAAGACACTTGGGGACACCCCCCCTTTAACTGCTGTTAAATTGAAGGTGTTGTGCATTGCATTAGCTTCTCTACAGCTTTAGTCCCACTTCTGTGACATGATTTGCATTCATCTAAAATTAAACAAACCTGCAGCTGAAAAACTACATAAAACTACTGCTTCGAAGTGCAGACCTCTCTGGAAACACAGAAGTTGGATTCAGTGGCAAAGGAAGTTCAGTTTTACACATGGTCAGAAGGGCTCATCTACAGACACACACAAAAGGCACCACTAATTATACGGCAAAAGACTTGCTTCTAAAGTTCCTTATGTGCTTTTCATATCCACAACTTTCACTCACACTCTAAACACACATTTTCCCTCTTTGTGAAATGATATTATCAAAAGTAGATGCGGCATCCCTTCTAAATAACCAGTCAGTTGTCAGGCAGGCTGCAAAGTTGTCTGTTGACTCCCATGTATAATGGGAGGCCTTTTAATAGTCACTGACTGTAAAAATCATGCTGATTTGCATTGTTTCAAAACCACTCCCATCTTTAATCTCACCCCACCCCACTCCCATGATTCTCTTCAATTCTTTTGCTTCCTGCAGAAGATGAGAGGTGGGGCAAAAGCAATTCATCTTCAGAAAAGAAAAAAGAAAAGAAAAGATGTAGCAGTATTCCTTTATCATATACCTGTTAAAATGCAATGCTGCTAATGGGCAGTGTGAGACACTGGCAGAGCTTTCTTTACTTAGCGTGTTTTAAGGAAAGATTTCACCCCCACTGTTGTTTCTACAATTGTGGTCATAATGTACTGGATGCCATCTGCTCACAATCTCATATACAATGAAAAGTATATTAGCCTTGAAACTGAGCAGCATTTTCAAATAGGGTTTTTTTAGAGAGAGAGAGAGAGAGAGAGAGAGAGAGAGAGAGAGAGAGAGAGAGAGAGAGAGAGAGAGAGAGAGAGAGAAGAAAGAAAGAAAGAAAGAAAGAAAGAAAGAAAGAAAGAAAGAAAGAAAACATTAAAAAGGAGCGGTTTCTGTTGGAAAGGAAATGAAATACTAAAGACTCTGGGGGAAGTCCAAGCTGCTTCTTGCTTGTACAGTATTTGACTTGTACGTTCAAGCAGATTTCCCGTAAACTGCTTTCCCAGCAAGGAACAAATGCCAACAAATACACTGGATCTTACAGATACGATACTAAAAGTCAGGAGGAGGAGCAGGGGACTGCATGAGCTGATACAATACACAGTAGACTGGCCAAAGAATGTTAATAGTTAACTTCCCTGATATTCTGAATCTCTTCCAGGTGACCTAAGTGTAACACTGTTTAGCTTCCTGAGTTAACCAGTGGGAATGCATGCACTTAAACTTCCTCTCCTTTTCGTAATGCCTCCCCTTTCTTTTGGCATTCATTACTTTTAAAAGGCTTTGCTTCCTGAGTCAAATGAGAGAGCAGTCGGTTCCTTTCAGTAGTGTAGCACTGTAGCAGAAGCCTTGCAGCTGGCTGCCCTCCAATTTCTTAATCCCGCTTCAAATAAGTGTTGAAAAGTATTACGTGCCTGTTTATTACTGGGCCTTAATATCACTTTGAGTGGATACTTTGGGGCAGTTCAGTGGAACTTTTTTTGCTGTTTACAGTGGAATCAAGAATAAATGTTGGCCGGAGCACAAAGCTTCATGCTGTCTTTCTGAGGCTGTACAGAATGGAATTTGGAGTGGGAGTGGCAGACATATCTGGGGCAGCACTTACTGGTGTCAGCGTAGGAGCTCTCTCTGGCATTACCCTGTCCAAAACAGCTTTAGCATTGGAATAATAATGATAATATATATTAATTATAACAGGGAAAATGTCAGCCATAATTCAAATGCAAGAAACTTTCAAAATGCATAAGTAGAGAAGCTGTTTTGCTTTGAAAGTGAGGGACAATGGGAGGAACAGCCTAATTTTGAAGTTTTGTGCTCTAGGTAGCAAATCGCAATGCTAGGGCTCCAGAATGCTTAACATTGCAGTTTGGATCTGTGCCATTTATTTCCCATTTCGTGCAAAGCTCCTGTGTTCAAGTCCCTCTTGTGGGCTTCTCATGAGCAACTGGCTGGCCACCGTGAGAAGAGTGCTGGACTAGATGGGCCTTCAGCCTGATCCAGCCTGATATTCTTACATGATACTGATCATGGAATTGGCTTGCATTAAAACTGAGTCACCTTCTCTGTAGAGAACAGTATTCTGTGAAATAGCTTGCTTGCTCTAAAGAAAAGCTACAAGAAATGGAACATTTACTCTAGCTTGGTAATTGTCACAATGCTAAAACATTGTTTTGATAAGCTTCTTTTTCATTCCTTGCTACATAACAATTACGTTGTGCCGCGGCTGTCCGGACACACCCTCAAACATTACTTGACAAATGAAATAACTTATCTCCACCCAGTTAGTGATGCAACCTGGTTTAAAGACTGTAGAGGAAGCTGTATTTAGTATGGGTAGTTATTTAAAAGCTGCTATGTGGTTCCAAAGTCAGGAAGGGCATGCAATCTGCATTCTCCCTATTTCTAGTTTCATATTTCCTATCCATACATATACAGTTTTTGAAATCAAATGTATGCTGAACTCTGAAAACATGGAGCTTTCCCATTTTTGTTCTCCTGCTTTCCATTCCCTGTTTATCAGGGCCACTGTGTCTCTTGTGATCTGTTTGCAGAAAGTAGTAAGAACTCTAACTCTCCAAGAGGAGTATGTTGAAGGAGTATATTGTGGTCTTGATCTGTTTAGCCATAGCAGAGGGAATGGGATTGTTGGTGTTGTAGGTTGCTTTTGTTCAAAAGTCTAAATTCTTAGCTAATTCCAGTTTGACCTCCAGGAAATTGTACCTAACTTTTTCAAAGACTGCTTTAAAATATTTGTGGGCTCATTTTAAAAAAATAATAATAATTAAGCAAACCAGGGGAGACAACTACTTGCAAGTGTTATGTGGTTTTGGCAATGTGCCTGGTGGTATTTTGTTGAAGCAAAACCAATTCTTAACCTCTTTCTCCTCCCCACTTCCTTCCTAATGTGATACTTAGGTCCTCAGCTGTCTTCCTTTGTAATGAAGAGTCCAATGACTCTGAACCCCTCATTTCATGTGAATATGAACACACCTGGCCAGGGTTCATCTCCTCTTTTGAGTCCTGTTCTGAGCGATGTTGGTGGTGCCAGGATAGAAGAAGAGGATGAGGCAAGGCGTAAGGTAAGGCAAGGACAAGGAGGGTGATTTGTGTTTGTTTGTTTCATGAGCCTCTGCTTCATTTTCTGATTTCTTTGTTGGGGCTTATTCACATTTACCTTTCCTCTACTCTTTCCACACACAGTCCATGGTTTAAACTTCTGTGTCCGAGTTGCCCCCCTCCCCCCTTTTGTTTTTACTCTACAGCTTTCCCTGCAAAAACCCACTCTTTAAATTTCAATCAGAGGAAACACAATCCACAGAAAACTTTGAAGAACAGGTTTTCACAGGGAAAGCTTGGGGCAAAACGAAACAAAATAAACCACTTGGACACAGAGCGTTAAAGTGCGGACCTCTGCATAGAAGGAGCATGGCAAAAGTTAAGCGTACATAAGCCCTTAGATATTAGCAGTGTGCAAATCTGCCAGTGCTATGCTATCGTACTGACTTGTGTACTATTAAACTTCCCACACAATGGTTTTTCTTGACCTATGTTAAAATAAATACACGACACTTTGCTACTATAAAACTGCTAGAAGGAACAATCCTTTGTTCCAGCTGTTTCAAAGTGAGATATGAACTAAATGCTTCTCTTTACCTCAAGAGCACCATTTTTGTCCTTTCTGTTTGTGGGGAATAGTTGTACTGTAAAACATTAGAGACAGTTATAGAAAGTACATTAATTTCAACTCTCTGAGTGCTTTTCTGCAGTCTAATAATCCACTATTTCTTGTCAAAAACAGATCCTTCTCTTTAACACATTTTTTCAGGTGGGAATGAGCTGGTTTTGTTGTTTAGCAAGCTCAGCTCAACCCATAGACAATTTATCTTATTTAACAACCATATTGATTACTGCTGGTGAATCATGCTGGTGAATCAATCTTGGTGAACATGAAATTAACTAGAACGAAAGGCAAAACCCTTATTTTGCATGTCTAAGCAGGAGGGAAATCAACCATACAATTAGGAGTTCTGTCTTCCCACTTTGTATCTTACACTTAGAAGAATTTGGGGATTTGGGGTTGAGCATTTTTGTGTTTGGAGTATGTTCCATAATCTTAATCTAGGACTTTTTCTATTGAAAATAATACAGTAAACCTCAAGGTTGTGGTTTGGTGCCTTATCTGAGGTTAGATGAGATGTATTAAAAAGCAAATTTGTGGCTTCCTGTACCCATGTTTCTGTTTCCATCAGGCTCAATGTGACAAAGAGGTTGAAGCTTTTCGATGCAGTGTGTCTCTGTCCAGACACATACAGCCTAGAGGATCAGTGCTGTCGTTGTTGCATGACCCAAATAGTGGGGTGGGAGAAAATGCTTTTTGCTTCAGCACCGTATTTGCAGTCCATTCTCCTGCCCATATAGCAGAGGAAAGGGAATAGTTCATGCCGGTACCAAATAGATTTGATGTCAGTATGGGACAGTGCTGTTGAGAATGCCAGTTACCATCAATGTCAGGAATGTGCACTACCAGTTGTATCCCATCTGTGAAGTAGCACCACTGCCTGTTAGTTCTTAGTGTATCTGTTTGGTCACAGGTAACAGTATGTTTCAAGCAACTAACTCTAGATCAGGATCAGGGTGTGGCTTAATGAAACTCATATTCACATCTCAGGTTAAGGATTCCTATTGCCTCACCTGAAGAATACATTGGGCATAGTTGATTCAAATATTTCCTTAAAAAGCCACATACTTCAAAGCCATTTAGAGCAGGAGGCTTTGGTTTTGGCTCTCCTTTTATATTGGCACATCTGGATAGTCAAAGTAGTCTTATTATATAGCTCCACCAAGGTTTCTTAATAAGAAACATTTTCTGTTTCATTTATTTGGGATTTGCTTTTATCTTTCAGAGGTACCCAGCAGACAAAGCCTATTTCATTGCAAAAGAAATTCTTGCTACTGAACGAACTTATTTAAAAGACTTGGAAGTCCTGACTGTAGTAAGTGATTTAAACCCACTTTCCCCTAAAAAGAGTTGTTTTAATAGTTGTATGTGTAAATTGTGAGTTGTGTGTTATTGCAGTCCCTTAGCCTCAGGGTAAAATTGGTTATAAACTGGAATTTGCTGGATGAAATATTTGCAAAACGTCTCTTGTGCATCTTGTTTAGAGTATGTGTCTGCTGCCAAAGAACTTGTTTGATATTGTTGAAATTTGTTTGCATGTTGTTGTTTTTCTGGGTTCTTTGATACTTTTTACATTGCTGATACCAAGAACAGGAAGCCAAACATCTGCTTCTTATTTATCTCTCCTCTGCAGTGGTTCCGCAGTGCAGTTGTCAAGGAAAATGCCATGCCTGAAGGTCTTATGACCTTGCTGTTCTCAAACATAGACCCCATCTATGAATTTCACAGAGGTTTTCTGAAAGAGCTTGAACAGCGGCTAGCACTATGGTAATTGTTAACAGCATTGTGAAGGCAAACATTTGAATCTGGTCAAAAAGAGTAGAAATGTGGTTTCTTTGTTTTACATTTTCAGGTCTGGCATGCCTATTTTTGCAAAATACATATAAACCTCAGAGAAGTTTAGTTGATAGCATACAGTGTTAACCCCTTTCTTCCATTTTTAAAATGATTATTGAGACTCCAATTTGGGCTACAAATTGAAACAGGAAACATGGTTAGTTTGCTGAGAAATGAATGGAAACAGTTTTGGAACTCTTTACTTTTATAGTTACTGTTAGTATGCTTTAGTTTCTACTGGAAATATAGTTATTGTTAGTATGCATTAGTTTCTACTGGGAAATAATTGTAAGATTCAATTTCCCAAGAGCAGTAGCACAATCTTCTCACACTCTCATTGCAGGGAGGGACGTTCCAACGCTCCCACGAAAGGAGATTATCAACGGATTGGTGATGTCTTGCTGAAAAATATGCATATGCTAAAGGTAGGGAAACAACTCCCAAGAATCTGTGTGTTCCTTCATGTTCAGTGGGCTGATTAATATATAACATTAAATCATTGTTTAGCGATGTGTACTTAAGGAAGGAGCCCAGGCGAAATTCTTGCATGCGCCTTCTAGCCTGCTGCTCCTGCATGACTGGACTGAGGTCTTCAGCAGTGTTGACTTCCATTTTCATAGAATCCTGATTTGTTACCTATGAGCCAGATATTGTGGTTTAAAACAAATTCCAGTCTGTTTCAAACAAGCTGCTTTCAAAATCTGGGTCATGAAAGTGTCTTGTTTGGGTAACAGAGTTTGCTTTAAACCACAAGATTTGGTTTGGGTGCAATGACAGCCTGTGATTATGTGAAACTGAAAGTAAATGCTGCCAGAGCCTGTACTCATGGCCGTATCTTTTGTGATCCTACAGGAATATACCACCTACCTGAAGAAACATGATGAAGTCCTGTCAGAGTTAGAGAAAGCAACTAAGCGCATAAAGAAACTGGAAATGGTTTATAAGGAGTTTGAACTCCAGAAGGTGTGTTACTTGCCACTCAACACTTTCCTGCTGAAACCAATCCAGAGGTTAATGCACTACAAGCTGATCCTGGGGAGACTTTGCAAACACTACGTGCCAGATCATCGGGACTACACCGACTGCAGGAGTGAGTGACAGATCAGACAAATATCTGCAATGCCAATACTCGACACATTCTGTATTTTCATTTTATGTTGCTGATTGACAGAAATTCAGTTGTCTTGGTAGAAACAGTACAGTCGTAGCTTGGATCCTGAATGCTTTGCGAGTCGAATGTTTTGGCTCCCAAATGCCACATACCTGGAAGTGGCATTTGTGAACGTTCTTTGGAATCCAAACGTCTGATGTGACATCCGCGGGTTCTGATTGGCTGCAAGAGCTTCTTGCAGCCAATTGGAAGCTGCACCTTGGTATCCGAATGTTTTGGAAGTTGAATGGACTTCCGGAATGGATTCCATATGACTTCCGAGGTACCACTGTCTTGCTACAAAACTAGTTCATCTGGTTTCAGTTATTTTTAACCTCTAGCCTATGTCAACCTTTCCCAGGCATATATGACAGCAGGTGAAGTCAAGTTCAAGCCATGACTTGAAACTTCTTTTGCATCCTAGCTTGAATTTAGGCTGTGGGTTTAAAGGAAGTACAGTGGTACAGACGCTTTAGGTTATAGACGCTTCAGGTTACAGACTCTGCTAACCCAGAAATAGTACCTTGGGTTAAGAACTTTGCTTCAGGATGAGAACAGAAATCATGCAGCAGCAGCGGGAGGCCCCATTAGCTAAAGTGGTACCTCAGGTTAAGAACAGTTTCAGGTTAAGGACGGACCTCCAGAACGAATTAAGTTCTTAACCCGAGGTACCACTGTATTGGGACCAAACACTTTCCTTTTGAAGTTAAATCACTTAATTTTGTTTGTGTGTGTTTAATAAATATATTGTCCTACATCCCCAAGGACCTGGTATGGCAAATGTCATGGTGATGCCCAGTGATTGACTGGTAGGCATCCCTACCCACTTGTTGGGTGGGGGGACTACCTATTATTTTGTTCTACTTTCTGTGAACAGTGTGACACTGAGCCAAGACCATCATCTTACTTGCACTTAGTCATGTGAACGGTCTCCATTGGAAAATACTGAGTCATGTGAATGCTGTGGGAAGTGTTATCTTTGACTATTGCAGTAGTTAAGTTGTGAACATAAAAGTATAACCTCATCCTTATTGGCTTTGCATCATACATCTCCATTTAAAATACAAGTGAGAAGAGTATCTGCCATAGTTCTTATAGGTGGGGCTGTGTGCATTCTGCAGATATAATATACAGGGCAAAATTGGACATCATGGATAAGTGTGACATTGGACCAGCTCATTACTGTCAAACATAAATGTAGCATTTACATGTGTGAATGACACATATTCTGCCTCCTAGGAATTATTGTGAAATTGAGTACTATAGCAATTAAGAATAATGGAACAGTCTCAGCCTTAACTTTTGAAGAGTTGTTCTAGTGAAAGTTGTAAGCAAAGAAATCTGCACAAAAAGCCCAGTACATGAGTAAAACTGCCCACCATGAGGATCTCTGTAAATAATAATAATAGTAATAATAATAATTAATAATAATAATAAATTAAAGACAGCTGAGAAATGTGGGTTACAGTCTCAGAAGCCAAAATAGAGTTATTACACATATCTCCGTTACTGTCCCTGGGCTTATATACCGTGCTTGCTTCCAAAATCTCTGTCTTCCATTCCTTACTTTTCCACCATCTTCTGCAAAATATATTACTGCATTTTGAACACCTATTTCTTGGATGTAAGGTATAATAATTATGACAGTGCAACCATGTTTGATTTTGCAGAGTTTATTTTGAGCACAAAATTAGGTAAAATGGAGTCTAAGTGGCTCTTTATGTTACAGATAGGTAGCCGTGTTGGTCTGCCATAGTCAAAACAAAACAAAATTTTCCTTCCAGTAGCACCTTAAAGACCAACTAAGTTAGTTCTTGGTATGCACGCGAAAGCTCATACCAAGAACTAACTTAGTTGGTCTTTAAGGTGCTACTGGAAGGAAAATGTTTTTTTGTTTTGGCTCTTTATGGTTCTCTCTGGGGAAGAATGTAAGTGGAGCCCTGCAAGATCAGATCAGAGGCCTATCTAGTCTAGCCTTCTTTCCCGCAATGACCAACCTATATAGAGCCCATGAGAGGAATTGAGTGCAGTAGAACTTTCCTTCTCTTGTTCCTCAGAAACTTGCATTCAGCAGCATACAGCCTCTGATACTGCAGGAAATACTGCCATTGTGACTAGTAGCTGTTGATACCGTAGCATTGGAGGGTTTGGGTAGGTCTAATTAAAATGGCATGGTCGTGTATGTTTAGGTTAGTCTGTCGACTTACCAATCATTTGGAGATTTCCATGATTGTGTCTTCTCTTAAATAAGTACATGTAACGTTCCATTTTTCCTTTTGGAAAAAGCAATGTCCATACACTGCTTCACTTTGGCCTGTACTTTTATCCATGCTTCTCTGATTGGTTGGTTTGGAGTAGACCTTTTCTTTTGTAATTCCCTTCTGCAGATGCACTGAAAGAAATCACAGAAATTACATCACAGCTTCAAAACAGTCTCATCCGTTTGGAGAATTTCCAGAAGCTAACAGAGTTACAGCACGACCTGCTTGGCATTGATAACCTTGTAGCAGCTGGCAGAGTAGGTAGTTCTTTCCATATTTTAAGACCTGTGTATTTCAATTGTTTCTGACCTTTCTTCTTGCTTTCTTCCTTTATGGGATGATGGCTTTAGAAGTTTTACTGGTTTATTTCAGAACTAGGGAAATCCAGTATGTTATTTCCAAATAATAATAATAATAATAAAATTTATTTATATCCCACCCTCCCCAGCCGAAGCCAGGCTCAGGGCGGCTAACCACAATAAAATAATACAACATTCTAAAATAATTTCATTATAAAATTAATTCAAATCAAATTGATGGCAACCATTGGGCTAGAGTTCTGTGAGGATTGCCAAAGGAGGGAGTCAGGCTGTGCCCTGACCGAAGGCCTGGTGGAACAGCTCTGTCTTGCACGCCCTGCGGAAAGATGTCAAGCCCCGCAGGGCCCTAGTCTCTTGTAACAGAGTGTTCCAGCAGATCGGAGCCACAGCCGAAAAAGCCCTGGCTCTATTTGAGGCAAGCCTAACCTCTCTGTGGCCTAGGACCTTCAAGATGTTTTTGTTTGAAGACCGTAAGTTCCTCTGTGGGACATACCAGGAGAGGTGGTCCCGTAAGTACGAGGGTCCTAGGCCGTATATATCTCAATATTGAAACTCTCATAAACAACCATTCAAAAATTGTATTTGCATGTACTTACCGAGATGTTTTTAAGGTTGACAAAACAATGTGAGAAAAGGCTCTTTGAAGGGCCTTCATTTCAGGGATCGTAGGCATTGTTTCAGTTTTCCCAGTCCTTCAATTATTGCTGATCCACAGAGGTAACAGGGACCAGCACAAGTATGATGCATGCATGGGTATGCAGGCTCTCTTCATGTATTCATTCATCATGGACGAATCCTCAGGAAAATAGTACTTGCCTCTTAGACATTTTGAGGCCTCTTAGTTGTGTACCACAGCACTATAAAGAGCTTTGGAAACTGGACAAACATCCTCCCACTTACACATGTTCTACTTGCGTGCAACTGCATATATGTGCAGTGCCAAAAAGTAGATAAATAGACTCATATAAATGAATATAAATAAATATAAATAGACTCAAATGGCGGGAGTCAGCTGGAGAGTTCTTGACACTTGTAAAGAAACCCTTCCTGGAGCCCAAAGAGGACATCAGATAGCACAGAGGAAACCCCGGGGAGACCGGAGGCACAGCAGGGCTTTGTGTAGGCTGCTCAGCCTCTCTGCCAAATGGCTGATACCTGGGGTAGCGCAGCAGCAGCCACGTTCCAGTGCATCCTCCTACCTCCTGCCAGCCCCAGAGCTTAAACTCACATTGAAGAGAGAATTGTATGGAGAGAGAGTGAGAGTGAGTGCTGGAGAATTGGGGTGGGGGAAAGATTTAGAGGCTTTTTAGAAGGTACTCTCCACTTTACGCAATTTCACTTATGCGCACAGGGACCCAGAACATAACCCCTGCATAAGCTGGGGGATGAAGAGATGATCACATAATTTGTGGTGAGCCTGGCCATTCTTAGTTTTAATAGAACACTAACTGAGTGGCCAAGTTGTGACAGCCTAGCTGTTTTAAATAAGTTTGCTCTGGTGGCCTAGATGCCTTTTGTAGCTTAGTGGCACACTTCCAGCAGAGAACTGGAAGTGGTGCTGCTGGTGATGAGGGTAATAATCAGAGCAGAGGTGACTAACTCACAGCTCAGATCTGGCCAGCTAGTCCATGGGAAGTGGCCAGATTTATATCCTGGTGTGGTCGGGAGGCAAGGCAAGTCTGTCTGCTGCAATTTTAGTGCTAAGCACTATCACATCAAGAATAAAGATAAAGCCTTTGTCTGCTCATTGCTCTTTAAGAGTAAATGGCAGCATTACCACGCATGCACACACACACACACACACACACACACACACCTCTCTTCTCTCTCTCTCTTACACACACACACACACACACACACTGAAGTGGGGAGAAATGTTTTGTTTTTCTTTGCACAAACCAATCTATGCAAAGTAACAGGAAGTCTGAGTGTGTGTGTGATCTTATGTGTGAGAGAGGGGGAAGAGTATGGTGTGTGCCTGTATGTCTGGCATTGTGCTTACTGGATGTGTCGTGAGTGTGGTCTGTATGTTTAGTACATGTATATACACTGGCTATGTCCACCACTGGCTTGTAGGCCTCGGAGAGGTGGGCGACTGTAAGAGAGTCCTCGGGCCGAAAACCATTAGCCCCAACCCTGAAGTAGAGAGTGCTGCATTTCACAGAAGAGCCATCAAAGGTACTAAAGCTTTGTATATTTTTCCCCACAGGAATTTATCCGGGAAGGCTGCTTATACAAGCTTACCAAAAAGGGTTTACAGCAAAGGATGTTCTTTCTGGTGAGCTGATACTTTTGATCAAGATTTCAACTTGTAATAAGGTTTCTGGAGCCCGTTCCCCTGTAGTAGTTTGATTGGGATTGGTCAAGACTTAAGTTTTGTGTACATATTCTGAGGAGTACGGCTTTGTTATTTGAGAGCCTCGGTTGTTTCACAGCCAAAATATAAAGAAGCCTTTGTATACAGCATGGAACGTTTCAGGAAATGTGAGGCAGCTGCATAGGTGGGTCCCCAAACCCTGACTTTATCCAAGCTCAGATTCTTTGCCTCCTCCTGGGGCTGGATCCTCAAGAGATAGATAGCAGAATGGCCCTTTATCAGTAACTGCTTGTCATGATGGAACAGTAGTGGACTCTCCTTCCTTGGAGATTTTAAAGCAGAGGTTGGATGGCCATCTGTCACGGGTGCTTTAGCTGAGATTCCTGCATTGCAGGAGGTTGGACTAGATGACCCTCAGAGTCCCTTCCAGCTCCAAGATTCTTTTGAGTCTATGATGGCCGTGTACTTCATCCAGTATTGAAAGCAGACTGCCTCTGAATGCCAGTTGTTGGGTAACACAAGTGGAGGAGTGTTATTGTGCTCATCTACTGCATGTGGCCTCGCCATGGGCATCTGGTTGGCTTCTAAGAACAGTTTGCTGGACGAGATGCATCTTTGATCTGATCCCGCAGGGTGGTTCTCATATTCTCAATTTGCTGTGTGGGCAGCTAATTTGTATGTGCTCTTGTTCCTCATCAGATTTTGATGTTGTCAGGATCCGTTCCTTAAAGGAGCTCCCAAAAGAAAAGCAAGTGGGTTCTGTTAGTTGAGCAGTCTCTTTGCTTGATCCTAATTATGCACAGAAAAACTACAGGATTTTTTCCCTTGGTGCTGAAGGACTCTTTGTAATCATGTATGAACTGAAAACCGGTTGGTAATAATTTGTGCCCTATAATTACAATGAGAAACTGTAAGCATAGTGTAATGCAGATATCTTGAGTGGATAAAAGTTAAATACTTTTACAGAGAAATATAACAGACAGTGATAGTTGGTTTTGTTACTGTTATGCTTTACTGTGAACCACTTGCAGCACAATTTAAAGAGAAAACTTACCTTGGTTTGCAAATTTATTTGGTTTGCAAATAAAGCTACAAAGGCGTTTATCCAATGGTTGTATGTGTGGAGGGCAGCTTGCCAACAAATTTTGCTATTTTTCTCTGCCCTCTCTGTGGCCTCTGCAAAGGTTTGGGGAGCCCCCTGAACAGTGTGAGCTGTATTATTTGGGGCTGCAATAGGAGGGATAAATTGTGCATGGTTCCTCTGCCTGATTCCAGGCAATTTCAAATTCCTACTGCAGCCCCAAACAACACAGCCTCACTGTTCCAGAGGAACCCCCAATTCAATGGAGAGGATTTTCAGAGGAGCTCAGGGGCTCCAAAGCAGGAGGAGAGAAAAAGACAATAGTTGCTTGAGCTGCTTTCTACTTATGCACTTTTTGGGTGTAACCCAAGAATTGTGACAAAAGATAGAATTGCCTTTTTTCCTAGTACCTAAATGATTTTGTAAACTTTTCCTTGCCTCAGTTTTCAGATATGTTGCTCTACACCAGCAAAGGAGTCACGGGTACCAATCAATTCAAAATTCATGGTCATCTCCCTCTTCATGGGATGCTGGTGAGTGATACATCACACAGCAATCAAACATCAAAATAACAAAATGTGTTTCATGTTAACCTGGGCTTCCTCTTTATACTGAACTTCTAAGGGACTCTTGTGAAATGCGCAGTTCTGGTTACTGTATTTTTTCTCCAGTCATTAGTAGACATAGATTTCTGTGCTAGATTTAAGTAGTCAAAAGAACAAGGCCTGCCAGTTTTTTGGCATTGGAGTAGCTGGGAAGACGAGACAACTCTTGATTGTGCTTTTGCTATTTTCAAGGCTAGCTGGATGTGCTAATTGGTGTTGCTTCCACACCAAAATGCTACATTCCCTCCCTCTCCTTAATGGACCTTTTTTTTATGTCTGTGTTTGATTTTCAGCTGATAGTCCTGGATCCTCCGGTGAGTAATAAGCCAGTGACTACTATGCTTAGCAGCTGCTGAAGTGACAGTGCAATTGTAGCTGATAGTTTTCCCATTAGAAACAAAATGTAGCTAGTTGCTGTTGTCACACCATTTCTTTTAGTGTAGATGTGTGTGCTGTTGCTCACTGAATGATGAAGAAATTTCCTTTATTGTAGGTGGAAGAGAGCGAAAACGAATGGTCTGTCCCTCATTGCTTTACCATTTATTCAGCTCAAAAAACCATAGTAGTGGCAGCAAGGTAAGCATTTTCTCAGTGCTCAGTTGTGAAAAGGTAGGAGTGTTAAACTAGGCGTCTTTCAGTGTGTGTATATGCCACTATACCCCAGGCTGCACAATGTGGGAGACCACACACTCCCTGAGTCATTATCCAGTCATCTGTTGAGGCAAAATCTGATTTCCCCATGGAGTAGTGCTCCAAGCTTACATTAAAGTGCAATAATATGTTGCTTCCTCTCATCTTTATGAGACTTCAGATTTCAGGAGGAACAGAAAAAGATTCAAACTGTGTTGTGGTTTTATCAAACCTGAATTTTGTGTGGAATTTAAAATTGTTGAGGCAAGCTTCTGCAGTTGCCAGAATGGTAACATTGACTGCAAATTTTGTTATTTCAGTGGGAATTTATGGAAACATGAAATTGCTCCAAGTATGGGGCAAGCAGTGCTTTTCCGGAACCATAAATCACAAACGGCAGCTGAGCTCTGAAAACGTGCTTAGCCATCGTTCCTGTCTCTATTTTTCAGCACTCGTCTGGAAATGGGGAAATGGATGGAAGATCTAAATATGGCAATTGAAATGGCCAAGAAATTCACTGAGAAATCAGAGATGTTTCTAGAAAACTCAGTGTGCAATCGTTCTAACAGTGAGTAGCTTTCGTGCCACTTGTGATTAGTGATTCTTGGTTAGTTGTGTGCTCTTCAGGCCTCTGAGATGGAAAATGGTATAGATTACGCAGCCTTCATTCAGTCTTTTTCACTAAGTAACATTCCATACCCTCTCTGATGCTCCAGATATTTCAGGCTTGGCAAATAAGAACTTCCAGCTGTTAAAGCAATAATAATGAAGATTATAGTGTGTAATCTTTCCTTACCACCCTCTTACACAGGAAAGTATTCATCCTTTTAAACCACAGTTCACTTACCAATCTGTGGAAGTCATTGAAGTAATATCCTGTGTACTCCTGAATGTCTCCTTATCTATGGATCCGCCCCCACCACTGGGCCACTGAAGCACACTGTGGCATTCCTCAGGTGGAAATTATATATATTTCCTAGGAATCCCCTTCTGCTACAAATCAAACCCTTCTAGGATGCTTCTGAGTAAACTTTTTAATATTTTCCCCATATAACAGAGTGTGACTTTTTCCTATGCAATAACTTTGAGGTGTCCTATCCTTCAAGCTACCTATTATGAAGGTCATGGATGTCAGAAGGAGAGTAACCCATGCATGCCAATTCCTTTTGTGAGGGGAAGATGCTATTATACGTCAGCAATCCTTGCTGCTATCACTACCCCTGTGCCCCCAAGCCTGTTAAATGTTTGCTCCCTTCTCCCCCCTCAGGATCCTCAGATGAGGTATCTCTAGAACAGGAGTCCGAAGAGGACATACATTCTTCTCGTAGCTCCCTGGACAGGCAGAGCCACCACCGTGCCAATACTACCATGCATGTATGCTGGTACCGCAACACCAGTGTCTCCATGACAGATCACAGTGTGGCCGTCGAGGTACCCAGCAGCAGAGCACATATCACTATCACTATCACTTTCACTTACCACTCTGTCTGTCTTGGTTGCTGGTTTCTCTGCACTGTATACATGTGTGCGGTTTTAACACCCCCATTTCCTTCAATAACTTCAGTGGTCTTGTGTGAGAGAGCAAATGAATGAGTAACCACAAGACATCTGAAGATGTTCTTTGTATGTGTGACTGCATGTTTCCATCATGTTCTCAACAAGGGTGTGCTTTGGAGAAGAAAAAAGATAAAAAGGGGGGCTTTGATATATCAACAGCTGCCATTCACACTAAAAAGCTAATGAAAGAAATCAGCTTGGGGGTTATGAAACCAAAAGTTTTGATCTTGCCCACTGAGAACCCTGTTTTAGGTAAATTTGTTAAATCTTCCTGACTTCTCCCCAAAGCACCGTGGCCCCTTGCACTTCTGACCTTAGGACTTACAAATGATGAACTTCATAACTTTTTTTTACTTTTTTCGTACTATTTCTTTTAACAGACCTTTTCGTGTACTGCCCTTTCTTGTTCTAAATCACCTTTTTCTTTCTTTTTCTCTTTGCCCTGCACCCTCTCTGCTCAGTTTTCTGCTCTCTTGCTGTTTCTCCAGAGCTTCCTCCTCGCTATTTGCTGGGCCAGACTCAGCGGCCCAACACAATCACCCATGTTTGCTGGTACCGGAACCAGAGCCTATCCCTGTCTGATTATTTGTGTATGATTCAGGTAAAGCTGCTTCACTCACTCTCAGTATTGATAGGATCTATGAAGACGGTCATTTTCTACTTGTACCATCTCGTTATAGCTCTCTTAAACACTGTTCTAATGTGCAGAAACAAAGATCTAAAATATTGGAATGAATGGTAAGACATCCTTTAAGTCTCTTGCAGAAATCAGCTAAATTAATCCCTTTATTAAGAAGAACCCTGGATACACATGCCATTGTTTTGATGCATTTCATTTATCCTGTAGATTAGATCACAGCAAGTTAGGTTCCTTCTCCTTCCAGTGGGGCTTACTCTTCACTTTACCAGCATGTTAACTTAAAAGTGGCATTGCTGCCATGTGCTCTGCAGGGCTTTTTACTGTGTGCTTTCCCTCAACATTTTCTGTCTTCTAGTTGTATTTTCTCCTTAACTAAGAATGCAAGCTGTGTGTGTTGCTTACTGGTTCTTAGCATGTTGTAGAGGACAAAAAAAGGGACTTAAAGTCGCACAGTTAACACAGCACGGACATGAATCAGTTGCATCCATAACTGTTCTACCCTTTCAGTGGAGGAAATGCGGTACGCAGAGTTATCACTCTGTGAAAAGGGGGTGTGTGAGTGTGTGCACAAATGGACATTACATTAGTAGCTGGCATACCTGAGAAAAGACACCTTGGTGCAGGATGCCCTTCAGAAGTTGCTAGACACCAACTCCCCTCAGCCGCAGCCACTTTGACCAATGGTGAGGGGTGAGGGGAGTTGTAGTCCAACATCATCTGGAGGGCACATTGGGTTCACCTGCCTTAGAGCCTTTTTAGTATGATCAGGAAAAGCCTGACTCAAACAACCTTTAGTGGAAACAATGAAATATCCTATCTGGACTGAGTGGATCTGAATGGGGAGTAGGTAGCTCTGCCATAGAGCAGGAGTTCCTAAACTGCAGTCTGTGGACTACCTGTGGTCCATGAGGTTTTTGCAGGTGTTCCACAGCATGGCTATATTAAACAGACATTCAATGGAATGCAAATTGTAACACAATAAAATAGAATATAAGAAATAAAAGCAAGAAAAATGCAATTAAAAACCATACAGCATCTAGCATGGCACATTACAGTTACTACGTGGAAAAACCAGTTAAGTGGTTTTCAAGTTTCGGAGCCACTGCTACAAACTGAATAAAAAAATAATGCTGTCTCACTTCCCACCTCCTTAAAAACCTGGGGGTCAAATGCTTAAAAAAGCAATAAATAAAAGGACTGTTGGGGCAATTGGGGTGTTTTTGCTGGTCTGCCAGTAAAATAAATATAACATACACAATGCTTGACAAGCACTCCAGTGTTGTAGTTTCAGAGCAAAGAATCCCAAATAATTGGGGGGGGGGGGTTGTAATTTTGAATGGCTCCAAATTACACAACCATGGAGTTGGGTGGTGGCTTTATATTGCTTGGTCATTAACTTCATCACAGGGAATAGCCAATAAATGTCTGTGTTACACACCCGTCCTCCAATATTGGAAAAATATGGAACTTTTCTAACTGCACTTGGCAAATTATATTACCACCATAAAAAGGTAACTTTTATACTTCTTGCACAAAATATCTAATTGTACAAAAAGGCTCTAAAGCAGTCTTTCTCAAATTCAGTCATCCCCTAGAAAAAGTTATTTGTTTTTTGAATCTTCAATGCAAATTTAACACTAGGTTTTTGTTGAGCGGTTGTGGAGAATGACTACTAGTCACTTACACTATATTTTCCTCTCTTCCATGTAGAACCAGCTGTCAGGATACCTACTGAGGAAATTCAAAAACAGTAACGGCTGGCAGAAGCTGTGGGTTGTTTTTACAAACTTCTGTTTGTTCTTCTACAAGACGCACCAGGTAAGATGGATGCGGCACAACTTCAAGATGGTGCTAGGCATACATAGGAATGAGATGCAATATGCTTTGTGAATCCATTCTTAAAGGCTTTCTTCATTCTTTGGTACATTTTGTGAGTGTTGCCGCTGTCAGCAACGAGTTGAATGCTCCAGCGCAGCTTCAGCCAGTAGTCATTGGCACACCTCTCTGGCAATTCACTAGGCATCGCCAGACCACAGTAAACTAAAATTGATTGTAATATGAATAGCATGTCTGGTGCTCTTTAAAAGCACCTAGTTGGAGAAAATTGCAGAGAGGGTTCCCAATTATGGCTTTAGTTAGGCTCTCCAGCCGGCATACAATACCTAGAACTTGGGAGAACTAGTTCCCTCTGACTGGTATATTTGTGCTGGCTGGGAACTGAGGGTTTTTGTTTTTACTTGTAACTTCATGTATTAACTCAGTGGTACATGGTGGGTTTTAGTACAGGCAGTGAACATTTTGTGCAGGGGTTCCATTCCTGACCCCTGCGTCTATTGGCGGAGCGCACATAAGCCTGCTCTGCCTCCATTCTGCTCTCTTCTGGGTCCGAAAGGACCTGTGTGTCAGTGGTCACGTAGCAATTGGGCACCTGCAGAATGGTTGCTGCCTGTATTTTCTTTGTAAACTGCCCTGAAAAGGTGGTTGAAGAGTGGAATGGACATCTGTTAAATAAATAATAAAACTTGGTTGTTTTTTTCAGGATGATTATCCATTGGCCAGTTTACCACTTCTTGGTTACACTGTCAGCACACCTGTAGAGGCCGATGGCATTCAGAAGGATTATGTCTTCAAACTGCAGTTCAAGTCCCATGTATATTTCTTTAGGGCTGAGAGCAAGTACACCTTTGAGAGGTAAGTGTGCTTCCTAGACATAATTTGCAAAATGCATTCATTACCCCCAGTTACCATTTTGACAAATGTTCTCGACTAACTCTCCTGCTAATGAGTTGAGGAAGCTGCTGGAATTTCACACAGAAGTCATGCTTTCTGTGGCCTTGCCTATATTAATGAATGAGATAACTTTTGGTGGGTTCTGCTAACTTCAAAATCTGTCAGTGAAAGAACTCTGTGCAAAAGTAGCTCAGATTGAAGTTGTACATACAGTGGTGCCTCGCAAGACGAAAAACCCGCAAGACGAAAGGGTTTTTCGGTTTTTGCGTCGCTTCGCTAGACGATTTTCCCTATGGGCTTGCTTCGCAAGAAGAAAGCCCATAGGGAAATCTCCGGGGACCTCTTTTAAATGCTGGCAGTGGGGAGCAAAGCCTTTCCCCCCCCCTCCGGCCTTCAGAGGAGGTCCAGGAAGGCTGGCAGGGGCCGAAAGGCTTTGCTCCCCACCGCCAGCATTTTAAAAGCGGTCCGGGATAGCAGGGAAGCGCTTCCCGCTATCCCGGACGG
This sequence comes from Podarcis melisellensis, assembly GCF_964234715.1. NCBI lineage: Eukaryota > Metazoa > Chordata > Lepidosauria > Squamata > Lacertidae > Podarcis > Podarcis melisellensis. The sequence goes on from NC_138537.1 coordinate 35,749,060, forward strand.
CTTTTGAAGGCAGACGGGGGGGAGCAAAAACTTTTGCCCCCCGCCGGCCTTCAGAAGAGGTCTTGGACCTCTTCTGAAGGCCGGCGGGGGGCGAAAGTCTTTGCTCCCCCCCGCCTGCCTTCCCGGGGGCTTTAAAATCGCCCAGTCCTCCGCTGTCCTGGGGCGATTTTAAAATGCTGGCGGGCGGCAGCGCTGCCGCCCGCCAGCATTTTAAGATCGCCCGGGACAGCGGAGAAGTCTCCGCTGTCCCAGGAAGGCAGGCGGGCTGGAAGCAAAGACTTTCGCCCCCCACCGGCCTTCAGAAGAGGTCGGGGGACAGACTGTCCCCGGACCTGGTCTGAAGGCGGTTTCCATAGGAACGCATTGATTGATTTTCAATGCATTCCTATGGGAAACCGTGCTTCGCAAGACGAAAAACTCGCAAGACGAAAAGACTTGCGGAACGAATTAATTTCGTCTTGCGAGGCACCACTGTATATGGAAGTTTGCACATCACCTGAGAAATGCGCTCTCTCTCTCTCTCTCTCTCTCTCTCAACTCACCTGGAGCAGGTGGTAGAGAAGTGAAGGCCTAAAACTATATATATGGAAAAGCATCCCCCCCAGGCCTCCCCCCCCCCATTTTTCTAGTAAGGGGAGGACTATTTATCGCATTAGGAGATTGCAATTCCTCTATATTGTAAATATGTACCACTCAAATCCATATCTGTTTGGCTAAAGAGATACTCCAGCTGTGCTCACACATACCATATGGTTTAGTGGAATGAGCCTGAGTGAAGCCTTGTTTTAGCAGTTCTTACTGATAAAAGTTGATGACTGAGAGGTTGTATGTGGTTGCAGGCAATGTGCACTGCGATCAGTGATGGGACCTGTCTAGGCTTTACATTTAAGATTCTTTGGGAAGTTGTGCTTAATGTCCCAAACTTGATGGTCCTTCTCCATAAAGATATAACTGTGCAAAATCACTAATGAATAGCACCACTGACTCTACTGAGTCTTCACCATCTGAGCTGGGTGAAACAGTAAAACTACTCATTGGCAGCAGGAAAACCAGGAGGAATTTTTTTAAAAATTAAAATTTAGCTTGGGGAGACCCTTCCTTTTGAGTTTCTGTGCTCTTCATAAAAGTGATCTGGTGTGCATATTACTCATCCAGGCAGTGGAAAAGAGGGGCATTAACTGCCAGTCCCATTCCTTGTGGGTTAGGACTCCCTTCTATAACTTTCCCTTTGCACTATAGTAACAAACCTAGCATAATTGAACAGACCTTTGTTCAAATTATCAGGTGACTGTTGGGATACTGTGGCTCCTTCTTTACAGTAAGTTAACTTTCAAGTGTTAGTCTGAGTGTTAATCTTACTAAAATCCTCAACAAAATGGAAAGTGAAATATTAATATTCCTACTAAAAACTATTATATAGCACATTCAAAGAATGATAGTGAGTAGGTAACGAACTAGGGCCATGACAGTTGACTTTTTTTCTCTTGTCAGGTGGATGGAAGTAATAAAGAGAGCCACAAGTTCTCCAGGGAGATCCAGCCTCTGCCTTCCTAAAGATGAAAAGGAAAAGAACACAAACTGATAGAAGCAGAGCTGGGTCTCTGTTGTAAGTTAATTATTTGCAGTATGGGGGAAAGGAGCCTGAGCATGATAGTAGTAAAAGGAACCCATCTGCTCCCTCCAGTGGCCAAGTTAGCTGCCTCGTGGAAGACGGTGAATTTTGCTTAGTGTAGAAAGCTCTCTCATCCAAAGGGACTGCAAAGACTCTGGGGAATTCAGTTCATGAAAAAAATGTGGCTGCTGGATTTACATGACTTGCTTCTTTTGTTGGGGTTTGGCCAATGTTAGTTCTCTGGCTTTCAAGTGGTTTTCTATTATTTGTTAATGCTCAGTCTCAACTAAATAATCTGTGTGCAACTTGTTCTTTCAGCCTACCAGCCATACATGCCTCACACGCTGCAAGCAATGTTCACATTAATTTTAAGGTGGAATTTCTCCTCACGGTAGAGCGGAGTGTTTCAGAAAATTGCCAGGAAGCAACTTCACCCTTGTTACTTTCTCAGTGCAAACAAAGTTGAAAGGATTGTTTTTATTTGGGTAGTGGGCATGAGAAAAGAGGATTCCACAGTCAGTTTGAAGGGGTAGAAAAGTATACAGAAGATACTGAAGTATGCAAAGATGAGGATAGCAGACCTTTTAGTGTGCAGATAATGTTCTGAGTTCTCTTTCTGTTCTGGGCTTGAGAGTGGTGCTTGTTATGTTTTGGCTAAGTTCTTTTAAAAGTTATAAATATGCATACAGAGAGTTGGAAAGGCAGCTTCAGCAATAACCAGTCCTTGTTTTTATTACCTCAGCCAAAACATCTATTGTAACAGATGTCCAATAAGCACGCATGTGCAGCTGTAATAAAAGCCTAGTATTGTTTGGGGGTGACTAACTATGGAAGGGTTTATTCCTTCATTAATGACACACCTCTACTTCTTAGTTCCTTTGACAGTGACAGGCCAGGGTGGGGGGAATACTCAGGGACTTCGTATGAGAACTGGTGCAGACATATATTTAAAAGTGCATATTCAGGAATTAAGGCAGATCAGTTGAAACAAGTACTGCACAATGGCAAGATAATTGAAATCCCCCTTTTCTTTATAGTGCTATTGTCCCGAGATCATGGAGGCAGAGCCTATGCGTTTTATTTTTTAAGTTCATATACTTCTTTCATGGGACAGATAAGGTTTATCACGTTACCCTTGGATAGTAGTAGAAAGTAGTCTGCTGGTTTGAAGTTGGTCTTTACTTATGTTATACTGTGTTGAGCAACAATGTGGTGATGGGTAGTGTGCTTTAGAAGAAACTGAGGTAAAAAAATATTTATATATTGAACACTGCATTTTGAAGTATGAGCAATTAAAGGAGGGGCAGGACATGGGGAAAATACAGATGTCTTTATTACTCCTCATATTGACCCTTAAAACTATGTAGGTCAGTCTTTTAGGTAGAAGGTTGGGATTGGTTTCCCACTTAGAGGGCAAAGGGAAGGTTTGTTACGTTTTTTTGTTTGACATTGTCATTTATAAGGAAGCTACAAAGTGCTAAATATTCTTCTCTACTATTATGGCCATTCAATACACATTAATGTATTTTTTTATTTATTAGTGTCTGTTTTTGGAAATAAACTATTGTAGATCTCTAGATGGCTCACAAGCAGTTTGTCATAACCTAATTCTTATTCCGTTCAGAATTTGCAATATAAAAAGGACTCCCATCTCAGCAGTGCCCACATTCCCATTTCAAATGCATAGTTTTCCCTATTTTATTAACTTAAGACCTCTAGTGAGCTGTGGCTAGCCTACAACTGAATCCTGATCAAGGCTTAACCAAAAATGTCCACAACAAAAAACACAACTGAAAGTTGAAGGGGGCCTTGTGGGCAATCTGTTTCAAGCCCCTGCTTGTCATAAGAAATCCTACAGCCTTCACAACAGATGGCTGTACAGCATCTGCTAGAAGGGCTCCAGGGAAGGGAGAGTCTACCACGCCCCTAGGTAAATAATTTTACTGTTGAATTGCTGTTATGTTCAAGATGTTTCAGCTAATGATCAACTGAAAGCTCCCCTTGGATGAAATGTAGTCCTGTCTTTGGGGGCACAAAGTACAGTTCCTTTTCCTTCCCTGCAGGTATCTTCTCCAGGTTAAACATACCCAGTTTTTTCAATCTTAGCTCCCCAGCTCCCCACCACCAAAAAAACCTGCTCTGATTTATCTTACTGCAGTGCCTAAAACTCTCCCAACCAGTGTGTGGATAGATGCACTCTAGCAAAACAACCCTGATCCTTCAGTAGCACAACTGAAACCACACACTGCATTAGATCAGACGGAAAATAGTCCTTACTCCCCTGGACTAACTCCAGTCCAGCTTTGGAGTTTCTAGCAATGCATAAATAACCATATAGTCAGCATTTACTTGACAAGTTAGTTTTATTGAAAGTGGCAGATCCCTCTCACTGCTCATTTGAAAAACTAAGACATTGTTGTTTTGAATACTAGAGACACTGTGAGAGCTTTACTGGTGATTTATTGTGAGTTAAATGCAAGGTACCTTTTATGAACAGCACAAAGTAGCAGCTTCACAGCTTCCTGTTTTTCTTTCTACATCATTCCCATATGTTTCGTAAGCAGTCCTGGAGGATAATGGTAAAGGATAATGGATTCTTCATATTCCTGCCCATGTTCTCAACTCAGCTATCCATGAGCAAAACTGAGAATGCAGCAACTGCAGCTCTGAAGACACGGTTCTAGCATAAAGTATGAATACCAAGAAAAGAGCATTTCCATTACTTTCCCCCTAACATTACTTGCAAGGGTATGTAAAATAGGCAATTCCACCTCCACCCCTGAACTCTATCAAAAGAATAGATCCATACCACTGTCAATGACTAAATGGTTTTACACATTTGGGAAGTGACTCTTTTCAGTATGACTGTCAATTTGTGTGACTACTTTAGACTTTCATTTCTTGAAGAGGAAGAACTAGCTGGAAGTCTGAAATACTTATGGTATTTATAGGCTACTTCTCGGCCAGAACCAGAGATAATGGCCATAAATAAATTGGGCAGAAGTACTGTTCAAGTCCACAATAGAATGAACAGTTCAGAAGAGACAGGATACATTTTAGAAACATCACCTAGAACTTCCTCCAGCTGTTGGCACCACACATGTATTTAAATTTAACTGAATTGCAGTCACATTGCAGAGAACAGCAAACTTCCATGAAGTTTGAAGACTTATATACCACAATCCTTTTACACTGTAGGTGTAGTTAAGCATTTAGCTTCTCTCCCTCTTTAGCAAGTGCACAATACTCTTGATAAAACTATTTGAATTGGATATGAATGTATCCATGATACTGAGTGTTCACACTCAAGATAATAAGTAGCAGCAAAAGGCCTTGATTGAGTAGGAGCACATCTTTTCCAAGCTGTTGCTGGTGAAACATGGGCTAAGTGCAGAATGCAAGCAGCAGTCAAACCTACCTCACAAAAGGAGCAAGTAGACAGACAGGAGAAGGAGAAGGCAAGCTTCACCTGTCTCAGCAACTGTGAGGCCAATCTTCTTGTTCTAATAGTTGAGAAACCCTAAGCAAAAATCTTGTTGAGTAGCACCAGCATATGCCCACCTAACTGGGTAGTGATAATCCCTCCTTGCTGATGAACAATGTTCACACATACCTCTTGCCAAAGCAGGGAGCTACACAGTCCCACCTTTTCCCTTTTGGAATGTGTTTATCTGAATTTCCATTTTCCAGCAGTCAGGATTTTGCTTTGAAACAAGGTCTGACCTGAGAGAAATTGGGATATAATTAAAAACCTCCATGAAGTACACTGTAGAAATTACCCTCCTAGGGCTCTGCAAAGTAGTCCATGTTCATTTGTGTTGTAAATCCCATCCAGGGTGGTCATGAAACACACACAAAGGCTCTGAAATGTCTGGGAATCCATAGCACAATGTTAACATCCAACAGCAGATGGCGATGGATTCAATATGCAGTTCTTATGGAGCTGGGGTGGGAAAAGTCACCCTCCTTTCAATGAGTAACAAAGACGATGCCTCAGCGTGCTGAAGTCAGGTGGTTCCTGCTGTGTGAGAACCTGAGGGAGAGAGAACGAACAACGGATATGCATCAGGCTTATTCATAGTAAATTCTGGCTGTCAGCCTCACACCAACTTTCTTCAAATTCAAGCATAAACAAAGTATAGCAATCTTGTCAAAAACTTATCTGTCCTAATTTAACAGGCAGGTGATGCAGAGGTTTGCCCCAGGCCATGTGCTAACAAATTAATTGGCCCAGAATAACTGTATTTTGAGGGTTAAGTTTTCATTGTAGAGGCAACCCTCAATTTGCGTGGGGGTTGTGTTCCAGGTCATGGCATGCGATGGTGGAGCATGCATAAACCCGGCCCTTTTTCCAGTCACTTCTGGGTCGCTGTGTTGCACACATCAATTTGACATATGTAAATCAGTTGTTGCCTGTATTCTGTTTCTGTAGATGTAACCTACCCTGGGACCTTATGGTGAAGGACAGTAGCAAAATACAGTTGTTAATAATAATAATTTAGATTTCATCATTCCACACAACCACCAATCAAAGGACCAGAATGCCAGACAGTTGCCTAGGGTCCTAAGCAAACAGCTATATCTTGGGCCCAAACTAAGAACAGCAGCACTAGAGAAAGGTGTACAGGGGCAAGGTGTAGGATTGGCTTCTCTTACTCATTCTAGCCCATATCCTCACCAAAAAATAGTCACGTTAACAACGCTCAGAACTTTTACCTTTGCACTCGCTCTACCATGTGTGCAATTAGTTTGTCAGAGATTCCTGGACAAGACTCCTCAGCTAAGCTAAAGGCATTCTCCAGTTCCTCCATGGCTCCCACGTTGCCTCCAGTGTGCTTGTGCTTGTCTTTGAGCTGCCAAGACATTAGAGGAAAGCAAAATGTATGGAACAAGAGAAAGCTCTAAGTAGCAGCACAAAATCCTTAATGCCAATTTTCATGGGAGGCCAAAACATTTGCTGTATAAAGATGTACAATAGGCATCTCTAGAATATGGGCCAGTTCCACAGCCCCTAAGGCCACAGTAGTACAGGGGTGGAGAACCTCTTTCATGCCAAGGGCTGAATTCAAACTTTGGAGGCTGCATTCCATAGGTGGGAGGGGCTTGAGGCAGAAATGGAAATAAACAGGAATAACCTCTCACACAAACAGCCTTTCCCCTATCGGAGCATAGGTCGTGATTCCCCAAAATACATACCACCCATCACAGAAATCTTTTAGACAAGGCTGAGTGGACACACAAAGTTGCACCTTAGCTCCTGTAGGAGGGAAACTCAGAAAGGTCTCTATTGGTGCCTAAGACAGTTTCGATTAGCATGCTATTGCTGATGGCTGGTAATGGTGCCAAATTTAAACAGTACCTTGAACAAGCAGAATACAGAATTAATCAGCTGCAGCAACAGCAATGTTGCCTAGCTGTAAAAATTGCCTAAAGCTACAGTAAATGACAAACTCAAGTGACACATGGTGATTCGGAGCTGGATGAGGCTCATTGGAGCGGGCCACTGCTGTAATAACTAAGCACACTAGATATCAGGAAACTTTCACCCTGTTCCTAAAGCCATTTATATGGAACTAAATCTCCCCAACAGCCTTGTGGCTGTTGGCAAGAGTATACAATCAACCAACCAGCACTATACTGCACTAGGTTGCTTCACTCACTATGTGATGCCCAGTGTCCCTGGGAAGCTTGCAACTCCAGCTAAACAACACATTGCTTTCTTAATACATGCAGCTACGTAACTGCTGACCCAATTTTACCAAATTTAGACCAGAAAGCCAGAGGACCGCACTAACCATTGTGGATATAGCAATGTGTGCATGTTTTGCAGTCGTGTCCTTCTTTAGAGTACTCTGGTCCTGTGTACATATTACTTCCTATCTGATCCCTACTCACTGTACCATATATTGTTCTCTTATACCACCTAACATGTGTCTGGTTCAATAACTCTCCCCTTCATCAGCTGTGCAAATTAAGTGGCTTTGAGCTGTCCTCACAGATCCTGGCTCATAATCCAGGGATCAACCTCTTTTGCAGAGTTCAAGCTGCCTCCCACATCATAAGGATGCAGAACAGGGCAAAAGATTACCGGTAATTCTAATAATCACCATACAAGTGTGAAAGGTCTCATTTCTTACCATCCCTTGGTTGTCAGCTCCTACTCATTATTCTAACCCAACATCCTCAGAGAAACACTTCATATGTTACAGATAATAATTGGAAAAAATTCAGACCCTGTCACCTCACCTCTCCGAAAACAGGACGTACAAGAGTAGAGAGACACTGAGACCGTGGTTGCCGCTTGATAGGCTCAGCAGGCTAATAGGAGGAGGAAGCAGAAGGATGCTATTCAATATGACTCTGAACAGTTCTTTCAACCTGTCTATGAAAATGCTTTGCTTTGACAAGCAACATTAATCTACTGTCACCAGCAGGAACAGTAAAGAACAAAGTAGATATAGCATCTGTTAAGAATCTTCCAGTTTCTGCTGCAGCTCCGACATGGTCCCTAGGAGAAGCCTAAGGCAGATAAATGGGACAGGCAGGAGTAGCAACATGTATGCAAAGAGTATGGTGTTACACCATTTTGCAGCAGCAACTAACAGCAGGATAACTATTCGTAGCAAACTTCCTTTATCGGGGATGGGGAACCTCCAGCCCATGGGCCAAATTTGGCCTGCTACAGGTCCCAATGTGTCTTAACAATGCCAATTTTCCTCAAACCATGCCCAGCTGCCCCATGCCTGACATCAGATATGACTTCAGGTGTGGGGCAGGTAGAGGCACAGCTTGGGTGGAGAACTCAATCACACAGCCAATGTCTACAGAAAGCAGCTTTGCCAACCATATTTCTTGCAATTTCCCTATGCTTGGCACTTGGCAGCTGGTAAAGCTTTGTGTGTTATAGTTCCCAAGCACCTAGAAACCAGCTGGTTACTGGGTGGTTAGGAAGCACTGCACATTGGATAGGTGGGAGGGACAACTCATCTGTCAGTCGGGTGGGGACAGATAACGATAACGATCTGGTCCACCAGTCCAAAAAAAGTTTCCCAACCCTGACCTCCATTCTAGCTCCACTGCATTAAATGGAATCTTCCATGAGTTAACAAAAAACCAGAGCAGAATAGGCAGACTCCAAAATCTAAAGCAAGATACGTTCTGCTCTGACAGTATCAGGGTTAACGGGAGAAACACTACAATTCCTGCACACTGGCTGTTCAGTCCCTCAGAGTGACCACTGCTAGCTCAGGGCTCTGCTCCCCAGCGGTAATGGACACCACACTGACCTTTTGGGACCCATGATGAGACATCCCCTTGTGCAGCTTATTCAAGGAATTGGGACGAATGGTTGGTGGGAAAGTCCAGATTGGCCCTTGATCTCTCTCATCTGCATCTCCATCACTAGAAACAAGAGGGGTGAGAGTGTATTTCATTCAAAGAACACTTGGTAGAGGAGTGCCAAGATTTGAAGGGGCAGGGCTTCCCCAACGGCAGGCTTTTCCAGCTTAATCTTACTTAAACGCAAACTCAGTGTTTGCATTTTCCAACCGTTATCAAGGAGCTAGAATGTACTTGGTACCAATAGATACCAAACTCATAGCCCAGAACTGGGTATTCATATATTCCATGTCACCATATTTAAAGACTGGAAGCAGCCAGCATGACAAATCGTACTTTGCTTTTTGTGCCCATCTGTACTTCTCAACAAGCTACATAAAATCTTACCGGTCCACCTTACAGGCTTTATCGGTACAAATACAAAATCTGCAGAAACTTAACTGAGCAATCACACCCTGATTATTTGGGTGCGGAGAAAGGGGAAGAAATGAAAGATTTTCAAAGTAGAACAAATGTCTCAGAGGTTTAAAAAAATATTAAGCAGGTTACAAATGTTTTTAAAATAAAATGGAAACATACATACATGTCAGAGTCATCTGAGCTTGAATCCTCACCATGCCCCTCTGACTTCCAGCGTTTGTACCGGTCAATGAGCTCCATGAGAAATGATGTTTTCTTGGTGTAACGTGTGATAAACTTGTGCTTTAGCAATTCCTTTGCAGTGGGTCTCTGCACAAATACAAGAGACAAGGTGTTTTAGCTGGCAGGGACCGGACCATAAAGGTGAACAGCTACCACCACCACTTTCCAAGGAGTCTTTTCAATTGGAACAGGACTAAGGCCTACTCTGCACATTCCTATGGGTGGGCTCATCTCCAGGGACAAGCATTTCAGAGCTCTGCTAGCTAGCAGCTGCCAGGTTTTCCGACCTGACACTCAGGCTCTGCTTATGAGAAGAGGCTGGAGCAACACTTACAAATCTGGGGTCCTTGTTAAGGCAGGCTTCCACAAATTCCTTAAAGGGCTTACTGTGGTGTCCCTCCAGCGTCGGGGGGTTATTCTTGGGAATCAGGAAGAGAACTCTCATAGGATGCAGGTCAGAGTTTGGAGGCTCTCCCTTTGCCAGTTCAATAGCAGTAATTCCAAGGGACCAAATATCTGCCTGGAAGAAAAATGAGAACGATCTCTGAACACTCAGTGTTACCATGGCACAGAGAAGCCAACACTCATTGACTTGAGCTCTGATGCTGATTCACAGGAAAAGGGGACTCCTCCAGAGACTCAAATCCTTCACTTTTCTCCCATAATTACCCGACTTCTGTATGTGATTGAGTGACAACTTGTGTGCTTATCATGTGGGCGTCTCCTTGATCCATATGTCTAAAATGAAATGGCATCTAAGGTAAAGTTATTTCTGGTTGACACAGATTTAGAAGTTCTTGAATAGGTGTGTCTGAGCAAAACATTTTTACTAAGCCTACGATTTACAAGATAATCCAGAAGGTCAGACTGCTGTAGGTTGGACAGCAATAAGACATGGAGATTAAACATGTATTTAAAATCTCTCTTTTTATCTTTTATTAAGCAGTCCTATAATTAAGCTAGCTATTTCTTAGATTTGAAATCTTGTAAAGTGCAAGAAGTTTTTTTGTGCTCTTCATTTTCTAATACAAAAGTGGCTGTCTTTACAGGGTGTGCAATTAAGCTCTGATCACAACTTGTGAATAGCAAGCATTTAAATTATATAAATTATATAGGGAATTCTGATAATACCAGTTGAAGCAAAACAGTTTGTTTCTGTGTATTATATTGTTGTAACTTGTCCTGGGATCTTGTGGTGAAAGGCAAGTACGAAGTCTTAAAGAAATACATTTTACTGACTGTTTTAATACATATTTAAACCTAATGGATTGCACCATAGATCTGGGTATTTTTCACTGTCAAAGCAGGCTGCATTTCTAATCATGAATTGGACTTTTAGGATGGGATCCAACTAACACATTCTCTTAGCACAAGGATTCCTGATTGCACGACAGCACTTACCCACCTCTCCTCCCCCCACATGCACCCAGTGCCCTCCCCAAATCTGATCCAGAAGGTTAGGAGAACCCATTGAACAGATTTCTTTAAAGTTGTGCAAATGTGTGCATAAACATACAGGCACCCCTAGAAAGCACACCCTTCACTAGAAAACTGAAGGGGGCACTAAGTGGCCAATGATGTGTATAGCAAGACTCGGAAGCACATGCAAACTTTACCCACCTATATGCACCTTTCTTTCTAACATAGGCAGAACACAGGATAAGGAGACAATGTAACATGCATTCTAAATGATGAGCTAGGGTTCAAGTAGGCTTGCACCTGCTCCTCTCAGCTCACCTTGAAGTCATAGGCTGACTGCTTGATGACTTCAGGTGCCATCCAAAAAGGAGTCCCAACAAAGGTATTCCTCTTGATTTGGGTATCCGTTAGTTGGCCAGCCACACCAAAGTCAGCTAGTTTCACATCGCCTTGCTCTGAAAGTAGCACGTTAGCAGCTGTTCATAGAAAAAATAAGAATAAAGGCAGCTGAATCAAAGGGGAATACAATAAATTATCTTGCAGTAAGAAATGGTGCCTTTCTGAAGCCCCGGTAAACATGTTTTGTGTTAATTCCTGGTTTAGTACAGGGGAAGAAAGTAATGGTGCCTTAGCAACTGCATAAAGGAAGGCAGAACATCCCGAAAACTGGCTTGATCCTCCCTGCTACTGCTAAGCCCAATCCCTTATGGCTTTGCAAATAGGGCAGAAGGGTTATATTCTCACCCTGTATGAACTACCAAAGCTTGTTTAACCCCTACCTTGTTCTCAATTCTTAGCCTGCTCTCCAGCTTTACTTCCCTTTTCTATATCTTAATGGTACAGCCACTCCTCAAGAAGTCCACCCTTTATAGCCAAGTTACTGGAGAAAGTAGTGACAGAGCAGCTGCAGGCAGTCCTGGAGGATACCTTCTATCTAGACACAGGTGGGGAACCTGTAGCCCTCTGCATACAGAAGAGTAATTCCCATCATCTGTTCTGCACCTTTGATGTAGACCCTTCTCAGTCTGAGTTCAGGCCTGGCTATAGAACTAAATCCGCCTTAGCGGTCCCGATAGTCTTCAGACTGTTCTGATAAGTGCACAAATTACTGCCAGAATTCATACTTCTTGATTTAAGGAATGATCACAGAAATGCAAATGGGGGGGGGATTCTAACATAGACACCTGAGATTGTCGGTGAAAGCAAGTACGTGTGGTTTCAATTTTCTCATAAGAGAACTGATAGGGGAAAAAACGAAGATGTGTATTTTGCAAGCCTGACCTTTGATGTCTCTGTGGATTTTCCTCTCAGAGTGAAGATAGTCCAAACCCTTTAGAATTTCTCGGAGAATGGTGGCAATGTAGGTCTCCTCCAAAGGTCCAGGCTTGAGCTACAGGAGAAGTGTAGGAATGACGGTAAAGGAGTGAGGTACATTTAATACATTGAGACCGAAGTCCCTCAGTCTTCCATGCTTAACAAACTTTAACTTAGATCAGTGTTTCCCAACCACTGTTCCGCGGCACACTAGTGTGCCGCGAGATGTTGCCTGGTGTGCCGCGGGAAAAATTTAAAAATTGAAAGATTTTTTTTTTTAAGTCAAATTTTCGATTGGGGCGCCGTCACTAGATGACCCCTGGGGTTCCCTCCCTCCCTCCCGCTCTGCGCCTCCCTCCTCCTCCTCCGGGGAGGCCCTTCCTGGCTCTCGGCCAAGGCTTGGCGGCTGCCACTCACTCACTCGCTCGCCCACCCGTCCCTCCATCCCTGCACCCGGCCTCTCCTCCTCTGTCCCCGGCGCGGGGGCTGCCGGGATCCGTAGTCCCCTCGCCCTTGGGCTCCGCGCCCGCGCGGGGTGCGCGAACTACGTTTCCCAGCGTGGCCTGGCGGGCCGGGCGTTTTATTTGAAGCGCTCTTCTCCCGGCCATGGAATGAGCGCAGCGGCGGCAGCCGGGCGGGCAGGGGCTCTTCCGCGCAGACCCCGCACAGCCTGCCTGCGCCCTCCGGAGATCGGGCGGCAGGATGGAGCCCGGGGATCCCCGCGGAGGCGGAGCGGCGGAGGCTGCCCCCCAGGTAGGGCTGCGTCGGGGTTTTTTTATTTTTGCAATGCTGCATCCGCGCTGGAGGGGATGCATCGGACCGCGGGGAGACCCCTTGGCGGGCGTGCAAGGCAATGCTTACTTATTACTTATCAAACCTTTATTAGGCATTATGCGAATAAAACCATAAAAGAGAAAATAACATATAAAGGCCTTGAAATATATATAAAAGGGCAGCGTGCAGGCGTTGCATGGAGTGCAGTGCAATGCAATGGCAACGCGGCGCCCTGCATGCATGCATGCAACTTCCACCGGCGCTCCGGACTTGGCAGGTGAGGGGGGTGCCCAGTGGGCGGCAGAGAGAGCCGGGAGGGCGAAGGGGAGCCGCGGGGGGAGCACCGGTGCTCCCTGAGCCGAGCCCGGGGGGAAACTTCAGCGTCGTTGCGCCGGGTGTTGGAAGCGGAGGCTGGCGGGGGCCCCTCACCTGCAAAACCTGGTCACCTCTCATATATTTCGTGCATTGCATTCATCGCCCGCTTTCTCCTCCAATGAGCTCCCGGGGGCGCGCGTGGTTCTCCCCGTGTTATCCTCGCAACAACAGCCCTGCGAGGTGGGTCAGGCGAGTGGCCCAAGGGAGCACCCAGGGATTGTCCTGGCCAGGTGGGGTGATTTGAACCCTGCTCTCTGCCCGGTCTTCGTCCTCATTTAGCCCCCACATGTGCATGACTGTGCATGACTGAGGTTTTCCCCCCTCGTCTTGGCTATGGTGTGAGTCTGTGCTGTTAATTAATGGGGTTCTGCCTTCGGAGAAGATGAGCCAGCCCTCAAGGAGGTGATTATGTAATTTGCTAGCAATTCATGTCCCTCCCGGCGTGACGCTGCGCGCTGACGTCACGGGGCTGTAATGGTGGTGTGCCTCGAGATTTTTTTCATGAAACAAGTGTGCCTTTGCCCAAAAAAGGTTGGGAAACACTGACTTAGATGTCAGGAACAACCATATGCATGGAGATCAGAGAGAGAGAGAGAAAAGAAGAATGCAGTTATGCACACATGAACTTGTACATGAACTAAAGCAGGATCAGAGAGCACCTCCAAGCTGGGCTCTGATTACTGATTAAGTATTGAGCTGTTCATTCGTAACCACTTGGCACAAATGTATTTTGTTGAATGATATGGGGAGTCTACAGGGTGTGGCAGTTCTGAATGTGGATTTGAGATGGTACTTCATGCAACCAATGTGGAATTACTTTTAATGCGATGTTCCAGGCTGAATCTTGTTAAGGTGTCTGAACTGAATGACAAAAAGGTACTCACTAGATCCAGTGCTGAGCCACCTCCCAAGTACTCCATGATTATCCAAAGCTTGGTGCCCTGTAAATTAGACAAGGTGTTGTGTGAAAGCAGTGACACTCATTTCAATATTAAGGCCTTAAAAACAGCGGAAGAAACACGTCAGCCCTGTATTCCTCATTCAGTTCTCACATGTCACAATGAGACCTGAAGTGCTTGGTAGCACCATGATCCACATTATCTAGAAATATCTAATGATATTTTTTGTTATTCTCAGAGTTGAATTATATGAGTAATCAGAAGCTACAGCTTTTGGTGAACTGTTCCATTTCAGCCTGTAGATTGTGGTGGTGAAAGGATATCTCTAAATCCCTTTCTATATAATAATAATAATAATAATAATAATAATAATACCCTGAGAAGAGTGGCAGGTCAGGGTGAATGGTTCTGGCTCAGCTTTCTCCATTACACTGCTACTTGCGTGTTGTAAAAAGTTGAGTGGGAAAGAATTCAAATGTGATCGATGACAACTAGTCATGACAGCTATATTCTACCTTCCAGTATCAGAGAAAGTATGCCTCAGAACCGGTTGCTCGGGAACAGGAGAGTGCTATTACACTTGTGTCCTGCTTGCAGGGTTCCCATAAAAATCTGGCTGGCATTGTGAGAACAGAATGCTGGACTTGATGGGCCATTGGTCTGATCCAGCAGGACTCTTATGTCCCAACTGCAATACTAGCAAGTATTGAGATTGCCCAATGTTGGAGTTTGCTTCTTTATCTTGCTAACAGCTGATTATCATGACACTCTGGCATCCTCATGACAACACTAATAAAGAGTCTGCAACTCATAAGCAGGGAAGGGGTTTTCTCTTTAATTCTTGGAGTTTGAATTTTACTTAGATTAGTCAAATTTTCTAAGTCACTAAATACATGCCAGTTGTAAGAATTTTTAGTTCAACATTTCTGATTGCCCCAAGGAGAAAAGCCTCCAAAGATGAAGTCCTCTTATCATGCTCACTCCTCCACACCCACGGGCACACTAATGTCCCAGCCACAAGACTCACTGAGAACACTTTATGGTGGTGTGGGGGGGGGAGAAATGGATTTAGTGGGTGAACTAAACCCATTTCCCTTGTTTAAGTACACAAATTGCAGTCTAGTTTGCTGGTAGCTGTCCCACAAGCACTGTGATACAGCTTGCCCTGGTAGCTTCAGTTACCTTCAAGTAGGAACCGTAATAGCGGGTGATGTAGGGACTGTCACACTGACTGAGCACCGTTATCTCCTGCTGGATGTCTTCAATCTCATCCTCTGCCTCCTCTAGGTCAATTATCTTGATAGCTACCACTTCCTTGGTACGGTTGTCAATTCCTTTGTACACTTCCCCAAATGAGCCTTTACCGATCCTCTCCAGCTTTGTGAACAGTTCCTCTGGATCAACCCGAGAATGCTGAGTCAGTAGGAATAAATGGGGTGATGAGTGAAGAGAAGAAGAGAGAGCTAGTCAAAAAAATAATCTGTAGCACTTTATGTCAACCTGCCCTGGGACCTTAGAGTTAAGGGTGGGTAATTCATAAACATAATCATCATAAATAGCAGGGATTTAATTATTCATCTGTTAGAGCCATTCTATCATCTAGCATAGGGCTCACTTCTCATTATAAAGGCAACAGGAGCTTAGCCCAAAAATGTATGCATGATGTGGAGATAGATAAAATTTCGCTCTTTCTGCCATACTAGGACAACTGAGGATCACCAAATAAAATAAAAGTTACTGTATAAACATTTAAGACAGCCAAAACAGATAACTTCCTTGCACAATACATCATTAACTTACGGCATTCACTACCACAAGGCTTGGTGATCGCCACTACCTCTGATGGCTTTAAAAGAGTGGATTAGTTAATGGAGGATAAAACTATGAACTAAAGTAATAGCTGGACAGAACCTTCATGTTCATGGGGCAATGTGTCTCCCAATGCTAGTTACTAGGAAGTGGTGACAACAGAATCTGGTTAGTCCCTTCAGCACTTGCTTGTGGGCTTCCTGAAAGCTGCTGCTTGACCACTTCTTGTATAGGATTCCAGGCTCAGTGGTCTTGGTTGTTTAATCTGACTGAGCAGGGTTTTTCTTCATTCTTAAACTCATTCCATCATGGAAAAAAGTCCTAGTGCATTCATTAGAAGTTGCTCCTAGTAGACTTGCTTAGAACTGCTGCCCTAGTTTACCTGACAGGACAACACCAAAGCCATGCCTTTCCCAACATGACACAAGGGTTATTCATGATAGAAGTACCCTAAAGGCTTATCATCTGCACCTCTGTGTATGTGCAGCAAGTTGCTCCCATGTTCAGTATATCTCCAACCTGTCTGAATTCTGACTTTCCGAGTGGAAAAAAATATTTAGTAGGGATGTAAAGATTTTGGAAAAGCCCAGAATTCAGTAGCAAATTTCCAATTCCACCTAGATCAGAATTGCACTGGAATATAATTAAGATCTGCTGAAATCTGATGGGTTTCCACTGTGGTACCAACAAGACTTTAGGAATTTAGTAGGCCTCAACCCCCCACCACACACATATTGATATCATTCTTGCACTATAAGCCTGAGCCTTAAAGTGACCTGAAGCTTTTGCAACCACTGAAATACGGTCAGCTTCCAACATCTGAAATGTCAAAGACAGGTACTGGAAACTAGACAGTCATTTAGATATACAATCCAGCGCTATCAAACTATTACAGAGTGCGCCTGTCCATCTGTATCTAGTGCGTCAAAGGGATCCAAGAATGAATCATGAACCAGGAAGAGCCTGCTTCAAATACTGCCTAATCCACACACTCAGCTAGGTAACCTTAAGCAAGCTAGTATCTATCTCTCTGCAATGTAGAGATAGCACTGAACCACATTACCATGGTTCCTGTTAGGATTAGAAAACACTGAACAGAAGAGCTAAAAATAACTTAGCATTCATAACATCTAGAGGGGTAGCTGTGTTAGGCTGCTATAGCAAAAACAACACAAGTTCTGCACAACCTAAATGTCTCATAAATTTCTTATGGCATAAGTGTGGAAGTGATCTGATGAAGTGGACTCCAGCCCACAAAAGCTTATACCATCATAAATTTGTTAGGGTTACCTGATATGGGATGAGAGCAGCAGAGATACCAGAAAGTTGGTGAGAGGATTTCATTTCCAAAACATATACACAAAGCTGCCCCATCACAAAGACAATGAGAGTGAGCCACATTCAATCTGAGAAGCCTCACCCCACAATGACAGTTAGGAAGGGTTGCTATTTCTCCAGGGTTTGCCTCAGACACCACAAGAATACTAGAAAAGTTGGGGAGAGGCTTTAATGTCATGCCCACCCCAGCACCTATCTTCTCTGCCCTATAACCAAAATAAACGGTGCTTAGGAGTACCTTTGATTGGAAAAAAATAATGTAATTACACCAAAGATGAAAACTAGCTTATACCAGTGTAACTTTTTTTCAGTGCAGAATTGTTTTTTGCAGCATGGATTACAAGCTGTCCCTGTTAATGGATTTTCCACACTGTGTGTGTGTGTGTGTGTGTGTGTGTGTGTACATGCGCTGCTTAGGGAAGAAATAGTACAGACCCGCTTATAAATCTGTCATCAAAAAGGACCACACCTGTTTCAGCTCCCCTTCTTCCCAAGATTTCAATCTGAGGCAAAGGCAACGGCCTCTTATCTTTAGTAATTAAACTGATAAGATGCCATTAAGAAACCTTTGGACGGGGTAGGAGAGATAAACAACCTCTCCTACTCAAGGACGGCAGTTACCCGCTCAAAGTATGAGCAGGCCTCATGCTCTGAGTTCAGCCCCACTCTAATAGGGTTCTCAGTCAACAGAACAGAAGAGGGCAACCAAACTTCCTCCTGTCTCCATAGCAACACCCAAACAGCACAGGCCTCTGAAAGAATGCCTGCTGGCAATTTAGTGAAGTGAAATGTGAGCAACAGGGGGGCAGGAGAGAGCTAGAGCACAAGAGACTGAGAGGAAAGAAACCATACTTCCTCAACCTTCCAGTTATCTTGGGCTACAACTGGGCAGGCTGGGATTGATGGCAGCTGTAGTACAAAACATCTGCAGAGCACCAGCTTGGGGAAGGCTGAAGTAAGCCAACATCTCATGAGCTAGAGAAAAGACGTCAGAGAAGGAATCCTAGGAAATTGTTATGATCTGTTAAGAAAAACAGCAGGCAAATCAAGACTCGTCAAATAGGTCACTTATGAGGATGCAGCACGATGCAGCCAAGCCAACAAATTGGATGAATCACCCAAAGAATGTATCCTGATCACAGAATAATAGAAACAAGAACCTTGAAAAATTATGCCTTCAGTAGTGACTTCAATGGTCCTTCTTGCCTGTCTCTCAGGTCTTGACACTGCTCAGCCGCTTTCCCTTAAATATACTCCTTGGCTACTGACCTCTCATCCTTGCCACGTACAGTGGTACCTTGCTTCATGAACTTAATCCATTCCAGAAGTCCATTCTTAAACCAAAGTGTGCTTTCCCATAGCAGCAAGGGACTCAATTTACAAATGGTACACTCAACAGGAAGCGAAACATGTTCTTATTCCAAGGCAAAGTTCACAAACCAAAACACCTTCTTCCGGGTTTGCAGTGTTCTTAATCCAAGTTGTTCATAAACTAAGCTGTTCTTAAACCAAGGTACCACTGTAACAAACACTGGACCCAGGTAGAACAACATGTTCCATTTTAAAAATGACCGAATGTGCTTCAAGAGAACAAGTCATTATGCAAATGTTTAGGAGCACAGAGAGCTGCCTTATACAGTCTCAAGAGCAATTCCTCTTTCCAAGCCTAGCCTCTCAGTCAGGCCCTTTAATCTCCATCAACTCTCTTTCTACTTGAGGTTTGGCTCATCTGCCTGCTTTTCCTGAGTTGGGTTACTGCTCCAAGCCCCTCCTCCCCAGCCTCCTCTTTGCTGGGTTTGTTCTGTCACCTTTTGTCACCTTTCCACCACTCTAGCCTTCCATTCCTCTCTCCTCTTCTTTTCTCTCTCTCTCTCAGCAGCTACAACCATTCACTCCATTCACACCACTAACTCCTCCTAGATGCAGCTGAGCAGAAGGATCTTCATAATCCTACTACCTGTGTTTGGCCTGCCCTCCACTCTGGTGCAGAGGAAGGAAGAATATGTTTCACCTGAAGTTAGGTGATGTAATCATAGGGAGAAGTCAAGAAAAATCCTGCTCCCTTCCTTCAACTTCAAAAGATTGAAGATTACCAAGCCAGAAAGACCAGATATGCAATGGAAGCGAAGATTTTAAGAATACTAAGTGTGGTGCCTAATACTAAATTCCACACTTGGGAACAATTCGCAAAATGTGCGGCTGCACCAAATAGCAAATAGCAAAAAAGAAACAACACCTCAAAGTAAAGTGGTACTGTTATTGTTATTTTGTTTTTTACAAAACAGTATAATAACCATGACATATCCTTTTGGCTACATGGAAAACTGTTCAGTGCTCCTGAATAAAGCTTTACCAAAACGTGTAGCGTATTTTAAGAAAATAAAATTCACAGTATCATTTGGAGGCATTGCCTTTCTGTTGATTCATTTTGATATCAGTAAAACTGACAATTCATCCAGCACTACAGTGACCTGAGATGCCTTCCTTTTAGTCAATTTCTCATATAGTATGGTAGCTTTTTCATGGGGAGTATGCTTTAGTTTAATTTAGGGTCCATCCACACTTCCATTTGCCCTACAGCTTTCCTCTGGGAAAACCGGCATTTTAGCACTGAATCAGAACAAACGGCAACTGGGTTTTCTGTGGATTGCCATTTGTTCTGATTTAGCACATTTGTTCTGATTTAGCATTTCCAGAAAGAAATGGTGGGGCAAAGGCAAAACGTCTAGCACCTGTGCCTAGAAAGGAAAGGAGAGGCGGAAATTACTTGGACCCATGCATTCTAGGCACTGACCAAGTGGGAGCATAGACAAGCCCTAAGTTTATTCAAAAAGAGCCTCCAGTTCTCACTTACCTGGTTGGCAAATTCCCTCAGGTGGGCCATGGCTGAAGATCAGCACAACACCCATTCACCAATCTTCTTACACAGTAATTAAAAATGTGCTCTCTTCTACGGATCACTTAAACTGTTTAAAAAAACAAAAATGCAACCAGTTATTATTGTAAAGCTCCTGTGAAATGACTCCACTGCACCATAAATGCCAAATAATAGTTTCTACAGGCAGCTCTATCCTCTTCGAGATAAGGACAACACATTAGGTGCCACAGGTAACCTGGGCCCAGTTACTCCACTCCCCCGCTTTCTTCTCTTCCTGCCTACCCTACTTCACAGGGTTGTTGTGAGCATGAGGTGGGTAAGCCGATATCCAGGTTTCTCACACTGAGCAATTTGGAGGGAAGGTGGGATAAACACACCATCACCATATTTTATTATCGCACACTTAACAGGTGGCCAAAACTGATTTTATAGTTTCTAGAGCAACTTAGCCACTGGGAGTGAAGCCCAAGCGAAGGAGTTTACTGCTCAGCGTGACCAAGCCCCTTAAGAGGGCAAAACCTAAACAGATTACACCAACCAATCCCTCTGGAGCACGAGAGGTCGTCCACCTCTATCTCCATGCAGAATAACTTTATAGCAAGCACGACAGAGGCTGCAACTCCCAAGGCAACCCCTCCCCGTCTTCCCGCACCGTAAAAAGGGTTGGGTGCGGGGGGAGCCTCTTTCCTACGAATTTATGAATGGTCTTGCAAAGACACGAGAGCCGAATCCTGACTCAGTGGCTTGTGGGTTTGCAGGTCCGGCCCGGCCTTAAGGTGTGCGTCCCATAGGAGGTGCCCGGGAGGGGGGGCAGGCTGCCCCCTCCCCTGCTGCCCCCGGGCACAGCAGCTCCACCCAGCCTCCAGACACAACTGTCATGGCAACGGCTGCCGCCGCCAGCATTGCTCCGAGCAGCCCTGGCTCCCTCCCCGCAGAGCAGCAGCCCCGCTCCGGTGTCCTCCGCGCCTCACCTGCGCCCCGAGGGTCCGTCCCGCCCCGCTGACCCATCGCGGCTCCGCGCGCCACCACCTCGGGATACTCAAATCGGTTACAGCAACTGCAGGAGAGGCAGGGAGGAGGGCGCCAACAGCCATGCGCAGGAATCTTCCCTCGCCGCCTCGGCTGCTGGGAGGGGTAGTTTTTGCAGCCCCGTCTCACAACGGAATGGCCGAGCCAGGGACTGTCTTAACCAGCATGCACTCGGAGAAGGCGGGGCAAGCAGCCGGGAAAGCGAGGGCTTCTGGGAAAGGTAGTTTGTTCAGCTTTGCTGTGAACATTCCTACGGTCTGCGCGCTCCCGGCTCTCTTTCCTCCTGCCTTCTGCTCGCGGGGGTTGAATCATGCAGCTTTCGCCTAAAGCAAAATGTCACACGACGATCCCTTAGCCGAGGCTTTTTGCTTTGTGCGGTGCTTCCCTTGGCTCCCTCAACTCCGTTGCCTACCATGGATCAGCTGTGAATCTACAGCATTTCGTCGATTCTGCTCCATTCGTCCTTACAAATGCTGACTTGCATCTCAAGCAAACATTTCTGACAGAGATCCTGGAAGTCCCTGACGGGCCTAGAATAGGGAAAAACCTGTTGTTTCCTTTGACAATCATAAAGCAGTTCATAACTGGTAGAACAGTTGCCTATGTATGTTATCTCATTGATTTGGCACGTGTTTTTAGTACTTATGTTTGTTTTAAAATTGCCTCTGTTCTAGTAAGTAGTATGTAAATAAATTTTGTTAAATATTTTTTTAAAAAACAACAACTAACAGTTGTTTTGAGTCCTGACTTCCAAGATAAGAGCTAATTCTCCCACATAACTCTTGGGCAGAACTGCAGCTGATCCCTGGTCATCTGCATTAAAAAAGAAAAAATGTTTTTGGCCCTTGTACCTCACTTTGCTAACATGCCCGGGCAGCTTATCTCTTTATAAATGGCTTGGATGAAGGAATAGAGGGGATGCTTATCAGATTTGCAAATAAGATGAAGCTCGGAGAGGGAACATCTTTATCCCAGTCTGCATCCGTATTGGAACTGTTTTTATATATGGAATTGTGTATCACCTTAAAAGATAAAGCTCTTGCACATTCAACTTGGTTTAGATAAAACAAAGTGTAGGCAGGTTGGTATGCCTAGCTGGCTGACAGCTTTAGCAGGTCTTGCTGGTCCTCAGTTTAGAGAAGGAAATAGGGTAGGGTCAAGTCACATTGCTCAAGAGAAGGATGGAAAATGCATGACTCCTACATGAGTTATATGGGATAATCTTGTGGTCACTTTAAAGGCCTTTGAACTTATTTCTGCTTCAGTTTTACCAGTCTAGAATATACATGGAATAATCTATGAGCACTGTCCAATATCTTAAAAACTGCTTCTTATCTATTGGTTTGAAGAAACATAAGTGAGGGTAACCATGGTGAAACTGAGGTCTGGGCCTGATCAGTGAAAGGAAGGTGGGGTATAAATACAAGAAAATAAATATGTGTTGTAGTTTTTATGTAGAATAATAGACCGTGCTGTCATACTCAGAGGAGTGTCATTCTTCACAGTTACCATGAGAGGGCATATGCTGTCTTCACCATGTCTACTCAGAAATAAGGCCTATTGAATTCAGTGCGACTTACTTCCAGACAATTGGGGTTACTTCTGCAGTCGAACTCGCATGTCTATTCAGAAGAAAGCCTCATTGAGTTCCATGGAGCTTATTCCCAGATAAGCAGACATAAGATTGCAGACTCATTCATTTTCAGTCTGGTGAGCTGGGACTCATTGCTGGGTCACAACTAAACTCCAGTTGCATGACACCAACAGTAAAGGTAAAGGTACCCCTGACCGTTAGCTCAAGTCACGGACTCGGGGGGTTGCGCGCTCATCTTGCTCTATAGTCCGAGGGAGCCGGCGTTTGTCCACAGACAGCTTCTGGGTCCTGTGGCCAGCATGACTAAGCCGCTTCTGGCGAACCAGAGCAGCACACGGAAAAGGCATTTACCTTCCCGCTGGAGCAGTATCTATCTACTTGCACTCGATGTGCTTTCGAACTGCTAGGTGGGCAAGAACTTGGACCGAACAACGGGAGCTCACCCTGTCACGGGGATTCGAACTGCCAACCTTCTAATCAACAAGCCCTAGACTCTGGTCAAAATATATATTAAAAGCTTGAGTGAGTCCCCATATGTATGTTTGGGTTAAAGGAGTTTCCAGCGTGAAAACATTGAAGACTTCTGGCTTGATATTATTATTAGTACGATATTAAGTATATTTACTCAGAAGGATTTCCTAATGACTCTAATGAGACTTGGTCTTTATTTAATGGGTGCCAGCAAGCTACCTTAGGCTGCAGTCCCATGCCCACTCAACTAGGAATAAGACACAGTTAACACAGTGGGATGTACAGCTGAGGAAACATCACGGGGTTCTAGGAGGGGTAGTACCTCTGGTGGGGGACATGTTGTGCTCCTTCTAGGGTAGTTTGTCCACCTTTGGTCCCCACCCTGCAGCACTCAGAAGCCACCAGTGGCTCCTAGAAGATGTCTGCATGTGACAGCAGCCACACCCAAGGAACTTAATTATACTCTAGTGCAATTCTGATATAGGTGGAATTGCAAATTTGCTACTGAATTCTGGGCTTTTCCAGAATCCTAACATCCCTACGAAATGTTTGTTTCCACTCAAAAAGTCAGAATTCAGACAGATTGGAGATATACTGAACATGGGATGAACTTGCTGCACGCACACACACACAAACACATACAGACACAGATGTGCAGATGATAAGGTGCACACCTTTGTGTGCTCAACCTGTGCCTGGAAATAAAAATGCACCTTGGGGGTTCCTTCCAAAACTACAGTGCATTGGTTCTATGATTCTGTGAGTGATAGGTTTATTTATTGTTCACATGGAAGATGGAACAAAGTTCTTTTCTCCTGTTCTGGAAAGTAGGACTCAAACCCAGAGGTTGGGTGGCCGTTGTCATGGGTACTTTAGCTAAGATTTCTGCATTGCAGGGAGTTAGACTGGATGACCCTTGGGTCCCTTCCAACTCTACTCTATAATTCTATTATTATTATTATTATTATTATTATTATTATTATTATTAAAGAAAGAAATAAAAATTTGTGCAGCTCTTTGTGGTTAAAAAGACAAACTGAGAAACAAATTAAATACCGTATTTTTTGCTCTATAAGACTCACTTTTTACCTCCTAAAAAGTAAGGGGAAATGTGTGTGCGTCTCATGGAGCGAATGCAGGCTGCGCAGCTATCCCAGAAGCCAGAACAGCAAGAGGGAGCGCTGCTTTCACTGCACAGCGATCCCTCTTGCTGTTCTGGCTTCTGAGATTCAGAATATATTTTTTTCTTGTTTTCCTCCTCCAAAAACTAGGTGCGTCTTGTGGTCTGGTGCATGTTATAGAGCGAAAAATACAGTAATTAGTTCTTCATCTTCCAGACTCCAACTATGAAGCCTGACCTCATAATTTCTGGTTGGTGAAGCTAAAAATTGCTTGAAGTGGTTGCTGTGGCAATGCATTAGCTTCCCACGCACAGTACAACAAATTTTTGCCCTTTGGTTGCACTGAAACTCTATTCTTACAGAAATTACCAGATTAAAAATAAACCCAAACCCTAAAGAGCTAGGTATGGCTCATACTTAAATACTTTGTATCAGAGGTAGACTATTGATAGTCTACATACACTGTATTATCATCTTGCTGAGTAGCATCAAAAGCAAGAGTCTCTAACATGGTGCCTGTGGGTGGCAAACCTACTTTCCACTGCATTTTCCTGCCACTTTGCTTCTCACTGAAGTCTGATATTTTTGGGGAGTTGATTTGTTGTGCAGGTTCTCCCAATAAACTGTAATTGAACAACCTGACTTTGCTGATGTATGACTGAACCCCACTCAAAAATAGTGACAGTCAGAAAATGCCCTAAGTCTTTAGTACAACGGACCTGATTACCAACATGGATACAGCTGGGGGAATAAACTTGCGTGAGAGGAAATGTCCTTTGCTCAGTTTGATGGATGAATGATGAGCTTTGAAAGATCATGTTCCAGACTGAAGTTTGGGTATCACTCATCCACAGCAAAACGGAAAGGTAATTTTGGTTGCAAGTGTTTGCTAGGGTTGGGTCTAGCCTCCAGGTGGCAGTAGTCCCTCATCAGCACCACCCCAAATCTCAATCATCCACAGATCAAAGAGTTGTGAATATCACTGTGTTTCATGCCTCACTTGAGAGCTCAACTTACTAGAGTTATATACAATAAGGTTTCCCACAGAGAAAAGTGTTTGAAACCGAGAATACAAAGGGGAAACATAACCCACTACAAACTTATTCTGTGTATGACCCAATGAAACTAGTTACAGATAGGTAGCCGTGTTGGTCTGCCATAGTCAAAACAAAAAAAAAATCCTTCCAGTAGCACCTTAAAGACCAACTAAGTTAGTTCTTGGTATGAGCTTTCATGTGCATGCACACTTCTTCAGATACACACTTCTTCTTCAGATACACACTTCTTCAGATACACACTGTGTAGAGATATGTGTATCTGAAGAAGTGTGCATGCACACGAAAGCTCATACCAATGAAACTAGTGAAAGTGGTCCAAGATGGTCGGGGCTCTTTTTCAGACTGAGCGCCACATTTCCTTGTCGGGAACCTTCCAGGGTCACAATGATTGGCACTGCCAGAGGCAAAAGAAGGCAGAGCAGTGAATGTGACTCCTACCTTTGTACTGTAGGCTACCTTCCAGCCACACAAAGACCAGAGGTTTCTATATACACAAATATCTGTATCTTTCATCCTGGCAAGTAAGACGACGACGATGAGTTTTTCAGACTATTATATTGTTCTTTGTGTTACATTTATTGGCTTGTTTGTAGTTGCTTTTTACTGTATTTATGTGAATAGTTTTATTTGTTACCCTAGAATCTTTTGAGGATACATATTTCAAATAAATAGCAACTCCATGCAAGCATATGGCCTATGGGGAATGAAGCATTGTGGTCCTGATGACTCTACCTTTTTGGGACAATAATGTCATGGTGAATGCTATAAAACAGGTACATCCAACTCTCTAGAGACTGCGATCTACTCCCAGTACTGTATAATAAAACTGGCAGTGGCCTACCCATTGTCATTATTACCCAGAGTTGTTGAGCTTTTGGGGGGAAAGATTACATAAAAACGATCACAACACAGTACACTGTCCTCCCTCCTTACAACACTCTGACGCCAATGCAGGAAATACTAGCTTTCACAGAGGCCACAGCTCGCCGTGATAGATCAGGAGCACACACCCGATCACCTTTTTTTAATCCCACGATCGACCTGGAGCACACTGCCAATCTGCCTGTCGGTTGTGGTCGACCGGTTGAACAATTCAGTCTCCCACCCTGCTTCCTAGAAAGGTCATTCTTCCTTTTTGTTCTTCCATTAATGGGATTGGCTGTGCTCTGCCACTACAGACAGAGGCAGGAATACCAGTTACTGGAAACTGCAGGAGAGGAGAGTGCTGCCCTGCTTGGGTCCTGTTTGCAGGTTTCTCACAGGTATCGGCTTGGCCATGGTGAAAACAGGATGCTCAACTAGACAGGCCATTGGCATCTTGCAGGCTCTTACGTTCTTATGTAGTTATGCAATATGCCAGCATCATTTAACTATGAATTTAACAGCACAGTCATGGGCTTACCTACCTGTCTCATACTGAAGCCTTGAGTGCTGAGTGCAGTGATGCACACCTGTGCAGTGACCTTTTGAAAATGCCCCAGGGTGCTAGCTGACACAATCTACCCACGTAGAAAAAATTAATACTGTAATTACCTGTCTCCACATTGCCAAGAAGCCCAGTACATGAAGTGAGGAAAGCTGCTGCCTCTCCTTGCCTTGAGGCTGCTGCCCCTGCAGACAAGAGAGAGAGAGAAATGGATTTGAAGCTATTCTCATCTCCACCTCTGCAAGTGGTTTCACACACTTCAAAGCTCGTCTTTCTGTCTGTCTACATGCAGACCAGTTGCAGAGATGAAGGAGTGGAAGGCAATTATTTCAGTAAAATTGTTCTGGTTGCCACACCAATAAAAACACTCCCATAGCCAGATTGATGCTTAAGCTATGTATTCAGGGCTGCAATCAGCAAAATTTAAACTTAATGTCTTTCAGTTGCTTCTGCTCTTTAGATGGCAACGTGTTTTACTTCACATGTTTACCAAAATGTGGCAAGCCAAACCTGCTGCATTTGAGGGCCTCTTTCTGCTGGATTTCTGCCCCAAAGTCTTTCTATCTCGATGGTGGAAGAACATGTGTTTTGGGATAGAAGTGTTTTCCAGGGACTAATTAAGAGGTTTCTGTTTAGACAGTTCTATCTGACATAAAATGGTTGCTGGGTTATTGTTGCTGTAGATTGCTGTATTTTGACTGCTCTTTTTTTTAAAAAAAAAGTTTTGATATTTGTTTTATTGTGCATTTTAAAATTTACATAAGCTGCCATGAGAACCTGTTTACAGGTTAAAAAGTGGGATATAAAATTGTAAATCATTAAATTTAAAGTAAATGTTACAGTGGTGGCTATGTTCTTCTACCTTCATTGTCAGAAGCAGTATTATTATTATCATCATCATTATTATTATTTCACCCAAGGATCACAAGGCAGTTTACAATGTTGTATACCTCTGACTACCAGTTGCTGGGAATAAACAGCAACTGTATTAGGGTAGTCACTGTCTCTCAGCCTGACCCACCTCATAGGGCAGTTGTGAAGATAAAAAGGAGAGGGAGGGAACCACGTATGCTACCTTGAGCTCCTTGGAGGAAAGGTAGAATATGAAGGTAATAATAAATAAATATGAATACCTACATACAAACAGGACCTTTCCACACTTACTATCTATTAAAAAACAGCTGCAACTCCAACCTGTTGAGCAACATTTACTGTTTGAATAAGCAGCTATGGGTTGTTAGTAGAAGGAAAGCAGCAGACTGGTATTTTGTGTCCATGGACAAGCATTTACATGTGTGCATGCTAGAATCAAGATGGAATCATCTCCATATTCAGAAATTTAACTTCTACACCATAATCCTTCACACTGCAATCCGAAAGTAAGTCCTGTCGATTTCAGTGGGACTTAATGCCAGGTAAGTGTGTGCAGGATTGCAGTCTTAGATACCCCAAAGGACGAGCCTGAAACCTGAAATACTCCACAGACTGCATGGATGGCTTCCACAACATTTATTTTCTATGTTTATTGCATATACAGCCTAGGAGCCTTGTACTTATGGGACTGCCTCTCCTGGTACGCCCCGTGGAGGACCTTACGGTCCACAACAATAATACTTTGGAGGTCCCAGGCCTCAAGGACCAGCATGAGTGGCCAGGCCTGGTAAAATTTTAATTCCTTACCCCTATGATTATGATTTGTGGCTTCCCACTTAATTTTATTTTGATTTTAAATGTGATTCAAATTGTACTTTAAACTAATCATTTGATTTTGTGTTTTTAATGTATTTTAATGTATTTTATATATTTGATGTATAAATAAATTAATAATAATTTTAATGCATCAAATATATAATGTAGCATTGCATCGTTTTGAAATGTAAGCCATCTCACAACCCTTTTGAGGACTGACAGGTAGGGTAGAAATAATAAACAAATAATTTCCTTCCAAAGGCAAAATATGGACAAAATAGGCACCATTTCTTCTCCCAAGGGACAGGTAACAATAATGAGGGTTGTCCCTGCCTTGGTAAACAGGGATAGTTGTAGTGTTTTGCAAGCTGCAAAAGGGATCAATGGGGAAAGCAAGGAGCACACATGTGTGATCTCGTGTGCGCACATCTATGTCAGAAGCACTATCTACTATAACAACAGGCTCATGAAGGGGTTTGCCAACTTCAAACATGCCTTCCTCACAAGCGGTGGGCAAAGGCACATGTAGGGGTATGACTGGTTTGGACATACCGGGAGCAGAGCTTCTGGGGCACAGCAGCAAGTGCCACAGCTATGAAGTCCAACCGAAGGTGAGAGGCAGGAGGGAGGGTGGATTTGGGCATTGCACAGGGCGCCACTGAAATTTGAAATGCTAAGGTTCACCACTGATGTGAGCCCCTGTTGTGACAGAGAACATTACATGTTATATTTTAAGATACGTAGCTACAAAAAAACCAACAACCCTCCATACACAATAATAATTGTCTGCTTCCTATACCAACATATCCTTTCCTGGAAAGGAAAGGCAAAAAGTAATCCCATATATTCCACCAGCCTTATATGACATATCAGAAAGTTGAGAAATAATATAAAGGGCTCTCACATACAGGAGGTCCTGTTTAGCTATGTTGTCGTCTTCTTCTTCTTCTTCTTCTTCTTCTTCTTCTTCTTCTTCTTCTTCTTCTTCTTCTTCTTCTTGTGTTTTCCCCCCAGGCCAGCTCTTCCAACATTAAAACAAGTTCCAGATATTTTATGATCAGCCAGCAAGAGAGCACCAGGTTGAGGAATGCTGGAATAACTTAACTGAGAAAAATCAAAAGCATTCCTGAAGTACTAAGCAAAAGGGGAAAAGATGTATTAATATCCTTCTTTGCTATTCTTTTTCCATGTTCTTTCCTTTCATTTGTGTTATTAACTCACCAGGGCGCTCCTGTGCCTTTAAAAGGTAGCGAGAGAAGCCAAGAAGAAGCTGATTCATCTGATCTAGTCACATTCTTAGGAATCCTGGGGGCTTTGTGCACGGTTATGAGGGCAAGTGCCATGTGGGTGGCCAAGTTTCCCCCTCAGGACCTGAATTCCAACAAGAAATATGGGGAGTAGTTGAACTATGTTATACAACAGGATCAGCCAGAGGCACTGTGTTCAGCAGTCATGGTGAACTGTCCTTCTAAAAAGATATAATAAACAAAAGGGCAGCATCTCTGTGTGAGGGTTCTCTTTATTTACATCAGGAGTGGGCAATACATGAGCCTAGCATTGCATGTGGCCCTCAGTTCAATTTAATGTGGCCCTTGGCTTAATATCAAAGGCCTGCTGCAAGATGATGGTTCAGATCTCTGGCAAGACAGATGCTTATACCACAGTCTGCTGGGAAGGAAGGAAGGAAGGAAGAAGAAACAAGAGAGGGGTGAATGCAGGAATGCAGCTTTCTATTTGAGAATCTTTTCTTTTTTCCTATTATTATTATTTATTTGCAAATTTAATGAAGAAAAAAATAAGCCACAATCAGTTCACAGTCTGAATACAATAACCAGCAGTGCTTACATTTTAGTTAAACATAGAAGCTAAAATAAGCCCTCCAAATATCCAGCAAGGTATCCACAAAAAATTGACATCAATATGAAATATGTTCTATTGTGGCCAGTGCCATGAGATCCTCAGAACGTTGTGTAATAGATGGTGGGTATTTATCTTTCCAGGCGCAAAAGTAAAAGTCTCTTAGCAACCATAAGGGCTTGCGAAATTCACATCTATCCCAATACTACATGAATATAATTTAAAAGTACATGAACATCTGAAAATATTGATGATTTTGCCATTGCAAAATTGATGTGAATAACAACCTCGGACCAAAAAGAAGATATCACTGGAGAAGCCCACACCATGTACCTCACTGAGGCATTCTTAGTATTGCATGGTCAACATTTACCGTATTTTTCCGTTTATAAGATGCCCCCATGTATAAGATACCCCCTATTTTGGGGGACTCGGTTTTAAGAAAATCCACCCTTGGCACTATCCATGTATAAGATGCCCTCAAATTTTTGACATTATTTTTTAGGGGGAAAAACTAGTCTTATACAGAACACGGAAAAATAACTAACTGTAGAATTCTTTCTAAGCATGCCTTTAAATATTTTCTTATTATGTGCCAAATAACTGAAGGAGGAAGGTACACTGAATGCACTTATGTCTAAAAAGAGAACACATTTTTAAATTTTCATTCTAGTTTGTGTGGTTTTCTCAAGTCTGTAAATAAGCAGGATGTAAATTTATAATCCACCGTTTTGTTTTCTCACATTACAGATATGAAGGAGATTATGTCCATCAAATCCTGTGTGACATTCAATGATAAGAATTTCTCATGCCTATCTCATCGGTCCTCATGGCAATAGAGGACAACCAGTGACTGGCCTGCTTGAAATGAGAATGTAGCCTGTCTTCCCTTGACATGTTTGATTAACCCTTGGTGGAGATGGCAGGCAGAGGCTAGGACTCAGTACGTATAGTATCTGAGACATGCTACAGAGCTTGAATTCATATGTAACGAAGAAGAATAACTCTCAGTTCCCTCAATTTCTCACCCTCAACCCTAACCCTGCAGAAAGCCATCTAATTAGATTTTAATTTGATCCTGACTTGTTTTTAGGAGGTAATTATTGTTTGATTTTATATTAATGTTATATATTTTATGTTAGCCGCCCTGAGCCTGGTTTCAGCCGGAGAGGGCAGAATACAAATAAAAGTTGTTGTTGTTGTTGTTATCCTAAATCCAGTTCACATTTCTGCAGCAGTTTGCAAACCAGTAAAAATAATCCTCATGAAAAGATATCAGCATTTTAGTGCAAATTTATCCTAATAAACACATCTTAATGCAGTTTTGAATACTATACACATTTTTGTAAGCAATTTCCCCTGACACAATGCATTTATGTTATTTTCACTAATATATGCATTTATATGCACACTTTACCCTAGTATATGATTTTTTGTTCACATTACATGGCAGGAGAAGTGCACTGCAAAATTTAGAGAATGCGGTATTTCTGCCAGAGAGCACACTATTTGTGTTGGTGTTTACTGTGTGGATTGTGGCTGTGCCATAACCACAAGCAATCGTCAGATATATCTTGCAATGTAATAACTGACAATGACCCACTTCTCTGCCCCCTACATGTTCTCATCATTTTGAAATGTATGTTTTAAAAAAATATCTGGAGGCTATGCACTGTAACACTGTACAATGTTAGCATAAGGGTGCTCATCTGGTGGTTATTATTTTTAAGTGGTGAAATGCAACAATGCCAGCACCGTTTGAAGAACCTTTGGTTAGGTGTAATTTTATTTTCCAGTTATTTGAAGGTTCAGTGTTCCTTTTACCTTCCACTGGAGTGCTCAATTAAATCAGATTGCTGTTCCTTCTGCCTCTTGTCATTAAATGAACATACGATTTCACACGGGTGCCTCCAGCTTGTATATTTTGTGGGGAAAATTCAAGCACACAACAGAAATTTAGCTTTGCACAATTCAAGTGGAATAACGTGCTCTGTCACCCTATTGCAACAAATACACTTAGACTTTTTGTGGTTTGGAAGGTGATGGGGAAATCCCCTGAAAAGCATGGGGTGAATAAACGATTGATAGGAAATAGGAATGGAGGAGAAATTGCATTCAGTTTGCATTTAAAAACAAACTTGATGAATTCACGCTTTCTGAAAGAGGATGTGAACCACAACAGAGCCAACCTTCAAAATGAACACTTTTCTCAGGCATGGGGAGATGAGCAGCAAAAACCCATTAGGGGTACAGTCACACCTCGGGTTGAAGTACCTTCGGGTTGAGAATTTTCGGGTTGCGCTCCACAGCAACCCGGAAGTAACGGAGCGCGTTACTTCCGGGTTTCGCCTCTCGCGCATGCGCAGACGCTCAAAATGACATCACACGCATGTGCAGAAGTGGCGAATCGCGACCCACACACATGCATACGTGGTTTGCGTTCGCTTCAGGATGCGAACAGGGCTCCGGAACGGATCCCGCTCGCATCCAGAGGTACCACTGTATTTGAGTTAGTGGCTCTGGCAATGGGTCCAGGGGGAGTTGTGGGAAGAGGCAGTGGTCCACCAGTTACCTTAGGTTACATTGCCATAGGCAGTGCTTTTTTGTGGTGGGGAACGCAGGGGTACGCATACCCCTAAACATTTTGTGAATCTAAGTTTGGCCTCATTGAAGGGCAGTATTTCAATATGAGTAGGGAAATGAGAGTATCCCTAAACATATATTTTTTAAAAAAAGAAAAAAACCCACTGACCTTAGGTAACAAAAGGCTGCCAGCAGCCCTTTGAGGTGGGCTGCTGTTTCCCCATTTTAAAAGATGAGGAACAGAGAGGCTTGCAACCCTCTCCCTCAGGCCTAGACAACCCCTTTCAACAACACTTTACTGATAGTGACAACAAGATCGTGGGTGTCGCAACTCCAAGAGCCACTCTCAGCCTTGCCCGGCACAGTTCCCTGGTGCCTCCTTAAGAACGAGGAGAAAGGGGCGGGCAGATTCTTTCTACCAGATTCAACTCCTCCCGCTAGTTAATCCACCTTCCTTACAAGGCTACTGCTAGAAGCTGGCTTTCCCCTCCCTTTGAAAAAGAGCAGAGCCAGAGCTGACAGCGGCAAAGGAGGCTGCAAGAAGAGCGGGACCGTGGCTCCAGGTCTTTTGGAAGAAGCAAATGCAGCGTGGCTTCAGCAGCTCAGCATCCTTATTATAGTCTCTCTGCAGCCCAGGCCCTGGAGAAGGGGGCAAGTTCTTCCCAAGGAAAATACAAAAACATACGAAGCCAAACTGCATATAATTGTGGGTGGAAATGCTCTGGAAAGGTAAATGGCTTTATAAAGCTGAAAAGCTTGATGGTTTGGATTTATTTGCTGTTTCCTTTCCTCATGCCCTATTTAGAAAAGGCCATCCCATCCCAGGACTCCTGTTGCTGATGTGTGTACCTTTCTAGGTTTCTAAATTCTGAGCAAAAAGTTGCATTGTTGGTTAACCTGTATTTCCCGCCAAATCAGGTTCAAGCGGTTGTTTGATGCCTCAATGCTATTTCTGACCCTCATTTTAGGCCCTTGTGTCTCTCTGGGTGTGGAGTGGGTGGGATGCTTTGCTCTTGTCATTCAATGAATGCTTAGGGTTGTTCTGCTCATCCTGTTAGGGGACCGGAAAAAAAAATCTCAGTAAGAAATAGGCTGGGAAAAGATGGTGCAAATGGCACACCTTGCTGCTAGAGACATTTAGGTAAATCCCATCTTGTTTTATGTCCTGCTGGAAACCTCTGTGGAACCTCTTGGTCCTCTTGTCAGGGTTTGGGCTGCTTCTGCTGTCAGGCCATTGGCCAATCTTGGTCCAGGGTCCCAGGCAGTGGTCTTTCCACCAGGAATTGAATCTTCGTGCACATGGGGTATGTGCTCTGGCTGCTGCTGGGCTCTGCTGGTCTTTCCATTGATGTTCTCTGTGTGAAACCGGAATTTCATTTTGTAAATAAATTCTATTAAGGTTCATAGAGGAAAAATGCAAAACATAATCTCTTTCCCCCTTTTTTAACCAAACTGTCAAGCCAGAATTTCAGATCTTGTCTATGAGCTGTTTTGTTAGGGATGTGCTAAATCAAGGCTCGGGGCTGGGAGTTAGTTACCAGACGCAACTGAAGAGGTTTATTTGCAGCTCTGTGATTTTTAAATTAACAACATCTGTGAGACAACATTGATGCAATAATAATGTCTTCTTACTTAAGATCAAGAATTTGGTGTGCTTATCGCACCAAACAAAAACCCTTTTGAGGTTTCTGTGTTCTGTCTGTCTGTCTGTCTGTCTCATACATGCCCAGAGGATAAAGTCTGGGGTGACAGTTCTTGTTCTGTGAAGAAGCCAAGGGAGACAGCTTGTTGAGATCCTTATTTCTCAGCCAGCCATATTTTGGTTGAGTGGATGATGTGATTTGATGTGCACATTTTTTTGCTGATTTTACTGCCACTGGGATTTTGTATTCTTCGGTGGTTACTTTATTATTTCTGTCACAAAAAAACAACAGCACAAGATGGGAGTATCTGTCTTTGAAAATTACTTTGAGATTCTCACCAAATTTAACGTCTGCTGTGCTAATTCTTAAAGGGGGCTAGTGGGTCTGTAAGAAATAGCATTAGATTTATAAAAATTCTGCCAGCATTCCCCCTTGCACTTGTAGATGTCCTGCAGCCTACAAGATGTGATTTGTGTTCTGGGGTGTTTACTTTTGCTTTTATTTTTGCAAGAATCACTAAAGCCCCAATGTTTGCATAGGCCCCATTGAACACAGGGGAACATCCTTTGAGTAAAAAATGCATAAGGTTGTGATGCGATTCCGTTTCCAGCATAAATAGTGTTAAGTATTAAAATACAACATCGCAATGAGATTTGGATGCCTGGGTATTCCTTTTGTGCACTTTTTTTAAGTTCATGGATTTTTCAATATTCTTTATCAACCAGGTAGCCCCAAAGAGCATTCGTGGCAAGAGCTGCAGTGAACCAGAATCATATTGAACCACTGACCAGCTGTCGATTTCCCTGGAGGCATCCTACTACCAGCTCATTCCTCATGACTGCTCCACCCTGCCTGCTTGGGACTAGGTGATGAAGATGGAGGTTCTGCGCCGCTCTTCTGTCTTTGCTGCAGAAGTCATGGAAGTGTTTGATCGGACTCCTACAGACAAGGAGCTTGTATCGCAGGCCAAAGTGCTCTGCAGAGACTTCATTCACTCCAGGCTGATTCGGGCTGGAATTGGCTGGAACAAGCCTGAGCAAAGCACACCTGTTCCTGGTGGCAAGTTAGCAGAAGTGTCCAACATACTTCTAAGATTAGGTAAGTGCTGAAACTGTCAGTGCCTCTGTGAGGGTGACAAGTTGGATTCCTGGGATTACTGCCTGGATCAGGGGGAAGATGCTGTTGAGTGAAAGGCTCGGCAAACAAATCCCCCGCAATCTTGCTAATTTCTGCTAGGGCATCCAGGTGAATGGTGTTTGGTCATATTCCTCTAAAACTGCTCATGCCTGTAGAATCAGAAGTGTGTGGTATGCTCAGCCCAGACTTCTGGACCTCCTCATTGTTCATGAGTGCTTGAAAAAAAAGTGATGACAGTAAGTGAACCGACATAGTTTTAACTGTGAGCCCACTGGGGAAGTGAACTCGTTGCAGTTTAGACACCGTGGGATACAAATTTAAAACATCATCAGCATCAGAAACATATATACCATCTTCCTAGGATTGAGCATTGGCAAAATTTGTTTTCCTTGTTTCCATCACTGATTGGCCATCCATTGTGCATTTATAAAGCCACTTCCTCTGTTCATAGAGCAGGGCTGTGTACAGAGCTGATTGGCTGGTCTTTGTATCAATCATGCAGGGCACATTTAAATATAAACTTTTTAGAAAGAAAGAAAGAAAGAAAGAGAGAGAGAGAGAGAGAGAGAGAGAGAGAGAGAGAGAGAGAGAGAAAGGAAGGAAGGAAGGAAGGAAGGAAGGAAGGAAGGAAGGAAGGAAGGAAGGAAGGAAGGAAGGGAGGGAGGGAGGGAGAGAAAGAAAGACCCAACAAACAATCAAATAGCTCTGCAGATAATTAAAAAACAAAAATATGGCCCCTTGGAACAAGGGGAAGGGTGGGAGTAACAATCAGCCTACTCTTTGGAACTTGACATGTGTGTCCATTTGAGGAAGGAAGGATGGGTGCAGATAGAGTTCAACCTGCTGCGCCCTCTGTTGTTCTCAGGTACAATAACATTTCATCAGTCTAGTTCAGAGATATAGCTATATGCCCTCCAGATGTTGTGGACTATAACTCCCATCAGCCTCGACTTGTATAGTCAATGGGTGTTTTAGCCCGTAACTTGGGATGTTATCATGTCAGCTACCCATGCTCCAGTTGCACTACTCTATAGAATCTGACTCAAGATAGTATCATTCTGGTTGAACATTTTGCTGTGCTCAAAATTTTTTAACCAGGGACAAAGGAAATACATGTGCACATCACAAGCAATGATGCCACTATCATACCCTGAAAAATAACTGCTGCCTATAAGATAAGACTTTTTGAGGCTAGAATCCCTTATGGCATTTGCTTAGCAACCTGCCCATAATAGATTAATGTTGCATCTTAATTTGTGAACAGTAAACTTGTGCTTTCAGTTGCCCTCGATTATGACAGATGGTGAGCATAAGGGATGCTGAAATAAGATTTCTACTCAGTTGCAAGAATCTTCTGCGGTCAGAATAGTTGCACCCCACTTTTCCAAAGCACTGCAGGCAATCAGCTGTCATTTGGCTTTATATTGTGAAAACATTATGTGGGATTATAGTACCAGGGACAGACTTCAGTAACAGCACCCTATGCAAGGCCAAAATTTGCGATGCACACCCCACAGCCCTCCCGTCTCCTTCCCAAAGCTGGCTAAGCGCTAACTAAGCATGGGGAAGGAGGTGGGAAGACTCTGGGAACGTGTCAGAGCTCTCAGGCCTCCTTCCTGAAGCAAGTTCTTACTAGGCTTTGGGAAAGAGGCGGGATGGCACCCCCTTGGCTCAGCGCCCTGCGCTGGTTAACCAGTTGTGCCACCCTAAATCCGCCTCTGATAGTACTAGTTATACATCTCTTTTCTCTCTGTCATTTGGCTTTGGTATCACTGTTGACACTTGCCAAGTCAGTACTTGAAGAGCCAATTTCTTGGCTAAGGAGATTTGTACGAAGATGGGAATTTGTTCTGGCATTTTCACTTGTTCAGATTTTTTACAGCAATAAATAGCAGCATACTGTGCACTTATGGTATTTAGTTATATAACTGAAAGACCCGGATGGCCTACCTTTGCAATGTTTTGGTATCTTGATACTCTGGAGAGGAATAGTTCAAAGCTGTGGGATTCTGTCCTGCACAAAATGTTTCTTAGAAAAAGTGGGCTTCTTTATTTGTCAAATGTTTTTTAAAAAGATGACACCTTTGAGAACAAGGTTCTGAAATGTTGTCACAAGGAGCCTCCATAAGCCAAATGCTTTTGTTGTTGTTTAGTCGTTTAGTCATGTCCGACTCTTCATGACCCCATGGACCAGAGCACGCCAGGCACACCTGTCTTCCACTGCCTCCCGCAGCTTGGTCAAACTCATGTTCATAGCTTCAAGAACACTGTCCAACCATCTCGTCTTCTGTCGTCCCCTTCTCCTTGTGCCCTCAATCCCCTCCATATCCCAGTGTCTCCTCCATCTACAAGAATGAAAGAGAGAAGACATCAAAGCCTTTCCTAAAAAGGACAAATTAAACATTTTTGTTTGCTCGAGGTTATTTGAGTATGCAGCTTTGACATATTTATGAAGAGGTTATACACATCACTGATAATGATACCATCAAAATGCAGTGGGAACACCAGGCTTAACAGCTGTCCTTTTAAATGTCTGTTTCTGGACTTTTGTACAGCTGGTTTTAATCCACCTCTCATTCTTTGCTTTCAAAGTCTTCCCTTCAGGCTGAGACCTTGGAGCATAATGTAGACTTCCTTGTAGAGGTTATCCCATCAGTTTTTAGTTCTTTTCGGAACTGTTCTCCTCATCTCCAGTGGGGCTTGTATTCCTTTTTGTTTGGACCATTCCTTTGCCTTCTTGCTGTTCTCTCCATCAACTGCCTTTGCTCTTTATTCTCTCCCTGTTGCTCTTTCTACACTTTTTTGTCTGTGTGTATTTACCGCCTCCCATTCACTTTCCCTCCAAGACTGAGGCCAGAGTGTGGGACTTGCATCCTTTAGATACGCGGGTGGCAGTGAGTGTTTCAGAAAGCCAGTGCAAGTGCTGTGGTGCGAATCTTTGGCAATTGTCCTGGCTGCTAACGTTTTGAGTAGGATTTGGCTTATGGGTACAATAACTTGGCATTCCATCTAAGCAATGTGGCTTGAAATCAAAACATTCATAGAAGGCTTGAGGGAAACGCCACCTCCCCCCACCCCCCACTGAGCCTTTCTTTTCCT
The DNA here is from genome assembly GCF_964234715.1 of Podarcis melisellensis. NCBI lineage: Eukaryota > Metazoa > Chordata > Lepidosauria > Squamata > Lacertidae > Podarcis > Podarcis melisellensis. Next base: position 35,788,165 of record NC_138537.1, read on the forward strand.
TCTGCTGTAAACAACCCTATATGGTTACGGAAGCCATGCTGTATTCATGCTCTTTCTCAACAATGTGTACGAAATATGGTGGCCTTAAGCTTTTGTAGCCCTTGCCAAGTGGTGCAACAAGTCTGACTCGTTCCAGCTTTGGTGAGAGCGGCTGGGGAACACCTTGTGTGTCTGGAGTTCCTATCAAATTTTTGAATGGATGTCTTAATTCTCAGTGAGCAGAAGGGCAATTACTTCGAACCAGTCCAGTGCTGAAGCATAGGCAAAGAGACATAATATAGGTGCGATAGGTTAGGCGTAGGCCTATCTCCCCAGTGAATCTCCTTATAAATGTCACAGTACTGGATATACTTTTGGGAGGGAAAAGCTCAACAGATCTTGAGGTGAGCGTGCTATTCTTTCCCATACCTTATGCAAAAGAATGTCCATGTTTACCTGTTATCATAATTTATAGACACCGGTCCTTCATTACGCAGTAATCGCACAGCAGTTTCTAACATGCTATATAGCAGTTGTGGGGAACCTCTGGCCCTCCAGCTGTTTCTGAACTACAACTCCCATCAGCTTCCACAAGCATGGCCAAGGATGATGGGAGGTGTAGTTCAGAAACATCTGGAGGGCAAAAGGTTCCTCACACCTGAAAGAGAAGAAGAGCCCTGGTGGAGCAGATCAAAAGTCTTATCTAGTCCAGCACTCTGTTTCCTACAGTGGACAACCAAAAATGTGTCTTGCAAAACCTATAAGCAGGACATATGGGCAATTGCTCCCTCTCAGTGTAACTCTCAGGCAGAAGGGAAGGCACCTGCATTTTCCAGAGCTGTTACACTAACAGTCATAGCTGGCAAGAGTCCCTCACTGTGGATTATTATAGGCAGATGTCAGCAAGCGTACACGGCAACAAAAGCTTTTGTTTTGCATGCTTTCCCAGGCAAGTTGAGAGATTTCCGGGGCATACTTAAAAGGACATTGAGTCTGAGCTCTTTGGTCACACATAGATTTGTATCAAGGTATTGCAGTATGGGCAGTTTCATTTGTCAATCCCTTTCCTAGAGAACTCTGACATGAAGCTTTGCAACTACCACACAGGGATGGGGGAGAATTCCAAGTCCGTTTGCACTGAAAGGCAAGCCCACCTAATTTGCACTTTCTGAAACAATATGAAAATTGAAATGTCATCGTTCTTCAAAATTTGCACTTCTCTGAATTCTGCAGTGCAGTTCTCCAGCAAAGCAATATGCACAGAAATGCATATATTGGGGTCAAGGGTGCATAAAAATGAATTTATTCCAGGGGGAAATGCATTGCAAAAATGTGTCTATCAGGCAAAATTACATACAGACGTCTATATCAGGAGAATTTTGCACTAAAATGCTGGCGAATATTCAAGATTTTTTTTTTCAGTTCACAAATTGATGTGGAAATATGGAGAGCTGAGCTTCAGATTGGAAAGTTGATAACCTGAGAGAAACCATAATTGGCAGATATACCCATACTTAGACCACATACTGACTTGACTTTACTGGGTGGTCACTACAAGTCCAGGCCCCATCAGTGTATATATGTGAAATCAGGATTATTATTATTTTGGCTCAATGTATGCCACTTTACACTTGCACTCAACAGCATTTTCCATTTCACTGGCCACTTACGCAGTTTGAAGAGATGCTCTTGGAGTGCTTTGCAATCTATTTTATCATTCATCTATATCCTTGAGGAGGAGTGGGCAACTTTTTTCTGCCTAGGGTCACACTCTTTTGTGGGTAATCTGTTGAGGGTCACATATCAGAAGTGGGGGCAGAGCCAAAGGTGGATTGAACCACTCCCCCCCCTCTCTCTTCTTGCACCATGTTATTCACCTGCCCACTCGCTTTGTAGAGTAATGGGGAGAAGACTCCAGAAAAGGGGGAGTCATGCTAACTGTTAGACACATAAATGTGTTTGAAATCTCAGCCATACAAGTAATACATATTTTTCAAAGGCCAGTAATCATGTGAGCATTATGCCACAGTGTAGCTGGTTGTGTGCTCATACGGGGGCGGGGCGGGGACCACAGGAGCCTGTACTCCAACTAATTTGCAGCATTGCTATTGTAGAGCAAACCTTTACCAATTTACACTATTTACCAATTCTTCCTTCACATGCAATGTGCTTCTCTGCTGGGAAGCAGCTGTCCTCAACTTCCTCCCTTCTTTTCCATATCTCAGAAGGAATCCCCCATTCCTAGTGCAGAGAGCCCCCCTCCCTCACCAATGGGCAATGTTCCCTCTTATCAGGCTTGTGCATATATAAACCACGTTTCCTTTCTGTTTTTGTCAGATAACATGGAACAATCCAGCCCTTCAGAGGGTCAAATGTTTTCCTTGCAGGTTTCTCCAAAAACTTGGCTTTAAAAAAAATAATCTGTTTAAATGCTGGCTTAATTGAGAGTGCCAGATGGTTGTATGAATGGCAAATAATCAACACTTTTTACTGTCCTTAATGAGACTAAATAAATGCAGTGCTGTGGCTAGTTATATATGAGCAGAGCCGTAGCTAGGTGATCTTGCACCCCTGGCAGAACCGTCCAGCTTGCGCCCCCTAGCCACAGACAAATAAGCTCTTCTTTCCACTACTTCTCCACCCCCCCCCATTCAATTCACCCTCTATTTAAAACCTTTTCTTATGAGGCAATAATATTTTTATTTATGGACAAATTTTAGCCAATTTTGTGCCCCGCCCCCTGCCTGCGCCCCTGGCAGGGGCCCACCTCGCCACCCGCTAGCTACGGCCCTACATATGCGGCATGGGGCCCAGGCACAAATTTGCTTCTGAGCAAATAAAGATGGCTAACTAGTCATCCTTATTTGGTCAGAAGTAATTAGCTGAGAAGCTAATGCAAAGGAGCTGAGGCTCATCCTCTATACACACCCACACCAGATTCACCCTATCCCTGAATTAATGCAGTTCCATCTACACAGTACTAATGTCTACGTCATGACAACCTTGTTATTATTTTAGCCTCACAGTAACCTGGCAAGGTAGATTAGGCTGATAGAGATGGTGACTGGACCAAGGCCTGGACCATGCTCCTATGTGTAAGATTAGTTAAGAGACGTCCTCCAACTGCTTGCTAATATTTGTGCAATATCTTGTGCAATATCCGGTAGATGCTAGTGCACAGGCACATTCCACAAAGCATCCACAAGCACAGCTTCCCCTCATGATACAAGCAGATGGTGTCAGGGGAAGGTGCAGTATTATTATTATTATTAATAATAATAATAATAATAATAATAATAATATACTGTCTTATACCCAGAGGTCTCAGGGTAGTTCACAGAGCAAAATCAAAATATAAAACCACAAAATATATAGTCAAAATAAAAACAACCCAATTACTTCCACCCCCAAAAACCCCCACATTTAAAAAAGGGTATAGGTTGTTAATCAAATCACTTAACTGGAGTATCCTGTAACTGAAGCACAGTCTAGAGGAAATGTGCATGGAAAGTATACAATCAAAGAGAAACAAATATGTGTCTGTCCGTCCCCCATTTGCCTAGTAAAATTGCTTTGCAGAAAAGCCCTAGAACTATAACCAGGAGTGTGTACTGGTCTAGCACAAACACATTTGGGACTACGTTTATTATTTATATCCCTATTTGCATTTTGAAAGCCTAAGTAAAGGAGCGGTCATAAAGTAGCTGCAAGCATGAGGCTGTGTAACAAGAGAATAATTAGACATGACTATTGGTCTATGGAGCTCAGTGTTGTCTACACTGATTGGCAGCAGCTCTCAGGGTTTCACACTTTCCCAGACCTACCAGGAACTGTTGGGGATTAAACGTGAGACCTTCTCTGCATGCAACGAAGACCCTCTGCCACCGAGATACAGCTGTTCCCAGGATTTGCAAGACTCCTGGAGGATTCTGTTAAGTTCATGGGTCTTGACGCTTACACCTGACTATTCTCTCTGGCCACTTTCCAATTTCTTGTGTTTTATAATGGGTGTGACTTTTCCTGTTTGACGTCCTCGCACACTTCTGGGAAAAGGATACAGAAACAAGAAAAATGCCTGGCACACTTGATGGCTGCTGGTTTTGAGATCGCTTAGATTCAGCAAGCCACTGAAGGATCTTGGGGGCAAGGGAAGACTATTCCAAGTCTAAATATCTCATGTCATTATTCGTAGGAAATAACTGGTGACATATTTAATCTGCCTTATTTATGTTTCACAGCTTCAGGCAGGCCTTGTACTACTTCTGCCATGTCCCAGCCCATAAAATACCTTCTTTGATAGACAGCTGACAAGGAGTTGAAAAGGGGTTGTCCCATGGAAGCTATGAGATACAGTCGGTGTCTCATTGCTGAGCAGCAATGTGCAGAGCTCAGTGGAGTGGGAGGCCAGACAACCAGAAGAGTCTCTGAGCTGCACTTGCCTGCAGGCATCCCAGGTCAGGTCCAGTCCTAGGGTCGGGCAAACAGCAATCTGCGTGGTCAGACAGTTCAGGAGTCAGGAAATCCAGTTATCATGGTGGTCAAGGATCAAGACGAACAGGAAGCAGGAAGGTAGGGCCAAGAACTACAGGCATTGTTACCAGCACCTGACTGCTGCTGGAAGCTCTGCTTAAGAAGGTTGAAGCCAGCTGGTTCTCATCAGTGCCTTCTCCTCTGTGTCCCTGCAGGCTGATCAGCTGCAGGTGGAGTCACTCCACCTTCTTCCCCTTCAGGCTGCTGTTCAGCAGGTGAAGCTGACTCCTGGCCCATGGCATCCACATATTGCCTAGCAGGGGCAACATATTGCCTAGGCGACATATTTCCAGGGGCTGGGGGAACAGAACCTTTTCTCTAACCCTCTCTGAGATAATACAAGAATACCATGCACACAGATGGTGTAGTGACAATAAAGGTTTTTTATTATTACTTATTATTATCTTTAAAGACACTCTGAAGATCCTGAAACCAAATGTGATCAGAGAATGGCTCGATTTATTGATTCATTTAAAGCATTTGCTATCTTCAGTCCAGAAAGGATTTTCATAATGCTTGACAGGAGGATCTAAAAAAATACATATGTATACAGTTTAGCAACCCAGCACAAAAAGCCCATTTCTTTTTTTCTGCTGCACCATCATTTTTTGAAACAGCAACTAATGTGACTTCTGAGAAATGTTGCTCTCTATCTGTTTCTGTGCACAATCTAAAGTGCTTGTTTTGGCACGTAATATTTCGAATTAGGATCCAGGTATTGAAAACTTGCTCCCATACAAACAGGGCTCCCCCCCCCACCCCAGTTCCGGCACCTCTCTGGTGGGTGCCCTTGCCATTCTAAGAGAGCGAGGGATGTGTTTGTGGTGAGTTCCTGCACCTCTTTTTCTAGAAAAATAGCACTGCATTAATACCTCCCTGTTCACTGTTGACCTGTTGCTGTGCAGCCATTAGAAATCTGGCCAGTGGAAATCCGAGAGCGAGCCATTTCCGTAGTGCATGCTGAACATCATCCCCAGTGCCAGGTATCCATGTGGTTAACCATGTGGTGCTTAATTAATAGTATTTGTGTGTTTTCAGCTATTAGCTCCTGTCAGGTATTCTACTGTTTAGTTGTGTTTTTAGACACTTGTACTCTGTTTATTTGAAGTCAGGGCTTGGGGAACCTGAGGCACTCCAGATGTCCCCCATCATCCCTGACCATTGGCTATGCTGGCTGGGGCTTATGGGAGTTGGAGTCCAACAACATCTGCAATCTAGCTTTGGGATAGCCTCCCCCTGGTGCCACAGGTTGCCTCACGCTTGTCTCGGGTACCACAGATGCCCACCTTGGGAATATTAATTGAAAGGTGGGCTACAGATGTTTAAAATAAGACCTTGTTTTTGTTTGAATTGTGTGTGTTCTTTTTTCAGGTGATGAGCTGGAGTACATCAGGCCCAACCTGTACCGGAATGTGGCACGGCAGCTAAACATCTCGCTGCACTCGGAAACCGTGGTAACAGATGCCTTCCTGGCAGTGGCAACTCAGATCTTTACTTCAGGTGCTGTCCTGCAATCCGCAGTGTGGGTGAAGGGATGAGAGGGATGAGAAATGAAACAAAGCTAGGTGTGTAAGCACAGGCATGTTTTGGGTGAGCCTGTTGGGTGGGGCCCACTTGGCAGAGGATGCCGGCTGTAAGTGGTTTGGCAGTGGATGCTGCACTAATGATTTAACACAAAGCCATGTTTGTTTACTCTTTCCTCCTATATCTCACCAGGTGAGGAGATGCTGTAGCCACTCCCCATTTCTCTCCTCCCAGCAGGGGAATCCCTTGCTTTTGAGCTCACTCTCACTACACTCCCAGCAGTGACTGACCTTGTTACATAAAAAATACCTTTCTGTTTTTCTAGTTTCTTCCTCTTTTTGACTCTTGGGATTGGACACATTAATGGCTGCCAAGTTACTGTTTCAGTCTGGGGTACAACTGTGCACAAACGGCTTTCCAAAATTCTCTACCCTCTAACTGAGCAGAGGATTTGGGATGACATGGACATAATTTTACCATATTTGTCTTGCGAGAGGAATAATTCTCTGACAGTTTCTCGTAGCTAGGACTTACTATTATCAGTAGTAGTAACACAGTTTCTTTACTTTTCCCTAAAGAGATATCACTTTTATCCATAGGATCGAACCCTGGTTTTTGTTTTAATTCCTGTTTTTGTTTGTTTATGCTTTTATTCTATTGTTTTACAGTTTTAATTATATTGTTTATTGCTTTTATATTGTGCATTAGCTTAGATTTTTAAAAAATAAAGTAGCTTATAACTGCTACTAAATAAATTAATTAAATAATTTGGGGTTGCCCTAAGCTTATTTTGGCATGCAGATTCCCATTTTATTTAGGTATATATTTATTTTATTTATGGGATTTATATATCGCTTAATCATGCCTGGTTGGTCACTGTGAGAACAGGGTGCTGGACTAGATGAGCCTCCTTTGGCCTGATCCAGCACTGCTCCTCTCATGTTCTTATTAGTATTTCCAGCTGTCAATTCATATTTCCAATTATTTGAAAGGAGGGTCTCGCTTGAGAGTGGCTTTTGTTAAAAAGAAAGCATTGATCCAGCACTGCCTCACTCTGCGTGTGGGGGCAATGGGTTAGGAGTTGCTTAAAGCTTATTCGGGGCTGGAAGCATTGTGTGTCCAAACACATTGTATGAAAGCAATGCTTTTGGAGAGAACACTGCTGCATCTTGAAGGGGCCAACTGCATATTGAAGTATATCGTGGGTAGCCCAATGCATATTGTGGGTTATAATGCACATAAGCAATTCATTGGATACATGGACAGCTCTGAAGTTAGGAAGTAGAAATCTGCTCCAGCCCTGTTGTTTCCTGTAGCTATCCCACCTCCAATAGTTGACAGACCAGGGGAATGTTCCAAGAATCTCTTCCCACCTGCTGGGCAGTTCAGAGCCATCCGCTGAATGTGTTCTGAGCAGAAATGAAAGATGCAGTAGTCATTCAAAACAAACACTCTGATTCAGGCTTATTTTCCATTCTCTGGTACAAAACACACTGACTCCTAGAAATGACTAGTATATCCCACCTCATTTGTAGTTAGTAGGGTGACCAGGGGTAAATGAGGACAGGATTGTTGCACCCTTAAGAGCTGTGTAGCAGAGGGAATTTCAGCAAGTGACAGAAGAGGTGCTTTCTTCTATATATTATTAAAGATGGAGAAGCTCAGAACTCTTGTGCATTGGGCAACCCTAGCTATGAATCAAATGTGACCTATCTAGGCCTTTAAGAGCTGCTAGATGGAATCAAATCAATGCCATTTTTCTGAGGAGATGGTGGAGGCTTTGCTGGTAAAATGCAAGCAACAGTTAAACTTAAACGTTAAAAGTAGCAAAATAAAAAGCTTCAGTCGTGCCTCACCCAGACATTCCACTCTTCGAAGAAGAAGAAAAATCAATGCCAGATCCAGCAATTAAGGACAGAAAGCAGCTGCAGTGAGCGCTTTCAGAAATTGGACTTTAATGTTAAAATTCTGCACTAATGAGATGTTTGATTTAGCGCACGCACACACACGCGCACACACACAGAGCAAATAAAATAAAAACCGCTTTTCTTCCAGAAAATGGTTGTATGGGTAAATTTACAGTGCAGCCCTTTGCATATTCATTCAGAAGTAAATCCCACTGTGTTCAGCTGGGCTTGCTCCTAGTTAAGTTGATAGAACTGTAGGTTTCATCTTGCAGAGGCATAAAATTGACTAAGATGGTGACTTTTCAGATTGGAGATGTTTTTAATCTGGTTCAAAACCAGATACAAAACACATGCATGTTGTGTCAGATACAAAGGGTATTTTATATACATGTCCTTTCTTTTTCGGAATGTGAAGAAGTTTCTTGATTGCTCATTCTGGTATTTAAAGGGTTGAGGATTGACAAATATACCTTTGTCCATTTCATATAGGATGAGTTTATGGTCCTTTGGCTGATTTCTGCTCTGTCACATAACTTCCTTTCAACCGCACCTGCTGTGCTCCATCACAATACAGTCATAATCATCACCACCATTTTATTTGTATGCCGTCTTTCCATGGTTGAAACTATGCTCAAGGCAGCTTAGAATATGACGAGATTTACATAATTACAAACATAACAGAAGTCATAAACAATAAATAAAACAAATCAAAAAGTGCACAACTAAATGGAAACAATTTCCACGTAAATCATAAGATCTAAAACTAAAGATACACCGATAATATCAATAACAGCAACAGCTCTCTCAACCCACCATAAACAATACTCCAGCCCAAGAATCTGTTCAGCGGCTTCAGCTTTTGTAGCTGGAGTCAGTCAGCACTCCACTCTCCCAGACCAGATGGGAAAGGACCAGCAAGGCAGGGTTCAAGTCTTCCAGGGTGCACAGCCAAGATGGTCTCATTTAAAACAACACAGATAAAAATTAAAAACAATTTAAAAGATCTGGAAGCCGAACATCTGATGGGGCTTCTGATTGGCTGCAGGAGCTTCCTGCGGCCAATCAGAAGCGGCACTTTGGTTTTCAAACGTTTTGGAAGTTGAACGGACTTCCAAGGTACAATTCTACAGCTAATCTGCTAGATTTATTTAAAGCGTTATTGCCTTGCAGTTTCATTGCTTTGGGCAAGGAACTAGAAACTATGAACAAGAGAGTGTCCCTATTCAGCTCTCCAACTAGCAACAACAAATGCTTTTAACACGCTTTCAGCCACCCCAGATATATGGGTGTTGTTTAAAAGAAGAAAACTGATCTTTCTTTTCTTTTTCTGCCTCTTTCAATACATGTTAAATACATGGAGCTATGACTTCAAAAACACACTGATGATTTTGACTACAGGGTCAAGAGTGGCGACAGCCCTCTTCCTGTGTTTGTGCTATAAATCTCAAATATTGGGCTTGATTTCAAACATCCAATGAATGTCTGTGGGAGCTGCTTGCGTTGGAGTCCACAAAAGTTTGGGTAAGGTTTTTGTTTAGTCTGGTCAGTCTTAAAACTGGCCATGTTGCTCAAGCTGCTGCTGAAGGAGAGCTTTCACTGTGTGAAAGGACTCTCAACACAATAAAGCAAACTTCTTCAAAGCAGTTGGCCTAACTTAGCCCAGAGGAAAAGGCTTTTAAGTGGGTGCTTTTAGACAGCTGTGTATTGTGCCCTTGGGCAAGACAGAAATAGAAGCTGCCTGTCATGGTCCAAGGTTGTGCCATGAACTGCCTCAGTCATCACTTGTGAAGGAGGCTACTTCTCTCCATCCAGTTGTCAGGTGAAAACTGGGCCTAAGGTGACCATGTTTCCTACTTGGGTCCTTTACTGGAAGGGCTTTTAGAGAACAGTTCTGTTTGAAGCTGCCCTTTGGTTGAAGGGCTGAGCAAGTCCAATTTAAAGATAAATAATCCTAAAAAGGGAGCAGAAGGCTTGAAATTGTCCATTAACAGTTAGCTCCTGGAAGACAGAGTGAATAGGCACCAGGCGCACTAGGCAAGGGCATATCTGTTAATTTTGGTTTGTCTCAATTTCTCATTTCCTCAATCTTAAATTCAAATCTCCACATCAATTTGTGATTTTTTAAAAAAAGTCTTTATGAAACTTTGTCAGAATTTTAATTCAAATTTCTTCTTATATACATTTTTTTTGCAATTTTGCCATATATACATATTTTAGCAAAGTGATTTCCCTTAATATAATGCTTTTTGTATGTTAGTTTCACTAATTTAAACATTTTAATTTATGCTTTCCCCTAGTATACATATTTTTGTGCACAATATTTGGCTGGACAGCAATGCGAAATTCAGAGAAGTGCGAATTTCAAAGGATGGTTATGTTTTGATTTGTTTTTAGCTTTGGAAAATGCAAATTAGGTAGGTTCTCTTTAGATGTGAATGATATCAAATTTCTCCCCCATCCTGGTCATGGCCTGCCTCTCTATAGTGAGATGCCTTTTTCTTTAAATTAAAGTATTTTCCCTAAATTTGAATCTGAACATAATAAATTCAAATATGCAAATTGAAAATTCGATGCAAGTCTGTGTCCCGTTGTCTTTTTCTTTTGGGTGGTACATTCCCTCTTTTGCAGCAAACCACACATGCCCCCCAACCATGCCAGGTAATACTAATGCTGGATTTAGCAAGCTCTGGTTCTTAATTCAGGCACTGTCTGCAATGAATAACAAGACGCCATGGTCAAAGTATGCATGCTTTGTCTGTATAATGTTTGTTCCCTTTCCTATACACCCACAAGCACCCCCCTTTTTGTAATCCAAGAGAGAAATTAGATTCAGTTCATATTTAATGGCGAATCAATCTAATTTGAACTTTCTGAAACAACATGGCAGCCTTCGAAACTCACATTCCTCAAAAATCTGTAACACAGGAGCCAGACATTTGTGGGTGGGGGGAGAGAATTGCAAAGTGATGTGGAACTGTGGAGAACTAAATTTAACTTTGAGAAAAATAATCTGAGAGTCACCGAAATTGGCAGATTCACCCATCTCTAAATACAACTCATGAAAAGTTTGGGGGTCTAAATGGAGAGCTGTGTACTTTGATAATGAAGTTGGTAGACTTACTTGTTTAGCTAAGGGAAATGTGGCTTTCTGAGCTTGGAGACAGACCAGATACTTACCCTCACATGGCTTCCTGGCTGTTTTCCAGTACCTGGGAGGCCAGTGCAGGACAGGGCAGGTGGGTTCCCTCCAGATTATTCCCATTTGTTCCCTCTTCTGTGCTGTGCAGTATATTTACATATCTTGGTTTCACAGCTGGCTTCCATCTGGCATCTTCTAAAGCAGAAGAAGAGACAGCTTTTTTTGGCATTGCTTGACAGCTTTGAAACAGATATTTGTTTTTAAATTCCACTCTGCGATGTGGACAGCCCTCCCTCCTGCTGGTTTCTCCCCTCTGGTTTATTCCTTGCTTGCTTTTATTAGGATAACATATACATAAATATAAATAAGTGGTGGTATTCTTAAGTATCTTTGGAAATAACACTTGTCTCTTGCCCAACTGGATTCTGAATTGGTGGCAATCTTTTTGAATTGGATGCGGATTGGTGCCTCTTGCTGTTTGTGGGCAGGCAAGAGCGGGAGGGGTTCAAAGGAACAGGCAAGCTGTCTATGTCACATCTGTGAGCTCCCAAATGCTGGTCAGACACTGCCCTTGTACTGCAGAGTGTTGTAAAATTGAGGAAAGATGTTCATAATACAGTGGTACCTCAGGTTAAGTACTTAATTCGTTCCGGAGGTCCGTACTTAACCTGAAACTGTTCTTAACCTGAGGCAGCACTTTAGCTAATGGGGCCTCCTGCTGCTGCTGCACCACCGCAACACGATTTCTGTTCTCATCCTGAAGTAAAGTTCTTAATCTGAAGCACTATTTCTGGGTTAGCGGAGTCTATAACCTGAAGCGTATGTAACCTGAAGCGTATGTAACCCGAGGTACCACTGTAGTAGGCATAAACAGAATGGGAAATTGTCTTGTCTGCGTTAGCTATCAGAAACAATGGGGCTGTGGCACCTTAAAGACTTAGCACATCTATTATGGCATAAGCTGCCATGGACTAGAGTTTGTTTCATCAGGAGTAGCTGATCAAGTGGACTATAGCCCACTGATCCCCAAAGTGTTTTGTTCACCTCCATGAACCACTTGAAAACTGGTGAAGGTCTTGGTGGACCACTTAATGATTTTTCTGCCTATTGTAGTGTTTGTTATGCACTGTGCTTTGTAATTTTCCATAGAATTCAAATTGAAACACAATGAAATACAATATAAGAAATAAAAGAATCAACAAAAATACAATTAAAATGAACAGGAATATTTAATGCGATGGATCTCTTGTCTTCAACCACAAATCCACAGACTTGCCACAGAGTAACAGAATGAAGCTCACAGACAGGGGTGCCAACTTGAATAAAATATTGGGGGGCCCAGGTAAGCTGTGTCCTGCATAATTGATCACAAGACACGGTGCACACACCATTTGAATGGCAATGACCGTCAACTTAGAGGGGGCAGCCCCCTCAAACATTTTATTGGGGGGCCGAAGGGACCTCAGCCACTATGAGTTGACTCCTATGCTCACAGACCACTGATGGTCTGTGGACCACAATTTGGGAACCTCTGCTCTAGTCCCTTAAAGTTTTTGTCACAATAACTTGTTGGTGGTGATGCTTGAGGATTTCATTTAGTCTGCATTTTAAAGCAAATTGACCAGATTCACATGGCCTTCTTGACTTCTTCAGATTTTGTATTCACAAATGTTGTGAATTTTCATTCCTTTTAAAAAAAAATTCTTACAACAAGAACCAGGAATTTGGATTCTGCTTACAGGAGACAGAGTTTGTAAGGACCATGTCATCAGAGACCTCTCTTTTGTCTTCTTTTGTTGTGAAAGCACAGCAGCAGTCTTGAGCCCCAGTCCTCAGTCCATTTAATCAGAAGCAAGTCCCACAGATTTAAGTGAAGCTTACTCCAAGTACATATTTATGGGATCATAATGTTTGGTTAAATAATTTTATTGTATTTTTAAAAAAATTGGATGCTGTTATGGAGGTTCTGCTGAAAACAGTCTGTAAACCTTAATTTTTTTTAATCTAAAATAAAGAACAGGTGCACACTCTGTAAAAGGAATGGGTGCTGCTTATATTTAACAGGATAAAATGAGCTATTCTGCATTTGAAAACAAACACAGCTGCCTTGAGGCTGCTCAAAAGAACCCTTCTGCTTTTGTGAGCTCATTCTTTTGAGCAGCCTTCAAAAACGAGTATAAATATTTCATGAATTAAAGATATATTTTGGAAACACATTGGGAACACCAACCCGCGTAGCTATCTTTGTTTGGTTTCTTGACAGCAGCAGTTGACGCTCTTCTTTTTGTGTAGATCAGCCTTCTCCAAACTGGTGCCCTCCAGATGTTTGGAACTGCAACTCCCATCAGCTCCAACCTGCATGGCCAATGATCAGGGATGCGGGAGGAGGGTACTTCATACTAGCTCTAGTACGAATGGTTGGACTTTCCCCCTGAGAGAACTTCTGTCTAGCTGGTCACATTTCTGGATGGGAAGCTCTGCTGCAGGCCAGATTAACTGGCTGATCAGCATTCCACTCTCTTGCTACATACTGCACCTCATTCACCATTGCTGAGTGTAGGCAGTAGATAATGAGAAAAACTGATATCTTGAATTTCTGTGTGTTTTTCTACCAAACTAGACATTGACTATACAGTATTCATGCATCATACAACATTTGGGGTATTTACCTCCCTAGATCTCTCTTTTTTTGGTGAAAAAAAACCAGCTGGGTTTTGTGAGAACAGCAAGTTAATTCAGCTCAAGGATCTTATCACCGTAATCAGTACAGGGCTGATGACATTGCTTTGATCAGAGTGTGTGGTCAAGAACCTCATGACATTTTAAATGCCTCTATTGTACACTCTCCTTGTATGGGGGTTTCCCATGCCTAAAACAGCTAAGAACGTGGACTTGTGTCCAAGGTGCCTTTTTTTTTTGCTTGTATGGCCAAGCTAGCTCTGTCTCGCAGCACTTCACAGAGAGGATAGGAAATGTCCTAGGTAAGGGTTTGTGCTCCTGGATTCTCTTGAATTTAGGAGGAGAAGCCAGCCAGGTGGATTGTCCATCAGGCAGCCTGTGCTGGGTTGCACATCAATCCTTGCCAGATGGATGAGTCAAGGCAGGCTGATGCTGTCCATCTTTATTTATTTATAATTTTCATTTATAGCCTTCTCGCTATCTAAAGATCTTGAAGCAGTTTGCAATTGATAAAAATTACCTAAATGTAATATAATCTCAATAAAAACCATGTCAAGGGACTTACACAAAAACAAAACAAATACATAAATAGCATCCATATACATACTGGCTCAATCTCATTCACCAACCATTCCACACAACCACTAAAATCATTCACTACCTCAGACGTTGCCTCTTATCAACCAACCACTTCAGGGTGCCAGATGATGCTATCCATTCTCAAAATTGAGGCCATCCAGGCATGTAGCATTGGAAGGCTCAGGAGGCCAGAGCTTAGTACATAGTAGAGCATCTGGTTTAATGGCATAGTGGCTAGAGTTTGGGGCTGGGGTCAGGCCCTTTCTCCCACCAGTTTTGTAACAATCGTATGCTGAAATTCTTCTCCCCTCCCCTTCTTCCTGCAGGCATAACGTGGGGTAAAGTAGTGTCTCTCTATGCTGTGGCAGCAGGCCTTGCTGTGGACTGTGTAAGACACGCCCAGCCAGCCATGGTCCATACCATTGTGGATTGCCTGGGAGAATTTGTACGCAAGACTTTGGTGACGTGGATGAAGAGGAGAGGAGGCTGGGTAAGCTTTTCTAAAGAGTGAATGTGCAAGTTACGGACACATTACTGACATGAATAAAACAGAATGGTCTCATGAGCTACCGGTAGGTATAGTGCCTTATAAACGCCATCTCCAACTCCTTGAAAGATTCCATCAACAGTGTCTCTGAAAAATTTTGCACATCACTTGGGAAGACAGGCAAACGTAATATTTTGTACTGGAAGAAGCAAAGATCACCAGTGTTGAAGCAATGATTCTTCAACATCAACTTCGTTGGACTGGTCATGTTGTGCAGATGCCTGATGATCGTCTTCCAAAGCAACTACTCTATTCCAAACTTAAAAATGGAAAGTGGAACGCTGGTGGTCAACAAAAGAGGTTTAAAGACTGTCACAAGGCAAATCTTAAAAAATGTAGTATAAACACTGACAACTGGTAAACACTGGAAACACCGGCCTGCGAGCGCTCCAGTTGGAGAACAGCCTTTACCAAAGGTGTCATGGGCTTTGAAGACACTCAAACTCAGGACGCAAGGGAGAAACATGCTAAGAGGAAGGTACGCTTGGCAAATCCACACCGTGATCAACTCCCACCTGGAAACCAATGTCCCCACTGGTGAAGGACATGTGGATCCAGAATTGGCCTCCACAGTCGCTTACGGACTCATTGTTAAAACCGTGGAAGACAATCTTACTCGGCTATGAGTCATCACCAAAGAAGAAGAAGAATGCAAGATAGAAGAAGAAGAATACTGGATAGAATTCCCATTTATGGAGCTATGTTTACTTATTTGAAGCATTTTTACCCTGTCCTCCTGGAGCAGCAAGATCAATAATAAGCCCTTGCCCTCATTTTTACAAGACATAGCACAAAAGGAAAAAAGGATGTGTGGATGGAGGGGTAGAGAGAAGGGACAAAAAGCAAATAGGCATTGGCTGTTCATTATAATGACTAGCTGGAATGGTAGCAGATCAAGGAGAGGAGGAGCCACAAACTGCTGGTCGAATCAGCGATGTGGGCCTGCTTCTTTTTTCTCCTTAGGCTGTAGCCTGATGTAATGGCTGCTGCCAGAGACATTTGATGGAGGGAGGAACTTGAGAGAGTTGACCTCTCAGCAGAGCTGATGCTTTACTCCCTTAGCTATAGCTTTGCCAGTCCACCTTTGCCCTGCAGTGATCCTGATTATACTAGCTCTACACTCCCAAAGCTTTCCCACTGACCTGCAGCAACCTTGACTATATTTGCCATCAAGATCCCGGCACAATTCCACTAACCTCATTTGCTCCTGACCTGCCAATACCTTTGCTATGAATCCAGTTTTCATCCCTTCAAGGCGCATGAGCACAGAATTGCTTAGGACTGGTGCTGCATGTGCTATGAGACAGACAGACACATCTGCTGCTAAGGACGCTGGGGGAGGGGGGAGATGGTCTCCTGGCCATTTGCTTGATATGTGCCCATGGCCTTCACATCACACATTATGGTTCTTAGCACATCCAGGCTAAAAAACCGTAACGTTGAGTGTTAAGTGTCCCTTGCTGTGGGTATGTTATTTAGATCAAGTAAATGAAAGAACAAAGCTGAAAACAGGCAGTGACTATGCTTACTGTATAATCTTTACAGGAAGCATTTTATTTTAGAAAGGAGGGTGGAAAAGGATGATACTGAGAACTTCTGGAAAAAATAATATGATTCATTTGCCAGCGTTAAATGGATAAAATGCACAGTGATTTGGGTCTCAGTATGACTGGGAAACAGAGTGGTGGTGGTAATATTGGTGGTTGTAAAGCTCTAGGGAAATATTTTAGGGCTGGTGACCTGCAGAGAAAGGTGGGAAATCTTCCCAAGCCATCTGCTAGAAATATTTGGAGAACCATGTGGGAACACAGATTATGTGAGTGCGAAACATTGTATTGATGACATCACATTTCTGAGTCTCCGTTTTTCTTTTTCTCTCCCCCTAGACTGACATAACAAAATGTGTGGTGAATACTGATCCCAGCCTTCGCTCCCATTGGCTTGTGGCTGCTATTTGTAGTTTTGGCCACTTCCTGAAGGCCATCTTCTTCGTGCTTTTACCAGAAAGATGACATCTAATTGCCTATTGAAACCATGTCTCCTTCTCACGGACACAGCTGGCACAGAGAAGGGGAAGAAATGAGACGATGAAGAAGAGAGGAGCTGGGCAAATGTGCATTCCACTTGTCTGGCTTTTCCAGCTGCCTCAGTGCAAAGACTTTCCTCAACAATGGGGAACATTTCTCCTGATCACTTCTTACAGCCAAGTGCCCTTTGTGCTTTCTAAGTGGCTGGAATCATGTACATAAGGTTGGGAGGCTATTGGACTTGCCATTCAGTTATTTATTCTTTTCCTCCCGTTCAAATTGTGTCACATGATGCATACACACCTAAGAAATCCTACTTGGATTTGCTATTAAGAAGCAAACTATCCACTTCATTTGCAAAATAATAACGGCTCCTTTGTTTTTTAGTCAGTCAGTAGATTTCTTCCCTAAACTTCCCTAAACCCCTGGCTAATGTTGTTGTAAGATGGATGTTTTCTGTAATCACCCAAAATGTGCAGTTGTCTTAAGTCACTAGAGCTCTGTCACCCTCTGCCTGAGAGGGATTTTCAGCATGGATAATATAACTACCTGCTACATGTTAAAATTTGCTTATATGAGGGAAGTAACACCAGAAATAAAAAAATTGCCTTAAAAAAATTAGGGCAGGGCCACAGATCTTCCAGCCTCCATTTAAGAGGAAGAAAAATTCAGAGACATTTAACTGCAGCAACTTTTTGAGTTTTCTCATACCTTTCTGTCCCAAATATGAAGTTAATGTGGAAGGCAGGCAATCCCATGAGCATGTTGTATCTTATGAGGGGAGCAAAACGAGACATCAATAAATTGTACCAACTGCTGTGTATTTATCATGTACAGTATGCAACTATGGTTACTGTTGTGGCAGAATTAATGCCAAATGAATATTTTGTTGCATGATCGGTATGCATGTATATCTTTTATGCCCATTCAATGGCCGTTCTTTAACGGAAAGAATCCTGGGCACTGCATTTTAACCCCTCAAATAGTTACAATTTCCAGCAACACTAGCACCCAGGGTTTGCGGGAAAGATTGTGCTTCGAACGTGCTTTAAAAGTATAATGTGTACTACACAGCTTTGGCAAAGTAGCGTCACATCAATTCTGAAGTCTGGGTGGGGAAGCTGGCTTTGCAGTGCAAAAAGAACTCTGGAAAGGAGAACTGACTTAACAGATCCACCCCCTGCCCACACTCCCTTGTGCACATAAAGCTGTTGCATGTGCTTCTAGAAATGGGGAAAATCAGAAGTAGGAGTGGCAGGGACATGATTCAGCCATACTCCACAGTGTGGGGACTCTGACATTTCCCTTCCATGAGGGCCATGACCTCCCGGTGACATCTTACCATGGATGTGTTGTAGGAGTTCCATGTCGCCTCTTGCAGGAGCAGGAAAAGAATTACAGATCTCCCGCTTTTTCTGCTTCTAATATGAACCGGCTCATGAGATGCATCTCGTTCAGTCTTTTCATTCTTTACATACCTGAAAAGGGTAAAATTGAGGTATGCTACTAATCCTCTCTTCTGGCTCATGCTGTTGCCCTCATAAATTCTCAGGGAGAAAGTTCACAAGACACAATACGAGCTGCATCTCCTCTCCCCTGATGCTGCATGTGTAAGTCACCGGCTGTAGGGCTTGTCCCAGCTCACCCCCTGCCACACAAGGGATGGGTGGAGGTAGATACAAGAAGCACACTCTCAGACCTCCCATTCTTTGTAAAGACCTTGTCAACTAGGTGCTCAGTTACTGGGAGGGAGGGGCTCTGCCAAGTCCTATGGGGATCTATTTGCAAATGGCTGCTGTGCTTGCATAACAGATCATACTCACATTGTTATATGTTTGGAGAGGGCAAGGATCCCCTAAACTCCTGGGTGCTAATCCTCCCCATAATTCCTGGATTTAGTCAAAGTTAGAATTAATCAAGGCTTGATTAAACTCTGTTGGATTCCGCCCGGCATAGCTAGTAGAGGGTACGGAACACAGCTAATAATGGTCAAACTATTAACCTATTAAGAGGGTCATTAACAGATACTTTCTGGGTGAGACAAAAAATGGAGAAAGCCAGTGAGAGGTAGTAGAGACAAAAGGCCAGAGTTTCAGGAGGGAAGGGCAGAATTACTCTGGGTTTGTGAGCTAAGCAAACAGGGAAAGTGCCAGTTTTGCAAGCTGGGGAGGGGGAAGTCAGAGCACAAGACGGGCAGTCTGTTTTAGGCTGCGGAGAGGGTCTGATACAATCTTGGAATCTGAGGCTGCAGCAATGGAAGGACCAGGGCCCTCTTGGGATGTGAATGCTCTGCACTCTCCATGTAGGTTCAGGTTGTACAGTATATATGTGTAAACAAACCATGCATCATATAGACACCACAGTATCTGCCGTATCTTTATGTTCCAAGGAAACACAGACCCTGGCAAATGTGCCTGGTACCCCTGGAATCTCACACCGCTTGGAGACTGGAGTGACGTGTAACAATATTTTGAACTTCTAAATATTTAATAAGCACTCACATTTTCAATCTATACCGTGCCTGCTCATAATTGTCCCAGAATTGTTAAGTGAGCATAAAGTGATTGGAATGTATGATTATTCCTGCTGAAGGCCATGAAAGATTAACTGGATTAAGCAACACCAAAATGTTTTCCCCCGTGGCAGTTGGCCAGTTATGCTGGCATGCATTGCTGGGCCTGCCCAAAACATTTTGCTGCCTGAGGCAAAGATCAAACTGGCACCCTCCCCTTCTACGTACAGAAGCTGACTGGACAGGCAGTTGAATTTCAGGCTGTGTACGCACAATCTCTTTAAAGCAATTTCCCTCAAAGAATTATGAGCACTGCAGTTTACCCCTCACAGAGTCACAATTCCCTTTAATAGTGCCCAGCGTCCAGAGTTATTTGAAAGAATGTGCTTTAAAAGTAGAGTGTGTATGCTTCACTTCAGCACTGGCAATGGGACTGTGTTCTCCACATGAAGGAAGCAGATTAGAAAGTTCTGAAAAGGATGTCTGTCCTCCCAACAGAGAGGAATGACTGCAGGGTTCAGGAGAGAAGCCTGAGAGGTTATCCTGTTCATCATATGCTGCCTAAAGTGGTCATTTCACTCTGGCCAGCCTTGATTCATAAAGGGCGAGTTGTGTCTAAGGAAATCACACAGACACTGTGTGACCTGCTGCAGTGCAACTCAACCTCTATCCTGACATTTCAGTTCAGTGTAGGACTTTGCTTACAGATAAGGCTTCTCACCACATGGGCTCTTGAGAGTTATAGGAAGGCTATCATAAGGGGACAAGGGGCATGTGACTAACTTAACTCTATCTGCTAAACTATCATGTTTATGTAAAGCCTCGTGCAGATTAGATAGCAGAACACTTTAAATGGTGAGACGATAAGAAATAAACTAATATAGAGTGGGCAAAGTAAACACCCTGACAAAACCCTGTAATCTATTAGAATTCAGAGCCTGGAAAATCCCATTTTAAAAAGTCACCCTAAGGATCAAATGCTTAATTTAAAACTGTTGGTGTGTAGTTAATAAATGGAGCTGGAATAATGATCAGCAGATATTTGGGGAGCATTGTGCTTAGCTTATGGAATCAATAACTAAAAATAATATAACACTGGGAACAAACTAGTTTTGAATATTTACACTACTGTTCCTTCATCAATTCCATGTCAGTTTCCCCCTCTTCATCTAACTCTTCCTTCTTTTTTACATATATAACATGGTATGGGGGGGTGGGGTGGGGAGGGTTGAAAAAGGAAGGGAGTGACCCTGAGATGAGATTGTGAAATACTCAGTAGTGTGTAAGACCACAAACATCTCTCTCCCACAGCAGTTATCAGACAAATCAGTGAGGTTGTGGTGAGTGACATCCTTTTTCTAAAATAAAGCTTTTGCTTGGAGGAAGAAAATGGAAATAAAACCCAGTTTCAGAGGGCAATAGAGGATAAAGTCCAGGAAGCTGGATGTTATTAGACTTGTATAATTTTATACAACTCTGTTGTGACATTGCTTATTATGTTATGTGGGCTGGGGTTTTTTTATTGCGCATTCTATTGTTGTAAACCTCCCATGGGCACTTTTTAATGGAAAGGCAGAAAAAAGCTAGCAGAAACTTGGCCATTTGTTTTAACATTTCCAATGCTATTTATTAAACATACCTATGTTTAATAGACAAGGCTTTTAAGGTGCAGTCACAAAGCCTCCATCAAGATCCACACATTGCCATAAAATTGTAATTTCCCCAGTTTCTCCCACTGTCCTACCACTGGGCAAACTGAACCAACTGCCACAGACAGGGTGGCAGTGGATTAGTGCCCTCTTGGTCTCGTTTCCCTTGCAAATCCACTCACACAGCTCCAATGGTGCTCTCTAGAGTGGCTGCATCTCCATGGCTCTCTTGAACGACAAAGCTCCTTCCTCAGGACTACATGGTGGACAGACCATAGTAGAATAATTTACTGACCATAGCAGAGTTATTTCCTGAGAATATGAAAAATCAACACAGCTCACACTAAAAGCAATGACTGAGTAGTGCAAGGAGCTTCCAGCCTGGAACAACCACAAAGCTGTAATGGAAGATAGTGCAATTGTTTTGATCTCTATCCCATACCTTTTGGTTAAGATCAAGTTATTACATGAAGCCATGAAGGAAGGAGTTCTTGTTTTACCCTATTCAACAGAACATGGGTTATATAAGAAACCTGAAAAAGATCTGGGCTCTCATCATGACTTGAGAAATTAGTTTAAAAAACAAAACATAGTCTCTCTCAGGATTGCTTAACTTCTTATAGGTATTTATCGGTTCTAGCCATAGCCTGCATTTAATGAGAGGAATCCATGACCTCTTCCTTTGTATAAACCGTCTTGTTTGCAAACCATAAAGATTGCAAAAAGAAACTGAAGACAGAAGTCTCCCATCACCTCCATGCTTCATAAGGAAATGCTTATGCTTCTTTAACAAATGACAACATGGAGTCATTTCTAATTCAAGATAATACCATTCCAAGCTACACCTTTAAAAATAAAGGCTTTTTTTATTGGCTTTTGGTTTTTTAAGTCTACCATTACAGAAACCTTAGAATAACTTCTTTCAGCAACTATAGTTTCTGCTGTCAGGTAGGAACTGGATCACAAAGATAGAGTCACTGCTTCCAAGCTGCTTCCGTTTTCTTGGCCTCGATTCCTCTGTGGTGAAACAACCTCCTCTTTGTTTTAAGGAGTCACTTTCTTGTAGGTAATGTGAAGGTGCTGAGTCATTGGCTGCGTAGTGGTTGCCATGGAGACAGTCTGTTCTAGTTTCCCATCAGAATTGAGCCTGAATTTTCTAGTAATCTAAGGAGGGAAATAGAAAACACATGGCTTATTATTTGATCCTGTTTATAATTCAAGAAGAAAAACAGCAGCAAAGCAAACCACTGTCCAATGACTTGAACCAAATCTGTGTCCTCAGGACTAGGAAGCAAAATGGCTCATCCCTGCAAAATTCTACAGAGAAAATATGAAGGCCTGCTTATATTCCCACCACCCAAGTATTATTCAAGAGGAAAAGATAATATATCCCATAAATCAGGAAAAAGGTGAACTATTTTGTTCAAGATTTTTGCTTATACAGTGGTACCTCGGGTTACAGGTGCTTCAGGTTAAAGACTCTGCTAACCCAGAAATAGTACCCCGGGTTAAGAATTTTGCTTCAGGATAAGAACAGAAATTAGGCGCCGGCGCTGGCGTGGCAGCAGTGGGAGGCCCCATTAGCTAAAGTGGTGCTTCAGGTTAAGAACAGTTTCAGGTTAAGAACGGACCTCCGGAACGAATTAAGTACGTAACCAGAGGTACCACTGTATTTTGTACCAGGATCCTGCTCTGAGATCACTCAACCTTTCAACAACCATGGAGAGAAACACACAAGACAAAATAGTGAAGGGAAACAAAACCCACTGCTAATCATCTGTGATTGCTTTACTCAGCATTGTGCCTCATTTGAAAGCATCTTCTGCTTCCAATTTGCCAAGCTAGGGTTAAACCAAGTATGAGAATACGAAGGCAAGGAATTACAATGCTGAAATTGAAGAAAACTGTGATGGAGAACTGGATTAAACATATTAAATAAAGGGGAGAGGGGAGAGAATAGTTTAGAATTTGATAGCTATGGAATACTGGGGGTCTTGCACCAAACAGCCCATAAGGGTAAAGCAAGGCACTGTAGTCAGAGCACATTTTGGCAGAGGCCAAAAAGGTCCCTCCACTTATTTCAGTAACAGATTTCTGCACACAATCCAAGATTTTCTGTATGCTAAATTGGTGCCCTTTACCCTTTTTTGCCATAGTTAACATGGTTTTTAAAGAAGAGTGGAGATATCCGGGACTGTGGGATCCCTGCCAAAGAAACCCTGCCAAAAGTTATTTTGTTAAGTACAATTGCAGCAAAAACACCCACACCCCACCAATATGCAGCTATTGAAACAGAAAAACTTCAGCTCCATGAAAGCTCTTTAATACACTTGTTATTTCTAACCATATATTGTGAGGAAATGCAAACACAAACCGCGCCAGTAAAATCAATTTCCTGTCTTTATTTGAAGAGGTCTACAGAATAAAATACTTTCCCCCTTTTAAAACAAACTGCTGAATATTGGTAATTTTTACATAATCACCCAGGAAATGTATCCCAAACATTACAGGCAAGATAATCTGAGACAAGGAAAAGGAGACATGGGTGAACTGGGATGTGTCTCCTGCTGCTCTCGCCAGCAATAGAAAGATTAGCTTGACCCCAGCAACTGGCTGGAAGACCTATAGCTTCTGGGAGTTTGCTTCCCCCATCCCTCCAAAAGGAACTCCTCAGCAACTCTAAGTTGCCCTGCAGCTGCAGAAATCCTTAAGGGAATGGATAGAACAGGATAAAACCTGAATAAACAAACCTCTGGTGTTATTGTTCCAGTGTTGGAACTGAATTAATATGAAGAGTGAGTGGTCTTGCTTTTTCATGTTCTTGATTTATCAGGGCCTTAATATTTAGTACAATTTACCTTTAATACATACTGATAATTACCATGCTTTTCAGATAACATGCTTTGCAGTTGAACCTTGTGTGTGTGTGTGTTTTGCATTATAGGTGGGCTTGAGCACACTCAAACTGGAGATTATGAAATTGACTTGCTTTCACCAACCACAGCAAACGTCAAACATAGTTTAGTGTTCAAACAAGGTTACTTGTGGTTAATCTAAAATGGAAGTGGAAGTTTCTCATCTCCTTATGTTAGTGCTAGAGGAGAGGGGGAGGAAATAGCATATAAGCCAAGGGAGGAGAGGCCAGGCGTGTTCTTGTAATGCATCCAGTTACATTCAAATTGCAGCCTCTGCCTTTCCCAACTCCAAATTCTACAATGCTTTGACTGGAAATTCAGGAGCTATTTTTATCAAATGTTTTTAACAGTGGCAAACCTTGACATCTCTACAATGAACCTTGACATCTCTACAATGCATTTTTGAAGCACCCACCCTCAGACAAGTCACTAGAATATAAACAGAAGTATACTGGAATGGACGCGGGTGGCGCTGTGGGTTAAACCACAGAGCCTAGGACTTGCCGATCAGAAGGTTGGCGGTTCGAATCCCCACGAAGGGGTGAGCTCCTGTTGTTCAGTCCCTGCTCCTGCCCACCTAGCAGTTCGAAAGCACGTCAAAGTGCAAGTAGATAAATAGGTACTGCTCTGGCGGGAAGGTAAATGGCGTTTCCGTGTGCTGCTCTGGTTCACCAGAAGCGGCTTAGTCATGTTGGCCACATGACCCGGAAGCTGTACGCCGGCTCCCTCGGCCAGTAAAGCGAGATGAACGCCGCAACCCCAGAGTTGGTCACGACAGGACCTAATGGTCAGGGGTCCCTTTACCTTTACCTTTATACTGGAATACTGTTAGCATTGCTTTGCCACAGATGCAGGGTACTTACATAACAATGTAGGTTAAATGTACCAATAAATTAAATTAGTTCCACAGTCCAAAATTATTCAAACTATTTTAACATTATGTATTGGACAGCTATAAGCAACAGGGATATAAAAGGGTGAATGTTTGTAAACAAGCAGTTTACAAAAGGTCACAAATAGATATTCTGAGTATCTTTGTGGGATGTGGTTTTGTAGTTAGGCAATAGTCAAGAAAAATGAAAAATGTAAGGGTCTGGTGTATGTAGGCTCGTTTCGGAACATCTGTGAAATGTGGGATCATTATTTTTTTAACTTGCCACCGAAATTATACATTAACTAAATGGTTAAAAACTCTTATACGGATGCTAAGAGTTGTAGCCCAATAACATCTAGAAGGCACTAGGTACCCCCACCCTGGGGCCTCACAATTACTTTTTTATTTTAATAAAATCCTCTTTCTTTATAATTCATAACATTACATAATTCTGCATATCTGGGAGCTTGCTGTTATCTAGAAATGAATCCCTGACTTTGAGTTGCCTCATTTAGCTTCCAAACTGATTGACACTCAGTCACCTGAGTTCATCTTCAGTAGAAACAATTAGGATCTGTAACAGAATGTTCTAATGTATTATCATTTCCTAATAGGACTCCTCTTGTTCAGGGTTCAAGCCAGTCAGTTTGCTCCAGGGAGCCTTCCACCTATCAGTTCCCCACTTTTTTCTTTCAACTGATACTCAGCTTTCCATGGCCACTGAACATGTTTGCTTTAATATATAGTTGTGTACTTCTGTAAATCTTGGCATTCCACTGAATGTGCCAATGCCTCCCTCTTGTTTCTCAGTGGCCCCATTTCTGTTGGCACTCACTACCCAAGTTAAGGTTGACAGTAGCCCTCTCTCAGCAGCTGCCCTTCTACAAAATAGACAAGACCTTTCATTTCTCTGTCATTTCTCTGACCTCAATATTTTTTTCAGGTCCTCTATTGCTGTTCTCGTTTTACCTCTTCTACCAAGTGCTTAATGCATCTTTTTAAAATTGGCACAGATCTCACAGTAGAATGAAATATGAGGATGAACAGAGCTACTTTAAATTTTATAGAAGCAGACTGTCTACTTGACTTTGTCTTTTTTCTCCCCCAAGGGAATGTGTTTGCTCTGCTAAGCTCTTCAACTGCAAGAGTCAAGGCTGCCTGATGAGGAATAATACTCGAAGACCTTGTGCAGTGCTACCAAATAATAAAAATTATTATTAAAAGAGCAATATGCCTTACATGAAATTATGTGAACAACATGAAGAGGAAAATATGTATACAAAGAAAAAAGAAAAGAAAAGAAAAGGGAGGGAGGTGGGAGGGAGGGAGGGACAGTCCTACGAAGAGAAGAGACCTGTTGGCTAGAAGTATGAGAAATTATTGGACAGATGAAATCCTTGAGATCAGGTAAGAAAGTGAGGGGTCTAGCAACATTTTTTTTTTTACAATGCCTATGAACAGTCACAGCCTGCAGAGCCAGCAAGCACTCCATCAGCATGGTGTTTTCTTGTGTTGCCTTCTAACAGAGCAGAGAAAGTGGTGGCAAGCACCAAGATAAATGTGCCTCCTTTCATCCAAGTCATAATTAAGGCACAGCAGGGTAAACAGCCCAGGGACAGGACATTTCTGTCTCTCTACAAACCAGGGGCCTTCCCAGGGCAGACATCCATATTAAAATAGCCAAAGGACACCTGAGGACAATTTTTGTCTCTTCTGTATAGTATCAGGCCAGCCAGAGAGAAACCTACTATTCAATTCAAGAGGAAGGGAAAGTCAGGACTGTTGAAAGACTGGGAATGTCTGGTACAAAATACTGAAAATTTGTTCCTGCTTTTGAAACCCCAACCAACCAGTCTTGTGGGGGCAAATGAGGGTCCCCAAAATTAGGTAACCACAGCCTTGACATGTGCCACAGAGGTTGTGGGCAGGAGGGAGAATATTCACTAAAATATCCTATCAAGTCAGGGGTACACATTCTGGTCAGAGTTTTGCAACTCAGAGTATGAGCAGTTTCTGCTAATGTAACTATCAACCAAGCAGTGCTGCTGCCAATCTATGGGGAGGCAGATTGATAGAAAGGTCTGCTGGGTACAAAAATCGACAGATATTGGAAATCAGTTACAAAAACTAGGTAGGGCTGAAGAGAATGTCAAAGTTAAAGGCTTCCTGGGGCATGCATGAGTCAGACACTTATCCAGTGAGGCCCTGCACCACTCTTTCTGATTAGCTATATAACTGCAGGCACATCTCCCTCTCCACCCTTTTCCTGTGTGAGATCATGATCCTTGGCCATATCTGGAACCTCTTGTGGTCTAAGTGGTTCTACTGTACTAGTGAGTTCAAAGGGCCCCATCACGAGTCTGCTTTCTGCCATGTGGAGATGTGGAGCTATAGGAAATCTGGGTTCTAGTCTTGATCCTCTTCCTACCTTCAGCATCTAAATAGCTACCGCTGCCAGAATACACAAAAGCTTTCTTGTAGTCACTTCAGCATCTCCCTTCTGCAGGAACTGAACCCTATCTGTTTTATCCCCCAAATTTCGGTAGTTGTTTGCAGTCTGCTTGGCTGCTGACTAAGGGTTCAAATCCTTAACCACTGAAGTTCATAGCTACAGATGTTAGTTGCTCTCTCCCGCTCTTTAGTGGTTTCTTTCGAGCTGCCCATTTCA
Source organism: Podarcis melisellensis (assembly GCF_964234715.1). NCBI lineage: Eukaryota > Metazoa > Chordata > Lepidosauria > Squamata > Lacertidae > Podarcis > Podarcis melisellensis. The sequence goes on from NC_138537.1 coordinate 35,815,694, forward strand.
CCTTGTGTGCATGCCTGGGTTGGGAGATCTCATATAACTCTTCAGGCAGGCAACAGAATGCCGAGTACAGATTTCTCATACCAGTTCAGCTGGACCACACTTAAACATACTCACTTGCTCTACATGGGGTTTCTTGGCAAATGAGATCCTTGCTACAGAGTGGGAAGCTATAGAAAGCTCCTGCCCATTAACCTCTCCTTCCTCCACCTCTACCAAACCTGGATCAAGAAGAGAAATTATTAATACTGACACAGTTCATAGAGCTGGAATACAAGACAACACTTGGCTTATAAGCAGGCAAGAAAGATTTGTTGAAAGTATGGCATCAAGCCACTTTCTGACTACTTTAAGGGAAGCTGGTTTTAAAGCAGAAAGAGGGGGAAACATGCTAATGTAATTAGGCTAGTACCTGTATTCTGAGCACTGATGAAGGCCACCTTGTTAGTGTCAGGTTTGATGCGGATAAATCCACATTCTCGGTGCATCGGTTTCCTCGTGTCTGGATGGAAGGCGTTGAATCTATTAGGATAGGAGGATACTAACATTACCATTCCTCTATAAACCCATCCTCAACAGCTTTTTCAGAATCATCTGTATGAAATGAAAATAGCGCTCCCATACCTGTCCTCAACAAACAGTAAATCCGAAGTCCCATTTAAGAAGCATAGGATCATATTCAATGCAAGTCCTATTCAGAATAGACCCACTGACGTTAAGGGCATTTCTAACTTATGTTCACTCACATATGGCTGAAGATAGTTTCTTGGATATCTTTTTTCCTCTCTTGGAAATTTGTACATTCTTTTAACTATGCACTGCATTTTTGCCTGTCCCATTAGATACTTGTCAGAGTATATTTTTCATATTACTTGGCAACTCCGGCAACTCCTAATAAGGAATATTGAGGTGTACCTGTCACCGCAGAAATAGTATGACCGCAGAAATAGTTTTATGTCTTCTTCCTCGACATAAAACGCTGCAGTTATACAAGTTTCCTTACACATAGCACTCCTGAACAGTTCTTTTAAAAACTACAGAACTGTGCTAGTAAAAAAAAGTGCTGATTTTATACATCAGGTCCCAATGTCATGTTGGCAGCAAATAATGCTTTCTTCTATAACCGCCCTATTACCTCTCCCATATTTATGATGTTTCTGGATCATTTCCTACATTGCATTTCTGCAGAGGTCATGCAGAGGAAGAATGGATGCTCACTTTTGGCCTAAATAGTCCCCAAGGAGCTAGGCAATTTTGCCATTTACAGAATCAGCTGGCAAGTAATATTTTAAAACACAACTCTTTCTTTAAAGCAACGTTATAGGGGTTCAAATCTTCCCAATTAGTGAAAATCCGTATTTCAGCTGGGCAATTCAGCAGAAAGAGTTATGCAACTAGAATAGGCATGTGGCATAGTGCATTAAATTCCAAAGCATACTGAACCGACCACTTTTTAGAGGATATAAAAACTAGCAGCTTTAACAAGTGCTCTCCCCCCCCCCGAAAAATAGGTGCCAGTATTCACCACAAAGTTGTTACCGTAAGTGCCACAGTTTTCAAAAACAACAAAAAGAGGTGCTGGTACTGTGTACCCTTGAGTACCTCCTGGGGGGGGGGGGGGAAAGCCATGGCTTTGAGAAAATAGTAGCACGCATAATTGCAATCATTGAGGAGGTGTTTGTTTATCTTTACAACAGCATAAGGGGAATATCCTTTCAACTCTCAAATTTCACTTTCCATTTTAAGAACACAAAAGACTGCTCAAAATTCTAAGAAAAACTGTTTTTCTCAAAACCAAAACATGTTAGATTTCCAACTTTCCATTTGTGCTTATATAGAAATGCATCTTTTTTTGAGTCAAGAGAGCTGGAAAAAATTCAAAAATATATTGAAAAAATCTTTGTAATGCCTGGAGGATAATAAATCATACATTTGATCACACCCACTCTTGCTTGGCTCTGGAACAAACATTCCATTCCCAGGCTACCAGGAAGGACCCCATTAAGCACTTAAGCCAACTACAAGAAAGCGTCCAGAACTACTATATCACAACATCCCATATGACCACTGTTCTCCCGCAACACATTCCTATGCCATTGAAGCCCCTTCAATCTATCCATCATACAGCCACTGCTGCTTTCCCCCACCTAATGTGACAGACTTGTACAGTGGTGCCCCGCAAGACGAATGCCTCGCAAGACGAAAAACCCGCAAGACGAAAGGGTTTTTCGGTTTTTGCGACGCTTCGCTAGACGATTTTCCCTATGGGCTTGCTTCGCAAGAAGAAAGCCCATAGGGAAATCTCCGGGGACCTCTTTTAAATGCTGGCGGTGGGGAGCAAAGCCTTTCCCCCCCCTCCGGACTTCAGAAGAGGTCCAGGAAGGCCAGCGGGGGCGAAAGGCTTGGCTCCCCACCGCCAGCATTTTAAAAGCGGTCCGGGATAGCAGGGAAGCGCTTCCCGCTATCCCGGACGGCTTTTGAAGGCAGGCGGGGGGGAGCAAAGACTTTTGCCCCCCGCCAGCCTTCAGAAGAGGTCCAGGACCTCTTCCGAAGGCGGGCGGGGGGCAAAAGTCTTTGTCCCCCCTGCCTGCCTAACCGGGGGTTTTTAAATCGCCCCGGGACTGTCCCGGGGCGATTTAAAAGCCCCCGTACGGCTTTTGAAGGCAGGCGGGGGGGGAGCAAAGACTTTCGCCCCCCGCCGGCCTTCAGAAGAGGTCCTGGACCTTCCCGGGAGAGCGGGAAGGCAGCGCTGCATTTTCCGCTCTCCCGGGAAGGCAGGCAGGGGGGAGCAAAGACTTTTGCCCCCCGCCAGCCTTCAGAAGAGGTCCTGGACCTCTTCTGAAGGCCGGCGGGGGGCAAAAGTCTTTGCTCCCCCCTGCCTGACCTTCCCGGGAGAGCGGAAAAACGCGCTGCGATTCTCCGCTCTCCCCGACGGCTTTTGAAGGCAGACGGGGGGGAGCAACGACTTTTGCCCCCCGCCCGCCTTCAGAAGAGGTCCAGGACCTCTTCCGAAGGCGGGCGGGGGGCAAAAGTCTTTGTCCCCCCTGCCTGCCTAACCGGGGGCTTTTAAATCGCCCCGGGACTGTCCGGGGCGATTTAAAAGCCCCCGGACGGCTTTTGAAGGCAGGCGGGGGGGGGAGCAAAGACTTTTGCCCCCCTGCCTGCCTTCCCGGGAGAGCGGGAAGGCAGCGCTGCTTCTCCGCTCTCCCGGGAAGGCAGGCGGGGGGAAGCAAAGACTTTCGCCCCCGCCGGCCTTCAGAAGAGGTCGGGGGACAGACTGTCCCCGGACCTGGTCTGAAGGTGGTTTCCATAGGCGATTTAAAAGCCCCCGGACGGCTTTTGAAGGCAGGCGGGGGGGAGCAAAGACTTTTGCCCCCTGCCAGCCTTCAGAAGAGGTCCAGGACCTCTTCTGAAGGCTGGCGGGGGGCAAAAGTCTTTGCTCCCCCCTGCCTGCCTTCCCGGGAGAGCGGGAAGGCAGCGCTGCTTCTCCGCTCTCCCGGGAAGGCCGGCGGGGGGAAGCCCCCGCCGGCCTTCAGAAGAGGTCGGGGGACAGACTGTCCCCGGACCTGGTCTGAAGGTGGTTTCCATAGGAACACATTAATTGATTTTTAATGCATTCCTATGGGAAACCGTGCTTCGCAAGACGAAAAACTCGCAAGACGAAAAGACTTGCGGAACGAATTAATTTCGTCTTGCGAGGCACCACTGTATTCAACAAATCACCTGGCAGCCATGCGTAAAAGGAATTCCATGCAGGTGAATAACCAGGCTGGTGGAGGAGGGTCATCTCTAGTCTACTTGGTAGAAGGCCAAAGTTTGAGAAAAAACTCCTCTTAGCAGGGCAATATAAATGTTGCTGATTAGTAAATTTTGGGGTTTTATTTACAAAGTTTATGATCCCTAGACACCCAATTCCTTGGTGAACCCACAAACAGTTGCATAGCACCTTCACCCTGCAGCCACCTCTGCCTCTTCCACCATCTGTCCTGCTGTTACCTTTCCCAGGCACACACAGGATGGGAGCACTGGGAGGGAATGGGAAGCAGGGGGAAAAGCAAGATTTTAAGGGGCTTTTAAAGATTTTGCTGCCTATTAAGAAAGTAAAGTGCCTGGGAACTCAATTTTGCACTAGAATTACTAGTAGGGATGTGGAGATGTTATATTGCCTGCACAGTTACTTCTGTCCTTTCATTTATGTTTGAGGTCTTTAAGAAAACTGACTGCATAGCTAAGGATGACAACTAAATGTAAAAATCTATGTGGCGATAGGTTAATAGCTGCTTAGCAGCTTCTGAAAAACAGGATGTCTATTTCTAGGAAGAATTTGATTTATATTCTACGCACAGATTTAAATTGATTCTTAGCTTGTACCTCACTAACAGTCTCATTTGATAAACAACACAGATTATTTTAAGGTGTCCCGGTTGTGGAAAAACCCCTCAAAAATAAGGAAACTTACGAAAAATTCAGCATGGGTTGCCCCACATGAGAGATGCACACTTCTTCGAGGTATTGAAAGGGCTTCATTGCAGGGAAGGTACCATCTCCTGGGGGGTCTGACAGCCAGGTGCCCAGCATCCAGGAGAGAGGCTCAACCACAGGGTTCAACTGCGGGGTTTCTGTGAGAAGAGAGAGACTGAGGATAAGAAAACTGCACCAAGACTTTGGGCAATTAGCTCTTACCACGTCAATGTTGATCAACTACTTTGCATTGGTGAGACAGTTCCCAGTAGCCATGTTGCGTGTTCTACTATCCTCTTTCATTTTATCTGTTTTTATCCAGCTCTGGCCACATGAGAGTTGAGGTGGGTCAAAAGTTCAAAACAAATTTCATATTTTACAAACTTGGTTCAAAATAAAATTTTGACTAACTATGTACATATAGGCTCCTTGACCATTTCTTACCCGCCTCAGGGTCAAACTATATGTTACAAAAAAGACTTGCAATCAAAGCAGTAATGCTGGGAAAGGGCATAATTACATCAAAGAAAAACTGCTGGAATGTTCACAGTCCTGAAGAGAAGAAGAAGAAGAAATAATAATACAAGTATGTCATTTTCCTAAATGACGCTATCATAAATTTTCAGGCATGGAAAATTTTCAGCTGGAAAACCAGAGCTGGGCAAAGCTGTACACACCCAAGTCCCCTTCATATTAATACTGAATGTGCTGCCACACATTCAAATAGCTATATATGTGTACACAAAGAGCTACTAGCTATATACAAATAACTGTATCAATGGCAAGCATTATTTTAGACAGAGAAAGCAATGTCATAACAAAGCTATAACCTATAAGTTGGGAAACACAAGTAGGAACCAGAACAAAGCATTGTAGTCTTCCCTGCTTCCTAACAGGAATGGTCCCATTCAAGGCTCAAGCCAGATGAATGAGTGATTGACAACACACAAGGCCGACATAACTATGTTTTGCATGAACACCTGACCTCAGTGTTCTCAAATGTCTGCTAACGTCCAGCAGTATCTGATTTTCTTGTTCTTTGATGATAGCTCAAATAATAATAAGATATTGGTATGGTAAAATGGATGTTTTTTATAATTAAATTACCATTGTAACTCTTCAATATAGTACCCCTGTCTACAAGCACCCAAAGCACACTTTCTTTAAAAATGAACACAGAATTCTACAGACTGGCTTGTCCTTTAAAAAATTTGGCTGCTCCATGCAAGATGGCAAGCACTCCATGCAAGTGGTATAGTACTGCAGGGGCAGGCAGGGACGAAACACTTATTTTGCATCAGGGACAATATCTGTGGGTTAAACCTCAGAGCCTAGGGCTTGCCGATCAGAAGGTCAGCAGTTTGAATCCCCGTGGCGGGGTGAGCTCCCGTTGCTCGGTCCCTGCTCCTGCCAACCTAGCAGTTCAAAAGCACGTCAAAGTGCAAGTAGATAAACAGGTACCGCTCCAGCGGGAAGGTAAACGGCGTTTCCGTGCGCTGCTCTGGTTTGCCAGAAGCGGCTTAGTCATGCTGGCTACATGACCCGGAAGTTGTACGCTGGCTCCCTCGGCCTTTAAAGCGAGATGAGCGCCGCAACCGCAGAGTCGGTCACGACTGAACCTAATAGTCAGGGGTCCCTTTACCTTTACTAGGTATAATTTTATTTTATATGAGGTGCTTTCCAATTGCTGAAAGCAGAGTAAATAAGAATTCTTTTTGTTGTGAAGAAATTATAACTTGTGAGTATATATTTAGGTGCTCTATTTATTATTTCAGTTTATGTACTAATGTTATGCTTGTGTTGGGCAAGTCTATTCTTTTTCAATTTTTTAAAAATACAATCAAATGGGCATAAAATGATATTTCAAAGCTAACTTTATTCTACATAGAGCAGTGAGAAGTGTGATGGGTGATGAGCCATTCTGAAAAGCTTTCTTTATCTGGGCAATGAAATCTCTTTTCCTTCCATCTCCTTAAGCATAAAATGGTGGCAATATTTATGACAAAGCACAATTTCCATGCAATTACGGTAGTATAAGGTCATGCAAAAGTCTGAACTCTCTTCCTTGAAGAACATATGCTGTTTATAACAAAGAGACTTGTGGCAACTTGAAGACTAAGAATTTATTATGACTTAACTTTTGTAGACTAGAGTCCATTAATTTATAAGAGGATGAAAACAGGGAAGCTTGCATAGCTGAAAATGTGGTTTTTGCTACCATCTAGTGGCTAAGTACAGCAATTCAAAGCAGCCTTCCCTGAAAGGGTGTAACATGGATCCATATTATCTGCTCCTTTTTGTTGTTATTTTTGTCACTTTTGTTACCTGGAATGGTATCACTAAATGAGAACAAAGAGTAATTGAGAGGTCACTGCTGGACCTTCCGGATTCACTACATTAAGAGCTCATCTAAATACACTTGTAAAGTTCCAAAGGCACTGAATCCTTTGCAGTTATATCTTCACGACAAATTCCATTGCAACACATGCAATTTGAAAAGGAATAGTGGACTGCAAAAAAGATGACAACCTTTCTGTTAGATTTGTAGTAAGAGGTTGTTGGTCAGAGATACTAGAGCATGCTGACTCAAAATTGAAATTCAACTCAAAGTTATTCAACTTATCATCCAGCCCGGACCAGTAAGTATATCTATGTTAATTTTTACTCTAATGAAGAAAGAATGTGAACTGAAAATTCGTGTAAAATGTTAGATGACTAGCTGGTCAAAAATCTTATCTGATTCATAATCAGCTACCTTTTCTTTTTTTAAACACACAGAGAATCCCAGGGTGTTTTACAGTACATCTCCTTCCTCATTCTCAACCTTTCATACAGTACATGTTAAATGTCATATTGTGCAACTCCAAAGCACACATATTGCCTTGGAAAATCTCCTTAAAAACAACCGATAAGTTGATTCTAATAAGATATATTTGATTCTACCGCTATATGGTCTGTTTTGATTCCTATTCTTAATTCCTATTTTAAAACTATTTAAAGTAAACTCTGTATAGGTTTTTTTTATTAAGCCATATATAAATCTTGCTAAATAATGCATATATTATTTTATTGTACTTTCATTGTACACCCCTGAGGGTGGCCAAGAGTGTTTGTTAACGAAGTTCCCCTCTCACCATAAACAGAAGTTAACTGAATAGGAAGGTTGTGGGCTTTTCCCTGTTTTACTTGTAAACTTTTACCCATGATGAAGAGATAACAGAATCACAGAATTGTATAGCTGGAAGGGACCACAATGGACATCTAGTCCAACCCTCTGCAACGCAGGAATCGATTGCCCAGCGTGAGGTTCGAACCCACAACCCTGAGATTAAGGGCGTCATGCTCTACTAACTGAGCTATTTGGATCAAGGGAGCGAGTGCATAATTCTGAGGTCTCATTCCGAATACAATCCCATGGACCATATAGCAGCTCCAAGTAAAGTTGCAGAGTGCAGGTGCACTGCACTCTGTTGAGATAACAGATCTCTGCACACAAAGGCTGAGAACAATGGCCTGCAGGATAATTTAAATAGGCACGAAACTTAAGAAGAGCTCAAATGCAACCCAAATCTCTGTTTTCAGAATGTTTTAAGTGTTTCGATAAAAGTGTTAAGCATTTTAGACTGTACCTGTGTCTGTTTCAATGCTGGCCATATCGTGCAAGATTATTTTTAGCTTGTTCACTCTAGATCGCTTATCATTCCCTAGTCTCCAGGAACACTGTGATGCAATCTAGTAAGACAAGACAGGAAACAACCTTGGGACTCTACACAGAGGTTACCCCAGTGTATTCTGGGACTTGTAGTTTAGCTTAAGCAAGCTATGGAGAGAAGAAACCTACAAGTATGGCATATATTGTGACTCATAATTCCTTTCTGGCTACTATTGCCTTTTCATAGACAGAGGATAAGCTACATAATGGAAGTTAAAGGCAAACATATATGTATTTACATTCGAGTTTTATCAATTAGTACAGATGGCATTCATTTTGTGCAGAGGTTCCGTTCCCAGCCCCTGCACACATTGGTGGAGTGTGCGTAAGTGTGTCCCTGCCCATTATGCTCCACCCAGTCCCCATTCTTCTCTCTTCCAGGTCCAAAAGGACCTGCATGTCGGTAATTGTGCACTGATTGGAGATGCCTAAAATGGTTGCCACCTGTATAGCTGATTAGCAAAATTCTACTTGGAGCCTTTGCTGCAATGCAAAGGGGAAAACATAAAGCAGGGGGAAGGCTTTACATATACACATTTGCAAATAATATGCGTCACAGCAATAATATTGCATACCCTCTAACGTGTCCCAGAGGAAAACCGGGACACACGTCTTTCGGGGCCATGGAGTCACGTGACTTGAGCAAGAACACAGCCCCCCAAAATGGGATGTCCTGCTTAAATCGAGACAGTTGAGGGGTATGATATTGCAGATTAGCAAAATTGCATCAGTAATTCATACAAATTGAGATTTTGTCAGGCAAAGTTACATACTAAGCCTACAACTTTGTCCTTCGTTTCTTTCATTCCTACGAGACTAAGTAATCTGTAAGTAACAGTGTCCACACAGAAACATATTCCTTGTTTCTCTACAGAGCACACACAAAACAGCTAACAACGGTTCAAAACATCCATCAGAAGTTGTTGTTGTTGTTACTAAGGTTATTACCTGCCCTTCACCAGCAGGTCCCAGGGCAAGTTACAACAATTTAAAATTTAAAACTGTTAAAGCAAATTACAGTCGGGAATAGCCTGATCACTGCCAGCAAGGTCCTGCCAGCTAGAGTTGATGGGAGTTGTAGTCCAACAGGTGGGGACCCAAGTTTGAGCAACACTGGCCTAAATCAGCAGGGGAGGCTAACCTGTGGCCCTCCAGATGTTGCTGGACTACTTCTCCCATCACTGGCCATGCTGCCTGGGGTTGGTGGGATGGCCACAGCTGGACAGCTACAGGTTACACACCACTGGTCTCAAACCCTCTGGTAGTAAATAGGTTTTGTATATGAATTCTGAACGCCTTCATCACAATCCAGCCAGGAGAGGTATGCACATGCCACCTCTCCCTTATCCCCTTATAGGCAAATGACTTCCACTGACCTCTTTGGCAGCAAGGAAAGGAGAACGTGTGGCAAAACCTTCCACAGTCCTCAGTGGCTAGAGTGTTTTAGCCTACCTCAGCTTACAGATCTTCTTCTCCAATGGGGAGATGTTCCAAGTAAATTTCAAGCAAAATTTGGCTAGTGTACCTAGACAACCCCGATGTGAGGAGTAGGAAGGAGGTTTGGCCCCTTCCCCTCCGGGGCTCTGAGGATTTTGGTGTACACATACAAACACACTCCACTGGAACACCTGACTTGCCAGGTCTTTGCCACATCAGCATTACTGAATCTGCACTGTCATTCCACTGTCTGCTTCCTGAACACAAGAAATGGCCTAAGGCAGGAGCGCTCAAGGACCATATTATCTCACAGGAAATCTTCCAAGGTCATATGCCAGCAGCAGGTAAGCCAAAGGCAACAGATGTGACTCTTACCTTTTGTTGCCAGGCAAAAACATTCACTTGGCTTTTAACTATATATGGGCTTTTTCTGTGGGCGGTCTTTTTTATGCTGGATTTAATGTATGTATGCCTTTGGTTTTTTTCCTTAAAACACTGTAAGTCACTTTGTACAGTAAGCTACATTCCTGCCATGCAAAAGTTAGAGGTTTTGTACACGCACATACACATGGTTCTTCATTCAGAGAAGGATACATTCTAGCCAGGCAAAAGCATGCAGAGGATGCAGGGCTAGTGATGAGTGTGGCCTGGGGGGAGCTCCATGGGATGGCTAGAAATGCCTGGAGGGCTGCAATTGTCTTGCAAGCCTATGGCTTGAGCGGCATTTTTTTTTTTTAAAAAATGCATCTTATTTTGGGTATAACCAACCACAGAGCCTAGGACTTGCCGATCAGAAGGTCGGTGGTTCAAATCCCCACAACTGGGTGAGCTCCCATTGCTCGGTCCCTGCTCCTGCCAACCTAGCAGTTCGAAAGCACATCAAAGTGCAAGTAGATGAATAGGTACCGCTCTGGCGGGAAGGTAAACGGAGCTCTGGTTCACCAGAAGCAGCTTAGTCATGCTGGCCACATGACCCGGAAGCTGTACGCCAGCCCCCTCGGCCAATAAAGCGAGATGAGCGCCGCAACCCCAGAGTCGGTCACGACTGGACCTAATGGTCAGGGGTCCCTTTACCTTTACTTTACCTTTTACAGTGTACCAACTGCATGTCAAATGGTGATTGAACTGTGTTTGGGTATAAGAAAGCTACACATTCAGAGGGAAAGCGTGCTGAGAAATCATGATATTCATAAATGAGAGGTATATGATGGATAAACCGGATTCCCAAGCAACTTTCAAACAAGTTTTAAAACTGCCATATTAATGACTCACCCATAGGCAGTAATGCAAACAATCGAAACCCCTTAAATTTCAGAGCACTGGTACATGGCGTATGGGTGGGGAATGTACGTGTGAATGTTTCGGTTAGGGTGGCCAAGTGCAAAAGAGGGTAGGATGCCTGCAGCTTTCCTAGTTGTATAAAAGAGGAAATCTCAGCAGATGTGGCTTGCATAACAAGCCACACCTGCTGCTAAAATTCTCTTTTTTACATGACAATTTAATGTGCGGGTTGCTTGGCCTGTTTTGCACCTGACGATCCTAGTGTCAACAACAAAGAATAAGAGTTTGCAAGCAGTTTCATTTTCAAAAACTGGATGCTATATCACCAATAATAATAAGGTATTTTTAAGGAAATGGGCAGAATTCACCTAACACGGACTTCTGCTAGTGCAATGGGACATCCTGCACTCTCCTCTCACTGCGTGCCCCCTGAAATTGGCTCGAGGGGCAGTTGGGAGAACCCACAGATCAACACTGAAGGGGAGGAAGAGGGGCAATGGTTCCATCTGGCAAGCTGCAATGCATACAGTGTGTGATTGTTCATTATAACGCTACATTGAATCCCACCCATTATATTTAACTAAATGGCTTCATATTTTTATATCAGTTTCGCCCTGGCTAAGAGTGCAGAAGATACTGACCACAGTCCTGGGACAGCAGGTTGCTCAGGCATGGGAAATTGATCCTCTTCAGTTCATCTAGTTTTTCCTTCAGCTTTCTAACTTGGCTGTCGGAGCGACTGATCTTTTGTCTCAACTGCTTTAGCTCTCCATTCTTCTTCTCTACCTGCTCTCTCAAGCAGCACACTTGACTTTTGCTCTGCCTAGAGGAGAAGCAATACGAATGCAGGGAATCAATGAGCTTGCAGGCTCCTGAAGCAGACATGATGACCTCATTGATGGACATGGGGTTGGCATCCGTTTCTCCCTTCTGACCTACAACAGCTTCTGTTGCTGGCTTAGGGGTCAGATCTGCAGGAGAAGCAGACATGTTCTGGGAAGGTTTCTGAGGGATAGCAGTGAGAGAGGAAGTAGAGGAGGATTCTGTTAAACTAGTATCCTGCTCCAGAGTGTTGCTACTACAGCTTGGATCCGCACTTCTCCTTAACCTTTTCCTTTCTAGTTGCTCTTTTGGAAAAGATGACCTCTCTCTAGTGTGCTTGGAGAAAAAGCTGTAAGAGTGAAGGGAGCCAATAAATTTGCATGCGCCAGACACAGGAGGGGTGAAGTCATCCTCCGACATACCACTTTTGTCCATTTTCAAATTCCCAGAATGGATAACTGCTTCAGAACAATCCTCCAGAGTCAGTTTTCCTGGCTTATTTTGAGTCACTTTTGTGACTAGGTTATCTGCTAAAATCCTCCTGAGGGAGCCTTCAAGTTGGTCCTGGAAATTTTCTCCCTGCTCTGACATTGACCTGATTTCAGCTTGAAGAGTCACTTGCTCTATTTCTTGAGTCCCGTGAACTATCAAGTTTTGGTCAGATGATAAGATTCCCTCAACTACCTCACCGCTTCCTTCCTTTGGTTGATCACCATCTCCTTCTAGAGTCTGACTTGCTATTTTCCTCCTCCTTTTGACATAATCCCTGCTCTCCCCTCTTTTCTCTGAGATATGGAAGATGGTTGGCACAGCTGTGGGCTTGAGCAGCCGGTGCTGGTCTTCGTGCCGTTTTGAAAAACTGTCTTTAGTAAAGTGCTCGCTGCAAAGAAAGGAATACTTGGTGGGAATCCAGTTGTCCCGCTGAACTGCTTTTAACCACTGGATCAGTCTCTTTGAATCCTTTAAGGGAAACCTTCAAAACAGTGTAAAGGAAAAGCATTACTGTGTATGCTTTTTGCCTAGAGCTTTTCAAAGTAGCTTATACATTGAGTTACGTTTAAGAGCAACCTGAATTTTATAAAAAGACAGTCTGTTAAGATTACATTGCAGGGCGCAGAACTATGCAGCAGTAATTACATTTTCTACAAATCAGAATTTGTCATGTATGTTAAGACTCTTTCAGCTTTGAACCTATTCGTTCATTTTTAAAAATGCAGTAACTCTGGACTAACTGAAAACGGTTCTTCAAACAGAAATACATACAATTCAGTAACATTGATGACAGTTAAAATATTTTTATCATTTAGCCACTTGCAAACAATTCTTACAATCCAACCAGCAGATTCAAATGAGCTGCCAAGTGCTATGCTAAAGCTGCAACTCCTATGCAGGGTTGGATATGGTTAAGCCTATCTCTTTCCAAGGGGCTCAGACTCACCTAACTTTGCATTAGGTCAGGCTGAATGATAAGAGCAGCTGGACAGATGGGTCTTCTACAGGGAAAGTACTATAGTAAGGGCACCACTACTGGTAATCTATTGCTGAACTTTATATGGTACCCTAGTTAGGTTATCCCTGCTATACCTTAAGTCTAGATTTGGGAGTTTAGCAGCTAACCATATCACAATGTATTTGTACCAGTCAGAAATATATGTCTATCCCTGACCTAATATGGAGTTATGCAGTCTTCCAGCTTAGTCTGAGATCACTGACCCATCTACCTCAACAACTTTCTCCTCAGATGGCACATAAATATCCTTCTACCTTCCTTCCCAGTGCAGTGCGAGATGCAGACAAATAAGAGGAGAGGATGGGGAGACACTGCTGGGGTTACCACTCTTCACTCTGGGGAAGAGAAATTGTAAGCCACACCAAATAATGTGTGTGCATTTATCTGTTTGCCTGTGTCTTGGTTCAGGCAGAAGTGCATCTGAAGGTACGTCAAGTGTTGTTGACGGCACTATAGATCCTGATCAGCACTGTAAAGTTAAAAGAGCAAATAGTGTGAATAGAAAAACTCCGTCTGGCTCCACTATATCGGCGAGTTATCCATGATGAGAGAGGCAATCTAACCCATTAACCTGCTTTGTGAAACAGACTCTTCCAAACTGTAGGGAGAGACTATCAGGAAAGTTATAAAACAGTCTGAAATTACCACTTCAACACAAAGGCAGAAAAAATGGGTTTTCAAGTGTCAAGCCTTCTGATTCAATATACCTGACACTGAAAAGTTGGATGGAGACTATGCCAGTTTCTCATGTCTATCATGAGCAGACAAAATGCATTCTGAGAGCTAACAGGAAACCTGTGGTGCCACAGGCCTAAATGATCACCAATTGTGGGGGCGGCTTACAGGATCTACTTTATGTGTGTGTGTTTTAATAGATCTCCCAGATTCTCCAACCGAAGCTAGGCAGGGGAGCAGGACATACTTTAACAATGAAGAAGTAATATGTTCAACTCAAAAATATGCTATATTTAACTCATTCAAGGAAAACTAGGATATAAGTGTAATAATAAATAAATAAATAACATCAGCATTATTGCTGATCTACTGCAAATTATATCTACTGGGATATCTTTATCCAAGTTTTGTTCACCCATAGTGCAAAATGCCATTGTTAGTTGGCAACTTTTCCTTTTTCATCTATGTCCACTTTAGTATTAGTTACTGGTACTTCTGTTACAACAGAAACTGCTGCCTCAATGCAGACCGTAGGTATTATAAAGTATTTATTTTGCTTAATTTAGATGTCATATCAAATCATGGGTAAGGAGGGATATAGTGCAATCCTCTGCAGGTTTACCAATGACTAAGTCTCACTATGATAAGTGCTTAGGATCTAACTATTATGGTTTAGCATGCTGACTGAATTGATATGTCGTGATTTGCAATCAGTCAGCAAACCAAAATCATAAGTAATGGTTTGAAATGTATCTGCACTTGCAAACTACATTATGTCATGTCTGAAACGACAAATTATAGTCATGGTATTTGCTTCATTTCTGGAGTGCAAAGCAAAGGGAAAATGAAAGCAAACAGCTTTAAACCATGGTTTGCTTGTACATTGGAAGCTCAAAAATGATTTGGGCTCTAACCCACGCATAGGTAAACTCAGCCTGCCAGATGTTTTGACACTACAATTTCCATCATCCCTGACCACTGGTCCTGTTAGCTGGGATGATGGGAGTTATAGTCCCAAAACATCTGGAGGGCCGAGTTTGCCTATGCCTGCTCTAATCTATGGTTAGAGCAAACCATGGTTTGATGTACTATGATATCTGAAGAAGTGTGCATGCACACGAAAGCTCATACCAATAACAAACTTAGTTGGTCAGTAAGGTGCTACTGGAAGGAATTTTTTTTATGATATCTGAAGTAAGCCTGGGCTT